>NC_136057.1:685461633-687861633 GCF_964261635.1 Lissotriton helveticus | reverse complement strand
TGTATGTAAATAGTGCGTATGACAAGACAACTCGTACAGAAGAATGTGAGTGGTGATCATTGCAATTTAAGTGGGGTACATGTGCTTCGAGGTTGTTGACTGAGAGAATATGGTGTTAGTGGAGATGCATGACTACAAAGGATAATATGGCGTGGTGCTCATTGTGTGTTTTTGATGTGTATTGGCTGTGGTGTCTTGCGAATGTGCCTTTTACATAATTGGGGTTGTGGTACATGTGAGCCATGATCAGAAGAAATGTGCTCTGTGCATATGTAGCTACTGTGAGGAAGCACAGGTGATGTGGTTCATATTTTCGTCATTGATGTTTGCTGACATGGTGTGATGATTTAAGATTGGGGTCTTTCAGGTCAGTGCATATTAGATAGTATTTGTTTCTTTGTATGTTTATTGGTAATATAAAAGATTCTCTGAAGTAGATCACATATATTTTCTTGCTATGTCTTATGTAGTTGCTTTGTCAAATTGGCTCCTGGGTACGTGTGTAGGAAGGATTTGCATATAATTACAAAATGTTTTACGGTCCCGAATAGTGTCTAAAGTGGCATGGTGTAGCAAAGCTTTTCAGATTAAACCTTCACAACTACCCGTTTTGAGACATATATCAAGCCCAGGTCCACGAGACATCCTCTAAAATAATGTTTTCTTTTTCTTTTGCATCAAGTATTTACTGACGTGGACAAACCTGCTTTCTTCTGGTTGGCTTAGTAGAAGTAAGGATGTCCAAAGTCAACTTCAGGAAGTTTGAAATTGTTCCTGCTTTTGTTTAGAGCATCCATCATTAGATCATTGGACATCTATTCCCAGTCCCCTGCTTACAGACTGGAGGTTTTATAGCTACTATGATAAATACATGTGTTGGACTTGGCCCTTCTGGCAGGTTCACCCCTAAACATTTTGCTTTTAATTGTGACCTGGTGTTAGTTATTCTTGGCTCCTGTGCACTTTAACACTGTGTCCCAGTGTAAAGTGTGCACGCACTCTGAGTGCATGTTGTGAGATTGGCCTGCCCTCCCATAGGAATGCATGGGGAATGTGTGTGTCCATGGTAGTTCCTGATGCGGGGGGGTGCAGGGTCGAGTTTGGTATGTGCAAACTTGTGAGAGTAAATGCTGCGCGATGATGTGTGCGGATTTAATGTGTCTAGTGTGGAAGTGCCACTTCTAGAAGCTGGCATGTCTGTGTCATAAATGTGAATTGACTGTCTGGCTTGTGATTGGCTGGAGCTGGCTGGTGTGCCTGGCTCCAGGAGTCAGGATGGGTCTGCCCCGGTGGTGAATGGAGAGATCTGCATGTTGATGGCAGGGAGGAGTGCACCTGGGACCTAAATAGGGCTGGGCCTTACCTACACAATGCTGGCTCCGCCCCCTGTGGTGCGACTGATATCCCTAGCCTGTCCTGTGAATGGGGAGAGGGGCTGAGCACAACAAAGTGCTCCAGAACCAGCTGCGTCTGGTTTCCCCCCACCCTGCATCCTAGAGACAAAGGAAAGTGTGTATAAAAAGGGGCTGTGACACCATGTAAAATGTTCTTTTTCTGATCCTAACCTGAGGGGGGCCTGCTGCTGCTGCTGGGCACCAGGAGGAACCGCCACTGGGTGCTACCTCCCTGCTTGAGGACCCTGTGAACTGGCCCCTGGGCCCAGCCTTTGCCCCCCCCCCTTTTCTGCATTCTAAAATGACTTTCCCCTGGACTTTGCTCTCCAAGCACCTGGGAAGCGGTAAAACTTCATTTCCCAGAAGTGCTGGCCTTTGGGGCTGGGAGCGCTTCGGCTGGGAACTGCAGCAAGGAGCTGCGAGCGCATTCCCAAGGGATTCCCCGGCATGGGGATCCCCCTTTCTTCATTTTGCGCAGGTGCCCACCCTGCGACTTGACCCCCTGCAAACCGCTGATATCGGCGCGGGTGGCCACCCCGCTCATTTGCCAAATTGTATCTCCCTAGTGGGTGCCTACCCCACCAGGGACGTTGTCCCTTAGGCGGGTGCCTACCCCGCATTGCCCCCGTAGTAAGAATGAAGTCTGCGGCCTGCCTGGTTGTAGACGGGGCCTCGCGGACGGAAGAGGAAGGGCCCGGCAGCAGAAAGCGCCGTGTTGAGAGACCCAGGCGGGAGCCTACCACGTACTGTGAAGTCCTGCTAGGGCCCGCGAGCCTCGTGGCCCCCAGAACCAAGGCCCAGTCCCAAGGAGAGGGGCCGGTGAAGCACGGGGCTCTCAGGCTGAGCGAGAGCCCCGAGTGCAGCAGGACAGCCAGGAGAGGAGTCCTGACGCGCCCAGCCACAGCCAGTGAGTGCGGACGCCTCGGGGTGGGGGAAGCTCCGATCCAGTTGTAGAGCGGCCCCGGAAGGCAGCGGGCCACTCCAACGAACACGGGAGCATTTCTGTCAAGAGCCCACGAGGGCTCCGGGGGCCATTGTTGTCTGAGGGGGCATCGGGGCACATTGCCGGTGCCCGCCCCCCTCCTGCTGGTGCTAACTTCGTTTTTGGGCCACATTTTGGTGGGCATAATTCATTTCAGAGCCCCGTGGCTCCAACGTGGTGTGGTGACATTTGTATTTCGATCCCCACAGGCTCCAGCGCGCATCGTGGTTATCAGAGCCTGAGAGGCTCCTGGGGGCATTCTTTCATTCAGAGCCCACGAGGCTCCAACGTGTTGGGGCTCCTTTGTTTCCAAGCCCACGTGGCTCCCACATTGTTTTGGGAGTAATACTGTTTCTCTAGAGCCCCAGAGGAGAGCCAGGGTGCACGCTGGTGCCCAGGCTCAGTTCCCCAGCTGCCCAGCACTTAGTGGGCAGCTGCATCGTTTAGGTTCCAAAACCCTTACGCATTCTTCTTTGGCTGCCTGCGCAGCCCAGCCCTGATATTTTGGACAAAGGGCGTTTGAGCCCCTGAGAGGCCAAGTTGGTCTGGGGGTCAGTATCTAATGTAATTCTACGCAAGGTGATGGTATTTGTGTTCATGTTGGTAATGACCTGATGCCTAATGTGATTTATGTGTAATGTGCAATGCCTTTATGCGTGTGATACCTCTAACTGTGTTTTATGCTTAGGAGGTTGTTTTGCCTAGTATAATTTAGGCTAGTGCGTTTATGTTTCCCTGCGTGATATATGCCTAAGGTGGTTAGGATTGCGTAGTGTGTACCTACCTGTTACCGGTGGTTACTGGTTGTCTTCTACTCTTGTTATTTGGTGCTACAATTATCCTATGTTCTAAGTGCTATTTCTACTAAGTGCTGATTCTGACAGTGGTCCACGTGGCCCTGTCCCGTGTATATAATCCCCTGTAAATACTTCCCAGTTCCAGTTGGCACAGTGTAATTATGTGATTATGATCTAATGTGTTTATGGTAATACAAAGGCTATTTTTATGTATAACCTTGTGTTGAGTTCCTTTTTGTTGTGTACCTAGTGTGTTACTGCTGTGTGTGTGTGTGTTGCTCAAACGCTTTACACATTGCCTCCGGGATAAGCCTGACTGCTCGTGCCAAGCTACCACCGGGGTGAACAGGGGTTATCTTTGGCGTGTAACTCCCTTGCCCTGACTAGAGTGGTGGTTTCTGCCTGGCTTTGGCGCAAGCCTTAGCCAACCAGAAATCCCATTTCTAACAGGAGGTTTTATAGCTACTATAATAAATACATTTCTACCTAATTAAGTAATTCACTGAGGAAAACTAAAATAGAAATTCAAGTAATAATTTGATTAAGTATGTACATTTCATAATTCTTCTTCTTCAGGTAGTTTAACACTAGCTGTCCGGTCAAGGCTACTGGATTTCTTTATACCTTGTTGTAATATTCCAAACAACAGAAGTTACAGATTGAAACCTGGGTCAAGATTCCCAGAATCCACACCTGATTGAAATGAAACATTAGCTAATTCACTCATTTTACTTCATGCAGAGTGAAGGATTCTTAATGCATACCACTTTATAAAAGTCCTTCGTAAATAAATAAATTATGGTTAAGCTGGCTGATCATGGCATGTAGCTTCATTTCATCTAATTAAATATGTTTAAAAATCTATTACATTGCTTAATATGTTTTCTAATTCTCTTAATAAAACACAGAGAGGACGATTCCAAAACCCTTCTTCCTGAACTGTACTAGCACTGAACAAACGGGGCATTATGAGTGGATGCAACCTTTCGAAGACATTTCAACCTGAAAGAAAAGTGATGAGACGTGTGAAAAGTGTCTGTAGCATGCTGACCGGAATACAATGTTAGGAGTTAGCCCAGTAGATGTTGCTGGTTATTGAGATTAGTTTTGTGCTCCCAAAGAGCCATTCCATGCATTTACTCTAGTGTTTATGTGGTGGATTGTAGGAGTTAAGTGTGATCATTAGTGGGGGGAGGAGAGAGGTATGTGAATTCACGAAGATTGTTGGTGGTTTTAGTGGATGAACTTGAGATTTGGTATTGCTGTGTTACAGGGTATGACTTTCAAACACAGAGAGATTGTGATATTTGAGATGAAGTGTGGCCGATTTGCAGAAATACAAAAATAGACATCCAGGCAAACATGAATATGACTTAGAGAATATGAATTCTGAGGATAGAATGTAAGGAGACGGTCATTCAAACATAATGGAGAGCAGACAACCAGTCATTTTAAGATAAGGTCAACATTTTCTTGCAAGGTTTTATGAACAAAGAGTAGATGTTTGAGGGTAGCATGAAATCTACAGATTCAAAAACTGTCAAGAGAAACATCCTTATTTATATGTGAGATAGTGCTAGGTTAGGTACATTTTGATACGCCAGATGTACTGTCTGTCCTCTCCTAGGATACTGCTAGACCACTGCTAAAGGAAGGGCAGTAGATCAGCCCTGGGGTTGGAAGTGTGAAGTAATGGTGGGACACATATAGGCACTGATATGCCCCTAGATGTTTAGCGGTGTGGCCATAGTGTTGGCTTGAATCATTATAGTCCCGGTTATTTTGCTAATAAACTAATAAACCTAAAACCGGAACGGGTAAGATCTTGTTGAGTATTGTTGTAAGCCAGCTAGGAAACGCCACGATACTGGGTTGGATACATATGTATATATCGAAGCATTATAAATACTTGGCAAGAGAGAAGTGTTGAGTAGATTCCACAGTGGCCATTTAAGATGACATTTGAGGATATCTCTGCCTTTTATTATTATAATCTTATCCTGACAAAATGCCTTTACTTCAATCTGTGGGAATTTGAGGGCTTAATAGTCAGTATTCAGAGGTGTCTGGACGTAACTTTAGATTCTCCACATATTGCAGTCGAGTCTAGGTCTGATACACGTATTGATCTTTTTATTAACAGGTTTTATGAAGAACCCACAACCTGCAGAATATATTTTACAAAGAGCAGTTGAAGGTAAATTGGTGCATCATTATCAGATTGTTATTATCATCAAGACAGTTATAGATCACGAGAAATATTAACATTGACGTTTAAATACATTTTGCAGATTAAGAAGAATAAACCTAGGGGGATGATCTATGCTCAGTCGCTAGCCAGTTGCGAACTGTAAATTGACTAATTTTAAGGTCACGTATCAGGCATCCCCAAGGCAAGTTAATATAGACTTTTGTTACAGATTAAATTGTATTTGTAATACCCTAAGTGAAAGCTCATGTAGACTTTCCATTTGACTTATCTTTACAGTTTCTCATTACACAAATACGGTGGCACCCAACGAAGGTCTCTTAAATTTTAGTACTTCACTCATTGGTATGTATCTATCCCCTTACCATAAATCCTAGTAATGGATAGTTCTTATTTAAAGACTATTCTAAAATCTGAAATTTTAAATATTACAGGTATTAACCTTGGGTGCAAACATATTGAATCCATGAAAATCTATCCTCATTTCATCCTGTCTACATATATCGAAAGTGAAAGCCAATATTAGACCTAGCCCTGTGTCAATTATGCTGTGTCCTATAGGTTATTAGGCCTTGGGGAGGATGAATGACATTTTATTTTTTAAGATAACTTTAATTTTTAAGATAACTATATGGAGAAGATTGTGTATTGATTAAAGCACTGTTGAGAATATTGTGCAATAGAGATGTACGTTTGTCTCAAAGACGAGGTCTGTTCAAAAATATAGGAGAATAATGGAGATTATAAGTTGAAAGTGCCCGACAGAAGGGCACAGGGCAAAATAATAGGTTTTGTATTAAATAGAGGGGGTCGCCAACAACATGTATTAGTAATAACATCATAAATTGTCTTTTTTAGAAAACTGTCCTGAAGAAGGTGAACATCCTTGTCAATCATCGAAACGCACAGTGGACTTTTGTTTTCTTGAATCATGAACTGTAAATGAGATTGCTTAATATGAAATGTTTTAATGTATGATTTGTTTTTAAATTTTGTGCAAATAAATTGTCATACTTGTTTTCATTAATTGCTATCTTTTGTATTCTTTTTGAATGTTTGTTGTTTGGTTGACCCTTCTAATATATAGAACTGCACATGCATAATGTATTTCTAAGTAGACGATAGACTTCCTTTTGCCTGCCCAGAACTTACGCATATTAGATACAAGCTACCCTGTCCCTATTGTTAAATAGTAGGGTTCCTCCCTCTTTTGTTTCTTTCAAAGGGACACATATAGGGACGTTTAGAGACATTTAGGTTGCTCTTGAATGTAGCAGTAACCTTATGGTAAAAAGACTGTGACAATATACATGGTAAGCAATGCAAACATCAAAAACGTGATTCTACAAATGTTGGTGCAAAAGTCTTGTGATGTATACTCTTAATGTTTTCCTCACAGTATTAATTATTAGGCAATGTAGGTTCCATTTGAAGGCCCCAGGTTTAGCATGACATTGGATGTGGGTGAGCATGACTCCCCTGACAGGTGAAGTGTATTGCCTGCATTATTTCAACTGGAAGGGAGAAACCCAGACTCTGAGGTGTGTAGAGAGAGACAAGTCTACCTTTAGAAATTTCAAGAGGCCTTTTGTTTATCAAGCAGATGTAGATTAGTCTTTCTGAGCTTTTTATTCTTTGGAAGGGAGAGGCGTGGAGTTGGCAGGCATTTTCAAGGAGAGGAATTATCTGGCGCCAGGCCTGCTCCTCGTCTGTCCCTGATTGCTGCTTCAGGAAGTTCACACACTTCATTGTACCCCTGTCATGGGTGGTCCAGCTTGGAGTCGTCTCCACTGCTATCTTCCCTGAGAAACAACAACCCTATTTTGGTAAACACCATTTTACCATTCTAGGGGATCTGAATTTCCACGTAGATGATTTGGAAGCCAGTGATACAGCCACGCTGGTGGACTCACTGGGAGCATGTGAGTTCACTCAACTGGTTCGTAGCCCAACCCTTCGGGCGGGCCATATTTTAGACGGTGTGTTCATTAACGACCTCAGACTCTCAGTTGGTCCTCCGGTGCCCTTGGTCTGGTCAGACCATCTGGCAGTGCCTCTTGAATTGGCATCCTTCCCAGTAGAGATATCTTTTCCGGGTGCTACCAATAGAGTTCCCAAAAGGAGCTACAGGAATATTACGAACGAAGCCCTTGCTCCTTATATAAGAGCTAGCGAGCACTCCTCTTCGAGAGAAGCTGGGGAAGCGGCTCAAGACCTTTTTAATTCCATTACTAAAGCTGTAGATGAGCTAGCCCCCGCATCCCTTCGATATTCGGCACGGCGTAAACCTTCAGCCCCCTGGTTTAAGGAGCCGTTAAGACTTTTGAGACAGAGTTGCCGGAGACAGGAGAGAAGTTGGAGGAAAGCCTGGGATCCTATTGAAAGAGAGGCACACAAACGCCTTTTGCGAGAATATAAGACTAGAGTAATTAAAGAAAAACAGGAGTTTTTCTCTAATCTTACCACATCTCTCACTTCGTCTAGGGAACTCTTTAAGATTGTGGACTCACTGTGTTCCCTCCAAGTGCCTGATCCAGTTGTGGGATCACAGGAGCTGTGCAATAATATCTCAGAGTTCTTTCATAAAAAAATCGAGGATATATATCTCGCCTTGGAAACTCAGAGGAACACTTTGGGCGATCCTTCATCCCTAACTCAAGCTAACTTAGAGTCTTGGTCGAGAGACCCCAACAAGACCCTTACTCATTTCCCCCCGCTCTCCCTTGATGGGCTTGATCGCCTGTTAGATGGGACAAAGTCGGCTTCCCCTTCGGACCCTTGTCCACTGAAGATTCTGAAGGAATGTAGGGACACCCTTCTGCCGCCTCTTCTTGAAGTGATGAATGGTGCCATGACTCAGGGTACCTTCTCTTCGGTTTGGAAGAAAGCAATAGTGAAGCCCCTTTTAAAAAAGCCCACCTTGGACCCCGAACAGCTTAAAAACTTCAGACCCATCTCTCTGTTACCTGCCCCAGCAAAAATCCTCGAATCCCATCTGAATTTTCATCTATCTTCTTTTTTGGATTCCTCGGGGTACCTAGACAACTCCCAGCACGGTTTCAGAAAGCTCCATAGCACTGAATCTGCACTTACTATGGTGGTCAATAAGATCCGCCTGAAAGTAGTCTGGGCCAAACCACTGTGTTGGTCCTGCTTGACCTCACAGCAGCGTTTGATACCCTGTCTCCCTCTATTTTAATATCTCGTCTGAGGGAGGCAGGGATTGCGGGGTCGGCCTTGAGCCTTCTGCACTCTGTTTTACATCTAAGAGAGCAGAGAGTCATGCTCGGAGAGTTCCTCTCCCCTGCTAAGTCCGTGCAATACGTGGTGCCACAGGGGTCGGCCTTGAGTCCGACCCTTTTTAACATCTATGTGGCCCCCCTTGCTAGGTTAGTAAAATCGCAGGGGATGGAGGGTGTGTCATACGCCGATGACACTCAAATCATGGTGTCTCTGGCCCACTCTCTTACTACATCCGCTGTCAACTTTAGGACCTGTATGCAGACAGTCGCGTAGTGGATGATCCAAAACTCCCTAAAGTTGAACGGCGATAAAACAGAGATCCTGGTCTTTGGCAAAGACCAGGACATTTGGTCTAAGGAGTGGTGGCCTACATCTTTGGGAACCTGCCCCTCTCCTTCCCAATCGGCCGGAAATCTCGGCGTCATATTTGACACATCGCTGTCCATGACTCTCCAGGTCAACCGAACGGTGGCCACCTTCTGGGGGATCATTAAGATCCTTAAAAGAATTCTGCACTATCTCTCTCCCCAAGCACGTAAGCAGACGGTCGTTGCATTAGTGGGTTCCAGGTTGGACTACTGTAATGCACTTTATGCAGATTCCAACAAGGGCCTTATCCAGCGCCTTCAGGTCGTGCAGAACGCGGCTGCGAGATTTGTTTTGGCTCTACCTAATGCATCCTCTGCCACAATGGCCAGGAAGAGCCTGCACTGGCTCCCCATTCAACAGAGGATCTCATTTAAGATCCTGTGTTTGGCCTATAGAGCTCTTTCGGCCGGCCCTCTGGACCCTTTGGGCTCTCTTTTAATTCGCTATGCTCCTAGCAGGACCCTTAGATCTTCGGAGCTGAATCTGCTTGTAGTTCCCCGCGCAAGAAAGGTCAGATGGGGCAGCAGAGCTTTTTCCATCATTGCCCCTCGGTTGTGGAATGCCCTCCCACTGGAGATTAAGGCCCAACCGTCTCTGTCCCTCTTTAAAAAAGCGCTCAAAACTTGGTGCTTTATCAAGGCCTACCAGTAGGAGAGTATATTTGCTCCAGCTATTTTCTTTTTGGTTAGGCGCCTTGACGCCCATTGGGCTTAGTAGCGCGATACAAATCAGATTTCATTTCATTTCATTTCATTTCACATAACTTCACACAATGGCTTTGTCTCCAGAGCAGCCTAAGAAAAAAACTTGAAGGAGAACCACCCACACCAATGTGAGCATTACAAAATGAAAAAGAATTGGGATTGCACAGAAAAGTGAAAAGGATGCTATTCAGTTTTCAGAGCCTCTTCTAAGTTGACATGGCCATACTGAGCAAACAAGGAAGATGCAAGGAATGTGCGTCTTTCACTCCCTGTACACTCACTAATTTGATAGAGACTGGGAGAGGCAAGAGATGGAGAAAAAGGGAAATGCATCGACAGATTTCTAAAGCAAGATGGTTAAGGCAAGACTGATTGAGACACCCTGTGAGACGGACAGAAGAGATGGAATCACTGCCTGAGAGAACATCTCAACAGACACAGAAATAGGCTTTGTCCAGTGTGCCCTGGAGCCTGGCCCATACCCCCCAGCAGGGCACCCTTTGCAGCTCCGAGGTTATAATTTGGCCCTTACACAAATTATGGATCTAGGATGTACCGGTGGTAGATATGTGCAGATTCCAGTGAAACCATAATTCACTGAAAGATGCAGTGGAACTTTCCTGTGGTGTACTCTCTGGCACTAAAGCTATTAAAACTCTCTTATTTTAGTATTTCTCCCTAGTGGTCTTACCTGTTTAGTTCTTGTTATGTTATGTCCTACCTTGTCACTGCGCCAGGACGCTCCTTCGCTGGAGCAGCTGTGCGCATAACAAATATCGATAACATAACATAACATAACATAACACTCCAGTGTAATATTCACTTATGACAGGGGAACTCAAATGTCATCTGGCTGCATTTTAAATTCCAGGTCCCACCGCATATATCATGCACAAGTGGTGGAATACAGATTTACATTCCCTCTTGAAACCTCAGGCTGGAAATGTAATATATGCAATTGACAAGTAGGTAAGTTTATTAAGCAGTTTCGGGTAAAAACCCAATTGATCGATATAATCGTACAAACATTTGACGATGACGTTCCATACATTACACATAAAAATACACAATGGTACCAATTGAAATTCAATATAAACATCAAGCCCTACGATTATAAAACCCATCTATTTTACCATCTGTTCTTCTCAACCAATATTTGAACTAGCCTGTTATTACTACATTCATGTATCAATGTTTCTAAGCACAGTTGAAAATGGGAAACCCAATCGCCAATGGGCCTCCTGTACATATTCTGAAATTGTACTACATTGTATTAGTGATACGAGTGTATATGCCTATACTGCTCCATTGAGTGTTGAGTGTCAGGAGATGGAAGCCTGCTGACATAATAAGGACTTATCATAGTGCCAAGGACGAGCCAGTGCATGACAGAGCACTGGGCGCTCTGTGACATCGTCTCTATTCATAGAACGAAGGTCCAAAATATGGACGCACCATATGGGATGAATGCCTGTCTCTCCCACTGCTCGCAGGAGCCCATCGCAAATCAGAAGCTCAGATCACAAACCAGTAGGGACACACAGTTTGTCACACATTTGTGGATTTCTGTTTGTGCCCCACAAGTTTGCAAAACTAGTTTTGTGAATCGAGTCTCACCAAGTGCCACGCATCACAGGTTAGAACATTTTTAGTGGATTTCTCCTCAATGCCTCAAGGATGGAAGATTGTCACACAATTAGAGGTAGCAGCATGTTTTTTTCCATACATTAAATTAGGTTTTACACAGTGCATATAAGAAATAACAGCAATGCGCGATGGAGATTAATGCACACGCCAGGATAGTAACTTTACACGGGACAGAAAACTGCATGCTCAAACATACATGTATCTGGCAAAGCCATCAAAAAACAAAAGTACATAATGCTCTTTGCGACGTGGGTGAGCCCCATGATAAAATGGCGGAAGTGGATTTGAGAAGTTGTAAAATCTTAACAATGAAAGAAAAAAGTGGGTGTTTGGGGAAGGGTGGAACAAATGGAGGAAGAGAGGGTAGGGTCAAGGATAGGAGGGGAGAATATGGGTGGAAGGAAGTAGGAACGGGCGAAGGGTAAGAGGAGTTCCATGGAAAAGAAAAAAAGGGGAGAAGGGTTGTCCGCGCACTATATGTCCCAAGGAACAGAAGATCAAACAAGTTTGAAAGAACATATCATGTGGTCCTAGGCCTGGGGTCTCCAGGTCAAACACGGTGGTGCTGAAAGGGGCTCAACGTCTGCACCTATAGTGATGATTGGGCTAGGATTCTCATCTAGATTTTTACCTTATCAACTCTCCAGAATCCCAGGACCGGTCGACTGGACCTTTTTGTCTGCTAAGAATGTAGAGGGGAGGCTTCCAGACTCATAATGAACCACTTTTGCAAATCGACAATCAAATTCAATCTAAAGAACCACTGACTATGAACTGAAGTTAAGAATTTATTACGAAGCCAAAAATGATTGGACATACAAGCACCTCAGCAAGAGGTTCAAGAAATAGACTGGCATTAATACAAACTCAGAATAAAAAGCAAAGTCAATTCTAAGAACATCAGGCATCAAATTACCGTCCCCGTTTGAAGTCTGGACCGCATTTACAAAAGGAAAGAATAGGTTAATCTATCCCTACACTAACTCTAAAGTGACATCCCTACTTAACAATTCCCTTTAGGCAAGACTAAAGGTGTCAGCCGTGAAGACTCCCTAAGAAGTGCACTCATGTTCTCAAATGAGTAGACTAATTACTGAGATCGTTCTAAGATGCTCCTTCCTACACCCCACTCTGCCCTACGTTCCCTCAATGCTGTCTAAGTTGCCTACATCCTGCTCTAGCAACCTCCTGATAAGATCTGCTCTCCACCCTCGGGGTCTGTCCCTAATACAAAACTCCCAAAATCGTAGATACGCCCAAGGCACGCCCCCCTGGGCTGGTGTCGGTCTTCGGATTTTTCCAGCATGGCATAAGATCCCAGGCACCTTCTCGCCAAATGTTGTAGATGAACATTCCTCTGACACCTACTCGTCCTCACTCCTACCGGCCTAACTTCCAAACAATGGATCTTTCTACCTAACAAGCTCCGTGGCCTTGCACCTGCAACTGGAATACGCAAAAAGCAACCTTGTGCACATTCAAAGTTGCAATTCAATATTCTCTGAGAACAGCACCTTTCCCAACAAGCAGCTATTTCACAAGAATAACCAATGCTAACTAAAGAAATTACAGTTAGGCCTCTACTGGTTTGTCCTCATGTCCCAGGCCTTTACACGTTTAAATGCATTTCTAAATGATTCTACATTACAATCAATGCACTCTATTCCATTACAAAGACAACAGTACATTTCATTTCTGAACGTAAGTCCGTCTCCACATTAAAACATCACATTCTATCTCCTACACGTGCAACTCTTAATTTGGCACGTTTATTAATCCTACAATACACACGTTAATAACATTTCTACCTCATATAAAGCATAAAAAAAATAATAATAAATAAATAAAGCATTACACTCCTGTTAAGGCTCTACATTAATTGTCATCTTCATGAATACATCTATTACACATTGCACTAATTCCCAACCTATTTTTATATCTCTAAAAACACACGTTAGTATACCCTCTAAATATGTGGGTGCTGACTACGGGAGATATGGTGCACCCCTACAATTGTCAAAATGACATGGCGCTCTCTCAGTTCCAATCAATAACATAACAATCTGGCGGTCAAAAAAAGGTTAGGAAAAAGAGAAACCACAACAATTAGTTACGCAGCCTACTAATACTTTATAGTATCCCGGAAAGAATGTTACATTCCATAAGTGAGACTACCGTCAGAGACAGAGACTATTACGAAACAGTCAGATTTCCAGCAACTGCCAAGGGTGGCCACTGTCATCATCTAGATATCCTTCCTTCCTACCACTCAACCTTTTTGACACAAAGGGAGATCATGTGGTTCGGATTTCAGGGGGGGGTATTCAAAAGAAAAAACTGGTTGGAATATGCTCCACAAATCAGTACTACATTCAAAAAACGATCTCAGTGCAGAAGAACACATCCATAAAAACCCCTCCTCCTACAGTTGGTCCAGTTTGATCAAATCATGATA
Source organism: Lissotriton helveticus (assembly GCF_964261635.1). Classification (NCBI taxonomy): domain Eukaryota; kingdom Metazoa; phylum Chordata; class Amphibia; order Caudata; family Salamandridae; genus Lissotriton; species Lissotriton helveticus. The sequence goes on along the minus strand of NC_136057.1, from coordinate 687,847,833 downwards.
CAGGACCTCTGTGTGTAGAAGTTCAATAATTAAAATCCCAAATAAGGTGTTTACATAAGCGTTACACAGGTCTCCATCACTCGTTACCATGCAATATCATAACACTAAATGGTCAACATTGTCTTAATCATGTAGTATGCTTAATCATGTGGTGTGCGTACACTACCTACTACTCTGTGCCCAAATCAGCGTACGGACCCCTCAGTAAAAGAGAACATCTCTCTCGAGTCTTATTGCTCAATGGACGCTGAGGGCGCTCTGCAAGTTCCTTCAAATGAAAAGAACAGTATACAATGCATCTGTTATCGCCCTTCACAAAAGTACCATGGATGATACCATCACGCTATGCGAGCGCCAGTGGTCTATAGCGCTCTACTCAGGATAACGTTGACAGCAGAGCTCATCTACAGTTTGCCCACAAGCCCAATCGGCGCTTCTGTCTGCTTAACCCATATATTGTAACACATATATTGTAATGCAGAGACGCTCACAAATCCTCTTAAACGCTTCAAAGCTTAAGACGCTAAGCTAACTCTCGCAGCCTCACCTCTCTGTTGGTGCCTCGGGCTTCTCCTGAGTTCGTGGGAGGTCTGGAGGCACCGCCATCTCCACCATTTTGAGCCGTCAGACGCCGCAAAAATGTCACCTCGCGTCGATGGACTACAAGATGACGTCATAAATGGCGGTCTCGTAGTTTTGTTGCTAAACTCATGTTGAGCACAGCGTTTATTAAAAACAATGCTCACTCGTGTTGTTCATGCAAAATCAGAGTTGTTGGACTATTTATCTGTCCAATATGCCAAAACTAGTGCCGAAATGTCTTAGCATATTAATCGTTTTTTGTTTTTAACTGCCCTTAATGGATTGTGTTTTATTATTTGTTATACTTCCTAGTGAACAATAAAGTTCGGTTAACGGCCGATAGAAGAGGCCCTAGTAATGGACTCGCCATTGCACTCTGCAGAACTTGGTGCTGAACAGTAATACGTGGTTCCTCTGGGGTCATCTATATATTAACCAGAGAAGGTGGTGTTTAAGAACCCAAGGTGTTAATGAACCTCAGTGCCCAGAATTAGAAAACTGTAATCCCAGCAACAAATGCTGATGTATAATAATGATGAAAAATTATATTGAAAAATTATAAGATAGTTTCTCAGTTCCCCCCTTTGATGACCTGTGTCATCACACAATACACCACCCTCATGGAAAGAACTGAGTTAAACAGAGCTTGTTGCCTCTTTCCCTCTCTTAAGCAACTCCATGTTCTTGAGATTGCGATATTGACTGTCCTGCAGTCTCTCCATTCGCCTTTCTTGCATTCTCAATGACCTTTCCAGTCTGCTTGATCTGTACCATTTATAAGCTCGTTCCAAACCCCACAATCCAATCACACATGCCACAACTATGACAAGGGGTTTCAACACAAAACCAAGAAAACCCTTTCCAAGGTTTGGAATTGGAAACCAACTCCCGACTTTGCCAAATCCTTTGCCAACCTTTTCCCACACAGTTTCCTCAGTCAGATCCTCAATCTCTCTATGGATCGCAGTAATGTTGCTTAAATATTTCTCCAGATCCTTGCCGTTGTCTGGTATATAAGTACATTCTTGGACCTTCAAAAGTTTACAGACTCCTCCCTCTTTTGCTAGAAGGATGTCTAAAGCAAGACGATTTTGTAAAACCATAGTGCTTATCGACAACATCTCACCTTCAACCAACACCAACGACTTAGCTGTAGTCATTGACAACTCATTCACAACAGTCACCAACCTTCTTATTTTCACATCATTCATGATCACTCCTAAAGTTGGTATTTTTGCTGCAAAAATGTCTCCAACTATGGCTCCTGCACTTTCACTTCGCTTCACTCTCACATGTTGTCCTCCTTCTAAAAGTTCAAAATCTTCCATGTGATAAATCTTGAGAAAAATGATTGCTAGATAACACGTACCATTTCTCAGGCAGTTGCACATATGCATTCCTCCCACAAACAAAATACACAGTCGGAATAATCTGCGCCACACTTTGCAAGAAGTCTTTTGAATAATACTCCAAAGTGAAAGTATGCTCCCAAGTGGCATGACCTACATAGACATTCTCATAATATGTCTGTGGTCAATTGAGGCACAACTTCCCTTTCTGCACTTCATCTAGAGCTATTGGACCATAACTTTCTTTTGACTTGTGCAGCTTTTCTTCATCGGTCCAATCTACCTTACCCTGTCCTGAATCTCGCAACTGCTTTTGTCTCTTGTACCTATCTTCCACTAAATTTCTTCTCTGTGTCTGACAACAAACATGTCAAATTATGACGATGAGCATAAGACGTATCCAACTCTTGAGTCGGAATGAAATACGTCCCAAGTCTATCTTCTGATTTGTAATAATCGTACTTATTCAAATGTTTGTAAGCAGGTACTTCAGGAAGTACAGCATCATAATTCGAAAAAGAAATATTCAAAATGATTTCATCCATAAAAAATGCTAAGCAGTAAACTACATAAAATCTCATAAGTCAATGGAAGGTGATGGTATCTAATACCCTCATCTACAGAAGCAGGCAATTGCATACACACATAACAATCTTTCGCATCCATGGCCTCGATATACTCATACAACAACTTTGCATACGTATTAAGCTTGAAATTGCCTCTAGACAGAGCTGCATGTAACCTTCGACTCTCCTCTAGCAGCAAGGCTCTTTCGTCTCCTATTTTGACCTCTTTTTCGCTAGGAGTAGTAGGTGAAGGTGTTCCCTCTACCTCCACTGCCTGCTCATGTGGTACTAAATACGAAACTACAACTACCAAAATAATGAAGAGTATCACTCCTCCTATAAGTGTGCCTACAATGCACCTAGCTCTACGATTCGGATTTCCAACCTCCATGGTCTCAAGACAATTTGCAGCTTCTCTTGTTCGGCAACAATCTTCACAGTATCTTCTCTCCAACCTCAGTTACTTGAATCAGTTCGAACCACACCTTAGAAGCTGGAAGTCCCCTTTTAATTTCAGTTCCTTATTTACAGTTTTCAAAGACAACCCTGACCCTCCTCCGTCCTCTATGGGAAGCCCCTAAATTTCTTCTTCTTCCACTCGGACCTAGGTTGTCAAAACAAGTTTATTTACAGAAAAGTCTCAATCATCCATAATAAGATTTGTGCCTACTGCCTCTAGCACATATTCCAAAAGTTCAAGACGAAGTACAATAGATTCATGAGATGATATTTCAGGACCAAACGTAGGAAAAGGCAATCTACTCAAAATCAGATGACAAATTATGCTCAAAATCGGTGGATTCGGGACTGTAATTGTCAGTACACCTTCAATCTCAAGTCCTGGTCCCAACAATAGCACATCTAACTTGATATTAGGACTGGTACTGATCACTGTCACTGCCCTCACCCTCCCCGATCTCAGAACTCCTGGCCTCAGTCACAATGTAAGTCCACTCAGGAGTCGCGTACCTCCGGCAAGGAACCCTCGTTCATCTTGATCTCCTTAGACCTCCACGAGCTTGCCCTTCTTCGTCTTCCTCCGATTCAGATTCCTCAGACACAGGAGCAAGGTCTCTTTTAGAAACCAGTCACAAGTTCAGTCGCCTTTGTCTCTCCGGCCACTGCTCCTCTGCTCTGCTGGCTCTCGCACCTTCTCCTTGCTCTCCCTGCTCACAACTTTCTTCAGCTGAGTTTGACTCTGGACCACTTTCACAGCAACTTCCCCTTTCGGAGTCAGTTTCTGAGTCGCCGCCGTTGTGACCCTCCTCAGCTTGGTATAGTGAGCAACCAGCGGCAGCAGACGTCCTCACAGCTTGGCTTGTCCCCTCCTGTGGCCCTGCCACATCAGCTGGATTTTCATTCGGGAGAGGAGCTGTTTCTTCCAAGGGTGCTGAAACTCGACAAGTATGGGAAGCATGTATCCAGTTCGGCAGCCCCTCACACTTCACAGCAGTGTTCGTGACTAGGATGACTTGGGAAGGGCCTCTCCGCTGAGCATCCAAGGAGCTCTTTCGCACGTGCTTCCGAACCAACACCCAGTCTCCCAGACTCAGGTCGTGACAGAGATCACTGGATGCCGGGACCACAGCAGCCTGCACCTGATGAGTCACAGAACAGACGACATCAGTGAGTCCTTTGCAATAATCGAGGATCAGATCATCTGTGATATTAATCTGGGCCACTGCTGGCACCGCTGGCAACCTCATAACCCTTCCCATCAACACTTCATGAGGGAAAAGATCCGTTCTCCTGTCTGGGATACTGCGCATACTCATCAACACCAAGGGCAAGGCATCTGGCCACTTCAGAGACATGGATGAACACACTTTTGCCATTCGAGCTTTCAGAGTCCCATTGATCTGCTCCACTATTCCAGAAGCCTTTGGACGATAACTACAATGGAGTCTCTGATCAATGTTCAGTGCTATGCAAAGCATCTTCATGATTTCGCTATGAAAATGCGTTCCTCTGTCCGATTCAAAAGAGGCTGGAATCCCGATTCGAGGGACAAGCTCCCTCAACAAGAGCTTAGCTACTGTAAGTGTGTCGCACCTGCGGGTCGGGTATGCCTCCACCCACCTTGAAAACACACACACCACTACCAAGATGTACCTCAAGTGGTTGCACCTAGGCATCTCAAAGAAGTCCAATTGCATTCTGTTGAAGGGCCCCCCCTGACCTCCCAATGTGACTCAGGGTAACTGCAGTCCTCTTTCTGACATTCATTTGTTGACACGTAACACATCTCTAACATACAGCTTCTGCCACCGCACGAAACGGTGGGTTGTATCATGTCTGTCGAAACACTCGCACCATCGTATCCCTTCCTAAATGCCCTGCACCATGAATCTGTCTTGCCATCGGACTCAGCAACTCATCCGGCAACACTGCTCTTCCATCACCAAACACCCAAAAGTCCACAACCCCTTTCACGCATACTGAATTGATCCATATAGTCTTTTGGTGGTCTGACACCTGTTCTTGCAAACACTTGAGCTCATCCCAAGTATCTGCCATGGCCAGCATCATGTTAAAATCGTTTCTTTCTTCGCCCCCTACAACATGGTTCTCAGTGAAGATATAACCGTGCAACTTTGTCCGCATATCGGTTTCCGAGTGACACGAAATCTGTCTTTTTCCCATGAGCTGTGCACTTTACAACAGCAATTTCTTTGGGACATTGCAAGGCCTCTAAAAGCAACCTCACAAACTCCCCATTGCGGATGGGCAATCCTGACGATGTCATGTAACCTCTCTGAGACCATAACTGTCCGAAGTCATGAACCACACCAAACCCATATTGGCTGTCAGTGTAGATAGTAATCCGAATTTGATTTGCTGCTATGCAAGCACGCGTCAAAGCAATGATCTCAGCCACCTGAGCGGAGTATACTCCTTCCTGGCATGCAGCTTCAACTACTCCAGTAATGGTACATACCGCAAACTCTGCTCTCAACTGACCAACACTGTCCCTTAAACATTAACCATAAACTAAGAAAATGTCATCAGGGTCAACCAATGGTTCATCGACAATGTCAGTTCTCTGTTTGGTACATAGTTCAGTCACATCAAGACAATCGTGGTCCGCACAATCTTCATCAAGGGTGTTTGGCAACGGCATCAAGGTAGAAGGATTCAAAAGAGAACATCTCTTAAGGGTCACATTCTCCGTAGCAAGTATAACCTGCTTGTAGCGTGTGAGCCTATTGTTCGCCAGGTGCTGTGTCTTGGTCCTGGTCATCAAAAGCTCAACAGAGTGTAGGACATGTACGATCAAAGGGTGCCCCATCACAATACTCTCGCACCTTACAATGCTCACACCTATTGCAACAACGGATTTGAGACATCCAGGCAACGCTGAAGCTACTGGTTCTAAAGTAGCTGAGAAGAAAGCAACTGGTCTACGAACACCTCCATGATCTTGTACTAGCACTGCCAAAGCACAACCCTCTCGTTCACAGCAGAATAGTGAAAAAGGCTTATTGGAATCAGGCATTCCCAGTGCTGGGGCACGACAAAGATCCACTTGCAACTCAAGGAAAGCCTTCATACATTCGTTTTCCCATGGACCAGATCACTCACATCCTTGTGCCTCAGTCTCTGCAAAGGCTTTGCCTTCAAGGAGAAGTTGGCAATCCACTGGCAACAGTAGCCAAACATCCCCAAGAACATTCTGACCTCTCTCTGAGTAGAAGGCACCATCATACCCATGATTGCCTCTATCTTGTCAGGTTTCACCTTCTTCTTGCCTTTCTCTATTCGATGACCCAAGTACTGCACCTCATTCAAACAGTACTGTAACTTGTTTGGCGACACCTTGTGTCCATTCTCTGCCAAATGATTCAGTAAGGCAATGGTATCAATCCTGCATGCATCCTCAGTCTCTGACGCAACAAGGAGGTCGTCAATGTACTGTACGAGAACCGAATTCTGCGGCAGTACAAGACTCTCAAGATTCTTCTTCAAGATCTGATTAAAGATCGATGGATTCTCTGTGTACCCCTGAGGGATACAACACCATGTTAAAACACGGTTTTCCAGCTTGAAAGCAAAAAGAAATTGTCTCTTTTCATGCAAAGGGATTGAGAAGAAAGCCTGACACAGATCAACCACGGTAAACCACTCCGATTTGCACGGAATCTGAAACAATATCACAGATGGATTCGGTACCACTGGACAACAGGGAACAACTATGTTATTTACCCGGCGCAGGTCCTCCACAATTCTGAACTTCCTGCTCAGTTTCTGCAATCCCATAATAGGTGAGTTACATGGACTGACCATTACTTCATTCAGGATCCCTTGCTTGATCACGGACTCAATCACAAGTTTTATCTCTGCAATTGTTTCTGGAGTCAGATTATACTGAGGCGTTCTTGGGAATTCAACATTCTGCTTGACCTGAATCTTAACTTGTTCAACTCCTTTAATCAGTCGTATGTCCTCTCCCGTAAAGTCCCACACTTCCTGTGAGACTGAGGGCGAGATGTAGGTAGCCAAATACCGGTCGGTAACGGCCGAAAATACCGAATTTCGGCCGTTTCCGACCGGTATTGGGCTATTGAGATGTAGGAGCCCAAAAAAGACCGATTTGGTAAATACGAGTCGGTAATTTACCGAATCGGAATTTACGACTCTAAATTTACCGAATCGGAAGTTACCACATCAGTAAATAAGAAATGGAAAAAGATGATTTTTGAGATGTAGCAAACTTCTAAAATATAGAATTTCATGAAATTCGGTATTTAAGAGTCGGTAATTACCATGGAGTGAAAGCAGGTGGTAAGCAGCCGCAGGCTATAAAAAAGGCACCAAAATGCCCTGCTCCTTCATCCCCCTGTAACACTGGCCTCTTTCCTTTGTGCTGACAGCTTCTTCTTTGTTATGATCCTGAGATCATACCAGCGTTTTTTGAGGTCATCAACCTCTCTGGTGATCACCCCTATTGCGTTCACCTTGGCCTGGATTCACAGCCAGGTGTTCCTTTTCACAGCCTCTGCTACCTGCAGAGACTGTTTGCCCAAAAGCTGGGTGTGGTGTTTCACCACCTCCTGCACCAGCACCTGCAGTTCACCTGTGCTGAACTTTATTATCCTTTTGCAGTCTGGTGCTTCCATCTGTGAGTCCTGGGATTCCATACTGCACATCTGCTCAGCTCAGCTCAGTACAGCCAGTCAGTGTGTCACAGCTCTCCAGAATGTTCAGTTAGTCTGCACCTGCATGGGTGTGGCCACTTCCTGGTTGTGGGGTGGGGTGGGGTGTATGCACATGATTAGTTGGCTTCCTCTGTTGTTTGGTTGTGGGGTGGGGTCAATGCACCTGATTGGTTGGATCTTCAATTGCTTGTATTTTGTATTTCCGATTCGGTATTTACCGATTTGGTATTTACCTAAGTGGTAAATACCGAATCGGAGATTCCGATTTTTACCGATTTGGCAACTATTTCCGAATTTTTACCTACATCCCATCTACCGATTCTAAAATTCCAAATCGGTAAAATTCGGTATTTTAGAATCAGTAAAATAGGATTACCTACATCTGGCCCTGAATCTCTCAAATCTAGTGGAAGCTCCTCCACTGTCAAAACAGGATACATCTCTATGCAAACATGCTGATTTGCGACCTTAAAGGTAGCGACATCATCATTCGTTTGCAGTTCCACTCCTTTGGGGGTACAATAGATGGTGCAATTAAGTTTACACAGGAGATCCCTCCCTAGTAGACACATTTTTGCCCTGGACAAGTCCACATGATATTCATTTGCCAATTCAGTCAGTTTCTCATGTGTCGACCTCGCTTTGCGGGTCACATCCTTCGCATCCTTCGCTACAAACAGCAACTCGTCTGGCTCATACAGCTCCACTCTCTCTAAGGGTAAATTTCCCTCGACTATCTCGTCTACTTATGCCTTAGGTCTCATTACATCCAGGTTGTTCGGTCTTATGGCTGCTGAGAGAGTACTTCTGCTAGCTACACTGCTCAATTCCCTGCAAGCAATGTCCTGTTCTCGACACCTATTATCTTCGGGTGTTTCCCTAAAACTCATCCTGTTCTCCGCACTTCCATGGTCCCACTCCTTTCTTGGCTCCTCGCTTTGAGCCCCTTCGACTCCCATTTCCTTAAATCGGGCCTTAGCTCGCCAAGAGATTTTGGCCTCTGCCCCCTCAGAACCATCAATCCTCTAAACGAATCTGCAGTAGCCGGCAACAGAGTGCTCGATTCCACAGGCCTTGGCATTTGGCTCAACCCACCTACTACACTACTCCTTACATCACTGATGCTCCCTTCCATTCCCATCTGTGATGGAGTTAAATTTTTCACGGACTGGGGGGGGTACACTGACACTATAGGACCAATGGTAACCGGTACCTTAAGGGCATCTGGCAACCTCTGTGGACTAGTACTTCCTACGTTCTGCATCTCCCCTGCTGAGAGCTTTCCCACTACTTCCACACTAGGCGGAACTTGTTGTTCTCCAACTCCTTCTATTGGGGCTGACTTCTCCCCTTCTGACTCTGAATTGTATGGAGGTGGTCTCTCTAATAACATCCTTTCAAACAAGCTATCATCCGTGTCACTGTCATCTTCTTCATCATTCGTTTTCTGGCCGTCCCCTGTGGTTACCAACAGCGGATACAACCTGTCCCCCTCAATAGTCTGTACTCTCCGTCTTTTCGCCAATGTATCCCACCTCGCATCCTGAAATGCTCTGACTGACCGTTTCACTCTTTCCTGTCTTCTGTCCCTGTTTCTCTCGTGTGCCGCCCTAATTTCAATGCCTTAAACTGTGTTGGTCTAGGCAATGGATGCAGCAAAGCCATAAACGACTTCAACTGATATAACACTTCCAATCTGAAAGTTCCGTATCTGGGGAAAGTCAACTCCACCAGTCATCTTGGCCCAATTCTCAAGCCACAATATAGTATGCAACCCTACATTCGTAGCCATATAATGAGCTGGAGTATCCTCGGGCGGAGCCTCTTCTCCCCGTGGTTCTAATTAATATCTTTTCTCTTTTGAAAATTTCTTGTAAGACTTTAAAACATTTCATAATGAAACCCAACTTCTCTCTTTTCGCAGCGCCCCTCTATTTCCTGCTGACAATCCCCCAATCCCATCGCGGCTTCACACCAACAGCCCTATCCCAGCGCGGCACCTTCTGACGTCACTCGCCTCCGCTTCGCCGCAGTTTCCCTCCTTTACAATTCAGATCTCACTCACGCATACGTCCCATTCACACCCTGAAATGATCACTTACGACCAAGCAATCACTTCGCTGACTGTACGTCCACTGTTTGACTGTACGTCCACAGTCGCGTAATTGTCACCCAAAACTGGCAACTGTCTGTCCACGAAATGACCGGACAATCACCTCAACTGATAGGTTACAAACACGCAGCAACCCACAACCAGCATCAGTTACTCATACACTCACACACTCGTTCCCTCTATCTCGGTCCAGCGGGCGATCGATGGTACCTCACGATCCCCTTAACAATGGTCGACAATTACTCTGGGTGTTCGATACACCTTAACCACTTAAGCTTCCCCTTGATCCTAAGATTTTACCGGGCTGCGCGCGCTCACAGCCTGACCCAGTTTCATACAACAAGCATTCTAACTCTGTAAGACATCACAATACAACACAAACACCTCAATCTAACAACATAAAACCCTATTCATACTCACTCTCCCACAAACTGCTGCTGCCTTTGCCGCACCGTCGCTCTCTGTCGCTTTCCATGAAACGCCGTCTTCCACCGACAATCCAATGGGTAATCCTCACCTAATTTCTATGGGCCTTAAAACTCATATCCTAATCTAGATCTCCCCTCGATCTAGAGACAACTATCCTACTCTGCTACCAACTGATAGGGCTGGGATTCCTATCTAGATTTTTACCTTATCAACTCTCCAGAATCCCAGGACAGGTCGACTGGACCTTTTTGTCTGCTAAGAATGTAGAGAGGAGGTTTCCAGACTCATAATTAACCACTTTTGCAAATCGACAATCAAATTCAATTTAAAGAACCACTGACTACGAACTGAAGTTAAGAATTTATTACAAAGCCAAAAATAATTGGACATACAAGCACCTCAGCAAGAGGTTCAAGAAATAGACTACAAACATAATCCTAAGAAGGAGTTTCAGACGACTCAGAATAAAAAGCAAAGTAAATTCTAGGAACATCTGGCATCCAATTACCGTCCCTATTTGAAGTCTGGACTGCATTTACAAAAGGAAAGAAAAGGTTAATCTGTCCCTACACTAACTCTAAAGTAATATCCTTACTTAACAATTCCCTTTAGGCAAGAGTAAAGGTGTCAGCCGTGAAGACTCCCTAAGAAGTGCACTCATGTTCTCAAATGAGTAGACTAACTACTGAGATCGTTCTAAGATGCTCCTTCCTACACCCCACTCTGCCCTACGTTCCCTCAATGCTGTCTAAGTTGCCTACATCCTGCTCTAGCAACCTCCTGACAAGATCTGCTCTCCACCCTCGGGGTCTGTCCCTAATACAAAACTCCCAAAATTGTAGATACACCCAAGGCACGCCCCCCTGGGCAGGTGTCGGTCTTCGGATTTTTCCAGCATGGCATCCTTCCATCCAGCTTCCGTTGAGGTGCCCTTGGATCCCAGGCACCTTCTCGCCAAATATTGCAGATCAACATTCCTCTGACACATACTCGTCCTCACTCCTACCGGCCTAACTTCCAAACAATGGATCTTTCTACCTAACAAGCTCCGTGGCCTTGCACCTGCAACTGGAATACGCAAGAAGCAACCTTGTTCACATCCAAAGTTACAATTCAATATTCGCTAAGTACAGCACCCTTCCCAACAGGCAGCTATTTCACAAGAATAACCAATGCTAACTAAAGAAATTACAGTTAGGCCTCTACTGACTTTTCTTCATGTCCCCGGCCTTTACACATTGAAATGCATTTCTAAATGATTCTACATTACAAGCAATGCACTCTATTCCATTACAAAGACAACATTACATTTAATTTCGAAACGTAAGTCCTTCTCTACATTAAAACATCACATTCTATCTCCTACACATGGAACTCTTAATATGGCACGTTTATTAATCCTACAATACACACGTTAATAGCATTTCTACCGCATATAAAGCATTACACTCCTGGTAAGGCTCTACATTAATTTGCATCGTCATGAATACATCGATTACACATTGCACTAATTCCCAACCTACTGTTATATCTCTAAAACCACATGTTAGTATACCCTCTAAATATGTGGGTGCTGACTATGGGAGATATGGTGCACCCCTACAATTTTCAAAATGACATGGCGCTCTCTCAGTGACAAGTTAAAGCAGTAAATATCCAGTAGCCAGGAGCCATAGGATGAGCAGACACTAGTGCGCCATAACCGGAGGATAAACACCTTTTTATACCCAGCGCCCTGGATAGTCATCTGTTTTGCTGGTTGGTAATTTCAGTGCATTGTGCCGTATCATAGAGGAAGATCAGCATGGGAATGGCAGGACCTTGGAGAGGAATTGGGTTCTTGATCATTGCAGTCACAGAGGGGCGGGTATGGAGCCAACAAGAGCCATTCCCAGAGCTGGTGGACACTTTCTCCCTCCATTGAGCCGCATCGCCAGAAGGCTGCTGGGGGGAGCACTAGAGAGAGTCATTGTCGGAGCGTGCCACCGATTAAGAACTTTAAATAACTACATTTTAATCGGACTTGAGAGAGCCATCATGATTGGCCATTAAATCTGCCCAATCCTTGTCCATGTATTTCAGTCCCTACCTGTCAGACCACCAAGCCTTTAGGGAGTGGACACCGATGCAGGATGTCAGGGTACGATAGAGGCCCAACACCACACCTTTATGCGTGCCCTATTATGCAATTATTCCTCGATGGGGACAACATGAGAGTTACTGAAGGGGGGCATAGCCTTTTCCACAAAGTGTTAGAGATGTTGTTAATTCCAGAAAGAGTGTAAAGGCAGGTTGTATAGCCCCCTTGCCTCTGCTAAGAACTGATAAACCTAGTCCATGAGTAGGTCCGATAGGGAGTATAGCTCTTTAGAGCTGAAGGTTTAGCACAGGGATTCTTTGCCATCTGTTATTAGCGAAACATTGCATCATAGTGGTGCTTGAGAATGAAGTGTGGGATGGACTTTCGGCAGCACGTAATGGACTTTCAGGACCACATGAGCTCTCTTCCAGGCTTAAATCATAGTAGCTAGAACCAAGTGAGAAGAGAGAAGGTGGTCAGGATCCCCAGTGTACAGTAGCCCAGGGCCACTACGGTGGCCAGTCAATGCTGTCTCTATGGGAACCCACTTCTCAGTGTCCAGAGAGGTATGGAGGACATACCTCAGGGACATAACTTGCAAGGTGACCCAGTAGTCAGTGAGGCTAGAGACACCCATCCCACAGGTAGCGATGCATGTGTGCAGTTTGGTGAGTTTTAGGCGGTGTAGCGTCCCCCTCGGAGAAAGGTCTTAGTTGTGTTGTTAATGGACTGCATCACATTAGTGGAGATTCGATGGGGCATCATCAGGTAGTGGTAGTTAAGGCTGGATAAAATATTAATTTTTATTAGCTAGACCCTACCCCATAAGGAGAGGTTAAGCTAGGACCACAGCTGAAAGTCTGCTTTAATACGAGAATGTAGGGGACCAAGAATGTTTTCAACTAAGTTGGTCAGCCCCAGGGATATCATAATACCCAGGAACTTTAATAAATTGGGGACCCACGACAATGCATTGGAGTCAAGGACAGACTGGGGCGTATGTTCCATCAGAGGCATGGCTTTGCACTTGTCCCAGTTTATCTTGTATCCATAAAGCCCAGAAATTCATGAAATCAGTGAGGTCAAGGCATCAAGGGAGGACATCTGGTGAGAGAGGGTAACCAGGATGTTATCTGCATATATTCATATTTTATACATCCCACCGGGATTAGGGATGCCATGTTGTGAGAGTTACAGATAGCAGATGTCAGGGGCTCTAAGGATATGATTATTTTTAGAAATGGGGAGAGGAGACACCCCAGCCACATGCCCCTATAAATAGGGAAGGGTGGGGACACGTGGCCATTGTACATCACCCTTATGGTTTGCTAAGTGTAAAGTTTCTGTATACATGCCATAAAAGTGGGCTCGATGCCTACATGTTGGAACATATACTTCCACTGCACCCTGTCAAATGTCCTCTCAGCATCGAGGGAAACCAACAGCTTTTGGTCTGTATCATAATGCACCTGGCAGAGGACATGAAAGAGGGCCCGAACAAGGAACGTAGAAGTGTGATGAGAGACAAATCCGACCTCATCCCGATGTACCAAGGAGGGCTGGCCATTTGTAAGTGGTTGGCTGCAATTTGCCCAGAACTTTAGTGTCAGTGTTAAGGAGAGACATGATTCGATAGCTTGCACAGTACAGGGGCTCATTGCCCCATTTGGGAAGGTGTGTGATTATCTCAAGCAGGGTGGTTGAAGGCTTCGCATCTGAGAAAACCAGACACAGGAAAGGGGTCAAACGATCCTTGTGCATCCTATAGAATTCAGAGGGGTATCCATTGGAGCCTGAGTATTTGTTGTATGGTAGCCCCTCTATGAACTCTATGATCTCATCCACTGTAATGGGAAGATCAAATTGCATCTATTGTGTCAGGGATAGGCGGGGTAGGGCGTTTTTCGCCAAGAAGTGGTCAATGTCAGAAGTAGAGCTAACAGCATCTGAGGTGTAGAGGGAAATGTAGTAGGAGCGAAAGTAAGTAAGGGCCATATTATCAAGAAAGGACGATACATTATCGCCATTTTTTTCGGCAGGAAACTGCCGCTAAAGCAGCGATAATGGGCTTGATAATATGCCCTTGTGAATTCCCATAGAAGCCCAGGTTCTGGTGTTAACCTGGGTTACTATCGGAATTCACAAGGGCATATTATCAAGCCCATTATCGCCGCATTGGCGGCAGTTTCCTGCCGATAAAATCGGCGATAATGTATCGCCCTTTCTTGATAATATGGTCCTAAGTCTTTATTTGCGTGATTAAGTAACACCATTGCAATATCATTCACATTTTGAAACTAAAATAGAAATCAGAATGTGCAAAGTAAGCAGAAAGTACTTAAAACGCGAATTCAACATGCATGGTGTTTAGATCTTAACAGTCCTTTCATTATGATCATTTATAGTTAAGGCAGTGAGATGTGATTCAATGGACAGTAAAACCTTCGTTTGTCTGCTGCCAATAATAAACAAGCCTTGGCAAAGCCAATAGGTCTCGCATTTGGGAACTTATAAGTGTTTAGCCATGCAACAGTTGGTGCTGTTACACCAAGGATATTCTGCTGCATAAATAAATACTTATAGGGTCCAAAATGCGAGAATTATTGGCTATGCCAATGCTTGTTTTTTTTAATTGCTGTTTTGTTTAAGTGGCCAGATCTACAATAGCGGGACATGGTTTTTGTTAACAGTTCTTTGCATCAAATTAACTTGTTTTCATTGCTCTGAATGTTGTTTCCATTCTGTGGGCATGCGCTGAACTTTGCAAATGAGTAAAAGCCTGCTGCTGGCACAATTTACATGGGTGTGGAGTGAGTGAGCCCCAGGCAGCATGACTCACTCACACAAGAGTTCATTCACTGCACCTGCATACTCAGCATGGTTTAAGGAAACTCGACCCACTCCCTCCCAGGCATCGAATACATATTTACCAAGAAACTCTGAGAAGAGCCTGCCTGCTGCACTGACGGCTGGTGGTGTGTGTGCCTGGTGAAAGCGTGCACTGATGGCTGGGGGTGTGTGTTCCCAGTGAAAGCGTGCACTGACAGCTGGTGGTGTGTGTGTCTGGTGGAAGCGTGCACTGACGGCAGGTGGTGTGTGTGCCTGGTGGAAGTGTGCACTGACGGCTGGTGGTGTGTGTGCCTGGTGGAAGCCTGCACTGACGGCTGATGGTGTGTGTGCCTGGTAAAAGCATGCACTGACGACTGATGGTGTGTGTGCCTGGTGGAAGCAGGAGCATTCACTGTGATAGAAGACATAAATGAAACTGACAAAGAGGGAGGGGGAGAAGGAGGGGGAGAGCGAGCAGCGGAGCATGATTCACAGTGATAGAAGACAAAAATGAAGCTGACCAGGAGGGAGGGGGAAAAGGGAGGGGGGTAGTGCAAGCAGAGGAGCCTGATTACAGCAATAAAAACACAGATGGCAGCTGTGCACGAGCTCATGAACGCAAGCTGTGGGCCAGCAAAAGCCTCTGGTGACACTTTTAAAAGCCACTTACTACATGTCTCGAAGAGACAGTGCATACGCTGTCTCAGGCGAGACCTAAAAAAGCAAAATTTGTGGTAAAAACAAATTGTTTTTCTGATACAACTCTGCATCTGCATGAAAACGGGGAGGATGGAGATCCTAGCACAGCAAACCTTTTGTTGATGCCTTTTTTTCAACAAAAAAAAACATACAATGCATAGCACTTTCTCCCCCACTCCCAAAAAAAAACCTAATTTGCCTGTATTTTTGCTAGTTTCTCTATTCCAGGCTAATTTACGAACACTGGATATCTTTACAATTCCAAAGATATTGGAAGAAACTTGTGCAAATTTGGCATGGCTTTTCGTGGAGAAAAAGTTATTAAGCTTTAATTGAAAATTCCCCGAACCAACAAAAATAAGGGCTTAGCACTCAAGGCAGTGGTACTGGTCAATAACAATATGAGCTATACATAAACAGCAACTCATGGTTCGGCTTTCTCCAAAGCTGTCAGTGTTCCCTCTAGAATGTAAAGGCTAGACATTCTTTTTCAACGCCTTCTTTATGCTATAGCTCCGCGGATACTCCCAACTAGCGCGAAACAGGCTCTTCTCTTCTGACCATTGAAGAACATTAAATTCCCAAAAATAATTTTAGAAGCACAGCGATATGAAATTTTGTATGCTTCCGGCCATCTCTACTACTCATGATACCATATTAATATGGCCGCATAACTTGGACTCAAATAGAGATAGAGGCTCCGAGCCAACGAAGCATATGTCCTCTTTCTCTTTTGCTTACTCAGACCACTCAACTGCACGCTTACCAATTCAGTTCGCTAAAGCAGGAAATCGCGAAGATTGATTAGTAAGGCTGATGCTGCTAAGTTTTCACTACAGTTTATTCGGAAACAGAAAAAAATGGGAAGGTAACTGAATTCCCCACTGTCATAAGGATATTCGTTCCGCCTAGTGGACACTGATAATTCACCGGTCATTAGCCCGCGCTGTGGCGGTAAGTAACTCTCGGGCAAGGGAATTATGCAAAGAAAGTTCTCCACAGGTCCCCATCCCTTTTCCCCGCTGGACAGTTCGTTCACCCCATAATCTAATTTTAATCAAGCCACTCTCTGCGTGCCCTTCCTTCGGATTCCCCTGCCCAAGTACCAGGGTAACCAATGAACAAATGTGTTTCCAGTGTACCAACTCTTCGTGCTGGTGGTAGGGTAGACACTACAAAGGTTTCTGGCCGCACTACTTGGGTGTGTGCATATTAATTGCACACCTGTGTGAGTCTTTATAAAAGTGCATGATAACAAGTACCTCCATGCCGTGTGTGGTAGCCAGTTACGTGAAGCATTTTGGGACTTATAGTTTTAATATGTTAACCAAAGAGCCCAAAGAATTACGAAGTGCTGTTTGACAAAAATGATGGGCCTAGCATTACATTTAAGATATCACAAAATGCTGGGTGGCGTGTTGAATACAAGGACAAGGCCTGTAAAAAAGCGTCAAAGTAAGCCAAGCCCACATAACGAGAACAACACGAATACAACCAAGAACATTTTGTAATATTTAAAGTATTGAACTTAGCGAAACAGACATTAAGTAAACCGTTTTTTAACCTGGCACATAATTGGTGTTACTAAATGAGTAACTAAATATTTTTTAGTTTGCACTCACGATCAAAGTGTTTGTTCGGCAGCCCAGTAATTAATGTGACAGTACTCAGCAGACTGACCTATGAAGAATGAAAGGCAGCATTGTCCCCGTTGTAATTGTTGCTCATGACAAGCAGGTCACGCATGATGCTAGCAGCGAGCGCATAACTTGCCGGCTTCACGGTTGGTAGCTTAACTAGCGCTCGCGCAGCAGCAGGGGGGAGGAGGGTGGCCTGCGTGATCCACTTGCGGGAGCAATAATTGCTGCCATATAGCGGCGCTCGCTCCCGCAAGTGGATCACCACACATGCACACGTTGCCATTGAAGGCAATGGAACGCGTGCACGTTTTAGGCTGAAAAGCCAAAGCGATTTCAAAAGGTCTTTTTGCCTATGTAGCACATGCGTGCTGCAAAGGCGAGACCTAAAAATGATTTTCTCTTCTCCATTTGTACCAAGTTTTAAACACGGTCTGTCTTCTTAAAAATCATACACATTTGCTCCGTACGATATAGTGCGATGTAGTCACAGAGCAATAAAACCCACATTTGGTGGAAAACAGATTGTCATATTGTCAGCGTATTCTTGCCTACCCCCAAAACTTGGAATAGGTAATCAGTGTGCCCTGGACAGTGGAGTAAAGACATTTGTTTGATCATCTGTCCCTATGTGGTCGCTAGCAGCTTCCGTGCTAGAATGCAGATTCTCTGCCAAACCCTCTGGTAGGTTAACAAGAATAACTGTGCAAATTAAACAATCATTTAGAATGACAAATAAAACCATGTTGCCTATTGTTAGACCGGGCACCACTGGCTTGGGTCTCCCTTCCATTTTTTTGCTGTTGCCTCGTATGTTTTTGCTATGTTTTTGCTGGTCTAGATGCTCTGGGTACCTTGCCACTGCTATTCGGTGCCAAAGTGCAATTGCTCCCTATTGTAAATTGTTGTAATTGATTAGTGACTCCATAATAGGCTTATTTGATTTACTTGTCAGACCCTAGTATAGTGCACCCTGAGTGCCCAGGGCCTGTAAATCAAATGCTGCTGGTGGGCTTGCAGCACTATTTGTTCCACCCACAGAAGCAGATTGTAAAGTGTGGCTCAGGCCTGCCATTGCAGAGTCTGTGTGAAGTCTGGGACTGCCATGTCGACTTGGCCAGTGCACACACCTATTAGTCCCTAAACCTTCCCTTTTCTACATACCAATTACCCCTAGGGTAGGCCCAAGGGCAGGGTGCGTTGTAAGTGAAAGGTATGACATGCCCTGATTTGTTTGGCATGTCCTGGGAAATGAATTACAGCCAATTTTTTTCTCACTATTGCAAGGTTACCTGCTCCCATGGGCACGAATGGGCAGTTTGATTATAACATCTTATAATCCTAACTGACTCAGGGAACAAGGTAGAAAGTCGAGTTTAGTATGCCTGAACTCAGAATGGTAACATACATCTTTTAGTGTGGGTGATTTTACACTCTGTGTTTGAAAATACCAATTTTAGAAAGTAGGTATTTTCTTGCCTAACCATCCAGTATGCCTCTGCTAGGTTTGTGTATTCCATGTCTGGTTTGTGAGTGACAGGGAGCTGGAGAGGGCCTTGGCTCCAGCAGTGTGATTGGTCAGGCCTGGGTTGAATAGGCCCTGCATTGAATAGAGAGGAGGGGAGGAGATTTATTTTCACTTGCCTGAGCCTTCATTGAATAGAGAGTAGGGGGTGGAGTTTTACTTTCAGCTACCTGGGCCAGGTCTGCTTTCAACAAAGCTGTCTTCACCTCCTGCCAGGAAGCTGCACCAAGGAGGACAGAACTGGTTTTGACTAAGTACAGACACTCTCTGCCTTCAGAGAACAAAGGATTTTGCAGTATACATATTGGGGCCCAGACTCCCAGAACACTAGATTTCTTCTGTGAATCAAGACAAACCCTTTTCCAAGGAGAGAAACCAAGGAAGCTGAAGGAGTAGACTGACCCTGTGCTGTATGCTGTTTGGGGTCGGCCTGCAGTGTTTATCTATTGCTAAGGTAAAGAGAAAAGGAACGTTGTGTGCACTTTTACTATCTTGAGGAAGATCTTGAAGGGCTTGAAGTAAAGCTTGCCTCCTGTTCTGAAATCTCAGGGCCACAAAGACTTCACCACCAGCTCCCCCTGAATTCCCCTGCTGAGAATTCTACCTGGAGTGAGGTGCCTGCAGTTGTTTTGTGCCCTCTGGAGACTGTGTGATGCTGGGAGCTGGAAGCGCGATGCAATGAGGAAGAAGCATGTCGCCACCGCAGCGGTTGCCGTCGCATCGCTGAAGAAGCATGCCGCAGCTGTTTGACGTCGCAGCTGTTCGCTGTCGCATTGCAAACAAAGGGTGTCGCATCACCGGAGAACCTTGCCGTCGCTGCAGAGGTTGCCGTCACATCACCGGAGAAGAGTATCGCAGGGCCTGTCACGGCTCCGAGTTCAACGATTTCGCCGCACAGCCATCGGGCGTGCATGCATCGCATCCAAGTTGTCACATCTCATCAAAGACGCCATTTTGTCGCATCACACTGGATCGTCTCATTGCATCGAGGCGCCATCTTGTCGCATCGTAACCGGAACGCAGTAAGAAACCAACGTATCATCTCCTCTCCGGTAAGGAACCAAAGCATCACCTCCCCTGTGCTGCAGTAAGTAACCGATTCAGAAAAGGGGGGTGGTGATGAACAGAGTGTCTGAATTAAGCAGACCACTCTTACCCAGTCCACCCCCTTTTCTGAAGCAGTAAGGAACTGAGGCATCACCTCCACTGAAGCAAGGAACAGAGGTATCAGCTTTCCTGCATCCTTTTTGTTTGTTTTGCGTGACACATCCAAAGTACTTTGAGAGTAAAGTGTTGCATTTACCATCTACATTGAACTAAGATATTTCTACCATTTTAAAGTCATATTCTTGATATTGTGTTGTGAATTGTTGTCATTTGGTCTTATGTTAAGTCTATTAAAGATGACTTATTTTTCTAAACTGGTGTGGTGTCCATTTGTAGTGTTTGCACTGAATTACTGTATGTGTTCACAAATGCTTTACACACTGCCTCTGAGATAAGCCTGTCTTTTTGTGTCAAGCTACCAAGGGGTTGAGCAGGGGTTATTTTAGGGGTGTATCCCCTTTTCCCTGACTAGAAGCAAGGGTCCCTATTTGGACAAAGGTGCAAACCATTGCCAACTAGAGCCCCCCCATTTCTAACACCTATGATGGCATCTTATTACATACGCTAGGAACTTATACTTGTTTTAGCTGAAGAAAAAGTATGGTATAGTGTGCATTACAACCAGCATTAGTTCAGTGGCAAGTCAATGTGACCTCAAATAAACTTCTTTCCTTATCCGCCATGCAAATGGCTATTTATCAAAGGGAATGTGGTGTATTAATACAAGGCGCAAGTTTAGCTGCAAACCCTCTCCATTAAAACATGCTTTTAACGCCTGCCTGCATGTTTGTATTCCTTTGAGGTCGAAGAGGGGCTTTAGCAGAACTCTGCGTTCTCTCATTAGTTCCTTACATATACACAGCAGCTGGAAAATATCTTCTCTTTTTGTCCCCTCACAGGTGAAAGCTGCATGTTGATGAACACCGCTTCCATGGTAGTAGATGGAACACGCACTGTAGAATGCCAAGTTGGTACCGTAAGTATTTCCCCTTAGTGATTTTAGTGAAGTTGGTGCATCAGTAATGCTGGGGTGCTGCCTTGGTGTAACCATGTAGGATAAACCATCTTTGCGCCCTACCCATGAGTATTGCTTTGTCCTCTACCAAGGAGACTCTTTGGACGGTTTTTATTAAAAACCTATTCAAAGCTATCAAGTGACTATGAGGCCTCCCATGGACCCCGTAGGATTAATTGGTCTATTTATTCTTGCAGATATCCCTTTGCTGTGTGTTTTTCCTTGGTCAACAGCTCGGTCCACAAGTGCGCATTTAGGGACTCTGGCTCTGCTCTCTTGATCTTATGCCAGCATTTGATATAAGCTCCTTGGCTGGCTACCCCTTGCCTCTGCATACCGAATTCTAGTCTTATTTGAGCTGTTGATGACTATTTAGGTAGGCTGAATTTCATTCGTAGTGCACCTGTTATTATACTATCTAGTATGGCTGCATCTCTCCCCCTTAGGGACTTGCTTCCATAGGTAACTGTAGTGATAAGTTTCACCTTTATCACTTGGACCAATGGAGAGAGACTTGGTCTGATGGCTTTGCTCCTTTTGTTTTTTAGGGCCACTGCCG
Organism: Lissotriton helveticus; assembly: GCF_964261635.1. Taxonomy (NCBI): domain Eukaryota; kingdom Metazoa; phylum Chordata; class Amphibia; order Caudata; family Salamandridae; genus Lissotriton; species Lissotriton helveticus. The sequence goes on along the minus strand of NC_136057.1, from coordinate 687,826,187 downwards.
TTGCTGTGCCTCTCCTCTTCAGTGCTTCCTTGTGGGCAGTGAATGAGCCTTTACTGTTGATAATGACAACTAGATATTTATATTCCTTGACAGTTTCCTATTGGTGTTTTGCAAGGTACCAGCATGTGTTCCTTTTGCCTTCATTGGTTCAGGTGCATACCTTTGGACTTGTCCAGATTCATGCTCAAGCCATTTTCAACTGAATAACTGTGACTTGGATCTAGTAAGTACTGAAGGCCTACCGGAGTTTGACGAAAAAGCACTAGTTCTTCAGCGACAATAGATTTGGAGTAGACGATGAGACCCATCTTTCAGGCATGAGAATTGCACTTGTCCAGCCTAGTTTACAGGTCTGTAATGAAAAGGCTGAACAAGGTTGAGGCTAAAATGCAGACCTGTTTTAGTCGTTTGTGGTTGGAATCCTTCTTGACAAGCAATTTCCAGTCCTCAGCGTCACTTGTACCCTTGTATCTGTGTGCAAGATTATCAGTGTTTCAAAAGGGGCAATGAGCTATTCCATTTGGGGAGTTTACACCACAATTTGATTCTGTCAATGTGGTTGAAAGTCGAGCTGTAGTCGATAAAACAGACAAACAGTGGCAGCTTAGTTGAAATTGTTGCGTCAATCGATTGGGAGAGAGTTAGAATATTGGTGGTAGTTCCCATTTGCTTGCTGAAGCCTGTTTGACTGAGAGGACTGGCTGCATTGTCTGTTGCCCATGATGTCAGTTCCTCTAAGATTAGGCATGCTTAATGTTTGGCGTCATTATCTAACAAAGATAGCAATGTGTAATTTTTGGCATCAATCTTGTTGCCCTTTTTATGGATTAGGGAGATGATCGAACCCCTCCAGGAGGCTGCAATTGTCTCTGTTTGTATAATTTGAGCAAAGATCCACCCAATAGTCACGGTCTAGTTTAAACAGCACTGGGTAGATCCCATTCTGGCCAGGGGCTCTCTCAATCAATCAATCAATCAATCATTTGTTAAGCGCACTACATACCCGCGAGGGTCTCAAGGCGCTGGGGAGGGGCACTACTGATCAAACAGCCAGGTCTTGAGTATACTCCAGAAGGTCAGGAGGTCTTGGGTCTGTCATAAGCTCAGTGGGAGAGTGTTCTATGTCTTGGCGGCGAGGTGGGAGAAGGATCTCCCGCCGGTGGTTGTTCTTCGGATGCGCAGGATGGTGGCGAGTGAGAGGTCGGCATAGCGTAGCTGGCGGTTGGAGATGTGGAAGGAGAGCCGTCTGTTGAGGTAGGCTGGGCCGGTTTTGTGGAGTGCTTTGTGTGCGTGGATGAGGAGCTTGAAGGATATTCTCTTGTTGTCGGGGAGCCAGTGCAGGTTTCTCAAGTGGGAGGTGATGTGGCCATATTGTGGTACGTCAAGGATCAGTCATGCCGAGGCGTGTTGGATGCGTTGTAGTCATTTGATGAGCTTGGTCGGGGCTCCCGTGTAGAGGGCGTTTCCGTAGTCGAGTCTGCTGCTGACAAGGGCCTGGGTGACTGTCTTTCTTGTATCTGTCAGGACCCATCTGTAGATCTTGCGGACCATGCGGAGGGTGTTGAAGCAGGAGGGGGAGACGGCATTGACCAGCTTGGTCATTGAGAGTGTTGAGTCGAGGATGATTACCAGGTTGCGTGCGTGGTCGGTGGGTGTCGGAGCTTCCCCCAGTGCCGTCAGCCACCAGGATTCGTCCCAGGTTGAAGGGTTGGAGCCAAGGATTAGGACCTCAGTCTTGTCCGAGTTCAGCTTCGGACGGCTGATCTTCATCCAGTCAGCGACGGCCTTCATTCCTTCATGGAGGTTGGCTTTGGTGGTGATGGGGTCCTTGGTGAGGGAGAGGATCAGTTGCGTGTCGTCGGCATAGGAGATCATGTTAGGGTCGTGCTTTCGAGCGACGTGTGCGAGCGGGGCCATGTATATGTTGAACAGTGTCGGGCTGAGAGAGGATCCCTGGGGTACGCCGCAGATGATCTCGGAGGCTTTGGAACAGAATGGGGGGAGGCGGATGCTCTGGGTTCTGCCGGAGAGGAAGGAGGTGGTCCATTCCAGAGCCTTGTCTCAGATCCCTGTGGCGTGGAAGTGTTCGCTTAGAGTGCAGTGGCAGAAGGTGTCGAAGGCGGCGAAGAGGTTTAGGAGGATGAGTGCTGCAGTCTCACCGTTGTCCAGCAGGGTCCTGATGTCGTCGGTGGCAGCGATGAGGGCAGTCTCGGTGCTGTGGTTGCTGCGGAATCCTGACTGGTAAGGGTCCAGGATTCTGTTTTCTTCGAGTTATCGGGTTAGCTGTCTGTTGACCATTTACTCGATGACCTTGGCCGGGAAGGGGAGCAGAGAGATCCTCTTAGCGATTTGGTTAACAGGGATTGTAATTGTTAAAATTGCCTGATTGTTATATGTTTAGTGGACTCTTTCTTTTCTGTTAGTCCTGTTGTCTCTTCTACATTAGCTTTACAATAGGGTTTATTGTTAAAGTGATCCAGGAGGAAGCTTGCCCAGGCCTCTTCAGTTAAGTGCGAGCTGATTCCATACGATGTAGGGTTTTGCAGCATGTTAACCATGAGCTTGGCCCATATACATCTCCTCTAACTCTCTTTTTGACTGCCAAATATGCTTTTGCTGTGCAGCTATAAGTTTCCTCAGTTCCCCTTGGACATTGACATCCTATCCGTGTAGCTGAAGCTACCATAATGTTTTCTTTATTGCCTTCTTGATAACCCTGGGCAGACAACTACTCTACGCTAGCGTAGTTTGCGAAGTTTGTGCTACTTCGCGCTACGGGAATTGCACGTAGCACAGTGCGAACACGTGTAGCATAGCGGTCATTTTTTGCTTGCTTGCGGTCCTCAACGTCAAGTTGGTGACCGCAAGCAAGCAAAATTACTCCCGCGAGACTTTTTCGTCGTTCGTAATCAGCAACATCAAGTTGTCGATCACGAGCGAGGAAAATAAACCTCCCGGCGAGATTCTCAACGCGGGGAGGTCAGGTTTCTCATTGCGAGTGGTCGCATATGCTAGCGATGAGAAACTACCAGTCCGCATTGAGAAAGCTGCCGCTCGAGTAAAAATCTACTTGAGCGGACGAAAACGACAGCTCACATTGTGCAAGATGCCATTTTCAATGATTGCACATTGCGGACAAGCATCTGGCACTGTGCAATCATCGTGAACAGTGCACTACGCAGTTCGCATAGCGGTACGTGCAGCTTACGTAGTGCGAAGTGCACTTTGTGTAGCTACGCGTAGCGCTACTTCTCAAACTACACTCAGGGTTAGTTCTTGAGGGCTCTAATTTGTGCATTCTGTGGATTGCAGGAGCTTCTGGGTCGAAGTTCTTCTCTAGCCCTTGGTCGTGGCTCTGCTCCTACTGAGTGAGCTGCACCTAGTGCTTCTGTAAAGATTTTCCAGCCTGCGAATTCATTCTGTCCTGTTGCTTGAATTCGCTGCCAAAGAGTCTTTGCCTCGGCCACGAGCCTTTCTGGTTGATGAGCTTTGCATATGTCCATTTTGTTATATACAGTGTGTATGTAACGTAGCTCCTTTTCAGGTTGTGCTGGTATTAAAACTTGCACAGTCATCATGAGTTTTTGTGGGAGGTGGTCACTGTTTTCCTGGGCCCCTAGATAGAAGTCCACTATTTTGTTGAGCAGAGGAAGTGTTACAAAAGTATAATCTATTGTTGTGCTAGTTGCCTCAGTATGGAAAGTGGCCATTAGGGGGTGGTCTTCTGGAAACTGACCATGTAATGCACAAAAGCTAAGCTATTCAAGGTCCCCCAATAATTTGTTGGATAGCTAACTTTGCCTTCCCCAATTTCCCAGTGAATTGTCCTCTTCAGCATATGTAGATTGAAATCACCAGTTAATATGAAATGTGTAGTTTGCTCCTCTGTTAAAAACCTGGCTAGTTCCTCTCCCAGAACCCTTGGCCTTGTCTTGTGGATGTATGTATATGTTCACTAGAACCAATTGTAGATCTTTATTGGTGCTTTGGATTGTCACTCTGAGGGCTTGTATTCCGTTGGCCGTTATTAATTTGGTGTCCCACTCCTTAACTGCATTGATACTCACTATGGAGGTATAAATTGCAAGCCCTCCTTTGAAGTGACCAATGTTGGCATTCTTAGTGGCTCGAATATGATGTACCTTAGAGCCTTGTAAGTGAATGGTTGGTCTCACCAGGTCTCTTGGAAGAGGATTAGGTCAAAGGATTGAAAATATAGAAGCAGCTGTAACTGTTATCTTGTGTCCCATTACATTTACGTTCCAAGAGCACAGGCGTGTGGCATTTTTAACGGTTGGGGAGGGATTCATGTTAAATCAGGGAGTGTTGCTCTGTGCCTGTATTGTGCTCACTTACCAACCCCAGTCTTGTGGTGATGGAGGGCCGGTTGCATTTGGGATAATCTCGGTGAGCTGTGTTCTCCTTATGCATCGTCGATGTGCCCCATACCCCCATTAATACAGAATATGTCTCTATCAGAGCATGCTAATGGCGGGGTTTTGGGAGATCATTGTGCCTGGTTAACAGAGGTTCTGTGTAACCTGTTTTTTGATTAGTTATCAGTTTGATTCCCCATGTGCTTAGTTGTTCTTGTTCAACCAAGACTCTCCTGGCTATTCCTGGTGACACCCAGAGTACTTCTGTTGCCTCATTCTCAAGATGATTGATATATTCAAAAACTCTATGGATTTTAGGTTGCGTGATCTTAGGTCCTCCAGCCTGCTAATGGATGTTGAAAAGCGGTCCAAGACCTCTATATTTTATAAACCAAATTGATCAGTAACATTTATTAAATTAACAATTTCAGGAGCATGTCACTCAAGATCAGCTCTATTTCAATAAATGTATTCTCATTCTTCATAATAACAAAACGCGAAAAGGACAACAGCAAACCTCATTTTGAACCTAGAGAATTATTTAATATCTCAAGGTCAACATGTTCATCATTGCAAACATTGATTTGAATTATATAACAAAAGGTTACCCCAGTGGGAGCGTGCAGATAGAAAAGATATAGATAAAAAGAGTGTGCAATTGAAGAAGAAAAGGAAATTCACAGAAAAATTATTGTGACATAAAATATTCGTAATAATTGATTAGACAGCAGACGATAAATCAATTGAGCATACTGTTCAACCTGGCCAAGGTGAGACACATTTACTAAAGCTATTATTCAATGTTCATGACTCATCAATGTCAAAATTGTCTGCACATCAATATACAGAAACAGAAAATTGGTCCCGGTTTTTAATTAAATGCGCAGAGGTTTCGACTCGTCTTTACGGCCTGTCGGTTATTCAAACCTGAGCCATGCAAGTCTTCTTCAGGACGAAGAAATGGGGGTAACCAGGGATCATGAATAACCCCTGTGCCGATGATGGGGGGAGGTTTTTATTCTCACGTACCCAAGGCTTATTCTTTAATCCGATCCTTCAGAAACGAGGAATTATTCCGTAGAAAATTGTTGTGGAGTGCAAAGCTCATCAACCAGAAAGGCTGGTGGACGAGGCAAAGACTCTTTGGCAGCGAATTCAAGCAACAGGACAGAATGAATTAGCAGGCTGGAAAATCTTTACAGAAGCACTAGGTGCAGCTCACTCAGTAGGAGCAGAGCACATGAGAATACATTTATTGAAATAGAGATGATCTTGAGTGACATGCTCCTGAAATTTGTTAATTTAATAAAAGTTACTGATCAATTTGGTTTATAAAATATAGAGGTCTTGGACCACTTTTCTATATCGCAAGAAACCCAGGTCCAGTACCATTTTGGGTTACCCCATTACTTTAATGGATTGCTAATGGATGTTAGCAGACAAAGGATGTTCCCCCTGTTTAACTTATATTCTGGTAAGAAAATGGTAGAAATGAAATGAGATTAAATGAAATGAAAAATAAATGTATAAAGCGCAAGACATTTACCCAAAGGTGTCAAGGTGCTAGCTCATCAGACCACAGACACTGGACAGTTTTCAAACCACATTAGAGACTAAAAAGCCATGTTTTTCAAGCCTTTCTGAAGGCCAACAGGTGTGTTTCCTCTTTAAATCTCAGCGGAAGCGAGTTCCAAAGTCTGGTCGTACCAACCAGAAAGCTTCTTCCACCCCAGGAACACTTTTGGAACCTGGGGACTACCAGGCTATGGGCGTGAACTGAGCGAAGATTGCGTGCCGGAATGTATGGCTGCAGATTCTGAATGTATGGCTGCAGGTCCCTTATCATGAATAGCTTTAAAAGCTATGCAAAGAGCCTTAAACTCAATCCATCTCTTCACTGGTAACCAGTGTAACTCTTTAAGCACTGAGGAAGCAGATTTATGTTTTGGAATGTTCAGCAACAAACGTGCTGCAGTGTTTTGCACAATCTGCAACTTGGTCAAACACTTCTTCTGAAGGTTAATGAAGAGGTAGTCTGTTCCAGATAAAACAAGAGCAAAAACCACTAACTTCTGCAGATCAACCAGGATAAATGGAAGAATCCTTCTAAGTAAATTTAGTGTATAGAAGGATATAGATGTAACCTGATTAATCTGGCCTGCAAAGGAAAGCATGGAGTCAAACGTGACTCCTAAGTTCTTTACCTTATTCGTAGGTTTAGGTAGCAAGCCTAGCTCCGATGGCCAAAGAGGGCATGTTTCTAGTTGCACCTCCAGTCCTCTGGTGGCTTTACCTAGATGTTCATATTACCCAGGCTCATGGGGATTCAGAAAACCTAAAAAAAATAAATCGGACGCAAGTTGTCGAAGTACCGACGGACAGAGCGGTGCTTCCCCCTTCTCCCTGAGCCGTGGCCAGGTGGGGTGAGGTCTGTGCATCTTCCGAGTCGGAAATTTCAAACGACTTGGAAGAGTGGAGGATATGATGCGGACAACTAGTGGATTCAGGTGATCTCTGTATCAATTTTATTTATTTTGGTTTTGAGCACAGTTTTGTTTCATCATCACTTGGTTGCAGAAGCTATCAGTATATTTTGGTCCTGAAGAAAGCAATGACATAATGTGTCGCTAATTGCTGAAACATGTCGACCTCACAGTACATCTAGACGGTCCAAAAGCATTGTGATTGTCACCGACTACTTTTTAATGTTGGTAGAGTGGATAGCACCAGAATAAAACTTATTTTCAGTACCCCCTCATCCAATTTCAGCACACTTTTTTCTTATTTTCACACCATTTTTTGCACTGCGACATCAGTCCCCCCTCCTTTTTTACTCCAACATCCTCTCAATTGAGGAACAAGACCACGTAAGACCTGTCTGATCGGGTGAGGGCTCTCTTGAAATCTAGGCCCTCTCCGTGTAAGATCAGTGGCACCCTCGATGGTGGTCTTAAAGGAAACCCAAATGATGAAGGGCGGTTTCGTGTGGTGACTGATGGGCATCCTAACCTGACCACTACATGGGTTTGGTATCGGGGTGACCTTGAATAGATACATACATGGCATGGTGATATGGTTTCTTGTTCAGTTTATTCTGTGTTCACATCTCAGTTTTGTTAGACCCTCCTATACTTTTGTTGTTTACTGATTCAGAAAAACTGTCTGTTTGAGTTCTGAGTCACATCCTGAATTTAAGTCTGGCTCTTCGTGAAGGGCAGCCTTCCCTCCCAGGTGCATAGTCCCTGACTCTTGTAAGCTGGCTGGTTCCTGTCGGTTTTTCCTCCTTGGTCATTGACCCCTCATCAGTTGATGAGATGCCCATAGCGATCTGATTGGATTCTCTGTGCAAGTCGGTGAAGGTATCTCTGGTTGCCCCGCCAATGGCCCACTAGAAATTGGGACCAAGGAGCCATTTTGGAACTATGCCATTATGTCTGGCTCTCTTTTCCTGCCCTTCCTTTTCTGTTTCCATCGTTGCTTTGATTCGAGTCGGACAGTTGACCAGGGATCTTCCGTTTTTCTCTGTGACACCCTCCTTGTAGTAACTAGACATTCTGAGGCAGGGATGGATTGCCCTTGGGGCACTTGGTCATTACTTCACAAATACGTCTGTGAGTTCTTATCTTGGGTTTGTTTGTTCTTCTTATTTGATCTGCCCTCTTGAGTCCCCACAACTACTTGATCAGTTATTGCCATTGGTCGGGGGCTGTTGTACAGCCTTGGTGGTTTTAGTTGCTTCCTTTTTATCTGAAAGAAGGTCTCCTATAGCAGATTTTAATGCTGATAATTTCTCTACGATTATAATGCAGGTGCAGCTAGCTTGAGTGAGCTGCATCACAGCTTGGGCCTGCCTGATCAAGTTGTTATGGTCGGGAAATCTGGCGTTGATGTTTGAGACATAAATGGGCAGTGAGTTTAAGAGTGATAGTTGAATGTCCATTTTGTCAGACTGATATGCATTGTATTGACCAACAGTTGCGTAGTGCTCAATAATGAGGCTCAAACATTGTCCATCCCCTTATCTTTGCCCTGGTTGATGTTGATTTTGACTTCTTGCTGCTTTTTCTCTGGGACATATCTGGAGTATACAAGGCTACCAACTCTTCCCATTCCTGTGTTGTAATATCGGAAATGTCACAGTTTGTGACCTGATTATCAGGGCTGTGTGACTCTAAGACATTGTTTGGGGAATTGAGATATGGCCCTGTGAGATTCATCAGTTTTACTTCCATGGAGGGATTGTTTTACTTCTAGTTGTGAGGGGGCACTATGTGCCAGCGGTGTCCCTGCCAAAGATTTCTCCGAGAAGGTTCTTCATGTGCAGGCGGGATTGGTTGAGCCTCCACTGTAAGTGTCGGGATTGCACAGGGCACCCACAGTGACTGCTTTGTTGTTACTGAGCTCAATCTGCAGGGGTGTATCAGTTGTCGAGCGGCTTACATGCCTCGTTCTCTGTTGATGGCACATTTTTTAGGTGGATCATCACAGAAACTCCAAAGTCACCGATCATGCTTCCCTTTCCTAAGCTTCTACCATTTTTGCAGTTTCTTATCGGAGACCTTTCCTCCTTGCCAATGGGCTGCTCCTCGCTTATTGCCTTGACATTAGATGCACTAGTGACCTCAGAGTTTGTTATGTTCCCCTCTTCTACAAACGTCATTGATCCAAGTTGGCTGCTGACTCCCATCGGTTCTGTTGCCGTGCTTGCATTTTTGTCGTTCGTGCTCATGAACATTCTGAATGCATCTTTGTGCTGATACACAATCTCTGGTTGTAATGATGATTGAAGGTAATTAATCTCATAATCACTTGAGCAGAGCACTGCCTCAGCGTCTTTTATAAAGGAGCACTTTGTGCAAATCTTTGGTTAGTAACCTGAAGTTGTGGCGGTTTGTTCAGTCGCCAGGCCAGAATTGAGCGGTGTGGTTAGAGCTGCCTTCCCCTGAATGATCTCTATTGTTTGTTTCTTTGCTCATCTATTTACAGTTCCTTTTCCTTTCTTTCATTTCTGATAAGGTCTTTTGCACCTCTCTTCCAGATCTCATATTGGATTCTTTGTCTCGAGCTTGATTTTTGTAGAATTCCTTTTTACTGCATCCTGGTTGTATCCCTTGTTTTCTTCCTCTGCACATCCACTACTGATTGAGCTGCTGTTGATATTTGCCTATGTTTACCTATGGTAGGCTGTCCACTTGTGGTTGATTGGATGGCTGTCCTGGTTCCTGGATCCAGCATTAATAAGACATTTTATTGTGTAGGATTAGTCGCTCCTGAACTCCTGATCCCAAATAACAGGAGTGTTATTTCCATTGTGTTGCCCTCTTTATCCCCCTCAATGTTGTTGTATTCTCGATGCCTTCTCAATACCAGTGCTTGTTCATGGGCTTCCTTCTACTAGGCCACCAGATCACTAGGTTGCAAGGCTGCTGCTGCTTCTGCAGGCCTCAAATTACTGTCCTCAGTCCTCAATCCTGGGGGTTGGGGGTGCTGTGGAGATGTCTCAAGAGGCAGCAGACGGAAGGCAGGCTGCAAGATGCAGTGGTAGGTATTGATTAGTGGCAAGGAGTAGCCGGACTGAAAGCAGAACGGCAACTTGGAGTGGTGATGGAGCGAGGATGAAAACAAACATTTTTGTATACCCCTCGTGAAATCACATCCCCATAACAGTAATATGAACTAATCGTGTGGTTTTGGAATTAACCAACATAGAATAGAACGCACACACGAAAATGCACGTGGGATACTAATTTGCTTATGTTGCGAATTATAACTTACTAATTAAGTGAAGTTGTTACACTTATCCCCTGCGTAAATGTCATAATCTAACCATAAATCTGTGTATATGCTTTCTGTATGTTTAAATGTGGCAGAAATGATGGAGAATGGTGAGTAAACCATGCTTATATGTAGCTGACTTTGCTAGGTAATAACTAACAGGGTTACCTTAGAATGGGGCAGATAAACAGAAGGGCTATACTTCGAAAATGAACGTTTAATTGTGTTTGATTCTATAATAGTTCCCATTATGGCCCATGCTGCCTACAAAAAGATGGAGGGTTTCAAGACTCCGAGATTGTGACGATGGACGCATGCGCAACTGTGCTCCAGAGAAGTGCAAGCAGCCTGTGCCTGTACAGCATGGGTCAAGGTCAACGTGGCCTGGACATTCGAGCTAGTGCCAACAATTTGTATGTCCGCATCGTGAGCATGGGAAAATAATGTGAAATCGCAATTTAAAGGACACAAGCGGAAAGAACTGCTAAAGGACAATTGAGACTTTATTTTTTTATTATAACAATGACTTTGCAGAAATATGGACAGTGGGGATAGGAGGTTATGCTCATCCACCCCTTGATTCAACCAATAAGAATGAATGAAGACCCTAAAAGCTACCAATCTTAGATAGATAAGTTAGGGAAAAAGGGTATAAAAGAGGGCGTTTGGAAGTAAGTAAAAAGCTTGCTTTTTGATTTTATTTAGCTCCAAGACATGCTGTCGGATTGAAGAACACTTCCTATGGTGCAAAGACTTTGACATTTTTCTGGACTTTAACTTTTTGAATGGGTGCGGAGTCCTGATGGGAGGTGAACATCAAGAAAGAATAGAGAGGTGGTTTTTGGGAACTATTCTGTCCTTATGTTGATGTCCAAGTCGTGGAATCTTGGTAATACGATTTTTACTTATTTTCATGAGCTGTTCTGCTAATAAATATAAATGTTTTGAACTTAATTTCTCTTTCCCTCTAGGCTATTAAATGTTTAAATGATTATTGAAATAAAGTGAATAAAAGTAAGGTCATGCTAGGAGATTTAATCTCTAAATAAAAATTAAATTAATGGAAAATTAAGCTGGTCTTGTTATCCATTAGTTAACTGATCTGTTGACAATAATGGCGGGGTGTTTTAATGTTTCTTGAAATAAAACCATGGTAATATTGATAAACTGCAGATGTATATAGTGTATACAATTTTATTATGAAATAAGACACTTTGCTTAAATCCAGCATCCCTCCTCTAGTCTACACCAATCCTGGGAGTAGGATGAATGTGTGTATGAATGACTCACAGTGTTATGGGCCCCACTGATGAGTAATGTGTGAACATCTCCCATGGAGTACGGTGATGGTTTGCAGGTGTTTTCTGAAGCCGCGCTGGATCAGTGGCTACTTCCGCTGCACACTGCTTACTCCTTTGCTAGCAGCAGTCCTATTGGCCACTGCACTACACTGCAGTAGGCAATAGGCAGGTTCTCTCAGCCTCTAAGTACCTCATCCAGCACCGCCTCACCTCCCCAGTGAGATAGTCATCAGTAGAAGCCATAGGGGAGGGCAAAAGCATGCCACACTACAATGTTAAAGGAGTGGTTGGAGTTTCCTGGGAGAGTTTGGGGATGAGAGTGGAGGGTGTCCGTAGTGTGAAATCCTGATTGAAGCTCCTTTACCTTGTCCCCTTTTATGTGCCCGTCACTCCCTATGGGCCCCCTACCGGCTTAGGGGATCGTGCTTGACCGGTCCTGTGGCTGGATAAAGATGTTTGACCTCCTCTGTATTTTAGGTCGCAGGACCATAACAAGGTCGCCGTGGCGTAACCAATCGCAACTGCGCAACAGACTGGTAGCTCCCATTACAGTGCTGCCTCCGCGGCCTTCGCGGTATCCACAGCGGGATCCAAAGCCTCACCCTCCTCATCTGCTGGTCCTGCCAATCCATCAATCTGACTGGCTTAGCGCTGGTCTAGTCCGGCTGGGAGGGCCCCCTAAAGTGGGCGGTGGGTGAGGATGGGCAGTGGCCTCCATTGCCTGCATTTCGTACCTGAAACCAGTTGGGATGCTGTGTAAATCGCAGGTCACCAGGAACTGAAAGCTGCAACCTCCATCTCCTCCTCAGTAGTGCAGAATAGCAGCACGTAACATCACCATGGCGCATAAACTATGGAGCAGTAGGAGCGGAAAGTCTCCCAGATATCCAGGGGGTGCTTGCAGGGTGTGCCGTCTGTGTGGAGGATAGCTGGTATGGTGTGGGATGCTTTGTGCTGGCAAGCTTGATAAGCTAAAAGATATCCGGCCTTCTTCACCATTTCTTAGAGAAGCCTTTAAGGTGAAAAAGACAAACAAAACTCGCGCTGGCAGCTCCGAACGAGGAAAGAAGAGCGTTGAAGGTGAAATCTAAATCATGAAGAGTGACATCATTTATTGGAATCCATCGAGCTGGCTTGCGGCTCTGGGAAGATGGTGGACTGAAGACGCCGCTGAGTAATAGTGGCTAGTGGGAGCTCCCCGTTCCTGCCCGAAAATGGTGTGATTTCTCAGTGCCGCAGCTAGTCCGGAGCTTTTGAGAGCGAATGAAGAGCAACAGAGAAACTAATTCTTTATAAATTGCGGAAGCAGCGGCTACATTGTGTCTCCGGTGAAAACGAAGCGAATTGACGCCTAGCGAGATCGAGGCTGAAGGGTAACTAACGGAGGTTTCTTACAGAGCAAACGGAGGAGCGGTGATTACAGCTGCGAAGACATCAAGTACTTATTTTAGATTACGAGTACTACAGGCACTACCAGACTACGAGCACTTCTGAGACTAACTGAGTGCATAACTTACTTTGCTAAAACTAAAGACGGATGCAGAGGCTGCTACGCGTTTACCTGCTGTTTGCCCGGCATCTCTTCCCTCGACTGATCAGCGGCTCGGCCCTCAGCTGGTCTGGTCTTGGGCTGTGTCCAGTATCGCAGAGGAGTGCAGACCCTGCACAAGTCGGTGGCTTGCAGATGGCTCAAAAAAACCCGCCCAGATCGACGAGGACAAATAAAGTTAACAACGAGGTGGTACCAGCGGGTGATGGAACAATTGCAACAATCACAGTACAAGTCCCCGCATCCCACGGAAAATCGAAAGAGGGGGTTCCTTCTACAGGAATCATTACCACTATTGATATGGCAGGAGAAACCGCTTCACCTCCAGGTGGGGGGACTGGCGCAACTATCTGTCCTACAGATCCCATAGTACATGGTAAGAAAGTCCTGAGGCCTCCGATCTTGCTGGTACCTCTGCCCTCACCCTCACCTGCTCCTGCTCCCGCGAAAGATTGCAATATTAAAATCGGCACAAACGGCACAAACAATGCTATTAATGCTAACAATGCTATTAATGTTAAATCAATGAAAGGGGGAAAGAGTATAGTGGAGTCGGAGGGGAATTCAACCAACATGACTGTCCACACTGAAGCTACCTCAGAGGGCTTACGGGGGTGGGGGGGGTTCCACCGAAGAAATAGAAGCAGCAGCTACTACAGGAGTCCACTCTGTTGACTGTTTCAGCGAAGATCTCTCCTCGGATGGGGGGTCAGCTGTTGACTCACCGGTTACTAGTGCGGAGGCAACCAACTCTCCGAATGGAAGGCTATACACAGAGGAGGAGGAGGCGGTGTCAGAAGGTATAGCAGAGGGTGAAATTTCTAATGACGAATTCGAGGATTTAACAGCGGCCGGTTCCCCTTTAGACACAGCTAAATATCTTTTGAAAAGGAGGGAAAAGGCTAAGTCCAAACCTAAAGCAAGGGGCAAGAAGGGGAAAACCATGGGACTAGTAATAAGTTTAAACCAAGCGACAAGGAAAAACCTGCTGGTCGAGAAAAGCCCCCTCAGGAAATGGATCCAGGCCAAGGGATTGGTGAAGAGCATGACACTTAGACTCTCTGGTACAAGCCCTTCTGATCCTGATCCTTCTGATCCTGATGGTACCAATCCCTCTGCATTATCTTCAGAGGGTCTAGTAAGCACACTAGGTATTGCCCGACAGCCCTCAGCTGGAACAACTGGATCAATGAGCGTACTTAATTTGGTTGGGCCCCAGGACTTGGGTTCCGGAGAGATATCCCACATGGGCCTCCCCAACCATTGAAATCTCCCCCAATATTTCTCCTGATAGGACAAAATCACCAGCGACTCTTCCTCCACCAACTTCTATAATCCCTCAATGTATAAACAGTCCTAACGGACCTTTAGAGCCAGAATCTCACGATTCTCCACTGGACATTATCTTACAGACTTTAACTGGACACAGGAAAGAAGCGCAAGAACACTTCTTACAGTTGCGAGATGACAACACCAAGCTCCAGAGTGCTCTGCTAGAGATTACATCTAAGATGGGGGGGATTACTCAGGAAATGGAGGATCTGCAGCAGCGAGTGGTTCAGGTGGAGGAGGGCTCAGTTAGAACTGGTGCTATGGTTAGCCAACATGAATCTCAGCTTCTGGCTCTTCAACTGAAAGTTGAAGATTTGGAGAATCGCCAACGGCGATCTAATCTCAGGCTCTTTTGTATACCAGAGGGGGTTGAAGGGGATGACCCGAGGGCATTCATGGTAGGTTTACTCCAGAAAGCCTTTACGGATCTTTCTGATTGGGATGGGACTCCCAACTTCAGAGAGTTCACCGGCTACCACTCGTTCAGAGGAAGAAGCATAACAAATTCCCTCGCCCATTCCTTATCCACTTTGGTAACTATTTGTTAAGTCAGGCAGTATCATTAAAAGCTAGGCCGAATCTACCAGTCTCAGTAGGAAACCTATCCTTTTTTGTCAAATCGGATCCTAGTAAGGCTACCATGGACAGGAGGTGGCAATTACGCAAACTCATTGATCCGTTTAAGTCTCATGGTGGACAAGCTTTCCTACAGGAGCCTGCCCGCCTCAAGGTTATCAAAGGTGGCCACACTTACTTCTTTACAGACGTAAGGGAAGCTGAGAGCCTTCTTGCTTCATCTTCCTAAATATATAGAGAACTGAAAATGACTCTGTAATATAACACTTTAGACTTAAGTATTCATTTATTAATAGCTTTCTTTCTCTTTACTCTTCTTTTCTATCATCGAATCACGTATCTTTTTTTAGACACACGTAGAGTCTCTTAGTTCGGGTGGGGATAGGGGAGGAACCACTGGTTGCTTCTCAGGTCGGCTGCCATTCTAGCGGCAGCTAGTGTTCAGGGGGATATGCTCCTTCCCGTGAGGGGGGAGGAGTTGGGAGGGGTGGGGGGCTTGGGGGGTTGGTGGGGGGGAGGTATTCTCTGGGAAAAGCAACTCAGGTAACGGAATTCTGGTACCATTTCAAGAGTATTTTGTTTTTCATTTCAGGTATACAAAACAACAAGATTGATCTGATTCTTCCTTTTAAATGGCGCGTATAAAATGTCTTGCATGGTATGTTGCAGGTTTAAATAGTAAAAAGAAGAGAAGGTTGGTCCAGGAAGAACTAGCTCACCATGACCCGAATTTTATTTTTCTGTCTGAGACGCATATAGCCTATAAAGACAGGGAGTTACTTGGTCAATTGGCCTACGATGTAATTGTTTGCTCCACTTTTAATGCTTCAATAAGAGGGGTCACCATCCTAAAAAACAAACGCTTTAAGATTGAGATATGTAGAACTGCTTGTGATAAGAATGGCAGATGGGCTCTAGTGCAAATACTAATTGAAAAATGTAAATTTGTTTTTTGTGTGGTCTATGGGTCAAATTCAGACGAAGCATCTATTTTTGATCAATTAAATATGGAACTATTACAGTGGGAAGGGGAATTAGTCATTATGGGTGACTTCAACTGTATAATGAATTATCATATTGATACCACCAGGCACAATTCATTCCAACGTATGCGGAGAACCCGCGCCGCCATATTAGAGTTAGGCCGCATTCACAATATCAAGGATTAGTGGCGCAGTGCTTTCCCCAACGTACCAGGTTATACATATTACTCTGCTCCCCACAAGCTTTGTTCACGAATTGATATGGTTTGGGCGCCAGACAACCTTTTGAAGGATAGTACTATAGAACTCTGCCCACGAATAAATTCTGACCACAACCCCATCTTATTTTCCTTTGACACCAAACAGAAACGCACAGTGCCCCGAGCCTTCTCTTTCCCTAGACACTTGTGTACAAACACTTTATTCATTTCCCAACTTAAACTGCATATTATAGACTTTATCGAGCTTAATCTTAACTCCACAACATGCCTTATCATGTGGGACGCTTGCTAGGCAAGCATTCGCGGGTTCATGCAGCAGTTTCTCTATCAACAAAATGCTGAGCGTCGCAGTAGGATAAAATATGGGTTAATGATATTCTGACTTTAGAACTGCAACTGGCTGATGTTCTCCGCTCGTGCCCCGAAAACGTGACTGCACTAGGGTTACAACTAGGGTGCTTGAAGGCTAGACTGAAAACTATCTTTTGGGAAAAGAGCTGTTTAAACCTACACAAAACACGTCTCTCGCAATACGAGAGCGGGGACAAGGTCGGGAAACTGCTGGCCTACAAAATAGCGGATGAAAAAGCTAGCACTTTGATAAAATACATAAGCGGCCCTAATAACACAATATGTGATCAACCAGCTCAAATCCTGGAGCAATTTGCAATGTTCTATGAAAAGCTGTATACCCCGGAAGCATACCCCACCTCGGCAGCTATCCAAAAATACCTGGATTATTTTGTAGGAACATCCGAACCCCTTGAATTGGAACAACTGTCTAATAAAATTAGTCAACAGGAGATCAGGCAGGTGATCTCCTCCTTCCCATCCGGAAAAGCCTCCGGCGAAGACGCAATACCAATAGAGATCTATAAATTATGCCTGGAACTGATTCCCCTTTTCCAGCAAGTTATCAATTATATCGGGGACCACGGGAAACCCCCCTGCTCTTGGAACAGGGTAAGTCTTGTGTTCTTTTTGAAAAAAGGGAAACCACCTGATAATTGTGGCTCTTACCGCCCTATTTCATTGGTCAACGCTGATGGCAAAATATTTGCCAAGGTGCTGGCCACTCGGTTGGCCCCGTATATACCAAAAATTGTCAACCCGCATCAACACGGCTTTGTAATGGGCAGAGATACCACGGCACGCATCAATATGGCAATAACTGCCTTTGACATCGCAGATAAGGAATCCACCCCACTCTGTAAGATTTTGCTTGACGCAGAAAAAGCCTTTGACCAAATTGGGTGGGGGTATCTTTGGCAGGTGATGACTAATCTTGGTTTCAGCGGTAAATTTCTGAAATGGGCTCAATCCCTAAACGATAATCCCACAGCTAAAATTAGTTACGCCGGTATCACATCAACTCCATTCTCTATAGCGCGGGGCACCCAACAAGGATGCCCCCTCTCACCGTTATTGTTTGCCCTGTCAATGGAACCATTCCATTTCGCTCTGCAATCTCAACCCTGTATTTCTCCTTTTAAGTTTGGCCCCAATACATTAAAAATTACGGCTTATGCCGATGACATAGCTATTTATTCAACCAACATCATAGAAGCATTGAAGGGTATCACGGAGGAGGCCAATCGATTTGGAGATATTTCCGGGTACAAACTGAATTTAAACAAAACTCAAATTGTCTCAAATTACAAACCTGCAGTACCAACTGCAGGATTATGCCAGACTGTAACTTATTTGGGGGTTCAAATTTCTGATAAAATAAAGAGCACAATTAAAATAAACTATGAAGTCCTATTCAAAACCACGAGTCTATTATTAAAAAAGTGGCACAAGATTCCTTTAAATATCATAGGCAGAATCAATCTGATCCGAATGATTATATTGCCAAAATTTCTATTTCTATTTCGCCCTATCCCTTTGGCTCTCAATAATTGTTTGTTTTAAAAATTGGATGCCATATTCAGCAGCTTTTTCTGGGGGTATCGTAAAGCAAGGCGTTCAATGGCTTTGTTAAAAGGGCCTTTAGATGCAGGGGGGTTAAACTTTCCGGACTTTAAGTTATATTTTTGTTCAACCATTATAGAACGTTTTTGACGCCTAATTAATTTGGTGTCTGTAGACAACCAATTTTATTTTTTCACCTTTATGCTAGATATGGACTCAAATATGTTTCTTTGGAGGGTTAACAATCCCAATTACTTTAAAAGGGTAAGGTTCAAGACCGCTAGGGACTTAGTTAAAATATGGCTGAATATCTTGGATTTCTGTCACATCTCTTTCTTCCACCCTAAATT
Organism: Lissotriton helveticus; assembly: GCF_964261635.1. Taxonomy (NCBI): domain Eukaryota; kingdom Metazoa; phylum Chordata; class Amphibia; order Caudata; family Salamandridae; genus Lissotriton; species Lissotriton helveticus. Next base: position 687,807,810 of record NC_136057.1, on the reverse strand, counting down.
ACTATTGTGGGGCAAGCCGGGGCTTCCGGAAATTTTTAATACTGGTGCAATAAATATTTGGTCAGCACACGGCATAAGGTCACTTGGGGACCTTTATGGAGCACACGGATTCTTGAGTTTTGATACATTCAAATTTCTCTATAAAGCAACCGATTGCATGAGATATAAATATATACAGATACACAACTTCCTCATCCAAAAGATGAAACTCTTTAATATCTCGGAATTGGATATTTGGGACTGTATATATCTACATAAAAATAAGGGGTTAATTAGTGCTGGCTATAAATGCTTCAATACTTACAAAAATACCAAATGTAATAAAAGAGCGGAAAAATTGAGCAAAATGCTAGATAGTAACATTACAACAGCGATGATCAACACGTCACTGCGTAACATTAATAATGCCGTCTCTTTATCTAGTTTAAGACTCTAGCAATTTAGAACAACTTGTATACTCTATCATACTCCAGAAAGAATTTCCAAATGGGCTGGGAACTCATTAAACAATAATGAGCGAACTAAATGTCCTAAGTGCGCGCTAATAGCAGCGGACTTGGTACACATGCTGTACTCATGCCCAATGCTATTAGAATTCTGGAGAGCCCTGGGTAAGATAATTAATCAAAAACTGAATTGCCTCTTCCCACTCACAGCTTTCTCAGTCTTACTAGATATTAATACCACTAACACCCCACATAAGGCTATTATTACTATTATGCTGTCCTGCACCAAACTTACAATTGCACGTGCCTGGATTTCCCCAAATCCCGCGATAATGACTGAGTGGTGGGCTCTGTTCAACGAAATTCTTGGTATCGAATCTTCTCTAGCCAGACTTAGTGGTACGAAGTCAATCTTGAGGTTTGAAAGGATCTGGGGGTCTCTTAATATCTGATGGTTATCTGTTTGCCGGAACTTGCCCCCTTGTCCTCTATGTCTTTTTTCTTCTTTTATTTTATTTTTTCATTTTTTTCCTCTCTTCTTCAACTGAAATGATTTTTAACCTGCAATGTCTCACGTAATATAAATTTACCATGCATTATGTTCTGAATGACAATGATAATGTTTTTTATGTAATGTTCAACATGGTACCACTGTATGACTTTTGTGTATGTTATGGTCTTCTTGTAAATGCTTTTCTGAGTTGCAATAAAAAAAAATTAAAAAAAATAAGGTGAAAAAGATTTTTTGCTGCCCTGGTGGTGTAAAGAAAGTTTGGCTCGAGTATGGCCCGGGGGAGGGCTTTCAGTGATGATGAGGTAGATGTGGATGAGTAATGGGCCATGAGCACACAGGCCTCCTGCTCCAGTGCAAACTGTGTTTTAATTCCCACATTATGTCGCCCTAATCGTTGACTTCCCGGCCAACTAGTGAACCTCTCGGTGGTCTAGGAATGCCTGCAGGTGAGCAACAAGGCACAGTTAATCATCTGGCAGGTTACAGTTGGAGCAGTTCAGCCTCCACTGCACTGGGGGGTACTGGTAGTCACAGGTGGAGCCACACCTGAACTCTATCATGAACCCAGAGAGGATTATAGCTTCATCATTCAGGTGGGCCAACATGGATAGGGATAAGAGGAAGTAATCTTTTCATGTACGAGTGCCATGGACATAGGAACTGAACATGTAATAACGGGTCATGGTATATGTCAGTCTCCAAGGATCAACCAGTGAGAAGTTGTAGAATAGCTCTAAGGGGAGGCCCTGGACTGAGGAGGCAGGGGTGGTCAGATTTGTCAAGAAAGGGATTGAGTACAAAGTTCCAATTGCCCTTGTGTATGGACTTGGGGCCAGATGTAGGAGCCCTAATACCGGTCGGTAACGGCCGAATTCAGCCGTTACCGACCGGTATTAGGGTTTTCTAATGTAGGGGGCATAATTTTTACCGATTCGGTAAATTTACCGAATCGGGAAATATACGGATTCGGTAAAATACCGAATCGGTATATTTACCGATTCAGTAAATCCAGATGTAGCTGGCACTTCAAAGAGTGCCACAGGCCCTTTAGGAGTCGGTATATACCACCCAATCCTATTGGGTGGTAAAATACCGAATTCAAGTGTACATGCACATCTGTGCATGTACACCTATGCCATGTGACACACAGACATGCCCTTAGGGCATGTCTGTGTGCCACATGGCACGCAAGCCTGCAATTGGGGTGCTACAGGGTGTCAAAGTGACACCCCGTTTCCCCTGCCAGAATTCGGTATTTACCGAATCTGTAAATACCGATTCGGTATTTCTAATTGATTCCTATGGGCTTCAAGGCCCATAGGAATCAATGGGAAATACCGATTCGGTATTTACCGAATCGGTAAATACCAAATCTTACAGATTCGGTAAATGTAAAAGAAAATTTACCTACATCTGCCTACTTCTAATTTACCGATTCATAAATACCGAATCGGTAAAATTCGGTATTTATGAATCGGTAAATTAGATTTATCTACATCTAGCCCTAAGAGTGTTAATGTAAATTATGGACTTTGTCAGTGAATGTGTCTTTTTGCATGAGTTGAGCCATAGACAGAGTCAATCAAGAAGGTCTGACTAGAAAGAGATGCCTTAAGAAAGATGTAGTAGCCATGTGGGTCCCGCTATATGCAAGATGTAGAGTGTGGGGGGCCTGCATGTGGGGTAGGGGCCCATGGATGGGACCTAAAGTGGTTAAACTAGGTATGCTGTGGTAGGGTGGGAGGATGAGTCAAAAGATGCTGTGCACCCATGAGAGTCACTAAAGTGAAGTATAATAGTATTGGCCTGCCAGATGTGTAGCATCAAATAGGAGGGGGAAATGGGAGCAAGGGTACGGGTGAAAGACAATATTAATACTTAGGGAAGGCAATGGCACAAGTATGCGGTCAGGAGGGCATGGAGAACTTCAGAGAAGATAGAGATTTGACCAGAGGTTACTAACTTTTTCTAACCAGTGGCACACATCCTCTTGAGTGCCAGGATGGGCCGTTCAAGATTGGTGGCCAACCTGGTCAACATCGAAGGGGTCAGGAAATGCAAGAAGCATTCCAACTGTCCTGTGTTGTTACATTCCACCACCTTGTTACCATGTGTTATGAGCATTATGGCTGGGTCTAGAAGGCTGCATTTAATATTCCTAGTCTTGAGGCAGGTGAACACTTGAAGGAACTTCTTCTGGAAGACCATGGTGTTTTGAGAGAAGTCCTGCAATATGTACATTTTGTTCCTATTGTGGAGGAGCTGGCCTTGTGTGGCCACCGATAGCACTGCCCTAACCTTCTGGTGCCTCAAGAAGCATGTAATGATTTGACGTGGCCTGGACAGCTCTTGCAGGCAGCAAGAACAAATGTGGCGTGCCCTCTGAAATTTCAGTGGGGGTTCAAATTACAGTTATGTCATGGCCGATAAGAAATCTCAGTGGAATCACAGCTTTTCCAGGACCCCCAAAAGTCGAAGGTAATCACACCAGTTCCGGTCCTCTAATTGCACAATCTTCTTTTGAAGGTACCAGTGATCCTGTTCCAAGTCTATTGCCAAAAAAAGTTGGTGTGATCAAGTCAATTCAAGCGCTCTACTGCTCCAGTGAGCTGAGCATTGAATGGGGCCAAATCATTGAGGATGGACTGAATATCCATCAACGTTTTGAAAGTATTGTCAGCCACCTCTTTCATAGTAGTCTCAAGAGTAGACAATTCCTGTAAGATAGCTTCCAGGGCTATGTCATGTCTGAGGTCTGCATGTTTGCCATCCTTCTGTTTACCTGCCATGGCTTTGGTTAAAGGCAGCAGCCTGGCTTCAATATCGTAGGTCATTTGGGGAGGGGGGCAGTAAAGGAAAACTTCAGGCATGGCGGGGTTACAGCCCAGGAAGCCTCAGCTAGACAAGGAGCTTCAGGCAGGTGTGCAATTGGGCAGTCGAGGAAAGCGGCTGAACAGCACTAGGGTTGGTGGTGTCCACTCCTCACAACCTAAAGAGACATTGTAATTGTAAAAAAACAGGTGTGCTGAATGTATATACTTAGAAAAATTTGAATAAATGTCCCAATATCCAGAGATGATATAGGTTTTTCTTAGTTCTGTATTTATTTCAAGCCAAATGAAAGAAAAAACGAACAGCCAACACGTGTTTCGCCCATATGGGTGGCACGCCAAGGGCTTTTTAAATGCTGATTAGTACACCATGAACATATCATAATGCTAATAAATCATACAGGAAATATGCATAATAGTCATGTGTAAAAACGTAATGAATAACATAGGTATCAATAATGGAATCATGCTATGATCAGGAAAATAACAAAAATGAATGAGGCAAAAATGAAACACGTTAGGTAATGTAAAAGGATACATAAGAAAGGGTAAAACAGGAGAAGGAACACAGAAAGTAAACAAAGAAAACAGGGGTGAAAAAGAAGTTAACAAGAACAAGAATTATTGTATTAGAGTATAACTCGATTAGAATTTCTTACTGGTGGCACATGAATCAGGGAATTCCTATAAAGATTCACTCACACCAAGGTCAGTTTTGTAGTACTACATAGATTAGTTGTAGCAATACTATATGGTTAGGTAGACAGCAAATAATTAGCTAGCTCCTAAAATGTTTGTACCCAGCAGGAATGTCACCAAAGGGATTTTTGATTGAGTTTCTTAATTCTATCTTAGGGTGCCCCAACAATAACAATGAAAGACCCTATTGTTCAGGTTTACCGACGGAAAGAAAACACCCGTACTCGAAAAACATAAGAGGAAAGTTGACAACTACTATGGCAGTGTAAGGTCAATAGGCACATAGAGAAAATAAAATTCATATTGCTGCATTCAATTAGTATTCCAATACTATGTGGTAAGGTCAAGTTGACCGACAGAAAGAAATACCTGTCCTCGAAGGTCTTTGAAGGGAAATGGGCAAGTTCCAAACTAGCACAGGGCAGAGTGACTGTGGAAGTGTATAAAAGGTCACATGATTATTCACCAATAATCTTAAATAATATGTCCAATCTGTTTGAAGTGACGAAAAGGAAGAAATGAGAGTGGGAACAGGTAGGTAAAGACGTATCACAAAGTTATGTATGTAATTATGTGTCTGTGAAGCCGTAGTAACGGGAGAATTCATAACAGATAGGTGCATCAATGCCCATAATTTGGTAATCAGATTGGATGAGTACATCTGAAATCTAACCGTAATAGGCAATTTATAGATATAAGCTGTCTACAACAAGTGGGGAGTAAGACACATGGTTAAGAGTCTGTGAGTTTGTGAGACCGTAGTATCGGGAGAATTCATAACATAAAGGTGCATCAATGCCCACGTTTTGTGTAACGGCGTCCCTCCTGTTTGTCCGTGGATGGTGTGCATCACCACGGACAAACAGGAGGGACGCCGTTACATGGGGTCGTACAGGCCACCAGGTTATCCCCTGGGGGCCACCACGATTTGGAGGGTTATCACTTGAAATTCTCACTCAGCATGTCAGGACGCACCCGTCTCCGTGTAGACCCTGTTAGCGGCCACTTTCAAGCCCTATTTATTTGACCGCACAGAGGAACGATTGTTTTCTTACTGGATCTTGACTTACCGAGCAGTCAGCTCAGACCCCAACCGGTTTGGAATTATCACCGGTTCTGGGATTTATTGTTTCTCATCTATTAGGATTTGGCTCTGAAGAGTCAGAGTTGAATGTACTTTGATGAAACACGTGCCGGCTGGCGTTTTCTCAATTGAACATTAAACCAACAAGAATAAGACGCATCGACTGTTGTTTTCTTCCAGTTCTGTAACCTGACATATCATATGTTTGATTTTTATGTGTGCACGGGTCCTTGGTTTCTAATTTAGATGTTAATTAACGTCAAACATTAATTAAGGGGTTGTGAGGGTCACCCCTTACCTGTCAGCACCATAACATTTCAGTATAGGCCGCTTTGCTTGCCAGTTACCTTGCGGAGCGCAACCACTCCCTCACACTAAGAACCCTTTGCTTTGGCCAATAGCAAATGTGAAAAAACCTGCAGGACTGGCTGGAAAAAAGAGCCATACCTACTATTAAATGACAGGGAGTTAGGAAGGAGGGGTTTAGGCATGGTTATGACGGTTTTTAAGGAGGGACATCTATTCCTACCCATAAAATGTTAACTTATAATACTGCTGTGAGAACTCAAAAGAAGAGTAAACGTACTCCATCTGAAACCTGGACTACATCCAGTACCACACATGGCCAGTCACTAGTAGTGTAACACCCTTCACAGAAAATTAATGAGGTAGTGTCTTAAAATAAAGCCTCATAGGCAATAATGTTAAATTGAATTAAATTATTTAACTACTTAAAAATATAAATGAATGTACTTTAATGTTAACAATTATATAATAATAAAACATATTTATTATTGTATTTTAAAATCTTAAATATATTATAAATGCACACTTAATATAACATATTTTTTTATGAAATGTACCCTAATAGTATAGGGAAAAGTTAAAAGGTTTATTACACTTGAAAAAAATAGTAACATATTTTCATGTTAAATATTATTGTAAATTAATGTTATTTTTTTTTTAAATGGTGAAAAATATAAAAAGCTACATAGTGCGGACATATATTTGAATGAAATATTTCATTAATTTAAATATATTGAATTTATTTAATATTATTGTTTATAAAATGTATTTAAAAAAATTCCCACCTAGAGTAAAATTACTATATGTACTTTTAATCTATTAACAATTATGAACATTCATGGATTGAATCATTTAAAATATTTTGTATTTATTTAAAAACATATATAAGTTACATTCATTTTAACATTAAAAATACATTATTAAAACGTTTCATGTTAAAATAGTACGCATTCTGAAATTGTTTTTTACATGTCTCAACACTAATTTAATGTTATATATATATTTAACAAGTCAAGATACATTAATTTAGTTTATCATTATTTCTTATGGAAGGCTGTTGCAGTATTGGTCATTGGCCATGTGTGGGGTTGGACTTACTACTGCTCCTTTTTGGCAATGGCAACTTACACTCGTTAATTTGGCTCCATCCCCGGCTTCAGGAAGTGGAGACATGTAAGTCTAACTTAACACTTGAACTTGTATTGGTGAATAGTAAAATGAGGTTAACCAAAGTGTAAGGGTAAACTTACATGTGGAAATTACTCACATTTGTAAGTTACCTTTGTGAATAGCCCCATTCTGGACTTTAAACTAAACTACAATCAACTCTTTAGTATGGTATTTAAAGTAGTTACATTTTAGTTATAACTAACTGGAAATATAAAAAAATATTTATTCCATGCATTGAGCCATAAATAATGATAAATTTATGAGTAGAAAGTTCTGTATCCATAGATTTCTACCTTGGTTAAGGGATCAAATGGCCCTCAAAAGTAATTCAGTAACTCTAGATAGAGACTCATGTCTAGAAGCAGTAGTGCATATCCCTATCTGCCACTTCGGTACACATAAACTCAATTCGCACCTGTACAGATACTACTAGTAACATTATGACTGTATTTTAGTCATATACTGGATACAAGGATAAAAGAAATTTTACATAGCGTGAATAGATGTCTGTACCTAAACTATGTATAACAAGTAATTGAAAAAATAGAAAAAATTAACACCTCAAAAAGAAGCATACAAACATGGTAAACATCACTAGGTGAAGGCCATAAATGTAGCCCCAACCCTGGGCTCTTCCCTTTTTCATGTGTGCTGTAAGATGTCAGGGAGCCAGAAAGCTACAGTCACTATGGTGTAGACTGTTCTGTTCAAAAGGAAGTGAAACTCCAAAGAGTAGGAGACAAAAATGTGGTCAAGAATGTAGTTGAGCACTATAACCAGCTACGCTGGGTGCCTCCACACACCCTCAGTGGAGAACAGAGGTTGGTACTGTGGAAGGAGGTCACTGAGAGGGTGACTGGGGAGTAATGTGCTGGGCATTAAATAATTACAAGTGGAGTTAGATGGAAAATGTGCTTCTTGGATCCTAGAAACCCACCTCTGGTCTTCCCCCTCAATTGGCATACTCTCTCTACCATGCATGTTGATATCCTGTATGGACTACCTTTTCCAGAGAAACTCAACATCAGGCCAGGTAAGGTCCATGCCCTACTACCATTCTGACCGACTCTTTCCACCATGCTCTCACACAGAAAACTCCCCCTCACACACAGAAAGACATCCCCCACAGGCTACACCTGTCAAGATGCACCAGTTCCTGCATGGAAGAGTGAGGCTCTGAACTCAGAGGAATATCCACCAATCTCCCCTCAAGGACTTCCAAAGAGACTGTATACATGAGATAGCACTCTGGATCAGGGAAAGAGGGATATAGGCATAAGGAAAAGCGAAAGAGCAAACAATAAAGCTTATCAGAAAAATCCCTCTTGAGGGCATTGGCATGGGGAGGAGTTAGCTATAACTAGCCTCAAACCTAGACAGAAACATCCTTAGGCACAGAAGCACTGAGCAGGGAGTTTGTCAAGAAAGTCAGCTGTATCAATGGGACCAATCAGCCAGATGTTCTTGGAAAGCAGGACTCAAAATGAGGTAAAGTGGTAAGACATCAAAGGAACAGGGTTACATGAAGACAGGAGAATGAACAGAACAACAAACATAAAGGGCATGAAGCAATGTGGTGATAAACTGGCCAAGAATGAAAGCCATACAATGAACAACTGAATGTTTCCATTTGCCATTTTGCTAGTTTAGAGCCCTTTTATAGAAACCAGAACGTACTGTTTAAGCTTGACCAGCCCTGACCATGTTCTGCCTGTTCTAGACCCTTTGAGTCTCTGTGTCTGCCAACCACCAAGAAATGGTCCTCCACACTCTCCAATCCTTCATTTATTATGTTTTTCCTAGATAAAAAACAACAGTCGCTGACATGTGCCTCTTTTCCTGTATTACTCTTGATGAAATCCTGACACTAACACAGTGCACCCCCTCTCCTCCTGAGCGAAGACAGAAGAAAACTGATGGTGAACTAATCTACCTTTCCTCCAAATAGAGCCTATGTTTGCTACATTGACACTAACAGCAGCAGGATCACCACCACCATGTGTGTCTGGTGCCAATTGTTACTAGGAGTAACATACATCTTTGCCACAAAGCCAGGTGTGTGTGACCACTATGACTATCACAACCACACATCTGTGAAACTCTCATGATCCCAGTTTGACAAAGCCCAAATATAGCTAGATGGTATGCCTCATCACTATGTCCTAAACACGTGGTAAAATATCAGTAAAATGTCCACATGAGCTCTAAGTGTTCATTATGTAGCTGCCACTATTAAAGATCCTATGTTACAAGCCCTCTGACAGCATCTCTATTGCTGTTGTTCTGTCTGTGCAGCCATGTAGACTGGCCTCAGACAGCCGATTGTTGAGAGAGCCTGATAAATCCACACCTATGTTAATCAATGCATGTTTCCTCCTGCACACATCTGTGAACATTGACACTGTGAATCATTCACACTGCAAGGTGACCATTTTTTGTATGTACCACCATTGAATGTCATGACTAACGTAACGTGTGATGTATGTGAATTTTCAGCACTGGTAATGATAAAACCAAGATTGCACCCACAGATGCACGTTCAACATCCCCCAGTATATGAAAACTTTCTGTTTCATTGTAAAGTTGTATGGAGTTTCTTTGACTTAACATAGCAGACATTCCACATCTACACATGATGTCAAAACACCATGGGTAATGGGTAAGTACAGATGAATGTCTTGTGTCACCAACACATTGCATCCATGGTAACACTGCAGGGTCATGAAGAGTCCAATGGGACTGTACCTACCTCTGTTGCATGACCGATGCATTTTGTGTTAAAAAAAATGCCAATCTTGCCCCTGGATATATTACTCAGACCACAACAGTGGCTGCCCAATGTCAATGTAAAACTGGCATATTGCCACACCTACATACTTGTACTTATGTTGTCAAATCACACTATCCTGTATGTTTCTCTCTTGACAGTTGGAGTAATCCAAAATCCCCTGGTGACCATAATCTCACCCAGGTGATATCACCTCACAGCAATTTGTCACTCTACCAGCCATTGGCCACATCAGTCTGTTCATTTGTTCTTCCACTATAATGTACAAACATCTTTCACATTGATCCCATATGTTAATGTCTAATTTTAAATTGTCCACATGTAATGGATGTGTCATGTCCCACTTTGATATATTTAGTATTGACACAAGTTGTCAAACCTATTACAGTTGTGCTAATTGGAACAATCATATTTCCCTGTCTGCAGCTGCTGTATCAAGAGACACATGCCGGCAATCACATGCAGTGTTACAGCAAACAAATGATGGACGGAATGCTGACAATGCAAACATTCTCCCCCAGTCAAAAGTTCTGGGTTAAATCCATTGTTCGTTTGCACTCTACACCACCCCAGTTTGGACCCAGCCATATCCAAATCAGTCTTGACCGTGTTCCTCAAGTGAACAGTCCAGAACAAACTGCCAGGCCAGGTCTTCCCTAGACTGGAAACAAACATCCTGGGACCGGTTTCACATGCAGGCACAGTTGGTTGGTATCACAGGATCCATCCAAACAGCACGTATTGGTGACACTACTAGATAACAACTATCCTGTTGTTCCTCACCCTATTCCATGGACCTTTTATCTGGATATGCCAGTGTGAGGTTCTGGCATCATGTCTAAAACCAACATAAGGTGGTTGCATGGTATAGAGCTCTTCAACCAATATAAACAATGTAGCCTGACACATTTCATATGTCTAATAGTTTTGTAATTAATATCACAGAACTTGGTGATGATAAGCCTGCTGCGAAAGTCATCCTATCCACAACCAATGTATGGCTTACAATCACAAGAGAAAACCTCTGTGATAAAAAGAGATTAGCAAGATTCAGGTGAGAGAAAGCCTTTATTATATCACTGCTCCTCTATCCACCAGTACAGGAAAAGTTCTCACACAACATTCTAAGGTAGAGTCCAGAGACCTGGAACGTACCAAAAGTAACTCAGGAGGAGGGAGGATGGAACATACCATTACAATAACAGAGCAAAGCAATGAGTTTTGAATAAATACTATTGGAGATTACCAGGGTTAACAAATAAGCTAAATATATAGTACTTTGTAAAATAACAGGAATGGAACATATCTTCCCCCTTAATAACAATGCAATGATTATTTGTACCTAATAAAGTCTTTGTGCCAACCGGGAGTTTTGCGTGTTCTTTGGGTAGAGTAAAGGTTGCTCGACTGTGGCACTGTGGGGAGACTCTGGTTTGCTGGTTAGTTATGTACACGTAGTGACCTGACCAACCTATCCATACTCCACAATTGATCATTGTCTAAAATGACAGTGTTGTTCTTTACATTTGTTATGCGCATGGGTTCAGAGAACTTAGTCTCAGGATTGCTCTTCCTAGGATTCTTGATACAATCGCAGTCCCCCACCTCCCATCGTGGAACTTTGACTCCGTGTTTGGTGTCATACTGGGATTTGTACTTGTCCTGGTGAATGAGAATTTTGTCTTTGAACTCTTGCATGTCATTAGTGTTGTGAGATCCCCCTCCTAACCAGTTGGGGTAGAACTTGGTGCAAGGCTTCCTACCTCTTAAGGCAGAAAAAGGGGAAATGCCTGTGGTTTGATTGGGGGTGGTATGATAAGCCCATAACATGTCTTGTAACGCCTGCTCTGTGGGGATGCTGTTATTACTAGCTAATTGTATGCAACCTTTGACCATGCGGTTCATTCTTTCGACAAGACCATTTGCCCTGGGACAATAGAGTGGTGATCTTACGTGTGCTATATTAAGGTTGCTGAGGAAATCTGTCATGACATGAAATGTGAATTGAACTCCATTGTTGGTGACGATGGATGCCGGAATGCCCTCTGTTGCAAAGGTGTCTTAAAGGAATTGAATGACAGTCATGGTTGTTTTTTGACTAAACATTCTAACAGTTGTCCAATGGGAATGGTAATCCACCATGACCAAAGAGAACTGCTTAGTTACCCTTCTGAGATTAAATGGTCCCATTATGCCTAAAGCGACCTTTTCCTATGGTTTATCAGGTACCGGTACTGGGACGATGGGAGTTCTCCTAGGCACCTTAGTTTTGTCACTGTTAGCACATGTCTGGCAATTCTTGACTTTAGTTTCTACTAATGAGTCCATGTTAGGGAACCAATAGCGTTCACGTAACCTAGTTTTGGTTAGGCTTCTGTCTAAATGACCCTCGTGGACTAGGTCGATTATTTTATCTCTAATGGCCACTGGCAGGATTATTTTAACATTCCTGAATAAAATGCCTTGGTTAATGTTAAGTTCGTGGCGTAGCTCCCAGAATTTCTTTACCTCGGCAGCCATCTGATCTTGAGTGTCCGGCCAACCACGTATTGTGTATGAAATGAGTTGTGACATCGTGTTATCTGAGTCCATGCTTCTTAGCCATACTTGGGAAGAAATAGTAGTGAGACTAATTTGGAAGATAGGGTGTTCATCTACGTCAAATTATTCTTCCCTGTTGAGTGGACTTCTGGAAAGAAAATCTGCTGCTGAATTTTGCTCGCCTGGCACATATTCTATTTTGAAACAAAAACCTTCCAGTCCCAGTATCCACTTGGCTATGCGAGGGGTGTTACAAGAATTGTTCTTTGGATTAAACATAAAAACTAATGGTTTGTGATCCGTACGTACACAAAATTGAATGCTCCACAGAAAAAACTTGAAATGTTTCACCCCCCAAAAACAAGCTAATGCTTCTCTCTCCACTACCGAATAGTTCATCTCAGCTTTGGTTAGAGAACGTGAGGCAAAGGCAACAATTCTTTCCTTGCCATCAATTACCTGTGAGAGGGTAGCCCCTAAGCCTTTTCCACTTGCATCTGTGGTCAGAATTGTTTTTCGGTTATGTTCGAAATTACACAAGTAAGGGGCTGAAAGTATACCTTCTTTTACTTTAGCAAAGGATTCCTGGTGTTCTTCTGACCACTGGAACTGAATGTACTTCTTGGTGAGTTCCCTGAGATTGGCAGACAGTTCCGCGAAATGATTGACATATTTAGATATGTATTCTGCCAATCCCAAGAAGGACTTGAGTTCTTCTTTGTTGGTAGGTGCTGGGGCTTCCTTCACTGCTTCAATTAGACAATGTTTGGGTTTGAAACCTTCTCTGGAAATGCAATGGCCTAGATACTCCACTGATTCTACCCAGAGTTGGCATTTCTCTCTTTTCAGTGTGAGCCCTGCATTTTTTACACTTAGAAAGGACTTGTCTCAATATGTTGTCATGTTCCTCAATGTTGGCCTCATATATCAGAACGTCATCCTGGAAGCAGAGAGTTTTGGGCACTCCCTTCAAGACACGCTGCATTATTTTCTGAAATACAGCTGCCGCCGAGGCTAGCCCAAACGGCATACAACAGAACATGAATGTCCCTAAGGGTGTAGTGAACGCAGTGAGCCTTCTTGAGTCTGGGTGTAGCTCTACCTGGTGGTACGCCATGGAGAGATCCAGGACACTGAAATGTGTGGCCTCCCCCATCTTGCTTAGCATTTTATGAATGCGGGGTAAAAGATGTCTTTCTACTAGAATGCTGTTGTTTAAGTCCCGTAAGTCGATGCACATCCTAATGTCTTGGCTATGGCTCTTTTTAGCAATAACAATGGGGGCAACCCACTCTGAACAATCAACAAGTTGTATGATGTTTAATTTTTCCAGCCTCGTTAATTCTTTCTTTAATGGTTCCCACATAAGGTGGGGAATGGGTCTGGTTTTGTGGACAACAGGACTGGCATTGTGCTTCAACTGAATCTTGTGTTGGAAGCCTTTAAGTAGTCCTAAGTTCTCTGAGAAAACTTCAGGAAATTCATTGGTGATATGCTCAGAGTTGTTGGCAATATTAGTGAACAAGACTTGTTCCGTATTGCTGGGGTCTAAATTAATTCCTAACTCCTTTTGGTGTTGCCACCCCAGCAAGTTGGATCCATTTTCCACCACGTACACTTTACCTACAGTGGAACAGTCCTTAAAAGAAATGATAGATTTGAACATTCCCTTCATGGGTATGGGGTTCCTATTGTAACCACTGGGGGTGATGTCTGCCTTACAGAGTTTACTTAGATCTTGGCCTAGCATGGTTCTATGATCTGAAAAATGTATTAATGTGAATGAAGAACATGAGTCTGCAAACATTTTGACATTTTACCCATTAATGTAGACCTCGCATTCTGGATATCTTTGTGCGTTATCAGCCCCCACTTCATTAATTTGTAGGATTATCTTTTTGACTTGGGTTTTATCCTCACTGGGTTTGTTGTTTCCCATTCTCCTCGGAAAGCATCCACAAACCCTAGATAGGTGACCTCTCTTATTACGCTTCCTACCCCACGCAGATCTTGCTTGACAATTAGGATCGTTGGCCAAATGATTGTTGCTTCCACAACGATAACATTTTAACTTAGGAATTCCTGGGTCCCCTGACTGACTATGCCAATAGTCCTTCTTAGGTTTAGGTGACTCATTTTTGATTTTGCAGACCTCGGGTTCTTCCTCTGTGTTAGATATTTCTGCTACTCTTTCCTTATGATCAGAGGAGTTTATCTCTTTGACACAAATCTCCGTGTGTTCAATAGATTTTGCTATTTTAACTGCTACTTGAAGATCTGGTTGTTTTTGTAATAACTTCTTTTGAATCTCTTTGTTGTTAGTACAGCGTACTAACTGGTCCCTGATTAATGAATCATTTAAATCTTGGAAATCACATAACTTGCTGTGACCCCTAAGAATTGCAACATATGTAGATACACATTCTTGTTTGCCTTGAGAACAACTGAAGAATTTATGTCTTTCTAACACTACATTCACCTTGTCCCCAAAGTGAACGTGTAATTTTATTAAAGTGGTATTGTACACATCCTCATCCTCTTCTTCAGTCTCTGGTTCTGGAAGTGACTCAAACACCTTCCTTCCAGTAGGCCCTAAATTATGCAACAGTATGTGCTGTTTTCTGAAAGCACTGAACTTCTCCACACCGATAGCTACCAGATAGGATTCAAATACCTTCTCCCAATCCTCTCATGGGACGCTGGGTTCCCCGAATTTGTTAAAAATGGAGGTGGTTGTGTCAAGCTAGCAGCTGCCATGTTGTAGAGTCACAAGAGAAAAAAATAAACTTATAAAGAGGTATATGGTGAAGACCAGGCAAATAGAGAATTAAGAATGACACAAGCTGTTTGGGA
Organism: Lissotriton helveticus; assembly: GCF_964261635.1. NCBI lineage: Eukaryota > Metazoa > Chordata > Amphibia > Caudata > Salamandridae > Lissotriton > Lissotriton helveticus. The sequence goes on along the minus strand of NC_136057.1, from coordinate 687,792,578 downwards.
TGTGTATTATAATAGGCGACAATATTCCTTAAGTGAATGTAAATAATACTGACTCACAAGTAATGAACTGACAAGAAATATAATTACACGAAGGCCCTAAGTGTAGGCTATAACGTGATTGCAAGGGATAATAGCTACACAATGCTTGGATATAAGATAGATAAATATTACACGCAGAAAGGAGCATATATGTGTTCACAGGAATATCTAATGGAAATGAAAACAACTACACATCTGCTTGAATTGAAGGAACCAATAACACACTACACTGAACCAACTTTATGACGAAAATATCCAAAGGTGTGTGCGTCACCTAATTGCTAATGACACACCATACTGGACAAGCATATGGAAGCAGAATTAAATACGAATGGTGTGCGTATCACCATGTAGTGAGGTATGATGACGACACACGAATTGAATGAACAGAATTAAGTTGTAAATTAAGGTAAAAGAAAATATGTGAAGGTGTGCGTGTCACCGTGAATGCTGCTGACACACGCTAATGTAAAGCTCCTGGAAGCCTTATTAAACACAACTGGTGTGCGTATCACCGTGAACTGAGGTATAATGTGCGACACGCTGAGGAGAGCGTATCTCCGAAGTTACCTGTGGAAAGGAGAAATTATTAAGGAAGGCTGGTGTGCGTGTTACCGTAGAATAACGCTGACCTGTGTAGACACGCTATGGAGTGCGTGTCTCCGAGAGGTGACGAAAGTTGAATAACCGTCGCTGGAGAGGACACAGCTGAGGCACACAAGTAGTGGAGACTCCACGGTGGTGCGCAGCTCATTGATGGAATCATCCAAATGCCCTGACAAGTTCTGGGGCAGCTGAGGTGATGAACGCCGAATACTCCGAAGCTTGGCAAGCAAGGTGAGGCTGGGGCGTCGGGTGTCAAACTCGGAGCTCCGGAAGAGATCGCGGAGGTGGATCTCCTTGACAGCCGGATACTGATCAACGGTGCAGGGGTATCCAGAGGTGTTGCCGATGTCTCCCACGAAGGCTGAGAGGAAGTGGCTGAAGACCGCTCTTACCAGAGGATGAGGCCTCCCGGTGGAAAGTTGTGGCGAAAGTCCGATGGGACGTTTTATGCCCCGGACTTGCTTCTCTGTGCCTCACCCGAAGATTGAAGGCGCCCTTTACCACAACAAGGCACGGCGTGTGCAGAGCCCCAAAGGAAAGGTAGAGGCGCGGGTGGTGAGGGTAGATAGAAGTCGCTAGGTTTGTCACCGAGATCGCAGAGGTGAGGCGTGATCACAAAGAGGAACGTAGTCTCTGTGAAGGCTCCGAAGACTACAGAAAGCTCAGGGAAAGTAATACTACGCAGAGCAGATACCACAGCTGTGGGCAGTTCCGCTTCAGGCATCAACTAACATCAGAGCAGCCAAAAAAGTGAAAACAGTCATTGGTGGAGTGTAAGCAGAAGGGGAGGAGGAGGTAACATCTGTCCCCTTACACAGATCGTCGCCAGTGATAAAAAGAGATGAGCACCATTCAGGTGAGAGAAAGCCTTTATTATATCACTGCTCCTCTATCCACCAGTACAGGAAAAGTTCCCACACAACATTCTAAGGTAGACTCCAGAGACCTGGAACGTACCAAAAGGATGTATGACATTACAACGCATGCTTTTACCACGCATGCTTTTACATCGCAAGTTTTACAAAGCATGCCTTTACAACGCATAGCGCTTTGGGGTGCTGGATAGTGAATAGTTTAATTTACTATTCCAACTCCAGTCCCCGTGGATAGTAGGGAAGGTGTTGGATAGTAAATTAAATCTATTCCCTATACTAGAGCGCCCCCCAGCGCAATGCGTTGTAATGGTTTGCGTTGTAAAAGTTGCGATGTAAAAGCATTGCGTGGTAAAAGTTGCGTTGTAAGTGATGTTTCCCGTACCAAAAGTAACTCAGGAGGCGGGAGGATGGAACATACCATTACAATAACAGATCAAAGCAATGAGTTATGAATAAATACAATTGGAGATTACCAGGGTTAACAAATAAGCTAAATATATAGTACTTTGTAAAATAACAGGAATGTAATACTCTGCTCCTGAAGGCCACCACCTCAGTGACTTCTAACACTGCAGAGAACAATAAGAATGTTATCTTATGCAGATTTACACCTCATAGAAAACATCAGTGCTTGCCAGTGCAGCATCTACACTCAATTGAGGAACATTAACACCCACCAACAGGACAACCAGAGGTTGATTGAGAGAAATAGTCTGATTTGGAAGAACGTCTTTGTATAGCCCCTGGAACTTCTCTAGGTTTTGAGCGAAGAGACTGCAAGGTATCTTGATAGGGTTATAATGCTCATAATGGTCAATCACAAGCTGCAGGTCCAAGTTATGTGCCTCAAACAACTGGTGGTCAATAACCACACACAGTGCCCACTAGCTTGCCAGCCCAGCTGCCAAATGTACCACCTGATTCTAATTCCACTGTAGAGTGGTTGTTACATAGATGGTGATTTAGATGACCTCCCATGATCATGAAGAGCAACCACTGCCCCCAGGAAGAATGAAATCACCATTCATTCCTTCATAACCGCCGTCGGGTTACCACCCTACAGTGTGTCTGCTTATACATTCCCAGCACCAATTTGAGGACTTTGCTACATTTGCACAACTGTTTCTGCTGTGTGTCTTCTCTCATCCAAAGAAGTATTTTACAACTCTGATCTAATGTTTGGGCCTATCCTCACACAGATTGCATACTAAGCTTTGCCTTAAACCAAATCCTTGCCCATTTGACAATTTACAATCGTCACCCTTTAATACATTGTGCTAAGTGTAACGTGAATCATTGTGCATTTTTTAAAATAGTATGTTTATGATAACAATTAAGTTGATGGGAAACTGATGGAGTCACATGGTAGTTGGATATTGGATCACTTAGCCATCAATTGCACAAATGAAGTAAATACTTTGGGATGTGGTATTTGGTTTGTATTCTGTTTGTTTGTTTGTTTTCGTACTTTTATATAGCACAAACTTGACCCGAAGGTATCAAAGTGCTTTACATGAGCACCAGTTGCATTACACAAGGAGACATTTATTTTGTTAGCCACAGTGAGATTATGTGATTTGCCCAGAATCACAGGATGTTGAGCGTCTTTGCCAAGACTCAAACCTGGTTCCCCATATTTGAGATCAACCGCTCTAGCCATTAGGCTACATCCTCTCCCCTTAAACCTTGGTTGTTTAATAAGCATGAAGTACCAGATTAACCAACCGACCTGATCTTGCTGTCATCATATCTGCTTACTAAGTAGGCTATAGCTGCGGCTGATGGAGGAAATTACACACATAAGGTACCAGGCCTATTGTGGGCTCAGGCTTAATCACTGCAAAACTATTTTTGGGAACACCTCTAAGAGTGCTATTAGTTTGCTCCACAAAATCCAGATCAATATGACTAGAATAGAAGCTTTGCTCAATAAAGACCGTACACCGTAAATGCCAATCTGCTTCAATTTAGGAGTTGATTGACCATTTTAAGCTCTAAATTGCCCTTTGGTGTGCTAGTTTGTACATGGTGCTTGAACACATGAATGAGTTTTTGTACCTTGCAAATAAGGAAAAAAAGACAGAAATTGGAATGAAAACAAATTGCTTGTAACCCGATAAAGAGATGTTTTCACCATTTGAAGTTGCTATGTTCATTAGACAGAGAATTACAACTTCTGTGATTCTTTTCTTAAGCTAGTGCACCAACCAAAGGGATGCACTTTTTAATGTCTGAACTCAAATATATCTGAGACTATTAGGTTATAAGGGCGTAACCAGCTGTCATATAGTTTAGCAGAGCCTTCTGTTGAATTTGCATATGGTCAATAATGCAAAAGGCTGGGAAAGATTCACAAAGTTTTTAAAATATAGAGATCATTTACCCAATGTTTTCACATGGATGGTGTGCTTACAAATGTTTACATCATTGGATTGATTTAGTGCATCCACTTTTAGTAAATTATAATTCAAGTCAGTAGATTATGTGTCTTCATAGCTGTTTGTAGGATATTAACATTGTGAATGATTGAGAAATTGAATACGTGTAAAGAAGAGAGCATTATTTTAAATATGTAGCTATGGGAAAGGACAGTCACAGGCTCCTGGCATTTATTGTGGGCACCCATTTGATAAAGGACTGTCAATACCTCTATAACCAACATCAACTATTGTGCCAATCAAACCTTATCAATTGTCTTCCTCTTTTATTGAGGGCCTAATGTGATTCACATAGTGTTTTTTACGAAAATGTTTGTAGTACTTGTGACTTATGAATTTCCAGGGGTAAGACACTCTTACTCACTGAAACAGCTTGTAAATTAGTCATTAATTCATTAATTGACAAAGAATTTGCTTTGAGGACTTATGTCTATGCATGGTTGAAATATGGTTCACTCTTGCCTTTCCCGAAGTAAGAGACATTTATTTATGAAAAACTTTTGAGAACTGGGCATGGAATTTCTAAGCAGAAATACACAGTTTCCATGATCATGCTTGCTTTATACATTAGCTTCTGTCGGGAAAATCAATTACTTAGCATTCCATAATGAATATGTATCAAGCAACACACCAAGAGAGTTAATATTTGATTTACAAAATTAGTATCTTATTATTTCTTTTTTTATATACAAGCAATGCTGTCACATAAACAATTTTTTTATTGAAAACAAAAATGTGACTTAATGGTGAATAAGTGATCAAGAGTAGGCCTGTCGGAGTTCCGCTTTTAGATAAATGCAGTTTGCAGTGATTTTCAGTGCCAAGTGCTTGTCTACACTGTGCAATCATAGCAAATGACATCATGCACAGTGCAAGCGGGCGCAGCTTTGTTTCTGCCGCTCAAGTAGATTTTTACACGAGCAGCAGCTTTCTCAATGTGAGCGGGCGGTTTCTCAATGCGAGCGGTCGCGAGCATACGCGATAGCTCGTAATGAGAAATCTGACTGCCTGGGTTGAGAAATCTCGATGGGAGGCTGATTTTCCACGCTCACGCTCGCCAACTTGATGTTGACAATCATGAACGAGGAAACATCTTGCCAGGGGGAGGATTTTCCTTGTTCGCGCTCGCCAACTTGACATTGAGGAATCCGAGCAAGGAAAAGAGGCAGAGCAGAGTTTTTCGGAACTCCACGAGCTCCATGTAACATGGAGTGCAGAAAACTCCACGAGTGGCGCGGAGTTCACTGCCCAGATTTAATCAAGAGCTGACAAAGTGAAAAAGTGAATCGCTTTTATACAGTGTATGGATTATAAAAGAATGTGTTCAGTGTCTGAATCAGTTAACCTCCATCCCTATATAAAATAATCTCATATACCCTAAACAGAGTCCTTTTTCTACCTTAGGGCGAAGAGAGCGTAGGGCAGGGATTGTTATGAGGCATCGACGTTTCGACCCAGGTACGTGTGTGACTCAACCAGCATCACAACAGGTCTTCTTCTTGACAGAGGAATAGGACAGCCAATTAGGGTGGTGTTGAATTCCACACGAAGAGCTTGATAGCTATATATCAGATCCACCATCAACAACTAATTTAGAAGGGACCTGGATTCCACGGGCCCAACTGCGTTGTAAACATTTACCGTCTCATGCGGTTACAGACCTTACACATAATTAATGAAGACTTCGGGCATTAACTCAACCTGGGTTATCTGAAGATAATGGTTGGGCCCGTGGAATCTAGTTCCCTTCTAAATTTGTTGTTGCAGGTACATTGGGAATTAGCCCCACACACACCGGCTCCATTCAAGCAAAAGAATCCAACTTGATGGTGGAACTGATATATAGCTATCAAGCTCTTATATGACAGCCTTGCTTACAGAAAAAGAAAAAAGAATAAGATACTAATTTTGTAAATCAAATATTAATTCTCTTGGTGTGTTTCTTGAGACATATTCATTATGGAATGGCAAGTAATTGATTTTCCCAACATAACCAATTGTAGTTCATTTCATACTTGCCCAGCTTCTGAGGGATACAGGGTTACCCCTTTACATTTCATGTGCTTTATACATCAAGGTTTTTATCAAGTACATTACAAAATATAACATGAGAAGACCGAAACTGAAGAAATGAATATTGGATCACGTGTGGATGATGTCATTATGGTCATACAAAATGTATTTACATGTTGTAATGACATAATATGAAAATTATATTTTCAACCTAGGTGAAACAATGTCATTAAAATACCTCCTTCCTGGATGCCCTATTAAGTAAACAATAAACATCACTGCAAACATGACAATTTAAGAAATATATATTTTTTTATTTAGGAATAGAACTAGGTAAAATAAATTATTACAACGTCGCACATTTCCACATGATTAAACATACAAAAACCATATACAATAAAAGAAGCGAAATAAGAATAGTGCACAATTTCAGAGCAAGAATCCTGTAGCATAATTCTAGAATCATGAATGTTGTGTATCCAACCCAGCAGCACACCAAGGGGTCCATTAGGATGTCGGGCGGATTTCCTTCGCCGGGCTGGCGGTAGCCACCACCAGCCTGGCGGAGGAAATCCGCCCGACATCCACAGCCCAATTCCCCCCTGCCATATTAGTATGGCGGGGGGACCGCGGTGGTGAGAAACACCGCCCGCATGTTTTCCGCCCCGGTCGCCTTGCGGCCAGGGCGGAAAACGAGTAACATGGTGGCGGTGTCTGTTAGACACTGCCCGGCATATTACAATGGGCTTTCACCAATGCATTTCCGTGGCGGCAATGCTGCCACGGAAAGGCATGAGGAGACTCCCTGCGGGGCCCGTTGCGGGCCCCCTGGGAGTCCCTGGCTTGGGGGGTTGCACATGGGGGGTACCTATGGTACCCCCCCGCATTTCAAAGTGCAACATGGCAGGCACCACGCGGTGCCTGTCATGTTGTGCGTTGAAAAGCACAACGTGCACTTTTAACATTGCGGCGGGCGGAGATTTATGCTCCGCCCGCCGCAATGGTAACCATAAAGGATGCGCTCGCCTGTGTGGCCGGCGCATCCTAATGCCCTGATTGGGACCCCCGCCCTTATGGCAGGCAGTCCTGGATCCCGATATGATGGCGGGCGGACTAAGTCCGCCCGTCATCATAATGGGCCCCCAAGTACCTATTGTCTCTTAACACATATTTTCCCATAATGTCATAAACTTCCTGTATGAGCCCCATCTTAGAGCATATTTTCTTTCACATTCCTTAATCCTGTGTATTTTGCATAGTAGCTGTTGAAAAGTTGGGATATTATTAGACCGCCACCTTTGGAAAATCAATGACTGGGCTACCAGAACCAAAATATATATCTGTTTCTTTTTCAATGCGGTCGCTATTAAGTCAGAAGAGTATCCTAGCACCACTGTTTGGGTATCTCGCACCTGCAGAGCTTGCAATATGTTAAAGTAGTACTGATTAATCATTCCCCAAAATATATTTAACTTTGAACACTCCCAGATGATATGTGTCAACTTCACTCCTCCCTCCATATTGCAGCAAAAACAGTTTGCAGAAATCTGAGGATTTATTTCATGAAAAACAATCTGGCGTTCAATAGAGAAGCCACTTAGAGTAATATTACATTCATCTGTGATTGGCTGCTTTCAATAAAGAGCCATTAAACTTATTGATCTGATTCCATGCCATGGTAGAGATCTGTAGTCTTTCCTGGGTTTTCCATTTTCTCTGTGCTTTCTGATACTTAGGGTCTAATAGTTGCCCTGCTAACTCACTGGCCTCAATATATATGAGATTAAGCTCCTGAAGAAAATGTCGAACCATGACAAAGGACCATTGAAGGATTATTTTACTATGTTCAATACACAGCCCTATTTCATTCCAGGTTTTCCAGTCCCCAATTCGAAATTCCCCTATTTTGCGAAGTCTCTGACTTCTTCATTAGGCTATAAACGCTGGATCTAGCAATGGGTCTTGGCCAATATATACGTCAGAGAGCAAAGTTTTTCCATTATTATTGGGGATCGCATAATAATTAAAAAGCTATTTTTTTCACAAATTACTCCTTTGTAATGATTTGTACTTTTTTGGGAATTTTTGTTAAACACATAAAATCCTTGATTGCATATTCTTTGTGGATTAGAGCTGTATAAAAAATATCATATCTGTTAATGTTTAACATCTTCATTGTTCTGTACATGGTATGTAAAAAATTAGCAAAGTAGTATTCTCTCAGGTCAGGAAGAGCTAGTCCCCCTTCTGCAACGGATCTATAAAGTGCATCCATAGCAAGTCTAGAAAACTTATTTGCCCAAATAAAACTAGAAAATAAGCCTTACACTTCTCTAAAAAATATCATTTGAACTGCATTTGGAATAGCTAAAAAGAGAAAATTACATAATGGTAAAATCATCATACGGATTATGGGTGCTCGACCTATTATTGATATAGGATGGTCTTTCCATTTTATCTGTTTGCCTTTTATCTTATGGATAGATATAATTTAAGGCAGAAAGATCATTAACATTCTCAGTAACATACAAGCCTAGGTACCTCTTAGGCTGAGTATGAACCAATGGATTCAATTCTGCTAATAAAGACTCAGATGTACAATTGCAGAGCAGTATCTCTGCCTTGGATTTATTTATTCTGTATCCCCCAATAGACTGAAATTCCTGCAATATATTACATTTTTGATTTTGGAATTCAATGTTGGGTTTTTAAAAGAGGGCAATATCATCAACATAAAGCTTGATGTTTGTCATATCCGGCATTGGGGATGTTGAACTGCTAATTGAGCGAATGGCTATGGCAAGGGGCTCAATAAAACACAAAAAGCAGAGGAGATAGAGGGCAGCCTTGTCTCGTCCCTCTAACAACTCTGAAATTGCAAACTTTTTTGGCATTTACAATTATTTGAGCCGTAGCCCCCTCATAGAATTTATAGATTATGGCAATCAACTCAGAGTAAAATCCAAATTCAGTCAAAATATAAAACAGACTTTCCCAGCACACAAGGTCAAAAGCCTTTTCGGCAGCTAGTAGCATAATTTGAATCTGGATTTTATTTTGAGTAAAATAGTTCAGGGCCTCAACTAAAAAAGTAATATTAAAAGATAGTTGTCGGCCTGCATCAAATCCGCTAAGGTCTTTATGTAAAATTGACCCTACGCAGCTGCTATTTGCTAATAGTTTGGCTATGATTTTATAATCTGTGTCCAAGAGACTGATGGGTCTATAAGAACTTATATCCTCTTTATCTTTAGTTTTATTCAGGAAACTAACTACCAGAGCCATTTGGATGGAAGATCGTATCCCTCCACCTTGTAAAATATAATTAGCTAACAAAACTAGTTCCTGATTTAAAATTACACTACATTTTAAAAATGTTGTTGCCGGAATGCCATCCTCCCCACATGCCTTACCATTAACCATGGATTGAACGGGAAACATCATTAACAACGAAGGCAGTACTACGCGTAACGTTTACAACGAGGCACTTACCACGTAAACGTCTTTCCAACGCGTATGCCTTCAACGATCGTATTTACCACGAAAAAAAAAAAAGAAGGATTAAATAGGGGGGTTGGGGGGGGTCTCCCCCCCCATAAAAAAACGATCCCGCCGTGCCGAAAAAAACAGTGTCATAAGAGAGGAAGCGGAATAAACTTCCGCTTCCTCTTTATGACGTAAGAACGACGTGGCAAAGAAGATGAGGGGAAAACGAATTCCGTGGTAACGCATGCGTGGAAAAGGCATGCGTTGCAACGGAATTCGTGGTAACGACATATAACCGGATTGAACAACCACTTCCATTTCTTGTAGTGTAACACTATCAGTCACGCTTGTACTTTTATTTGGCTGTAATTTTGGAATTTGAAAACCAATAAAAAATTATTTTAGTTTCAGACTGTCCACCTCCTGTCTAACTGAATAAATAGTTGTGTACTGTTCTAAAAATGCCTTTTGTATTTGCTCTTCATTTGTAATGCGGATTTTAGTAAATTTGTTGGTCAACGCTTAAACCCTGTTCTGGGCCTGTTTATCTTGTATTTGCCATGACATGACAAATTTGACAAATATGCCTGAGCCCCATAAATCAATCCAGATACAAATATAGACATAAAACAAAACAGACCTTAGGAAAAAGTAAATATGCACCAAATTAGATTAAAGATCACATAAAATTTTGAGACAAAAGTTAATAGAACAGGGGATGCATAAAGGATACTATAATTAGAAACAAATTGGTGGCAGTCCTCTCTATAAGTCTACTGCTTGTGCTGCATACACAAATAACAAATATAGGAGATTGCACAGAGTAAAAAAGTGAAAAAGTGTAAGAAGATAGCTATGCGTTTGGTGCTGGGGAAGATAGGGAGCGAGGGCGCAAAGAATAATATAATAAGGAAAAATCAGGGCAGAACACTGGGTACGAAGAAAGATATACTAACTCTCAGTAAATATTAAAACAACAAAAGAGAGAAGCAGCAATAGCAGAGTCGAAAGTGGGAAAGGGAAGATGTGGCAATTAAAGTAAGTTATTGTAAGCAGAGAGAATGGCGAAAAGGAAAAAGGAAGTACCAAGAATAGTAAACATTCAACAGATAGCCTTTATTGAAATGATTTTATCAATAAAGAAATGTCATGTAAAAAGTGTAATTCAACAAAGAAGATTTATCAGATCCAATTTAAAGAAAAAAATAACTTTACAGTCTGGAAATTTACCCAACTTTCCCTTGAACAGTGAAAACCCAGAGAACACATTTATAATTGTTGCTGTGGAAAACAAAGTTGGCAGACAATTTGGATGTTACTCCAGTGGAAATGATTTGAGGAAAAGTAATATACACCTTGTATTGCGCTTAAAGGTAAATTTGTCTAAAAAAGGTCAACTGTAGCTCTATCACTTAGAACTCATTTGATCTTTATACTGATTTTTTATTAACACAGTTTGCTAATAGTGATTATGGGTTTAGTCTTGTATGGAAATATTTTTGATGTGCATATATTTTAAGATTCCCTTCCTCATTCTACAGATACTATTGACTTACATTGAATATTAATTCAAAAATTGCACTGCATATTGTTGACCAGCTAAGGATCACAGAAACAATATGTTGCTCAAGTTTGATAGCTTATCTTTTTATTTAAGAAACATGGTTAAGCCATATTCAAAAGCTTTTCATATATGGCCATATTCTAGCTATAAACCACTCTTGGGTAATCTGATGTCACATCAAATGTTGACAAATAATGGGGTCGATTAGGATGGCGGACGGAAACGGGTACTGTCCGCCATGTTCGGGGAAATTCTACTCCCGGTCGCGCCGCGGAGAATCCGCGCCGCGGAGAATCCGCGGTTGCGATTAGGATATTCATGTCACGAAACTCCGACCGCGGTGGACGGATCATAACAAACACCGTCCGCGGTGGACGGAACACATCTAACTCCGTCCGCGGCGGACGGAGCCTAATGAACAGCCACCGCCGCGGACGGCAATGACCGCGGAAAAAGACACATTTACCGCCATACCTGTGAAAACTCCGTGTCCGCAATTAGGATAAATCCGCCTGTACCACGGTACGCACAGCCATCCACGTCCGCGGCGGAAAGAATGCAACGATAAACAGTGCATCACTGCGGAAGGCCAACACGCACAACATCCCTAACGTCAAACAAATGTCAGAAAGTGTACCGCAAGTAATTAGCAAACACACGAAAATTGACAACCCCCCCAACCTGATACACCAACACCAAGCACAAGCCACCATGACACCCCCCAAGTACCCAATAATGCACACTAGTCAGCACGCCCACCTACCACCTGACTGCCAACAACCATTGAGACACGACTATAAAATGACACCCACCCACTACCACAATCCTTTGCATCACAGCATTGCTGCTAGCAAGAGGCCCTAATCGATATACAGCTTACTCAAATAGAAGACACACAGCCACCACCCTACCACACCCACCACACAAACACCCACCACACCATTCCTACACATCACACACCACACACCTGCACCCCCCAACTCACTCAACCCACACACTGAGCACCACACACCATGGCACCCAAAAAAAAACCTAAATTCACGGAGACCGAGTTGAAGGTAATGGTAGATGAAATCATCCGTGTTGAGCCCCACATCTTCGGGGCCCAAGTCCAGCAGACCTCCGTGGCGCAAAAGAATCACATGTGGGACAGAATCGTCAGTCGGGTGAATGCGTCAGGGACCGTGCCAAGGATGAAGCACGAAATTCAGAGGCGGTGGCATGACCTGAAGACCAGGGTGAAAGGCATCCGCGCCAAAAACTATGCAAGAGCCAATCATACTGGCGGCGGAACACCCCCGGAGCCCATACCCTACACCGATTGGGAGGAGAAGGTGCTGGTTATACTTCACCCAGAGAGCCTAGACGGACTTGAGGAAGGAGAAGAGGCTGGTAAGTACAAACCAAGCACAATGATCAGTACGACATGGTCAGGCTCACACAACTGAGAAGACACATCTCCTACGCCCCAACCCATGCACGTCGGACACATACTCACCAAAATGTACATGGCTACCAACAGGCCCCCATGTTCACAGGGAGTGTGGTGGTGGTGGGTGGGGTGTGTGAGAGCTCACAACTACAACTCCCAACAGGCCCCCATGTCCACGGGGAGGGTGGTGGTGGTGTGTGGGGTGTGTGAGAGCTCACAACTACAACTCCCAACAGGCCCCCATGTTCACAGGGAGGGTGGTGGTGGTGTGTGGGGTGTGTGAGAGCTCACAACTACAACTCCCAACAGGCCCCCATGTTCACGGGGAGGGTGGTGGTGGTGGGTGGGGTGTGTGAGAGCTCACAACTACAACTCCCAACAGGCCCCCATGTTCACGGGGAGGGTGGTGATGGTGGGTGGAGTGTGTGAGAGCTCACAACTACAACTCCCAACAGGTCCCCATGTTCACGGGGAGGGTGGTGGTGGTGGGTGGGGTGTGTGAGAGCTCACAACTACAACTCCCAACAGGCCCCCATGTCCACGGGGAGGGTGGTGGTGGTGGGTGGGGTGTGTGAGAGCTCACAACTACAACTCCCAACAGGCCCCCATGTTCACGGGGAGGGTGGTGGTGGTGGGTGGGGTGTGTGAGAGCTCACAACTACAACTCCCAACAGGCCCCCATGTTCACGGGGAGGGTGGTGGTGGGTGGTGGAGGGTAGGGTGTGTGGGGTGTGTGCGACAGGACACAGAAATGTTTACAAATCGATATGAACATGTCCACATTACTGACCAGCTCAATCTTGTCCCTCAGGTGATCGTGAACTGACTGGGGAAACCAGCACCTGGCCGCAAGACTCGCCTCCCACACATACCGGACTCTTTGGGGACGATGACACAGGCAGCTCCGGTGCGGAGGATGGTGCGGGCCCAAGCAGACAGCCAGGGCCATCTGGCTCACAGGGACTCCCGGGCCCGACAACCGTCGCATGTGTGACTCCAGCGACACCTGCCTCAGTGATCTGCAGAGTCCCCACCACCACCACCACCACTACCACCAGTACCACCACTCCTGCCTGTGCCACCCTGCCTAACCCAGCGCACGACGGAGGTCCATCGGCCTCACACCCAAGCAGGGTGAGTGGGCCACAAAGGAGAGAGGCGACGGCACATCAGGCAATCAGGCGACCCACACTCCGCCGCACTGAGGAAGGACACCTACCCAATCCTGTGGCAGAGTCCCTTGAAGCCCTAGCCAGGTGCCAGGCTTCATACGACCGTTCCCAGGAACATATCAAAACCATCTAGTTCGGGGAGTATTACATTTAATCGATCATGGACTCGCCTGTTAAAGGAGATTAAGCAACCTATGTTTCTGTCCGGAACATTTGAGTTAAAGGACAGCGTAGGTGAGAGCTATGATGCCCTCTGTCAGCAAATCTTGACAACCTTGGACGAGGTAGCACCTTTACGGAAACTGAAGGACAGACCCAGAGGGACTAATGGTTGGTTCACCGAGGAACTCGGCCGGGTGAAGTTACGCTGTAAACAAGCGTAAGCACATGGAGGAAAGGGTATACAGAGCAGGACAGGGCTGTCTATAAAGGCATCTTACTGGAATATAAGCTCCAGTTAAGAAACGCCAAAGCCAAATTCTTGGAAGAGACATTGGCAAAAGCATCGAACAAATCACAGACCCTGTTCAAATTGGTAAAGAGCTTATCCAACCCTACATGCGCCATACCATCTCCACCGGTGTCACAGGAGCTTTGTGATTCTCTAGCCACAGCTTTTGATGACAAAATTAGGAACATTCTGAAGGGCCTTGAGGTTTCTACGCAGCCTATGCCATTTGGGTCTTGTCCCTCTGTGTCCCCCGGCCACCCGGCTTCTGAGGCAAGTAAGAACAAGGAGTTTGCCTGTCAGCTGCCGTGCCTTCCAATACCCTCATTGGAGGAGTTTTGTGCTCTGGCTAACTGTGTATCATCTGGCTCTCCTCTTGATCCCATGCCGCACAAGATCTGGAAGGCCTTCCAAGGCGAGCTGTTTCCCTCGCTCCATTCAATCTGTTGCCAATCGTTAGCTACTGCATCTGTACCAGACTGCTGGAAGTTAGCAATTGTAACACCTTTGCTAAAAAAGGCTACTTTGGCCCCCCTCTGTCCAGCCAATTATAGGCCTATTTCGCTGTTACCATTCGCGATAAAGATCTTAGAGAAGTGGGTTACGAGAGCCTTGGCCAACTTCCTGGAATCCAACTTCAGTCTGGATGTAGCTCAATTTGGCTTCAGACCGGGCCACGGTACTGAGACTGCTTTGGTCACCGTGTTGAATGATCTGCGAACGCGTGTCGACAGGGGCAAGTCAGCATTTTTAGTACTGCTTGACATGTCGGCCGCGTTCGACACGGTGAACCATGAGGTCCTTTTGGGCCGTCTCTGTAATGCGGGAATAACGGGCTCGGCACTAGCCTGGTTATCATCATATCTGGATAATAGACAACAGGCAGTAACACTACCACCTTTCCGCTCTGCCATACGCCAGGTGAACCAGGGTGTCCCCCAGGGGTCGGCGATAAGTCCGATTCTCTTTAATTTGTACCTCCAGCCCCTGATACAACTTATAAGGTCTTTCGGTATTCAAGTCATCAATTATGCCGATGATACCCAACTGATTTTCTCTTTTGAGGGTTCAGAGGCAGTGTCGAGGGACACTTTCCATCAGTGTATGTCGGCCACAGCAGAGTGGTTGCAAGCCAATTCACTCCAATTCAATGGCGCAAAGACGGAGATATTGCACTGCTCTTCAGACCGACTCCCTCGCCCATTGCCGGAAGACTTTTGGCCTATTTCCATTCCAGGCTCGGTGGAGGCGGCAGACTCGGCCCGCAATCTGGGAGTCATGTTTGAATCGAACCTGCAATTGGACGTCTCGGTGAATAGGACTGTTGGGACATGTATGGGTCTGCTCCGTGCTCTACGGAAGATACTGCCGCTTCTCCCGTGGGAAGCCAGAGTAGAAGTAGTGCGTAGTACCATTCTCAGTAGGTTAGACTACTGCAACGCACTACTTCTAGGAGCCCCAAAGATCTTGATCCTTAAATTACAAAGGGTCCAAAATATGGCGGCTAAACTAGCTCTGTCCTTGCCTCGCTCGGCCTCTTCTGCCGGAGCTCTGGCAGTATTACATTGGTTACCGGTCCAGCAGAGGATCTCCTATAGGCTCTATGCCTGATTTTTGGAGCTCTGCATGGTCAAGGACCAATACCACTGCAAAACCTCTTTTCGTGGTATCAGGCTGCCAGACCTCTGAGATCCGCCTCAGCTTTCTTAGTGAAAATCCCAAGAATAAACAGAGTGAGAATGGGCGGCCGCGCCTTCAGTTTTACGGCCGCCACAATGTGGAACACTCTACCTTTAACACTGAGGAGCAGACAAAATTTGATTTTATTTAAAAGGGACCTTAAAACCTATCTCTTCCCTAGAGCAGAATAAATTGTAGACCAGATGGTGGAACTGATCTCAGCGCCAGGATACCCGCTGGGTGACAGCTGCGCTTAATAAGCATTAAAATACATACATACATACATACATGCAGATCGTGCACACCAGGACTCGGTGGACAACACAAACATGTTGCGTGAAATTTCGGGGTACCTTGGCCAGATAGTGCACATCATGGGCCAGCAGACAACAATGTGGAGGGAATGGATTGGCCGGAACAACCCCACCCCCCCTCCACCAATTGTCGTTGCGCTACCGCCACCGTCACCTCCACCTCCACCGCCACCGCCACCACCACCACCACCTGTGCCCCTGGCGACGGATGTGGCCCATGAACAACCTGCTCCCCCAGCTGACTCAGTTCCACCTCAAAGACGGAGGGGCCGCCCGAGGCTGGAAGTGGGTGAGAGCAGTGTGGGTGCGCCATCCACACGCTCCAAGAGGGGCCGCCAATGACTTTGTCACTGCCTGAGCCAGACATTCACCCTGCAAAGTATCCTGTCCCACATAGACAATCATTGGCACTGGTCTGCTGGACTAGCCTGACACCCCCCAATGTGGTGTCAGCACGGACATTTCATCTGCCATTACCTTCAACTCCAACTCCCTCCCCCCCACTTACTTGTAAATATTCACCAGCACAAATGCACAACCTGTAAATAAATGTCACTTACACACTCAATGATGTTTTGCCTCCATGTTTATTCACATGGTTGCCTTCAGAAACAGACGTAAACAGGTGCAGGGATCCTAGTTGTACATAATCATGGCGCTGCGGGAGTGACCTAGGGAAAATCAGAGACAGAAAACACACGTCAGGAAACAGATTCACACACATCACAACACACTGCACAGCAACATTCCACAAACTACACTCATCACAAAAGCATGGGATGAGAGGACACACATCATGGAGACTTGTATGTCCAAAGAAATGAAGACACATATGCAACCATCACAAACCAGAACACACAGCTGATGCACCCCACATCCACACAACACCAGCAAACATACATAAGGCATTGTCAACCGGCACAAGAGGTAGTTACTCACATTCAAGGGAAGTAGCGATCAATGAGCTGGCGCCTCTGGTCCACACCTTCCTCCTCACCACTATCCTCATCAGTCGACAT
The DNA here is from genome assembly GCF_964261635.1 of Lissotriton helveticus. Taxonomy (NCBI): domain Eukaryota; kingdom Metazoa; phylum Chordata; class Amphibia; order Caudata; family Salamandridae; genus Lissotriton; species Lissotriton helveticus. Next base: position 687,775,492 of record NC_136057.1, on the reverse strand, counting down.
GGGTGGGATGGGAGGCCGAGGAACTTCTTCGTCTTCAGGGTCCAAGAGCAGTTCAATGTCATTGCGCATGGCCAGGTTGTGGAGCATGCAGCAGGCAATCACGATCCTGCATACTTTGCCTGGTGAGTAAGGCAGGGCCCCTCCGGTCTTATCCAGGCACCGAAACCTAGACTTTAGCAGTCCAAAGGTACGTTCAATCACTCTCCGTGTCCTTCCATGTGCATCATTGTAGCGCATTTCACCCGCTGTTGTAGGATTACGTATGGGACTCAGGAGCCAGGGCCGGTTTGGGTACGCCGAGTCGCCTATGTAGGGGGATGACAGACACAAATATCACAACAAGATATGGTGGGTACCCCATGCCACACAGAAATCACAAAAGTCCCCACTGCACACTCACCAACAAGCCACGCTTGACCGGGTCGCAGATTTGCCATCAGTTGGGGGACAATGCTGCTCCGCATGATGTGGGCGTCATGTGTGGAGCCTGGAAATCTTGCACACACATGGGAGATGATGTTGTTTGCCAGGCACACCACCTGCACGTTCAGCGAATGGAAGTGCTTGCGATTCCTAAAAACCTGCTCACGTGCCCGTGGTGGAATGATAGCGATATGTGTGCCATCAATTGAGCCCACTACGTGTGGTATCTGGCCCAGTGCATAGAAGTCTGCTTTGACTGCTGGCAACTCTTCCGGCCGTGGGAAATGGATGTAGTCGTTCTTGTACAGCATCATAGCTCTTAAAACATCCCGAAGTACCATGCTGAACATGGACTGTGACATCCCCCCGGCATGTCCAACTGTGTACTGAAAGGTGCCAGTAGCAAAGAAATGTAGTGCCGCCATAACCTTTGCTGTGGGTGTAATAGAACCAGGATACGTCCTTCGTGGCTGCAGATGAGGAGACAATTGGGCAACAACCCCCATCAACCGACGTCGATCCAGCCGGAATTTCCTAATCACCTCCTCGTCAACCATATCCTCCAGCACAGTGTATGGCCGATGCACATTTGGAGCCCTCCTGTGTGGGAGAGAGATGTAACTTGAGTCAACTTACAAACGACGCATACGTGTGCAACTCCATCACATGTAAGCCAACATTAGCAAGAACAAAAATGTTTTGGAGAATGGTCATATGTGTGACATCTCTGATAGTTAATACAATACGGAGTGGCCCTTTAACAATGTGCAGCCACTTGCAACAGGAAGTGTGTCAACACGTACAACGCAACTTAGTCACATGTGAACATTACTGACAATACGTGTGTCTTGACCCTAATGTTTAGAAGCCACATCACAGACACACATGCAAGTGCATGCACACAAACGATAATGATACACACACACCATGTCATCATGCACCAATGCCAACACCAATAATGTTGAGCATACGGTAATTACATGCATGGTGACACAACATCCAAGACACATACACTGAATGCATGTGTACCACCACCATTGTAGTCACCTCGCCAGAACCACACACTGACAACAGATTCATAACTTGGCCATACAGCCGTGATGTACTGTGTAGTTGTGAAGATGTAATAACGTCTGTAGGGTCACACCCGACGTCAACACGTCAAAATGCACATCTGTTGCACATTGTGTGCTAACCGATGGGCATAGTATGGACACACATGAAATAGTGAATGAAATATGAAGTTTCCCTATCACGCTCACAACCCTCATGACGCAACTGCAGACAACACATCACGGTGCAGCGTCTGACAAGATAAAATCATTGTCGCCGCCATGGCGGTGCACAGCTTCCGCTACTTTCCAATGGCCATACGCGGCCAGCGTCCCTCTTCCCATTGGCTGCATGTGCACGACCGTCACGGGCACACATCGGCAACCGCACGTGCAAGCTTCCTGCACGGAAGCTTCAGTTGCAACAATGTTCTATCACTGGCGCCACCATGGCGGTGCACGTACTCAGCGGGGGAGGTGCAGGCCTATACACCCTTTAGATGTACTCAATGGACATGGCAGTTCATGTCCCCTCTTACAGTCACATTGCATCATCCACCGTACACCGGCCGGAGGGGCCGCACCTAGGACGGCCGTGCCGGCCATGTCCACAACCGCCGTGCCAGGCCGGGCCTAGGACGGCCGTGCCGGCCATGTCCACAACCGCCGTGCCAGGCCGGGCCTAGGATGGCGGTTGTGGACATGGCTGGCACGGCGGTTGTGGACATGGCCGGCACGGCCGTCCTAGGCCCGGCCTGGCACGGCGGTTGTGGACATGGCCGGCACGGCAGTCCTAGGCCCGACCTGGCACAGCGGTTGTGGACATGGCTGGCACGGCGGTTGTGGACATGGCCGGCACGGCCGTCCTAGGCCCGGCCTGGCACGGCGGTTGTGGACATGGCCTGCACGGCCGTCCTAGGCGCGGCCGCTCCGACCGGTGTACGGTGGATGATGCAATGTGACTGTAAGAGGGGACATGAACTGCCATGTCCATTGAGTACATCTAAAGGGTGTATGGGCCTGCACCTCCCCCGCTGAGTACGTGCACCGCCATGGTGGTGGCAGTGATAGAATATTGTTGCAACAGAAGCATCCGTGCCTGAAGCTTGCACGTGCGGTTGCCGATGTGTGACCATGACGGTCCGTGCACATGCAGCCAATGGGAAGAGGGACGCTGGCCGCGTATGCCCAATCGAAAGTAGCGGAAGCAGTGCACCGCAACACCAGGGCCAGTCATTGGCCCTTTTACGAACACGCATCCAGGGCTGACCAATTGCTGGCGACGTATGCCACTGACACGTGCTGAGGGCCCTATATATGTGTGTTGTCCAAAAGCACACATCCTACCCTGGGAACCAGTGCTGCCTGTTCACCTCGACCTGCTGCTGCTGCTGAGCTGACCACCGACTGCTGCCTGTGACCATCACCTCGACCTGCTGCTGAGCTGACCATCGACTGCTGCCTGTGACCATCACCTCGACCTGCTGCTGAGCTGACCACCGACTGCTGCCTGTGACCATCACCTCGACCTGCTGCTGAGCTGACCACCGACTGCTGCCTGTGACCATCACCTCGACCTGCTGCTGAGCTGACCACCGACTGCTGCTCTAGTGCCATACTCCGTGATCTTGCCATGTCGAGCGCCAAAGAGATCCGGTCTCGTCCCTTCACCGCCGCGGAGCTTGATGTCCTCGTGGACGGTGTGCTCCGCAACTATGGACTGCTCTACGGCGCACCCGGACAGGTGGTAAGTGCAGTGTGGGACATGTTGGTGTGCATGAGGGGGCCAATGACTCCTGGCTACTGCAATCTTAGCTGTGTAGTGTGGGCTGGACATATTTTCTGGATTGTGCATGGCGGATGACAGATACGTGTTGCCCCTATCTGTGTGACAGGCCAACTGTCCACTGACTTACACCCTTTTGTCTCCCATCATGGTAGGTCAAGCTGCACCTTCGCAAGGACGTGTGGAGGAGCATTGCACGTGAGCAACAGATGACATACACACTGCCACAAACGCTGGGACGACATTTCCAGGCTGAGCAAGAATGTAACGGAAGTGACACTGGGGATGATTCCAAGGACGCCACGTCTGGCCCGACGCTCCATGACCCCTCTCATGCACCGTATCATTGCTGTGATGCATCCTGACCTGTCCGAACGGCTGAGTGTTGATCAACAGCAAACTAGCGGTGAGCATACTGTCTGTGTAGGATACTTGGGAGTGCAATGCATGTATTGGTGCACAGACACAGTATTGAGTTCCGTGGTGCGTATGTATCTCTGCGAGGCCATGTTGGTCCCATTAGGTGGGTGTAATTTGACATCCAGGTCCGGCATGTTGACACGCCACTTGCTTAGTAGTTGAGTGTTGAAGCACATGCCGTAGTGGTCCGTGGCCCCATGGCAAGACATGTGTGCAGATGTACGTGCTCCTGCCCTCTCCGCATGCTGTACATGTGTCACGGCCACCAACGCTTATGTAATGTGAGGATCACTGGTAGAGGTGGGCCGTGTGCAGGATGGGGGCTACAAGAACTTTGTCCGCTATGGAATTAGGGAATCCTTGTCCTTCTGTACGTGAGTGTGCCCATGACTTACACCTCTTTTATGTGCATTTCAGCTATGACAGAGGACACTCAGCCACAGACGGAGGAGATTAGTGGAGGCAATGAGTCCGGGTCAGACTTCGCACACACGCAGACTGACACAGAGGAGGGCAGCACCGGAGAGGGGGACAGGACCATCCCTGAGGACTCGCATGTGGAGACATCATCGTCCTCATCTTCGGAAAATCTTGGTGAGCCAGCACTGTTGTCACAGACTGGGAGTGGGCAATCAACACCTTCTGTCGGAACACAGCACACAGGGCCCACACTTCCGCCAACTGCACCATGTACTGTTCGTGCACGCAGGAGTAAGGGGAGCAGAGTGGCGTTCGGTGCCGGCACCGCTGCCCCTGCCACGGTGAGCCAAAATGCACTGTGTGCTGAGGCCGTTGATCTGCTGTGACAGCTGTGTGTGGGGCAGACCAATATGACAAATGCTTTCCAAGACCATGATAGGAAGTTGGGGCAGGTGGTGGCATTCATGGAAGGGATGCATGGCGATCTTGCTGGTCTACACAGGACAGTGCAGTCATTGGCAAGCAGTGTGTCGTCTGCAATAGTACAGTCGCATGGACAGGGTGCTACTTCTGTTTCCCCATCTACACCACTGGATGTCTCAGGGGGTAGTGAATATTCTGAGCAGGACTCTAATACAGGTTATTGCACTAGAAGCAGCGTCAGACAGCACGTCAGGGCATGGAGGGCACAGACACCATCCCCTAGGTCAGCAAAATCTGTTCACGAAGACAACGTCAGATACACTGGAGTACACACACAGGATCCACAAGTGTTGTTGGGGGACATGCCTTCACATGCTACACAGGCATTCAACACAAAAGGTACTCCCAAGGCAAGGGATACTCACAAGTCCATGGACAGTCCCTTGGACAAGGCCACTCAAAAGACAAAGGCACCTCAAAAGAGCAGGGAAAGTCCCAAGGGCAGGCCCACAACAGAGGAAAGGGCCACTCCCAAGGACACGGACAAGGACAGTCAAAAGACAAAGGCACCTCCTGAGAGCAGGGAGAGTCCTAAGGGCAGGCCCACAACAGAGGAAAGGGCCACTCCCAAGGACAGGGACGGGGACAGTCAAAAGACAAAGGCACCTCCTAAGAGCAGGGAGAGTCCCAAGGGCAGGCCCACAACAGAGAAAAGGGCCACTCCCAAGGACAGGGACAGGGGCAGTCAAAAGACAAAGGCACCTCCTAAGAGCAGGGAGAGTCCCAAGGGCAGGCCCACAACAGAGGAAAGGGCCACTCCCAAGGACAGGGACAGGGACGGTCAAAAGACAAAGGCACATCCTAAGAGCAGGGAGAGTCCCAAGGACAGACACACAACAGAGCAAGGTCCATCTCCCAAGGGCAGGGACACACACAGAGAGCAGGTGTCTACTGGAGACAGGTGCACCACAGACGACAAGTCTGCTGGCAGGAACAGGGCACCGACCAAGGCACAGGCAAAATCCAGAGACAACAGTCCACCTACGGATAAGGCACTTCCTACAGACAAGGCTTCTACCATGGACAATGGCGCAGTCAAGGACAGGAATACATCACCCCTGGCGGCACTTCGGCTGATGTTTTCGAATGAACGCCAAACAGATGTCTCCGCGGCGGAGTCCCCCATACCTCCACTCCCATCCAGGCCAGTCAGAAGCAGAGGAGGGAGTCCCCTGTTGTTGCATCCCCCATTACACATGAATCTGAGTCCAGGCGGCAGGCACACAGCAAACGACAAGCAGGCTCCAGCACGTCCCCAGAAACCCGATCCCCGGCTGCAGATGCTCCACCTATGGTGGGTGATATTTGTTTAGAGTCACCACCACTTGCCAGTCCTGTCCTCTCCAGGGTGCACTCACATATCCCTAAGAAACGCAGACACACACCATTGACACCTGCCCACCCCGATGTCGCTCAAGGTCAGCTATCCCCAGATCCCAGGGCCACCCTGCCTCCTGGCCCATACAGCCCTGTGGCTCATCATTTCAGTGGTCCCAGTGGCGCAGGTGCAGTTGACTCTCATGTATCAGATAGTGCCACTGTGTCTGTTGTTTGCTGTCATGCATCATGTAGTAGCACAGTCTCAGTTGTGCCCTCTCCTGTTGCAGGTCCTGGCAGTGTATCTGGGTCTATGGCTCATGTGTCAGTGAGTAGATCTGTGGCTGTGTCGCACACTCCTGTTTCTGGTGCTGGCAGTCTGTCTGGGTCAGTGGCTCACGTGTCAGTCACTACATCTGTGGCTGTGTCTCACATTCCTGTTGCTGGTGCTGGCAGTGTGTCTGGGTCTGTGGCCCATGTGTCTGTCACTCGGGCTGTGGCTGTGTCTCACATTCCTGTTTCTGGTGCTGGCAGTGTGTCTGGGTCTGTGGCCCATGTGTCTGTCACTCGGGCTGTGGCTGTGTCTCACATTCCTGTTTCTGGTGCTGGCAGTGTGTCTGGGTCTGTGGCCCATGTGTCTGTCACTCGGGCTGTGGCTGTGTCTCACACTCCTGTTTCTGGTGCTGGCAGTGTGTCCGAGGCAGGTAGTTCACGCAGTCCACCTGATTCTGTGATGTGAGGTGCTGATCACTTCACTCACATGTTATTTCACATGGTGTGTCCATTGTCCATTGAGAACAGCCTTGCACTGTTGTGGTCCCTGGGACGGGTTGGTTGGGACACGTACTTGTGCTGCCTCTGATGTACCTGCTCTGTAGTCCACAATGCCCTGTTGCTGTTCTGATACTGCATTCTGCCCTCTCGTTTACTGCCAATGATGTACCTGCTCTGTTGTCCACAATGCCCTGTTGCTGTTCTGATACTGCATTCTGCCCTCTCGTTTACTGCCTCTGATGTACCTGCTCTGTTGGGCACAATGCCCTGTTGATGCTGTGATACTGCATTCTGCCCTCTCACGTGCTGCCTCTGATGTACCTGCTCTGTTGTCCACAATGCCCTGTTGCTGTTCTGATACTGCATTCTGCCCTCTCGTTTACTGCCAATGATGTACCTGCTCTGTGGTCCACAATGCCCTGTTGCTGTTCTGATACTGCATTCTGCCCTCTCAGGTGCTGCCTCTGATGTTCATGCTCTGGTGCCCACTTTGCCCATGCTCACGCATACACTGTGATTATACCCCTATTATGTGCAATAAAGGTAGTCAATCATGTCTCGTGGTTTGTCGTTGTCATTCATGCTTGCGTACTACAAATGTGTATTTCTATTTGCTTCTCATCAGTGGTTTCGGTAACATGACACTCCCCCTCCCTACGTCACGATCCTTGCAGGTATTCCCCTCCATGCAGCCAATGGTTTGTGCCTTACCTGCGTCGGCGTCCATGGTGGGCCAAGACTAGGACGTGGTGGATCGCGAAGAGCATCGGGAAAGCGTGTAGCGCTGAGTCCATGGTGGCGAGCAGCTTGTGGTGGGTATCTCTGCTATGTATCTTTTCTTCGCTGTGGGAAATCCGCCGTGTTCAGACAGGTTATTTTTCCGCTGCGGTTTTATGTGTAATTTCCGCCATCTTGATTTGGGGGACGGTCTTAGACGTCAGTATGTACGGCGGAGTCTCAGGATGTGTTCCGTCCGCCGCGTGGTCGGGTATAGTTGGGCGGCAGTGCGTGCTTTTCCGTCGCGGACGGAAATTTGACACTGTTTCCTATCCTGATATGGTGGACGGAGTGTCCGTGGCAGGCGGACACGGAAAAGGCATTTTTCGCGTACTCCAGAGCTGCGGTAGCTCCTCCGTCCGCCATCCTAATGAGCCCCAATGTGTTTAAAATCCACCAATATTCAGAAATATAATCATTTGGTGATGTGTTTAGGAGATGTGTTTAGGAGTAAGGCTTTGATTTTGATATTTAAATTGAGCATAACATACCAGAAATATTAGTGAATGCTTACAGATGAGTAATTTTAATGATGCATAAATTAAGAGGGATGTAAATCTGGATGCAACATTTCAAATAACACATCTGCTCCAAATCTTCAACTATGTCTTTCCGAAGTTTATACTAACTATTTGTCCAAATGTTACCTAACAATCTACAAACAACGTTCAGCAAATGGACTAGGGAAAAGGGCTGTGGTATTCAATTGACAGATATCCTAAAAGCTTTTAATTGTTTCATTCAGTAATTGTGTCACTAATTACTTCAACCAAATATACACTTCAATGCCATGATATTTAGACACCAAACATATCCATATGTCGTTATAGGGTTCTGTAATAGCAAACTTCTAGCTCAGGATTGTCCTGTAACCTATTTAAATACATTGACATTTTCAGAAACTCTGTGGTGACAATTATATTGGGCATGAGTAAATGGAGAAAGAAACAATTATATTGAGTGAAATATATAGTCCTCTGTTGAACAGCTGATTTTGACAAATATACAGTGGTGTGTTAATGAAAAACCAGGTAGGAACTGTTAAAGAATGACTAGTAAAAACATGTGAGTATCTTCTAAAGTATTTTGATATATTAGCAATACTTTTTAATTTCTTTATTAATATCATAGCCTTATTATCCATCTGATTTAAAAAAGAAATGAGTCCTAGACTATGCAAACTTTAGACATTTAAGACACAAAAATAGCATGCAAATTAATACTAGTTTACAGAATTTGCCTTTCCCACATTACCCATAATAATTGCATTGGATTCTACGATGTAAATACAGAATAAGAAACAACACAAAGGGGGATATTCACAAGGGAGTGGCGGAGAGAGGCAGTAGCCTTCTTGGCTTAACGTCTCTCTCCACCACTTCGTAAATGCAAGGCTACACCATATTCACAAGGATATGGTGCAGCCTTGCATTTCCCCCTGCGATGGCGCTAAGTTTCACAAATTAGCGCCAATGCAGGCACCTGTGCAAGGGTGTCGTCAAGCAGGGAGGTTTGTTTATGTACAGGAAGATGTCCCTTCCTGCACATAAAGAAACCTAAAATGCCAGTTTGTAACTTACATGTGTGTTGCTTCATGCAGCACACATGTAAGTTACTAAACAGCATTAAAAAAAATGTTTGTTTATGTACAGGAAGGGCAACACATGGAAAAAGCAAAAACGAGGAGAAATAAAGCATTTCTCCTCATTTTCCTGCTCTTAATTTTGGCGCTGCCTCCTATTTACACTGCCCTTGTAAATAGGGAGCAGGGTCAAAATAAATGGTTTTGGCGGTGGAACGCCCACCACAACACCCAAAGCACGCCCCTTTCACGCTAAACACAGTCTGAAAAGGGGCCTTATTCACAAGGCAGCGTTAAGTCACGTTAAGCGGCTTAACGCTGCTATGTGAATAAGGCAAGGCCCCGATCGCCACCACAACGTCACTGAAAGTGATATTGTGGTGGCGATAGGGGCTTGTGGATATGCCCCAAATTGTTTCCTGCTTTAGAAAACATAAGAAGTATAATGCATTAGTAGATATCATGGACTTGAAGATTAGAATTTGCTCTGTTTACTTGCATGCAAGCTGGTTCTTTAGACTTTTGACTACTTGGGCCATCCATTGCCTTATTAAAAAAATGGTAGACCTACACTTGGCATGCATATGAAGATCAGTGCTGCCTAAGGAGAGTGACACGATAGTTCAAGTTATATCAGAATACCTATTTATTATTTTTTAATATTTTTTACGATTCTTTTTCGGTCACACTTATTTGTCTAGTCTCATTGCAGATTAGACAATATTCACATGCCACACTCCGGTCTTCAGAGTGGAACATGGAGACTTTATAGGTCAGTTGCTTGATGCTGAAAATTCTAATTCTGCTTTCTTTTATCAGGATTGTGATTAGCTTATTTACTTTTTATAAGACAGTAAGAGGCTTGTTCTGCTGGAGCGCCACTTTTTTTACCCTGGGGTGGCGCAAGCCTCTCGATCATGTCTATGAGGCGAAGCAAAGCCACTCTGCGTGGCTTTGCATGGCCTCATAGATATGGAGTAAGATAAAGCAGCGCATTGCTTCCTTGCTTTACACCGTGTCAAGAAGGTATTTCATGTGTTTGCCGTGGGTTTTCCCACGCAACACCCATGCATTTTGTCACTGTCCCAGATTTCCTGAACCACATAAACCTGGGGCAGCACCAAAACCTTTCAAAATATTTAAAATATTTTTTTTGTCTTCAAATGTTTTTTATCCTTCCATATGTGCTACATTCTGCAGCACACATAGAAAGAGGGAAACTCCTTTCAGGATTGTTTTTGTGCAGGAAGTTGCCCCTTCCTGCACAAAAAAAAATCCTGCCTGCAATAGAAGCACCGGTGCACATAGGGTGCCTACGTTGGCACTAGGCAACAAATTGTGCGCCAGAGTAGGGGGGGTGGAATGCACCGTATGTCAGAAATACCTTGCATTCCTGCCCTTTCACATTGGCATAGGGCAACGCAGCAAGAAGACTTGTGGTACTGCACGACTCCAGTTCCTCATAAATGAAGCCCTAAGTGAATTGAGTAACTAACTACTTGCCAGTATATATATATATTATATTGTAATTCATGCAAGGAAAATGATAAAACTTAGTATGACCTATTCATACCATTATGACAAAAGCAATGGTGCCTGTGGTGATACCGAGATTAATGTTGGTTATTGATTAAATTGTACTCCTCCTGACTGCTGAACAATTTGATATGGGCATTGTGCAATATGATTCTCAACAGAGTTTAGGCTGCTGTGGTTACTCGCAAAAGTATGTGTGTTGCCTGCTTGAGGAGAGCGGCGCATTGACTATTTTAGGAATTGTGTAAATAGCAAAATGGGAAAAGCTAGTTCATAGCTCTCTGTCACGCTCAAATGAGCGCCAAGCAACAGAAAAACTGTGATCAGAAAGCCATTCGGCGTACCGTTTACATTTTTTTCATAGCCCTTGCTTGCTTTAAGTAGCCTTTTCATACAGAAACAGACATTCAGCCTATATAGTGCACCTCTTGCTAGTTAGTAAGTAGAAAAATTCGGATTGCCAGTCATTTTTCGTCACCTTTACCTAACGTCAGCTTCTGGCCTTTTTGTAATACCCAGGTATGCCGGGAACATTTAAACAAATTCAGAGTAAGTAAAGGGTGGCCAAATTTATATTTTAAAACAATGCCATTTGCGTGTGACCAATATTGTCAATATATTTAGCATATGATAAACCATAATATTGACAGACTGTATCCAAAACTGACATTGGTATTCTTGCCCTTGATGGTTCTACACATCACAACTACACTTAAAGTATGCTTCTTTAAACTATGAATCATATTTTTCCAGCAAGAGCCACTCATGATATTTTTGCATGACCTGCCAGATATGTTTTCTTTAATCTAGATTCACAAATGTGTTCCTTGTGATGAAGTATGTAATGCTGAGTGAGCGAGTGCCATTCCTTGAAATATGAGATTATCATCCTTATAAACCAGATTGCAAATCTCCGATTTTGCATATCTTTAGAGAGCAGAATAGCATGCCCCTGAATCCAGGGGAAAATGTGCTTCGCAGCACAAGCAGCCGTGAAGTAATCACCATCTTTCATTTTTCTATAATTTTATTTTAAAAACTCTAGCAGGATGGATGCTCAGTGCAGCTGCAGTTATGCGTTTAATTTTCCTATTTTATTTGACTGTGCACGAAAAAGATTCAGCCTGTAAAGCATTTTTCCTGATAGTCTTTCCTTTTCCTCAGGACTGACCTTTGCTAATATAGTAATTACCAGCAGATGTGATCGTTTTAAACAGAATGCGTCAACTAATGCGGCCAGCAACAGTCACAATATTTGTATTACTTCCGTCAAATGTTTTCCTGTCTGCAAACTCATGATAAAATGATTCATGCTACCCTTCTCCCCTTAGTAACTTTTTAATTAGAGCACATTCACGCATGAACCTACAAGACTCTATAAGGTGGCTACAAAGTCTCCTTCAATATTTCTAAAATATATTAGCAAATATAACGTGGATACAAATACAAAACAAATATTTAAAATGATGGTCTCCCAAAAAGATAATAAAATACAACAAAAGATGATAATGTGTAATGCATTTTTTATATATATTTTGCGCAAGCCTGGCTGCCCAAAAGCATTATAAGTGCTTTACATGAGAACCAGACTGTGGGCGTGATTTAGAGTTTGACTCATGGTAACTCCTTCAGAAATGCAAAGGATAGCTCATCCACCTTCCTGCAATTGCATGGACGGGACTTGTGTGATGGAATAACCCTTCTTTCTACTAAACTCTAAATCAGCACCTATGCTGCTCACGTGTTTTAAAGCATGAGGAGATTAAGAGCCTGATTTAGAGTTCAGTGGATGGGTTACTCCATCAATAACGTGACATATATCCTGTCTGCGTATTACAAGTGCATTGCATCAATTACCACTTGTAATTCGGCAAACATCATCTCCATGACGTATGTTGGCCAGTTCCAAATTCAGGGCTTAAGTGATTTTGCTAGAATCTCAGGATTTCAAGGCCTGAAATCACACTTGGTTCCCCAATTGCAGTCTCCTACCATTTTATAGGTTGTTTTGCTGCTTTCAAGTGATGAACTGCAAAACTACGAACTACAAGTCAGCAGGGCTCTTACCCTGCCAACACTCATAATTCTCCCATTCTATGTAGAGTCAGAATTGTGATTACACTTGAGGAGCCTTCAAAGACTGTTGACATAAACCTTTGACATAATGATTGACCCATCATTGATTCCAAATAATGGTTGACCTGTATCTTTATGCAGGGCTCCCATCACTCCTTTCCTCTGCCCAAGGCACCAATAAAGAGCTTGGCAGTCCCAGTATGGAAAATGTAGAATGGTCCCCCATGTGCATGGACAAAGCTACCTGTGTGTCAGGAAAACATTTTCAATTGCATTCACGAAACAAATTTGTTTTTGGGGAATTCATTTATTGAACACGAAATATATTCTGAATCATCACAGCAAACCAGGGGTCCTATTATTCATACAGTGCATTTTCCTTGATTGCTCTGGGCGCAACTTTATAAAAGTGCACCCAGTGCAATGAAGGAAAATGCACCATATTGGTATGCATGTGCCACCCCCAGGGCAGCCGTGAACTCACGCTGCCCCACCGCAGCGCATATCTGTGAAAAACAGAGCAGCTGCTTTGAAGCCGCTCATTTGCATGTCCCCATGTAAATGAGGGAGCACCCTCTGAAGATAGCGCTGGTGCTTTATATGCAGCAGCGCTATTGGTATTACAGAAGGGGATGGACAAGCGTCTGCGGCTACCTTCAGTAATACCAAAGTGCCCTGGGGTATTACGGCCCCAGGTGTCCAGTAAACAAACCTGTAGTTATTTCAAAGGAGCCGCAACAGTGATTCCCTTGAAGGCAGGCTGAAGGTTGAGAGCCTACAACCTGCATGGTGGGGATCTCTAAACATGGCAGTGGAACCTTCATATGGGAGCAGAGGCCATCTCTTTAAAATACTTGGTGGGTAGTCATCCACATGTATCTAATTGACACCCTAAAGTCGCTTTCTCTATGGCCATTTTTGCAGATATGTAGAAGTGTCATAGAAAATGTTTGATCACTTTGTCAAAGGACATAAACCCAACTGTCACTTCTCAATCTTGCTCATGAATTATGCAGTGAGAACTGGGTCAAGCCTGGGTTGAAAGTGACAGGAATGGTTGCCATTCCTTTCTATTCAACTTTAACAGGACTGGAAAGGCGGGATTTTACCTCTAGAGTCTGTTTGTCATTCTCCAGAATCACGTCACAGGTCGACTAGACCTTTTTACCTGCCATAGAGTGAATTAGGCAATCTGTCGTAAGAGAATAAACAATTTAGAAATCCCAATTGCTTCCCCCAAGAACCACTGACCAAACTAAGTTTGAAAGATTTATTACATAACCAAAAATAACTGCAGGTACAAACACCTCAGCAAGAGGTTCAAAAGGTAAACAGGCACTAATACGAACATAATCCTACGGAAAAGTCTCAGGCGACTGATGAACAACACCAGGATCAATTCCAGGACCATCAGACTGAACAAAATAGCTATAACCTGGGTTCTGGTACTCATCGGAATAAAGGACATAAATCCAGGTTAATCTGTCCCTACACTACTCTAAGTGACATCCCTACTCAACAATAGCCCAACCTAACCAAAGGTGTCAGCAGTGGTGACTTCAAAGACGTTCACTCACTTCTCTCCAAGACTAGAGAATTCTCAGCCATAGTTAAGCTCTTTAACAAGACCAACCACTCTCTCTGACTCCTCAGCCCATCTGCACTGCCTCCACCCTCGGGGTGCTGTCCCTAATACGAAACCCCAAAATGTGAATGACACGCCTTCAGGTACGCCCTCTCCAAGGTGTCGATTACATGGAGTTTTCCACATTGGCCTTCTTCCATCCTTGTCCGTTAAACGTCCTTGGGTCTCAGACTCTCTGTCGCTTCCAGTTGTATCTTCAAATTCCTGGTTTACTCCTCCATGTCTGAGTCTAACATTTCTAGCTCTCATACACAATGGGCCCTTCTACTCTACAATCTACTTGGTGATGCACCTGCAAAGGAATATACGCAAATAGGCTCACAGTCTAATAATGTTGCAACATTTTCTAAAGCGTCTTTCATAAGCATTTATACCGTTTATATGTAAAGCAAACATTTTCATACAGGCCTGCGCCTTTCCATGAACTAGGCCTCTGCTAGAGTTTTAGGCCTTACGTTTAAATGAGCAATTCTCTGGGTTCGCTAGGCCTCCAACCTTAACGACAAATGCATTTTCTCTATATTCGACTAATTATTGAGTACATAGAGCATGATTACATTTCAATTAGTCAATCTGAAGGCACATTAGTAAATCGATTAAACACTCTTATTAATAATATAATTTCATCTCAAAGCATCTCTCTATTGCAGCAAATATGAATTGCACCTTGTAACATTGGCTCTGCACCTTCTCTGATACCAATTAACATTAGTACTTCGTCATACATTGCATCTAAACATGATTAAAAATCCACTATATATACGGGTGCTGACTACTTGTACATATGCTGCACCCCTACAAATTTCACTGTAAATGGCGCTCTCTCAGTTCCCCCCTTTGATGACCCGTGTCATCACCACCCATACATCTTCCTTAGGGTAAGAACCAACTAAACTGAGCTTGTGGCCATTTTCCCTCGCTTGAACGATTCCAACGCTCTCAGGCTGCGGTATTGACTATCTTGCAGCCTTTCCATTCGCATCTCTTGAGCTCTCATTGATCTCGCCAACCTATTGGACCTGTACCACTTGTACAATCTTACCAAACCCCACAATCCAATCACACATGCAACTGCTATGATAAGGGGTTTTAATACAAATCCAAGAAAACTCTTTCCTAAGTTGGCAAACCAGCTAACAACCTTCCCAAATCCCTTGCCAATTTTCTCCCACGCATTCTCTTGCGTCAAGTCCTCAATTTCATAATGCATTGCAGTAATGTTGCTTATATATTTCTCCAGATCCTTAGAGTTGTCTGGTATATAAGTGCAACATTCTTGGACCTTCAAACGTTTACAGACCCCGCCCTCTTTTGCTAGAATGACGTCAAGAGCAAGACGGTTCTGTAAAACCATTGTCCTGATCGACAACATCTCACCCTCAACCAACACAAATGACTTGGCAGTATTCATTGACAATTCATCCACAACAGTTGCCAGCCGCCGTATCTTTATGTCATTCAAAATGACACCCAACATAGGTATCGCTGCTCCAAACACATCTCCCACAATTGCTCCAGCACTTTCCCCTCGCTTAACCCTCCTTTGAGGCCCTCCCTCTAAGAGTGCAAAATCTTCCGTATGATAAATCTTGGGAAAGATGATTGCTAGGTAGCAAGTTCCATACCACTTCTCTGGCAATCTCACATACGCATTCCTTCCGCAGACAAAATACACAGTAGGAATCACCTGAACCACGCTCTTCAAGAAGTCCTTCGTATAGTATTCTAATGTGAAGGTGTGGTCACACGTAGTCTGACCCACATACACATTTTCATAATACGTCTGTGGTCTGTGCAGACACAACTTCCCTTTCTGAACTTCATCTAGAGCTATTGGTCCATACCTCCCTCTTGACTTATGCTGCTTCTCTTCTTCGGTCCAATCTACCTTTCCTTGCCCTGAATCTCGCAACTTTTTCTGTTTCGTGTACCTATCTTCTACTTGTTCAATGAACTTCTTCTCTATGTCTGACAATAAACATGTCAAGTTGTGTCGGTGTGCATACGGGGTGTCTAGCTCTCGAGTGGGAATGAAAAAATACCCAAGTCTGTCCTCTGACTTATAATAGTCCCACTTGTTCAAATGCTTGTAATTCGGGACTTCTGGTAACACAGCGTCATAATTCGAAAAGAAGTATTCAAAGTGATTTCGCCCATATAGGATACTAATCAACAAACTACAGGATATTCCATATGTCAATGGAAGGTGATGGTATCTAATACCCTCATCTACTGAAGCTGGTAATTGCATGCACACATAACAGTCCTTCGCATCCATCGCCTCAATGTATTCGTACAACAGCTTTGCATACGCATTTTGCCCAAAATTTCCTTTAGACAGATCAGTGTGTAGCCTACGACTTTCTGCAGCCAGCATGGCTTTCTCTCTTCGCTCTCTCTCTTCTTTCTGGCTAGGAGTGGTAGGTGTTGATGTCCCCACAGCCTTCTCTACCTGTTCGTGTGGTGCAAAATAAGAAACTAAAACTACTATAGCTATAAGGAGTATCACTCCTCCTAAAAGAGTGCCTATTATGCATTTGGCTCTACGATTCGGGTTTCCAGACGCCATGGTCTCAGTACAAAGTAGTTCGTTCTCGGAAAGCACCCAAAGTCTCTTTCTGTGCTATTTGAGTCTCTCGAACCACCTTGAAAAGCGGAAAGTCCCGTTTCAGTTCTTCTTTTTTTTCAAACGACAGACAACCTTAACCCTCCTCCGTCCTCTGTGGAAAGTCCCTAAATTTGTTCTTCTTCCACTCGGCTCTAGGTTAAGTCCAACAGTTATTCACAAAGTCTTTTCAAATTTTTTTTCAAAGCAAATTCAAAGTTCAAGGTTCTCAATAGTCTATGATTATACTTGATCCGATTGCTTGCAACACATAATCTAAAAGTTCCATGCGGAGCACAACTTCATCATATACTGGCATGTCGGGAACAAATGTAGGAAAAATCAGTCTATCCAGGAGTAAATCACGTATCTTGCTCAGAAGAGGGGGATTGGGAATGGTGAGTGTCAGTTTACCTTCGATTTCAAGTCCAGGAACCAACAGTATCACTTCCAGCTTAACATTTGGGATCGTACTGGTCACTGCTACTGACCTCACCCTCCCGGACCTCAGTACTCCTGGCATTTGTAAAAGGGTAGGTCCACTCTGGAGTGGCGTATCTTTGGCAAGGTACTCTCACCCTCCTTGACCTTCTCGGACCTCCTTGCTCAGCTCCTCGTTCTCCCTCTTCCGGATCTGATTCTTCGGACACAGGGGCAAGATCTGTTTCGGAAGCCAATCTCACATTCATTCGCCTCCGTCTCTCGGGCCAATGATCCCCTGCACTTCTTGCTCTTCTGTTTCTCGTTCGCACGCCCTGTTCGTCTCCACTGTCGACCTCTTCTGCGCTCAGATCACCTTCTCCGCCACTTCCTCCCTCTAAGGCAGATTCCGTGTCACTTTCGTCTTGGCCGTTTCCTGCTTGATCAGGGGAGTCCCCAAGTTCTACAGGCACCCCCACAGCTTGACTTGCTCCCTCTGATGAATCTTCTTCTTCGTTATTATTTTCATCTACGAGAGGAGCTGTCCTCTCCTTGGGTGCTGGGACTCATCGGGTGTGAGAAGCATGGACCCAATTTGGCAATCCACCGCACTTCACAGCAGTAGTAGTGACTAGGATCACTTGGAAAGGTCCTCTCCAACGTACGTCCAGGCAGCTCTTCCTGATGTGTTTCCGCACCAGGACCCAGTCACCAGGGCACAGGTCATGACAAAGGTCGCTAGAAGCCGGAATTTCAGCAGCCTGCACCTGAAGAGACACAGAACGCATGACATCAGAAAGTCCTCTGCAATAGTCAAGAATCACATCATCTGTGATATTCATCAAGGCAGTTGTAGGAATAGATGGCAGTCTCATAGCCCTCCCCATCAGTACTTCGTGAGGCGAGAGCCCTGTCCTTCTGTCTGGGGTACTACGCATGCTCATTAGTACCAATGGCAAGGCATCGGGCCACTTCAGGGACGTGGATGAGCACACTTTTGCCATTCGAGCTTTCAAGGTCCCATTGATTTGCTCCACTAAGCCAGAAGCCTCTGGCCGATAGCTACAATGTAGTCTCTGGTCAATGTTCAGGGCAGAGCAAAGCATCTTCACAACTTCGCTATTAAAGTGTTTTCCAAAGAGGTCAGAACCCCGAATCGTGGCACTAGCTCCCTCAACAACAGTTTTGCTACTGTGAGTGTATCGCACCTACGAGTGGGATATGCCTCAACCCATCTGGAAAACACACACACAATCACCAAGACGTACCTGAGGCGATTGCACCTCGGCGTCTCGATGAAATCTATCTGCATCCTATAGAAAGGTTCGCCAGACCTCCCAATGTGACTCAATGTGACAGGTGTTCTTTTCCCAACATTCAGCTGTTGACAGGTTACACATCTCTGACATACTGCTTCTGCGGCCTGTCTAAATTTTGGGTTGTACCACGTTTGCCTGAATACACGCACCATCGCATCCCTTCCCAGATGTACAGGACCATGTATCTGTCGTGCCATTGCACTCACCAACTCATTCGGTAACACAGCTCTTTCCATCAGCTAAAACCCACATGTCCAAATCTCCCTTTGCACAGCCAGCTGATTCCCACGCCCTTTTTTCATAATCAGATGTCTGTCCTTGCATGTCTCTCAGCTCTTCCCATGTGTCTGCCACCTCAAGCATCATGCTTAGTTCGGTTCTTTCCCTTGGTCCCTCAATTGTTTGTTCCGTAAAGGAGTATCCCTGCTCTGCACAATAGCGTGCAACTTCATCCGCATAACGGTTCCCTTGTGTCACAAAATCCATTCCTTTTGTGTGTGCCGTGCATTTTACCACAGGTATTTCTGCAGGTCTTTGCAAGGCCTCCAGCAATAACCTGATAAATTCACCATTTCTGATTGGGGAGCCCGATGATGTCATGTAACCCCTCTGGGACCACAACTGGCCAAAGTCATGAACCACCCCAAATCCGTACTGGCTGTCCGTGAATATGGTGATCTTAATGCCGTTGGCTGCTAAACAGGCGCGTGTCAATGCAATTATCTCAGCCACCTGTGCAGAGTGTACTCCTTCCAGGCAGGCTGCTTCAATTATTCCAGAAATCGTGCAGACAGCAAAGGCTGCTCTCAACTGACCAGTATTGTCTCTTACACATGAGCCATCCACAAAATAAATTTCATCAGGGTCTGTCAATGGCACATCAACAATATCCGGTCTAGGTTTGGTGCATAGTTCAGTTACATCAAGACAATCATGGTCTTCCCAATCATCTTCTATATAATTCGGTAATGGTAACAAGGTAGCAGGATTCAAGACAGAGCACCTCCTGAGAGTCACATTCTCTGCAGCAAGTATAACCTGCTCGTAGCGTGTGAGCCTGTTATTTGTCAAGTGCTGCGTCTTGGTCCTGGTCATCAACAATTCCACAGAATGAGGTACATGCACTGTCAGTGGATATCCCATCACAATACTTTCACACCTCTCAATGCTGACACCTGTTGCAGCAACGGATTTGAGACATCCGGGCAACGCTGCGGCTGCTGGATCTAAGGTAGCCGAGAAGTATGCAACTGGTCTACGGACTCCTCCATGATCTTGCACTAAGACTGCCAATGCACACCCCTCCCTCTCGCAGCAGAACAATGCAAATGATTTGGTGTAATCGGGCATTCCCAGAGCTGGAGCGCGACACAGGTCCTCTCTCAGCTCCAGAAAGGCCATCATACAATCTGTGTCCCATGGTACCGGATCACTCACGTCCTTGTGCGTCAGTTTCTGCAGTGGTTTTGCCTTCAGAGAAAAGTTAGCAATCCACTGTCGGCAGTAGCCAGCCATGCCTAAGAACATCCTGACCTCTCTTTGAGTCGAGGGCACACTCATTCTCATGATAGTCTCAATCCTGTCAGGTGACACCTTTCTCTTCCCCTTCTCTATTCTGTGACCCAGATACTGCACTTCTTGCAGGCAGTACTGTAATTTACTGGGAGATACCTTGTGTCCATTCTTCCCCAGATGGTTCAACAAGGCAATGGTATCAATCCTACAAGCATCTTCTGTGTCTGACGCAACAAGGAGGTCGTCTATGTACTGCACAAGAACGGAGTTCTGCGGTAGTACTAGACTCTCAAGATTCCTTTTCCGCAATTGATTAAAGATCGATGGGCTCTCTGTATACCCTTGGGGGATACGACACCATGTTAAAACGCGACTCTCTATTTTAAATGCGAAAAGAAATTGGCTCTCCTCGTGCAATGGGATAGAAAAGAAAGCCTGACACAAATCAATCACAGAAAACCATTCAGCCTGGAACGGTATCTGAAACAGTATCACTGATGGATTCGGTACCACTGGACAGCATGGAACAACTATGTTGTTAATTTTTCGTAAATCATGCACAATCCTGAACTTCCCACTTGGTTTCTGCAATCCCATTATCGGAGAGTTACAGGGACTTCCCATAACCTCCTTCAGAATTCCCTGTCTAACCATGGACTCAATCACAGGTTTTATTCCTTCAAGTGTTTCTGGGGTCAGCTTGTACTGGGGAGTTCGAGGGAATTCAACATTCTGTCTCACCTGAATTCTAACTGGCTCTACCCCTTTGATCAGTCCAATCTCCTCTCCTGTGAAGTCCCAAACTTCTGGGGAGACCGAGTCTCTCAAGTCCCAAGGGAGCTCCTCCACAGTTATAGCAGGGGACAACTCAATGCACACATGCGTATTTGCAACTTTAAAATCAGCATCATCATCGTTAGTCTGTAATTCCACTCCCTTTGGGGTACAATAGATGGTGCAATTAAGTTTGCACAAAAGATCTCTTCCTAACAGGCACACAGGACTAGAATCACACACCACGAACTGGTGTCGGTCACTAAAACTTCCAAACTTAACAGGGACTGGCTCAGTCAGGGGGTTTGTCATTCTTCTGTTTGCAACTCCTACAACTTGGATGGTCTGTCCTGAAAGGGGTACGTTGGGGACTACCGCAGACCGCACAGTGGAGCGAGAGGCACCGGTGTCAACCAGAAATGTGGTGGGATGACCATCTACATCTGCCTCTACAAAGGGACCTCTCTGATCTACCTCCAGTACAGCTCCTAGAGTACAGCCCTCCTCCCCATCCACATACCGTCCTGTCACTGGATCAAATTGGTAACACTCGTCCCCTTCCACTATGAAAGGCATCTGCTTATATACCTTGCTTCCTGTTGAAATCTTCGGTGCCTGGGGAACTGGAGCCCTAGGGGCTGACGTCCCCCCTTTCGTCGTCTGGGATTTGGTCACTGTCACCTTCCGTACCGGAGGGGCTTGTACTTCCTCCTCCTCCTCCTCCTCCTGTACCTGATTGTCAGGGTTATGGGGACACTCGCGTCTCCGATGCCCCACCTCGTGACATTGATGGCACTTGGTCGTCTTTTGCAGGGCCTCTATATCTATCCTAGGTCTCGGACCTTCCTCTCCGTCCCTCTTCTGCCCCCCTGATCTCCTTCCCATGGTGCCATTGCCTGACTGACCCTGTCCTCCCGCTTGCATCTGTACTAACATCAGTTTGTCCTTAAGCTTCTTTGTCTTCGAGTCTATCTCGTCACTGCAATACCTTGCATACCTCAAAATCTCATCTAGGGGTTTATTTTGCCAACAGATCAGATGTTGCTGTATCATAAGGCAAATATCAGGCCTTAGTCCTAGGACAAATTTGGATACAAACTGTCCCATATCCTTTGGGCCCATCACATCTAACCCACTGTACTGCTTAAAGATCTGCAATAACCTCTTGTAGTATTCATGCACTGTCTCTTTGGGTTCCTGTCTAGTCCGATCTATTTTCACCCAGTCTATGTCCTGTGGTGGTACCTTAGTCTTCAGCCACGTGATCGCCTGCTCATACTTTGCCATCACCCTGGGTGACGGCCCATTTGTGGCAGAATCTCGTTCTTGCTCCGCAGTGGGCCATTCAACACTAACCTTGCACGCTATCCATAAGTCGCTTGGGACCACGATGTCAAACAGTGTGTTCAAATCAATCCACAGCACCTTCGAGATTTTAACAAACCTCTCCACCTGTTTGTACCATTCCACTGGACTCTCTCTCAACTTTGGAAATGTGTTTGTAAAGGCAGCCAGATCTCCCCTACTCCAGGGTACATGTACATAACCTCCATGAGCCACCTCCCGCAGGGGGTATGCCTCTGTATGCATCAACCCTCCTCCCGGAGATGTCTCCAGAACGCTCTTTCTAACACTCTTTCTCTTTGACCACCTTTCCTCCCATTTCTCTAGAGGGGACCACGTTCGTATTCTCACAATCAGCTCCCTGATGTGAGTTTTTAATCCGATCACCCTCTTTTCTTCTAAATCCTGATCTGAATACTGTAACCGGTGGCCACTCTGCAGTGCTTTTGTTTTTGTCAGATCTACACTGTACTTATTCGCTAATTCAGAGAGTTTCTCATGAGCAGCCCTAGCCCTCCGTGTAACATCCTTCGCTACAAACAGTAGCTCATCCGGTTCGTATAGTTCAATTCTCTCTAGTGGCAATATACCTTCCACTATTTCCTCTACTTCTGTTTTCAACCTCAGCACATCTATTCTTCTTGCCTTTATCGCAGCCCTCAATGTACCTTGGCTAGTAGTTCCATTAGAGCCTCTTCCGCCACTGTCCTGAATTTCTCGTCTGTTTTCCTCAGGTGTGTTAGGGGGAACCCTTCTGTTCTCCCAGTCTTCTCGAACCCACTCCTGTCTACTATCGCTAGAGGTGTGATGGGATGCCCCCCTATTCCCCACCCCTTCTCGTTCCCACTCCTGCCTGCTTTCACTAGGCGCACAGTGGGACACCATCCTATCTTCCTGGTTGTCAGACCCAAAGACATTCCTGGATCTATCACTCTGAGTGTCCACAACCGTTTCCCACGTTCTCAAGTCTGGCCTTAATTCTCTCATCGACCTCGGCCTTGGTCCCCTCAGATCCATCGGTCCCCTCCAACCCATCTGTCCTTCCGAGGAGTCTGCCGATGCCACCAAAGGAGTACTTCTGTCTACTGGCGTTGGCAACTGTCTCCACCCTTCTTCTGTCCCATTACTCCTGTCTTCACTGGTGCATCTCTCACTCCCCCTTTGCAACGGATTCTCAACTTGTTTCTGTTCTGGGTTGTACACTGATACTATGGGACCTATGGTAACAGGTACCGTAAGCGCATCTGGCAATTTCTGTGAGTGGACACCCTCTTCCACCCGAACCTTCTGCACTGTAAATCGCCCCACTACTCTCGTCACTGGGGAAGGTGGAGGTGCCTTTTCTCCCTTCACTGGATAAAATATATCCTCTGAGGTGCTCTTATCACTCACCATTTTGACCCCACCATCCCCATCAGAAGGTTCCCCAGTCTTGGCTGACATTGGCATTCCCCCCAACTCGGGATTGTATGGAGGTGGTCTCTCTGCCAACATCCTCTCTATCAGGCCATCGTCTGTCTCGCTGTCCTCATCCTCGTCTTCTGTATTTCGCCTCTGTGCATCTAGCAACGGGTACAATCTATCCCCTTCTATAGTCTGTACCCTCCATCTCTTCTCCATGGCATCCCATCTTGCATCTTGGACTGCCTTAACTGATCGTTTCACTCTTTCTTGTCGCCTATCTCTGCCCCTGTCATGGGCTGCCCTGATCCATGCATTTAGCGCTTCAAATTGTGTTGGTCTGGGCAAAGGTCGCAACGCAGCCATAATCGCTTTCAGCTGATACAACACTTCTAGTCTAAACGTCCCGTATTTAGGGAAGGTCAATTCTTCATTACCATCTGTCATCTTACACCAGGTATCAAGCCACAATATGGTATGCAACCCAACATCCGTAGCCATGTAATGAGCTGGAGTATCCCCGGGTGGAGCCTCCTCCCCACCCCGAGGTTCTATCTTGTTTTCGCCTTTGAAACATTTCCGCAACACCTTAAAACATTTCATGATGAAAACCCAAAACGTTTCCTTGTTCCACAGCGCTTGTTTACTTCCTGATGACAATCCACCAATCTCAGCGCGGCTTCTCACTA
Source organism: Lissotriton helveticus (assembly GCF_964261635.1). Classification (NCBI taxonomy): domain Eukaryota; kingdom Metazoa; phylum Chordata; class Amphibia; order Caudata; family Salamandridae; genus Lissotriton; species Lissotriton helveticus. The sequence goes on along the minus strand of NC_136057.1, from coordinate 687,751,134 downwards.
ACCGCCCTATCTCAGCGCGGCTCCACGCCAACCGACCAATCTCAGCGCGGCTCTTTCTCACGTCACTCGCCTCCGTTTCGCAGCAGTTCCCCTCCTCTCTCCGTACTTCTCGCGGTCTCGCATGCATCCCAATAAGGTGGGATTTTACCTCTAGAGTCTGTTTGTCATTCTCCAGAATCCCGTCACAGGTCGACTAGACCTTTTTACCTGCCATAGAGTGAATTAGGCAATCTGTCGTAAGAGAATAAACAATTTAGAAATCCCAATTGCTTCCCCCAAGAACCACTGACCTGACCGTACGGCCACAGTCTAATTGTAATTGTCACCCGAACTGGCAAATGTCTGTCCGCGAACGACTGGACAATCGCCTCACTGATAGGTTACAAACTCACGGCAACTTCCGACCAGCGTCCGTTACCCACGCACTCACACATTCGTTCCCCCTATCTCGGTCCTGCGGGCGATTAATGGTACCTCATAACCCCCTTAACAATGGTCGACAATTACTATGGGTGTTCGATACACCCGGACCACTTGGACTCTCTCTGAACCCAAGATTTTCACTGGTTGCGCGCGCTCACAACCTGTTCCTCTTTCACACTACAGGCATTCAACTCCGCAAGACAATACAACACACAATACAACATAACACCGCAATCTAGCAACGCATGACCCTTTTCATACTCACTCTCCTTCGACCTGCTACTTTCTGCCGCACTGTCACTCTCCGTCAGTTTTCGTGGAACGCCGTCCTCCATCCGCGATTCTCTGGACACTCATCCTTGGTTCTATGGGCCTCGGGGAAATCTCAACCTACTTCTGGATTACCCTCACTCTAGAAGGTAAACCATCCTCTGCTACCAACTGGAAAGGTGGGATTTTACCTCTAGAGTCTGTTTGTCATTCTCCAGAATCCCGTCACAGGTCGACTAGACCTTTTTACCTGCCATAGAGTGAATTAGGCAATCTGTCGTAAGAGAATAAACAATTTAGAAATCCCAATTGCTTCCCCCAAGAACCACTGACCAAACTAAGTTTGAAAGATTTATTACATAACCAAAAATAACTGCAGGTACAAACACCTCAGCAAGAGGTTCAAAAGGTAAACAGGCACTAATACAAACATAATCCGACGGAAAAGTCTCAGGCGACTGATGAACAACACCAGGATCAATTCCAGGACCATCAGACTGAACAAAATAGCTATAACCTGGGTTCTGGTACTCATCGGAATAAAGGACATAAATCCAGGTTAATCTGTCCCTACCCTACTCTAAGTGACATCCCTACTCAACAATAGCCTAACCTAACCAAAGGTGTCAGCAGTGGTGACTTCAAAGAAGTTCACTCAAATTCAAATTCAAATTCAAAGAACTTTATTCGGTTAAAAACAAGTAACCATAAAAGTAACAGACATAAAAACAGATTACAATGATTACAGCTCTTAATGTGAGTTCAGTGAGGGGGATCAATAGACAGTTATTCAGTAGGAAAAAAAAACAAATTTAAACCATTTCCGTTACCATTTGTTTCCGTAATTTAAAAACATTTTTTTAAACATTTAAAACCACAGTTACAGTTAAAACCGTATCCATTCTCTGGACTTCTAAAAAAGCTGGGCGGCATCTGGTTAAATTCATTTCTTTTAAAAAAGGGACGATAATTTTTCTACGAGAGGCACTATAAAGTCTGCAGAAGAAAAGGATATGGATATCCGATTGATGTGGCATGCCATCACACGAGCAAGTGGGCAATATACATATCCATGAATTCATACTAGGAAAAGACACCAATCTAAAAAATATACAAAATCTAAAACGAGTTAGAAGAAAGTGATCATAGTTTGTCATGGGCAGGGATAAGTATGGCTGTACAGACTTAGTCTCACATAGAGTAAGGAGGTGGGAATGTACTGAATGTTTCAGAGTTTCAGCTCTCCTCCTCTTATCCTCAAGATGGTCCAGGCAGAGGGTTTTCAGTGTACTCCTTGAGATGCTATCCATTGTAGATGGATCCGAGTAATAAGAATAGCACCCAATCTCAGTCAGGAAACACTTTACGTATCCCAGCCATTCTGCTCTATCCATGTGATCCAGGCTGAGGGTATCCTGTAATAGAGCCCGATTCATAACGCATTCATTTGTGGTCCATACCCTATGCCACAAGAGGATAGGTTGAATTTAAAAAATGTCTGTTATGTAGGGTTGAGCAAGTTCAGCGTGACAGTTAAATGTGGCAACACACTGTGGAACTGCAAGGACTTCCCTCATAAATTTATTTTCCACCACCTGGATTGGATCAACATTTGCGTACCCCCACAAGCCTGAGCCATACATAGCCACGGATAAGCATGTTGCTTTATATATAGTTAACATTTCTTTTATCGGCTTCCTGCCCAATTTTCTAACAAAATTCTTTAGGGCCATGATCGTTTTCATAAATAAAAGAGTTCTGGCCTTAATTGCGCTTGTCCAAGAACCTGACTCATGGAATAAAATGCCCAAATAAGAGAAGGTTGGCGTGTTATCTAATGGAACATTATTTAAGAACATCCGTTTCATCGGTTTACCTGATTTTGGACCACAGTTCATTGTGAAAGTTTTACTACAATTTACTAGCAGGTCTAAGTTCAGCATGAAGTTCTCAAAACTTACTACTAGTTTTTGCAGAGCCTGAGGAGTACGTGCCATAAGCACGGCATCATCCGCATACATGAGCGCAGGGATTGCCCTCCTCCCCACCCTGGGCATATCTCTGCACTCCTGCAGCAGGTGATGCTCAAGCCCATTAATGTAGAGGAGGAAAAGAAAAGGTGCTAATACACAGCCTTGACGCACTCCACGACCCACACTGAATTGTCTTGAGCATTCGCCCCCCCTACCGTAGCGAACAGAAGCTGTGGCTCCACTATAAAGTTCCCTCAGGAAACAGATGATGGTGTTGTCCACTCCCAAACTTTTCATTATTGCCCACAATTTGGTGTGTGACACGCAATCGAACGCTGACGAAAGGTCCACAAAGGTAAAATACAAGCGTTCCGACTTTATCCTTATATATTTATGTTGCAATAACATTAAATTTAGGCCTTGCTCGATTGTGCCAATCCCTTTTTGGAAACCAAATTGTAAGTCGCTCATGACTTCATTTTCCTCCGCCCAGCTTTGGAGTCTTGCCAACACTATTCGTCCCAGGATTTTTATTGAAGAATCGAGAAGGGAGATTGGCCTGTAGCAGGCACAGCTGTTTCTATCCCCCTTCTTATAAATAGGGACGATGACAGAGGTAAACCAGGAATCTTTCAAGCCCCTCGATGAAGCCGCATTTAATAGTTGTACCAACATTGGGCCCCAGATTTCAGTGTTTGCTTTAAATAGGTCCGCAGGGATCCCGTCAGGCCCAGCTGCCTTGCCTCCTTTGGTAGCTCTTAGGGCGAGCAATACCTCATCAAGTGTTACAACCAAATTAGGGCCTTGTTGTAAGTCCAAGCTAATCTGAGGACCTCCACTACGGGTATCATCCTGTGCCTTGTAAAGATTGGAAAAATGATCCACCCAATCATCCTCGTTTATTGCGATCTCAATTCGCGCCGTATGGGTTTCGTAAGGGAAAGGGGTGTTAATTACTTTCCAAAATGCGGCGGAATTTTTAGATTTTGAAGCCTCGCAGAGTGAGTCTATTGCCTCCTTATTTAGCACAGTTTTCCTTACTTTAAGGGCCTGGTTATATGCGGACCTGCATGCTCTTATTTCACCTGTGTCCCTGGGGCTTCTGTGTACTGCATGTTTTAGATTTTTCAGCGCCCTGGTACATGCGTTGTCGAACCAACTCTTGGATCCCTTACCTCTACGTTTTGACTCCACCCTTAAGCTACTTTTTATGTTTGTAGCTATTATACCAAAGTGCTCAATTATTTGATCATTACTAGAATTATCTCCCAAACACGTCATTTAGCTAGTAGAGCACGCCTCCCAGAGTTCCTTGAAGAATGTTGCGGGGATTACTTTGCTCCAATTGAGTGTGTAACCATTTTGTCTCCCGAGAACCACATCAACCGCTGCCTCAATGAGAGGCGCGGCCGAAGATGGGTCTGGGAACAAATCTGCTACCTTAAGGCATTGGGGGAGATGGTCACTTATGGGCAATTGGATATTTGTAACCCCCACCACTCTATGATTAAGATTACTGGAGGAGATAATAAAGTCAATGGTTGACACCAAACCTCTACCAACAAAGGTCGGGGCAAAGGGCGTGGGTTTTAGCGCTGTTTCATTAGCAAACCCCAAGTCAAACATGAATAGTAATTCGTTCAACAAGGTCCCCATCAGAGTGTGATCAAAATGAGTCAGATACGTATCTCTCTCTGTCATTAGGCCACATAGGCCCTGGCTCCCTTTGGTACAGAGTGAACAGTTAAAATCCCCCCCCCATAAAAAAGTTCACTCACTTCTCTCCAAGACTAGAGAATTCTCAGCCATAGTTAAGCTCTTTACCAAGACCAACCACTCTCTCTGACTCCTCAGCCCATCTGCACTGCCTCCACCCTCGGGGTGCTGTCCCTAATACGAAACCCCAAAATGTGAATGACACGCCTTCAGGTACGCCCTCTCCAAGGTGTCGATTATATGGAGTTTTCCACATTGGCCTTCTTCCATCCTTGTCCGTTAAACGTCCTTGGGTCTCAGACTCTCTGTCGCTTCCAGTTGTATCTTCAAATTCCTGGTTTACTCCTCCATGTCTGAGTCTAACATTTCTAGCTCTCATACACAATGGGCCCTTCTACTCTACAATCTACTTGGTGATGCACCTGCAAAGGAATATACGCAAATAGGCTCACAGTCTAATAATGTTGCAACATTTTCTAAAGCCTCTTTCATAAGCATTTATACCGTTTATATGTAAAGCAAACATTTTCATACAGGTCTGCGCCTTTCCATGAACTAGGCCTCTGCTAGAGTTTTAGGCCTTACGTTTAAATGAGCAATTCTCTGGGTTCGCTAGGCCTCCAACCTTAACGACAAATGCATTTTCTCTATATTCGACTAATTATTGAGTACATAAAGCATGATTACATTTCAATTAGTCAATCTGAAGGCACATTAGTAAATCAATTAAACACTCTTATTAATAATATAATTTCATCTCAAAGCATCTCTCTATTGCAGCAAATATGAATTGCACCTTGTAACGTTGGCTCTGCACCTTCTCTGATACCAATTTACATTAGTACTTCGTCATACATTGCATCTAAACATGATTAAAAATCCACTATATATACGGGTGCTGACTACTTGTACATATGCTGCACCCTTACAAATTTCACTGTAAATGGCGCTCTCTCAGGACCGACCGATCACAGAGTGTTCAGTTTTGAGATGTTTGGGTATCTCCATGATTAAGTAGGCCTATGGCTTTTTGCTACTGGACTGAGTGTGTTTTGCAATTGCTAACAGGGGAAGGAGAGAGTAACAATACGACTGTTTAGAACTTACTTCTCCAAAAATCAAATGTGCTATTTGGCTAGGCAATGTGTAATTATGAAGAGTTGCTTAAAAATACATAGCTGGCTTCACATTTTCCAGCTGATTAAACTGGAAGGCACAGACTTTAGACAAAAACATCCGAGATTGGTCTTTAGCAGATGAAATTCTATCTTTGGAGGTCGTACTAATTACATTGCTAAAGCGGAGCGCATTTTAATAAAGTAATCGCATCCTTCCTACATTTTGTTTTAGCAACTAGCTAATAAATAAATATACAGCTTGACATAATTAAGTGCAAAAGTTTGAAGACTATTTTATTCATCACTAATAACACACAACAATCTGTATAAGTATAAAAGTAGGATGCATTGCTACATAATGTTTCAAAGATAAAGCTTCTGTGACCTACCTTTAAAGAAGGCAAGAAGTGAATAAAATATGGCCCTGTCTAAAATTGGGTTATTATTACTTTGGGAGTGGATGATTGATGCCAGCTTAATAAACACAATCTGTTTAGGCAAAACACAGTTCTCTGAGATCCTCTGCTCATTTCCTTGTAACTATGGCACAGACAATGGGCATTCTCTAGAGAAATGTGTGTTAAGTTCAAGCAGTAGAAACAATTTTAAAGTAAAGAATACAACACAATAAAGTTGCCAAAACAATTTGGGAAGATACACTGAAAATACTATGAGCAAGAGACACCAATGCCATTAGAATTGATTACGGGGAACAAGAGATATACATTTAAAACATTTTAATACAAAAAATGCATAAATAAAGTAAAATGCCATGGAAAAACAACAATATGTGTTCCACATGGACATAGTCATGATTTCAAACTGTGATGGAGCCGTAGTCAGATATATCTTCGGAGGTAGAAAAAATTACTAGGGGCCAGATTTGAAGCTTGAGAGACCGGGTCCTTAGCCTCAAAGGGGACAGAGAACCCTGTCTGTCAAACCCTCATAGAACCTGTCTCATTTAGAGATGGGTGGATCCTAAGTTTTCTGTGAATAGAGTACCCTTTGGGTCCATTGATAGAAAACTACCTTTTATGGACAGTCAGACTAGGGCTTATCAGAGGAAGGATATTACACCGCCTCCACTAATTACGATGGAAAATGTATTGTCTTTTTTTCCTGTTCATCAGGGACAGAAAAAACAATATTGACCATCACAATCTGGGAAAAACGTCCCAGGGTGTAGAGGTTATTACTTTTTTGTTTTTCAGTAACAAACTCCTGCTTCAGGAGTTGTGGAAAACAAAAAGATGTGAAATGTTTTGGTGAACTGCCATGATGGTGGTTCCTTTCAATGTACAGAGACACCTTCTGGACCAGCGTTCACCTCTAAATTTGATGGACTGTAGTCCATCAGAGTGGCAGTTGGAATGTCCTCCACACCCTAATAGAGGGAGTGTAGAACGTCAAACTATAAATCAGGTCTTGATACAATTATCAAATTATCCTCCTCATTTGAGCCTGTCCTTCCCTCCCCCTTGATGAATGATATTGACTCTCAGAAAGGTGTCCTGAACTCTTTCAAAGAGTTTTCCCCAGAAATTGCTACAAAGTTATTTATCCAGGGCAAATCTGGATCTCCGCTTGATCCAGCTCCGGCCAAGGTGATGGGCAATTTGGCCCCAATTTTGCTCAGCCCCCTCCTTTCCATTTGGAATTCCTCGCTTCGCTCGGGTCAATTTCCCATGGCATGGAAACAGGCTATGTTGGTTCCTATTTTTAAAAAAACTGATGCCGACCCTTCACAATTCTGTAACTATCGACCGATTTCCTTCCTACCTAAGCCTGCTAAAATCCTAGAGAAGGCTGCTCAGAAGCAACTGTCAGACTATTTAGAAGCCGACCAGTTGCTACATGACTCGCAGTCTGGGTTTAGAACCGGTTATAGCACCGAGACTGCGCTCCTAGAAGTTTGTGAGACGATTTGTGAGTGTGTGGACAGGGGCGAGGAGGCCATGTTGGTCCTCCTCGACCTGTCCGCCGCTTTCGATACTGTGTCCCATGAAATACTACTGAGCCGGCTAAGACAGTTGGGAATCGGTGGTACTGTGCTTACCTGGATTCGATCGTTCCTCTCAGGACGTACTCAGAAGGTATTCCTTCGGCCCTTTGAATCTGAGGGTAAGCCGCTTTTTTGCGGAGTGCCTCAGGGTTCGGCGCTCAGCCCTCTATTTTTCAATGCCTACTTAGACCCGTTGGCTACAGTGGTTGAAACTTGGGGGGTCAGAGTGACCTCCTACGCTGATGACACTCAGCTGGTGTTTTCTTTTAGAGATCATTCTGACCCCAACTTCACCAACTTCCGCCTATGCCTCAGTAATATCAGCTCCTGGATGGCTTCGAACCATCTAGTACTGAATGCAGATAAAACCGAGGTCTTATTTTTTAACCAAAAAGATCCACTGCCTGCTATTCAGTGGTGGCCTACGGAACTAAATCCCCCTCCGGTTCCTGTTCAAACAGCCCGCAACTTAGGCTTTCAATTCGACAATGCTTTGTCCTGTCAATCTCAGATTAACAAGGTTACTTCTGCCTGCTTTGGTAAACTGCGCATGATTAGGAAGATCTTCCCCTATCTCCCGCTGGACTCCCGTAAGACCATTGTTCATGCCCTGATCACGTCACATTTAGACTATGCCAATAGTCTTTATGCAGGCGCTCCCCTTTACCAAATTGAACGTTTGCAAATTGTGCAAAATGCTGCTGCGCGGCTGATTGGTAATATTCCTTTCCGTCAATCGGTTGCCTCGTATCGGAAAAAACTTCACTGGCTTCCCATTGCCCGCCGCATTCAGTTCAAAGCCTTGACCTTAGCCTTTCGCGCCCTTAATGGGTTAGGTCCAGGATATTTGACAAAGAGACTTAAACTATCTCAGTCTGTTAGATCTCTGCGATCAAATAGCCTACGCCTTGTGGTGATTCCCAGATTTCGTCGTGCCAGGAGTGGGGGCAGAGCATTCGGAGTAGTCACTGCTAAACTCTGGAACAGCCTCCCACTGGATCTTAGGTTCATTGACTCAGAGCCTGTGTTCCGATGCAAACTCAAAACTTGGTTATTTACCATCTCTGAGTAACCTTTTTTTTACTAGCTTGCAATCTGCAGCGCCGGGACACCCCCGACGGGGGTAGCTGTGTGCTTTATAAGCTTCTTAATAAATAAAATAAATAAAGCTCTACTTTTCGCCTGCTGGGAAAGTTGATTTTGGTCAGTCCTTTAACCCCTAGTTCCTCACGGGAGGTACCTAGCACTAGGACACTTTCCATCTAGGTGTGCAGGATCAGCCCTCTGTGGTCAGCTGGACCCTCTTGAAGTCAGGAGTAATTTTGCTATTTTGTCACTGGAATACGCCAATAGGAAGCCACTCATTTGACCCTTGGAGAGTAGTTTCAGTTCCTGTGTGTAAACAAAATTCAGGAGACCTTGAGTCATTCAGTGAATACTCTGCTTCGCGCAAGGTCAGGAGAAGTCTTCTTTCTTCAAGCAGGGCCTTCTTCTTCAAGTGGAGTCTCACCTGTGCGTGAGTGCTGTAATGATGTGGTGATTGAGTTGTCAAATGTATCCTGTGCACTCGCCAGAGATAGTAGACTTTTCCCTCTCCAGCACTGCCTACTTTCTTGCCCTATGTGCACCTCCTTTTTAAGAACTTCAATTTTGCCTTCAAATTACCCTGGAGCTTGAGTTTCAAAATGTTGGAACCTGTTTGCAGCTAACTATCCACTCCTCTATTTAAATGAGCTCTTCTCCTACCTGACAGGGCCCAAATTGTTTCTTTCTCTAATTGTGACTTGAGTCTGGCTGTCTGGTAGGGTCCTTGGGTTGGAAAGAAGATGAAAGTCTTGGCATATCCAACTAAAAAAGAGAAGTGGCAATACTGTCCTACGTTGTGCCAGGTGTTTCCGCCCACTCCCACATAGTTATTTGCTGCCAAATGGCCAGTACTTAATTTTACCATTTGCTTCCTAGCTTCAGAGGCAGGCCATTGTTTTCTGAGCTATAATTGTTAACAAACGCGAAGACTGTGTATTTCTGCTATAGAGTTTTGATGAGTGGCAGTCAGTTTCGGCTCATGCAGATTAAAGTATATTTTGTAAAATATACTTTTCCATCAAAAATCTGATCTCATTATAAAATCAGATTGTGAAACTGAAATGGAAAATAACTCTAGCATTTCCCCTGGCTGAGATGTAGGTTAAATATTTTGATCACATCGAGGCCTATACATAGAAAGGTGTAACACAGACTACGGGGTGAAACGAGCTTTGGGGTTTAATTTACTTTAAGGGGAAATTTGATGTTGGATGTCCTCTTATTATAAATCAATACACATGTGAGGCTTTGAAGGGGGAGGCACTATTCAGGGGTGATGTTTGAATATTGTGAGGAATTGAATTGTTGGTGAACGGGGATGAAATCCTACTCAAGCAACAGCCACAGTCTTTGTCAGAGTGTACCACCAAAAGTCACTAAGTTAACCTGTGCTTAACCCTCTGGTAGCCTGGCAGAAAAGCAGTCAGACATAATTTAGAGGCAATGTGTCAAGTATTTATGACGCACTCAAACAGTAATAAACTGAATTCACAGCACAAGAAAATACCACACTAATTAAAAAAATAGAGTACAATGTAATACATTATTTGACACCAAAACAATGGAAATCTAATCAGTAGAAGAGGAGTAATACATTTTTAAAGTTAAAAATTGTGCTAAAAGATTAATGAAATTTCATGGAAAAATGTCTGAGAAGGTACATTTCAGTGGGTCAAGGCAACCGGCGGGGTACAATGGGGAGGCGTCATTGTCAGGGAGCTTATGCGTGAAGTCACAGTGAAGATTCTGGAAGCCTAACATCTCCAGCGGAACAAAGCCGCAGGCTGTCGCTGATGCGGACTCTATGAGTCCAGATATCCCTTCTGTAAGGAGCTGCTGAACAGGATTTGCTGCTGTGGAGAAAAACATAACAGGAGTTGCCACATAATTAGGTTGACTATGATACACTCTGGGTGGATTAACAAGCAGGTAGGTCCTGGACTCCTCTTTGTTCTCAAAGCAAGTTTTGCGCAAATATTTGGACTTGGGTTATTTAGACACCTTTAGAACCAGGTCCACGGGTCCAGGCACCACTTTGAGGCACCACTTTAAGGGTCAGGACTCGCTCAGGCAGAGTTCAGGTATGTGTTCAAGATTGATAGAGCCTTTTCTGGACCGGAGGCTCTGATCAGGAGGCCAACCAAATAGCCCTGGGTGTAATTCTGGAAGTCCTGGGTTAAAGGAGAAGAGCAGGTCTCAAGCAGCTCAAGACCCCTGGGACTCAGAGCAGGCACAAAAGGTTAGTGTGAAGGTATTTGTGTGAGAGCATGGCACATCCAATTGAAGTGGAAGTGGGGATGTGCACAGCTCAGACCCCCCATTCTGCCTGAGATGGCCCATCCAGGCACACCTAGTCTCTCTATCGTGTCCGGGAGGAATACACAAAGGCCAACTTCCAAGTGCGCCCAGCCAGGACACAGGCTGCAAATACCAAATGGTTGTCATAACTGCTCTGTCCCTGCTGCAGTCAGCAGCAGGTGCGGAGCTTCACCCACATAAATGTCCCCATCTGGATGGAAGGAGCACTTCGCAAGCGTTTTCTTCCCGTCCGGGTTCACAACAGCACTTCCGGTACACGGCTGCAGCGTCCGTCTCTCTGACACCTGGCTCCTCGCCTTGGGCACTCCTTCTCGTCGCTGTCCTCTGCTCAGCATTCCTCACTGGGTTCTCTCCTGTAAAATAAAAAAGAAAAAACAAAGAATCATTACGGTATCGCGCTTATGTGTATGAAAGACGTCTGCAATGATTTAACAAAGCACATACTTATCTGAAGGAATCTTTGTGGTGTACATGGCCATCTGCATTTCTTTGGTGGCATATTTCTTGGTTGTATGAAATCATTGCATTATGCATTACAAACTCCTGAATTTTGAAGAGACAAATTTGGTTTAGCCTGCACCTTTTTGCATATTTTTTGTTACCTTATCTCTGGCTGATCATTGAGTCAGCCTTGGTTATTATTGGGCTAAGTGATATTTTTTCTAGGGTACCTACAGGGGTAAGCACTAATTATTATAAACCATTACACAACAGAATAGCATACCCTCAGTGATTTTCTCTCTCTCTGTTCTTTACTTTATATGCAGAATGATTTCTTGATTCCTGAATACACTTTTATTGGACACTAGTGGAAGGGGGAAACAAATAAGGGTAGACAACTTTGATGTATAAATAGTGGTTACCTATTGTTATGTTTCCCATTATTCATCAGAGTAGTTCATTGACGATACTTTGTTTACAGGATCATAGAAGTCTCCAGTGATGTATCCTTGCTGTCCAGGTCGTTCCGAGGGAACCTCTTCAGTTTTCTCCTCCCCTTGTTTCCCCTCTTCCCCTTGTACTCTGGTCCTGCTTTGACTCTGTGGGGCGGACTATGTGGTAGTGGGAAGTTGGGACCTATTCTACAGTCTCCTGTCTCTCGTTCACGTGGAAACTTCAGGTGAGTGGGACGGTTATGCCCAGACGTCTGTCCCGTGCTCTCCATGCCACTGGAGTCAAGCTAGCCTGGCTGATGAGGGTTGATGCCCGAAACAGGTCCCGGGATGCTTGCTTCCAGTCCAAGGAGGACCTGGCCTGATAGTTCGGGCTGGACTGTTCCCATGGGGAACAGGGCCAAGACTGATTTGCATATGGCTGGCTCTAAAATGGAACGGCATGGGGAGCAATAAAATGATGGATTTAGACCCAGATCACTGACTGGGGTGAATGTTTGACATTGTGCGGCATTCTGTCCATCAATTGTTTTTTTTGCATTTGTTACCCTGAGTGGGATGGGTATGCCTATAGGTGGGTTCTGTGCTCTCCATGACACTGGAGTCAAACTGGCCTTGCTGATGAGGGGTGATGCCCCAAAACCGGTCCCAAGATGCTTGGCTCCAGTCCAGGGAGGACCTGGCCTGGCAATTCGGGCTGGACTGTTCCCATGGGGGATGGGGTCAAGGCTGATTTGCATATGGCTGGATCTGAACTGGTAGGGCATGGGGAGCAAATAATATTCTTAGGCCCAGGTCTTTGTACTGGGGTGAATGTTTGACATTGTGCAGCATTCTGTCAATCAATGATTTTTTTGGCAGGCTAACTGGTAGCATTTAATTTACCAGCCGTTTGTATATGTATAACACTTTAGTAGGAAATTACAAGTAAATTAAGTGTGCCAATTGAGGTTAAGGTACTTTTTCCATGTTAAAGAAGAGAGCACAGCACTGGTTAGCATTGAGCACTAAGGCCAACAAACATGAATTCAGAGAAATAAGAGGGGTGATGGCAAAACATTTAGGAGCGGCCGTGCAGAGAGAGCCATGTCCAATATATAGGTAAAAATAGGCCTTTCTACGTGCCAAAGGTAATTTTCAGTGCAGTGCATTTAAACAGCAGCCCAGCCAGAGTGGTGTGACTGGCCATCATATCCTTTTGTGTCACTCTTGTGGGTTATGTTAAGTTGTACTGCAGCTGACGTTTGGCATTTAACTTTCCAAGCCGTAACTGTATTTTATTCACCATTGCAATTTACTTATGGGAAAGTATATTATGTCAAATAGAGTACTTCAATGTACAGCACCTGTTTGAGGGTAAAACCAGACACTTTACTATTTCTTACCAGCATTAAGGCACAGAGACTTCAAAAGCAAAAACAGACGGGTATTAATGGTGAGTCGCCACAAAAATCATGCCGCTCTTCACATCTTACAAACCTCTTTTCACTATAACAGTCTTGAAAAATATACAGTGAAATTGCTGCGGTATGATTTGACTAAAACACACACAAGACTCAACAGCCACAAAGCATACCTAAAGATGGGTAAAAATTATTATTAAACACAGGATTGCATGGAGATAGTGAGTGTCTACACAAATGCGTCATAGCAAACTTCAAGAATTTGTTATTCTTTTTTACAATTCATCTTCAACTTACCACGGAAATGTAAACGCGGAAGGGGATTAAGAAGCAATATCAAATAATGTAAGAATATTAATGATCCCCAAAACACATCCTGAAGACTATAACAAACATTTATCGTCCATTTGCTGCACCAAAATATTATGTTTTCACAGAAGACCATTATTATTTAGGCTTTTCACTGACTTTCATACCACATCTGGCATTACATTTTCCATGTCAGCAAAGGGCAGATGTTAAATCTCTTTGATTAAACGGTCTTAGGAACGATTAAGTACTTTATTTATAATTCACAATTCGATTAAAATCATAAAATGCTTCCCACAGAATTCATTAACTTTTGTTCAGGTTTTTGTTAAGATTAAGGTAGTTTGGTGGATTTGCACATTTTGAGAAAAAAAACACTTGAACAGAAGACACAAACTTAGAGGTTTGGTCTAAAATTAGGCCAAACCTTTAAGTTTACGACTTTGGTAATTCACAAAGAGCTTTTGCGAGTACCATCTTTATGTCCGTACTCAGGGCGAAGTTCCTAAAGATAGTAGTCGTAAATGGCCTTTGTGGTTTCACAAAGACGTAAACTTAGACGTTTGCCGTAAGTTTAGACAAAACATTTAAGTTCACCTTTGTGAATCGGGCCCTCAGTGTCATCCAGCAATAAGACCACATATTAGGTTGTGCTGCGGATCATGCAGATTCACGACTTACAAGGCGGAAAACACATCATGTCCCACAATGACTATATTATGAAATAATGAAATACCTTTATTATATTTCAATACTGTGTCTACTGGTGAGTACCAGTTTCATATATATTTTTACTTAATTCTATATATGATCAAAATCATTATAATTATAATTTATATAAAAATGTAATTTATATACATTTATTTAAATATGATTTGTATGATGGTTAATGATTAACCAATGCAAAAAACAAGCTCTATTTGTAACAATGTATGTGATTTACAATAATCGTGGATAAAAAAACAAAAAATGTAACTTACACCTTTACCCTAATTAAAATAAATGTATTGTCCTCATACCTACTAAACCTATTTAAGCATAACTGTTTTGGTTTTAAGCGGGTGATAGCTGTACTGATATAGCATTGTTTGCTAGAATTGAGTAGAATTTGATAACTTTGTAAATCTTGTTAATATTAAGCATGGGCGTAATTTGCGAATTTGCGATACGCAAATTCGCGTGAATTTGTAATCGCGATTCACAAAAATCCGCCTTATTCCGAGAGCTTGCAATTTTTTTTTTTTGCGAGTTCGCAAGATCTTTTTACCAGTTCGGGAACGAGAACTTGCGCATGCGGTCGCAACGGTTGCGAACATGTTGTTTCCACTTAACCAGCCTGCTCGCGATGCCTTTTTCCTGTTTCGGGTCGCAATGACGTGTTCGCCTTCGCAATTTCCTGTTTCGGAACGCAATGACTCTAGTGGTCTGAACAAGGGTTTTTAGTCAGGTTCTAAGAAAAAGGGCGCACTGCTAAGTATTGACACAATCTCGTTTAGCAATTCTCATTGGGATTTGAGGTGCAAAACGGTGAGGGGATAAGCCCTATAACCCCTCCATGAAGTGTCAGCCCAGGCTGCCACTGTGTTAAATAACAGAATACCCATGCACACTCCAAAATTATATAAACAGTAATGTCAGTGTCAACACTTAAGCAATGGAGACAAAGCCTTTCATATACAAAAGCAATAATTATATTCTAGAATCAATCGTTAGTATATGTTGTCTTTAATGTTCTTAACGAGAAACCAGCCGACGTGTTTTTTGTCGCAGTGGGACAAACTTCCCGCGACTCTTCAGGGCTGGGGGGGATACAAAGGGAGAGTGGTGGGATACATGACAAGATGTTACAAAGTCAAGTTCGTTAACAACATTTCTCCTAGGTGGATCAATAACAAAGGAAACCACAAGACACGTGGAGAACACAGTGAAATTACGATAGGTGACTTGTGTGGTGATGTGATCAAAGATGTATCCGTGATGAATGATTGGATACCCAAAATTACGGCATGCGTAACAAGTAATGGCGATCGTGGTAGAAAGAATTAACATAAGATTACGGGGGTAATACACGGGGCGCGGGACATCCATGAAAGAAAAAAACAAAGAGAGTGTGGAATTATAAAAACATGCATGTGTTCAAAAAACTGCGGCGCACTTGTTGATCCAATCATACCTATAGAAATTTGAAATGTCGTAGGGAGAGTCCAAAAGACAAAATTGAGTGTGCAGTTTATACTAAAATCCGTCCATTGTTTTGGCTGGATAGATGATAAATGGCAGAAATAAAGAGGAGGTTTTTAGAAGAAAGGGGAAAGATGCTCACCGCTCCGTCTGTGATACTTCCGACCCGACAGGGCCCTGGACCACTGTTGATCCCTGTACCTGAAGGTACCTTCCACAGAGTGCAGGGATGAACTGCCCCTCCTATTTTGCAATGGGCACATGCATTCTGGCTGGTTTATGGTCGCAGTGTAATGTATAGGAATGAGACAGACCAGTGATGGGCCGCATCCTAATTAATCGCTCGGGACCACCGACCGGGTGTCGGTCCTCCACCCAACATCACAATCAGCCCCATAGCTCTGTCAGATTTGAGCATGGAAAAAGTTATCAGTTACACAAGCGTAATGTTAGCTTAGTTCAAAAACCATGAAGCACTTGTAAATGCATGCACTTTCTTCAGAGCTGCACTGTCTGCAATAATGCTGAACAATACACATGTAGTTTTGATATTATATTTGATATTACTTTAGTGCAATATCCAGGGCCGGCTTTAGGTTGGTGCGACTAGTGCCACTGCTCAGGGTGCCAAGGTCAGGGAGCGCCATTCGCCTCTGACCAAAATGAATGCCATTGTCCATCTTTCATTTCCGCGCAGGGGTGGGGGACCTGAGACCTGCCTAAATACTCAAAATGGGCTAATGATATGGACAGTGCCATGATTTCAGAGAATGGTGTGTTTAAGCATAGAGGTTGTCCTTCAAAATGGTGAGATATGTATCTCTCCTTCGATTGAATTGCGGAAAAATTATTTGGATATTGATCTTCTTACTGCCTAGTGTCATACTGCGAAGTGATTTAATTTGTGAACATGTTCATATGCCCTTTTCGTTATATGTTATTGCTGTGTGGCTTTGTGCCCTATCGCTGTACCATCATAACTGTTTAATAAAAAGAGAATATTTCTTTTTTTAAATGGTGGGTGGGCACCGTGGGACATGTCTGAATGCCCAGACTTTTCCTCGCCAGTCAGGACTTCTGAATTACAATCCAGGCGTTCTAGCTCCCAGTACGAGTCACACCACCCAGGCATTGTCTAAGCAGGCAGACTGTTTCCTACCTTTTAGGCAAAATGTTGCTGCTAAGTAATCTTAGCAACCGAACATATCCTCCCACTCAAGAAGGCATTCTTCACTCATATCACCTGTGCTCCAGTTCTCTGTGAAGGTCTGGTACACAAGGGCCTACTCTCATAATACTTTCTGGCCTTCTAAAGCATCAAATGTCACCTAGTTGCATTTCCTTCTAGAAGTCTCATTTGTTTAAGCACTGTGCACTGGCAGTATTTCACATAGCCTTGCACCAGTCACTGTGTGTGCCATACAATACATTGCAGCAATGTGCACCTATTGCACCATGGGCACCTCCTCTTATTCCTCTACTTTGTGTGCTCCAAGTTCAAATACCTTTCTTGTTTTAAGGAATTCAGTAAATATTAAATTTTAGATCTTGTGTGCTCAGAACGCCATTATCTGAGCCCACAAATAAGCATTACCTGAGCAGTGTTTTCCTGCATAAACTCAACACAAAACATTTGTTGGGGGATGCCAACCAAGATGGTTGCACAGGGCGCCACCAACTCTAAAGCAGGCCCTGGTAATAGCCGTTAATATGAAGTGTCTGAGAAGCGGTTAGGCGAATGCTATGGGAAGTGGTGAGCACCCACAGAAATGCAACTTAAACTGAAGTTATTCACAAGCATTTTGGCAGGCATTTTTGACACTTTTCGCTCTATTTGTCTAGAACGAGTGTAACAAAACGTTCTATAATTCTAACAAATGCCCAGCAGTTAACTAGTCAAGAAAGAGAATCTTGGGAGACCCTGAGAAATAAATTCTTACACTGGCTAAATACAAAGACAGGGCTGGAAAGAGCGCTGTTCTTGGAGTTTAAAATGGCGAGCAAGGGGATTGTATAGTCCTAACTTTTGCTTCAACACATTTAGTACAAACAATACTGGAACGTCTTGGAAGCTTTTTGATAAACCCATGAGGCATAAATGTGGTCGCACTAGGATATTTCTATAAACCGCCCCAAGAGCGGGTACTTATGAACTGGGCTTATCTGACAAATTCTCGCTGCAACATCCCCACAACAAATAGATTTGAAAGTTTATATAGTCTAGATGATCAAGATTGACTTGAAGAAAATAGAGTACTGCAAACACAAAGTCTAAACATGCCCTCTCTGGAAATATCGGCAGATGGTTTTCCTGCAATAGAATTTAAGGCTAATAACTGTATGGTTGAGGCAGAAATTTTAGACGGAACATGCACTGACCATAATAAGTTGCTAAAAGTGACTTTGTGGAATGTGGCAGGCCTACTAACTAAGTTAGAGATACCAGAGTGGCGTAAATTTGTAGATGGGTTTCAAACAGTATCGGTCGGTGGTGGGAGTAGCTGCCAGGTGGTGACGTGGGGAGGGGGAGGGGCATAGTAATCTATGGATTACAGAGGATTACAGGTAAGTAAACATATAAATAAATAAAACGAATTTCGTTTCACGCACTGAATCCCTAAATGCGATGCAGTGCCTGCAACTAAATTCATTTTATTTATCTATATGTTTACTTACCTGTAATCCTCCGTAATCCATAGATTACTACCCCCGACCCTGCCCCTCCCCACGTCACCGCCCCATAGCTACTCCCACCACCGACCGCTACTGGTTTCAAATTATATGTCTGCAGGAAACGTTGTTAAAAGAGTCCGCACATATGAGTGGTTATGGCTCTTATCTTACGCCCGCAGTTGGAGGAAATCATGGGAGGGGAAAGGGTAGGCTGGCGATTTATGTGTCTAACAAGCTAAGTATAGGGAAAATCGCATTGAAACTCGAAGATGTTAATTACCAATTGTTGCAGATATGTATGGGGACTAAACAAAGATTGATGCTGATACATTTCTATGATAATGCACCGTAAAATAGTTGGAATTATTTCAAAACTAATAAATGTCTTAGTAAAATTTGCAATAGAACCCAGAGGGGTTATGTATATCATTTGGGGGGTAATTTTAATATTGCATTATGCCCCAAAAATGGTACAAATGTATGTGGGTTTGTGAACCAAGACGGCGAATGTGAAACTCATTTCACACATACTCAATATGGGAATGTTTTAAATGAATTGGTTTGTGAGCTTGATTTAAGCTATGCTCACAAATTAAGTAAAAACTTGGCGCCTTTTAAGAATACATTCCATGGGAGAGGGTGTTCCACTGTGATAGATTATATCTTACACACTTCAAAATTGGCGCCAAAAACGAATCAATTTGTCACTCACAATGTGACATTGAGTGATCATTTCCCTCTGAGCTTATCGTTAAAACTGCTGACCAGTAAAGCTAATCAAGATCTTAATAACATCTATCCCCCTGAACAACTGGTAATGAACAAGACAAATGTTTATGCACTAAAATGGCAGTTGATGGATCCACTAGAAATAACTCAAAAAGTAGTGGTAAAAAGCATTTCACCTATTGAACCTATACTAGAGGAAAATGCAACGAATGAATTAGTCCTGGCTTCTTTCCAAGATGTTACCAGAGTAATAAATGAAGTGTTATGGAGAACTAGCAATAATTCTGTGAAAAAAGCCAATGGATGGTTTGACTCAAAGTGCACCAAAGCATGTTCATACTGAAAAAAGAGACCCTCAACATCCCGAGGAACCCAATTATATTGAGGGAGGCAAAGAAGGGCTACACAAATGCAATAAAAGAACGCAAAAGGGAACTCAAGGAGGAGCACTGGCAAACCCTTTAGGAAGCAGCTAATTCTAAGGAAACACAGCTTTCTGGAGGGCTGTGTGGGCACCCTTTCTGGACTCAGTGGATACCCCCAAAATAGAAATAGCTATAACAGAAGACCAATGGGTAGAACATTTTTCCAAAATCTTCAGTAACCATGATTCTGGTAACAAGATAAATACTGTAGGTAAAGAAGGGGATAAGTCCAACCCCTTACAGCCTGCACTTATAAATAATCTTCAAATTACATTAGAAGAGGTTAACATAGCAATACTGGCAAGCAAGGGGGGTAAGGCACCCGGCCCGATGGGATCCCCCTAGATCTGTATAGGGCAAATGTAGAGTTATGGGGCCCTATACTGACACAAACACTAAGGGCTAGTTGCTCCTCAAAGCATATTGAGACCTGGACCGAATCAATCTTAGTCCCAATATTCGAAAAGGGTAACAGACATGACCCGGCATGTTACAGTCCAATATCTTTATTAGATTCTTCCGCAAAAATTATAGCGCGTATCATACTGGGAAGACTACAAGAATGGGGTGAGGAAAATCGAATCCTATCAGATTTGCAATACGGTTTCCATAAAGGTTTGGGAACCGTAGAACAAAGCCTAAATTTGAGCATTCTAATAGGGAAATATGTTAACCTAAAGAAAGGAAGGCTATTTTTAGCCTTCGTAGACTTAACCACGGCCTTTGACTGCGTGGTGCATGAGAAGCTGTGGGGGATCCTTCAGGAAATAGGAGAGGATGATAGCATCGTAGATTTTCTGAAAGAATCGTACCAGAATGCAAAGGCTAAAGCACGCTATGGCAAAGATGGAGAGTGTAAAAGATTTTTTCCAATAAGGAAGGGAGTCAGACAAGGTTGTGTCCTGGCTCCCTACCTTTTTAACCTTTACACAAATGGTTTAGAAAAAGCTTTGCTCCAATAAGGTCAAGACTAACCAGTAATCAATGGCTGGGCCATACCATCATTAATGTACGCGAATGACGCAGTATTAATGTGCTGAACTCAAGTGGGGCTACAAAGACTCTTAGACGGTTATGTGGTATTTATGCGTGGGCTGGGATTAAGGGTAAATACGGCAAAAACTGAGATGTGGAAGAGGGAGTAAAAAATGTAGAGATATCCTTATAGATAACCACAAAATAAAATGCGTTAATACTTTTAGCTACCTAGGTATTTTATTTGACCACAATTCTACATGGGTCCAAGCTGTCCAAATGAGAAAGCTAGCTTTTTTAAAAACAATTGCTGTTCTATATAACTTCCTGAAGAAACTAGGTACACGGCCCCCGCACATATTGCTACAGATTTACAGAGCTAAATGTTTATTTATGGCTCTGGACTATGGGGGCACTGTAACGTTCAACCGCTTCAGTTGTTAGAAAATACATTTTTAAGATGTATACTGGCACTCCCCAGAAGCAAATCAACGTTTGTCTGCCATACAGAATTGGGTGTCCCATTTCTAACAGATATAATTAAAACAGAGCCAGTAATGCTGTGGCACAGGTTGTGGATAAATGAGGAAACCCATGTAAATCAAGATGTTTTTAAGGGTGTAATGGGAATATCCGATGTAATAAAATTTACAGAAAAATACAGTACGGATTGTAGACTGTTCTGTTCTATCATCACAGGGACATGGTTGCATTTCTCGCGACCATTCCTTTGCTTTTGGAAAACTTATCAGGTGATGAAAGATATCTAATCTAAATCTTGCTAACAATAATCTTTCATATTGGCTAGGAACTAGAATAAGGTAAATCTGCATACTGTATGTAATCATTGTCAATCAGTGGCGCACTACAGTCGGCTTTACTAATTCTTTCGATAGCCGCCATGACTCAAGTAGTGCCATACAATTTCTATTCTGTTCTTTCCCGGGTATCATTTTCATAGTACATGGGTCATTATAAAAATTAAGGATAACCTAAATCATTCAGACAGTCCAGAACATATCTTAACCACTTCAGATTCATTACATCGGATATTCCCATTACATCCTTAAAAACATCTTGATTTACAACGCTGCTGAATGTACTATAACGATCACTTTCCTTTTCTTTAATTCATGCAAAAACCGAAAATAAAGATTTTTTTAAAAAAATGTATGTGGCAAGCACCGCCCACACGATTTCCCTCAGGTAAATTTCAGCAGGATTAACCTGCCGATATTTACGGGGTGAAAGTGCATAGAAAGTACCGTGATATATGTATTTTAGAGGAATAAGCACCAACATCTGCATGGTTTGCCTTGTTTTACAGGCAAAACACTGAAAAGGTGTTTTTTTTTAGCTCGAAAAATTCAGTGCAACTCAGTGACCGCTTTTATTGCATTCACTAATTATTGCATCCAACAATGGGTACTCTTAATTAATGACGTATTGTACTCTGTACTCATATGAGTGCACATTAATGACTTACATTACTGACTTTTGATGGGGCAGGGTTTTCGCAAAAAGAAACCTGCTTGGATTAACACCCCCGTAATACATACTAACAGTGTGCAGTGGAAACTAACATACAAAAACACATGAAACACACAGGAAACTGCTTTGCGCATGCATGCACTAATGTGAAATAATGCATTAAAGAACTAAGCTGCATTTTAGAAATACATATATCACGGTACTTTCTATGCACTTTCACCCCGTAAATATCGGCAGGTTAATCCTGCTGAAATTTACCTGAGGGAAATCGTGTGGGCGGTGCTTGCCACATACATTTCTTTAAAAAAATCTTTATTTTCGGTTTTTGCATGAATTAAAGAAAAGGAAAGTGATCGTTATAGTACATTCAGCAGCGTTATGGAAAATAAATCATGTATGTGAAAGGTGTCTTGCAGCATAGATGCACATAACATTGCGGATAAAAAAGTGCAACACGATAATTGACAAGGAAATACAAACACGTAATGCCATGGTAAAGTACAGCAATGTGAAGCAACAGTAATACCCATTGTAATCGACCGTCCTCAAGGGCAACATAGTCCCAGCAATAATGGACAAAGATTCAGTTCCGTGGCCCAACATTCCTACCCAGCCCAATACCTAAACAACACCCTCGGGAGTAATGCCACTCGGCACTGGGGAAACCTGCTCCGATCGTTTTCTAGCTATGTAGGCCCTGTAAGGACCCCAGATATCCACAGGGTGAGAAGTAGTAGGAATCAGGGTGGAATATTCTTCGCAATTAGTTTTGCAAAAAGCCAAACTACGGAGCCATGCCTACAAAGAGGGTGCCCTTCTGCTTCCCCATAGTAGAGCAATCTCGCGCTTAGCCAGCAAAAGACCCAGAGCTGCCAGCTTCCTGATTTTCTTGGGAAAGTTTGCAACATATCCTAACAGCGCGATCTCAGATGTGGGCAACAGTTGGATGGACAGCATTTCTCCCAATGTGGTATGTACCAGGGACCATAACTGGTGTATCTTAGGACATGTACAAGCAAGGTGGGCAAAATCAGCAAATGGGGCTAAACATTTCGGTCATGTGGTGAGGTCTATTCGGGTCAATTCTATGAGAACGAGCGGGTGTGTGAAATATTCTGCAAAGGAATTTGAAGTGAATCAACTTGTGTCTACTGTTTAATGATATGTCATTGGTAGCGCTACAGCACCATTCCCACTGGTCATCAGTAATGGGACCACCCAAATCTGCCTCCAAGGCCTCACGCACTTTAGAATCAGACATCGGTCGGGTCGTCCCACATTGTTTATATATTTTGGATTCCAAGTGTGCGCCAGTAGGGCTTTGTATTAATAATGTCAATGGGGGAGTAGGTTCAGGGGCCGCAGGGTATGAAGGGAAAGTGGTGCGCAGCATTGATTGCATACGTTTCAGTACAAACGAGTCCATTAAGGAATGATCTGCGAATCGGGCCTCCTCGGACACCGAGAAAATGTGTCCATCAGGAAACAGATCGCCCACCGTACAGACGTCGAACTTTTCCAGCGTACGTTGGACCAACACTTCACCAGTGATTGGGAGCAAGGAAGGATTGGGGAGGGGTAATGCAGGAGAATAAAGCGTCTCCAACCCGAGCAATCTGTGCAATTTGCCCCACGCACAGCAAGTGGTAGATACTGTTTGAATATCCCGGGGGTCCCTAGGGAATCCCGTGGGCAGGACAATAGATAGGGTACGAGGGAGTACCAGATCGGCTTCCGGTTTAGAATATGGGACGCGAGCGTCCGGTTGGAACCAGACGTGCGCATAATAACATTGTGCTGTTAAATAATACAAATGTAAATCAGGAACCCCAAAGCCCACCCTCCCGTATGATAAAACCAATGGTTGCCACTGAACCCTAGGTGTCTTATCCGCCCAGACAAGGCGTAATAATAGTGATCGTACTTGCGCAAAAAAGGTTTTAGTAAGGGGAATGGGGATATTATTAAAAAGATACAAGAACCGAGGAAGAACGACCATTTTAATTATGGCAATTCTACCAGCCATTGACAAAGGCAGACGCAGCCATTTTGTGATTTGGGATTCCTGGGACCCAACAGCCTTGCCGTAGTTCAGACTGATCATGGTGTCAGTGTCAAGATGGACATAAATCCCAAGATACTTAATCGCGTCATTGCACCATTCAAGCGGGAACGCACAGGGCCAAGCAGTCATGTCAGCCGTCAGCGGAAATATGACCGATTTGTGCCAGTTGATGTTAAGTCCGGAAAATGTGCCAAACCATACAATTTCTAATAGCAAGGGTAAGTTCTAGTGGGGAGTTCTAACGTATAAAATGGTATTGTCTGCATAAAGTGAGACCAGAAGGGGACACGTACAAAACTGAAGACCGGAATGTAGATGCTTTTCTTGGAACTGACGAACTAAAGGGTCCATAGCTAAAATAAATAGCAGGGGAGACAGAGGACACCCCTGTCTAGTGCCGCGGGACAGATTGAAGGGCTCAGAAAGGGTACCGTTTAGTCGCAGCCTGGCTGTGGGTTTAGTATATAATAGCGCCACAGTAGAGACAAAACATTCTGGCATGCCCATGCGCCGCATTACAGATAAAAAAAAAGGCCACTCAAGGGAGTCAAATGCTTTTTCAGCATCCAACAAGATAGCGGCAGCCGGAGTAGCTGGGTCAATTCTATGCAGTACCGTGAATAAGGTACAAAGATTTAGGGAGGTAGACCTATGGGGAACGAAGCCAGACTACGCCGGCGCAATAATGGATTCCATCAGTAATGATAGCCGTATATCGATGACCTTAGCCAATATTTTATAATCCGAGTTTAGCAAGGATAACGGTATGTAAAAGCTACATAGTGTGGGGTCTTTTCCGTGTTTGGGAAGAAGAATGATGACCGCTTCTCTAAAGGTCAGGGGAAGTGTGTCTGTTTCAAGTGATTCCGCATATATTTCAACCAATCTCGGGACTAAGTTGTCTTTGTATGCCTTATAAAAATCGGCTGAAAAGCCATCTAGCCCGGGAGCGGAGGAGCCCCGAAGTGTATCAATGGCTTCAATTATGCTGTCTGGTGTAATGGGGACAGATAAAAAGTTTTGCATATATCGTTCTAGATATACCAGTGCTATTTCGGAGAGGTAGTCCCCTTGGTCACGCAAATCAGTGGTGATCCTAGACGTATATAGCGTTTTGTAGTAGGAAAGGAAGTGATCACGAATGTCTGGGGTGGAGTGCAATGGTTCGCCCTGCGGCCTGGCAATCTCCGTAAGGTAGGCGGAGTCACGTGGGGGGCGCAAGGTGTGAGCCAGTATCCTACCCGGCCTATCTCCCTCGCCATAGCATCATGCGGAGTGTTGCTTATTAAGAAATAGCATCTCATGTTCAGCTGTGCCCCTAAATTCCAGCAGCAAGGCCAGGCGTCTTGTCTCCCCTGATTCGGAGGCCGATCCAAGCAGTTCCCGGTCCAAGGTGGCAATGTCCCCTCTATACGACTAAGCGTTGAACGGAGAGCCCGGCATGTTTGGCAATACACACTCTTCTAATGTAGGCCTTGAATCCCTCCCAGAGGACTGCCCAGGTGTCAACCATGCCAGTGTTGATGTCAAAAGAGTCCTCAATTGCAGTTCTAACTTCCTCAAGAATACTTGATCTAATAACGTGCTCCCAGGGTAGCGCCATTGCCGCTCATAACCACCCAGCCTAGGGATGTTTAGTTGAAGTATGACAGGAGAGTGGTCCGAGAGTGTGCGCGGAAAGGTAAGTACACCATCCACCCAGCTCGCCACCTCGGGGGATACCAACTAATAGTCTATCCTGGTCCTCGTGTTATGAAACCCCGAGTAATGTGTGAAATCTGGGAGGGAGGGGTGTAGTCAACGCTCAACGTCTATTAGAGAAAAGTGGGGGCATATGTCTCTGAGGGCCTGTCGGGCGCGGGGTTTGGTGTCTGGTAAAAGAGAAGTGCTGTCCCTGGATGGATCCAACAATAAATTGAAATCCACCTCAAGTATCCCGGGGTCCAGTGTCAGAAGCCGACCTGGCAATATAAGAAACAGTAGTCGCATGTCTGAGAGCTAACAAATAGGAATAAATGGACCAAAATAAAGTGCTGCAGATGAAGTCAAATCACATTAAGGATCTATAAACCACTCCCGGGTTGGGAGAACAACTCAACACTGTTCTGTGATCCACCCTGCGATGGAGAGGCCTGGCGCGACGCACCAGGGGACCCAGGGTGATTTTTCTTATAGTTCTGGCAAAACTCCTGTGCCTCTGCTGGAGTGTCAAAGATGCGAGGCTTCCCGCCCACGTCCACCCTGAGTCTCGCCGGGTACAACATACCATACAGAAGTCCCAAATTCCTCAGGGCCGCCTTAACTCCCTGATATTTCTGCCTTGCCTCCTGAACCATGATGGTGAAATCAGGGAAGAAGGCTAGCTTGTTTCCCTGAAACTGGACGTCTCCCATGTCACGGGCCGACCGCAGAGCAGTGTCTCGACCCCTGAAGTTCATGAGCCTTGCAATGATGGGTTTCGGAGGGAGGCCCGGACGCGAACGGGGACCCAATGATCTGTGAGCGCGCTCCACCACAAAGCTCCGCGTGAAGTTCTCCCTGCCAAACAAATCTACAAGCAGCGTTTCCACAAAGGTGTCCATCTGCCCAGTGGCCGTCGTCTCCGGTACGCCGATGATACGGATGTTGTTCCGGCGGCTGCGCGCTTCTAAATCTTCGTTTTTAATGGCTACGTCCTTGAGGATTTTTTCCACTCTTTCTAGCCTTTTCAGGGAAGCTGATGCGCCGTCTTCTATGTCAGAGACCCTAGCCTCCACGACATCCAAACGTCGGTCATGTACTTGAAGTTTAGTGCCCATGTCTGCCAGCTTCTTGTCCAGGTCATCAAAACGGCCATTCAACGCTTTAAAGCCGGCTCTTATCTCAGCTAACATGGCTGTTGCAAGTGTGGCAGGGTCTCCAGATTCGCTAGGGCCCGGGCCTCTACCAGGCAAATCAGGAGAGACATCTGAAACAGGGGCAGCAGGCTTGTCAAACTGCAGCTTACTCTGTTTGGGGTATTTCTTCCCCATTGTGGAAGGAGCCGCAGGGGTCGCGGATACGGACCAGTCAAAAAACCAGCAGGAGCAGCAACCCCAGAAGGCAAGGAGTTGGGATGCAGCGCACAAATGGAATCCAATGAAGGCGCTAGTTATCAGGTTGTAGAGATATCAGCCAGAACAAACAGCAGCTGCAGTTGCGCCGCCAGCCAGCAATCAGGGATCATTCAGGCAACCATCACCAAGTGGGACTAAACCAGGGGCCAGCAGGGCCCATGACGTTAACCAGCTGGAGCCCCCCGGAGTTCATCACTCCCACCAATCGCCAGGCGGACGGCCACTCGTTTCAGGGAACTCAGGGTGCGCTGTGTCCATGCATCTGATTCTAAAAAGTAAAAGAGCGCGTGAATTTGCCCTCCTCCGCCGAGAGTAATGTCCCCAGGGCGAGGCAGGTGGTGGCGTACGTGTACGATGTACTACCCGGCCTTCGGTTGTTCAGGAGGGGATCCGGGGGGAGACAGAGCACCCGGCGGAAACCAGTGTAACCACCACTCCAGGGTACGGGGCAGGGGCCCTCCCGCTTGCCCGCTACGTGCCTCGCCGAAACCCGAAAATCTAGGCCCCGGTGCGGACTCGCCCACAAGGCACTCAGAGGCCCGTGAGCTCCGTGTTAACCATGGAACCCAGACAAAGGCACTGCAGGAGGGAGAGGGGGGGTAGGACCTGCAGCAAAGAGCGGCGTGGGGAGTGTGGGGCTGCACCAGAAAACCGCCAGGGTCCGCACTCACCGCACCCGGTGCTGTTGTTTCCTCCTCCGGGGAAGGCTGCCGGGCCGAGCAAGGCACATGTGCCGGTTCGATCAGTGCCGGCTCTCGTTGCCCCAGGCGTCCGTTCTTGGCGTGTGAGCGTGCCCCATGTTCTCCGGGGGTGTTCAGGAGGTCTTTGCAGGCACAGCGAGGCTCTTACATGAGGCACATGAGAAGTTAGAATGCCCGGTCGGCGGAGCTTCAAGCAGATGCGGCCATCTTGGTCCCGTCCGTGGCCATGCCCCTTGCTTGCCACATACCTGGTAATTCCGATATGTGCAGTAATATTACAGAATTGCAAAGGCAAATGTTGCCAAAAGCCGAGTTAACGACGAAAGCTGACAGGCATTAATCAACCAAACACACTTACGAACTAGACCATGAAAAGTGCACTTGGTGCGCCCAAAAACAGAGCACAGACTAATTATGACCAAGGACATACAAATAATCATACCACTTGATATAAATAATTTTACAAATAAGCTGCATATTTCACCATATATTGGCATAAGATACAGATAAGGGCATTTTTTTACCATGAAGTACATGCAGCATACAGCAAACAAGCTACAAGAAAAACAAGAAATCTGCCAATTCCAGCACGGAGAAAGCATAATTGTGTCAGACGGCAGCTGCCATAGATGCACAGCCCTCACAATATCAACCTTAAACAAGCATTGGAAATGTAATAGGTCTCGGATTTTTTGAGTTAGAGCTAATGGCATTGTAAATGGCAATGTCTTTTAGCCATGTGTTATGGAGTGTATGCATGTGGTGTGTAGTGGATTTATGTGGTTTGGATTGGAATTGTTCACCCTGCACACTCACACACTGTTCACCCTGCACACTGACACACTGTTCACCCTGCACACTGACACTGTTCACCCTGCACACACACACTGTTCACCCTGCACACACACACACTGTTCATCCTACACAAACACACTCTCACACTGCTCACCCTGCACACTCACACACTGCTCACCCTGCACACTCACACACTGCTCACCATACACACTCACACACTGCTCACCCTACACACTCACACACTGCTCACCCTACACACTCACACACTGCTCACACTCACACACTGCTCACCCTACACGCTCACACACTGCTCACCTTGCACGCTTACACA
This sequence comes from Lissotriton helveticus, assembly GCF_964261635.1. NCBI lineage: Eukaryota > Metazoa > Chordata > Amphibia > Caudata > Salamandridae > Lissotriton > Lissotriton helveticus. Next base: position 687,722,158 of record NC_136057.1, on the reverse strand, counting down.
ATGTTCACCCTGCACGCTCACACACTGTTAACCCTGCATACTCACACTCTGCTCACCCTGCGCGCTCACACACTGCTCACACTACACACTCACACACTGCTCACCCTACGTAATGCGAAAAGACCTAGCACTGCCCTTTGGCCTGTGTTGTAATCGTACAGTAGGTTGTGAGTAGTTGTGCTTGATTGGTTGAGGCGTCCCCTCCTTGCTGCTCCCCTCACAGAGGGCCGGCTGCCTCAATGAAGCTCCCAAGACACGTGTTCAGCTGTTCTTTGTTTTAGCTCCTGTGTGTCAGTGCACCGTGTAAGCGCACAGGCATACCCTGCTCTCTCTGGAACAGTCACTCTGCACTCTGCCCTCAACATTCTGCCCTCAACAGCACTCTGCCCTCAACAGCACTCTGCCCTCAACAGCACTCTGCCCTAAACAGCACTCTGCCCTCAACAGCACACAGCACTCAACAGCACAAAGCACTCTGCCTAATGCGAAAAGACCTAGCACTGCCCTTTGGCCTGTGTTGTAATCGTACAGTAGGTTGTGAGTAGTTGTGCTTGATTGGTTGAGGCGTCCCCTCCTTGCTGCTCCCCTCACAGAGGGCCGGCTGCCTCAATGAAGCTCCCAAGACACGTGTTCAGCTGTTCTTTGTTTTAGCTCCTGTGTGTCAGTGCACCGTGTAAGCGCACAGGCATACCCTGCTCTCTCTGGAACAGTCACTCTGCACTCTGCCCTCAACATTCTGCCCTCAACAGCACTCTGCCCTCAACAGCACTCTGCCCTCAACAGCACTCTGCCCTAAACATCACTCTGCCCTCAACAGCACACAGCACTCAACAGCACAAAGCACTCTGCCCTCAACAGCACTCTGCCCTCAACGGCCCTCAACAGCACTCTGCCCTCAACAGCACTCTGCCCTCAACTGCCCTCAACAGCACTCTGCCCTCAACAGCACTCTGCCTTTAACAGCACTCAACAGCACTCTGCCCTCAACAGCACTCTGCCCTCAACAGCACTCTGCCCTCAACAGCACTCTGCCCTCAACTGCCCTCAACAGCACTCAACAGCACTCTGCCCTCAACAGCACTCTGCCCTCAACTGCCCTCAACAGCACTCTGCCCTCAACAGCACTCTGCCCTCAACAGCACTCAACAGCACTCTGCCCTCAACGTGCACTGAACAGCACTCTGCACTCAACAGCACACAGCACTCTGCACTCAACAGCATTCAGCACTCTGCACTCAACAGCACACAGCACTCTGCACTCAACAGCACACAGCACTTTGCACTCAACAGCACACATCACTATGCACTCAACAACACACAGTACTCTGCAATCAACAGCACACAGCACTCTGCACTCAACAGCACACAGCACTCTGCACTCAACAGCACACATCACTCTGCACTCAACAGCACTCTGCACTCAACAGCACACTGCACTCAACAGCACACAGCACTCAACAGCACAGAGCATTCTGCACTCAACAGCACACAGCACTCTGCACTCAACAGCACACAGCACTCTGCACTCAACAGCACACAGCACTCAACAGCACACATCACTCAACAGCACACAGCACTCTGTACTCAACAGTACACAGCACTCTGCACTCAACAGCACACATCACTCTGCACTCAACAGCACACAGCACACTGCACTCAACAGCACTCTGCACTCAACAGCACACTGCACTCAACAGCACAAAGCACTCAACAGCACACAGCATTCTGCACTCAACAGCACACAGCACTCTGCACTCAACAGCACACAGCACTCAACAGCACACAGCACTTAACAGCACACAGCTTTCAACAGCACACAGCACTCTGCACTCAACAGCACACAGCACTCTGCACTCAACAGCACACAGCACTCTGCACTCAACAGCACACATCACTCTGCAATCAACAGCACACAGCAATCAACAGCACACAGCACTCAACAGCACACAGCACACTGCACTCAACAGCACACAGCACTCAACAGCACACAGCACTCTGCGCTCAACAGCACACAGCACTCTGCACTCAACAGCACACAGCACTCTGCACTCAACAGCACACAGCACTTTGCACTCAACAACATACAGCACACAGCACTCTGCAATCAACAGCACACAGCACTTTGCACTCAACAGCATACAGCACTCTGCACTCAACAGCACACAGCACTCTGCACTCAACAGCACACAGCACTCTGCACTCAACAGCACACAGCACTCTGCATTCAACAGCACTCTGCACTCAACAGCACACTGCACTCAACAGCACACAGCACTCTGCACTCAATAGCACACAGCACTCTGCACTCAACAGTACTGCCTACTTCACCTCCGTATTTCACAAAAACCTTCATGGAGCTAGCGTTGCATGTAGTAGTGAAGCAAGGATGCCATGGGCCCTGCTGAAGCAAGGAAAATGGCACTTTTGACTGCCGCTGAGACACTAAAATACAGCATTTTCCGGGTTTATGCGCCCCCCTTAGGCCCAAACGATTGGGTCCCGGTGCCACTGCACCTGCTGAACCAACGCTACGCCCCTGGTGGTACGCAAACACGAGGCTCCTATGGCGCGCCCGTTCGTTGTATTTCCCATGGAGAAGGGTGTTGTGACCCTCTGGGGTGGGGATGTCAATGGAAAGAACTGCCTTGCACACTCCAGGCTGCTGGAGACAGGAGGTGAACAATGAATAACAACGTCACGTATGAGGATAATGGCTTCACGTGGCGAGTAAGACTCGCAACAAAAGCATCCCAGCAAAGAGGGGCACTGGGGGCGCCACGTACAGCATAGGAAGGTGCCCCCACCCCACCCCCGACAAAGAATAGAACGCTCTGCGGCGTCCATGTACTACTTCTGGGAACAGGACAAAGGTCAAAGGGGCCTCGAGCTCTGATGTCAACAGTGCAGAACTTACCCTAATGTATCTGAATCTAAACAAAGGGTAAGTGACACTTGGACATCTAAGGAGGGACAAAGCACTGCTTCCACAGGCGTGCACACAGAGTGCTGCTATAAAGGGCCCCACTAGTGCGGCTTTCGGTGGCAGGAGAGAGGCGATTCAATTGGCTTCTCCTTTGAAGAATGTGGGCGGGGGGCGCTTCTTATTATCGAGTGCAATCAGGGGGCAGAAGGCAAGCTTCGTAGAGCAGACAGCAAAGAATGGTGCACGCACGCCCAGCAACATCCACTCCAGACACTAAATGCACACACTCCAGGAAGCCCAAATAGAATTTAGAAGCTTCGTAGAGCATACAGCAAAGAATGGTGCACGCGCGCCCAGCATCTGTCTTCAATTACCGTGGGCCCTGACAGCTGGTAATTAAAGAAATATGGCCTTCTGGTGCGTGTGACCGCACGGAATATGCCATAGGCGGAGCTACTCTACCGCCTACGGCCTATTGCGTGCTCTTTTCTAAAAACACACGCATGCGAGGGCCAATTGCCATGCAGCTGGCAAAAAAAAATAGCAAAATGCACGAGCAATCGGGAATTCGGTAGGTACGATTTCCGAACACCTCAGAAAAGGACTCTTGGGCTCCGCCCACACTGCTCTGCAGTGTGACGTAGGTCCGAGCCCTAAAAACAGCTGGGGCTATAAAGAACATGCTTCGGGGCTTCAGTGTGAAAGACACCATTGCAGAGGGAGGACAGAGGTGGATATTAAACACATTGGTTTAGCACAAAGCCATAAACCCTCACCATCTTGCCAGCAACTGCGAACGAAAGAGGATGAGACTAACCCAGAAGTGGTTGCTTTAGAAAAGTGACATGGAAGAAGAAATTAAATCGAAAAAATAGATGTAACAACAGGAAGAGCGAGAGAATGACAACGCCATAAAGAATGCTAGACCACCCATTCTCACTGTGGATAGTACTATTTGCACATGCTTCTCATAAATCGAATATTTTTTAAACCCATACTTATGCCACACTCCCAAAAGAAAAATGCAGTCTCGGGGATACTTCGGAAAGGAAAGTGGTGCGTCTATTTCTGTATTCAAACTAAAAATATGTACACAAATATTATTTATATATAGAAATGTCTTAGATGTAGTAAAGTTTAAATACTAGTTTGTTGTGGTAATATAAAATCTTAGCATAGCTGTTAGTGAAAATGTCCTGCTGCAACATGGTCTCCTTTTTTCGCTCATGTTGCTTGAGACCTTTAAAAAAAGTTCTACCAAAGTGACTAAACTCTGTACTTTGCAGATGGGAAACGGATAAGAGAAGCATGCAAGGAACAATAGGAAATTGAATGCCTAAAATCAATAGAAACGAGGAAAAGTAATAGGATAAGCACAAGGACCAATAACAAATGAAGAAGAAGGGAAGGTGAGATGTAAGTCCCTTTAAATATATATTTAATACAATAGATTTCACAAGCACAACACAAGCGATGTGCAGGCGAAACCTAAAAACTGCATTCCACGAGTCTACACAAATCTAACTAAATTAGTTAATTGCTGCGCTCCTTAATTGCGGGCTATAAATCAGTTCCTGGCCTAACATTAAATGTCTGTCAGGCTACATATGCCCAGTAGGAGTTTACTTGTGTTTGTTGAATTTAATTTGCAAGGATTTGAATAATTGCCCTTCCATGGAAACAGATTGCTTTAGACAAAATAATCTTTCACTATACCAGAAGAACTTGACATGTATATTTCCATTATTTAAAACAACAGTAGAAGGCTTCATGCAGTGGCGACTCCTCTGCTACGACGGAGGAGCGTCACCCCACTTTGTCATCTGCAAGCTGAAAACAAAAAGTAAAAGGATAATAAAGGTTGTTAATATCATTTTGTTTTTTGTATTCAGCTTGCATTTGAAGCCAGGCAGGCGGGCCTGGCTCGTCACAGGGGGAGGAGTTGTGGCAGCACCTAAAGTGCACATGACGCTTCTGCCGTTCGTCTCAGGCCGGCCAAAGCATCATGCACCGTCTGCAAGCCCCGGTCTGAGCGCTCAGATCAGCGCTCAGCCCCTGTCTGAGCGCTCAGATCAGCGCTCAGACCCTGTCTGAGCGCTCAGATCAATCACAATGCTGCTAAGGCAGCGTTGTAGTGTAGCTCCTATTTTCCCAATAGGCTCTGCGCATTGGAATAGTACCTACAGCAGTAAAGGCCTAGGCCAGACGTTAACTAGGTCTACTACTGTCGATACTAGACTTAATTTTTGGGTTTGCCAGCTAAGCTCAGAGTTCGCTAGAAACTTTCTCGAATGTTCAAGGAAGGAATTAACTCCCCTGATTAGACAAGAAGGGATTTAGTTTCTGACAACCATAGAACATGACAACTTTGCTCTCCCCTAATCAAGAGTCAATCTCGAGAGTCGTGTGAGCACAAGGCAAATATTTTACTCAGTCAGTACGTGCATTCTTAGTCTCATCAGAATGTAGAGAAAAGGAAGAGACGGGCGTGTTCAATAAAAGATGTTATTTATTGATCAGTCTCTTTTCTCATACATGAGAAATGGATCGATATTATTGCAATACTTATAGTTAAGTAAAGTGCATACATTAAAAGCAATAGTATAAAATAATACTGTAAAAACATTGATATGGTTTCTGAGCCATATGATGTTTAAAATGATTAAAATATATTTACATACACATATACATTTGACTAAACGTACTCAACTGGTGTTTCTAAATACGCCTACCCCGTGTACCTGACCTAAGTCTAATGCGTGGGCGGGAATAGAAAGTTACAGTTTAAGTTAAGTTTGTTTTTGCCAAGTGAATAACTAAAGAATTCTCTGTGAGGGGTTATTCAGTTCTGTACCTGGAAGTTAGGATGAATGAGGAATGGTATCTCTTTCTCTGCTCTCGATATTCCAGGCTGCCTGCGAGGGCTGCCCGAAAGCGCCGGTGCTGGGTCTCTCGGCTTGAGATAGCAGCGCGTCTCTCAGCGCGTCAGGAAGGCGGGGCTGCTGCCAGCGGGGTCTGCTTCTGCTCTCGGCTTCGGCAAGTGTGGCTGCTCCGTCTTGTCACCACGCGTGTGTTTGCATAGGGCAAGGTCGGCAATATTTATACCTTAAAGGTGCCGAGATTGACGTAAGGATGGACATAGATACGTCAATAAAGATGTCATACGACTTGCTCGTTAGCACATTCTTTACTAAAGTTCTCTGTGAAATCAAAACAATGGCCGCACGGATTTTCCAGGTTGTCATAGGTTTGATTTGTTATGAGAACGTCGTATGCCTTATCAGGGGCTGGAGGAATGTCGCTTGTCTAATTAGATCTCAAGCGTTATGACCTAATCAGATAACACGTTCCTGTGCCGTAGTGTGACTGCGTCAGATAACGGTATCTGCATCATGGGGGCTTTTCTTGCCTCATGGGCTGACTGTTAGTTAACTTGATAGTTAGTTTAACCAGAATAGGGTCAGGAATAGGGGGACTGATTCAGAACCTATAGAAATACACGACACCCACTCCACGCTAACTATGGTCATATCTACTAATCTATGCATAGTATAACATAGTACAACATACTATAGAGTATAGTGTATACCTTACCACCCCAAAATACATAAATGCATTTCGAAATTTTCAAATATACTGAAAAATTGCAGTCATATATATTGTATGCACTTAAGCTATGAATTAAATGCAAAAGTAAACACGCATTTTTATGCATTATTGCTTATTGGTATATGAGAAATACACATGAAATGGCTCTTAATATGGCTATACAGAAAGCAAGTTCGAGACCATTTCATCACATAATAAAATATTTGTGAACATCCCAGCGGGCAACTAAAGTTTTATAAAGTATCTAAAAATAGAAATCTTAGTTCTCTAGGAATAGTTTCTTACTTTAAGCAGAAGATAAGTGTCCCGAAAAATTTGTGAAAAATAATTTGGGGCTGCTAAAAAATTGTTGTCCGTGAACTGGTGGGAAGAATTGTTCATGTGACTTTATTTTTAAAGTTGAAGGCCGAATTCAGGGAACGCCGTGTGCGAGTTTGCTCAAAAGTCTCTATTTCTGTTCTGGAGAGAACATCATATCATTCAGGCTTTCGAAAAAACTGTCAACAGCTTCATGGGAAAGTTCCACTAAGTCGGAAATAGGGGTAACCATGCATTCGTGCGCATGATTGTCTCCATTGACATTCTGATTCGCATTGCTGACAGAAGGTCGTACCTGTTCGATGTTGCTTTCATCTTGAACTTCACTACTCTTCAATCGCAGTGGTGAAGATTCCAGGAATGCCGTCATCAGGATTGGCAGCCTTTGAGGGCAGCACAAAGCGTGAACCTTGGTAGGAACCAACAGTGTATCTGCATCCACTGGCGCATCCGATTGTAGCGTCAGACAGTTGTCTAACACGCATTCTTCTCCGCATAGCAGACACCTTAGTACAGGTAAAACACACCTTTGCCACATTGGTCGAAATGATAGAAACCAAGTCATGTTTAGGTCTCTAAGCCGGGAGAGTCCCAGGACTTTTGATATCCGGTCCCGGTATCCAATGGCTAGGATCGTATCTTCCATTGTCGCGAGAGTTTGATCTGTGACATGGGTTGCCATAACGAAAAATAAGGACTAGGAATAGGATTCCGGCAATTAGTCCTAGGATCAGGGGAAGTCCGCCAAAAATTGAATGGACGAAATCTGGAAAAATACCCAGTATGGCTTTGAATGGTGTTAATGCCATCGAAAATACTGTCTTAAATACCTTTGAGACCCCAGTGGTATCAGAAATATTTAAGATTTCGCTTAGGATTTCCGCGAAATGTACGGGGGAATTAGTTGATAATAATGTATGTATCTCTGCAGTCGTCCTTGCGACTTGTAGATCATACGTTTCTTTTGATGACGTGAGCCTTGTAGGCGTCTGAAGAAGCACTGTTTTCATTCTGCTTAAAGTGTCTATTCGAATAGAAGTAATTTTCAAACTGGGCCATGCCCTTGCCTCCCTGTCTGGAAAGGAGCTGGGGAACAAAGAACGTCCACAGCACTTGACCTTCGCTGTTGTAGTTACTAGATAAGGAGTCCCGGGCATAAGACTGCAACATCTGCGGTCTACAATAAGAATGTAACTCCCATTATAGAGTCTTTGAAAGAATGGTTCTATTTCAGTTGCAGGTGCGCCTTGCTGGTGACATGAAAGGTTGTATGAATTCCCTTCACAGGCTCCATGCAAACTAATTCCGTTACACAGAAGCGTGCCGCTTAGTGACATAGCACAATTGTTGCCACTAAGAAACACTTTCTGTCCTTTATTACTGACACATGCATGTGAATAGGGCAGGTTCCATGTTGTTTTAAGGTACCCCTTTCCCAATTTCTCGTACATGCCAGCCTGTATATATTTTTGGCAGTATTGAAACCTGAAGGTTGAGATTGGAATATTTATGATTCCGTGGATTATCCATTCACTGACAGGTCGTTCTGACATTGTCATTGGTAATCTTTCTAGTTTTTCAATGCTCAAGATTGTATAATCAGCACCCTTTTGCGCCATACCGATTTGTCTATCAGTAAGGTTAAAGATTTGGAATAGTGACGTTGTGTTGATTAAACGCCAAGGCACGTAGCCTGAACGCAGATTTTGTAACGTCCAGCCAAGCTGTACAATAGAACGCAATTGTGACTGACCATGTTGTAATAATAGTAAGTCTTGCGATAATATATCGATTGCTGAAGACACAATGCTGTCCAATGAAAAAATTCTGGAGGACAGAGTCATTAACCCATTGTCCACTACAGAAAGTGATTTTTCCAAATTAATACGGTCAATTTCCCGTATTCTTTCTGCTGTCTCAATTTGAGTAACCTTCCAGGCCTCATTGTATGCTGCATATACAGAGGCTGCTATGAAACGCTTTTGACGCTGTTTGCGTGGTCCCATTATGAAATCACGCAAGTCAGCACCATCAGTAAGTAAGGTTAGGTGTTGCTTAATTTCAGGCAGTGTGGAAGTCTGTAGCCATTGAAGGCATAATTTGCCCACACTGTAGGTTGTAATTATCCCTGGGTGATGTCTTTGGGGATATCTAGGGTCTGGCCTGGTCATTTTGAAACCCTGTGTTTTATTCAGGAATCTATCTTGACAGTAATTTGTATCTGTGGGCCAGATCAACCATTGTTTCCAATCAGGATGTGTTCTGTTTTGGTTTAATATATGGTTTACGTCTATCTCTTCATCTGTATTAGAGCTATTGCTAAACATTGTTGGCTTTGGAATAGACGGTTTAATTAAATCTTTGATTTTGGCTAAGCCAAGACAGGTGGTTTGTTGAACAGTGTCATTTAAAAATATCATTTGTTCTGGGATCATGCAGGCTCTAAACAAAGCTTCTATACCCTGTACTTGCCATTCTTTTGTACCCCAAACACTTTTCAAATCAACATTTTTGTCCCAATAATCAAATCCAAAAGTATTCATTTTTTCAAAGAATGAATCTGAATATATCAATTTTGTGTTGGTTATCATGGTTTTCATCCCTGTCTTGTTTGACAATTTAAAATAAAATGTTTCAGCATTACTTATGTTAAAACCTGAAAAATATGAATATTTGTCATACACGGTTCTAGAGCTTCCTTTTGGAGGTGTAGCACAATGTTCCCATTGATTATAACTTAAAACATTTCTAGGTTGTGCAGATTTATGTAAAAAATGGTTACCATAATGGTTATAGCAATACGTACTATCATAATTTGTAGAACCTTGCAAATAATCATGTTTTGTAAATTTAGCAGACATTACTAAGTCAGACATCATGTTGTTAATACTTTCAAAGTCCCAATCATCAGCAAATGAGTTTGGTTTTGCAAAGTCACTCAAGGAGATCTTGATTTGGTGTGGATATTTCAGGATCTCGACCGGACCATAAATTTCATAGTCAGTGTTGTCCCAGGCTACCCCACCAGGTATCGGATTGGCTGTGAAGTTGGCTGAAGAAAGTTCTGGAGAGAGTTCTCTTTTCTCGACGTGTGAAGATGTGTGTGGTTTGAGGACCAAGTTGATGTTCTGACTTGCTGTGTCCATTTTAGCATATTTTCCCTCAATGAAGCGTCCCAAAGTAAATACCATGATGAGCCAAAGTATGAGGATAAATGCACCAAAACCCACCCAAAATTCAATCCATGGAGAAACCAGATATGTTTCTTTCAGTTGTTTCAAAAGTTCCTTCGCTTTGTCTTTAAAGGATTTTGATAATGGCTGTGTCTTTGATTCACTGAAGCCGTCAGAGGAATCATCGAAGTTGATGAAGTAACCGGATGCAGTTCTGTCAATTGTTCCAATTGGTTTAGGATTTTTGTTTTCTGCATTGTCACTCGGCACTTCATTGTAGATTGGTGTGTCTCTGCTAAATGTCTTTATTTGGGTTTTAAGAGGTCTGAGTTCTATTGCATTGTTGCATAGTCCTTCTTGTTCTTCTGTAGGCGTTTCGAATGTGATGAGCCTCTTTGTTAGGACCTCTGTACTGGTAGCAAACCTTGGTGTTCTGCTACTTATTGGGAGTCCACTTGGCCTACTGTTTGTTATCGGCCACATGTTGTGGTTTTACCAGGTCGATGGATACAACTCGGTTCTCCTTTTTTCCAGCAAGTGGCGGTAGTACAACTGATCTTGTCCCGTTGACAGACAAGACAGGAACTGCTTTTCTGTAAGAAGGCCCAAATTCCTTCTTTACCGCGATCTTTTCCCTGACTAGATCCCCGACTTTTGGAATCCAGACAGGTCTTGCTGGGACAGGTGGTGATTCTTCAGTGGTCGTTGGCTGTTGTTTCAACTGTATGTTGCTCAGGTCTTTTCTTGTTTTGTTTAAGTCCTGCAAAATAGCCAAACGGTCTTTGACATCAAAGGTTTTTTCTATTACCACTGAAGTCTGACTATCAAAATCAGAGATCAACATCCTAGTTCCGAATAATAATTCGTACGGACTGAATCCCTTCAGAGAATTTCTTGGCAAGTTATTTAGACTACGTTGGACACTTATTAGATGTTTGACCCACCCAGCTCCCGAACCTAATACCTTTGCCGTTATAGATTGCTTTATGTCACGGTTTTTTCTTTCAACAATTCCGTTCCCCTCAGGGTGAAATGGACAAGAGTACCGCAATTGCACGCCCATGCTGACCATGGCCTCCTTATAAGCCCGAGAGCTAAAAGCAGGACCATTGTCCGAATGCAGCATGCCAATTGCGTATGTGCCGATAAAGACTCGCAAATCTTTTATAACAGTTCTGGCGTCAGCCGAGTGCTGGTGATCTACATTATAAGTGGAAACTAGCCTGTATATGTTAATCGCAAGCCATTCTTTTTGCTGGTAATATTATCTGCCTTGATACGACGAGGTATTAAACTGCTTCTCTCCCCACTGCGATCTCTGTTGCAGTTTGGGCAGTTTTTTACAAACATGGTGTAGTGCAGGCTCATGCCTGGCCACCAGTACCGTGATTGTAATTCTTCCAGAGAATCTTTTAATTTAAGGTGTCTGAGACCCTCGCCCATGTGTGCGTCTGCGATTAACAAGTTTCTCCTGTCCATGTTTGGAATCACTCTATCCCCCACTCCAGGGATTCGAGCAAAAGGGACGGAGTTTGCATCGATTATGTATGTATAATTGAGTGGATAGTTGATCGGTAACGCTGAGCAGTCGCCTCTTGATGACGTTTTCACCGCCAGCATTGTTTCACCGTCAATGTATTTTAATGTACGCTTTTTTCGATCTACGGGAGCCGGTTTAGTGGCTGCCGCTGCGGCTGCTTCAGCCAATGAATTCCCCACAACGTGAACGCCATCACGCTGATGACTCAGTGAGTGAGTCACGTGAGTCTTTGGTAGTTCTTTTTGTAAAAGAGCTATTTGTTCCCAGAGCAGTTTCTGCTTTATTGGTGCATCTGTATCATCCTTGTAACCGTTCTGAATCCATGTCTGCAAATCCTTGTTATATGCTTTGACGCAGTAATATGAATCTGACACTATAAGTGTCGGGAATTCGCCATCCGCATTATCTAGCGCCATTTTCAAAGCTATTATTTCAGTTTGTAGTTCTGAATTAGTTTCTACTGAGTGTGATTTTGTTAATAGAGGTCTTAGTTTACCTCCGCGCCACACTTCTTTTGTAATCTCACATGTGGGATTGTATGCATGTTCTCCCCAAACGGAGGGTTGAGCATGTCCGTCTGTATAGATTACACAGGCGTAATGTCGTAGAGGCAGAATGTCGATTGGCAGAGGATACGTCTTTTCATATTTTAGATTTTTTAATTCTTCTAGTTCTGGGTCAAAGTAGTAGTATACTTTGTCCGTTGTGATTGAATTCACCCATTGTATCCATTCCGGATTCAATGTTGTAGTGGGTAAATTACACGGTGTTGTTAGTGCCTCAAAGGCTGATTCTGCTGTTCTGACTGTGATATGTCTACCGTCAGCTATGTCTTTTTCTCTAGCTATTGCGGTTTGAACTGCACGAATTATTTTTTCTGTATTACTGAATTTCTGTTCAGCTTCTGTGTACATGTGTGATTTGCATGCAATTGGTACCATTTCTCCCTCATTAGAGGTTAGGTACGTGAATCCGCATCTCCCTGGGATGACTCGGATCACGAGGTTGCGTGTGTTATCACGTGTTTCTAATTTTGTTTTAATTAGCATGTCTGTTTGTAAGGATCTCAAAATTTCTGTGTGTGTTTGAGTCCAATTGGATCTTTTAAAGTCTGGTTTAATTAGATCATAAAGGGGTTTGACCCTTTCTGCGTAATTTGCAATGTATGTTCTTCCGAAATTTAGGAAGCCTAGAATTGACTGTAGGTTTTTTAGTGTTTTAGGGGCTTGGATTACGGCACATTTCTCTAGGAAATTGTCTGCCAGGCTTTTACCTTCACTTGATAACTCGTATCCTAAGAATAGGACTGTCAGATGGGCAATTCTGGACTTTTTGAAGTTGAATTTGTAACCCTCTGCAGCGAACCCAAGTATTATGGTGTTCACCCTTTTCAAGTGAGTCTCCAAGTCATCATCTGTTAAGTAAATGTCATCGACATAAGATAATGCTTCATCATCATATAGTTGTAGTAATTCTGTTACTCTCGCTGAGAATACCCCCGGGCTGTTCTTGTACCCCTGGGCTAACCGACAGAATTGCTTTTGAGTGCCATTTACTGAGAATGCAGTTAAATATCTGCTCTCTGGTGCTATGTTTTGACAAAAGAATCCATTGGAGATGTCCAAGGTTGTTTTGTATTTTTTGCGCACTATGTTATTCATTAGTGCAGCACTGTGTGAGTTTTGCACTGCAAAAGTTTTGCAACATGTGTTAAGGTGTCGGTAATCCAAAACTAGACGATATGAATTGTCTGGTTTGGAGACCGGAAACAAAGGATTGTTCATTTGTGAGGTGCAAGTTTCAATCACCCCCTGGTATTCTAGCTGATCTAGTATCTCATTTACTTGTTTTTTAGCTTCTTGCTTAATTGGGTACTGCCTTTGTGCAGTAGGTTGTGATTTTAACTGGATTTTGTGAGGAGGAGAATCCTCATCCCATCCTACATGATTTTTATATAAAGCAGGTGCTAAGGCCACTGCCCACTTTCTAGCAAGTGTATATTTTTTATGAATCGGGATTTGATTCGAGAAGGCAGGCATAATTACTTCTTCGCCATGAGGGCACTCCCTGACAAACTCTGGTGGCCAGTCTTTTTCAGCTAGAAGGATGTCATAGCCTTTGGAGAGGTTATCCCAAAATAGTCCCCTTATTTTCCTAGTCTTATCTCCCTCTATACGTAATGTTATCTCGTATATCTTGTGGGGCTTGCTAACTCTGGTGTCTGCAGTTTCCACTTGAAGGTATTCATTCGTGTCCACTGTCTCCAGATGATTCATAAGGACTTTGCGAGCTATGCTCACCTCTGCTGCGCTGTCTAGCATTGTCTGAGCCCACTCTCCGTTTTTCAGTTGTGTCCTCAGTATTCTCGGCATTGTTAACTACCTTGATACTGGCTACCTTCTTTTTTGGAAATTGTAATTTCTTTTTTAGCTGAGCAGGTTCCTTGTCTTTGGACTTGGCGTGCTCTTCTGATCGTCCTCTTCTTTCCGATTTCTGCGAGGAAGTCTGAAAAGATTGAGAGGGACGTGTATCAATGTCTTGATATCTATCAGGTTTTTTAATATTATCCCTATTTCTAAGGTTATATCTATTCCCAGAGGGGTCACTCTGCGGTGACCTCTGTCTTTGGTTCGGAGATTTCTCTCTTCGCCTAGGAGACCTCCCTCGGGACTGGAATTTCTTTTCTTTAGGATTGGATTGTTTGTTTCCATCCCAGTTCTTTTTTGGTGAATTATTATTAAAAAATATTTTTTCTGGACTTGTAGTCAGTTGCGGTTTTACTGGTATTCCACCTAGACTATCTCTGCCTAGTTCTTCATAGGATTTTTCTATGATTCTGGCAATTTCAGCTGGTTGGTCTGCTATATCTGTCTCTTTTAACCTCTGGCGGATCGCCACGTTTGCTGCTTCACCTTTTATGTTGGCTAGTAATATAGCCGAGACCTGCTTGAAGTCTTTCAGTAATTTCATACCAAGAGTTAAAGCAGGTTCTGGACCGTATTCATCTTGAATTTGTTTTAGCACATCTGGAATTACCGAAATGGATGGAACACCGTGCGTTTTTGTGTAGATGGAAGCAAAGACTGTACCCCAAGTGTCACAGTCCTCAATGTGTGGTGCGATTCCCATTGGGAGACATATAGTCAGAATCCTGTGTTTTTCTAATGGGGTGGTGTCAGGAAACACCGCCTCTATTTGGGTGATTTTCTGTGCCAACCAGAATGGTATTTGTTCCCGTTTAGCTGGAACTTTACCTAGGCAGGATTGGATGTTCTGTGGTGTAATTTTATTTGTGTTCCCCTGGTGAGGGGTCAGCTGTGGAATTTTAATCGCTGGCTGAATTGTTGAAGTCCGCATTACATACTGAACTAATTGTCTATGAATTTTAGTAATTGTTTTAGCTGTATTAACAGCTCAGCTGCAGGCATCCTATCGATGTCTGGATGTGGTGTGTATCCGGCTAAGACCGGCCACGTTGCTCCTGGTCTACCTAAAGGACCGAGCCTGGTGATGTGATTATTATGTTTTAGGGCGCCATCAAATAAGAGCAAATGCTCTTGGAATTTGAGTGGTACTTCCACCTCCTCGAAAGGAGTGTACGTTTCAGGAGGTTCCTCTACTTTGTAATAGTGGAAGTACTTTGTTACAGCATTTGCTGCTGGAAAATGTATCCATGAATAGTATACCTCTGTCTGCCGATATTCGTGTGCCTCAATTACGAATATGACTGTGCCACCTCTAGGTGTCAGTCCATTTTCTATAAGTTTTAAGGTTATAGATCTCCTTTTTATGACCGGAATGAGTGTTATATTCGGGTCTGCTGCTTGCATGGTAGCATCAGCATCTGCGAGTTCAGTAGCTAATCTAACTGCCTCTCTTTCGTCATCACTCTCTGCCATTTTACAGACAGGATGGTATTATGTTTGTTTGCAGATCAGGTTTCTTTATGGAAACTGAGATTAGATGCACAATATTTTGGAACTGTTTATCCTTCAACGTTGACTTGACCAAGAACCATACATAGGAGTTCCCTCCTGCGAGGTTATTGGAGGATATAACCTTTCACCCACTCCAGACGTCTTTGGAGTATTTGGGAAAAGGGGTCTGAGTAAGAAAGCACGACTGAGTTACTCTAAATGTCTTACGTTAGTTTTATCGCCCTTTCCAAACACGTTGGGCGCCATGTAGTGTAGCTCCTATTTTCCCAATAGGCTCTACGCATTGGAATAGTACCTACAGCAGTAAAGGCCTAGGCCAGACGTTAACTAGGTCTACTACTGTCGATACTAGACTTAATTTTTGGGTTTGCCAGCTAAGCTCAGAGTTCGCTAGAAACTTTCTCGAATGTTCAAGGAAGGAATTAACTCCCCTGATTAGACAAGAAGGGATTTAGTTTCTGACAACCATAGAACATGACAACTTTGCTCTCCCCTAATCAAGAGTCAATCTCGAGAGTCGTGTGAGCACAAGGCAATTATTTTACTCAGTCAGTACGTGCATTCTTAGTCTCATCAGAATGTAGAGAAAATGAAGAGACGGGCGTGTTCAATAAAAGATGTTATTTATTGATCAGTCTCTTTTCTCATACATGAGAAATGGATCGATATTATTGCAATACTTATAGTTAAGTAAAGTGCATACATTAAAAGCAATAGTATAAAATAATACTGTAAAAACATTGATATGGTTTCTGAGCCATATGATGTTTAAAATGATTAAAATATATTTACATACACATATACATTTGACTAAACGTACTCAACTGGTGTTTCTAAATACGCCTACCCCGTGTACCTGACCTAAGTCTAATGCGTGGGCGGGAATAGAAAGTTACAGTTTAAGTTAAGTTTGTTTTTGCCAAGTGAATAACTAAAGAATTCTCTGTGAGGGGTTATTCAGTTCTGTACCTGGAAGTTAGGATGAATGAGGAATGGTATCTCTTTCTCTGCTCTCGATATTCCAGGCTGCCTGCGAGGGCTGCCCGAAAGCGCCGGTGCTGGGTCTCTCGGCTTGAGATAGCAGCGCGTCTCTCAGCGCGTCAGGAAGGCGGGGCTGCTGCCAGCGGGGTCTGCTTCTGCTCTCGGCTTCGGCAAGTGTGGCTGCTCCGTCTTGTCACCACGCGTGTGTTTGCATAGGGCAAGGTCGGCAATATTTATACCTTAAAGGTGCCGAGATTGACGTAAGGATGGACATAGATACGTCAATAAAGATGTCATACGACTTGCTCGTTAGCACATTCTTTACTAAAGTTCTCTGTGAAATCAAAACAATGGCCGCACGGATTTTCCAGGTTGTCATAGGTTTGATTTGTTATGAGAACGTCGTATGCCTTATCAGGGGCTGGAGGAATGTCGCTTGTCTAATTAGATCTCAAGCGTTATGACCTAATCAGATAACACGTTCCTGTGCCGTAGTGTGACTGCGTCAGATAACGGTATCTGCATCATGGGGGCTTTTCTTGCCTCATGGGCTGACTGTTAGTTAACTTGATAGTTAGTTTAACCAGAATAGGGTCAGGAATAGGGGGACTGATTCAGAACCTATAGAAATACACAACAGCGTTGTGATTGGCCAGGGATTTTGTGAGGCTGTGTGCTTTCTGCCAGGGGGACGGAAAAAGAATGGTCGGCGCTCAGCAGTAAAGAGGTAAGTGCTTTTTTTATTATTCCCTCCTCCCTCGTTACCCCTCCCCCAACCCCATCACCTCTGGTCGATAGCAGCCACTACTGGGTTCATGACTACAATATAAGTGACAGCATTTTTCATAGATTAAACCAAATCATTGAAACATGTCTTTCACAAATATTCTAATGAATGGTATGTGAGTAGTCTTGTTCTTAAAAATCTGCAGATTTTACGATAAATAAATAATCAATTCACATTTTACCCTAATTAAAATATGCACATTTTATAGGAACATGGGTGGGCGCCAAATCTATATAAACTGCATTCGGAGGATTTGCTTCCATTCACCTCATTTAAAGGCAGGAGTAATGAAGCAGGCAAACGTATGACTGACTTCCTGGCTAAACTTTGTATAACGTAAACATGTATTTAGAAACAAGATCTTTCCGGCTACAATTTTCGATAATTCCAAACTAAGGGGCCGATTAGGATGGGGGACGGACTTGCGTCCGTCCGCCACCCCAGAGGTGGAGGGACCGTCCGCAGGGGCAGCGGCGGTCCCTCCGTGCAAATTAGGATGTGACCGCCACCCTGGCGGTCACATCCTGTATGTTTTAACATTGCGGCGGGTGCTGCTTGAAGCAGCACCTGCCGCAATGTTAAAACTGCATGTGTTACATTTACATGCACAAAGCGGCAGGCACCGCACGGTGCCTGCCGCTTTGAGCATGTAAATGTTGGGGGGTACCATAGGTACCCCCCATGTGCACCCCCCAACCCCCGACACCCTGGGGGTCCGCAACGGCCCCCAAAAGCCAAAGTCCACATGCTTTTCCACGGCGGAAAAGCCGCCGCGGAAAAGCATGTGTTTGTGCAATTCCTAATTTGGCTGACGGTGTCTTGCAGACACCGTCACCAAATTGCCCTCCTCACACCGCGGATCAGCGGCGGACGGACCTGCCGTCCGCCGCTGGTCCAACCGCACTCCCACCGCCATCCTGATCTGGCGGTGGGTCTTCTATGTCACTGCGGCGGATAATCCGCATACTACGGGCCGGCGGTGGCTTCCGCCGGCCCGGAGTATGCGGATTATCCGCAATCATAATGAGGCCCTAAGTTAATAGATGTTTATTTCATGTATGTTTTACTGAACTGGTGGTGATGTAGTTTATTTAGCAGAATCACTGTCAAGTATGCCTTGTTCCAAAATCAGTACTAAATTCACGCCTCATACTGTGTGCGTTTTAAAATTAAAAGCAAGAACATTATCCAGGTTGAAACATAAGCAGGCACTGGTAAAGTCAATAAGCCTAACTTTAATGAGCTAACGTGCGTCACATAGGGACGCACAAACACACAAAGACAATTTGTACTGTGTCTCTGTGCAATCTCTGTTTTTTCTATGCCTTTCATGTATGTGCCCTAGTTTGTATTCCCTAACTTGCAGTTCCAAACGGTAGCCGCACCACAAAATCGGAAATGAAAAAAACAGTCCCTCAGGATGGGGGAATAAGCAAAAGGACACACAGAGAAAGATCTCATTTAGGTGCAAAATCAGTCAGTACAGAATGAGAAATGATGGTACGATGTCACGTTAGGTGTAAATGTATTGATCAGGATTACATCACATTTAGCTGACAGCACATTATGGTGCAAAATCCCCTTGGTGCAACATAAACATGTGTCGAAAACCTTTGAGTGCACAAATACTATATTTGTGCAAAGTCACATTTAGCTGAAAGATGATACCTTGGTGAAAAACTCTTTTAGATACAAAATTATATTTGATGGAAAGTAAGCAACCTTGTGGTATCATCTCAATGTGGTAAGTGTGGCTCAATGGTTAGAGCGGCAGACCCTGATGCAGAGGTCTAGCCCGGGACCAGGGTTCAATTCTCTGCCTCGGCGGGTCTTGGGCTAAAAAATTCCACGTACTTCTCGCCTCGGTGCCTATTCCAATCATGGAGTCCCACTCTGCAACTCTGGGCAATAGCTTGCTTAACGGCCACAACGGCCCCCACAACGCTAAGGATGCCTGGCCTCCACCTTGGGGGTGCCCAGAAGTGGACACCTCACAGGGAAAGCCAGGATGGGTTCCACAGTGGTATTTGTACAAGCGCCTTGAGACCCTTGCGGGTGAGTAGTGCGCTATACAAGTATCAATTTACATTTGAATTAAGACAGACTACATTTAAGAACACATAATAGATCTTGGGATTACAGTGTAGCGATATCTGGTGTAATAGTAGTTCAATGTATTTAAGGAAATCAATTTTTGGGACTTAAAGGATATGGAGTGCCAAAGTATGAATTAATATTCCATCAAATTCAGGTTAACACATGAAAAGAATAACAAACGGATCGGCTTGAGAATGGGATACAAATTTTATCTAGTAATTTAATCCACAAGTAGGGTTTGGCAGAACTGAATAATAATCACCTGCATTGCGTCAGCCGTTTTTAAAGACACAGGAAATCATGCCACAGTACTGCCTCTGCTCAAAAAGCTTCATCATTCATTTTAATAACCATCAAATCCTCGATATCACAGAATCCGCCTTTAATAGGTTCAGCCTCTCTCCTCTGTGCCATAACTATGAGTTGGATGGGCTTATGTGAGTTTAGTGACTTTCACAGTTCACTCTGAAAAGAGTTGTAATTATCCCTTTAGGAGAACAATTGCCCAACACAAAAAGTAATACAATTACTTAAGGAAGTATATGTTTCTTTTATACTTGTAAATAATATCTAAGTTAATAATATTATTATTTAAGATATTGTTTTATATTATATTGTTTTATGCATTTTAGATTTGTTTATTAGTTACACTTATATATAATTATTTGTTAATGTATTATTGTACTTTCATGTAATATATGCTTTTGGGTTGGTTGGATTATTTGGGGACTGGATGAGCAGGGTTTTACGTAACAATATTTTATACTTACTTTGTAATTAATTTATTGTTATTTATTGTTATTTATTTTGATATTATTGTACTTTTTAATGGGATGTGGGTTTCATGGAAGAACTGGGGTGGTAGTTTTAAAAAAAATTGTTTTCAAATTAATTAATATACTTTTGTACATTATGAACACATTATTATTCACAATGTTAATCAAGTAATGTAATGCATTAGTTTTTTTAACATAATTTATCAATTATTGAGCTTCTTTTATTAAAGTTAAAAAAATAGAAAAAGAAAAAGTGGGTTTAATTTTTTTAAGTTTGAGTTTTGTGAGAAGTGTATGATTATGTTGAAGAATAATTCAAATATTTGTTCGGGAACTTATTTTGCAATAGATGATTTGTATTTTTTTAAATCAAGATAATTAAAAGAAAGTAATATTCTGGAGTTTAGTGTTCAAGTATTTTGTTATGCAATGAATGCAAATAATAAATACATTTAATTTAATCTTTCATTCTTTAAACAGTAATACATGCAAGTTACATTATATTTGTTGGAAAACTAGTACAACACAGTTTTGTCACATATACAGAATGTTATTGCTCTAGGTTATTTGTGCACTGTTGGGAGGGAAAGGGCAATGGCATAGACTTGGACTACGGAGGTAAAGGGGAGGAAGTACGGGCAAATGTAACAAGCTGATTGCGTTAAACAGGTGGGAGGGCCAGTGGCAGAACAGCAGACCACGGAGGGCTGAGGTGGGCAAGCACAGCAAGCTAAGCATGCAGGACAGACAAGAGTGTTTGTGCCAGCACAATAAATCATGAAGGGCAGGAGGGATGGGGTAGAGGCAGCAAGCGGACCTCATTGGGCAGGCTGCAGGAGTAGTGGCATATGCAATAGACCAATAGAAAATAAATTCCTAGGCAAGGCACAATTTCATTAATATCAACATAATCATACAAACAAAATGATAAAGAATAGAAGAGTGCGCATTTAATAATCACTCGAGACCGGTTTGGACGAAACTTCGTCAACGTGGTTTTAAATAGAACCATTTTCTTGAAAAAAGAAGTGTTCAGAATTAGCTCAGACGGTTTCTGCCAGCGTGACGTGAGAGAATTTGTTTGTATCCCAAAATATAAAGGTGAAAAAAAAGCACAACAGAATTATTTTTATTTAGTGGACGAATTTATAGATTAAAAAATCTATGGCATGAAGCAAATGTTGCCTAGAAAGTAATATTATATCTACAATATGGAGATTAAAGATCGAATCTGTCAGTACATCAAAGTCCATGATTTGGCTCATATCAAGCAGAAAGCCAGTCATGAAGCTCATCTAGTAAATTGTGGTATTCCTGACGAAGGCGCAAAGAGTGCCGAAATGCACGTTGAAGACTTATCTTTAGTCACAGATTATTTTTTTTTGTGATTTATGTAAAAAATTACAATGTGAAATTTTATTGACTCATTGTCGATATAGTAATACAAATACATTTTTTGAAAGCCATGGTTATCACTTTTTTGTGTCCTTTTATAAAATAGCTTTTTATTGTCATATACATGTAATTTAAGGTTGTTACACTGAGTTCTTTATAATTTTGATTGTATGATTATGTTGATATTAATGAAATTGTGCCTTGCCTAGGAATTTATTTTCTATTGCATTATTGCCCTACCCTAGGAATTGTGAAATCAATTTTTCAGGGGGTCCTTAATACCTACATTTGATGTGCAATAGACCACACAGGGAGGTGGGAGAGCAGTAACAGTATAACAGAGCATGGAGGGTAAGATGGAGAGAGGGCAGGGGCATGGACAACAGAGGACAGGGGAAAGGGGCAGAGACAACAAGCTGGCCATGCAGGGCAGGTGGCAGGAGCATCACAGTGGACCATGGAGAGCAGGAGTGAGGGGATAGGTGCATGCACACGGACAATGGAGAACAGGGAGATGGGAGATGGCATGGGCAGTAAGCTGACCACATAGTTCAGGCAGGAGGACATTAGCCACACAGTGCTCCATGGAGGGCAAGAGAGAGGAGGCAGGAGCTTGAACACAGGCAACAGAAGATGGGGCAGCAAGTTGACAATGCAGGACAGGCAGGAGGGGGAACCAAAGAGGATGGACACAGCTTCAGAACAGGGAGGGCAGGAGAGAAAGACTCAGTCAATGGAGAGCAGGGACAACAAGCTGACCATGAGGGCATACAGGAGGGGTAATGGTAGTGCAACAGACTATATAGTGCAGGGGGAAGAGGCAGAAACAGCTCAATGGACCATGGAGGACAGAAGGGAAGGAGCAGATGCATGGACATGGACAACAGGCGGCAGAGGGGAGGGGGCCGAGGGTCCAGGAGCAGCAAGCTGATCATGCAGGGCAGACTGGGGGGCACTGGAAGCACAAAACACCATGGAGGGCAGGATAGAGGGCATGTGCATGGACAACAGAGAGAAGGTGGGAGGTGGTCAGGAGCAGCATGCTGGCAACACAGGGCTTGTGAGAAGGGCAGTGGCAGCACAGCGGACAACATTTGCCAGGCAGATGGGTTAGTGGCAGCACAACAGATCATGGTGGGCAAGGAGGTGTAGGCTAGGGCATGCACAAAGGACCATTGAGGCTAGAAGAGAGGGACTAAGGGCTGAACATAGTCAGCTTAGGACAGGTGGAAGGGGCAGAGGCAGCAAACTGACCATGCAGGGTCGGCAAGAGGGGCAGTGACAGCACAATGGACCATGGAGGGCAGGAGGGAAGGGATAGACTCGATCAATGTTAGGCATCGGTGAGGTAGCCGGGAAGGGGAAGCAAGCTGACCATGTTAGGCAAATAGGAGGGTCAGTGGCAGCACAATAGATTGTGAAGGGCAGGCAGGAGGGGCCGTCATAGCTCCATGGACAATGGAGAACAGGAGTGAGGGGGCAGGAGCATGGACTCGGACAATGAAGGGCAGGAGATAGAAGGGCAGGGACAACAAGTTAACAACCAAGGGAATGCTGGAGGGGCAGTGAACACACACCAGACCAAGCAGGCCATGAGAAACGGGGCAGGCTCATGGACTTAGACAACAGAGATCACAAAGGAGGAGATTAGGAGCAGTAAGTTAAGCACTGAGAGCACATAGGAGGAGCAGTGGCTGGACATAAGACCACATGGGGCAGGAGGGGGCAGGAAAATACTTCGACAATGGAGGAAAGGGAGGAGGCTGCAGAGCAGCAAGCTGATTCCTAGAGACAAAAGTCTAGTGAAGCAAATCTGTTTCCAATATAATGAGGCCAGGAAAAAAAGAAATAAAATCTTGAAGGAGGAATCATGGGAACAACTTTACCAAGCGGCTGTTACAAACAATTCTAAGGATTTCTGGAGTATCGTTAATGCCCCCTTCCTTAAATCACCATCAGTCCCTACATTGGACTGTCATGTTGATGAGGAATCTTGGGTCGGGTATTTTTCCCGTATATTTGATCCTAACATGGAAGGGGTGTTAACACAGAAAGTACCCGCGACCCCTTTCAATGATCTACCACTGGTCTTTGAATATTATGAAGTTAGAGAAGCCCTAACTCAGTGCTCCATTGACAAAGCGCCAGGACCGGATTGTACTCCCATCTATTTCTTTGTTGATCAGCCAGATCTGTGTGGTCCGGTGCTGACAAATGTTTTTAATGCATTTGCAAAAAAGGGCCCACCAGATTCATGGAAGAAATCAATTTATAAGAAGGGGGACAAATCCAAACCTAAAAGTTATAGACCCATATCATTGCTGGACAGCATGGCCAAACTCATGGGAAGGGTTTTACTGAATCGCTTAGAGGTATGGGCAGCTAAAAGTAATGTTTTAATTCCGGTCCAATACGGTTTTAAAAGGGGTATGGGTACCCAAGACCAGTGCCTTAATCTCAGCCTGCTAATCGCTAAGTACACCCAAGCAAAGTCTGGCAGATTATACCTGGCGTTCATGGATCTGTCCGCAGACTTTCACTGCGTGACACATGAACACCTATGGAGAATAATGGAGGAAATGGGCATAGATGGGGCGATTATATCGTTCATCAGGCAGCTTTATTCATCAGCTATGGCCTGCATCAGATACGGGAGAGATGGTGAGCGCTCCAGGGCGTTCCCAATTTACATAGGAGTCCGCCAGGGTGGTGTACTTGCCCCATTTCTTTTTTCTGTCTACACTAATGGGGAAGAAGCACTCCTGACGGACTCTACACTAGACGTCCCAAAACTTAACAACGTTTGCACACCAATCCTCCTATATGCTGACGATGCAGTGTTAATTGCCCGTACGGGTGTGGCCCTACAAAAGTTACTAAACACATATGTAATTTACATGCAAAAATTAGGGCTAAAAACTAATGAGCCAAAATCTTTAATTTTAGTCCCTGGAATGAAGGATAGGAAGGTTCCAATTTTTTATATTTCTGGAAAAAAAATAGCCCACACCGATATCTTTTCATACCTAGGTGTAACATTTGATACGCAGCTATCATGGTCCGGCATGCGCGCTAGCAGGGGGCTATTATTAGAGAGAAGAATTATTGCTCTCCCTTCTTTCATCAAAAAGTTGGGGGCGAAGCCGATCAACATGGTAAGAAAGGTATACACAGCTAAATCAGTTTCGGTAGCATCTTATGGGGCCATACTAATTCATCTCCCCTACAAGTAATAGAGGACATTTTTTGGAAAAAGCTAATGGACCTTCCCGTAAGCTGCTCCAATTTTAATACCCATACAGAATTGGAGGTCCCATATCTGCCTGACACAATCTCTGTGGCACCAATTATTGTGTGGCATTCCATCTGGAGAAAAGAGTCTATTCAGATTACCTAAAACCTAATTGAAGATTGTCTATCCATGGAAAATGCACATAGAATTCCATGGATTTCATATATTAAATGAACCTTCTCCGCTTTAGGTTTGGAACGCCTATTTACTAACCCCAGGGATTGCATGAGCATTTCACGGCGGGAGGGATCAGATGCCAGACTACAAACAAACTGTATAAAGGTGTTGGTGAAACTATATCTTGAAGGCCCGAAGCCTTAGGAAGGGATAATGTCATGCCTATGCACTGTATCAAATGCATTAATCAGATTCCGATGAAATCTTATTCCGTGCATGCTGGCATCCTGCAGGTATTTACTCTATAAATGACTTACCCTGCTGTCCCTGTGACAATTTATCTGTACAATAAAATTTACACATTTTTTCTTCTGTAAATTTGATAGGGGCCCCTTTAAAAGATTAATTCTCCCCTTGGTGTGCAAATTTTATTTCAAACAATGTCGCGTAGCAATGTTCTTTCTACAATCCCTGCCTAACCCCATGGTTTGTTTGTCAGTAGCTTCTTTTTTGACGCACTCATGGAAAATCATGCGGCAGTACAACATCACAAAATTAATTTGAAATATTTTTTAATTACTACTGTTATTATTTTGCTTTGCTATTTTTACTCACACTGATATGTACAGCACTCTGTTTTTGCACTGATTGACGTTTTTATTTAAAATTGTTTTCATTTGTCTTTTGCTGTTTTTAAACTGTATTCATATGTACTTTTATGATCTTATATTATAAGTATCTAATAAAGTAATTGACTGACTCAAAGTGCTTTGTCTGTGGACATGACACTGCACATTGAGTTGTAAATGTCAGTCCATCCCATTCCTCCCTTCCCAGAAAGACTCTTCAGAATGCAGATGAATGCAGATGAGTTCTAAGAATGGAGATGAGCCTCACCTTCCTGTGTTTTGGATGTCTACAAGGAATGCACAAAGAATAGCTGTCACTCACCCCAGACATGTATTGGAGATGGACTGTCAACTTTCTAAAAGTGTAATTTGTAAAACAGTAATGTTGAATCTAACTTCAAGAAAGATTTAGCATTACCATTTCAAAGATATGAAACACGAAAAAAGGTACTCCTCACTGATCAGGAATTACAGCTTAAGGGGGCGTGGCTTGAACGCCGCACAAGATGGCGGCTTGATAGCGGAGCTCCGCTAGTCATTCACCGGGACCGGCGACTTTCTCCGCATTCACCGGGACATTGTGGGCGCAGATAACATATTCCGCTGTCGGAACATGAGGTGAGCAGAAGGAGCTAACCTGCTTTCCTCTACTCCAGCGTTATGCGCTCATTCCTGTGGTGACGCGGTTCGCTACTCTAGCGGCCGCCATTTTCTTCCGTTCTGCCGCGCTCTTTCCTCCACCACAAAACGCCGCTTTTATGCCTCAGCGTACGTGCTGCGGATATTTCCTACACCAGCCTCATGCCTAACAGAGACTATTTCTCTATCATGTCTCTCCACTTGAGACACTCTCTACCTCTTTTTTGATGAAAACGAAAAACGTTATTTTCCTTCAACAAGCCTTAGTGTTCATTTCTCCTGCATGCTGCCTTTCTCCACACAATATGGGGACACGCTCATCTGTATAGCACCTATGGACACTCTTCAGTCGCAATAGCCGTCCTCAATATGTTGTTCCTTACCATGCAGTGAAACTTTATTTACACAATTTTTTTTTTTTTCTGGCTTTCTGTGGAGAAAATATAAGCTTTGTGATTGTCATTTGGTTGCATCTCGTCATTTCTCGTTGCAACATTTATACGCTTTTCAGTTTTTCATCATAAGCGTAACTCATGCTTCCTCTTTACAAGACTTTTCATCTGACTTTTGTGGTGACATTGCATTTCTTTCAATAGCTATATATGGGGAAGCTTCGAAACCTCAAACTTAAAGTTTCAAAGACCAATCCACAACTTTCCTCAGACTCTGACTCTGTTACGCAAAATATGGATGATCCTGTTCTCCACAAACCAAACGCTGCTCACGGCGCTATCCCTAAGGCTACTACATCCAGTAAGCTTATTCAACCTGGTTCAACGAAACGTCTGAAAAAAGACCCTCCCTCTCCAGGTTCTGCATCGCACTCAGCGTCCATGGATCTTATCCTGGAGGAGCTTCGAGCACTTAAACCCTTTATGGCCGAAACCACTAAAACCTTGCAATTTCTTCATGACAAATGGTCCACTCTGGAATCGCGGGTTCTTCTGGTGGAACAATCTACCGAGTCTCTTCAGTCTTCCTGCGCAAAAATTTCACGCTTGGAAAAAGATGTCTCTCTCCTGAAACGACAGTCGGAGGAGTTGGAAAATCGCAACCGGAGGAACAACTTACGCCTTTATAATCTTCCGGAACTTACAGAAGGATCCAATCCGACAGCTTTTTTCCAAACCTTTTTGCCAAAAATTTTGGATCTTCCACCTTCCTTTTCGCTTAACATCCAACGTGCGCACAGACTTGGCCCGAAAGTTTCCTCCAAACCCCGCGGAGTCATCATGCTGTTCCTCCAATATACTGACCTCCTTCAAGTACTCTCGGCAGCAAAGACTAAAAAGCAGGTTATGTGGGAGGGGCACAGGTTATATCTTTCCCAAGATGTTGCTAAGGTTACAGCTGATCGTCGAAAGCAATTCCTCGATTTGAGACCACGTCTGAGAACCCTTGGTGCTAGATTTGGTCTGCTACATCCATGTCTCTTCAAGGTAACCTACAAAGATAGAACAACGACATTTGAAGATCCACTCGTCCTTGAAGAGTTCCTCCATCGTCACGAAACCGAAAACATGGACACTGCAAGACCTGTCTAACCATTCTTGTTTTCCCATGTTTTATTGGTTGTCTGCCTCTCTGTTATCCTGCTGTATCTTGTTGCTGTTACTGTATTTGATTGAGTGCCTCTTACCCATGTATATCTAGCCCTATTTTGTGCAGTGTTATCGTGATATTTCTCTGCTTCATTTACCACATGTCTCTATAATGTTTTTCTTCTGATTTTTTATCTTCTTACAGCTCCTCTCCTCGTGTTTCTTCATCCCGGTGTACCCATGTTTCCCTCCAATTTTGTTCCATCGCTGGGCCCTCAGGTGTTTGACGGTGTAAGTCTTCGTTGTTGATGTCGTCCTCTTCTGGCGTCGTCACCCCTCAGTTCTTTTGACTTGTTTTCTATTTGTTGAGATCTTTTTACTCTCTACATGTATTGTTCTGCATTTACTAATGTTCTCTTTTCCTATTCTCTTTTTCAACCTTTTCTCTTCTGTTTCCTTACTATGTTCTCTTTCTTCGCTTCTGATTTCTTTCTCTTACAATTACTATTTTTCCACTCTCATTTTTATTCTCTTACTTTTTCAATTCATTTTTTCTTCTTTTTATATCATTCTATTGAAGTTGCAAATTCCGAGTAATTACATGGAATGTTAAGGGGTTAAATAACCCCATTAAACGTCAACGTGTTCTAACACACTTGACACGGCTTAAAGCCGACATAGCTCTCCTCCAAGAATCCCACCTTTCGGACAAGGAGGCTAATAAACTTAAACGTTGTTGGGTGGGACATGTTTTTCATTCCCCTGCTTTAGGTAAGAAAAATGGTACTGTTATTTTATGTCATAAAAAGTTAAATGTTTCAGTTATTTCTTCTGAACATGATGCTAATGGCCGTTGGGTTCTTACTAATCTTCTTATTGATAAAATTCCTATCGTCATCTTTAATGTCTATGCTCCTACAGGTGTTGATAAATTGTTTTGGCCTGCTATTTCTGACAAATTGGTTACAATTAATGAGCAATATGTTATTTTTGGTGGTGATTGCAACCAAGTTCTGGACCCCTTTCTGGATAGAAATTCCAAAGTTAAATTTATTCCCTCTAAGATGCATTCCCAATTTCTTACTTCTATTCGAAATTATGCTCTAGTTGACATTTGGAGATTATGTAACCCTGACCTTAGAGAGTACTCGTTTTATTCCCCCACCCATCATTCCCAATCCCGTATTGATTACCTCTTCCTCAGCAAGCCCCTAGCACAGCTAACCACTCATTCAGACATTGGTTCCATTTTAATTTCAGATCATGCTCCCGTTTATGTTGATATTGATCTTATCCCCTTTTCCCCTCATTCAGGACGATGGAGATTTAATAACTCTTTACTTCTAGACCCCATTTTCTGCACTAAATTTACAGCTTTTACCTCTGAATTCTTTGCACTAAATCACCTCCCTGAAACTCCTTTTGTCACGGTGTGGGATTCCTTCAAAGCAACTGCTAGAGGTTTTATCATTGATTTCGTATCTCAAAAGAAAAAACAATCAATCACCAAATCAACTCAACTTTTAGATAAAATCAAGAATCTAGAATATACCTATTATAATTCTACCTCTGAATCTTCACTTCGCGAACTTATTTCTGCCAAAATTGAATTTAATAAATTTACTACAAATGCGGCATCAAATTCTCTCCTTAAATGTAATTCCCGCTATTACGGCGGCCAAAACAAAATGGGCAAGCTTCTAGCAAACTACCTCAAGATACGGAAAGAAAAAACAAAGATTGACTCTATACAGGGTCCAGCTGGTGTTTCTTTCTTCAAAGACAAAGACATATTAACCCAATTTGTCTCTTTCTATCAAACTTTATACACTCCTGAATCCAGTCCTGACCCCATTGATCTTCTTGCTTATTTTCAGGATATTCCTTCCCCTCCATCTTCTCATGTTGATTTTCAATCATTGGATTTACCTATTTCCTTCTCTGAAATTTCACATGCTGTTTCAATCCTCCGCCGTGGCAAAGCTCCAGGACCAGATGGTTTTACCATTGAGTTCTACAATCACTTTTCTTCCCTTCTCCTCCCTAAACTTTTATTATTATTTCAATCCTTTGTTACTTCTGGCTCCTCTCAGGGTACTTTTCAAGAAGCATTAATCTGTCTAATACCCAAACCAGATAAAGATCATACCATATGTAAAAACTACCGCCCAATCTCCCTAGTAAATACGGATTATAAGATTTTTGCCAAGATTATAGCCCTTCGCCTAGATCCTCTGCTACCAGAACTTATTGGTCCTGAACAATCTGGATTTGTTAAAGGTCGTTTGTCATCTGATAATTCTCGTGTTTTCTTTAATATTTTGAATAAAGCCACCTCCCTCTCCTCTCCACTGGCTGCCATTTCTCTTGATGCCGAGAAGGCTTTTGATAGGATAGGCTGGGATTTTATGTTTCAAGCTCTTCGTTGGTTTGGTTTCCCTCCTAAATTCATATCTCTTATTTCTTTACTCTATTCTAGCCCCCATGCTTCCATTTTTGCTAACGGGATCACTTCTGATTATTTTCCCCTTCGTCGTGGGGTACGTCAAGGTTGCCCTCTATCTCCTCTTTTGTTTATTCTAGCTTTAGAACCTTTTTTATCCAAGATTAGACGCGATGATACTATTTCTGGTTTTCAATATGGTCCCCAACAGCAAGTTAAATTATCGGTGTACGCTGATGATATTTTATTTTATTGCTCAGACCCTCAAACGACTCTACCTTCCTTCTTGACGCAAGTCTCCTCCTTTTCTAAGGTATCAGGCTATCGACTTAACTCGGACAAATGTGAAATCCTACCCCTAAATCCTTTATGTCAAAAACATCTATTTGATGCATCTGGCTTTTCCTGGCAACCCTCTAAGATTAAATATCTGGGTGTCTGGTTCGCTCCTCGTCTCTCTGATACCCTCAAATTCAATTTTGACTCCCTCGCTACTAAACTCTCTACATCCATCAAGCGTTGGAATCCCCTTTTTCTTTCTTGGTGGGGTCGCCTGGACTCCATTAAGATGATGCTTGCTCCTTTGGTCCTTTACACTATTTCTATGATCCCCATTCGTATCCCTAATCACCACTTCAAGTCGATAGATTCTATTTTGTTAAAGTTTTTATGGAAAGGCAAAAAACCCCGAATAGCCATCTCTGTCTTAAAGAAGGACAAATCTCTGGGTGGAGTCAAATTTCCCAATTTTAAATCATATCATAATGCCTTTTCCTTGAAACAAACCTTGCGTTGGCTTTCTTCGGATCTTCCCTATTATCCTCCACTTTGGTTGACGATAGAATCATCTTTCCTTCATCCTTATGAATTCATTGAGGTTCTTTCTTTTTCCTCTAATGTAACCTCTCTCAGATCTCCCATTATTACCCACTCTCGTTCTCTTCTTCAGCCTTACTTGTTATCTTCCTACCCTTCCCCTGCTTCTACTCACCTCCAGCCTATTTGGCATAATAAACACCTTCAAATCCGTAATCGCTCACTCTATTGGAAATCTTGGCATTCACGTGGTTTGAAATGGATCTCTCAACTTCTTTCTGATACTCATCCTCTTCCTTTTCATCTCCTACAAACCCAATTTTCGTTGCCATCCTCTTCTCGTAAACAATATTTATCGCTCATCCCCTCCCTTACCCAGTATCTTTCTTCTCTCCCAGCTACCAACTCTATTCCTGCAGCACACCTTTCTATTTCAAATGCTCTTGACCACTCCCCCTCTGCTTCTTTTCTCTATAAATCGCTACAATCTTCTATCGAACGCACTAAATCTAAGGTTGAGTTGGCTTGGGAGAAAGATCTGTCTCAAATCTGGCCCTCTACTCTTTGGGATAAAATTTGGTCTAAAATTCACAATACATCTAGAGCTGCTAACACTACCCAAACTTTATTTTTTATCTATAATCGTACATTATTTACTCCCTTACTTCTGTCATCTTTCTCCTCTGACACTCCCTCCACTTGTTGGTCCTGTCCCTGCCCTTTGGCTGATTTGAAACATATGCTCTTCGAATGCCCTCCCATTCTACATTTCTGGCAATTAATTTGGTCCCAATTCCATAAAATTTTCAATTTCACTCTCCCCTTTTCAATCATTCATATTTTTCTAGGTTCCCTTTCCCCTGCTCTTTCTGGACCCCATCATAGACACAAATTACTTGATCTTTTGATAGCCATTGCTTTTCACCATATTACATCGCATTGGAAACAAGCTAAAGATGTCTCCTTCTCTGCTTGGTGGAACGCAGTTTGTTTCAATCACCGACTGGACACCAATTTTGTCTCCCCAATTTCCCTAGCAATTAAACGTGACCTTCTATGGATTCCCCTTACAGAATATTTGTCCAGAATTGCCAGGCCTTCTCCCACTTCTCCAATTTGCAATGAGGAAGTTCAAAAACCTCCGTGATTGTTTTCCCTTAATTATATGCAAGATTATTGATTGCTTCCTATGTTTTATATATAACACTTATGCGTTACACATTTCCACTGTTTTCCCTCCTACCTCCATATTCCTGAATTTTTATTGCAAATTATTATACTGTATTTGATACCTCTTTGATTAAGTTCTTCCTTTGTAAGAGAGATTTCTTGTTTTTTATACCTTATGACTGTTTCTTCATGTACTGTCTTTGCTTCTTTATGCCTTAATAAACTTCAAACTTAAAAAAAAAGGAATTACAGCTTAAAAGTGTATTAAGGACTTCCCAATGCTGGCCTATTAGAGGGTAGGCCTTACAGTAGTGAAAAAATAAAATAGGTTGTTTGTCACTACCAGGACATGCACACCATGAACATACATGTCCTACCTTGGACTTACATGACATCCTGCCCTTGGTATTACTTAGGGTCTACCTTAAAGGTGATTTGCGTGTAACAAAAGAGTAGTTTAAGGCCTGGCAAGTAGTTTTAAATGTCAAGTCAAAATGGCAGTACATTGCACACACAGTCACTGCAGTGGCAGGCCTGAGACAGGTTTGAAAGGCTACTTCTGTGGGTGGCACACACAGTGCTGCAGCCCACTCGTAGCATTTGAAGTAGTGGCCCTGGTATGTGGTATACCATGTTACAAGGGACTTACCAGTACCACAGATATGCCAATCAGGTATATACTAATGTCATGTTTAGGGGAGAAGCACATGAACATGCATTTTAGCACTGCTTGCATGGTCTACCCCAGGCCTGTGTTCTACCTTGAAGCCCATTCCTTGGAGGGAAATGGACCAACTCAACAGTTTTGGATTCTCACCCCTCATTTGTATGAGCAACCTGAGGGCCCTGGGGTCAATCTAGCTCAGTAAGTGAGTGCCAAACAGATATGGCATCACCTTCTTCAATGCCCAGACCATAGCAAAGCTTATCTCTCTCAATAACACTCCATCTCTGTTCCTGGGGAAGTAATCTCCTGCAGGTGAAGGCTGCAGTTTGGTCTTGGCCCTCCTGATTTAGTTGGGATATTACGGCCCCTGTGCCATGCACATAAAAACAGGGAACTGTTGGTCTATCACTGTTGCAAAGTCATCCTGTGCCCTGGGCACCCCTCAACATTCTGCTGACTGGTACTGCTGGACACTGACTCTGACTGACCCTGGGCTCTGCCTAACCAGGCCCAGGGCCAGTGCTATGCTACAGACACACGCAGAATACAGTGAAAACAAATACATACAATAGGGTACGCTATGGGTTAGGGTACCCCTGTGATTGGCATGACCTCCCCTATAAAACCCTAGTACATATAGGGCTGGGGGATTGCAACTACCCTTAAATTCCTAGTATTAAATAGGGCAGGACAGTTTAGAGGCCAGCAGCCTTTTCTGAACTGGCATGGGTGCACTGCGGGAACTTGAGGTCAGTTTAAACTCAGTCCTGTGTTGCAGGACTGCTTTTATAATGCAAATTTTCCCAAACTCGACTGGTGTTTGGGCACTTACAACTGGATACACTACAATGTTTTGGCATGGTAGGTACCACCAGGGTCTTCCCTAGGTGTCCCAAGGGTGGTGGGGGCGGGGAATCAGTTTCTTATAAGGAGAATCCTTATAAAAAAGGTTCTTATATGCCATGGGGTTAGTGAAATTACACATATCACTCCCCACATTGTAGTAAAGTACTTCCCAAAATGTACTTTTGTGCTAGGAGCACTGTGAAATGAGGATCTGCAATATTTTGATATATTCAGAACCTCTAAAGATGTTCCAGGGGTGGGAGGTCCTGTGGGTAAAGGCAGAATCCTTATAAACCCCGGAGAAAGAAAAGCCATAAAACTAGGAATAAAGGACTCAGTAGAATGATAATAATAAATCCATCAATATGGTATTGTTGAATTTATTCTAAAATGTACAGACAATAAGTCATAAGACTTGTAATACAAAATTCAGCTCTCTACTGCTCTGCCTTGATTGGTCAGAGATAAGCGGGTGAACCTGGCTACTTTGAAGAGGTGATAAATTACCCCTATGGTTAGGAAGCCTCTTGGAGAGGAGAGGGTGCTGGGAATACGAATGCCAGGGGAGGGATAGTAAATAAGGTTCTTCAAGGCAAGGGGGAGACAAGCTAAAGACATCAGTTTCATTTACAACTCTCCTTTTTGAACCACAGGCGGATGCTAGGCTTAAGAAAGGAATGAGCAGATACAAGGGGGAGATACTATGGATATTAGCCAACCCCGGGATGTGTTGAGCCAGCTCTTCTCCCTCTGCTGAAAATTCTGACATATTTAATTTTGGAAAAATAGTGGTTTCTGGGTTAGCATGTTGCCACACTTTGGAGGAAGTGGTCATGTTCTGGTGTGTTGCCCTGCACCTCTTTGGACAGGAGTGCCCTCCTGCTTGACCCCAGAGAACACTGAGGGCCTCATTTATGAGGTTTTGCTGTAGGGAAGCAAAGCAGGCCTTCCTGCTGCGCTTCCCTACGGCAAAAGAAAAGGGCAGGAATGCGCCATATCTATAAGAAACGGCGCATTCCTGTCCTTTTCCCCTACACTGGCACACAATGGACTGCCTGCGCCAGCGCAGGCACCTTTGCACAATGGTGCAAGGGTGCCGACCTTGCGGGATGATTATTTTCGAACAGGAAGGGAAACCTTTCTGTACAAAAATAATCACTAGAGGCTTTTCCTCTTTCTATGTGTGCTGCAGAATGCAGCACACATCGAAAAAGGAAAAACGAGGAGAAATAAAGATATTTCTCCCAGATGCGACTCCCTTACGCCTCCCCTGAGGAGGCGTAAGCTTTTGGCACTGCCTTAGATTTACGATTTCTCGTAAATCTGGGGCAGTGTCAAAAGGGCATGGATGTTGCTGAGAACGCCCCCGGCAACACCCATTGCACGCCCCTTTAATGCAGAACACTGCGTTAAGGGGACTGATATTTATCAGGCAGCATTAAGCCCAAAAAAGTGGTTTAGCGCTGCCTGATAAATATCACACAGGCTTCTGCGCCCCGGAACTTCACAACAAGTGATATTACGATGGCACAAGGGGCCTCATAAATGAGGCCCTGAATATTTATCTGAGAGGGGTGGTGCCTCTCTGATCTGCTTATGAAACCTAAGAGAATCAGAAGGGCCAACACTGAAGAGTTTGATGTGTATTCACCAGGCCTGCACTCTAAAGTTTACACCTTTTGCACCATCTGAAACTATAGCCCTGTGGATCAGGCCTGCTTCAAAAGAACTGAAGAGTGGACTCCCTGCAAGCTACAGGTTAACAGAGCCCAACTGCGCCATCATCACAAACAATACCTAGCCTGGAATACTACCAGTGGATCTATAAGGGTTTTGTCCAGGTGGATTGTGGGAACTGAATTCTCACACTTTCAAGGTCCCTCATGGAGATTCTAGAACCTTGGTTTGTGTGTTGGACACTTTGGGACCGGCAAGAGGAACTTCAGGAAGGAGTTCTGACAGGATCCAGCCTGCTTGAGGAGGCTACACAAGACTGGTGTCTTGTGCAGGTTCCAGCTTGCTAAATGTGAATGTGTCACTGCCAGAGGCAACAAAATGACTAAAAGTGGCACTGTTGGTATCTAAGCACTATAAAGTGACTAATCATTAATAATTTATCTCTCCCGTTCCCTACAGTGGATTATTTTAATTTGGGTTCATTTAAAAGATAAAAATAGTTTCTATTTTTATAAACTGGTGTTGGATTTTTATTGTGTGTTGAGTCTTAATTATGTACTGATTTGGTGTTTTTAAATGCTTTAAATACCTGTTAGGCCTGCCTGCTCGTAGCCAAGCTACCAAGGTTTGAGCATAGGAATAATTTTCTAATACCTATTCTGAGCCTTATATCCTGTCAGTGGTAAATGCATATCTACCACTACTAATAATCCATTTTCCAACAGTCACACTTTAAATACTGAAATTAATCCGAATCATTGAAGCCCCTGTCCAACCAGTCCTTTAGTAAGTCATCATTTGTCTTGATAGATTCCGTGTAGTCTTGGAAGGCAACAATTTTATAACATCCTGAGTGTAATAACTGCCGTATTGCCTTTGGTCTTCCTCTGGTATGATTCTGCTGTCCTGCGTGTCATGATGCAAGAAGTGGTATTCATCTAAAAAAGTAATCAATGGATCTTATGCTCCGAGATGGACTCTCCTGCACATCAGGATCTGAGCTAACATCTGGACTTGTTTCTGTTAGTAATATTTCCTGTTGCCTTCGTGTCGCAGTGCCTTTAAACGATTGTGTGTCCAGGTCATATATCCTATTGAATGTAAATATCATGCTCTGTTCATATCCTGCTCTTTTTCTTAGAAACTTGCTGTGTTTATGATACTTGCTCTCTTGCTCTCTGTCTCGAATTTTGCCAGTTTATCCTTCAGATTTTCCTTAAAAGTTTCAATAATGTCATTGTCCAAATCTGGTGCACCACTAATTTCTGCCCGCAGTTTTCTCTATCTCATTTTGCAGTTTATTCATATAAGTTTTGGAATGTTTTACCAACACCTTGAGCCTGCTAGGCATGTATTTCTCATAGGTTATCCCCATTCCAGTAGTAGTCCTTGATCCGGCATCTGATACTTCGGGACCAGAAATATTCTTAGTCCGAATGGCACACGCGTCATTCACCTTAATATACAACTCCAATGAGCTTCTCTACCATCACTTGTTTAATACCCATTCACACAGTTTCTCCCACGTATTAAGTTAACCTGTAAGAGAGACTGGTGTGTCTATAGTTGATTTCCCAAAATTGGAAATGTCTATAGAAGTGGCAACATCAATTACATCTTTGGCTGCCCCCTCCCTCAAACTCCACAATTCATCCATGTAACTGTGGAAAAAAGACCTCAGGGTCCTGGATTTCACTGTGATGAAGTGAGTGGGAGTCTGCGGTGGGAGTTAGCAGTGTTCGCTCACCCATCCGAATGCACACTTGGCGCACTATACCAGTGCATCCTTACCCAATGCTCAGTTTGTGAGCCTACAATTAGTACTGTGAATCTGATCCCTCCCCAAATATATGCACTTTTTCCTATGTTTGTTGGAGTGGAGTTGGAATCCTAACCCACTCAAATACATGAATGCTCCCCAGTGTAGGTGATTGAATGTAGAATATTTCAGGGGTAGCTCCTCCACGTGAGCGGAAGAGCGCCGCCCCACTGCTTTCTCACAGTGCGAGAAGCAGTAACATAAAAAGGTATTTTCAATACCATTTTATGTTTCTGCTTCTCGCACTGCAAGAAAGCAGAAGGGTATGCCTGGTTGGGGGCGGGCGGGTGGGCGGCCCTGCAGGAGTCCAGGGGAAGAGTGGCTTGCCCACTCTGAGTGCACTGACTGTTTGGTCGTCCCCAATAATATTAATTAAATATGTATTGTGTTTTCAATGACAGAATACATGCCAATAAAAAAGTATAATGATTAGAAGTATGCTAATCATCTGCATCACCACTATTGGCGCGATGTACTTGTGCTCACTCGGTACATAAAGTGCTGTGTATAGTGAGGCCTACCGATCTCTTAGTAGTGCTGTGCATGTGACAGCACTCCATGTTGCACTGCATCTACTTTATGGGGGTGGTCCTTTGGTGTCATGTCATCAAACATGTTTCTAGTAGCTATCCACTTCTCTCTGTAAGGGAAACCTCTCTGTCAGCTGAGTGTAGATGTGAGATGTCTGGGATGTAATAGTTCTATCTCATTTCCCTCCCACTTAGTAAAATGGTGTATGCTAAGTTGTATTGTATCTCTACATGCAGCTACATCCAACGGGCATGCAATAGGGCAGGATAATGTCAGTATCCTGACAGAGCAGACCGTGAGTAGGCTGCAGCACCAGTGTGCCTTGCTGCCTAGGCCCACATGCTCAGGTCAGTCATTCAGAAGTCAGGGGAATCCTTATTCGAAGGCTTTTGCAGACTATAGATAATGTGTAAAACAGGTGTGGTTTGCGTCTCGGCGTTTGCGGGCATGCCTCGCTTCCAGATTGCGTTCTTCCTAGGAGAAATATCTGCAGGGAGTCCTGTTCAGCGAGGGCAAAGTGGGTGGGCGTCTCTCAAATTGTATTCATTCCAAAAGTACATGTCGTGATTTGTAGAAATTGTATGAGCATGTCCCCTCCTTAACCCACCATCGGCTCTATCTCCATGCACAGGGGGTCTGTACTCCTCTGCCTCACACCGTGTTGAAGCCTGCGACATCTCAGGGTCATTGTAAACTACTTTCACAAGAATTTACAAAAAAATCATTTTTTTATGTTAAAGACTAGCTGACACTTTCTGTGCATTTACGTTTAGAAAAAGAGCTCTGCTTTCGAAGCTTTTAGGAACTGAAGTTTGTAGATGTTCTTTATTTAATTGACAGCCACCATACCGCCTCTGAACAAGAAGGAGCATTGCAGAAATACCGAAATTAGAACTGTCGGCAATAATGAGCATTTTTTTTAACAAATACATGCTTTTCCAGCCCTATGATAAGAAAATATTTTAAACTTCGATATGACATATACTGTCAAGTGTTGGCACGCTTTTTGAAATAAAAAAAGAAACGTGAAATTAAAAAGATAGGTTTTGACACGAGCCAGTCACCGAACCTCTGCTTATGACATATGTATTGGCACATATATTTCTCCAAGGAACATGTACCATGCTACATCATAGAGTTCATTAACCTGATAATTCTGGCATCGAATTTCCGCTCATTAGCATCAATATTCGTTCCCTTGCAGATGGACGCTGCCAAACCCAGGATAATGTTTTGATCCAAACATGCTGTAATAGCTTGGCTGGATGGCTCGATGAGGAGAGTCTTCCGCTAAATAGGATCTATTAGGCTCCCATAACTAGCAACATTATATCCTACTAGCTTCAGTCTTGTTGTGCAGTCACAAATTGCCAAGTTGTGACGCACCGCAGTCACTGATTATACAGAAAAGACATCAGAACTCGACTCTTATTACTTATTGTAGTCAAGGTATTTGTGACATCACAAGGCCTGCTACAAGAGCCAGCAGCCAAGGTGAAAGGCAGGTCAGGTCACGGAGCATAACTGAAGCAGCTGTTTAAAACAACCCCAAGTTTTTTCTTTTTTTTCTTCTGGTCTTTTTTTCTAGTTTACAATGACAAGCAAAGAGAGCATGTTTATTTTTTGCCCTCCTTAGTTACAGTAAAGCTAGAATCTTTGTGCA
This sequence comes from Lissotriton helveticus, assembly GCF_964261635.1. NCBI lineage: Eukaryota > Metazoa > Chordata > Amphibia > Caudata > Salamandridae > Lissotriton > Lissotriton helveticus. The sequence continues at coordinate 687,682,771 of NC_136057.1, read as the reverse complement.
TGTTTCTACACATTGTGAGCTAATGCAGCTTTTACTTTTATGCAAAAATCAACTTATATTGAACTATTTTTAATATCTGTTTGTGACACTAAAGGTTTTATGTTTGCAAACATGCTTGGACTTTCATATGAAAGAGCTATGTACCAAGGTGTTAAGTGGTTTGTGGCAAAGGTGGCGGTGTGTCTATCGAAGCAGGAGCCTTGTCAGGTCCCCCAAGGCCAGGATGCACAGTGAATATATTGTCAGTCAACAGATGGCAAGAAACTATCCTGTTTTCATCTTGGTTTAATCCATATTGAATCCAGTTTTGTTAATTTATCTTTCATTCTTTACATTTCTCAACAATAAGTTTCACAGTGCCATTCTGGCTTTTCTTAAAAAAATAAGGAGATTCACTGTTCTTCACAACTCACATTCGAATTATCACACTAAATGCATTTTGAGCACACTTGCCCTTTTTCAAGGGTCACTAAGATACAAACAATTATATGAGAACTTACAACTCAGAGTGCAAAATCAGACATTCTCTATTATGTGACACTCCAATTATGTCAACTTTTCACCACTGATTATGCACAAAAAGTTAAAAGCCACTAAAGAAACCCATACCTGTATAAAAGAAAACTGTAATCCTGTGTATTTAACTCAACATCAAACTAAAATGTGAACCTTTTCATCATGTCAAATCCTGTGCCCTCATATCCCCATACAAACTAAAAGAAAATGTGCTGTGCCCAATATTTTCTACATGATAAATATGCAATATACTAGAAAACACCAGTGCATCCACTAACAAACAAATAATGATTTAAACAAAAATATACCTGCAAAGATACGCCTCATCTGCTCTCCCACAGCAAGAGTGAAAACTGATTTAAACCTTAACCAACACAAATGTTCTGAGAACTTTTAAATAAAACTATGTGATACTAAACCGTGTGACAACAGTTCCAATAAAAATAAACAACATACTGTGTTCTCTCTATCCACGTCACTCCACTAACATATTGACCACAACTAAAACATGCTATATGCAAAATACAAATCTCCTAGACGTGTGATGTAGCAGAAAATGTATTTTCATTTGATAAGGCGCATTATAATCACACGTGTAGTGTGCACCCACATATAATCCTTAGTCATGATAGCATAAGGGATTAGGATCTTGAATTATAACAATATAAAGGTGATGTATTTAGGACATTCAGTAGAAAACGTGAAGAGATATTGTGGAAACGAAGTGTAACTAGCAGAAAACACATAACATGAAATATTCGTGTTGTGCAACTGACAATCATTCATTATTAAATGTGTTTATTAATCGTGCCATTTTATATGTTAGTAAGAATGTTAACAGTATGTGCCTTATATTTTATGCAATTTCCTAAAGCTTGTGCCCCATTTCTCTTCTGTTGGCTGAATCTTATAGGCCTGAAATGCAATTTCCCTGGAAGCTCTCACTTTAGAATTAACAGTTTGCATGTCATGTGTGCTGTTTACATGTAGGCAGGAAAAGAGATGAAGCGACTGCTTTTGAATGTAGGGAGCTCCATTTCCAGCAGGTTCCGCTTGTGAGAGCAATGCCAGCTCTCGCAGGAGACGGGGAGATGGCTGGGCACATAGGTGCTTTGAGGTTCCCCGCTGTACCTGTGAAAAGAGAGGCATAATAAAGGAAAGAAATGAGAAGAAAGAGGCTGACTAAAGTTCAGCAACCAGCAGAAAGAGGCAAGATAAGGTATGAAACGAGCAGGAAGATGCACAATAAAGATGAGAAATGAGCTGAAAGAGACAGAATTAAGGTCAGAAGAGAGTAGAACGAGGCAGAGAAATTGTCAGAAGTTGGCAGAAAGAGGTGGAATGAAGGTCAGAAATGAGCAGTAAGAGGTATAATAAAGGTGAGAAACAGCAGAAAGAAGCAAGATCATGGTGAGAAACTGCAGGAAGAGGCAAAATAAAGGTCCGCAATGGGCAGAAAGAGGCAAAATATAGGTGAGAAACGAGCAAAAAGAGGCAGAATAAAGGTCAGCAACAAGCAGAAAGAAGCAGATTAAACGTCAGAAACGAGCAGCAAGAAGCTAAATAAAGGTGAGATTCAGGCAGAAAGGCAAAATAAAGGTCAGCAATGAACAGAAAGAGGCAAAAAGGTCTGAACTGGAGTGAGCAGAAAGAGGCAAAATAATGGGCAGAGTGAGCAGAAAGAGGCAAAATAAAGGTCAGCAACAAGCAGAAAGAGGCAGAATAAAGGTCAATAGTGAGCCGAATGGGGTAAAATAACGGACAGAATGAGCAGAAAGACGCCACATAGAGGGCTGGAGGGAGCATAGAAGAGGCAAACAAACAAGCAGTAAATGAGCAAAGGAGGCACAAAACCGAAGGCAGCAGAGGGTAGTGAACTGCAGGTAAGCCGGACAGGAGGACCCTTACAGAGGGAGCTGGCACGAGTACCTGCTCCCATGTGTTCCCTACTTTTTTTTACCATGCAGCCACTGGCAGATTCACTCATATACTCAGGTATAGACCCACTGACTTATGCACCCAATGACACACTCAGCCACTTACGCACCCACTCACCGATCCATTCAAGCACTCATTCACTAATTCACAAACCCACTGAGACTCACAAGTCTACTCAGAGACTCATGTTCCCATTCACAATCCAACACAGAAACTCTCACACCCACTCACAGACCCACTTGGAGGGTCACACAACTACTCACAATCAACACAGGCTGTGCGCGGCCGCCCCGGGGCTATGTCTGAACTGGGGTGGCAGAGTGGGCTAGATGAGTGCTTTGACTGGAATTCTACATCCTCAGCTGCTTCCGGGCTTTAAAAGAATGGCTGAAATGTGTGCATATTCTTCGGCCGGTGGTCAGTAAGTTGTTGACTATGGCTTCTTTAGTAGTGTTGTCTGACAGGGTTGTTTGCGGCATGTGTAGGGCTTCTTTGGTGGTTGTCTAAAGCTTGTCCAAGCAATTCCAGCACATCGTGATGCAGTGCTGGAACAGCAACTCTAGTGAAGTAGGAACGGCTGGGAACTTTCCACTTCAGGTAGATGGATGACACAAATGCAAGGAAACCCACCAATTCCACAAAAGAAAAAGGGAGAAGGCCCAGTGCTAACATTTCAGCCAGCTTCACATTGTACTAACGTGCCGTTGGGTGGGTGCGTTCATACTGCCCCTCCGACCTAAGCATGCTGTCAATGGTAGGTTGGATTATTTTCCTTTGTGGTGCAGCTGTCCTCTTGTACCCAGTTAGGCTCAATGATGATGTACTTTTTTTCATTGCAGTACTCTGTTGCCTTGGTGTCTCAGTCTGACTCTGAGCATGAATCTTATTACTACGGTGCCACTGAGATGTTGATGAGGAACTGCGCAGCACCACTACACTGCTGTGGACAGGGCTAGAAATGTCTCCCTCTTGTTCACCTTTCACCGTGATCATATCTTCTTCTATCTCTTCATCCCCACCAACAGCAATGGGTGCAGTTTTACTTTTTTGTAAGCGAAGTAAGTGAGCCTCCCACTGGATCATGTGGTGTTTTTTTAGATGACTTGTTTGGCCTCCGGTGCCATAGTTTGTACCAAGCTTACCCCGCCTATCAGCGTCTCGACAAATTGAGCATATAGCAATGTTCTCCTCCATACTGCTAACCGAAAAGAAGTCCCAAACTGGGGAGGAGTACTTTTTGGTGCTGCTGGAGGTGCCACTTTCAATGCCAGATGAACTGGAGGGTGGGTGTGAAATTTGACTCTGTGCACTTACAGTACCACTACCTACTGAGGTGGTGGTTGAGCTTAATGTAGGTCCCTACCGGGCCTTAGCAAATGCAAATATGGAAGCTGGAGGTGGTGTTTCCTGTCTTGGTGGTATCCATGCTACATCCCTCGCAGCGATTTTGGATAGGGTAATAATGTTGGTCTCTATCTCCTCTGGGCCATCAGTGATGTTCATGATGACTGGCTCGTCATCATCATCCCCCTCTTCTACATCTACCTCCGTAACTCTATGGCTTTCTGGAACCTTCCTCTTCACTAGCCTTGTCTTGTGGCGTGCATCACTTTTAGGCTGAGCAGGTGGATTCCAAGTGGCATCTATATAATCAGAGGTGGGGCTTGAAGAAGAAGTTGATGGACTAACCCTCCTTTTCCTTGCTGGGGATCTGCAAGACAATAGATCTTCTGAGAGAGTGGCTTGCTCCTCTTCCTCTGCAGGAAGCTCAATTTCCTGAACTGCCCCTACTTTAGGAGGAACAACTAATATTATGGGTTGTTGTCGCGGCTGATGTTGTGGCTGTTGTTGCGGCTTCTGTTGTTGCCCGTTTATATGCTAAGTTTCCGCTTGTGTTGATTGGGTACTACTTTGCGATAATGATATTTCAACATCATTGCTCGTTAGTAGACTGGCTACCTCTGCCGCACTCATAGGCTTGGGCCTAGGTTGGTGCGGTGGGCTGCTGATTCGGAGGTGCTGCTCCCAGCCGACGGACACCGCTGCCGCAGGTGTAAGTTTTTTTTCTCCCAAAAAATAACGAGGGTGACACACAATTCTTGGCAAGTGCCACTTCCTTCTTCTGTTCCTTATTCTCACTGGTAGCTTTCTTGGTACTGGAGGACCTGGTAACGTTTGTTGGGGCCATCTTCTTCAGGTGTCAGCAGGACGCTGTTGCACAAGTTGCCTGGCTTCAAAATGGCCACCAGCCACATGGCCAGGCCCACAACAATAACGAGAAAGCGAAGACAGACAATGCAGGCCTAGGGCAAAAGTACAATGCCTGGCTTCAAAATGGCCTCCAGCCAAATGGCCAGACTCACAATAACAAGAAGCCTAGGCCAAAAAGGAACAAAATGGTCACCAGTCACATGGAAATGTAATAACAAAAATATCTTCCTTTCTGTGTTGACAAAAGGACATTCTTTTCTGTTGTAATGTATTGTTTTTAAACTTTTATGATGTGATTAATTTTTATATGAAAAATCTGTAATTCAATGCTAATCATGATTGTGAAAACTATTGTAAAAAATCTCTCAAAGGAAACATTTCTTCTTGAGATTGGAGTTCACTGCAATTTTGAATTGATCTGTATTAATTTGTAATCATGTGGTTTTTATTTGTTGTCACAATGTGTCAAGTGTCACAAAATCTTTTTTACTGTTGCTAAAAAATTAATAATAAATGATTAATATCAAGTAACGTGTTGCTAGATTCTCCAAATACACTTTTGTTGGATTCTGTAAACATCTGATGATATTGATCACATAAACACGGAAGAACACAGAAAGGAAGATATTTTTGTTATTACTTTGTCATTCCCGGTCCTTTCTGGTTTACCACCAGTCACATGGACACTCACAGTCACAAGCAACAAGCAGTAGGCCCGGAAAACAATTAACTGAAACAGGCCTATAATAGCCAGGGAAAGGAGGCATGTGTTGCTAGTCAACACTGCTTTAATGCAATAAAAAATGCAAAAATGAAAATCCACTGTGCTAAACAAGGTGCACAAGGTGCACAACAAACACACCACACACAACAAAGGCATTTATTTTCACACACCAAAAAAGTGAAATACCCCCAAAGAATATGTTTTGGAATTCAATCCAATGCCATTCATGCCCTAAATGATGAATAAATTCAACAGAACACACAGAAATAGTTGTTTCATGCACCCATGACTACCTCTAAGCCTACTGGATGAAAGGCCTGTTGGCAGGCTAGGCCACAAGCTTGAAGGCCTATTGCAAAAGCAAACTGCCTGTCTTTAAAATGGCCACCAGCCACATGGCCCGGTCCACAACAACAATGAGAAAGGGAAGACAGACAATACAGGCCTATGGCAAAAGCACACTGCCTGGCTTCAAAATGGCCGCCCACCACATGGCCAGGACCACAACAACAAGAAGCCTAGGCCAAAAAAGAACAAAGGAAACACATGCAGGCCTATGTGGCAAAAGCAGCACACTTATATAACTACCACCACAAAATGGCCACCAGCCACATGGACGCTCACAGTCAGAAACAACAAGCAGGAGGTCTGGAAAACAATGAACTGAAACAGTCCTATACTAGTCAGGCAAAGGAGGCGTGCTAAACAACACAGCTTTAATGCAATAGAATGCAAAAACGAAAATCCACAGAGCTAAACAAGGTGTGCAAGGAAGGTAGACAACACACCACACACACACAACAAAGGCATTTATTTAACACACACCTAAAAACTGTAATAACCCAAAAAAGACACATTTTGCAATTCAATCCAATGCCATCCAAGCCCTAATTGATGTTTGAAGTTTGAAATAAATTCAACACATACCAAAGGAACAGTTGTTTTATCATGCACCCATGACTAGCTCTGGGCCTACTGGCTACCCACAATACATTTTGTAAAAAAAATGATGAAACGTACCAAAATTGTAGTTGCAGCAAGTGCAATGCCCCAAACAAACAAACAACAACACCAACTTACTTGTAAAATCTCAAATCCAAAGTCCTCAAATCCAATGATATATGATGCAGCAGAGAGCAGACACAAAGAGTGATCCTTCCAGCTCCAAAACCAAATGAAAAATGAACAGGAGATGGACAAAGCACTTAGAGGAGCATGTTGGACAGGAACAGGAAGTTGGAGAATCTGTGGAACTTCCTTCCTCTCTCAAAAACATGTTTTTTTTAAAAAAAGACTCCTTACACAAAGAAGTACAGCCAAAGTCTATCTGAGGAGTTTATTTTCATCCAAATTATCATTTTAGAGAAGGTTTTATGCTGCTCGAGATATTCTTCTTCTCCAGATTGTAAATTTTGCGTGTTTGGCATCGCGAGCTTCACCAAACTTTCGCTGTATGTTCGATGGCGTGCCCGAATCATGTGTCCGTGATCGCACACTCTCGCCTGTCTGTTGGCATGGCGAATGACGTGTTCACGATCGCACACTCAAGGGCACCTTGCTCGCGGGATGCGCGAACAAGGAACTAAGTCCGCAACACATCTGTCATGGAAAATATCAGGTAATTGAATATTCCGATGCACAGTAGTATACCAACTGTACCTTCCTACTCGTAATTTCTTCCAGATTCATGATCAGTTTTTAAACTCAGCAATCAATACCTTAAACCGCATTTTTTTTAATAATAGCTCAGCTCAAATACTTTCTGTAGGCACCCCTTGGCTGCTGTGCAAATCAATAATTCAAAGATTGATAGAAGATATCCCTTTGTCCCCTCTTTACCTAACTTATTATCGCATAAAAGGTGAAGCTAGTGCAAAGCTGCCTGTAGATAGCACAATTTAAAATTGGGGAGTGACCACCCCCCCACCCCCTCCTTTCCCTGGATAAACTAAAAAATGGTTTTCCATCCTGGTTTACTCGTATGCCCAGATAAACCTAGCCGTAGCCAACTCAATTGTTTTGAACCAGTTATTTTCAAATTCAAGCGGGATTCCGCGAAACAGATACAATAGTTTCAGATGGAAATTTGTTTTACAAGATTACATCTCCCCATAATAGAGAGATGTAGATTGTCCTATCTTGTAAAATCCTTCTTAGCTTTTTGAATAATTGTGGAAAGATTTGTCTCAAATGGCAGTTCCACTTTAGTGGTAATGATAACCCCCAAATAGGTAGCCTGTTCTACCAGCCGACGATCCTGGGCAGCAGAATGTCTATTTATCATTACCTGTGTTTTATGTTTATTTAACAGATATCCAAACTAGGCCCCATAATCCTAAATTATCTTTTCGATAGCACAGAAAGCACTATTTGGGTCTCTTGTGTCTATTGTAATATTGTCAGCATAGACCAAGGTTTTCATCTACCAACAATGCAAAATGGATTAGTATAATACCAGTGGAAGCTTTGAGTCTCCTAAGAAGGGGGTCTATATACAAAGCAAATAATGAGGGCGAGGTGGGACAGCCCTGCCTCGTTCCCCTTTCTAAGCAGAAGGGCTTTGAGTCATGCCCCATAATGTGAAGATGGGCTACTGGGTTTTACAAACATCAGTCAAATTGCTTGGATATAAGGCTCCCCGTTGAATGCCTCCTCGGCATTCTACAGGGCAACACCCATGGAATCCCTTAAAGTCCCAGTAGCGTTAAACAATGTAATTACCCGTTGCACATGATCCGAGGTCCGAGGACCCCCTCCTGGAAATGAGCCCATGCTGTCTGACCAATACCAATTTGTGTATAATGTTGCCTAGCCTACTAGCCAAGATCTTAGAATAGAGTCTAACATCACGATTTAATAATGTGATCGGCTTCCAAGAGCCTGGGATGGCTGGGTCCTTGCCTTTCTTTAACAAAACTACTATGTTGGTGGCAGCTGAAAAATCTGGGGGATACCCCCCATTTCGAAAGTGCCTCAACAGCCCCATCAGCTCCCCCAAAAGTTTTAAATAAAAAACGTTATAAGATTCCAAGGGTATCGAATCCATCCCAACCGCTTTTCCCTGGGGAAGATCCTGAAGGGCTGACTGAACTTCCTCAAAAGAAAATTCTGCCCCTAAAAGTGACCGCTCTTCCTGAGAAGCTTTGTTAAACATTGTTAAAGCTAGGTATCGCTCTAGGTCCTCAAGCCCGGCTGGTATTGGAGGGTTATAGAGATCCTTATAAAAAACTCAAAAAGTTTCTCTAAATCCCGTCTGGATCAGTTACTGTTCTGCCTGGCTCATTCCTAATTTCGTTAATAAACCCTGCAGCCTACTTTTGCCTCAACAGTACAGCTAATAACCGCCCCACCCGTTAATTATATTTGTAGCACTCCTTAGTTCTAGCGACATATTTACGAGCGATCTTCTTAGCGGTAACTTCATTCAGGTGTGACTTAAATATGGCTTAGGGACTCAGCACGAGAGAGCTCTTGTCCAGATAAAATGGCAACGACCAACTCTGCCTCTACTTTGCTGAGCTTGAGATACATTTCTCTGATCTGAATCTGTGATTACCTCTGGCAATGCTAAACCTAAGGGTTTCCCTCTCATGCCAGCTTTGAAGGTGTCCCAAACTATCCCAGGGAAGGGGCTGTCTTTATTGACTTCAATAAACCCTGGGATTTAACCCTTTTATATGTCTTATATATTCTGGATCCGACTAGAGAATCCTCTCGAAAGTCCATCTTCTGGGCACCATTCTCAGTCACCCAAGAGGAAGACAGTAGGGTTACGATTTGACATTAATCTTGGAAAAAAGCTCTACCTGAGCCCCTTTAACCAGTGAGGGTTCATCAAAAAAGAATCCAGTCTTGCAAAAGTGCCATGGGGAATGAAACCGCTTGGTAGGTGGTTCTATAGGGTGTTTGCGCTCCTGGGCAATATGCAGGTAAGTATACTCTAGTACTGAGTGAGCATAGCGGTGCATAAGAATAGGGAGAGCCACCCACCTCCCCAACGCGTGAATATCAACTGGTAAAAAAGAAAAACAGTCCCCATCCACATGCTAACAGTATATCAATTATATCAATAACAGTGTGACAAAAGCTTGAGTATTTGCTGGAACATGAGCTTCAGTTTTTTCACAACAGCCTTAGCCAACACGTGTAACGTCGCACTTACGGTTGTGCGCAGCAAATTCTTCAGGGCAATACTCAATACATGAAGATCCTTAAATCGGGTCGTATTTCCGAACCAAATGGGATTCAGTAGGGTCCAATGTTATACACACAGTTAAGACTGCACATATATTGTGTCAAGAAATAATCCCTCCTATTCACAGTATATGTCTCCTTGATGTGTTTCCCAATGAGGAGTTCCTTAAACGAGGATTTATTGGTAGTGCAAGTTTATTCAGACGTGAATAAATAAAATCCATGGTGCATTACACCCTCTCGATGCAGGTTGTGTTAAATAAAACAACCAGCAGCCATATCCTTGCTGGTATTAATACGAGACTTTTGCCTCTGTGATGAACAGAGCCCCTTTCGGCGTGTACGCTGGAGACCCAGATATCTACTAGCCCTATTTCCGTTACAAGATTTATAAAAGATCTAAAAGACTGTGGTTGTGTCCTGTATAGCACCCTTCCTTTTCTGCGTACCCTCCTCTGGTGCCATTTAGGGTAAAGATTACGGGGCCGGCCATGACGGCAGCTCTATTGCTAAGAAATTAAACAAAGCTGAGTCATCTGCCACAGGGGCCTATATCGACCAGAGCATGAAAGACCCTGCACCATATTTGCACTCCACCATTGCCATTTCCCCTACTTATCTGCAGACTTCCAGCCGTGGACAACAGTTTTACCTTTAACTAATATGGCAACCATCTTAGTCTTAGTTCTAGTTTCCTGTGTCCTACATCAAAGAGCATTCAGCCCCAAGGAGTCGCTCCTTCACGTTTCCCCGCATTTCCTAGGCACTATCAACGAGGCTTATCTGCACTCACTTGCTCTTCTGTTATTTTGCTTGCTACTCCAGTTCCAGATACTGTAGGTTGCCGATCTCGGCAGAGGGACGTGGCTCCTACCCCCTCCCCTCATTTCCGCTACCTGGGGGCCTTTTAAAACACCTTAGGTGTCGGGGTGCGCTGCATTAGAGGGTAGCACGCCAACTTGCTAAGTCGCCATTTATTTTTAAAACTGTTGTTATTGTGGACATTGTGCTATTAAAAATTGCTTTTAGAATCATCGCTCCTTCACGTTGCCCCGCATTTCCTAGGCACTATCAACAAGGCTTATCTGCCCTCATTTGTTCTTCTGTTGTTTTGGTCGCTACTCCAGGTCCAGATACTGTAGGTTGCCGATCTCATCAGAGGGACATGGCTCCTCCCCCCTCCCCTCATATCTGCTACCTGGGGGACTATTAAAACATCATTGGTGTGCAGCCGCGCAGCGGGCACGCCGGCGGCGCGCCGAAGGTGCGCCAAAGGCAAGCCCGACTACGCCCGGACGCTGGACATGATGCCAGTTTGGTTGTAATTAGGTATTCTTACTTATAGACAGAGCTGCTCGCGATTGGGAGGTGCTCAATAGAGTGCATACAAACGCGGTTACATGGTATAGAGGGCCCCTTTGGGTGTATCTGCTGTGGTTTTGATTCTCCGGTCCTGGCCAGGACCAGTGACCCCTCTCCCTGCATGTTTGCGACCTTTTTTCTGCTTAATTGTCGCTCATTAGCCAAGCACTTTGCTGATGTTCATTACCTCCTGAAAGACATGGATAGGTCTCATCACTATTTAGTTCCCATGGTGATTCACGTCATTAAGGCAGCGCGCAATTTAGTAAACACCTCATCTTTTAAGCGCCCCTGGCACAAATTGAATTGGGAACATTTTCAAAGCCATCTTTCTGCCACCTCCCCAATTGTTCCGGCTGACCCTAACAAGGCCTATTTGATTTTTTCCAATTGGATCACTCAGCCTTTGGACTGCCTCATTCCTGTTAAGCTGTCCAGGAATCAGCATTCTAAATCTAATCCTTGGTATAACGCTGAACTAGCTGTCATACGTAAGACCTGTAAGAAGCTGGAGAGAACTTGGCAACGGGATTTCGATCCTACATCCAAGGTTCTCTACCACGCCGCTGTTAAGCATTACCATAGGGCCCTCCATGTTGAGCGGGCCACATTCTATGGCGAGCAGATTAGCAGGAGCTCTAATCCGGCTAAGAGTATTTTCTCAATAGTCGCGGAGTTTAAAACACAGAAGGATGCTGCATGCTCGGTGATCACATCAGACTTGAAATGTAATGAATTGGCTAATTTCTTTGTCAGGAAGGTTGAGGACATTTATAAACGCTTTCCTATGGTTCACATAGACCCCCCTGAGCCACCATGTGACCCCATTGATGGTATCCTCGAGGTTTTTCTCCCATTCACTCAAGAGGTTTTACTGTCACTTTGTTCCAAGGTGAAGTCGGACTCTCCTGCTGACCCTTTGAAACCTGATCAATTCCAAAAAATCCTACTTACCATCATACACCCTCTGGAACAGGTGATTAATGGGTCTTTGAGTACAGCGGTCGTGCCCAGGGCTTGGAAGCAGGCATGGGTAATACCGCTGATCAAGAAACCTTCTTTAAACCCCAAAAACCCCAAACGTTTTTGACCCACTTCCCTGCTACCTTGGACTGCGAGGATCACAGAGGCCTATATCAATTCCCTTCTCATAGACTATGTTTTACAGTAAATCAGAGGCTTAATCCCTCTCAAAATGGGTTTTGGCCCACCCACAGCACTGAGTCAGCGCTTCTGGCCGTGACTGAACTTCTGTGGAAGGCTTTAGATGCAGGGCAGGCGCCGGCACTGATCCTTTTGGATCTTAGTGCCGCGTTTGACACTGTGTCTCTTGTCATTTTGCTGAACCGTCTGTCAGAGGCTGGAGTCACTGGATCAGCACTTAAGTGGCTGTCCTCCTTCCTCGCTGACAGGACGTTTCAGGTGGTTGCTCCCCCTTTTGCTTCTGGTACTTTCCCTATAGGCCAACGGGTCCCACAAGGCTCATCCCTGAGCCCTCTGCTCTTTAATCTTTATGTACAACCTCTGGTGGGAGTAGCCAGGAGCAGAGGGCTGACCATGGTCTCTTATGCCAGTTGGTGGTGGCTCTCTCGAGTGACCCTGAGCAGGACGCCAGGATATTTCAGGGCGACCTCTCGGCGATCGCCGGGTGGATGACCACCAACTGTCTCCAATTGAATTCCAACAAGTCAGAAGTGTTGTTGGTGGGAGGGAACCATGATTGTCAGAGTGAGTTGTGCTGGCCCAAGAGTTTAGGTACAGCTCCCGTCCCTAAGCCTGTAGTAAAGAACCTGGGGGTCTGGATGGACACCTCACTCAATTTTCAGATTCAGACAAAAAAGGTGGTGTTCACATGCTTCGGTTTGTTGCGTGGGCTCAAACCTATCCTGACTTTCTTCGATGCTAAGACTAGGCAGATCATTATTCAAGCCTTAATTTTGTCCAGGCTTGATTATGCGTGCTCGTTGCATCTGGGAGCTAATAAATCTGAAATACAGAGGCTACAGAGAGTCCAGAACACGGCCGCATGATCTCTTTTGGGCCTGCGCAGTGACCAGTGCCATTCGTCGCCTCCACTGGCTGCCTGTGGCTTGGTGAATTGAGTTTAAGGCACTGTGTATAGCCTATAAAATTTTGAAACTGGCATCCCCACAAATCCTGACTGATCTTCTTTTTCCTTATATTCCCACACGATCTCTTCGATCCATGGGACAATGTCTGGTAGTGGTCCCCCGGGTGAGAAGAGCCCGTGCCGGCGGGCGCTCTTTTCATAACAGAGCAGCCATTCTGTGGAACTCTTCGCCAGCCCACATTCGAGGGCTTACCAATTACCTTCATTTTAGGAAAGCCATTAAAACATTTCTGTTTCTTCCCTTGTAGGCATCCTGTGCTTCGGTGCGTGTTATTTTCTTGTTGCTCAGCGCCGGGACGCCTCTTCACTGGGGCAGCTGTTGCCCTCTATGAAATTGTTTAACATAACATATCATAACATAACATAGAGCTTGATCGTCAGAGGCAATATGGGTCTCTTGCAGACAGTAAATATCAGCTCTTTAAAATGTTAGATCCTCTTGTATCCTTTTCCTTTTGGTTTTGTCATTCAACCCACAGATGTTAACTTTTGAGATATGAAGCTTAGCCATACCCCTTGTGCGACACCCAGCCAAAATGCTTAATACTGCACGTATATTTGACACCGGTAATAAGGCATCTAAGAAGCACTCCAGCTCGTGCCTCTCTTTGAGTATCTTGACCCACCATTATCATTGACTCCCTTTGCTACATTTTCCCCGCCACCATTTCCCCCCTCAATTTGTTGCAATGCCTTCCAAGTGCATGCTTGTTGCTTATTAACCACAGTGAAACCTTGCCCCACCCTTCCCACCTGACAACATATCCTTAGCTTGGGGAGAGGAGTTGGCCTAACAGCTAAGGCAGTCGACTTCAAATCTGGAGCACCGGGTTCGAGTCTTGGCAAGGACAGGCAACATCCTGTGATTCTGGGCAAATCACTTAATCTCCCCGTGCCTAACAAAAATGAATGTCCTCATGTAACGCAACTAGTGCTCGTGTACAACGCTCTGATACCCAATACTTTAGGGTCACGTTCGCGCTATATGAAACGCCATTAAAAAACCTTCACTCCTATGCTACACCAATCCCCCTACCCCACACCCCTTCTAATGAAGGCAGCCAGACCACCCAGGATCTGTGTGATGAGTATTGTGAAGCTTTCGCTGACCGCCTCCTCGCCTACCCCCACCACACACAAAAAAAACATTAAATCATGCTGATTACGCAGTACAAATGCCTGATAATCATGCCAGGCCACCTACAAAATAGAAAATAAACAAGCCAACAGAGCCCCAGGGCCGATGCTCACAGCCAAAGCCTAAGACTCATACAATTTACTTTACAACCGTCAAGCCACACAAGTACTCCATAACTTGGATATCAGAAGTAAAAAAATTAATAGTCCCTTTTGAAAGGGTTTTTAATCATGCTGGGGCTAACAAATAAGCTTCAAACCCTGCGTCTGAAAAGGTTTAATAAACTTGAGGAGACACTATCTGCGTTCAACAGTTGAGTGACAAAAAACAGAGAGGACAAAAAATGAGGCTTCCTTATATCTTCTTCTAGCTCCAGGAAAAGCTTTCTCTAAAATAGCTTGCCGAAGAAAAATTTTGCAAAAATACCAATATTGCCCTTGGTTGCCTCTGTTCTCTATTGTCCTTGCCAAACTTATGCTGAGTTAAAGGGAATTTATGCACCCTCTGTACTTCCAGTGCCTAGTTCCACCCTGTGAGCTCGGGAAATGCACTCCTGAGAAGGGCCAACATGAATGTTCTCATATAGGCATAGATTCATCAACCGAAACTGGGATCGCAATAGCTTCAAAACTGCTATTGCGATCGCAATTTCTGGTCCCGCAATTCATGAAGTCAAAAAACATCAAATAGCGAATTCGCAAACATAAATTTGCAGAATCAATGTGGAACCCCCTTAGCGTATCTGTAACAGCAAATCTCCAACTATTCTGCAAATTAATTTGCAAATTCGCAAATAAATCGCAAATACAATTCATCAAAAATCGCAAATTGCGATAAACACGAAAATCGCTAGATGCGAGTCGCAAATTAAGGAGAAGTCAAACCAGGTGGTAACCATGAGGTTCATTTGGAGAAAAAAAACAAAAAAAACCAGGTGTGTGTGACGGTCCAGGTCGTGGGGCAGGATGACTCTCTCCCTCCGTCTCCTCTAGGATCTCCTCAATTTGGAGTGCCTCGCTGTCTGTGATCTCTGGTTCTGCAGCACCTGTGATGTAAATGGGTGCATGATTAATTATGTGAATCTTGCACATGGGATGTTGCAACATGCATGCAGGCTTGCATTCCCTGACTGGCTTTAGGGATATGTTTCACTTGACAGTTCTGGCTGTGTGTGGCTATCAGGGAACTATTGTCACACTACAGGTCCCACAATGCAATAGGGCGTTTCTGATGTGCATGGACTGCATTACTGGGGTTATCAAATGGCTAGCTCTGGGGGCATGGGCATTATTAGGGGACGGGTCGCAGTTGCATGGCTCTTACCTTGGGATTGTTGTGTGGTTCGGGAGGTGTTCAGCTGAGTGACTCCCACGCAGGCTGCTGGGTTGATGGTATCCTCAACTAGGTCCTCGAGTGAAGTGATGTCTGCAACTGTGGGGTCTCCTCCTCCCGTGCCCCGTTGCCCCCCCATTGACAAAATGTAGAGGGAGATACCCTTTTACTTGGAAAAGGAATGGGTAACAAGCATTCAAAACAACAAATTTCCTTTTCCAAACTTTTTAGGCCGGAATCCTTAGGAGTCACTATATAATGTAGGGGCAGGTGGACTAGTGCGTAATGAGTATTTGCGCAGGTTACCAAATTTACAAAACTACTTGGATGAATTCTTATATACAAAGGTTAAGTTACACACAACCCAATGTCAAAATTCAAAATATTTTATTTATTATTCATCTTTTTGAAGATATGGGTATACTGTCTCTGGTTTGTATTTGCTCATATCTTTTCTAAATGTATTACTCTTTTTGTTAACCAGATAGTCTTTATATCCATTAAGATCTCCCTGGATTTCTTTTAATTTACGTTTGGCATCATCAAATGAAGTATTGTCTTTTAACTTCTGTTCCATTTCATCTAACTCACGCTTCTCTATAATTAATGTTTCTTGGGCCGTCTCTATTATTAATAGTAACCAATCTCTACTAAATCTATTAGCGATAAATGTCCACGTTTCTATGAATTTTTCATTTTTA
Organism: Lissotriton helveticus; assembly: GCF_964261635.1. NCBI lineage: Eukaryota > Metazoa > Chordata > Amphibia > Caudata > Salamandridae > Lissotriton > Lissotriton helveticus. The sequence continues at coordinate 687,666,524 of NC_136057.1, read as the reverse complement.
ACAAACAGACTGGGTTCATTTTTTACATGTAAACCCTTTGGAATCATTCCTTTTTTACAATACTCGACTAAAAAGTCAGCATGCAGATCGGTTCTGATTACTTTTTTCTTTAAGTTCCAGAGCTCTTTCCACTGTTCTTCTTTATTGTCTGTTATAGTGATGGTATTAATGGTTTTAGCAGGGCCATTTACTATTTTATTAAAATGATCCTCACAAAATCCGAAGATTTTGAAAGTATCCATATTTTCTTCGGACAATTGCGTCTGAATGACGCCTCACTCTGGAGGTGAGATAGAGAACAAAACTCCCCAGTTAAAAAACTGTACTCAAATGACAAAATGTAGAGAGAGATACCCTTTTACTTGGAAAAGGAATGGGTAACAAGCATTCAAAACAACAAATTTCCTTTTCCAAACTTTTTAGGCCGGAATCCTTAGGAGTCAATATATAATGTAGGGGCAGGTGGAAAAAAATAGTTTGTGCACATAAGTTTTGTGATTCTTGAATTTTTAGCAAAAATGTTTTTATAAATAATGTGAACATGTGTTTTTAATCACATTAATTGACTCTAGAAATGTATCAGCAATTCAACAGTGAATAATAAATAATATATTTTGAATTTTGACATTGGGTTGTGTGTAACTTAACCTTTGTATATAAGAATTCATCCAAGTAGTTTTGTAAATTTGGTAACCTGCGCAAATACTCATTACACACTAGTCCACCTGCCCCTACATTATATAGTGACTCCTAAGGATTCCGGCCTAAAAAGTTTGGAAAAGGAACAGTTGCTCCCACAGCCTCTCTGCTATGCGCTCTTTGGCACGGCCCCTGAGGTCATACCACCTCTTCTTTAGGTCATCAATTGAGCGTTGGGTCACTCCTACGGCACCTACCTTCTCCCTGATGCGCTGCCAAATGCGCCTTTTGTCTGCTTCAGGCACCTTCCTGGATTGCTTCCCAAAAAGCTTATCATGGTCCCTGCTGACTCCCTGGATCAGGAACTCCTGCTCCTGTTCTGTAATTTTTTTTTTCTTTTCCTGCCAGTTGCACTGGTTCCTGCTGCATCCTGGGACATTCTGGAGTTGGATGTATGTCCTGTTGTGGGGCTGCAGGGTGTGTCTGATAGAGCTCAGTGCTGTGCCTCCTCCTTTCTCCAGCTCTGTGTTCAGAATGAGTGAGGGAACTGCCTACTTCCTGGTTGTGATGTCATCATTGTGCTCAAAATGCGACTTCCCGTTTTTGCAATCTCTCAATTTGCGAGATCGCAATTTGTGATTTCGGTAATTGCAAAGTCGCAATTTCAGCATGGGAAACAGGAGATTCTGCGATTTTTGTGCGATTTTGCGAAATTCACATTCGTTGATTGCGGCCGACTGCGAATCGCATTTTTGGGACGCATTTTTTGATGCATCACATTCTGCGAATTCTAATTTGCGATTCGGTCTTTTTTGCAACTTAGAATTCGCACAATCGGTGCTTGATGCATCTGGGGGTAAGTCCCCTTTCAGTCCTTCCTCAATCCCAAGGAAGCAAAGGTTATTCCATCTCTGATGATTTTCGAAAATCCTCGATCTTCCACATCACATCCGACAGTTGTGCTCCTTGTGAGTATGCTTGTTCCTTGATATCTATAATATCAGTGTTGAAGGCCATGGTCCTCTCCTCTGTGCAGCAAGGTTTCTCCCCACTCTCAGTGCAGGACTTGCCAATCTTCCTTATGGCTCCTTCAAGTTCTTTTGTTCCCGGCCTTGCTTTCTTACCATGTGCTCGGGTCTCAGCACAATGCTCTTTAATTGATTCCAGAGTCAGTCCAAGAGAGGGGCTCTGAGTGTGCTGCTGGGCTGATGGTTCCGATTTAGCAGGGGCCTCTGGTTGTACTGAAATCAGTGTATGCGAATAGGCCCACTTCAGATCTGTCCCCGATGAAGATTTGCTCAGACTCTTACGGAGATCTGTGTTCCCCTTACTGGACTGTTTGCGCCTGAGTGTAGTATCTGGCGCGTCTGGATTGCTTGAATCAGTTTAGGAGGGGTTTTCCTCACCGACACTCAGACAGGAGATAGAGGCTTCTGAGACATTGGTCAGGGAGAATAATTTGTCCACCCCTTCTATTGTGACATTCGATGTGTCACAGGCTCCAGGCTCTATGTTGAACTTAGAACCACCCCTGGTTCTTCCTGATGTGTCTAACTGCGGCAGAGTCATATATCCATTGCTGAGAGTTTGTTTGGTGATCCCCTGTAGTCTCCCCGCAGGGCTAATTGCCCCAGCTCCTAATTCCTCTTGCCCAGTAGGCGCAGTCTTTTCTTGCACGCCTGCTGTGTCTGAAGGGCTCACCCCGGGGACCATGCCACACTGCTCCAAGAGGCCATATCCAGAATCCACAGGTACAATCGCAGGGCATAAATCGCTTTCTCTTTCACTCTGAACATCCTAGGGCATCTGGGGACCAGATTAATAGACGCATCCTTTAGCTGAAAAAATGTGGTAATTGCCGGTTGTGGGGTATCCTCAAAGGAACTTGCACCCGCTGTCTCTGGGGCAGACACCACCGAGATTTATCTTGTTGAGCTAACTGAGCGGTCTGGCAAAATCCTCCTGCACCCTGCTCCCATACTGTCAGGCAAGTTTTTAGCAAGTCTAAAGTCTATGGGCTTACCTGCAGCGAAGCCTGTTATCTCCCGAAGCGTCTCTTGTCTTGCCCCCACACTGCCAGCCACAGTCCGTGCCCACCCGGGAACAGCATCTCTCTTCTCTTTTGGTAACTTCGAGGATTTTGGAGGGCACGATGTGTGCTGTGCACACCCAGACAATGCCTGCTCCCATACTCAGAAACACTCCAGCAAGCGCTCCAAAGAGGTCTGCCCACTTGCGGAGTGTAACACCGCTTCTCCAACATACACTGGTTTGAGGAGAGCTCATCCCTGCAGTCCGTCCCACCGACCCTCCGTCAACACAGAGGATCTGCCACTTTCTCCCCATCCGGTGCAGTAGCTTTCTCTCTTCCTTAATTTTCTCCAGTGGCCAGATTATGCTGCTTACTCATCAGGTGAGGAGGACCGGAGAGGGCGAGGGACCCTCCGTGAAGTTATGTGGTCGTCAACTTGCTCCTTTCCACACACTCTTCATCACTACTGACATATTATGTGGCCTTTGTGTGTGAATCATTTGATTTGTTTTTACTCCTACAAAATGTTACTTATTTCGGTTATAAAATTCTAGTACTTCTAGTAGTCAGAAGTTTCACTTCTTGGGATAGACTCCGGATTAACAATAGTAAGATTGGCCTATTAGGGAACATAAATGCTCTGGTCATCTACCAATTATGGAAAGACCCTGTATCACATCCAGCCACGTGACAGACATATTCTTGAGTCGACTGGTCATGTTTGCTCTTTTATTAAATTTGAGATAACGTGAATTGCAGAAATGGGACGGAGTTGAGACTAGAATAGGTGTTAAGACTGAAAGAAATTAGATTTAGTGAGCCAAGATAGGACTTTACAATTGATTGTCCGCCAAATTGTTCAGAGTTAATTAACAATCCTTCCTACCGCTATAATATGCTGCTGAAACCTACGAGCAGAATAAGAGTAACAAAAAAAGAATCATTGATGACAAAATCCAGAGGCATTTAGGTGCGCAGGAATCTTACATTAATAAACAGATGACTTCAGAAACGTAAATTGAAGATTATGTTACTTTTTTAAGACCTCAATTCTGTTTGTATTAGGTTTAAAATATGCAGCACTAGGATGAGACACCACACACGTTTTTTGGCATCTTGAAGATGGTTTGTTAGGAGCTAATCTTCCTGTTTTTGACAGTATCCTGTAATGGTCTTCATTTTGCCAATCCACTGCACTCTGGAAGCTGAAATCAACCCAATTGAACCAACTGGACTACATTGTTATATTGCAGTGGTTTGTAGACGGAAACATTGGTCCGGATTATGGTGTCCTTAGCAAACAGATTTACCCTAGTCTTATAATTCAGACCTCATACATATGATAATATATTGATAAATGAGCTATTAAAATCCTGTTTAAGATTCAATATAGAAAGAGCCTGAAAATATATAAACTAAGGGGCAGATTTACAATAACTGGCGCATCCCTGCATATCAGCAGGGATGCGCCAGGTATTGTGCACCAGGCCTCCGCCACCATAGATGTGCCCCATTTAGACTGCAGCGCACCATGGGGCAAAAACGACACAGATGCGTGACGCATCTGTGCCATAAAGGTGGCGCATTGCTGGAGTTGCGTCGCGCTTGCGACGCAGTCTCCAGCAAAGCTGTGGGGGGCCCTATTGTTACCATGCTGCATCAATCCTTAGGCCTGCTTCAAGCAGGCGCAGGGTTTTGACACAGCATGGGCTCAAAAGTGACTGAGTGAAATCTTGTAGATTTCACTCAGCCACCTTTAGGAGGCATCCCTGCGCCGGAACTCCACCCCTGTGCAGGAACGCCTCCTTCTGGCGCAGGGCTTTACAACGTGACGCATCTCCCAGATGCGTCACATTGTAAATACCCCGCAGCATGGCGCATCTTTTGCGCCGCCACTGCGTTACAAAAGTGACGCAACAGCGGCGTGAAAGAGGTGCAAGGGGCTTGTAAATCTGCCCCTAAATGTGACTCTAGGTAGGACCGTATTTAATAAAAGTCAATTTGTAAAGCATGTTAAGGATGGCACATACGCCATATGTATCTAAAAAAGGAAACTGTGTTGAAATCAGAGACTATTTCAGCGATTCTGTGTCATGAACACTCTTGGACTACTTTGGTTTATATACAAGCATCTATATACAGACACACATTTAAAGTGCAACGATTCAAGTGGCTACATGGCAACATTTTATAAAATGGGGAACACAAATGTTTACACATCTGCCTAGATGTCAAAACACTTAGTACGCTGTGTACTCCATCCGAGGTTTAATAGCAAGGATGAATGCCCATCCTTTGGCCTGGGAACAACTGCAGCGTCAAAGTCGCTTGATGTCTGTGTAGCACTGCGAATAGAGAGCGAGCCGAAATGGGGGCGGGGTGAAGGGGCTTAGGATACAGATGGAGAGAAATGTAGGACGACGTTCATCCCATGAAAACTGTGGAATATATTATCTCAAAGTATGCCGCTTCCTCCATGCGAGGATGGATTTCCAAACCAGAATGTCAGCACATCTGTTTATTCTCCCTTTACTAAGATACAAACCTTCCCTTAATTTATTACACTAATGATCTGTTGAGCTGAACAATGATGATAGCTCAAAGGGTTTGCTATCATGATCTGCGAGATAACACTAAAAGCAGAAATGCTTCTGAGTTCTGGTGGGAATAATATACAACTTGCATGACATATGAAGACAAGCAAGGTCAACAATATAATTTGTGAATGTGGAGTTTGTAAGGTATGATCCAGAATGAGTTTGGTCTCAGCAGGCAATGTGTTGATGTCATCATACACAGCTGCAGTGCATGATTGTACAGAAATAAGTGCAGGGCCAGCATTGTACTTCAGAGCCTGCCACTGGTGCTGCTGAGGGATGGTGTTATAGATTACCAAGGCTGCCTAGTCTTCATTCCATCTCATGCCTCTTTCTTCCACCAACCAACACTCACTGCCTTTCTTTCTCGTGCACATTATTTTACCTCCTTGTCTTCTCACTTTGCCACGGTTTTCCTATCTTTCTCTTCCTCAGTCTTCCTCCATTTTCTGCCATTCTCTCTCTAGATGTGTGTCAAAGTGCAGGATTTAAAGTTTGATGGTGGAGCGGGTACTCTGTCACAACGGCGATGGATGGGCATGCTCTTGCACCGTCAAACTCTTGTTCCGCCCGCAAGATTTTTAGTTGTGTGGATAGTCAGCTTTGCACCAACAGAGTAAAGTTATTCATTGTGTAAACCTTTCTTCGATGGTCCCATGGAGTGGTGTCTGAAGGACATAACACCATCTGCCCTATTTAGGGTGGACGGTAGAAAGTGTTTTTTTCCCTGTCCATCACTGACAGGTAAAACCTGGTTGGAAGGGACAGGGAACAACAATTACCCCCATACCATGGGAGAGAACGCCTATAGAATGGGAATAATTTAATGTCTAGAGGTCATGTTAGATGGTGCTGTTCCTCAAACGTTTCCAGCATTTCAGGAACCACTGTCACAGCGGTTCCTGCCAATCTGTAGAGATGTCTGCAGTGCCAGCAGGCATCTCTCAACTTAGCAGTTGGAGTAGGCTGAGTGGCAGACATAAAGTCCTCAGCCACCCTGTCCGATTAACAAACCATAAATCGTGCATAAAGTCCCATCATCAAAAGATAAGTCCTGCTCCACAACATCGGTGCCCACCTCCTTCAAGCACAGGCACAAATTAAGCACTGGATAGTCGTAATTTTCCATGGACCTGTGGAATTAGAGGAGCCAACATACACTCCATTAGGTGCTCGAACTCTGGTTTCTATCCTCAAATGTCATATGTGATCCAAGCGAATAAATTTAACGAGGGGCCGAATCGTGTAATTTACCAGAGCATTATTCTAAAGGAACCTTATCTGAAACAGTCAAGTAAACATTGTAGATTTTTTTTAAAACCTGTTAAATACATCTATTTGAGTGAAGTTTGCCTAAGTAAAACTAGGAACGCGGTATATGTCTCCAATGGTAACAAACAATACAACCGAGTAACCAACGTTGGGTAACATGCTTTTCAGAAGCTTTGTATAAATTACTAACTTGTAACAAAGTTAGGAAAAAGCAAAGTAAGGGTATTTGCTAGGTTAACGATCATGTACCCAATGCAGCGATTTAGACTTACCTGCCTGACTGAATGCCTTACTCCTGCCAGGAAGTGCTGTCATGTCGTATTCACTCCATGAAACCATTAACTGTGTGAGAAATGAGTGATCCGGATGAAGAAGGGCTCTGGAAAATGTCGTCACTTGCAACTGTGGAACCAATTATGGTGTCAAATTATCTTGTTCCTCCTGTTTGCTCCATTTGAGAATTCATATTTTAAAATATAGATGTCTTCATTCTCATTTCGGGGGGAGGATGTGTAGCTTTTGAAAGTATCATACAAAATATTCTTTAGACCTGAACAAGGAAGATAGTTTAAACTCTCCACCATATTGTTTCTCAAGCCAACACATAAATTATTGTACTTTCATAGGGGAATATTGTGCTTAAGGCGCCAAAAATGAAAAATGATTTGGTCTTCCAATAAAATTCAGTAAAATCTCTTTTGCAGGCAAAGTGGGCGGTAGTACACCAAACATATGTTGTACTTAGGACCCTGGATACTGTGTTTTAAAGATATCTTTTATAGCAAGTACAGCTGTAGCCTCTTTTAATAAAAACACGCACACCGATGTCCTCTGAAAGTTATAATATTATTCTTTTTGGAAGATGAAATACATTAGTTCCTAAAAAGTATCTAAGCATGTAGAGGGAGAAATCAGTTAGGAAATGCGCAATATTTTGAAGGTTGTTACTGAATTCAATTTTTTTCTGCAAAATTCTGTGGGTGTGGGGTTACCCGCTTTTTTATAGATTTTCTATAGAATTCACCTTTTGCAGCATGATTTGCAAGCTTCAACAAACAATGTATTTAGCTCAAATGAATCAAAACTTACTGTAAAAAAAGGAAAGAATCAAAGAGTGGTTCCACGCAATGCCAGACCCCATGTATAGGTTAAATATTGACCTTTCACTTGCTCCTTGCTGTGTTCAGGATTTACACTCGTACTAATGAGGGGAAACATCGCCCAGACAGTAATAACGGGATTTGGCATAACAAAATAATACAGGCACAGATGTGCATTATGCCACACAACTTACCTTCTGTTGCTGCATTATCAACTGCTCCCCAAATATTGACCCTCTGTTGCTGAATATTTCTAGCAGTCCGGTTTACCAGTAATCTTCATTACTCCTCTCATCACAATACTCATGGGAGGCCACGATGGAACTGTAGAAGGCGGCCATGAGACAGACAGCTGTGAGACATCAGAGGGATTTTTACAAGCGACCCCCTGCTGCTAGTAGTACCATCAGATGAAGATGCCATCCTGGTCTGTGGTTCTTCCGACAGAAAAGGGGGTAAACAGATTGAGTGCTCTCTCTTGTGGGTGCCCCTCTACTCCAATCAGAGGGAGAGAAGAGAGGTATACTGATGCTTATGAGTGTGCTTCTCCTTGGATAGAATAACACCAACAATGACAGAATCTCAAGTTCCCAGAGAGGCAGCTCCCTTGGCCACTGCATGATTCCCCTCTTCACTCAGAAATGGAGTCATCCCAGGACAGATCAATAACGACATGACAATATAAAAGTGGCCTACTTTTGCCATGGTCCATCCAGACCTTCCAGAATGGTTGAGTCAACCCCTCTCTGCTTATGCACCATAAGAAGTGCTGTTCACACAGACTATACCTCGGGGTGCCGCTCGCAGCTGGTTGCTGAGTTCGTGTATTTGCCTTTGAAACCCTGCCTGTTTGCCTGCAGAAGCGGTGGAGTGGAGTATTCGATCTTTTACCTTCATCAAGGAGAGTGTGAGGCGTCTTTAACAGGGGCCGGGACTGCGAGACCCAGGGTTCCGCGCAGGATCAACGCAGCGCACCTGGAGTCTCTTCCCGCCCCTACCCCTCCTATAACAACGTGCCTCTGACGCATAGCGGGACGCGTGTGCGGGACGCCGGACGAAGCCCGGACAAAGGGCGGACAGTCTTAGACAGTCCGAGACAGGCTGAGACTGGACTGGGCACGTCACTCTGCCTTTGTCGAACCTGACTTTTTACCATACAGTAAGACTATTAATCCCTGAAATACTTGTTCAACCTTTGTTAATTTGTACCGTATTACCGTGAATTTGTCTGTCTTGGCAGTTGGCTAAATATTAGGACTTAACACCAACCTCATTCAAAATGCCAAAGAAGAATGCTGTGGTGGGGGGTAATTCCATTGAAAACTATATGGTACAAGTAGTGTCAAAGATCAATAACGATAGGAGACAATCCCTAGGTCTTAGTCACTCCCCAATTTTATCTCCCTTAAGCCCTTCACCAGACTCACCATGGTTAGATATTCCATCTCAGGCTGAGGGAAGTGTAATTTTAGACTCCGAGACACCCGAAAATGGCCCATCAAACTTGAGTTTCAGTATAGCTCAGGATCAAGATATAGCTACGATCAATGTCTCAGACTCGCAGATAGTTGACCCTGAAGAAAACCATACTGTACAAGACAGTGAGCAGACAACCATAGAAGCCGATCCTCCTGTTCAAGCCCCAGCTCCTCGAGCGATTAGAAAGTGTAGGAAAACCCAATTACTTCGTGGTGGAGTATGCACAGGGAGGAAGAGGGCCGCGTCACCACTGAGAAGCAGGGAAAAAGGTAGGAGGAAATTAGAAGAGGACGAAAAATTAAATACGGATGAAGAGCTTATATCCAGGATAGCAGATTTAATTGACACCAAATTTAGAGCCTTAATTAAACCGGTAGTGGCCAAACTGGATAAGTTATCCGCAGATGTGAAAAAGTTGGGAGTAGATCAAAAGAAGTTAATGGAAGAAGTGTCTAACATATCCGGTACAGTTAAAAATCTGGCCATGCCTGTAAAAGAGGTTTTTGGCCTCCAGCCGGATACAGGCACAATTCCTAACATCGCAAGGTTAAATTACTCAGATCAGACGCCAAATACCGCATCCAACCAGTCACCGTCAAGGGACATCCACCCTCCACAACCACCAGAAATAACCCTTCCAAGAGCAGAAGAAGACACACTACACTTCATTGAGGACGCAGCCCCTTTAGTGCTGGTTTTAGCAAATGTTCCTCCTCTAACACCGGACCAAACTGAATCACCCACGGCGCTAACAAGTAAAGCCCTGCACTGGCTATCGGGCAATATGCGGTTGGCCCCATGGGGGAAGCAACAGCTAGCCAGAGATATTAAATCAGCCAGAAGGGCCACTTGGATAGGCCAAAACCCCAAAAAATTTAAAGGCGACTGCATAATTATTACCTTTGTAAACTCTGCAGTCTTACCAAATATCCTTCCAAACATTCTACCACCACAACGAAGGAGAGGTACTATCATCCCTCTCACTCTGGAATTTTTTGGTAATAAACAAAGGAGTATGACATACCCTAAGCCTAATCATACCTACATTAGACCATTATGGCCAGAAAAAACAAATGGTTGGGGCTTTGATGTACCAGTAAATAACTGGGGTTATAGCAGGGACGGATATGACCAACCTCCACGACCATATCATACAGATCCCCATTACTTTAATATCCCCACTTCCAATAGGTATGATATTTTCTCTGCGGAGGGTGGGCTGGATGGGGTAGAATGACTACCAGAAGACGTAGGCATAGTGAATGTGAATGCTTATAGTACTGTAATCCCTACTAATCCACCTGCAAGAGAGAATTTGAACAGAACACAATGTGAACGTCAAAAATGTGTGGAGGGACTTTCATTGTTATCATGGAATATAGCTGGACTTTCTGATAAAATGCAAGATAAAGACTGGCTGCACTATGTTAAAAAATATCCCATAATATGTCTTCAAGAAACCTGGGTAGTAGGGAAAAACCTGTACATTGAGGGATATCAGAGCTTCATAATCCCGGCAATACCATCTGCAAGTGGAAGAGCTAAAGGGGGTTTGGCCATCTTTGTCAGTTTGTCGCTTATATGTCACAAAATTGAACACAAATCTGGTAACAATAACTTACAGATTTTGGAATTCAGAAGGGGTAAAACTAATTTTGTACTGATTAATTTTTATAATTCTGTGAACCAGGCTGGAGATTGCAATATAGAAATCTTACGTGATCTACTAGGGGCAATTGATAGTTCTCTGCCATGCTCTAAAATTCTAGTAGGTGATTTTAACACACATTTATGTGGGAACCCTAGCGTGGGACCTGTTGGACAATTGGGTTGTAACAGTATGGAAGGAATACACTTTGAACACTCGCGGAGGGGTACAGGGTTAAATGAGTTAATGAATGAAAACAATCTATCCACGGCAATGTCGACAGTACCTGATCAAACTGTATTCCCAATCCCTACTTTTAAGGGTCATGCCACAGGTACATATATAGACCACATTCTTATTTCAGCTGACTTTTTTAATATCATCGAGGATTTTAGGATCCTCATGAGTATTTATAGCGACCACAACCCTTTATGCATCACTATGGGCATGAGCCTACTTGAGAAATGCAATCCTCGAGAGGACCGAGGCCATTTAAAATGCATTAATGGGAAGCGTCGTTTAAAATGGGCAATGGTGGATTGCGATCAATTTTATACCTCTATTAGTGCAGTTTGTAATAAAGAATTAATGATATGTACATCTCCTACATCAGCTCCGTCGCAAATCTTGACTTCATTTAAGGAGATTGCTAACAAGGTGGAGTCTTTTCTAATGGTACCCAATAAGGGGAGAATAAATTCAAATTGCAATCCAAAATGGTTTGACAGTAATTGTTCAAAGGCTAGTCGCGAGCTGAAGAAAGCCTTAAAAACAAAACCGAGAGATCCATTGATCATTAGGGGGTTGCGGAATGATTATAAGAAATCATTGGCTACTCGCAAGCGAGCAGTTAAAAAAAGTGTATGGGAGTCACTTCTAGAACCCGAGACTTTAAAAAATAGCTCGAAGTTTTGGGAGATAATCAATAATCCAATATTTGATTGTCCTACCATCCCAAATGTGGGCACAAACATATCAGAGGACGAATGGATAGACCATTTCAGTTCTATTTTTATAAATAATGAATCACAGGCAGAATACAACTCAGGTACAGGTAGAGATATCTCTCTATGTTTCACAAATGAGGAAATAGTTAAAGGAATTAAAGGTTTGTCAAATAACAAGGCCCCGGGTCCCGATGGACTTCCGCCTGACCTCTTTAAGTCACGCGAAGCACTATGGGCGCCGGTACTCACAGCAGTACTTAATGCAGCGGTGTTATGTGGATGCCCAAAATCATGGGGGGTATCTACAATAGTCCCTATATTCAAGAAAGGAGACCGTAGCAGCCCGGCCTGCTACAGACCGATATCGCTAATAAATTCTGTGGCAAAAGTGATAGGTGGAGTCATTTTAAATAGATTGACTAGTTGGTCAGAGGAAAATAATATATTATCTCCAATCCAGTATGGTTTTAGGCCTGGACATTCTACCATTTCCCAATGTCTGAATTTGTATCTTATTGTCGGGAAGTACACCAAGGCTCGAAGAGGAACGATTCATATGGCGTTTATGGATCTCTCTTCGGCCTTTGATTGTGTGAACCGTGGGAAGCTCTGGGGCGCCATGGAAAAAATGGGCGTGGACAAAAACCTAGTAAACTTTCTAGAAGACATGCATTCAGATACCAAAGCGAATGTCAGATACACCCAGGACCTAAACGTGACCAAAGATTTTGGAGTGTTTCGGGGCGTCCGGCAAGGATGTATTCTGGCCCCGTTCCTCTTCAATCTATTTATTAACGACCTGGAAGAGACCCTTTTAAGTACCAACATAGACTATCCATACATTGGTCGAAAAGGTCTGCCGGTTTTATTATATGCGGACGACGCAGTCCTTTTATCTAGAACGGCCAATGGACTCCAAATTTTATTAGATTCCTTTTACACATTTATGAAGACCAGAGATTTAAGTATTAATAACACTAAATCCTACATAATGAAGGTAGGTTATGGTTTTAAAAAACCAAACCACCTAAATGTAGCTGGAGTGGAAATACCTGTAACACACACATTCTCCTATCTCGGGGTCCTCTTTGACAGTCAACTTAAATGGGGACCCGTGATCCAGAAAAAGAAGGGAGACGTTTCAAGGGTAAACGCGGCTATATTGGATTTCTCAAAAAAGCTGGGAAATAGCCCAGTTGCCGCTCTACTCCAACTATATAGGGCCAAAAGTGTAACCACAGCTTGTTACGGCAGTGAAATATGGGGACACGTTCCCTCGGACGTACTCCAGATAGTTGAAAATAATTTTTTAAAACAGATTTTAAGGGTCCCAAGGGGTACAGCAAACTATTCTGTGCATGAAGAACTGGGGGTTCCGTATGTTAGCGATAAAATTGCATTGAATCCCATGTTATGCTGGATGAATAGCTGGTTAAATGACAATATCCCCATGACCAAGCTTATTTTAAGAGAAGCTCTTACATGGGATAACAGGTTGGAGGTTCCCTGGCTTAAATATTTATCTAAATGTTTTACTGATTTCGGCCGTCCTGAACTCTTTTTATGTCCGGAATCCATCACTAAAATGGATCTTATTACGGTCAAAAATGCTTTTATTGACTCTAGACAACAGGAAAGGGAATCATGTGAACTAAAAAAAGAAAGTGTACGCAATCACATACTAATTAAAAGCACTTTGCTTATGGAACCCTACCTGACATGGCAAATGCCGAGTTACGACCGTTTCCTGTTAACAAGGTTCAGGTTCAACCTGTTTCATTTTTTGCTGGCGGTACCTAGGGGTTCTCATCGAGGTCAAGTGTTGCCGGCTTGCGGCTGCGACGATAAGTCTCCGCAAGATCTGGCACACTTTCTGTTTTTTTGCCCCTTTTATGCTGTACCAAGGAAGCTATGCTTGAAACCCTGTTTGAAAAAATTGAACTTCCAACAATTCCGTCCTGCACAACATTTTTTACAGCTGCTAAATTGTGATTACACTTTGTTTATATGTAGTTTTTTAAGAATGGCGATCAAATTTAGAAACAGTATGGAAGGATAATAATACTGTTACTGTTATTTATAACTGTTGTTAAAGGAACACTATCTTTAAACGGTCTTCAATATCTTGATATAGTGTTGTATTTTTAACTCTGTGTTTTTTATTTGTAATTGATTACGTTTTTTTTAAGATTATGTGTATGTCCTGTTATTATTTGTAATGTAAATACTTTTATGGTTGTCAAATCGAACAACCGAATAAAGTTATTTGACTTGACTTGACTTGACTATACCTCATATGTCTATTCAAGGAAGGGACGGGCCATCCACCTTCCCTCCAAACAGCTTATCGGTAGCCACCTTTTCTTGACAGTCCCTTGGACCCATTGCCCTGTTCCTGAGTTTGAAATAGGATGCAGCACACAAAGAAGGGACGTACATTCGGTCACACAGTAGCTCATACACCAGGCTGGCAACAGGCTGGCACCAGCATCCAATGCACCAGATCAGGACCCACATCATCTCCTGGAAGTAACATTGGTAAAAGCATGCATCAGCCAAGGAATCAACGTGGCTACCTCATCTTCCTCCAATCCAGGTCATAGCTTTTAAGAAGCAGAAGTAAATTATACTTGATACAGCTTGTGCAAGAGGAAAACACACGGATTGTTTGTGTGAAGGCACATGTTACAGTACTGCAGTGAGTAGGCTAAAGGTAAGTAACAAGCATTTGCAATGCAATAGGTCTCGCATTTGGGAAATTTAGAGCTTTTGGTGTTAAAAATGCTGAAAAGGCAGTGCAGTATGTTTTGTGGGCAGTCCTTGCAGCAGGACGTAAGTCAGGATTTAAAGGCGCAGGCAGTGGTCAATTTGAGGAGTGGGTGGGGAGGACAGCATACATGCTAAACGGACAGTGAGCTGCTGGCAATAGGCGCACTGGGGCCATTGTTAATGTTAAAGTTAAAGCGTGACATAACTCACTGTTGAAATCGAAATAAGAATGTTTTAAAAGTTGATTTAGGCAAGCTGCACAGCACAAAAGAAAAGCGTGCGTCCGCCGGCTCACAACTCCCCAATTATGGGGTATAGTATTTTTGGTCAATTTCTGTTTTGGTTTGATATGTTTAAACTTTTATAAGTCTCACATATAGTGTGGATTGTGAGCAATAGAAACATTTCCAGGAATTACTTTACTAAGCATTGTCCCAGAACTCACCCCTGCCCCTCTCAATCTCCCTATTTTTGCCATGCATTTTTGGAGGAGGGGGGGGGGGGTGACTTCAAAATATTTTGTTTAGGGGGAGGGTTCACAGCAAAAAAGTTTGACTTTCAGGTTTTGGATGGCTGTTTATAATGGGGCACACATGAGTGCTGAAGTCAGTGTAAGCTTTTCCTAGTATCTGTCAGTGGGTCATAAGAGTGTTCAGAATCATCCAATGGTTGGCCTCTGCAGGGCGCATAGAGTAATAGGTAACAGGTATTAATTGTAATACTATTTAAAAGTGCGTGAAGGAGGTACACATCAATCAAAATACAGACAGGGAGAAAGTAAAAGAAAAGGTGAAAAGGGTTTGCTTACAAGTTGGTAGGGTGCATGCAGGGCAATGGTGAAGTGAAGGAGAGGCCAGTAAGTATGTACAGGAGGGAGTCAGTGGAAAGAGACTGCAGAAGAGGAAAGAGATTAGGTGTGAGATATGCAGGTGGAGGGTTTTAGAACGATGTGGAGAGAAAAGGGGCATAACGTGTTCTAACAGAGAGACTGTAAAGGAAAGTAGAGTGAACGGTAGAACAGGAGTGATTAAGACTCTGAAGACCTCCATTCCTTACAAAGGTCTCAATAATGTTTCATTCACACATTCCAACCTCAGATTTGAAATATTTGCAATTCTAATTAGTCACAACAAAATAATTGCTACTCATTTATCTTATACAGTTAATAAGCATTGTCAAAGCCAATAGATCCAGCATATTTTAGACCTATGTCAGTTGTTGTTAATTAAATGACTGGAGATAATAACAGAAAGCTCACAGAGACACCAAAATAAATACTGGTCAGATGGCTGTAATGGGAAGCCTGGGGTCTTAATGTACATGCTTCAAGTCATGCTCTTAATTACTTAGGCCTGACCTATTAGAAAGGATTACTAGTTTTGCTTCTTGAGAGACACTCTTTTTAGGTACCCCCACACATACTTTTTAAATTTAATTAAAGCTGTGCCCACTGTGCCCCCAACTACAAGTTTACGGACACAAAACTATGACTGCTTGCTACCAGCTGAAATCTGCGTACCGATAAACAACCGGTTTGGAAGGCAGCAAACCTATAGTTCAAAAGGAGCAGTCAGGGGATAACGCAGCCACGGCCGGCAGTGGGATTACCTGCAGGGCGGTGACGTGGGGAGGGGCAGGGTGGGGGGTAGTAATGTATGGATTACAGAGTTTTACAGGTAAGTAAACATTTAAATAAATACATCGAATTTTGTTGAGTGCACTGCATCCCCAAATGCGATGCAGTGCGCGCAACAAAATTTGTTTTATTTATTTAAATGTTTACTTACCTGTAAAACTCCGTAATCCATACATTACTACCCCCGCCCTGCCCCTCCCCTCCACACGTCACCGCCCTGCAGGTAATCCCACTGCCGGCCGCTGCTGGGATAACGCATGGATGTTTACCACCACAGCGAATGTTGCACTGTAATATTACTGTTGGGCCTTTTTGCAGGGTCATCCCTGAACTTTTTGCCTTCCTCATAGCCTTTTTCCTGATATGGTGTTGGTGGTTTTAGGACTCTGGTCACTCTGTGGTAAACATGGTAAGATTGACCTACCCCTGTTTGGCATTTTTAATTTACCTGTCAGTCCCTTGTAAATTGGTATCTCAGATACCCAAAGGACAGTAAATTAAATGCTACTGGTGGGCTTGCAGCGCTGATTGCTCCACCCACCAAATTAGCCTTTCAAACCTGTCTCAGGCCTCTGCCATTGCATGCCATGTCTGTGACCACCCTTTTAATGCATGTAAGTCACCTCTAAGGTAGGCCCTAGCTAGTCCTATGAGCAGGATGAATTGGAGGTAAAAGGTAGGACATGCACCCTAAGTGTGTGACATGTCCTGGTAGTGAAAAACAGCCATTTTGGTTTGTCACTGCTGTGAGGCTGCCCTCTCATAGGAATGCATCGGGGATTCCCTGATAAGTGTTTCAGTGTCAATTCCTGATATGAGAGGAGCAGCGTGGTCAAGTTTGGTATGTTTGGAATAGTAATAATAAATGTCGCGCAATAGTGTGCGCAGATTTATTAACACTATTTTAGAAATGCCACTTTTTGAAGTTTGCATTTCTGAGTGCTATGTGTCTGCCTGCCTGGTATGTATTGCATGTCTGGCTCTGGAGTGACAGCGGCTGGTGAGGTGTGTGGCTCCAGGCAGAGCAGGGTGAGTCAGCGCTAGGCTGAATAGGAGATCTGCATTTGGAGTATTGGGAGGAGTAGTCCCCTGACCCTGAATAGTTCGGTGCCTGCCTAGGTGAATGCTGGCTCCCCCCCTGAGGTGGTCGGAGGACTGAGCCCCATCTGACAAAGGAGGACAGAAGCCTGGTAAACAGAGTGCTTCAACACCCCCCAGAACCAGTTGAGGCTGGTTACCCCATCCCCAAATGCCATGCAGTGCGCGCAACAAAATTTGTTTTATTTATTTAAATGTTTACTTACCTGTAAAACTCCGTAATCCATACATTACTACCCCCCGCCCTGCCCCTCCCCCTCCCCACGTCACCGCCCTGCAGGTAATGCCACTGCCGGCCGTTGCTGGGATAACGCATGGATGTTTACCACCACAGCGAATGTTGCACTGTAATATTACTGTTGGGCCTTTTTGCAGGGTCATCCCTGAACTTTTTGCCTTCCTCATAGCCTTTTTCCTGATATGGTGTTGGTGGTTTTAGGACTCTGGTCACTCTGTGGTAAACATGGTAAGATTGACCTACCCCTGTTTGGCATTTTTAATTTACCTGTCAGTCCCTTGTAAATTGGTATCTCAGATACCCAAGGACAGTAAATTAAATGCTACTGGTGGGCTTGCAGCGCTGATTGCTCCACCCACCAAATTAGCCTTTCAAACCTGTCTCAGGCCTCTGCCATTGCATGCCATGTCTGTGACCACCCTTTTATTGCATGTAAGTCACCTCTAAGGTAGGCCCTAGCTAGTCCTATGAGCAGGATGCATTGGAGGTAAAAGGTAGAACATGCACCCTAAGTGTGTGACATGTCCTGGTAGTGACAAACAGCCATTTTGGTTTGTCACTGCTGTGAGGCTGCCCTCTCGTAGGAATCCATCGGGGATTCCCCGATAAGTGTTTCAGTGTCAATTCCTGATATGAGAGGAGCAGCGTGGTCAAGTTTGGTATGTTTGGAATAGTAATAATAAATGTCGCGCAATAGTGTGCGCAGATTTATTAACACTATTTTAGAAATGCCACTTTTAGAAGTTTGCATTTCTGAGTGCTATGTGTCTGCCTGCCTGATATGTATTGCATATCTGGCTCTGGAGTGACAGGGGCTGGTGAGGTGTGTGGCTCCAGGCAGAGCAGGGTGAGTCAGCGCTAGGCTGAATAGGAGATCTGCATTTGGAGTAATGGGAGGAGTAGTACCCTGACCCTGAATAGTTCGGTGCCTGCCTAGGTGAATGCTGGCTCCCCCCCTGAGGTGGTCGGAGGACTGAGCCCCATGTGACAAAGGAGGGCAGAAGCCTGGTAAACAGAGTGCTTCAACATCCCCCAGAACCAGTTGAGGCTGGTTACCCCAAGCCCTGTGCCAGGGCAGAGAAAGAGAAATGCTGTATAAATATTGGGGCTGTGACCCGATGAAAGTGTGCTTCCTTGTGCTGTTGTTGGGGTGCTGCTTGTTGGGCCCCAGGAGTAACCGCCACAAGGGACTGCCCCTCTGCTGGAGGGCCCTGTGAGTTGGCATGCCTGGGCCCAGCTGTGCTCCTCTAAATTTCTGGCTTCTAGCACCTTGTGAGCGCTGCACCGTTCTTCTTGGTTGCGCCTGGTCTCTGGAGCATGCTGGTGCCCTGCAGCGTGAGGGTGCGATGTGTCTGATGGAACCCCGGCGTGGGGATTACCCTGTGCTTCCAGGAAGCGGGAGCCTACCCCACATTGCGGTGTCTACAGGAGTGAAGCGGGAGCCTACCTGGCCATTGTGTTCCCTGCAGTGCTGCGCGGCATTCCTGGGGAACCCTGGCGTGGGTATTCCCCCGTGCTTCTAGGAGGAGCGGGAGTCCATCCCACGTTTGTCTGGAGAGAGGAGCACTGAAAACGGAAGTCAGGTGCCCGTGCCTGACTGTGAGCGAGGCCTGCAGCAACTACGGAGCCTCGCAGGCTCCATTTCTGCCTCCCTCAGCCTCGAAGAAGCCCGGCAGTTGTGGTCTGATCAGGGACCGGAGCAAAGCTTGACCATGGGCGGGAGCCTACCCTGCAGTAGTGAGCCTCCCACAGAGGGACCAGAGCCTCCCAGGCTCAATGCCAAAGTCCTGGGTGGAGGCCACGGAGATCGGAGGCGTCAAGAAAGGTCCCGGTGAGTGGGGACCTACTGAGGCATATTGTTGGTGGCTGGAGCTGGCGCCAACCTGCCCTGGTGAGTGGGCTGGTTTCGGGAAGCAGTATTGGTGCCGAGTGAGTGCGCCCGATGGAGCCCAGTTAACGGGTCTCTCAGGGCTCTCTTGATTTCCTCCAGCTGCACCGCAAGAGAGCGGGCAGCTGCAACGTGGGGGCAATTTGTTTCAGAAGTCCCGGAGTGGGTCTTCAAAGGCCCAGTTAGTGTCAGTGCTTGTTCTCACAGCTGCTCAAAGGCCCAGTTAGTGCCAGTGCTTGTTGTCACAGCTGCACCGCAAGAGCGCGGCATCTGTCATGTGAAGGGGCATTGCTTCTGTTCTCTGGAGAGACCCGGGTGAAACACACCCTCGCCCTGATTTCTGGTGCTGGCCAATTGGGCCTGCACACTGCTGCTGTGCCAGCTTAGAGCCCTGACATTTTGGACAGAGGGCATTTGGCCCCCCAGAAAGGCCAGTTGGCCCGGAGTCATTTTGGGTATACTGGTAGGGCACAAGACCCTAAAGGAATGCATAATGTGCTTATGCTGAAGGTGATGTATGCACCTGGGGAGTGTTACTATGGTGCACTCCTGAATGTGATTTATGCATAATGTGTTTTTGTCTAATGTGATGCAGACATAATGCGTTTATGTTGCTAGTGATATTGCTGAGTACAGTATTTTGCCAGTAGATACTGATTGTTTTATATTTGCTACTTATGCTTTCTAAAGGTTGTGATAGTGGCCTGATTGCCCCTGTCATGTATATAATCTCCTGTAAACTATTACCTGGCGTCAGTTGGCACAGTGTATATGTGTGATTATGATTCTAAGGTGTTTTGGATAATACAAAGTTTTTATTTTATATAACCTTGTGTGGTGTCTCTTTTGTGGTGTGCCTAGTGTGTTGCTGCTGTGTGTGTGTGTTGGGCAAATGCTTTACACATTGCCTCTGGGATAAGCCTGACTAATCCGGCCAAGCTACCAAGGGGGTGAGCAGGGGTTATCTTCAGCATGTAACTCCCTTGCCCTGACTATAGTGGTGGTTTCTGCATGGCTTAGGCTCGTGCCCTAGCCAACCAGAAATCCCATTTCTAACAATTACCCACTGGACTACCCATGCAGCAACATCACATATTGCTCTAAAATTAGATGCAATGCCGTGTTTCAAGCAGTGAGGGTGGGGCGAAAGCGCGAAGATTGAACCTCCATGAGTGATATGCCAGGAAGGTGATGGCGAACCTAGCATTTAACAGAAATGAGGTGGAAACAGAAAACACACTTTACCATCTAATGCTGCAGTTGGGAAAAGAGGTCAGCAGGGGATGAAATGTTACACCCTCTCCTTCCCGCTGCTAGGTCCCCTATCTATTAATTTGCCCAGCCCATTTGCTCCCGTAGAGATAATGTTTGGTGGGGAAGGTGGTGGATTATTCAAATGCGGCATTCACAACAGTCATATTGTATTTTCTACAGATGAAAAAGAAGAAAAAAGATATTCACTCTGAGTCCTGACCATACAGAAGATTTCAAACTGACATTAATGTATAATGCAAGGAAAAAGCAAGCAATTGAAAACCAACCTACTTTATTTATTTTAAGAGGCTAGTATACTGGTACCTGATGCCCAAAATAATCGTGCTGAAACTTCCCATGTTTCTAGGAATCTGATCAACCAGTTGGGTATGTTAACCACACCTTCTCCTACAGACCAATGAATGCACTGTTCCTTGGGCTTTGTGCATTTATTTTTTAACAAAAGGCACTATTTGTACTTTTGAATCAATTCCACTTGGTTCTGGAATTACATCTTGTGAATGAGGAACAGCATTTTTCCTTTTGTGCTTCTTAAAACAGCTTCGCTGTATTTGATTTTCTGGATAGCAACCAAGCTCAGAAACGGCAACCGAGCTTGGTAAACAAAGCGCTCAGCAGAGGGCATGGGGGCCAAGGACCTTCAGCTCGCAGACTGCGAGGAAGTGACCAGTAAAGTTTGGAGGGCGTTACTTGAGGCATAGAGAGCTGAACCAAGCGCAGCTGTCGGCGACTCCGCCTGAGGGAAGAATAAAAACAAGCACAAAAATACATTACCAAATGAAGCCCATGTAATGTGATGTGACATTGGGTGAATGCATTCTGAAGACAAAGCACAGTCAGACAAAAACAAACAAACAAAGAGAACATAAGAGCACTCAAGCAGCATGCTCGTCCCTGAAGCAATACTCCATGGGAGTTAACTTGTAGGGAAAGGTGGTACATGCACCAACCATCAGCCATTAGCACCCTTCCATTTTTAAGTGACACACATAAAAGCCAATCCTAAGCAAAGGAGGAGTCAGACCCCACAATGTAGATACAACAGATCTCCTGACAGCGCAAGCGCTGTTTAGGCTCAACCTAAAAATGGATGAAAAGATAGGGAACAACATTGGAACAGGCACTGAATGGAGACACAGGTCCCTTTTCATTCACCAAGGAATGTGACAGGCAAGGGCGATGAGGAGATAAGGTTTGGTTTTCTAGTGCTGCATATCATACATAAGAAAATAAAAAGTAGAATGTCTACTCGTCTTTCAAAATGTATGAAAGGCAGACCTAAATGTTTGAAAAAGTCATTGACATTTATATTTTTTAAAGGGTTACCTTAATCAATACCATTCTTGTTTTGTCTTTAATATCAGGTCTTTCATTGGTTAATTTGTACTCTCAGGAAGTACCTGCAGGTCAATTGCTAAGAAATGCACACGGAATCCTGTCACCTTCTGGAAGCTTCAAAGTCACTGCAAGGAATAAATCAATATATTCCTTGGTGGACCAGCTTCAAATGATTTCTACTGTATCTCGTTGATAAAATATGGGTTCTCATACAGCTAATAAAGTGCTACTTAGAGAGGTCTGAATTGTTTCCAGTTGTGTGGAAAATTAATTCGTATTGGTAAACATTGTCTGTGTCATCTTGCCTTTTTCCCAATGCCACACTTTCGTCGCACACGGCAGCCAGTTTAGATGCCTTGATCAGACCCCCCCTCTCTGCACGCCGCCGATCCTCAGCACGGCTTTCCACCCTCGCAAACATCTCCCCCACGCACTGGTCACCCTCCCTCTCTCCCTCTCATGCATGGGCCATAAAAACTCCTCCATCTGTGCTGCTCTTCCCTGGGAATCACACCCCGTGCCTGCCCGACACCTCCCTTTCTTCCCATGCGCTATCACACCCTCTGACACCCCTCTTCCTCCGTGTTCACACATCTAACCTGGGCATCGATTGAAATTCGAATCGCATATTATCAAGCCCATTATCGCCGCTTTATCGGCAGTTTCCTGCCGGTAAAGCGGCGATAAACTACCGCAGCTTCCTTGATTATATGGCCCCTTGTTTGTAGATTTTTGGAGCAGCCCAGGAGCAGAGCACAAGTGATCCCTCATCATTCCTTAAGACATCATTAATGATTTGGTATATAAGTTACTAGTAAGATGGTTGGTTTATACACTTGGGCTGGTTGCTCAGGAGCGACTCTGAAGAGCTGAATTCTGACAGGTGACTCGATCACAACATAAGATATGCAGAAAGCTATTCATGGTATGGCATGGTGTAGGCTTGGTATGTCAATGCAGCCATATCTGTTAGATTGTTGACAACTCTGAGGCAATTGAGAGGAAGGAATGGACTAATAGATGAGAGATGTGTTATAAAGAAAGAGTCAGTTTATCTAACATTTGCCTTCTTCTGCATATTATCTGTTGAGTTCCTTATAGCAGTTATGATCATCCTTATACACATCACTTGTATTCACACTCTCATCATGTGATAGTAAAATACCAATCATTATGTGTGTATACTGATTTGGGGTGCCAGGCCGGGGTTCCACTTATTATCTTCTGCAGAAAAGAGATTCTCTGACAGGGTCGCCTAAATCCTAAAGTTCCGCATCTAAAAGACCATAACTCCAGAGCAGGGGTTAGACACTACTGCCAATTCTCCTTTTTTCCTGAAAATGGTGCATTTACTTTTGGGAGCTAAGGGACTCTATTGGGTATGACCCCAACTTTATTGCGGTGAATATGACATAACTTATAAACACAATCTAGTTAGGCCACAACACAGTTCTGAAATATTTATTTCTTAATCCATGGCAGTTATGGCACTAGAAGCAGGCAATCCTCAGAAAAGCACATGCTAATTTGCAGCAGGACCATCAATTTGAAATTAAAGAACACAGTACAATAAAATTCCCACAAACAATTTAGAGAAATTGAGACAAATGTAAGGAGTGAAAAGATATCAAGATCATTAAAGTTTGTTAAGAAGAACCAGGGATACGAATTCTTGAGGTTTAAAAGAAAAGTGCCTAGAAAAGTAAAACCCCACCTAGAAAGAACATTTCACAGTTGACTGGGACCTATGTACAATTTCAGGTCAACCACGATAGATTAGTGGTCACAGACAGCAAGTGGGTCATCCTGCTTGTGAGAACTTGAGTTGTTGGATGAGGGAGTGTGAGCCAGTCTGCAGCAGCCACAATCCTTGTCAGCATTAATCACAAAAGTCACAAAATAACCTGTGATTAACCCTCATATAGCTTGCAACAAAAGCAGTCAAGCATAGCTTAGAGGTAATGTGTAAAGTATTTATGCAGCACACAAGCAGTGATAAAGTGAAAACACAACAGAAGAGAAACCCCACACCAATTTAGCAACATAGAATAAACTTTCATAAATACAATCACAAGAAGACAACAAAAATCCAATCAGTGGAACTGGAGATATTGAATTTCAAATATTTAGGAGGACATTTTTTCCAATAGCAAATACCCCCAATTATGGTTATCTGGTCAAGGTAGACTGGAATCAGGTCACAAGTTTACGCAGACTGCAATGGAATGGGCTTGGTCTGCTAAGACGTTACCTTGTGTCCTTAGACTCAAGATGTGAAGTCTGCATTGGCCTGCCAATGCTTCATGGAGGAGCCATTGAACAGTATCTGTGATGCGTGGTGCTGCATCTGGCTGGGTCGCTCCGGGTCGGTACTGTTTAAAAATCCAAACACAAGGTGTGAGGTGGCCAGAGTTGTATCATGCTACTTCAGGTCGATAAAGCCACTGGGTTTGCATTGTGGAGATTTGCATTGAGATGCGTCAGACTGGGTCATGCCTGGTGTAGCTGGTGATCAGGAGCTGCAATGTAAAATCTGGTGGTGAGGTGCGGTGCGCTGCAATCGGTTTAGATTAAGCCAATGGCCTGGAATTGGTGATGCGAGGACTTGCGTTGAGATGTGTCATGCTTCTACAGTTCTGATGAAGCCATAGGTCTTGAGCTACTGCTGCGTGGACTACAGTCAGAATATGTTGCACTGCATTGGCTCCTATGAAGCAGATGGTCAGGAGCCTGTTGTGTCCCTGTAGCCCAGACAGGAAGTCAGCCAACTGACCCTTGTAGACACCCTGGTAGTCCTGGGTACAAGCAACAAGCGAAGCCTCAAGCAGCTGGGCAGTCCTCAGGCACCAGGGAAGTCTTCAAGCAGTTGGACAGTCCTTCTGTAGAGTCCACAGTCCAGGAGTGTTCTGAAAAGCTGGTAAGAGGGTCCAATATGTATACATGGTGGCAGCTTTGAAGTAGGTGAAACTTCTAGACCTTCCCCCCCTCAGTTGGTTCTGGAATGTCCTTCCTTCCCCTGTCATGGATCTAAGAGGTCTGGGGTGACAAAAGACTTGTGTGAAGTCCTTAGTGTATGAGCTGAGGCAGCCTCCTTGAAGTGCAAGTGTGTTAGGTGACAGCTCCACCCATCCCATGCTGACAAGATGCCCCGTTCTCACAACACATAGCCCCCCTTTGTATCATTGTGTGGGAGGAATACACAAAGGCCCACTGCCAACTCCACCAAGTTACGGAAACAAGCTGCAGCCACCAAAACGGTTCATACAAGAAAATTGCAACTTTCTAAAAATTGCATTTTCACAATTGTGAATAAAAATTCAATTTTACCATTAAAGAGGGTGTTAATTACAATTTATTAGAGACTAAACACAACATTGCTACCTGTTCTCAAGCAAGGTTTATCACTTAATAACTGTAATATAGTAAGATATCCAACTTTTCAAATACACTGCACACTGCCCAAGGGCTGTTTAGGACCCTCCCTAGGTGTGGCTCAAATGTCTTTAAAAGGGAGGTTGAGGCCAGGCAAACGGTTTGTTTCGACAGGTTTAAATGGTAGTTTAAAACTGCATGCAGGCTGGAATGGCATGCATGAGACATGATTAAAAAGGTAATTTAAGAGGGTGGCACAATAAGTTCTGCAAGCCCACTAGTAGCATTCAATTTAGAGGCCCTGGGTACCTGTATTACCACTTTACTAGGGGCTTACATTTAAATTCAATGTCCCAATTGAGTGTAATCCAATTTTACAATGTTTAAAGGAGACAGCACAAGCACTTTAGCACTGGTTAGCAGTGGTAACGTGGACAGAATCCTAAGAGCCAACAAAAATGGATTCAGAAAACAGGAGGGGTGAAGGCAAATGTTTGGAGGTGTCCCTGCAGAGAGGGTCAAGTCCAACATAGCTTAAGGTTTTTACCTTCATGCTTAGTGTCGGAAATGGAAGTCATGAATTTACAGTGGACCAAAACCCAAGATTGCACTCTGTGAGGATCACTGGAAGTCAGATATGTCAGTGTCAAGCACTTGCTAAAGGTGACTTTGGTGCCACAAGCTCTGAATGAGATAAAGCTTGATTTCACAGCCACAGTAGACGCTTCTCTGAGAGTGTAAATTTGGTGCTGGATCCCTATCCATGGCTTTAACTTTGGACTTGTTCACATTATTGTAAGTCCAAATCTTCCTGAAGTTCAAAACCGGAAGCTATAACCAAACGGGGCTTCACAAGACTTGATACCCTTGCTGCAATGTCCCTTAAGACCTGTTTTCAGTGTGGTTGAGAGTGAAAACTTAGTTGTCTTGCCTGTTTAGGTCACATAATTCCAGGGCAAACCTCAACATGATGTTCCAGTCCCACAGAACTGAAAAAACTTTCCTCCAACTACTGGAAAAGATTTGTTTGCACAGTCATGCAGCTACCAGCTCCTTGTGCAGATTTCAAGGCACCGGGTCTCTTCCCACCAAAATCTCCTACAGGGTCCAATCCTCCGTGTGCTGCTGGGCCCTCTTGGATTCAAGAATCTTTCTGCTTTTTCTGTCTGGGAAGCACACAAACAAGAGCCCAGCCCCTTGACCCTTGATTAGAAGTTCCAGTCCCAGTTCCAAAAGTAGATAGGAGTCCTTGAGTGAGTCTGCTTCTTCCAGAAGACATCAGGATTCAGGATTTCTCTTCCAGCAGGCCTTCCTTCTTTATGTGGGATCGTACCAGGTCCAGGCATATTCTGAGGATGTGGTGGCAGAGGTGCCATATTTTGCCGGTGTTAGGAATGTGGGTCTCTAGTTGGTCGAGGTAGGTACCTTTCTCCAAATAGGGACCATTGCTTCAAGTCAGGGTGTGGGGGATACATTTAGATAACCTCTGCTCACCCCCTAGGTAGCTTGGCATGAGCAGACCGAATTCTCTCAAAGGCATCTTGTAAAGTATTTGTACATAAAACACACAGTAATACAGTGATGGCACCACAAATGTAATAAGAATATGACTTTTCAAAGGTTTCAAGCAACTGGGTCCATAGAAAACTATAGATGCCGGATTCTACACAAAATACCTGTAGATGTGTCAAAAGTCCAAACAGCCGCAGGAATATGAAGCGTTGAGAAACAAAGAGATGCGTCAGTACCTGAGTCCTTGGGGAGGTGATGCAGCAGTTCTACTGCACACAGGAGAAGTGATGCGTCGGATCCGGACTGTAGGGGGATGTGATGCGTCGACTCCAAGATGGCTCTGGTCCATGGGTGATGCCTCTGGAAAATGTGCCACACAGGTGCAATGCGTAGAAATACGGGATGTTTCGATGATCGATGCAGTGGCTACAAGCGGCAGAATTGTTAAACAAGAAAATGCCTACTTTCTAGAAGTGCCATTTTCAAACACATAATTTAAAAACCATCTTTACTTAAATATGTGTTATTACATTCTAAGTTCAGAGAGCCTAAACTTTATTTTTCTATCTTGTTCCAATGGGAAGTTATACTTGTAAGATGTTACAAAGTACATTCCATTCTTTCCTAGGGCCAGATAGCCTTTCTGTAGTGAAATATGAACTTGGCAGAATTTCACTGTCAGGACATGTCACACACACCAGTACATGTCCTACCTTTCACATACACTGCCCCCTGCCCTGGGGGATACTTTGGGCCTACCATAGGGGGCCTTACATGTAAGAAAAGGGAAGGTTAGGGCCTGGCAAGTGGGTGCACTTTCAAGATCGACATGGCAGTTTATAACTGCGTGCAGACACTGCATTGGCAGGTCTGAGATACATTTTCAGGGCTACACATGTGGGTGACACAATCAGTGCTGCTGGCTCACTAGTAGCATTTGATTTACAGGCCCTGGCACTCAATGAACTTAACTAGGGACTTCCAGTAAATCAAATATTCCAATCAGGGAGAACCAATTGCAATAACAATTTACTCACAGAGCACTTGCACCTCTCTCATACCCACACTCGAGTAACATGCGTCCTTAAGGACTTCACTAGTCAATGAACTGTTTATTATTACTCTTGTATATCAGTCTGTAACGGTTGTCCTCAACCGTGCTGTTTTCTGTAGTAACATTAATTGTTACCCCAATTTCTGTCCACTGTTTTTCTCCATTATTACTATGACCTTCACAAATATTTGTGAATTGACAAATGCCATTTGATAATAACAGTTGTTCTCATCCTTGCTGTGCTCTGTGCTAACAACATTTGTTTTCCCATGGTCTGTCCACTGTTTTGCTCCTTTTCCACTGTGACCTCCACAAATATTTGTGAATTGACAAATGCCTTTTTTCTGACATTTCGTATTATTTTATAATTACTTATATGAGTATTTTGTAAGACTTTCTCTCTATTTTAAATACTTCCAAACACCTTTTATTTAATTCTCTGACCCAAGTGGTTAAGGAAATTCATGACCGATTGCTGCCTCGAACTCTCTTCTCTCTTCCTCTGTGTTAGACTTGGCTTTTATAGCAGGTTTATCCCCAATGTTTTTTGCTTTGTGGCCTTCTCTTTCTGACCTCTTTTTGTTGGTTTTATCACTGGGCACTTTACCACTGCTGATCAGTGCTAAAGTGCATATGCTCTCCCTATAAATTGTAAGTAGGGATTGGTGTTTCCGTAATTGGCTGATTTGATTTACTAGTCAGTCCCTAGTACAGTGCAGTGTGTGTGCCCAGGGCCTGTAAATCAAATGCTGCTAGTGGGCCTGCAGCACTGGTTGTGTCGCCCACATAAGCAGCCTGGAAATGTAACTCAGGCCTGCCATTACAGTGCTTGTGTGCAGTCTAATACTGCTGCGTCGACTTTGCAAGTGCACCCACTTGCCAGGCCCTAACCTTCCCTTTTCTTACATGTTAGACACCCCTAAGGTAGACCCAATGTACCCCTATTGGCAGGGTGCAGTGTATGTGAAAGGTAGGACATGCCCTGGTGTGTGTGGCATGTCCTAATAGAGAAATACTGCTAATTTCATTTTTCACTATTGCAATGCTATCTGTTCCCATAGAATAGAATGGAGAGTTTATATATAACATCTTACAATCCTAACTACCCCTGGGAACAAAGTAGGAAAATATCGTTTAGTATGCCTGAACTCAGAATGATAAAATGCATCTGTTATTGAGGGTGATTTGTACATTCTGTGTTTGAAAATACCACTTTTAGTAAGTAGGTATTTTCTTGCTTAGCCATACAGTGTGCCTCTGCTATGATGTGGATTGACTGTCTGGCTTCGGAGTGACAGGGGCTGGGGATGTGCAGTGGCTCCAGAGAGTCTGGATGGGTCAGCGCTAGGCTGAATAGGCCAGGTCTGCATTTGGAGTGGTGGGAGGAGTAGCATTGGACTTGAATAAGACTGTGCCTGCCGTTCACAATGATGGCTCTGCCCCCTGTGGTGCGTCAGGGCTCACACTGACAATCGAGGTTGTTGTGTACTTGCAAAGTGCACCCCTGAATTGATTTGGACTGGGCTCAGAGCCCTGGGCCAGGAGAGAACAAAGAGATTTACTGTACAAAAAAAGGGGCCCAGACTTTTAGATCAGTTCTGGGAAATCAAGAGGAACATTTGCCAAGGAGAAGAGCTGTTTGTTGTCTGGGGTTGGCCTGCAGTGGCTACTTTCTGCCAAGGAAAGGGAAAAAGGACTTTGCTGTTTTCTGTGTAGCCTGCTTGAAGAAGATCTCCAAGGGCTTGAAGGCTAGCATGCATCTTGTTCTGAAGTCTCAGGGACACAAAGACTTCACCCCCAGCTCCCCTGAATTTCCTTGCTGGGAGTTCTGACCTGCCAACATGTGCCTGTAGCTGTTCTAGGCCTCTGGAGGTTGTTCTGGCTGTAGGGAACGGGGTAAAGCAATGCAACAACAAAAAGTGTGATGCATCTGTACCTGTTTCTGACGCATTACCAAAGAAATCCTTGCAGTGCCTGCCCGCGGACAAGAAATCGCTGCACGCCGCATCTAGTGCACCGATCTCCGAAGTCCAAGATTACCGCACCGATTCTGATGAAAGCCCTGCTGTGTGGCTGCAAAAACCCACATATTATCCCAGATCATTGCATCAAGGCACCAGGTCGGTCGCATCGTTGGGGGATGCAGTAAGAAACTGACACATCACCTCCCCACGCAGTAAGGAGCCAACACATCACCTCCTCTCTGGTAAAGAACCGATGTATCACCTCCCCTGCGCTGCAGTAAGGAACCAATGCATCACCTCCCCAGGAGCAAGAAACTGACTCATCACCTTCCTGGAGTATAAGGAACCAATGCATCACCTTCCCTGTGGCCCTTTTTGTTTGTGTGCACGACGCATCCAAGGTACTTTGTGTGAAAAGTGTTGCATCTGCAATTTGCTTTGAACTGAACTATTTCTACCATTTGAAAGTCATATTTTTATTTCTGTATTGTGGATGTTTGTCCTATTGTTCTTGTTTGGTTTAGATAAAGATTACTTATTTTGCTAAACTGGTGTGGTGTCCATTTGTAGTGTTTTCACTGTATTACTGTGGGTGTTCACAAATGCTTTACACACTGCCTCTGAGATAAGCCTGTCTGCTTATGCCAAGCTACCAAGGGGGTGAGCAGGGGTTGTTTTAGAAGTGCACCCCCCTTACCCAGACTAGAAGCAAGAGTCTTACTTTTGACAAAAGTACCTACATATGCCAACTAGAGACCCCCATTTCTAACACTATGCTATTTTGGTTTCCAAGTCTGTTCTTTGTCACTGTTCTTTCCCCGTAACCCAACGTCACTGCATAGCCACAATACAATGACGTCACAAGCTGGACTCAACTTCTTCTATCCGAGCTTCCGCTCTCCCTTTCCTGCTCCAAACTCGACCGGTAAGCCTGCGGTTATCTGAGGATCTGCGCGTTGTTTTTCAAACCTCAGGCTCTCTTCAACTAGTGTTTCTCATGCCCCCAAGTAAGTCTCACCCTGCCTGCATACTTCCCCTCAGCAGTTTTTCTCTCAAGCCTCTCCCATTGAACTGCTGTCCCCTTTTTCCTACAGTGGCTGATTTGGTTAATGAAGCCTCGAGTTGGCAGCCTCATCCCACGTTCACAACTTTAGTTCATTGACCAGATTCTCCCAAACTTTTCCCTGTTTGCAACATTTTACTCAGTGACAGTGAGTCATTTTGTCTCACCATGGTTTCCCTTTCTCAACACTAAGCAATGTCCCTATCACATTGTGACTGAATCCTCCAATGCGCTGTGTGCTTCAATCACGCTTAACCCGCGCTCATTCTGTCTCCCTTATCCATCCTCAGGTATCTGTCGGTCACCTCATTCCTGGTGACTGCGTGCCTTGACCCGGTTGGAACTAGTTTTCAGGTCATCACATCAGTAATTACCTTATTCCCCTTCCTTTGGTTTCAGTTTCTCCCATCCCTGGGATCTGATTCCTTTTTCCTTCTCATCTTATGCAGCACTTTGATAAAATCAGTAACCTGGTCCTGAAGATAACCTGAACTCCATACAGGTCAAAACACCATTGATATTCCAGCACAACGTTTGGTGCCACTTTTGTGGTCTAATGAAAATAAATGTTCCCATAACAATGCATTAATATAACGGAACCACTTAAAGCTCTTTGTATACATTGACATTCTTATTCTCTTTCTCCTGCACCATCTTATGACTGTATATAATTAATTTTCACTTGTCACTTGCGCCGTCACTTTATACCTCACAACCACTATTGTGCACAAGTCTGTATGGGTTACATGTACATTTAATGTAACAAAGTACCACAATATTGTACTTTTCTATTTTTGATGCCTTAACCTAAATACAGATTTAACTACTTTAATTAGTATTGTCTCCCTGTTTCCTTCCCTTTTTGCAACTTTTATGGGCATGCTTTTTTAAAGTAAAATAGCCTTTTACTATACCTGCTGAGACTTTTATGCTTGTTATACATATTATCTACCCAGGTCTCAACTGGGTTGACGGGTGCCCTCCTGTTGTTTGATTTTCTAAGCAGGCCGGCTATAGCATTTAATTTACAGGCCCTGGCACACTCAGTGCACTTCATTAGGGACTTATCAGTAAAGCAAATATGCCAATCAGGGAGAACCAATTGTAATAACATTTTACACAGGGATTACTTGCTCTTGGACACTGATCAGCAGTGGCAAAGTTCCCAAAGCATCTAAGCCAGCTAAAACAAAATCCAGCACAGCATCAAAAATACAGGCGGTAGAGGTAAAAAGTCAGAGGAAACCACACCAAAGTTGCCAAGTCTAACACTCGGTGTTCTAGAAAATGATTAGGGAAATTCTGCCACCCAGTCCCATCTATTTTGTCACAGACCCCATTCCTCCTTTTTCAGCAATTCCTCTCAATACAGCAGAACCAACAGCCGATCTCCTCTTCAGATCTTTAGCCATTCATGCATTTAGATGAACTCTCATCCCACCTAAAAAGGTCCAACTAAGTTTTATCTCAAACTGTGACTGAAGCATGGATATCTGTGAGTGTATTGGGAATGAATTGGAAAAGCTATCCCTGGACTTTTTAATTCAAAAGGGGTATTGCGAAGACTATTCCTCTCCATGAGTGGCAGAATTGGTTTCAAGCCAGTTCAGGCTCAGGCTACCTAAGGTATATTTTTATGAAGTCACTTTTGCACTTAAGTGATCAGAAATCTGATTTCATTCTCCATGAATCATATTTTGAAAATTAAGTGGGAAGTCACTTTCATGGAATTTGCTAGCATTTTCCCAAGAGGAGTAAGAAAATCTTTTCATATGTAATACATATTTTAATCATAACTAGGCCTGTCATATGGAAAATGTAGCTGGAGCGACACAGTGAAATAGATTGTAGACTGTCCGTCACTGTGAGGGCAGACTTTTAAAACATAGAGTATTCTACTTTACACATATTAGGCATCATACTTTGTGGGCTTACAACATACATTTTATGGATGTTTTCCTATATGGTGAAGGATTGTTTCCTTGCCATTTGTTATTGCAGTAATTTAAATATCCAAATCCAAATGTCTTCATGATAATTTTCCTGGAAAAAGTCTCTAAAAGCCTGTGTTATATCCAGGTCTGATGATCTTGGGATGTTGTTAACCGTGATCAAATCTATGTTGTTACGAATTTGATCGGTTTTGGATTTCCAGGCTAATAATTTCCCTGCGCCCTCACCGTATTCAAAATGGGCGATCTTACTAGCGTCCCATCTTTCTTGAACACGCTGTTTTAAGATTGAGGTTAATTGCCCCTTTAGGGAGAGAAGCTTATTTTGTAGATTTAATTAGAGAGTTGCAGAGGAAGCCCCGTTGGTATCAATATCATATTGAGCTCTAACTATGTTTGCTTCAACCGAAGCAACGGCCTCCCTATATTCCCTCCTTCTATAGGACACCTTAGCGGTGATAAGGCCTCGTAAAAATGCCTTTAGGGAATCCCAGACAATACCATTATCAACTGACCCAACATTCTCATTGAGAAAATGCCGGACCTCTGTTTTAAGAGATAAGATGTCGTCAGGGTCGGAGAGCAGGGAACGATCAAATGTCCATCTCCTACATGAAGCATTGGGAGCTACTAATAAATCCAATACCACGGCCGCATGATCAGATAAGTGTATGGGTAAATAATGAATATCTTTAATGCCAGCCACTAAACTCTGGCTGACCAGTACAAAATCAATCCGTGATTGATGATGATATTTATAGTTTCTAAAGGAGACCCCCTGCTGAGTCCCAGACCTTTCCCTCCAAACGTCCACGTATCCAAACTGCTTCATCGAGCTAAGCAAAAAAGACCTAGATTTTGAGGGGATACGGGACCGATTGTTTGGGGACTTGTCCAAAATTGGATCAAGTACGATGTTAAAGTCACCTGCGAATACTACTGGCTCAGGGAAAGATAAAAGGTGAAAAAAGATGGTCTCTAATACTGAGGGGTCGTCTTGATTCGGGCCATAGTACCCCTCAAAAGTAAATTGAGCCCCCAAGATGTTTAATAATGCGATGACCCATCTGCCCCCTGGGTCAGCCATGGATTTTAACAATCTTGCCTTTAGCTGTTTTTTAAAAATCAAGGATACTCTCCTTGTATTTGTACTTTGGGAGGTGGAAACCGCAAAGTCAATCCACCTATTTTTCTTCACCCATACATCTAACTCAGCTTGGGTCAGGTGAGTTTCCTGGAGCAGAATAACCTGCACGTCCATATCCCGGAGATACTGAAACAATTTTCTAGCTCTGGGTTTAGTCCGCAGGCCATTTATGTTCCAGGAACATATCTTTAGATTAGCCATCCCCAAAGAAAAAAAAAGATCAGCCAAGTTCTTACCATATAGTAGTGCTGAGACCTGGGAATACCGCTATACCACTTTAAACAGGGCTCTAACCAGAACAGACTCATCTCCAGGCCATAAAGTGCCCACTGAACTTCATAAAACAACGTATTGAAGTGACAAATGAGAGTTTTTTTCCTTTTAACCCGAGTTTTTATACCAGGGTAAGGTTCTATTCTAAACTCATTGCGAACCTTATTCTGAAACAGGCAGAGAGTTTTCAGAGTCGAGGGATTGATGTGATGCCCTTTATTCCCTCTGGCAGGTTGAGGCATCTGATCAGAGTCCCTTGGCTCGAGACAAGCCGGTCTTCCATTTTCTTTTGAGGATTTAAAGATCTCCCTCTCTAAATCTAAACGCCTAGTAACATATACAATTCCTCCCTCTTCATCTTTTGATGGAGATAAAATAGTAGAGAGTCAGCAGTGGAATTGGTTACCGGGCGTCTTATCTGGTAAAACTTCGGATAATCCCAAACTATTCTCTCATCTTTAGCAATAGTTTAAAAATTATTTTTTGGAATGCTGCTGGATTTAATAATTGCCCGGAAAAAATGCAATATCTACATTCTTTGGGGGCCAATGTGATTTGTATTCAAGAAACATGGTGTGTGAACAATATTACTGTGGGGAGGGATTATATCGTCTTAGAAGGAGGGGCTGTGGCTTCCAAGAGGGGTCACGCTAAAGGGGGAATTGCATGCCTATTGTCTAACCAAATCAAGTGGAACTATTCTCACCACCTAGACCCGAGTAATCTCTTTCAGGCGGTGACACTATTTGGTCTCGATAACGTGAAAAAGAAACACCCCCTGGTAATAATAAATGCCTATATCCCCCCTGATGACTGTTTTAATGAAGTGTTAAAACTTGTTTTCGCCTTTATTAAACAAATTAAGGATTCTATCCTGTCCCCTCATGTAATCTTATTAGGCGATTTCAACTGCAAAGTTTCCAATCTAAGCTTGAATTTATTTAGAAATAAGCCCAAAGAGGAAAGTTTTCAGATCCCTCAAGCTCTTTTTCCAGAAAAAATCAGAACTAATAAGAGAGGGAAATTGCTTCTGCAAGAATTATCTGAAACTGAGGAAATTATAGTTAATGGAAGACTCCCTTCCGATACTCCTGCATCTTTCACGCATATATCCACTCATAGTGAATCGATTCTAGATTATATAATCGTTGAATATTGCATTTTTTCTCTTCTAAGGGATCTGGTGGTCTCTCAGTCTGTTTATAGTGATAATAAGGTAATTTCTTTAAGCCTTTTTATATCTCCGCCCTCTACTGATCCCTGGTCTTTCAATGGTAATCAGGTTAACTTTGATGTTAAAACTGGAAGGTGTTATTGGAATTCCATTGCCATGAGGGGTTTGGATCATATTTTTAGAGAGAACATTGAAAAATCTCCACAATTGGTCAGGGGCCGAACTGACTTCCTTTGAGGGTTTCTTGAAGGAGGTCACTTCGGTCGCTAGGATATCCAACCCTATTATAAAAAGGCCCTTACCCCCTAGATCAATTATCCTTTTAAATAAGGAAATAAACAAACTGGTGAGGGAACAATACTTGTCTAGATCCACGGAAAGATACCGAAAAATAGCCCTTTTAAAAAGAAGGAGACGAAGGGCCAAGATTCCTTTGGATCAGATTGCGAGAGGCTGCAGTTAAAGGTCACGCCAGACTTTTCTGGTCGATATTTGGGGAAGGTTGTGGTACTAGAGTCAGTTCTCGTCCTATTCCTATTCCGGAGCAAACCTGGATTACCTATATTTTAAATTTATATGCCAGTAATGAGCCAACGGCTGAGACTTTGGTATTCTATACTGATAGAGATCTTTCAATAGATTTCCCATCTGAGAGAACTATTGAATTAGCGATAAAAGAACTCCGCCTATCAGGGGCAATGGGGCCTGATGAGCTACCCATATCTGTCCTGAAGCAGGACCCTGTTTCTTGGAGTAAAATTTTATTTTCTATATTTAGATTTTGTTTCCTGAATAAATCCGTCCCCCCGTCTTGGAAAGGGAGCATATTGGTACCATTGTTCAAGAAGGGTGATAGGAATGATCCTAAAAATTATCGGCAAATTGCCCTTCTTGATGCAATTGGCAAAGTTTTTACCAAATGTCTCCTATATTCTATTAACGATTGGGTTGAGAGGAACCATATTTTGCCTTTAAATCAGACAGGTTTTCGTAAAGAACACGGCACCTTGGACAACCTCACCGCACTACAGATAATTTCTGACAAATATGTAAGGACCCGTGGAGGAAGAGTATATGCGGCATTTATAGATTTCTCCACGATATTCGACAAAGTGGATCGGCTGTTACTGTGGAGAAAACTAGCCGCTCTAGGCATGCCTCCTCTCCTATTACATCTGGTGAAGGCACTCCATTCAGATACTTGGTGCCAAGTCCTCCAGGGGTGGGAAAGGGGGCTTTCTCGAACTAGTCCATCTATTAATGGATTAAAGCAAGGGTGTCTTTTGGCGCCTTTGCTTTTTTCTTTATATATTTCTGATCTTCCTACATACTTATCTGCTTGTGCTGGTATTGCGCCTTTATTGGGGGGATCCCCAATCTCCTGTTTGTTATATGCAGACGATATTCTTATATTAGACTTAACGCCAAGTGGGTTAAACAATCGTCGACAGGCTCTATATCTTTTTGCTGAAATCCATTATCTAAAGATAAATATAGCTAAAAGTAAAATTATGTGTATTTCAGGGAAGAAAAAAACAAAATATGAGAATTTTGGCTGGTCCGTAGGAGGTCAGAGGCTTGAGGTGGTTAAGTCCTATGTCTTCCTGGGGAAAATAATCTCCGATAATCTAAGTGACAAGGCCCACATCGATAATAACTCTCGGAAGGCCCTCTCACAAGGTAAAAGCTTGAGTGCTTTGTATACGGCTACAGGAAGAAGACATTTCTCTTATATGTTAGAGGTTTTTAGGGCAAAAATCCCATCATCCCTTTTATATGGAATTGAGATATTGGACATAGGGCAATGGGGTTTTTTACACACCACAGAAGGAAAAATCCTACGGTTCATCGCCTCTATCAATACCTCCTTTACAGTGGCGTCTCTAAGACTTGAATATGGTATCCGGAGTAGCTGGGTGCAGGGTTTGGCAGGGTTAGTGCGGTGGGTAGCAAGTTTGGCTAGAGGGGAAGTGGGGACCTTAAGACATCTAATGAAGTCCGAATTGTTGGGCAACTTCAGAGATTTCTCCTCTATTGTGAAGAATTTCAGGAGGGCTGTTATGCTCTTACAATTGGAGGAGAACACTCTTTTTTCTTTGTCTACCTTACAGCTAAAATTACTTCTGAAACAGGCCTCTTGGGATCTTAGTTTCAGGTTGGACAGGGAGTCTCTCCTTGCAAAGAAGGGAATATCTCCCCTCACTGACACTTATGTATTAAAATGTAAGCAACCATACGTATCATGGAATCTTACTCATGCTATACGGCGTTTTTGGCTGCTTTTGAGGCATGATTTACTCCCTCTCAACAAGCTTAAGGCTAGGTGGTATCAATGTTCAGCAATTTGTAATTTTTGTAATGTGTCTACTCAGGACCTTAAACACGTCCTTTTTATATGTCCTGCACTTCGCCCATTTCGTAGTAAATGGTTAAGACATATTTGTTTAAAATTTAATATACATACAGCAAATTCTTTTTTAATTGCCTTATATAATCCTCCAAACGAAATGTTTTGTTTTTGTATTTTTAACTTCTTCAAATGTTTCTTAGATATCTACTAGAGGATATTATTAATTGAGTTGTACTGATTATTTTGCTTTATGTCAACATTCTGTTGTCTTTAATTGTATATGTATGTATATTTTGTAGTACGAATTTTTTTATGTGGACCTCTTTGGAGTTCCAAAACATAATAAACTTGAAACTTGAAACTTGTCCTCACACAAGTAAAAAACAAGTAAAAGGATACTCTCCTTGTATTTGTACTTTGGGAGGTGGAAACCGCAAAGTCAATCCACCTATTTTTCTTCACCCATACATCTAACTCAGCTTGGGTCAGGTGAGTTTCCTGGAGCAGAATAACCTGCACGTCCATATCCCGGAGATACTGAAACAATTTTCTAGCTCTAGGTTTAGTCCGCAGGCCATTTATGTTCCAGGAACATATCTTTAGATTAGCCATCCCCAAAGAAAAAAAAAGATCAGCCAAGTTCTTACCATATAGTAGTGCTGAGACCCGGTAATACCGCTATACCACTTTAAACAGGGCTCTAACCAGAACAGACTCATCTCCAGGCCATAAAGTGCCCACTGAACTTCATAAAACAACGTATTGAAGTGACAAATGAGAGTTTTTTTACTTTTAACCCCGCCTCCTACCCAACCTCCCCGCCCACTCCCACCCCCCTTCCCATGGAGAGCCCTAGATGTATCTAACCGGATCAAATCCAGTAGATGGCACCCCCCTACGGACCTCGACTAACCCACCCAGTCCCAACCTAATCTGGAGCCCAACCCTTTGTGTAAAGGCCATTGTGCCTATTTTATGTGCTAGAAGGTATGGAAGGATAAAGGTAATAGAATGACCAAAAGTTATCCTCACTTACTTTTTTGTTTTTTTGGTTTCTCGTTGTGTGCATATATATGTGTAAATACCAGGTTTTTTTTTTCCCATCCCGTTTTACTCTCTTTTTTTTTCAAGCACCAATCCTTTAACTATATTCTTAAACAAAGAAGGGAGACATCACAAGTTGCATTACTAAGGTCCCTTTAAAACCCAATCTCCCCTACAGTGCAGAAGCCCTATTGCCCAGCTCCAACAAAAGCTCATCCGCTGCCTGCACTGTCCTAATGTTATGCATCTTATTATTATGCATAACTTTTAACGCTGCAGGGAATGTTATCTTCGCTGTAGCGCCCACTTTCCTGAAAGCGTCTAAGCGCCTACCTAGTTCCCACTGTCTCTCAAGTGTGACCCTGGCTAGGTCTGATCTTATTTGAAAAGAGAATCCCTTCCCTGATAGAGATTTCTGTTTAAGGGCTTGATTGAGAATTTGTTCCTTGAGGGCATATGTGTGAAAATTAATCAGGATCTTACGAGGTTTAGTCCTTTGTGGATTATGTTTAAAGGGTTCTCTTTGCACCCGTTGGATGTCAGTGGTGAGCTCCTCTATTGAACATCCCAGGCTTAGTGAATCCTTCAAAAGCTGGACCATGAACTGTTTAATTTCAGAACCCTCAGATCCTTCAGGCACATTGAGGACCCGTATGTTACTGCGTCTGGCGTTGTTCTCTAACACCTCCATTCTGTCCTGAAGGGTTTGGTCCTCTCTCTTTAACTTCACTATGTCTTCTTCAGCTTTGTCTACATGCAGTGACAATGCTCCCATATTCTCTTGTAATACGCCTGTTCTTGACGCCAGGCCCTCTAGTCTGGTATCAAGGGACTCGTAATAACTCCTCATCTCCGCTTGATTAGCCGAGGACTCCTCAAAGCCCCTCTTTATATCTTGGGAAAGTGCAGAGAACATTGCTATCAATGACTCTGCTGTGATGCCAACTTCGGTATCTATTTGTGTTAAACTAGCAAAGACACTCTGCTGCTGCTGTACAGGAGTCTGCAGTGGGCGCTCATTTCCAACTTTGTTTACTATGGGGCATTCGCCTCTTGCTCCAGTTACCAACTCCTCTATAGGTTCAGCAAAAATCATAGCGGAGGGCTCCAGCACCATCTGTTCTTGCCGATCAGTACTTGTACCACCCCTTGGACTTCCGGCGCTATTCATATTCATGTTCCACCTCTCTTCAACCAAAGCCGAAACTGATGATAAACTGTTTGCTGCTTGTAATAAACTCCCGTTTCCTAGAGAGTCTAAAATATCAGCAGGGAGTTCAGTTTGCGGCATTATAGGCATTGTAGGTACTACACCTTCATACGTTGAGGGCGGAAGGGTAGTTGTGCCCAAATCTGGGTCAGTAGATGGAGCCGAAGACAAGCTCAATATAGGGAGAGAGTTAAAAGCAGAATCATGTTCCATTGCAAGCGATGGGCCAGCATATACGGCATCGTTAAGGGCTGCCATTTCCTGGTTCTTAGAAAGGCGTAACACTTGCGGCAAAGCCTTAAAATATGAGCGCAACGATGGTGTAATTTTAGAACCTAGTTCTGTAACATTAACGCTCTTAGTATTTGCCTTTGTTTTAGCCTTTAGCTTAGCGGTGTTTGAGCGAGTGCCCTTACTCTTCACCTCTGCTGTTAAAAAAGAAGATCCACTCTCCTTCAGTGCTGGTTCCTTAATTGAGAGGGTTGCTAGCGCTTTCCCCCCTCTCTTACCACCTTGCCCCCTAGACCTAGTCTTAATCTGAGGGGGAGAACTCAATTCTGGGCTGCCCACCTCTTGGGGATCCCCCTTACCGCTGCTGAAACACCCTTCCATCACTTCGGAAGCCACTCTCACAGAGGGTGCTGACGCTGACAACTCACAACTTCTGGTGGAAATGCCACAAGAAACTCTCACAAGGTTCCGGGCTCTCCTCCCTCTCCTCAGCTCCAGGGCTGCCGCAGAACACCGCCACAGTATCACAGGAGGAAGCTCGGTCCTCCAAACAGCGTGCAGCGTCTCCTCACCCCCGCCGACTCCAACCACATCAAAGGAAACTACCGCGGTATCGCGGTCATCGAGCACAGAAGCTGGGTCAAGGGGAAATGCCGCGGTACCGTAAACGCTGATCACAGACGCCGAATCCTGGAAGACTACCGCGGTATCGCGGCCGCTGCAGCAGGGCATAGACACGGTGAAAAGACTCCCGCTTCCGAGATACACAGTTTAGTTCAAAGTCTGCAGGTTTTTACATTTTTACAATTTTACCACGATTGAAACGGACAGTAATGATTTAAAGTGATGGAATTATCTTGACGAGTGTTTCCTATTAGTTAAATCGGGTCGGATCGAATCAGGCTGGGTCACCGGGTAAAGTAAGCAGAAGCCCGCATCACGGAGCACCACGGCAGCTCAGCCGTCTGCCGCCATGTGAGGTGAGGTAGCTGTTTCGGACTGTCATATGTTTTTTGAGTGTCCCGTTTTGTCAACTTTTTGGGAGGACATAAAAAGAACTTTGTCTTTATCTTTGAACTCGAACATAGTCCTCGATCTCCCACTGATTATCTTTGGCATTATGGAGGGTCTCCACAGCTCAGAGAAAAAGCTAGTTTTCTATTCTATCTTGCTTGCCAGGAGGGAGATATGCAGAAGATGGAAAGACTCTTTGCCCCCTATAATAGAAGACTGGTACTCCTCGATTCTAACTGTCTCCAGATTAGACCTGGGTAGGTCTAGTAACTCAAATAAAAAGGCGTTTTGGTATCTACTAAATTGGGCACATTGAGTTTCCAAGGTTCTTTTTTTTTTTTTTTTTTTTTTTTCCAGGTCCAATGATTAAGCCACTTGGACATACCCCAGGGCCAGGTATCATTGTGGAAACTTCCACTTTTTTTTAATGGTTGGTTGAGAAGGAGGAGCTGAGGGTTAAGTATCGAAAGTTAAATCTGAACCCCACCAGCTAAGATATCTGCTGACAGCACCCCACTCGTATACCACTCGACTTCATCATGGAAACAAATCATTGTGGCAAATGAGGACAAAAAAAATAAAAGCATTCCATAGATATGCAAATACAAATGATGGCTATTCTCACAACAACTGCACGTCCAATTTTCAGCACTTTTGTTAGGGATTTTAAATTATACACACTATATCTACATGTGAGGTAAAGATGCTACCGTGGTACTAGAGACACCCTGCCACGTAGGGTGTTTACCTGCCTAGAACAGTGTCCTTGGCAAAAATTGTACAAAAAATAAGTACCAGAGCACACATAGAAAGTTCATTCAATAAAGAAAGTAGTCCGGATATAAAATCCATCAAATTCCTTTTCGTTTTTCGTAAAGTTATTTTATTCCATTTGTAGTTTCACAACGTTCGGTCCATACAAGAAGGAAGAGCCATTATCTGGTCTATACAAGCAAAATCAGCCGACACATGTTTTGTCCGATGGACTTTTTCAAGGCTGAGCATCCAGTAGTAAGGATAATGTCCAAACGTAGTTTAAGAAATTCAGAGGACATCTTGTCAGAATCTTGGGAGCAAATAACAAAAGATGTTCCTACAAAATGGATGTTCCAAAGTCAGCCAGGAATGAAGTACGTCTCCGATCGTTATGTAGTTGTATATTCCACTTATCTCCACTGCCAGCAAAGTATTCATAAGAGTCACGCCTACTCCTAACCAAGGTGACCGTTGTGTGTATTCTCTGAGATGAACCTGAGCGACCAAAGCCGCTGCAGGAAGTTCTGTGTCCAAAGGCTCCGTCGAGCGTACAGGACTTGATAATCCTGGAAAGTATTTGATGTCCGTGTAACGTGGCAAACTGAGGTAGCAGTGCATTCAATAGATGTTGCATGTTTACAGAAGATGCACTTAGGTCTGAGAAGCACATATAAATAGAAATAGTGACCCCTTAGGTTTTTTCCATCATACAGCTCTTATCTCTGAGGCATACGTTTTCTGTTACGAGCAAACATAGATTTTAAATTACACCCGAAATATGATGACAAAGAAGGCCAATATAATGTTCTGATAGGAATGCTGGAAAATGCGAAGTTGGCTCTGATAAATGTGTATGTTCCAAAGGTAAACACTCTCCAGTTTTATTGTAGATTTGTTACTATACTTAGAAACTCCAATATGGGCTCTATGCTGTGGGGAGGGAACTTTAATTTAGTTCTTTATCTCACATTAAGTTCAGTTATTTGAAGCTCTCATCATGCACAATCACTCAAGGAGATGGAGAAAGTAAGAGTCCTTTATGGGTTACACAATATATGCTGAAGCGCACACCCCACCACCAAAGAATATTCTATTCCTCCCCACATGAGTCTTTTTCGAGACAAGACTACTGGATAACCTCCCATGAGAGAGAGACTTGGGCAACCAAAGTGTCCACTTACTATTCACATGGTCGCTTCTCACCTGAGTTAAGCCAATCCTTGATGTTCAGTCGCAGTAGAGGTTACTAGTAAGTTAGAAACGTCAATGCTGGTATACTTCCAGGTTAATAAAGGCACTGTAGAGAAATATGACACATTATAGGAGATATTCAATGCCTCCATTAGTGGAGTAACAACAGTAAATCAAGTGAAGATTCTTTGAGGTATCTGAGTGCAACTTGCAAAACTTAACAGGAGCTTATCCGCTAGAAGGTCTTTTGACACAGACATCATGGCAGACATATCTGATGATACAGAGATTTAGATGACAGGGAGGTAAACTTCTTAGCCAAGCATGCAAGACAAGTGAATATTGCCAGACAATATGGAGAAGGCAAGAGACCTGGTGAAACACCTGCCTGGCTCCTGAAGAGGGACAAACAGAGGATTAAGGCACCTTGTATTTTGGTGTAGAACAGGGAAGCCCTAGTAGATAATGAGGACATATTGACCAAATGTATGCAATACTATTCGTACCTTTATGTGATTGCATTGTTGAGTTGACAGATTCTATCCACAGATACCTAGCAAGGTGGCTCTGGTCTGATTGGACTACTGCCACTGGCAGTTTCTAAATCACCCAATCTTGTGGGAGAAAATATTTATGGCAATTGGCACATTGGCAGGAGAGAATGGGTCAGGCTTTGATGGCCTAACAACTAACTTTTACAAGGGCTGTAAATAAATCCCAGCCGCT
This sequence comes from Lissotriton helveticus, assembly GCF_964261635.1. Taxonomy (NCBI): domain Eukaryota; kingdom Metazoa; phylum Chordata; class Amphibia; order Caudata; family Salamandridae; genus Lissotriton; species Lissotriton helveticus. The sequence continues at coordinate 687,622,535 of NC_136057.1, read as the reverse complement.
CTTGTAGAAAGCGGTCCACGCATGGAATTGCACCAAGTAGATTTATTGCAGAAGTAAAACAGCTTAGACATCCACAGGAGGCAGGGGAAGTGCGACCAGATCACATCCAACTGATATCCACCTTTTCCTCTTGCATTCTATATGACATGTTACACATTCTACATGACATGCTATAATTCTAGAAATGACATAATGTAGGAATACAACACACCTCCCCCCTAAAAAAACAAAAAAAAACAACTAAAAAAACGATAGATCCTACAAGAATTTTTTTTTTTTTTTAAGAACATACAAAATCTCTAAATTTTCCAGGGAAATATTTCACACGAGAACTGCTGCGAACACAAACAGGTTCTAAATTACAATCTTGAGTATATTCGTTGGAAACAACTTCATCCACATTAGAAGAAGCAACCTGTAAAGAAGAATCATTAGTACAAGTTTGGGGAACAAACACATGAGATGATTGTAAATTGTCAAAAACCTCATGCGAACCGGGAAAACTCGAATCAATATCAGGCAGTGACGTACTTTCATGAGATTTCGCTTCCAAATAAACATCCTTATTTCCTAAAACATTGGATCTGCAAATCGATATGCGTCTAAAATTCCAGATTTTGCCGCCCTCCACTCTAACAGCCTTACTGAAAACCTCAGTGACTTTAACTGGAGAAGACCACCTGGAAACACCTTTAGGAATAATACCACCAAACTTCACCCTCACAAAGTCACCCACAGATATTTTGGAGGAGACTGATTTCTGAGGAGAACTCTGTAACATTTTTTCTTGGTATTTACCGACACGATCTCTAACATCCTTCATATCTAGCTCTGAGTACTCAGAATCTCTCGCCTTCAACCACCAAGGAAAAATTTTAGTGCCTGGCTTCCTACATCGCAATATCTCAATAGGAGACAACCCGGTAACAGAGTTGGGAGACATGCGATAAGTGAACAAAGTAGCCTGTAAGGCTTTTTTCCATTTCAAACCACTCCGCAAGGCTAATTGGCAAGACTCCTTAATTACCCTATTGAAACGTTCCACCTGGCCATTGGATTGTGGAGAATAATTCGAGACTCTTTTATGTTGGATACCACAAATTTTCAAAAATGAAACAAAAACTTCACTCACAAACTGTGGTCCATTATCGGAAACGATTTCTTCTGGCAAACCCTCTCTACAGAAAACTTCATTTAAGAATTCAACAACAATCTCGGAACTGACCTTTTCAACAATTTTTAGTTCGGGCCACTTCGAAAAATAATCTACAAGAACTACAGCAAACATATCCTTCCCCGACTGATAATTGAAAGGACCAATGATGTCGATTCCTAACTTCCTCCAAGGTCCAAGAGCAAATTCAACAGGAGAAATCCCAGTAGAAATTGGTTTCACTGACTTGTCACTTAAAGAACAGGGAGAACAGTTTCTAACCCACCTGTCAATCATGGCGTCCATACTGGGCCACCAGTAAAATTCTCTAATCCTTCTCTTAGTTGTAGACATCCCCATATGGCCCTCATGGGCCAAGCCACAAATGGAGTCTCTAACACCACATGGAGGAACAATTTTATCTTCTCGATAGATCATACCATCAATTTACATTAACTCATCTTTAACCTTAAAAAAGGAAGCCAAATCACCACTCATTTTCCTATCTTCAGGCCAACCGTTTCTCAAGAAAACCTTTACCTTCTCAAGTACATCATCTTGTAGCATAGCTGTAGACCAAATACTTTCAGTAATAGGGTTTTCTTGATCTTTCCCAGCAATTAAATTAACATCACACAAGGTAAAAGCTACATCACACTCGTCAGAATGATCCCTGTTTGAACAATCACTAATAGGAAAACGTGACATGCAATCCGCATGCACATTAGAGCGTCCAGGAACATAAACAACCTCACAGCGATATTCCTGCAACTTAGCAGCAAGACGGGCAAGACGAGCAGTGAGAGTTCTCCCACCACCAGCTGACAACATATTGACAAGGGGTTTGTGATCTGTCCTCAGCGTAAACTTCGTCCCCCAAAGAAATTGACAAAAATGTTGGGTCGCCCACGTACAAGCGAGAAGCTCCTTCTCTATTGTGGAATAATTAAATTCAGCACCTCGCAATGTCCTGGACGCATAAGACACTACATATTCTCCCAAATTGTCCTTTTGCATCAAAACGGCACCTAGGCCCACATTACTCGCATTAACACTAACTACACATTCTTTATGGACAGAAAAAGGTTTAAGGAAAGGAGCATTGATAATTTTACCCTTTAAGGTGTCAAAAGAAATCTGTTGTTCTTTACACCACACAAATTTTGCTTGTTTTTTTAACAAAGATCGTAAAGGGTGCACAATAGTAGAGTAATCTTTAACAAATTTACCATAAAACTCAGTGAGTCCTAAAAAAGATAGCAACTGCTCTTTAGAGGAAGGAACAGGAGCATCAGTAATGCTCTTGACATGATTGAATTTAGGTTTAATGCCATCTTTAGAAATTTCGTGTGCTAGATACTCCACTTTCGGTTGTCTAAATTTGCACTTATTGAATTTTAAAGTAAGCCCTTTCTTCTGAACATTAGACAATACACAATGTAAATTGTGATCATGATCTTTAAGATCTTTCCCAAAAATTAGAATATCATCTTGGAACGCGATGGCTCCTTTACAGTCAGAGAGAACTTCCTTCATTAAACGCTGAAAGACAGATGCAGCACTGGCAAGTTCAAAAGGCATTCTCAAGTATTGGAACATGCCCTCTGGAGTTACAAAAGCTGTTAATTTCTTCGACTCTTCATGTAGCTCGACCTGGTGGTAAGCACTAGCTAAATCAATTGTGGAAAACACAGTGGCACCAGTAAGTGAGGAGATTAATTCATGAATGTTAGGGAGGGGATGTTTATCAATCCAAATTTCTTTGTTTAAGCTGCGGAGGTCCACACATAGGCGGAGTTCACCGGAACTTTTGAGAGATAAAACAATGGGAGAAACCCAAGGGGAAGACTCAATTGGCTCTATGATCTGTTTAGACACCAGATCCCCAAGAATTTCTTTAAGTTTCTCACGATAAGCCAACGGAACATTCCTGACTCTGTGTCTAACAGAGACAGCATTGTCATTAAGAATGATCCTGTGTTTAAAATCTTTAAATTTCCCTAAAGTGTCCTTAAAAACTTCGGGAAAATTTCTTCTAGTGTCCTCCATAAAAAGAGTATTATCTCCTAAATTGCTTACACTCAATATGCATGGGTCACCCAAATACACAGGAGGATCGGCATTGGGGTCGAGTTTAATTCCCAATGATCTTTGATGTGGCCATCCTAGAATAGCCACACCTTTAGTAGCTACGTATACTTTCCCTTTGGTGTATCTATCTTCCACTTGAATGTCAGCCCAAAAGAAACCTTCAATGTTTATTTTCTGCCCAGAATATCCACCTGGAGAAATATCAGGATATGACAATTTTCTGTCGCCCCAAAGACTTTTAAAAAGATTTAGACCAATAATGGAATACCATGAGCATGAATCCATCATTAAAAGAATAGGTTGATTATCAATTAAAATCGTGTAGGAAGGAAATTCTTTTTGTTCCGATTCATCTACAGACAAAATGCAGTTGAAACTCTGTAAAACTTCTTCCTCTTCTTGAGAAATATAGTTAACCCTTTGGGAAGAACGACAAACATTAGCAAAATGACCTTTTCTCTTACATTTGACACACACTCTGTCCCAAGCTGGACACCCCCTGTAGTTCCCTAAATGGTTAGAACTACCGCATCTATAACAAGACACATTTTTTCTGTAAGAAAACTTATTATCAACAACATTCTTATTTTCTGGAAATTTTTTGTCATTGTCTTTTTTGGGAGGAGTTCTATTGGAACTAAATGAAGTAGTTTGACCCTTTACTAATAAGACTTCAGTTTCAGGAACCTGTGATTTCGGTATTTGACCTCTAATCTCAGAAACAAATAATTCTGATTGTTCAATCCCTTTCGCAATGTTAATGACAGCACTCAAAGAGGATTCTGTGCCCAACCAAAGTCTTTCTTGAATTTTCTTACTCTTTGTACGCATCATTATTTGATCTCTTAGGACTTGTTCGTAAGAAATAGTTTCAAATGCACATGAACAAGCTAACGAGCGTAAGGCAGAAACATAATCTTCAATCGATTCATCTTGTTTCTGGGTACGGGAATAAAACTTAAAACGTTCCATAACAGTATTTATTTTTCTACCAAAACGGATTTTCATTTGTCTAGAAGCCTTTTCAAAAACATCAATGTCTCCAGCGCCTTCAATAGGCGGAAGATTATCAAATTCCTTAATCCCTGCTCCACCAAGGCAATGTCTAAGAAGAGCTAACTTGCGTTTGGCTGAGCACCCATCTTTTTCCAGAACGTCAACGTAGGCTAAGAACATTGGGTACCATAGATCCCACTCAATGTTTGGTTCTCCGGCAGTTTGAAGAAAGTGAGGTGGAGCAGCAATATTAGACATTGTATTTAACAAACTTCTCCAAAAATTTTAATAAATAAATATTACTACCTTACTGATTGTTGGTAATTGTGGTAGATCGCTAAAATAAAAATTTATAAAAAAAATTTTTTGAATCGGATATTCAATAACAATATTACAATGGGGAAGAAAACGCTTCGTGAAAGTATTTTTGTGAAAATCACGAAGAAAAGCAAACAAAATGGCGGCACGTTGCTGACGTCAGACGTCAGGAAGGTGAAAGGGTAGTACCCAGAATGCACTCCGCTTATCCGCAGGAGAATTCGTCACAGTCGCGGGACCAAGAACTGCGAAATGGAGTCTCTTCGGCTTTGCTAAGGCACAGCAGATGCACAGGAGCAGCGAGCGCAGGATTCCGCCACAATTTAAATAATGCGCTGTCCAACGGTGGGAGAAAGAAAACGCAAGTAAGAAGAGTTTTCTTTCTAAATTTAACACAACAAACTCACGGTTGCGACTTCCACCGGTTGCGGCTTCCACGATGCGGTCACACTGAAAAGGGAACGTAGACAACGTGGTACCTTAGGTTGGAAAGCGTTGTTAGACGTTTTTCCTTGTTCCATACGATTTCGGGGAGTACCCAAGAAAATAAAACGCTTCAATGTAGGGAAAGTTATCCTGTAAGCAAAAGTCTTTGTCCCAGAATAATGTCACGTAAATAAAAATTTGTGAACAACGAAATAGAAACGTGAACGTTGTTTTAGCTTCTTCTTCCGGCTTGTAGTACTTGGTTTCCCGATCTTCGCCAGTAATTATGTTGAAAGCGGTCCACGCATGGAATTGCACCAAGTAGATTTATTGCAGAAGTAAAACAGCTTAGACATCCACAGGAGGCAGGGGAAGTGCGACCAGATCACATCCAACTGATATCCACCTTTTCCTCTTGCATTCTATATGACATGTTACACATTCTACATGACATGCTATAATTCTAGAAATGGCATAATGTAGGAATACAACAGCTCTCCTATTAGAATTTTATGCAGCGGCAGTGTCTAATTGATACGCCTCTTATGTTACGTGAATCGGTCATCTCTATACTTCCCATAACTGGAAAATAAGACCCTTTAAGTTATGTGTCCTAATGGCCGCTATCCCAGCTTAGCTGCAATAATAAAGTGGAGTATATTGTAAACAGACTGTCCCTCCTCCTGGAGAAAATAGCCTCCCTAGTGCAGTCTGGTTTTAGAGCAGCTGTGGCCTTGCTAAATGTGGAGAAGGGGGTTGATTCTCTGGAAATGTCCATTCTTATGGAACCTCTTAAATGATACAGCAATCCGGAACATGTCCCGGTGTTGATTCAGATACGTTATGCACATCCCACTGCTCGTGTTAACATAAAACGACTTACTTCAGACCCATTTCGCATAGTTAGAGGTACTCAGCAGGATGCCCCTTGTCATCCCTGTTATCTATAGTGGCAATTGACCCTTTAACCTGACAGCTTCAAGAAAGAAGATTATACTTCAGCAATTCTCGATTATTGATGTCAATATATGGAGATGACATCCTGCTTTTTATCAAGAACCCAGAGGCTAATGTATTTCCTCTGATTAGGGATTTTATCTGTTTTAGTAGGTATAACTATTATCTGGTGATGGAGCAGGGTTTTCGCATAAAATAAAACCTGCTTGGAATGAACCCTCCTTAAAATGTACTAAGCGTGTGCAGTGGAAAAACAAATGAAAAGGGCCTAACATGAGTGAAATGCTTTTGCGCAAGCGCAAAATAAACCAACAAGTAGGCCGCAGGACTTGCTTCATGGCTAATGTAGGTAAAAAGACTAATGCTGCTTGAAGATGCATGTTATTAATATTGGCTGAATATAAAATAATTAATTTAACATGGGTTTCGCAGGGATGGATGCAGCATTGGGTTGGTGCTTGGCGAAACCATTTTCATAGAATAATAAATGTTTGTTTCATCCTTTTTAGAAAACAAAGCATGGGGTTTCATTCTGCATGTCGGGTTAAGGGTTAATTAGTGAAGAAACAGGAGAAAATGATTTTAAACTAAGAAGTGCGAGCAGGATAAGAGAAAGAGCCTGAATGTGTCCTTCAGAGACTCATGAACGTGCCAACATTCTGAACAAAAGGACAATGCCATGAACGGAGAGAAACGTCCTCTGCATAGAGGCGCTCAGCAGAAGATTGTTATACAATGTTTTAAATTGTTGTTAGAATGGAGGGAATGTGGATAGTGGAATGCACAATATTTCCTGGGTTACATGGTTGATGTCATAGCTTATTTCTAAACAATAGTTCTTTAGAGAATCTTGTATGTGTAGTCAGTGGAGTGACCATACACCCCTTTTCTTAGCCAATAAAATCACTAGTAGAGCTTGAGTTTGATACTTCTATGGGATGGTCTTTTGGGTTTTGGGGTATAATTGAGGTGCCCGGGGGAGGGGTTTTGAACAGACATCTTTGCTGACTGTTGGGGTGAGATCGTCGCATGTCGTCGGTTTGCTGTCTTTTTTGTTTTCCTGAACTTGGAATTTGCCTCTTCAAATCTACTTGAGGGGGCCCTTACCAACTTCCTGGCCAGAAGTCAGTGTTTCCTATTGGGTTTGTATTAGCCTAATGCAAATGAAATTCCTCTATGAAACTTTTGTCTCTTCATCTATCCACTACTCAATGTCCTGTCATTGATTATAATTTGTCATTTTATCTTCTGATGTCTTTTATTCAGTGTCGATCTATGATTGGTTCTGTATTTCCTGTATTTACTGAGATTTCATTCACATTATTATTATTTAGATAAATGTTATAAACTTACAAATGTCTGTATTTATTACAGTATTTTTATTTATGATTATTAATTTGTCTACCCTGACCACATTACAAAGATTGCATCGCCATATTTGGTAAATTAGGGAAACATACTAATGGATATTGGTAAGTTTGTATAGTTACAAGGAATACAACTAACCCAGCGTAAAGGGGCTTGTTGGGTAATGGAAATTGGGCCTTGTCTTTAGAAATTATTTAGTCCCTGAGCGCTGGATCACAGGTGGTTCTAAACAGGCAGGTGGAATTCATTATTTGGCTCCATTATGACTCTGTTATAGACAAGTTACAAAGGCCAGTTGTCAATAGCAGGTCTAGCAGGTACTGATTTAAATGGTAGTAGTTACCAAAGTCCTTTATCGTTTCAAGAATATTCCCATTTCCCAGAACAGACAATTGTTATCACTCTCAAAACTGATTAAGGTAATTTGGGCCAACGGTGCAGCTGGATCTTCAAGTCCATGCCGACACTCCCTTTTGATCGTGGTGGTTCAAGGTTCCTGGCCTAACTTGACCTATACTACCATGTGGCACTGAGCCACTTTGCTGGTTACCGGTTCAATTCAGATGCCCATCATCCTTATCCCGTTCATGAAAGGGATCGAATAGACAAACAGAGGGTGTTCCATTGACATTTCCGCTCCAATTGGAGAAGCCCAGACCACAGAGAGGGATTAAAAAACGGTAGCTACTACAAGCTGGGCCTGTGCTTTTTGTGCAGTAGGGAAAGAAACTCATTTTTATTTTCACCACCCCTCTGACTCATCCATAGCCCTATGCTTCCCCTCACCATATAGCACATGATACAGTGCACACTAACTAAAATGGCACTGTCGGAAAATATCATTTATACATAGAAGGGCGAATCCTCACACTACAAAAATTTCAGCCACAGGGGAGCCCTGTGACTTTAGAAATATTCATCTATGCTAGGCCACAAAACACAGATAAGGAAAAATGTCCTGGATAACCATCAGAGCCCACTAAATTTATGCGACCAGCATAACAGATCAGCTCCCTCAACATGATGCAATGGGTATCCATTCTATATGGATGTTGGTAGAAATTGGGTTACTGGTCGACTGGGGTGTGAGCCATGGTCAATCAGCAACTACAATCCAAGCAGAGTAACGCACAAGCAAACCCCAAATTAACCTCTCCTTAGCCTCCCAGTAGCTGGCACAGGGCAGTCAGGCGTACATTGGAGGCAATCAGTAAAGTATTTGTGCAACACTTCAAACACTATAACACTGAAAACACCACACAAAAAGATCCCAAACTAGGTTAGAAAAATAGAGCACCATTTAATATATAAACAAGTTCAAAATGGAAAAACTCCAATGATTAGAATTGAAGTTATGAATTTCTAAAGATTAAACTGTAAAATAGCACCTAAAAGCATAGAGCGGCGATATGGAGTCCGGCGTCATTGTCAAGGCTGCCGTCAACGAGAGAGGCAAGAACCTAGGTTGTGGAGGTGCCGCGTCATTGGGGCAATGTGTTAGTTCAGAAGACTGCGGGGTTGTTGCAGGGTTTGCGATAGGTGCAGTCAATGGAGTAGCACCGATGCATCTGATCTGCTCGAGGATGCATTGCTCAGGTGAGGGGATGTGTTGGTTCTGCTTGGGGAAGCACCACTCAGCAGAGAAGATGCATTGGTTCTGCTGGTAAGCACCTTAGGCCCACTTCCAAGGGTGACACCACTTAGGTCACACCACTTGACTCACAGATGGCAGAGTCCAGGTGCAGGTTATTGGAAGACTGTTATGTCCCAGAGGCTTCGGATTAAGAGTCCAGGCAACTAGCCCTTGGAGTCACTCTAGTTTCTGGGTTTCAGAGATGCAGGTCCAGCCCTTCTCGAATACGCAAGAGGGTAGAAAGCAGTAGGGCAGCAGGTCCTTCAGAGCAGCAATCCAGCAGAATGTGAGTCCTTCAGCAGTAAAGCAGCCCATATTTCTGGCAGAGTATCCATAGGTCTATAAGTGTACTGAAGTGTAGGTGTCTGAGGTACCTCCTTTATACACAGTTGTGCCTTGGAAATGAGGCGAACCTTCCCTGCTCCAGCTCCACACATACAACACAAACACATAACATGTAGAAAAGAGCTCCACGTCAATCCTCTTCAGCCATAGCCTTGTGTAGGACAGACCCCTTCAGGCACTGTTCCGCTGGGCTGCCTGTCACTATTTAGGAATTACAATGGCATTTCGTGGACGTACGTTTTTTAAAAAAAAGTAGATACTTTTACATTAACGTTATTTATCGTTGCTTTTGCTGTCATGTCTCCCTCGGCTTCTGGACCTGCAGGCTTCCAGGCCTTTCTTTGCAGACCTGCAAACTGCCACAGAATCTTTAGAGCTGAATGAAGTTTGTAGTTGGGGCTCCAGACACGCTGTGGCGCCATCTGACTACATGCGGCCCTCCCATCCAACGTGCCGTTTCTTGCTATGCAGCAAAGTCATGATCTTAGGACTTCTTGGTGAGACTCAAGCTGGGATATGTGGACACTGCAGAGACCGCCCTGACCATCTGCTTTATGCAGCAACGTCAACTCTTTTTTAAAAACAATATAACTATTAGCTTTTTTCATAGTATCCAATCAAATAATATTTTCCTCAATTTAAAGTGACTCTATAAAAATTGCCTTACACTGATTGATTTTCGTAATTTTTGTTAGTTGAAAGTATTGAGAATGCTTTATTTAAATATGGCCGCTCCATTTCAGTTTAAGCTTGAAATTCTCCTGCAAACAATCAAACATCCCCTAAGCATGAATGTCGCCATGCCAGCCCACCCCCAACTGAAGTATGTCATTAGCAGTGTACCCTCCTCCGTATCTCCAAGAATTCCTGGATTCCGTGTGTGCACTGCCTTGCTGTATCTGTCCGAGTCGCCAGGCCACAAATGAGTGCTCTGGCCCCTGTAATCACTGCCTCCCAGCTCCGGTATTCAATATGGCAACGTCGACTCTGAGCTCAGCGACTGAAATGCCAGCCAAGCAGACCCCGCCAGCTAACTTGCAGATTCCAGCAGGTGAGTGCAGCGTCGCAGTGTGGACCTACATGCCAGTGAAGCAATTCTGTTTACAGACTGTATTAAGAAGTTTAATTCAAGGAGGTGTCCCTGTGAAACGGATCTCTCAGCTTGCTCATGTTTTAATGGGTTTCAATGATCATTCGATGCTGAATGCAGATCTGAATTGATCTTTCCTTCGAAATACATTGGAATGCGGGGCATATGTTGAATATTGTGCTAAGGTTATGGAGGGTATAGGTCGTGGACAGTGCTGCTACCATCTGCCAGCGTTCACCTGAGTTTCTTTCTATATGATAGATAGTATCTAATTTTTTGTATTGTATATTATGCTAGACTTACACAGTATTGGTCCTTTTAACTGGGCTTTCTTACTGTTTGGTGGTGTTGAAATAACTCAGAGGGTTATCTTGCCTTCAGCAGGGCACTGCGTGTAAGCGTAGGTGAGAAGTTTGTAGTTTTTGTAAGTTAGATCAGTGCATTGATACTCACTTTGCACAGATCCATTTATTAACTTCACACCTTCAACAGGCTTGGTTGCAGGCTTCCCGGTGAGAGACAGAATAGAGGGGGAGGGGGGAAGATAGTCCTGAATTACAAACCATGCTTGGCAGTCAGTGAAGTGCACTCACACCCAAAAGACTCAGTGGCAGACACCAGCAAGGGCAGGGAGTACCAAAGACAGATCCGGCAAGGGGTCAAGGCGCACTCGTTTGGGTCTCAGATGTGTCCACCTTATATTTTACATTCCTAGTAGTAGAGTATGGTGCAGTGAGGGCACGTAAACCACACTCCAGACCACACTTCATCCAGACACCCCTGGCTCACCATGAGACTCCTCAGCCTGAAGGATGTTTGGAAGATGGAACGGGTGGAGTGTGATTTAAGTGTCTTGAACCACACAATGAAGGTCATTTTTCTAGAAGGTTCTGGGTGTACTAGGACAGCTTATGATTAGAGAACTTTGGAACTTCACTGTCTTAGCAAAGAAGCTTCTATTTCCCAACCACATTCCTGGAAATCGCTGGACCGCACAAACACCTACGAATGAAATAACATCACATGCTTGATGAAAGAAAGACCGTTGTGCTTATGAATATGGTGAAAAGACAGCCCTCTGCTTCTTGGAACTGCGTTTTAGCTATGTTCCGTCTATAGTGCTTAAGACAACCATGAGTCCTAAAGATTGCCCCTTCTTTTTGAGTATCATATTTAGAATGAGATTGCTCTGGCGCAGGGGACGTACATTTACTGGCACCCTCACCCAATCGTGAAAATACATATTTTAGACTTTTGTTTAAAAACCGGTGATATGATAGGGAAAGAGAAGCTGGAAGGGTCGAGGTATAGATTAAGCATGCCTTTGGTGAGTAGCCATGTCTATTTCTTTGCATGTTTGTTTGGTTACCAGCATATCTATTCCCTAGCAATCATAGTCCCGTACACACACTAAACTCCGTACTTGTCATTTGCACATATGTTGGGAGCAGAGAGCCCAGTCTTTTCATGCTTATTGCTTTCAATGTTTGTGTGCGTAAACGTGTTTTGTCTGCTACTTTCCACCCACCATGTGTGTTGCAGGCATGTAAATGTCTAAGTGGATGCCTTGGTTTTTATGGGTGTACGGTTTGTATCTGTATGTATACGCTACTTAATATTCAAAGGTCAGATCTGCTGGATTTGCTAGTGTTTGTTTTAGCTTCGCTTTGTGTTTGGATAAAAAAGGATAATGTTGGAGAACAGGAAACAAACGAACTAGTCTAATTTTCAGCTGTTGCTGAATGTATATCAGACAGCACAAAGTAAGATTTTCTGTCAGCTTGCTTTGGAAGCAGCTGTGTGCTCAGAGAGTCTTCGTTTAACATCATGCCATGTGGGAGCAGGAAAGAAGTTCTCCTGAGAACGAGCTCAGAAAATAGCGACTTTCAAGCCATGTCAAATTGTAAGATATTGTTTCCTTCACTTCTTGTGCCAGTTGGCCAAGGCGCTCCCTGAAAAGCGTCTCTGTCCCCTGGAGCTTGCAAATTGCACTGCATAATTCCATCAACGCTGCTTTCACAATACCGGCCATAAATGTGTCTCGCATTGGTTCCAAAAGTTCTGTAAAACACGCTTTCTCACAGACACCTGTTAGTTTAGTGACATGGAAGAAGAGAAGGGAAGTGAATGTTGGAAGTCCGGCTTACGTCGGAACCCGTTTTGTCTCACATATAATTTAAACTGAGAATTAATCTTATTTTAGAAACACATGACAAACGCTAGGCATATTGATGTCACATACAGAGCTCAGGGTGGTCAATAACAAGTAGAACTTGACCAGAAGAGGTTAAACTATCTGCTCAATATGATACCTTTTCATTACAGTACACTGGCGGGTCTGGGCACATCCGAAGGGACTCTTGAAGAGAATGTGTTGCATCGCGCTGGAAACCCAGGACTTTATTTCATTGCTTTAATCCAATGGTACTGATATTGAACGTTGAGGTAATGAGTTTGTTTACTGTAAATTCCCACACAAAAATACGTTCTTATTACTATTTACGCTGCAAACAAATTATTTTATAGTTATCTTTGGAGAGCAGTGGGTTTGTAAAATACCTTGGCACTGAAATGAAAAGCAACATCAAAACGCCTAAAATAAAAGCTTGTTAAGTAGGAGCACCGTCTCCATCCATTAAACCATGTTGAAAGCTTCTTCTATTCTCTACACTCCTCTCCAGCTTCAGACACAACACAGAAAATACCCTATATGGAAATAACGTGTTTCACCTTACTTGAAAACATTTCACATTCATAACACTACATCTGATAATTCCTACTACACCTTTAGAATCAACATTGACTACAGACTCTTCTCACCACCAATCACAAAAATGTCATAAACAGCTAAATATGCTATCAACCTGAAGCAAATTGCGGACCTGTGTGACATGACGCTAGAAATGTCATAGTTAAATTCCTACTCCTCATTACTACTTCATATTATTACTTCATTGAATTCTATCACCATAGACCCACCTTTCCTCCATAAAGATTTAAACAGACACCTCTAACCACTTGTAAACTGCAATATAGAGAATTTACAGACATGCTCCTCAAAATCACACCAACCAATGTGGAGGTTTTCAAATCTTTACCCCCCCCCATTAATTAATCTACTGCAGGTTTTTAGTATCACAGTGATTCAGCATTCAAGTAAATCTTACACCTTCCAAATACTGTCAGGCCCTTCCAGCCTCACTAGGTAAGCTTATAAACACTCTTCCTACACTATTTTCAAATAACTCCATTTCACTAAGGTGCACCCTTGTTAACCGCAGATTGACAGGCTGTAACTGTGGTAATATTTTGGTTATGACCCTAAATCTTACCATAAACATCCTCCATTTAGCTGAGACTTAGTTAAATCAAGTGGCGCTACTTATTAAACAGGATGAGAAAGAAAAGTTCAAAAATAGGGTCGTTATCATTCACAAGTGAAATTTAGCATGCTGATTGCTACCCAAATCATTTCTTCCTTCAAAGGATTCTAATGGAGACATAGGTTTGTATAAAAAGAAAATATATTTTGTTGTCTCAAAAACTATGTTAAAATGCTGTTGCAGTGGAGATGTTTGGTAGATTATAGAGATATGGGCAGCCACGTGGCCTGACCAGTCTAAATGCCTGATAATAAGGACCATGGTAAGACTGTCAATGACAAGATATACTGTTTCTCAGAAAGGAAAACACATTGCTAGAATATGTAGGCTCCACCTACAGCATTGATTATAGCAGCAAAAAATGTATTTCTCCAAAGTATTATCAATACAGAGTGGCGAGAAAAAGATGCTGCCCTGCATCAGGAGGCGGGGAGGAGGAGGAGGAGGAGGAGTAAGGCCAGGAAGTGCAGCTCATATTACCGGATGAATCGGAAGTGAAGAGTTGTAAAAAGCGGATGGAGTATGTGGTGTGGTAGCTTTTCTCCTTGCCACCAGGGGAGAAGAAGGTTAACATGAAGCTGGTGAACTGTCCTCTGTGCTAAAAGGTGATATCGCGTGGGACACGCCAACAGTACTCTTTTGGCATTACAGGGATGCATATGCACCTTGAGGTCTTCCACTACTCAGGATTCTCGTGGATGGAAAGGAAGCGTAAGCAGGAGTTGCAGGAGGCCAGCAAGCAACATCCAGAGTGGCCACAGTTCACCGAACCTGCAAACACTTCAACCTCTGCATCAAGTGAACCTCCACCACCACCCACTCCAGCTGTTCTGCCCTTTATATTTTCTCCTGGCACCAACGGGCTGGTACATCTATAGAGACAAGATCAGAATCAGAATATAATGGACTAGTATGCAAATACCGCCCCTTATTGTTCACTGTGACCCACAGTAATTGTGGCTGGTAAGAAAGACATGAAGATTCACTAGAAGCTTGTCATCGCTCACCAGTGTCCACCCAACATCCCTAGTTTTGTTTTTCCCCACCTTTCATTTCCTGCTTCACACTCACAATCTTGTTTTTATTTTTGGTTTATCATATTGACCTATTTGCAAGAAGACAAACCTTCTAGAAATAATAGGAAAAAAAAGAAGGAAAAAAAGTTCTCTTGAGAACTACCCATATATTCCCAATGAAAAAGTGCTTGTGGTAATCTCCCTTCTTCCGAGCATAGCCGCATGCAAGAGAAATTATTTTGGATTGGTTCCTTAATCACTGCAAGTTGTTGAGATACCACTGCAGGTTTCTTCTCATTTGTGTATAAGAGCGATTTCAAGCCCACACAACTGAACTACACGGCGGAGAAGCCCCGTCGTTTTATATAAGTGCTCTTCTCAGTCCAGTCCTGATGAAGACTCCACCATGAATATACTAATTAATCCTGCACATTAGGGGTCGAAACGTTGACACTAGACAGACAATATAGAGCACAAACTCTGGCGACAAATGTTATAAGTGTGTTTCCCAAGAACATATGACCTGTTTCGGCCTGGAAACGTTTATACCATGTATAACTGATGTACATATGTCACAAACACCTTTTCCGTGTGCTTCAACCACACGTTATCACTTGACTCCCTTTCCCACCACCCTTCTCTACCCACACCAAGAGCACTGTAATATATTGCACTGTGATATGAATGAGCAACTGAGCTGCCATCATCTGCTAATGCTCTGAATTTAATTGCATTAGATTATTCTGTTTAAAGTAAAGAAATTGTACTTATGACACAACAAAAATTGGTCAATGCTACTATTTACTGTCTAAACGAAAGTATTTCGCTACCGTGACCACATAACTACATGTACTTTGTGGTAATATTAGCCATATTCTTTCCAGACATCAAAATAAATATTTTGGAATTTAATATACAGATAAAAGGTAAGTGTAAGGAAAGTCAAATATGTGGGGTTGAATTGAGTGGTTTGGCATACAGTACAGTGGAGTGTTGTACTGTCAAGTGTTGGGTAGTTGAACCTCATTAAGTAGAGTGACGTACAGCGGAGCTTTATGTAATACAGTGGGTTTGTGATACAGTGTGTTACAGTGTAGGGGTGTAGAGTGGACTACTGTAGAGTGGAGTGGGATGTCATGATGTTGAGTGCCATATGGTAGAGTGCAGTGACGTGTCAGACAGTTGAGCACCATTTCATACACTGGATTGGATGGGCATGTTTTACAGTGGTATAAAGTTGAGTACTGTGGCATAAAGTAGAGAGGCATGCCTAATTTATAATTCTGCAAACAACACTTTGTTTCTCCTTGAGGCTTTGTAAAAATAGTATTTTGTTAGCTTTTAGCTCTCCAAATTGTACAACTTTTGAATATCCCTCGTCCACATTGAATGTACATTTTCCAACTACATGTTGGGGAGGTTGGAAGTTAAACATTTTTGGTTTTCTGAACCCACCTTACAACTGATACACATCTGGAGTGGGTGTATATGGAAACTTTATACCAGACTACTGGAGTGATATGACTGATATCTGAATATATGTCTTAAACATAATATCAACTAATTCCATTTCTTTTAATGTGTTTCTCAGACATAATTAATAGTTCCGTTACAGAACTATATCATCATTTAGAACTTTGAACATTCAAGATTATCATGTGGTAGTATTAATCAGGAAACACTGGGGAAAAACAAATCTATTTAGATTGTGAAAAAAACCATACATGCTGTGCATGTCCAACTGTTTACATTTCTAAATAAGTAATGTGACATATGCCAAACCTAACAAGATACTTATATCAGATTTCTTCAAATGTCATCAACTATGCCAGGCCACAATATCACATGTCTACTAAATGATGAAAATCCAATGCTGAAGTAGCTTTGTAGCTTTATAACATCATAAATTAGAATTATGGATGTAAAATCACAAGGTAACTTTCCTGCAATTTATTTGGCAACATGTGCTTAAAAGGAAGAGTGTTATTACCACATTCTGTCCAACCTGTATTGTTCTTAAGTAGTTGATATAGTGTTCTGATCCTGCGGTGTCTCCATGATGCAGAAATTAGCATCATCAGTATAATTGCATCCTGAAAGTGAACTTTGAGTAGCAGTGAAGTGAGATATATATATGCATTATTTTTTCTGTTATTGAGCCACATCTTTGATTCATCAATATTAGATATTTGGTTAACAATGTTAAATTAAGGAGTGCGACATGTTCTGGATTACAGTTTGGACACAAGTTGTGTTGCACAGCTCTATACATTATTTTTTTTCAATTTAATTGATTTGCAATCAGGTATTCGTAGATATACAAATCTTTCAAATTGTGTAACTGTGGAGTATAAATGTAGGCACTGCAAGCAATCATGTTCCCAAGATTAGCTTAGACAAAGAGGTCAGAGCTTGGGTAAATCATGTTAGCTATTATTTCTAGAACATCCATACAGAAAACCTGAGTATCTTGTAGTTCATTAGGAGATAACTAAATAGCACCTCTACACATATCTACAATATTGCTATGACACTTGTAAAGTGGTACATGTGGTTGTGGGCCAGAATTTGTTGATGAAGATTTATTAATGTGATGCATAACTGCTGATGAAGTAGCTGGTGTATTATTTCTTTGATAGAGGGTAGGTATAAGGTAGATTAAGTAGAGTAATAGTGACATTGCTATAGTGGTTTATGCCATTCTGATTTTAAAAATGATATCCATTCATTCCCGTTTTTCTTTTTTGGTTGCTCCAACTCTTCTTTGTAATTGCAGTTTAAATCAAATTTTATTTTCAAAAAGAGTTCAGGTTTTGTTAAAGTAGGTTCTTCACCAAAGATGAGGAGTGTATCTGTTTTGAAAAAGACTGTACTCGTTGACGGCTACTATTTACATTATTTCTTATCTCATCAAAATCAGTAACATATAGTCCTGTGATTTTTGTACACCGGATAGAACAACATCTGACATTTCCTCTTGGAACGCTTTGGAGTGAATGTTAATTATTGCAGAATCTAAGCTTAGCCCCGGTTATTTGTGAATTGTTACTGCGTAAGCCAAATAAAAAGGAAACTGTTCTTTATGAATATAATAAATCTTTGATGAGTAAGAATCTTGCTGCATACCGGGATATCTCTTTTTGCTGTTTAGTGTGGTTAAATTTGACCAAATAAATTCAATCTCCTCATTCTTTCCAGATGTCTCATAGACCACTACAAATCCCATGGCTCCATTTACTAGTCATTCTTCTGCATGTAAATTCCAATGTAAAATGACACAACAATTTTTACAAAGCAGTAAATCTTTCTCCAATCCCACTGTAAGTAAAAATGATTTTACTTGTACACGTTTCCCTGAAAGGTAAAGTCATTTCCCTCCACAGAACACAACAACAGACGTTTTGAGCACTTCTTGCATACGCAAATGAACAAACCCCAATATCAAGTTTGAAAACATGCTCACTTCATCTCGGATCAAAACATTTGCTTTTTTAGAGATAAATAATAGAATTCTTTCTTTTCTCCTGTGTCACAAATCATTTATCAATGAGTGAAAGGAGTAGGTTTAGAATTATGTATTGAACAGCCATTGGTCCCTTCAATCCAAAATGTTCCACCATTGATATCTTCTGCCATAATATTTTGATATGTGTGGAGCTGAGCAAACTCATTTGGTGATAGATCTTCTAACAATGGACTTCTCTTAGGGTAATATGTGTCCAACATACTTAATTTCAAAATGTCTGATGAATAATAGGAGCAGGTTTAGAATGATTTATTAAACAACCATTGGCTAGTTCAAGTGAAAATGTTCCAGCATTAATATCTTCTGCCAAATTATTTCTATGTGTAGAACTGAGTAATGTCACAGATTGATAGTACTTTTCTTTGGGTAATATGTGTCAAAATGTCTTTGCTTGTGTGATCAAAATGTACAAGATATTCAATTTCAGGTAATCTTTTCAGCACTCACTGTTGTTCAGATGACAAGCCTAAACTAAGCCACATGATTGTCCATTGAGGAACTCAAATGATCACATGCTTCATAGCTATTAAACTCACAGTGATATTGCATGTGGAGGCTAAATCTCTATATTGTTTCACTTAAAGATAACTCTGCAGATATTTCTTTCCATAATCCTTCCTATCTGTTATTCCTGCCTTTGTAATGAAGGAGGTTACATAATGGGCAACCACTGCAGAGTTACACTCAACGCATTTTGTATCCATGTTAGCATTCCACATACATACAATGAAAGGGTTGAAGTTGTTGATCCATGGTCTCCAAAGATTGCAAGTGTTTTTTGGTGATTTGCCAATAACTGCATATCTTACATATGACATTACATTGTTTACTCTTCCTTTCTGTAGAATTGGTCTAGAAAATCTAAAGTGCCATTTTGAGTAATATTTAGATTTGTTCAGATATTTTCTTAGACAGAATTTACCACACATATGTGATTGAAAGCATAACACTTGTTCAAATAGTTTCTTGTTTTAGGATGTCCCAAGTAACACAATGTTCAATAAAATGTAGAACAGATTCATCTGAGTCATACCCAAACTTAGGTGCATCTTTAATCGAGAGAAGCATATGAATGCGTTTTGCACCTCTTGCTTGATGCTTGTTTCACCAAAAGAAATCAAGAACTTCTCGAACTGGATTTGTTTTCCTGGTTAAGTAGAGAAGGATAGTTTGAAATTTGTGGTTTAAATATATGCAAAAATTGGCAGGATCCAAAGAACATAATTCAATGCATGTTTTGCAGTTAATGTTTAAAAAAATTAGCATTTGCTTCAAGATGTAATTGATACAATACATCCCATCTCGACTCAGCACAGCTTCAAGTAATAAACCGTAGACGGTCCTAAATTTCCGAGTATTCATTCCAGTTTTCCATGTCTTCGAAACCAATATTCATTTGTCCTTCATTGACATGACATAATTTCAACAAAGTCCAGTGCTGTAACATTAGTAAAGGCAGTTCCGGTTCACAGAACATGTGCAACAGCATAGAAAGTGACTGAAAGGTCACTTGTATATTGTAGTGTGAAAATATAAGGAATATCTAGTCAAAAGTGTGGATCTTCTGAACATAATCTTGTAACTCAGTACTCAGATGCTGAAATTTGACTGGACTATCATCATATCATCAACCTTTCATCACGACATGGGGATCCAGGACAAGGCCCACGATTGGATCCACTCTTTCCTCTCTGGCAGAACGCAGCTGGTCAGACTCCCTCCTTTCCTCTATGAACCTACACCAACCACCTGCAGAGTCCCCCAGGGTGTCTACATGGCTGCGCTGGCTCCCCTCATTAAAACCCATGGCCTCAACAGTGTTTCATACGCAGACAACACCCTAATCATCCTCTCCCTATCCAGCGAACACAACGCAGCAAAACACAACTTTCAGGAAAGCATGGAAGCCGTTGCCAAATGGATGAAAAGCAGCTGCCTACCCCTGAACACTGACAAAATAGAAGTACTCATCATGGGCCCACACCCCAACACCTGGAATGAGACCTGGTGGCCCCCCAGCCTCGGAAGCCCACCCACCCCCACAGACCACGCACGCAACCTTGGAATCATCCTGGACTCCAAGCTCAAGATGTACCGCCAGATCAACTACGTCGCATCCTCCTGCATCCACATCCTCTGCCTCCTTCGTATGACCTTCAAGTTGATCCCCGTCGAGCACAGAAAGACCATCACTCATGCACTTGTCAGAAGTAGACTCGACTACGGCAACGCACACTATGCCGGAATATACAAAAACCTCACCCACAAGCTGCAAAACATCCAGAATGCTGCTGCAAGACTGGCCCTCAACCTGTCAAAACACTGCCATGCACCTGCACAATCTCCACTGGGTCCCAGTCGAGGCTAGAATCACCTTCAAGATTCTCACACAAGCACACTAAGCCCTCCACAACACCAGACCAGCATACCTGAACAACCAACTCAAATTCCATGCACCCCAAAGGACTCTACGATCAGCCCAGATCTCCTACACTGTGGTCTCCACACCAAAAAGACCAGATCTGGGGGCCGCTCACGGCAGAGCCTGGAATGCCCTACCGCTCCAACTCAGACAGACAACATAACTCCCCATCTTCACAAGAAACCTCAAAACTTGGCTCTCCGACAGACCCCCTCCTTGATGGACTGGAACCTGCACCTCCCTTCCTCCCCAGCACCTTGAGACCCTTACGGGTGAGTAGTCACGCTTAACAAACACATGATTGATTGATTGATCTACCTTTTTCAGTGAGGTATAAACATGGATAACATCTTGCTTCTAGTGATTTTTTCCAAACCGTAATGAGCCAACCTCTAGCTTCCTTCATTTGATACAGGTTTATACTGAAATATTCATATCTTTGTTCAGCTTGTTCCTCAGTCCCTATTCGAAAAGTCTGGTTGGATTTCCTAGTCCACATGATATGTATGTAAATGATATGAAGTTAACTGTGGTCAATTTATTTTTATAGTAGATGTTGTTTTTCTGAAGGAAATATATTTCTATTTAAAGATTGTCTATGCTAATTCATTCTTGCCAAACATTTGTGTCTTATGGAGGTACTCCATTGACTAGAACCACTAAAGATCCCTCTATTTTGTGTTGTATTCTAAGAGTTTTGGTGCAACCTAATGGTAGGAAAACTACTTTACCTTTAAGTGTGCGCACTAATTTATGTGGTTGAACCTTTCCAGATTTTAGTTGCATTCTTATAATGGTTTGAATTGAAATGCTTTCATATAAATTCAGTTGCCGTAATTCTGACTGTATTGGACACATTTACCGATTATTATGAATTCCACATGAAGGTAACAAGTTATGATTTAGTTTCTGGAGGCAGTAATTGTAGATAACAAAACATTCACATAGGTTGTATCTTTCTTCAGAAAATGAAAAGAGAGTAAGATTTCCACATGCAAATTTACCTTCATTTTCTGTTTTCTGGAGATTAATCAATTTAAATGCAAATCTGATCAGGTAATTCTGAAATATTTTCTTGAAATTCAAGATTATCCATTTGGTAACTGGCCAAGTGCATTAATGGATTTTCTGATTTATTCTGAGTGAAGGCAACCTATAGACCATTATTGTTCTCAGAGAGTGAACCAAAGTATTTAGATTTAATGTAGTCCATAATTGTGTTAACTTGTGTTGGAATAAAGTGAAGTAAAGCAAAACTGAGTTGTTATAATGGTGTTTTCACGTAGTAAAAAGTGTTCAAAAGCTTTATTATTGTTGAATGCTGTGTGGAGAGAGGTTTGATATGATGGAATGTGGTGTCTCACATGTAATTTCTAAGGCAACTTAAAGAATGTCCTTGTCAGTTAGTAATGGTCCGAAATGGGCTGTAGTGATGAAATTTATATGCTATTAGAATTGTCCTTAGCTTCAGAATGGATGTATTTCTAACATTACAAATAGAAGTTCACTTCTATACATATACAGTAGTTTGTTGTTGTTCAATTGGCAAATCGTTAGTAGATATAAATCTTTCTTTTTTCTTTGTATACTACATTCCCACGTAAGACTTCATAATACTGTTTTTCTTCTGTGACTGAAAGGTCACAGCAGTTCTTTTCATGGTAACACTTCATCAAAGTATGGTTTAGTGCTTGATGTGTGCCTCCAAGTCCCTTTGAAAATGTTGTAATTGCATACTTTATGTATTTTTTAGATTGAAATTAAATGGTACCAGCTTTTGATGCATTTCATTATGGGAAAAAGAATTTTCTTTTCACAACAAAAGCTTTTTCCACAATAAATTGATAATGTAATATTTGTGTCCAACTGTCTGTTATTTTCCTAATAAAGTTATATTCTTATTCTTACCCTTACCTGTGAAAGTGTAATTCTTGTTGAAGAGGCAACAATTCTGTGCTTGAAATTGCTAAGTGCTGATAGTGGAATGTTAGGTAATTGCTTTCTACTAAAATTGTTATTGCCAAGGTTAAAGTGTGTAGAAAGAGTAGATTATTTTGCAGCAGTCCTATCAGTAGTATTGTTTTTAGTAAGCGTCCTTGCTCTCTAGGTTCGATTATTTATTATTATTTTTGGGTCATCAAGCATGCCAAAAAAGCATATTTTTGGAAGAGAATTTATGTTCAAATGGAGAAGAGATGACATTGATTAGGGCAAGAGATTTAGGATGGAATCAGTTACTCCCTCTACTTTACTCTGTGACCGCATGTGACCATCCACATGTTATAATTATTCACTGTGGTGACTAAGATATAGGATGCTTAACTGGAGTTAGACTAACAATTGAGACAAAGGAGCCATTTTCAAATTTATTGTGCATGTTTCCAAACACATATTTTGTTTTATCCATAATTTGTCCGAGACAAAGTGGAAGTGGACTAGTTTAAATGCTGCTAAGTTTGAAAATACTTGAAGACATGTCAACAAGACAGTCTCAGTATACCTTAGAAATCATGGAAAGTCTTCCATTTTTGGATATCAAATATTCCAATACAGGATAGTATCATCTCAATGGTGTCCATTTTAAAACCTATGGAAACCACATTTTACCAACTTCAAAACATGGTTTCTCTAACATATTTAACTGTGTTTAGTTTGGGAAACAACCAAGGGCTCTTTTAAGAGCCACCCTACATAATGTGTGATTTAATTTTTTCATATCAACTTTTTTCATTGTTCTTTTTAAAGCACCAGGGTACTTCCTAGATGCTTTTGCTGCACTATTGTGGCATTCCATACATTTTATTAAGGTATGAATTAATAAAAGTGACTTCCACTACATTGTTAGTGTAGCACCTTTATTTACCTAATTTTCATACTGGAAACACACAGAGCAAACACGTGTTATATTCAAAATTACTGCCTTTTCTTTTTGGAAGGGCTTTCAGTAACAATCCTATTGTGTTTTGTCATTGCCATGTACCACATGTAATGTGGTAGTACTGCAGTATTAATTCGGCTCAACAGATCACTAACATGTGTGCCTTAAAACTTAACAAGTACTGAACCAATTCACTTCAAATACCATCATGTATCATCTACACACGATAATCTATCATCCTGTCAATTTTCATTCAAATCCTTTCAGCCATTATTGTGCTATTGCAGAGTAAAAAAGATATGGAAAATGCATTGGTGGAAAAACCTTTCTTTGGGACCCACCTTTTTTCTTTGCATACCCTTAACGAATCAACACAAACCTTTCCATAATCAGCCAATGTAGAAAAAGCAATAAGCCTACAATTTGTTGTGCAGATTCATAAAATGCTGGCAAAGTTATTACAAATCAAAAATCTGAGGAATTCCTATATCTCGGAATCTTAACTATAACTACAGTGTAACTACAGCCACTTTATAATATCTATCTATCTGTCCATCTGTCTGTCTGTCTATCTATCTATCTTTCTCGCTATTTCTTTTTTCACTGAAAAAAACAAAGGTTTAAGGGACATTAAGGTTAAGTGAAAATGTCAGTTAAATTAAAACATACCATTTTAAACAAACAACACTACTAAAATAATTGACGAGTTATAGTTATTTCAAGCAGCTATAACTTGTGACCTAAAGTAACTATGACTCCGGCCCCCACCATATACTATCTCATCATCAATAATGTCATTTCAAATGTTGCAGTCATGTTATCAATGATGTCATAGAACTATTCATGGGTGGTATAATATGTGGGGTAATTAGCAGTGCAAGGCAGTTGAGTGAGTTATAGTTACTTTAGGGCACAAAAGCTGTATACTTGAGATAACTATAACCAGTACATTTCAGTGGTTTTGTCAGTTTAAAATAGTATCTTGGTGTGTTTACTTACCTATAATTTCTCTTTAGCCTCTGCTAATAAAAGTGAATTTCAATTTTTTTTATAATTAGGAGTGATATTTTATTACTATACGTAATGCCATCCCCATGCAGCATGCATCCAGCCCCTCACAGGCAGGCAAACCCACACCACACATGCCTTCAGCCTTGCGTGGGCATGAAGTTAAGCTCAGGGGCTGCAGCCAAACCCTGCATCCAACCTGTTCTAAGCACACTGCCCAATTATGTGCGGCCTCATGCAAGGTTGCAAGTTTGGGTGCAAGGCCTGCTCTGTGACCAGATCCTGCAACCAACCCCTCCAACCAACTCCTTCAAGTGCAGATGCTCTCTCAGGCTCCAATTGCAATTAGGCAGACTACTGATTTCATCAAAGAGTCACGACATTAAAATATAAAAAAATTGTGTCAATTGCCTTCATTAAGGGGTGAGCGTATCAATATATATATAAATCAAATTTATAATCTTTGTAAAAAATTCACCAATATTTTTAATTAAATGTATATAGTTTGTTAATTCACACAATGAAAGGCTAAATAATAGCGATTAATATAAAATTGTTTCATTTTAACTGAAAAAAATGAAAATCACATCTGTGAGTCTTGAAATAGTTTTTATGATTGCATTTCGTGGGCTGAAAATTGTTAAAAGAAATACTCTGAGCTATTTTTTTATTCTTAAATTTGTTTTATTGTTGCCATGATAGTATAGCGAGACTTTGTGTAGTCCGACTCAGCGTCAACATTCAGTCTTGTCGGCTATAATGCAACATTTAATACAGCATAAGCAAAAAATGAAATGTAACAAAAGTCCCCAACTCCGAGCCCTCCCTCGCCCTCCTCCTTCGGGCCCCTCATATCCTTTATTCGTCATCTTTCCTTTTAACCTTAATTGTCTCCTGGGTCTTCAGGTGTGTCTATTGGGTGGGGTACTTCTGATAGTCTTAATAGTCTAAAATATCAGGGACAGCTAAGCTCAGTGAATTCTTGCGATAAGAGTGTTATAAATGGGTGCCAAATCTCCCGGAAAGTGTCTCCCTCAAACCTGAGAGTTAAGGAGAGACGCTTCATACCCAGTTGGCCCCATATCAGGTGTAGCCAGGTGAGTCTTATTGGAATTCTATTGGTGCCCCACACCGCTAGTGTAGTTTGATGTGCTTCTCTAAGTGCTAGGGTTATATTTCTACCTCTTCTTGATGTGAGTGGGTAAGTGAGTGGATTTGGGAGACCTAGAATTATATATGAAGAGAATCTGGGGAGCTGGGTCATGAAATGTGTGCCAGGTTTGCCCATTCCCAGAGTATGTGTGTTAGTGTCCCTGTCGAAGCGTTACACCTCCATCACTTGTTGTCTCGGTGGGGTCAAATTTGTGTAGACGGGTTGGGGGTCAGATAGCAGTAAGAGACTATCTTCACTGCCGTTTCGGTACTGGATGTATTAAGAGCAGAACGTCTAGCCCCGAAGGGAATTTCTCTACACTCTTTCTGGGTCAATTCACTTCCCAGCTCCCACTCCAAGTGCTATTTTTCTGCAGATTTTACCTCAGTGCCATTAGGATTTTATATAAATCAGTGACTAGTCGTTTGTCTGAGGTTTTGCTGAGCAGCCATCTCTCGTAGGTAGTTAAATATCTCTGTGCAGCTTCTCTAGGCACTTGGTTCATCATCCAGTGTCTGATTTGTGTGTAACAATATCTTTCTTCCTCAGGGAGCATGCCATCTGCCCTCAGGGAATCGAATGAAATGGGACCATCTTTTTCAAATAAATACACTATTGATCTGCACTCTGGTTTTTGCCAAACCTCGAACTCCTTGCGGTTCATTCCTGGCATGAAGACTGGGTTTGCCACTATAGGGGTCAAACGGGATAGGATTAATTTGAGGCCCCGCCTTGTTTGCAATGAGTCCCAGACCCTAAGTATAGGGGAAGTATTGCTGATAGCTAGAGGCTAGGAGCGCAACAGGTCTTTTCTAAGAAAGGGATCTTCCACAGTGGGGAACCCGCCAGTGCCCTGTCCATTAATGACCACATTTTCTCTGACTCTGAGCGGGACCATTCCACCATGAATCTGAGTTGGGCCACTTGGAAATAGTTTACTATGGATGGTACTCCTAAGCCTTCCTCTGCTGGATCTCATATGCTTAGCTCTGTTCATATGCAGACTTTTTGTTTGCCCATACAAAAGAGTGAAAGGCCCTCTGCAAGTCTCAAAGTGCTCCCTGTGAGGGCCAAAAGGTAGGGCCAATAACACATATAATATTATCAGTAGAGCCATCATTTTTAGGGCAGCAACCCATCCTAGCCATGACAACACATATGGGTGCCACAAGCTAAATCTGCTTTTATTTTGACCAGTAGGTCTTTGTAGTTGATTGTTGTGATCTCCTTGATGGTTGAAGCTAAGCGAATCCTTAGGTAGGTGACAGTAGATTGCCAATTGATGGAGTATGATTGCATCAAATATTCTTGCATGTCTGGGGCGACTGTCAAGTTCAGTGCCTGTGATTTAGATATGTTAATGCGGAAGTCAGAGACTAATCCAAAGGGATCAAGTTTGGTTATAAAGCTTGGAATGGAACCTCTTGGATTGTCTAAGGTGGCGATGATATTGTCCCATATAGTGTGATGCAATGGTCCTCGCCTCCAAAACTGGTGACTCCCATGCCAGGGATATCTCTCACTCATTGGGCAAACAGTTCCATGTATAAGGCAAAAAGCAATGGGGATAGTGGGCACCCTTACCTTGTGCCACACCGGATCAGAAAGCTCCCAGGAGTTTTTCCATTTACCAGTACCGATGCTCGGGGTTGCTCATAGCCGCTTAATACCCAAGTGCAAAATTAGTCTCCAAACCCAAAGTGCCTCAGCACAGCTGTTAGGTATGGCTAATGCACTCTATCGAAAGCTTTCTCGGTGTCAATCAAAAAGAGCAGTAATTCCCGTTGTGAAAGGCGTGCTTTACCTATTTAGTGGAGAATGCGTTTAGTATTATCTGAGCATTGCCTGTTAGGGATAAATCCTTACTGATCGGGGAGATTGTCCCGGCATTAGTGGGGCCAGTAGAGCTGCTAATATCCTGCGGAATAATTTCACGTTGACATTCAAGAGTGAAATTGGTCGTTAAGACACACAGGCTGCGCTATCTTTGCCTGGATTTGCTATGACAGTGATGGAAGCCTGGTGCATCGATGGGGGTTGTGTATCCACATTTGTGGATGCGTTGAAGACTTTGGTAAGTAGGCGGGCCAATATTGTACGATATGTTTTGTAGAACAAGGCCGAGATGCAGTCTGGGCCCGGTGACGTGTTGAGTTTCAGTCTCGATATTGCGGTTATGACCTCTTCTATTTTAATTGGGTGAATTAATGCAGATGCTTGTTCATCTGTTAATTTGGTCATGGTAGTTGCTTCTAAATAAGAGGTGATCAGCTTGGGGGATGTCTTGTGCCGTGTATAGATCTTTATAGAAGCTTCCAAATTTAGCCGCTATTGCATCATCCCTAGGTATCATTTCTCCCAAATCGGTTCTTAACCCCTCCATGATGTTGGCTTGGCGTTGTCCCCTGAGTTTAATGGCTAATAGTCTCCCACATTTGTTACCCCGTTGGTAGCATTCATGTTTGAGGTGCAGTATTGAGTATTCAGCATGGTCTAACTCTAATCCCGCTAGTTGTTTCCTTGCTATCTCCAGTTGCCTCCAGACCAGCGAGTGCACCAGTGCGAAGGTGAATATGTTCAAGCTCTCGCACCCATGTCTGGAGCTCCGTGCATTTCTCCTGGTCTACCTTATTTTCAGCTGTAGAGATATCCATTAGGACTCCTCTAATGACTGCCTCCAGGGTATCCCATTCCATTGCGGTGTGATCATTGATCTTTAAGTATTCAGTGATCGCCTATTCTATCTGTTGGATTGTCTCTGGGTGACGGAGCACAGACTCTCTCAAGCACCAGCCCCGGTTGCTTCTATGTTGGGGTGGGAGAGCGAGATCTAGCTGGACTGCTGAATGGTATGAGAAGGAACTAGACTCTATGTCTATTTAACGTACCGCTAGCTGCAACTCTCTAGAGCCTAAAAAATTGTCAAGGCGTGCATATGATCTATGTGCGTGGAGTAGAACACATAATCCCTCTTTTCAGGGTGGAGCTCTCGCCAGAGATCTCTCAGGCCCAGTTCATGTTGCCACTGGGCTCGCCCCTCGCCCCTGTCATCCCCTGGCTCTGGGTCGAGCGGTCTAAATCGGTGTGAAACACCAGGTTCAGGTCTCCTCATAATAATACCCAGCTATCTTGCACCACCAACACATCCCTTATTGCGTCCTTAATAAATTGTTCCTGCCTTTTGTTTGGGGTATTTTCAGATCCCACCAGTAATGAATGTGTGTCTCTAAATGTATGCGATATCCCAGAAGGTGTACCTTGATCTCTGCTACTTTTGCTTCTACCTTACCTTGATAAGACAGGGAGAACAGTATTGCCACCCCCACAGCTTTCTGGGTTAACGAAGAGAGAAACAAAATGCTGTGGGAAGGCTCTGCACCTAGGTCTATGCCAGAGTCAGCGCAATAAGTGCATCACTTGTAGGAGGCATATGTCTGCTTTCACATTTGCTAGGTAGGAGAGAATCGCTCTTCTCTTTACTGGATTATTTATCCCTTTAACATTGCGGGTCGTTTCCAATTTGGGAAAAAACACTCCGAATAGCCGTACGGAGCGTTTTTCCCGTACGAATCGTACCCTGCAGCCACCCGCTTACGTACGATGAAGTACGATTCATACCAGGAGCAGGACTCCGTACGAATCGTACAATGACCGTACGACTCTAATCTCTGTGCGATTCTCCCTTGGAACACGCTGTACGCGACATCCGTACGGTTCAAAGCAGGTTTTCCTGACCCAACAAGTACGATTCGTGTTGGGTACGCACCATACGACGCTTTTTTTACGGGAGCCAAAACGGTCGGAGAAGCAGAGTATGCCTCGAAATAGGTACGGAACGCCCCCCCCCCGGGTACGGTGCATACACCCCTTGATCGCAGGGGTGCACTATGTACCCACGCGATTATGGGGTGTACGGGGCATACACCCTGCGATAATAGGGTACAGTGCATACACCCCATGATTGCAGGGGTACATATTATACCCCTGCAATCATGGGGTGTACGCACCCTACGGTGTGTATGTGATTGTGTGGTTGTCCGTACGAATCGCCCTTACCTGACGTGGACCGTACGAATCGCGTCCTCACACCCCGGTGATATGCATCGATAAGTATGTCCCCACTCCCTTATCCATTGCCCAGGAAGGAGTATGTAGATAGATTTGCTGACAGGCACCCATAAACAAACCCACAACTAAACCCATAATGAACCAAAGTCTCTGGACTGGGAACAGTTATTGGTGTGCCACCCCAATACCAGCATAGAATCTGTAGTGTGGTACATCCTATTGTTCTCCGCTCCGAGTTCCACTGCCCTTTCTCTTTTGTTTGCTATGTCTCCTTAAGCCGGATCAAATGCCTCAATGCTTTCTCCTCCTGCTTTTCTGGGAACTCTCTTGATACGTATATTATTCCTCCTTGAATGATTTCCCAAATGCTCTGCATGGCCTTGGAGATCCAGTTGTTGCTCTGACGGTTGTATGCTTTCCTACTGCAATTGTTTGATTTCTTCATCGTGTGAGGTGCTCTGCTTCTGTAAGGTGTCCACTTGCTGACAAATGTCTGTCACCTCTTTTCGAGCCATATGTAGTTCGCTTGCTAGGTCTTGTTTGACCACTAGTAAATCTTCCAGCAGTCCTAAGAGTAAGGCTTCTAGGTATGGATGCGTGACTGCTGCCTCAGAATCTCCTGCACTGTGAAAGAGGCCCAGCTTTGTCCTCCTTTATTTTCACTTTCCTGAGGCCCTCCTGGTTTAGCAAACATGTCTTTAATGGAGCCTCCCTTTTTCGTCCATCTGGGCACTATTGTAGCGTACGTTGGGCTATGTCTTTAGGTGCTTCATGGTGGTTACGTTTGCTCTGCAACTCATTTGAGGGCGGCAGCCCTTGGGGGCCCCTGCGGGTTCATATCCGGTGGACTTACCACCCTTGTGACTCATACTATTTTTAACAGCAACATCCAAGAGAGGTGTAGGCCATATGATTACCGCTCAACGTCCTCCGCTCTAGGCGTTATGATTTCTAGAGTGTTCAGGCCTCACAGTTCCTAACTCAACTCTTCTGTATTTGTGTTTCCTGCGAGGCCATAGCTATTATGAGCGCTGGCCCTCTATCTATTGTGGTGCCTATGCGTTCTGTAGAATCTGTGGCCATGTGAGGTAGGCAGGTCTCTATGCTTGCTTTTTGAGTTGGTGATATCTGCGGATTCAGGTCATGCCACGGGGACCCTCTATGCACATCTTCCTTATCACCGGGATGGGCCTCTGCATCACAGGCCAACCCCAACCTTAGTCAGATTAGCTTGCAGCCTAAGACCCTGTGCCAGGCCAGAAGCAATGGCCTGTCTGACACACTATTGTTGCCTATAAGTCTCAATCAGCCTCTCCTTGTTCGAGGCCTAGTATCGCATTCGGGGCCTCTCTCTTGTGTGCCTAGCACAGCCCCCTCTGTTTTAGCTTGCGGTTGACTCACTATCCGAGGAGAGTTCTTCCCAGCTCCCGCTTGGGTCTCTTCCTCAGTTTCAGGTCCCAGGTGCCTCTTTGGGGAGTCTCATGCACACCACCAGCTTGGCTGGTGTAGTCTGCAATCAGGTACCCTGTGATGGATCGTGGTAATGGCCTGCCAGGCAGTCAGTCAAAGGCAATGTTTATTTAGACCTTAGTCTTTAAACTGCAACCCAACAATATAAAACATTAAAACAGGGATAAATACATATTCAATAACAAACAATAAAAACATATTCGTCAATAAATTCTTATTCCTAGATGTGCCATTTGATGGCCGTATTCAGTCTAGGAGCCACAATACTAAATGCAAAAACTTAATTACTCATTAAAATTCTACCCATATGGCACCGGAATTTTTTTTACTTCATATTAGGTTAAAATTTATATAATAAATAATCATCATAAAATCACTAAAACACAGTATAATTCTAAAAATATGATACAATATTTCGCTAGGAGCTTTTTACAGACTTCATATACTTGAAGAGGTGTGGCGCCGCGGCTAGGGCAACTGACTCCGGAATCTGGGGATCACGGTTTGATCACCGGCAGCAGATTAGCCCAGCACCATGTGACACTGGGCAATAGCTTGCTTAATCTTCTCGACTGCCCCCAGAGCCTAGAGACCCTTACGGGTGATTGTGCGCTTTACAAATGTGGATTATTTTTATTCCGATTGCAATGGCAGTCTCGAGGTTAGGCATTTCTGTGAGTAAGTAAACCGCCTGAGCACAAGACCTTATTTCATATTTTAAAAAAACAGGTCTTATATGCAATTTACGCTGAGGTATAAGCGCAATACAGTCTAACAGTATGTGCAGCATATCACCCTTATTGCCCAGCAGGCATTTACAATTCCCATCCGGGTGGAGCTTATTGACCTTCTCCCTCTGATTTGTCAGCCAGGGGATAATGCCTATCCTAACTCTTAAAATTTCACATCTGAGCCACTTATTCGGAAGGGTGTCCAAGTAGGGGTACCAAGACTTGTGTAGCCAGGCTGCAGTCATAAATTGAACTGATAGATAGGTAGACTGGTAGATCAGCAAGAAAAATGGCAAACAACAGAGGGGCCAACACACAGCCTTGGCTAAGTCCATTTCCGATTTGTATTTTTGGAGTTAAGGACCCTTCCTTATCCATGATAATCTGTGCCCAGTTCTCTCTATATAGTTCTTTAATTAAAGCAAAGAGCACTTCTGGAATATTATACTTTCTAAGGGTTTCCAACAGGCATTTCCGATCCACTAGGTCAAATGCCACCCGGAAGTCAACAAAGCAGCAATACAGCTTCCCATTTTTCTCAATTGACTTCCGTGCGACGGCCCACAGTGCGAAACAGGGATCAATTGTCGAATGGCCATCTTTGAACCCACCTTGCTCTACAGGCACGATTGTACAATCATCGACCCACTCTTTTAATCTACCTAAAATTATCTTTGTGAACACTTTTTCCCCGATATCCAAGAGATTAATTAGTCTGTAATTTTTAGGGGCATCCATGTCACCTTTCTTATGCACCGGTCGGATGACTGCCCCCCTCCAGTTTCTCGGTATTTTTCCCAGCTCTAAAATCTGTAAAAACATATGAGCTAAAAATTTTGCCCACCATTGTAGCTGGGTTTTCAATATTATTGCAGGCAAGTTATCGTGGCCAGCCGCCCTAGTCAGATTTAAGCATCCTATTGTTTTTGCTAACATTTGTTACTGAAAAGTCTGCTTTTAAGTCCCCTACCAGATCTATCTAATTCAAAGGCTTGTCTATATCCGCGACACTTCTGGGGCTGTATAATTCCCTTAAATATTCGAACCATACAGCCTCTCCCACTAAACCGTTCATTGCCCCCATCGTATACGCCCAGCCGCTCCTTTTATTAGTTGACAAAACTGGTGACTATTCTTTGATTCAATAGAATCCAAGAGATTAGCCCAACATTTTTCTTTATATGCTCTTTTTGAATCAGTAATTGCCCTTTTATATTCCCTTTTCATTTTTATAAGGTTCAACGATCCAGCAAATTATAATTGACTTTGAGGTTCCGTGCTTCACTCCTTATTTCCCTCTTCTTTGCTAGACATACAGCTGAAAAACATTTTATTTGCCTAACCTCCAGTGTTTGTTGGTTTGTTACACCTACTTTTCCTTTTTTTTATTCGACTTGGAGACATGGCACCACCCGATCGATTTGTCTTTCAAACCAATCCAGTGTATGCCCTCGTGGGCTCTCCAAGACTAACCTCTGTTGAAGTATTAACACTTTTTCTATATACTCATCCGTTAGTCTGGTGGTGGCCCATCTTGGATACTCTACATTTTGAGTAATTACAGTCTGTCGCTTAATTGAAACCACATCCTGAATCTCAAACTGCAGTGAATTTTGGTCACTATTGTCAGTTTGAGAAACCATAAAGCCCTTCATTAAGGCAAAGTTCCAGGCATGCGTAAAAACGTAACCACTCAGGCAGTTTTGGGCACCTATCTTAAAAAGTTTTCTTCACTTGCCATTTCTTACCTTCCATTTAAACAAAATAGCCCCTTTGTGGCTAGATAGTTTACTAGACTTAGATCTTGCTTTTAAGAAACACCATCTGGATAGGTTGCCATGCTTATATCATAAGCTTCCAAGATTTCTATATGCCTAGGATCAGACTTAGAGGGATTCAATTTGTGGTTAAAATCACCCATCATAAGAACAATATCAGAGCGATATTTTTCGTTAAGATTATCCAGATCTTCTTTGAAAAGCCTCAGCTCTACCCCATATTCATATGGAGGCCCCCATTGCATGTAAAAATTTATAAGCACAACATTTTCAAACTTTTTTTCTTAGACATTCAGAAGTACTCTACATGCTAAAAGACATTTACATTTGACGCTTAAGTGTATTATATCTTTCACCTTACTAGTAGACAACAGTATCATCAACCTTCCAGCTGGGTGCCCAAAGCTTTTTTTCTGCGCCGGGTGGTGGAGTTGGCTATAGCTATAGCCATCAAAAATAGGGGTTTTGTCACATAGCCATGTTTCTTGGAGACAAATATTATCATTCATCTGGGTTAAGATACTTATACTCCATTGTTTTATCAAATCTCCAAGACCATTTACGTACCAGGATACGATTCTAAGGCTATGCGACAACCCATATTCCTACTCCACATCACTTAAGCGTTCAATTTCATCGCTAAGGGGCCTGTAGGGCTCCAATTACCCCACATGTCAGAAATATCTGAGGTATTGACTATTATCTTCAGATTACCTTCTACCAAACCCTTAACCAATTTCACCTGTCGCTTCTCCAACCCTGCGTGGCAATTTAGGAAGCCCGCACCCAATTTCCTGCACCCTGCTAGATCTCCCTCCGGGATTAGTCATATCCCTTCCTTTGACATTTCGCCCGCTGCATTTTCTATTGCTATCTTTACCAGTTTAGAATATACTAAGGCCCTGGTAATTTCCTTCACTTCGGGGTTAACCCTAAAGCCCACTTGGCGCAGATCTTTAGAACCAATTACTCTCAAACTCGGGCATTTCGAGAATGAGAACAAAAGTTAGGACCTATGCACGGGCATTACCTTTCTTATTCTTTTCCCCCGCTGTGATTGCTGTACGGGTTTAAAGAATAACCACTTGTTGCCCTCTGCCTCCTTTGATACATCAGGGGTTATAGGGCCCATTTGCTCACTCATTTGTTGACTCATGTCTCTAACAATTCTAGGGGCATATTACCAAGCAATAGCTATTGCTTAGTTAGAGACAAAATTTTACTGCTGAGCTGCGGCGATTTTTATCGCAGATAAACCTTGGTATTACCAAGGTTTATCGCAAATGCGATAAAAAACGGCCGCAATGCATGAATATCGCTGACTTTTCAGCGATATTCATGCATTGCGGCCGATTACCGAGCTAATGCTCTTAGCCATGTTATCCACCTCCCATTGGATAACATGGCTAAGAACTGCTCAGGGCAGGTGTTAGCTTTTGGAGATATTCGCGCTTAGCGCGAATATCTCCAAAAGTTGGTGATAGGAGATAGCGATGTTAGCGACTGTTTCCAGTCGCTAACATCTTGGCACGCCCACTTTGCATGTTATTAGTGATAAATATCACTGACATGCAAAGTGGGGCCCAAGATGGTCGCTATCTCCTACTAGCTGTCGCTAACTGGTGTTAGTGACAGCTAGGTAATAGGGAGATCATTTTATCTCCGCTTTCTTGGCTTTTAGAGCCAAAAAAGCGGAGATAAACCCCCTTGATAATATGCCCCCTAGAGCCCACTTGTTTTACCCTTGGGGACAGTAATCTTTGGCAATTCCCTTTTTCAGGGTTTCTACCCGGCAATATAATATTTGGGCCATATCGGAGAGATGACTTCACAGGTAACTCCCTTATTCCACTTACTCCAGTCGCTATACTGTGCTGTCCTGTGAGACCATTCTTTTCCCCTTCTCTGCTACTAATATGGGGAGCCTCTATCTGCTCCAAGAGAATAGACTCTCTGCTATTATCAATAACCCTGGATGTTACAGGTTTTTGCCTCCTCAATTTTGAAACTTTCTTTATTTTTTGGCACCTGCGGTTCCTTGCTCTATAACCCAAGTAATGCCCCCTTCTTTTTCTCAACATCGGCCATTTAGAAATGTATACATTTGTTTGTTCAGTAGGTATCATAGGTATCATAGCGTCTGCAGAGTCCGATGGGTGTTCCTCGCAGATGGTTCTTGTCATTGAAGGCATTTGTCCCCTAATGCTTTGCAATTCCCCCACTACCTTCTACAGTTGTTTTTTTGTGATTTTAAAATATCATTATTTAGCATGGTTACTTCCAGTAGTCCTTGCAGGGTTTTCTGAAGGAGCACCATTATATCCAACATTGAAGACGCCGGAGTTGCAGAGATATTGAAGTCTAGTGTGAGGTTTTAACCAAGACCTACTAATTTTTCAGTTGAGTGGGAACCAGGATGATCTTGACTCTTGACTTGGCTCTTATCTAGGCTCTTATCCATTTTTGTACTTAGATATATATCTGCTGCCTCATCCCAAGTCATAATTGGCTCCTTACTGTTAATATCATGTTCTTGTTCTAAAAATATTTGTGGCGACGAGGCGAGGATGAAGACTTAGCTCACTTTGCTCTAAGTTTGTAAGATCAGATAGGATAAGACCCAACTCAGATCCCACCAAACAAACCGGTAGATCGTCCCTGCAGACCAGAGATTCTTCATTAGACTGTTGACCAAGGTCTGCAGACTTTCCTAAAGAACATGTTTTTAAAAAAAGTTTACCAACAAAGTCCTTCAGTGATTTAGAGGCGACTGCACCTTCTATAGGTTGTGTAACTTGCGTGTCCTCCCCTGTGGATTTCTTTATTGTACTTCTCGCCAGAGTTTTTCTGGCCCTTAATTTCTGGCTTTTAATACTCGCCCTTGTTACACTGTGCTCCGCAGTAGATTCTTTTGTCACCTGCTCAAGCACCAGGGGTTCCCTCCAGGCTTTAATCCTTTTTGGCACCATCCCCTTCCCTTGAGGGTTTCTAATTGGTGAGTAGATCCAAAATGAATTATGAGCGTCTCTTTTTCTTATAGAGCACTAGTCCACGCTTTATTCAGCCCAATAGACCATTTTTAGCGCCTCATGCTCCTATTATCAAACTCTTAGGCCATGACATACCCTAAATAAAATTCATGAATTATACCTCTTACCTCTGTTTAACCACCTAGCTGGCTGCCGAGCTGTGCTTCTTCATATGCAGTTCACTTTGAATCCTTATATCCTTAATGCCAAGTTCTGGCTATTATGACCTCTTTTGCCTTAATTGCCCTTAATTTGTGCCCTTCAAACCTGCAGGAACCACTAGAGGGCCAATCTCATCAGCGTTGCCCTTTCCGGGGTTGCTCCCTCTCAGGGCTGGGGCATTCAGTCTTCCACCTGTGCCTCCGTACAGCCCTCAACAGCTCTCAGCTCTCAGCCTCTCTCCCCAGACTCTTTCAGGTAATACCACAGGCAGTAAGAGTCAGTAAGGAGAGGAAGATGTCTTCGGGGTCTTTGGGGTCAGCCCAATAGCACGCTCCCTGTGGGAAGCCGCGCCGCTGCTTTTTGATCTTCGTCTCTGGCTCCCGACTCCCAGGACGGGCGTCTCGCGGCTCCGATGACAAGCGCGCATGCGCACAAACGTAGCATAATGTGACGTGGCTACGGTAGCAGCAGTGATTCAACAGAGCATGGCCTGCGCAGTACCTTGCTGTGACTGCTGGTTTCAATCAGTCCCTCCTCTCCTTCTCACAGTCAGGGTGCCGCCCTTGCACTCTTTAATATGGGCTTCCCCAATCTCTATCTGGATCGGACCCACTGCTTGGTGGGGAGACTCGCTGGCTCACGTTTAAGCCTCTCTCCCTGCTCTCAGGATCTCGATGCGGCGTCGCGGAGTTTCCTGCGGCTTTGTCTCCTGGAGGCCAGTTCTCGCACATTATAGCACGGCAGTCCTTGTTGACAGCGGAGTCGTCTCGGCGCCGTCTTTATGTGGGGCCAGGCTATGCACCTGGGGTTGGCCCCCAGCGTCGCGGTATTCGCCCTCACCTCTGGATGCCTATGCTGCGTTCGGCATCGGGGTCTTCCCTGCCACCCCCTTTTGCTGAAGCCAATCTTGCTTGTTTCAGTCAGTGAGATCGTGCAGTTTTCTCCTCCCATGACTCTGCATTTCAGCTCAGACTCTTGATCTTTGGATCTGGTCGAGGCAAGGCGTAGACAGCGGTGGGAGTAGGTTTCTCGGGACGTTTGAGATGGAGAGGAGGAAGGATGGGACTCACTTCGTCGCCATATTTGCCATGGCCCTGAGCTGTTTTATTTTTAAAAAAAACATACCTCTGAGTCTTTCTTTTAACATTGTTCAGCCCACAAAACGCACTCATAAAAACAATAACAAGAGGGCCTTGCACTCTAGCTGAAGAGCATAGAGATCCAGCTAGAAGTGTTTTGGGAAAATATTGTAAGTTCTCCTGAGGTCATGGATTTAATGACCCTCAAGACATACCTTTTTATGCAGCACTCTTCGCGGTGCACCATAACATTAAAGAAAATGTGTGGTGGTACCTCTGTCCATTCTAGTGACATCCCCAAGCTGCAAAATCAAGTGTAAAGAGCCCTCATAGGGCATTATGTGGCACTAATAAAAAAAGAGTAGTGAATAATAAATGAGTCGCTCCTTATTATTCACTTTTTAAAAAATATATTTTTTGTGGGTGTCGCAGGCCCCATCCAGAACACCAGTACTTTAAATTTTGTTTGTGGGCATCCTCAGAGCCCCCATGGGCCCAGCTGTAATGACAGTGGGAGCTGGCTTTTTTTCTTAATTGGATCACTCGGTGCCCACCCAGGGCACCCACAGCTCAACCTTTTTAGGGAAATGCTGGGGGAGCTCCCCAGCAAGCTTCCCTGGTGGTATCTGGATATTTTTTCAAATTCCTTGGGGGGCCCAACTGATGTAGCCACACTGCTGTGATCATTGGGGGACTTGGGGAGAGCCTCAAGGCCCCCGCAGCCCGAGTTGAATCCCAGACCAGCACCATACTCACGTTATAATTAGGCTAACATTCCACTTGTCAAAATTCAGCAGTTATGGTTGGCTGAGCTAACCCTAATTCGGGCTCCCGTAATGCACTGCTTATGACCTCACATATGACATCACTCATGGTTAGTGACATCACTGATGACATCACTGATGACATCTCAAATGACATCACTGACGACATCACTGATGACATCTGAAATAACATCACTGATGACATCATCCAGAGAAACATTAACACACCCACTTACAACCCCTAAATCATGTCATACACCCACTGCTACACAATCATTAACAAACTAATTCACAGAACATATACAAACACTTATCTCGTCACTGATCCATGCAGCCAGCAGCACATCAACCTATATTGCCACTAACAGAACCAGTAACTTACATATGCAAACATTCTTGCACCTACTCACTTCCCAATATAGCCAGTCATAGATCTAATTATAGAGACATAGACAACAGCCAAGGCCCGATCTCCTGCCGAAACTGCTGCCGCACCTTTACCCACCTCCAAACCCCGGCAGCTACTCCCAACCCGCCGGATGCCAGACAACACCGCACACAAGCCTCTTCAACGTACGCTCCCTGCACAGACATGCCGTAGAAATCTGGAACCTCCTCAACACTCACATGCCTGAAATTGTCTTCCTCACAGAGACCAAGATCAACACCAGCTCCACACCCGGCATGGTAACCGCCATCCCCGACGCATACAAGATCCTGAGAAAAGACCTCCCAACTGCCTAGGAGGAGGCCTCACCATCGTTCACAAAAGCTCCCTCCATAAAACTACAACCAACTCAGACAACGCCTTGCCCCCCATGGAACACATTCACATCCAAATCCAGCCCAACCCCAGAATGACCCTCCTGGACTCCACACTCCCTTCACCAACTTCATCGCCTACCACATCACACTCTATGCCCTCACCTCTATGGACTACATACTACTTGGAGACCTGAACTTCCACCACAATGATCCCAACACCACCAACCTCCTGGATAAATTCACAAACATAGGCCTGAAACAACTTGTCTCCACCTCCACCCACTTAGCAGAACACACAATCGACAACATCTTCGCCAAAAGAAATAACATTTGCTTCAGCCGCACCACAGAACTGCTCTGGACAGACTACCACTGCATCCATTTCTCCTTTACAGAACCCATTGCACACAAGCCCACATGCTACCTCTCACGCAGAAGCTGGAACATTGTCTCCGAAGAACACCTCACCTCCGCCCTCACCTGCACTCCTCCCCCTACTATGACAGATGCCAACACAGTTGCAAGCAACCTCCACCAATGGACCACCAATTGCACAAACACTTGCGCCAACCCAGAAGACCACGAAACGATGCAACAAGAAAGCCAACTAGTTCACCACGGAACTCCGAGAATCCAAGCGCTCCAGCCAATGACTGGAGAAGACATGGAGAAACAGCCAAACCCCAGAAGCACACTCCGCCTACAAAACATCCTTCACAGCACACCAGCAACTCATCAAATCAACGATGAAAAAACTTCACACAAGACCGAATCATCTCCAATACCCAAAACTCCAAGAAACTCTTCGCCATCATACAGGAATTCACCAAACCCAACAGTAAAACAACCTATGTCCCCCCTCCCAAGACTTCTACAACAAACTCAGCTCCTAATTTTACCTCAAGATACTCTACGACAACTTCGATGACCAAGACCACGACACTGTCTCAACTCCCACCCCCAACTACTCCATCCAACAGATCCTTCTCACCTGGACCCTCACACCACAGAAGACACCTTAAAGACAATGAAGAGTAATCACTCTGGAGCACATTCTGACCCCTGCCAGTCACACATCTTCCACAGGGCCAGCACTGCCATCACACATGAGCTACGCTGACCTATCAATGGCTCCCTTGAGACTGCCACATTCCCTAACAATTGTAGGTGTGCCAAAGTTAACCCCCTCCTAAAGAAGTCCTGATGGATCTCAAAAACCACTGGCACATCTTACTGCTTCCTTTTGCCACCAAAGTCATTGAAAAGACCATCAACACCCATCTAGAACACTTCATAGAAAGCAACTGCATCCGAGACACCTCCTAATCTGGATTCTGAAGCAACCATAGCACAGAGACCATCCTCCTCACTGCCACCGACGACATTGTGCCCTCCTCGACCAGGGGCTCATGGCAGCCCTCATTTACCTGGACCCATCAGCAGCCTTCGACACTGCCCCCCACTGCACAGCAGCCACCAGACTACACAACACTGCATTTAAGTAAAAGCCTTAGACCGGATATGATCTTTCCTCAGAACGCAAAGAATAAGACTCTCGCCCTTCCTCTCAGAACCAACAGAGATCAGATGCAGAGTACCCCAAGGATATTCCTTCAGCTCCACACTCTCCAACGTGTACATGGCCCCCTCGCAACCATTGTCAGAAACCACCGACTCAACATCATCTGCTATGCCGATGACACCGAGCCCATACTCTCCCTCACCAAGGAATCTAACACCACCAGGCACAACTCTCATGACTGGATGAAAGCTGTCATGACCTGGATGAGCAACAGCTGCCTGAAGCTCAACGAGGGGAATATAGAAGTCCTCATCCTCGGCTCCACCCCCTCCGCATAGGACAACACCTGGTGGACGCCCACCCTCGGAAACCCATCAACCCCAATGGACCATGCACACAACCTTGGCATCATACTCTACTCTTCACTCACTATGAATCGCCAGATCAATGCCCAGAAGTATGTATCCATTCTCCACTCAAAACTGTACAAAAATTACTTCTATTGTTTTCTTCTAGTTTTGTCTCCTCATGTATAACTCTATTTTATCAAGAGTCTTCATTCTACTTATAATCAAAATGAAGAGCTTCCTCTTCAAAGCAAATTCCTAATTAGATACCCGCTCCACCTGTTCTTTCTTTTTCAGCACCTCTCTCCTTCTTTTATAGTTCTTCATGTTTCTCAATACATTTTTAACCACTTTACTTTGAAACATCTTGGCTCTGATTTCCGTAAACTGCTTCTGTCTCCTGGTGAAGGTGTGTCCATCTTTG
Source organism: Lissotriton helveticus (assembly GCF_964261635.1). Taxonomy (NCBI): domain Eukaryota; kingdom Metazoa; phylum Chordata; class Amphibia; order Caudata; family Salamandridae; genus Lissotriton; species Lissotriton helveticus. Next base: position 687,580,633 of record NC_136057.1, on the reverse strand, counting down.
TTATATTCTTTCCTGTTCTTCTATTACCGATTTTGTTTCTTCTTATTGTTTTTCTTAGTTTAGTTTTAATTTACATTATTTTTAAATCCTTGCAGGTGTCCAGATATATTTTTAAGAATCGACTTTTTCCCCTTACCAGTAGTTCTTTTTTCGTTCACCACTTTTTCTGCATTTTCCTCTTTTGTGAGTCAGTTCTGCAGAGATACTATAGTTGCTTCTGTTGCTTTTTCCTTCAAACATTTGTAGGCATTCTAACTGTCTGTAGTTATGCATGGATTGTTCTGAAAAAAAAATAAGTATATTCAAATGTTTACTCTAGCCAATGTACCAACTACTTTACTCCTGATTTACATATAATAAAAACAGTTTTTATGTTATGTTGCAGTTTTAAATCTACAGATGAACCTAGCTATATAGGTACATGCACTTACTTTAATATACCAAACCCAAAGCAAAACACAAAACTTTATTTATTAGTTACCTTTTAATATTATACCACCCTCTCCTATATCACAGTTGCACCATATCTGATTTCTCACTTTTACAAAGTGAAAGACCCCCAAGAGCAGCAGGCTCTCGACCCAGGGGTCCAGAAATATGTCTGGTGGTGGCAGCTGGTGAGCAGCCACTCATCCTAGACACTGGTGTTAGTTCATTTTTCAATAAATCCCACGCTGGCATCAGTTTCATGTGCTGAGAAAGTTGATACCGAAACTTCCCAGTTTTCAGTAAAGCCATTATGATACTGTGAATTTCGTAATGACAAACTCCCAGCACCATATACTCTTAATGGCATTACTGCACTAGCAATGTATAAGTATTGGCTTAGACACTGTAGGGGTACAGGGCTCATGTACCCTCACCCCTGGTATAGTGCACCCAGCCAGAGGGGTGGCTGATTTATGCCAGGACAGCGGGTTGTAGGCATGGCACACAGGGATGTGTGCATGTGTGCATGTCGACTCTTCACTTTGTTCAGCACCAAAACACGCTGGCTGCAAAGACAGTTTATGTGTGTAAAGGTACAGGTCATCTGTTTTTTGTTTTTTTACTGTACAAATTTTCAACAAGTAATCCTTTATGGGTTCTGGAGTGGCGTGCTACTCGCCAGAAAAGCACTTCAACACCCATCAGGGGTAACACATGCTATATGAATGCAAATCTTTCTTCCCCTTTTATCCCTCCGCTATCCTTCTCACTTCAAGTAACTGACTAATAACCACCACTGAAATTACTTCATATTTCACCATATTAATTCACCACTAATCCTTTGTAGGCTTCCTGAATAGCGTGCGTCAACAAGCGCTACATAAATACAAACCTTTTTCCTCCTTTATCCTTCTGCTATCATTCCAAATCCAAATAACTGGCTAACCTATCAACCACTTAAAATGTACTCGCATGTTTCACTATGCTAATTCAACACTAATCCTCTATGGGTCCCGGAGTAGCTCGCCGAAAAAGCGCTTTGACGCCTCGTCAGGGGTAGTAAGCGCTTTATAAATGCAATTACAATACAATACAATACAATACTGCAGCCCTTAGAGGCCTTCCGTAGCCACAGTGCCCTTGGTACCTGTGGTACCATTTACAAGGGGCTGACCTGTGGCCAGAGGGTGCCAATTGGGTATTGTTTTCAATGCAGTGCGAATCGCACAATTCGGCCATTTGCGCCTGCAAAAATTGCATTTGGGATTCATCAATGGTTCATACTCTCGCAATTTAAGAATTTGCAAATAATTGCGAGTTTTCAAATTGCGATTGCATTTAAGGAATCGCAATTTGCGATTCCTTATATGCAATGCATGAACCATTTTTGAATTGCGAAATCGCTATTTTTGGCCGCTATTTACCGTGAAGTCTGACTTCGTGGTAAATAGCAAAAACTTAGAAAAATGCACTTCAGTGCATTTTTCTAAGTTGTATGTTACACACACACATGTCCTTTGGACATGTGTGTGCGCAACATCAGTCTACATTTACATTTCAGGGGTGCTACAGGGTGTCCTTTGGACACCCCTGGCACCCTTGAAATCGCATCCTTATTTGCGATTAGCAAATTGAAAATTGCTAATCGCAAATAAGGAATGACTAGGCCCATAGGAATGAATGGGGAGTCATTCCTTATTTGCGATTAGCAATTTGCTAATCGCAAATATGGAAGCTTTAGAAATCGCAAATAAAATTGCGATTTCTACATGAATCCCGTTTTGCAAGTCCTTAATAGCTACTCCTTAATAATCGCTATTAAGGACTCGCAAAACGGGACAATGATGTATCTGTGGGATAGGCCCTAGCATTACCTATGCCTTTATTTTATTCCACAATTAGCTGATATCTATATAGACAAAAGACTCACCAAAGTCATGTTCCCTGTTTCTTCAATCTTACCCTTCTCCTTATTTCCTAGTTATTTTTTCGTTTATTTCCGTATTCAAAATTATTATAAATTCACTAATCCTTGTTATCTACTCATCATTACAAAGTCTATCCCCTTCACAGATTTTGACTTGTAGCCTGACTCTAACATACAATGGTGTATTATTATCTTGAAATTCAAAGTACGCAAGTGGGATTTTACATAATGAATGGCAACAGAATGTACGGTGTCCTAACAAGACTTCTACATTTTGCTTTTCATGCTTTGCTAAGTACAATAGTACAATTTTGTTTCCTTATGAGAAACAAAACCTATGCATCACTTTCCTAGTATTAAAGATTTTGAAACCCCAGTAGATGATGCAGCACTACTTGGCACCAGTAAAAACATGAGCCCATTTATGATGGCATCAGTTCTTCTCAAAAATATTGTACATTTGCATATTATTTTTCAAATGTATGATGGATTTATTGCAAATACTCAACCCTGTTACTCATTAAAAATGATAAGCTTTATATGGCCCCTAATGAATACGTGGAAACTAGAATCCTGCATGCTCATTAGATATTCCCACCTTAATTTGCACTGAGAGAGGCCTACTTTTTACAGACAACCTCTTTGTTAGTAAGTGAACAATCACAAAACGAAGGGCAGTCGTTAAATGATGTTCCCGCCTGAGAAAAAAACCATATGTAATCCCTTCTTGAGTTTGCAGATATGACAGCTGCTGCAGCTCGTCGCAGAAAAGAATTTGTTAAAATACTTCACTTATTTAAGGCAAATGGGGCACAAGCCTCAATCGCCCCGCAATCTAAGTTAAGAGTGTTGGTAAAAGGGAAATTCTTTATGTTCACCGATATAGATGAGGCGCAAGAATTTCTAAAAGAGATCTCTCAGGGCTCCAAGGGCTAGGAGACTAAACTGTAGTCTCTACGTGATTAGCAGGACTTAGCTTGGGGTTAGTTTGGGTTCTTTCCTTGCTAAAATCGAGCTTATTGTGTTTAGATGTGGAGGTATATTACTTGAACTGTGTATTAGGATCTCTGTCTTGGGTACTATGAGAGAAAAAGTAGCCGCACTACCGGGGGTTGGAGGGTGGGATCACCAGGGTGCAATAACATGGCACCCGAGTTGACATGGGGGAGGGAAAAGTGGAGGGTGTGGTGGATGGGGGTAGGTTCACTTTTCAGGGGGGGGTAGCTGTTTGAAAAGGGAAAAAATGAAGCTGGTTGTTTTTCAATGTTCTGTTGTTTTATTGCATCTATTTCTGAGTGATTCTAGTCAGAAGAGGAGCGGTTTAAGTTGTTGGGGGTAGTGGGGAAAATTGCTTTTTCTACCCAGGCAAACATGTCATCATTGAAAGTCGTCTCATTTAATGTAAACGGTCTGAATAATCGGAACAAAAATGTGTGCTATTGAAGCTTGGTTAAAATCTGAAAATCCTGGGGCAATTCTTTTGCAAGAAACTCATATTTCGACTATAAAACTCCCAGATTTCTTTATGTTTAAAACTTGGGCATCTTATAGGGGGTTTTCATCGTCCTCTGCTTCCCAAAGAGGGACTGCTATATTTTTAAATAAAAGTTTACACGCAGATTATATCAATTCGGGTAAAGAAAACAGGGGAGGTGATGTTGGGTTACGTGCTCTTTTAGATCAAAGTCCAACCCTCTTACTTTTGTGAGTTTCTACGCACCTGTGGAGGATAATGCTGAAGCATATGAGGAGTTATGTCAATCATTAAGTCATGTTCCGGGGGATTTAATCGTGGGTGGTGACTTTAATATCTTGATGAACCCCCCTATAGATTCCTCAGTACAAGGGAAAAAACAGACAAAACCAAAGTCTTTGATGGTGTTGAAGAATTATGGAGCAATGCTAAATTTGGGCGATCCATGGCGAGCCGCGTTTCCTTTGGAAAGGAAATTTACGTGTGGCTCAGGCCGATTCTGCTCCTCTTCTCGTATTGATTTTTTCTTGATTTCACAGGGCTTAGAATTTTTTTTTAATGGCTTTTCTGATCATGCAATGCTGACATTGGAAATCCATTTAGGGACAGGCTTGCGGCTTCTGAGACAATGGGTTTTTAATAAACAATATCTCAAAGATGAGGGGTGGGTGGAGTTTATGAGCTTAGAGATTAAAATATTCTTAATTCATGAAGGCTTTTGTTCGGGGGTTAATCGTGAGTAAAGATGCAGCAATTGCAAAAAAAGCTATGCTCGATAAGACAAAACTCGAAGGCAAGATCCAAGCCCTTCATGAAGCATTTCTACATGGTCGCTCTGTTTCTATTAAAACTCAGCTTGAGCAGGCTAAGCGTGAGCTTTGCTCCGTGTACTATGCTCAAAGTGAAACGTTCTATCAACAGTTTCAACAGAAGGTGTATAAAGAGAGCAATTTCACCGGCAGACTTTTGGCGTGGCAGGCCAAAGAGCAGGCGGCCGCGAACGTTATAAAATCATTAAACTGTCATTTGACGGATGTAAGCACTGAGGATCCCGGTATAATTGGAAGCCTCATGCTTGCCCATTATGAGGCCATTTATGGTAAACTTCAGATTGTGGATGACCATCTACTTGGAAAATTTCTCCATGAAAATCCACCTCCGAAGCTTTCTGAATTGGAGAAAAGCTTTATGGTTAATCCCTTTACACTGAAAGAGTTGGAGGAAGTAGTAAAGAGCCTACCTAATGGTAAGTCTTGTGGTCCAGATGGACTTCCATCTGAATTTTTTAAAGTTTTCTTTGGGGTATTATCAGAATTTTTCTTCATTTAATCAATTCTTTGTTGGAAGGAGGAGTAGTCCCGGAATCTTTTAGGCATGGGAATATTGCTAGCTTTGAAAAGAAGGGTAAGAATAAGATGGATACTAATTATTATCGTCCGATTACACTGCTGAATTCAGATTATAAAATTGTCACCAAACTTTTATCTCTGAGGTTTAATAGGTATGCGGTGAAGTTGATCCATGCAGTTCAAAATGGGTTCTTAGGGGGCAGACAATTAGCTACTAACACCCACTTTCTCTCAGAGGCTTTGGATTACTTCGAGATTCAGAGGCTACCGGCCTTAGTTTTATTATTGGATGCTGAGAAGGCCTTTGACCTTGTGGTCTGGGAGACATTTTTTTTCGATCTTACAGTCCTTCAATATTCCGTTGCAAATTATATCTTTAATCCGGAATTTGTATGAGAATGCTGATGCTAATGTAATTAATAATTCGGCCGTGGCAGGGTCTTTAAAAATTAAACGAGGCACAAGGCAAGGGTGCCCTTTATCACCAGTTCTGTTTGCTTTTTTCATCGAGTCCCTGGCAATAGCCATTCGGAACTGTGCTGATATTTGCCCCCAAATTCCATCAGTGCCAAAATTAAAACTATATGCAGATGACAATATGCTCTTAATTGAACCAACAGTGGAGGTGCAAGCCAAAGTCTTCGAAATGTTTGAAGACTTTGAAGCAATAGGTGGTTATGGGATTAATAAAGGAAAGACTGAAGTAATATAGTGTGGGAGAGCTGCTTTAGACCTGCACCCCTATATCTATAACTCTGTTAATTCCAATCCAAAGAGATATTTGGGGATCTTTTATTCTGAGTCAGTTGATGGTTTATATAAATTGAATTTTGTTCTTCTGATTAAGAAAGTTCAAGGGCTATTTTCTCGATGGAGCATGCTCCCTTTGTCCATCTTGGGACGCGTTGCTTTAATTAAAATGTCTGTTCTGCCTTTATTTAATTTTCTCTTTTCTTCAATACCATGCAATTTATCAGGCTCTTTTTTCTCTCAGGTGGAGTCCATGTTTAAAGCTTTTATCTGGGCAAAAAAAAAAACAAGTATAGCACTTAGCACTTTATATGAAAATTTGGATCATGGAGGGTTAGCACTCCCAAACCTTAGGGGTTATTATGATGCACATTTTGTACAATATCTGTCTAGAGTTAAGCCCTCACCACAAACACATTTTTATTGTAATAATTTCATGAATTTAATGTGTCAGGACAGTCGTATCCAATTTCCCCTGCTGATGTTTAGATCTCCGAAGCTGGTATGTTATAAGTGTTTGCGCTCTTTTTTTTAAAAGACGGCAGGCTTTCTTAAAAAAATACTCTATTCCAGTAATTAACTCAGCTACTTTATTAGAAGGAATACTGACCCTTGTAGTGGTTGGACAGCCTATTCATCTGGCGTCAAAATGGGCGATAGCTGGGTATGTTAAAGTGTCGGATTTTTTGAAGAATGGTACCTGGATGACAGTTGCAGAAATGTCTCATTCTATCTCTAATGACTTTCTCTTAATTAACTCATACAGTATTTTATATAAATATTTTTTAGAAATAGATGCTTCCTCTTTAATGTATCAGAACCAATTAGTTGATGAACTATTAGTTATAGTGTCGGATAGGAAACCAGGTGCCTGGAAGAAATATTTAGCATCAGTAAAGGGAGTAGATCTTGAGATAAAAGCCATTAAAAAATGGCAGATCATGAAAATTGTGAAATTTCGCCCCACATTTGGGCTACTATCAACAGGTTAAATGTTAGTTCTTTGAGAGGGGCAAATTGGCGTAGGATGCTGTTTTTCAGCAAATGGTTATTGTATCAAACTCCTTGCTCCATGTCAAAGATGTATGCTAATCAGTCTTCTCAATGTTTTCGGTGCATGAATCACCCATCTGCCAATTGGTCACATATTATGATGAGCTGTCCAAAATTAATAATCATTGGGTAGATTTATTTGCCTATTTAGAACAGGAATGTAATATCCAGCTGGAGTTGAATGATAGGCTAATTTTATTCGGCTTTGATCCTGATTCCCCCCTTACCGACGCAATGATTACATTTCTGTATATAGCTATGGCAATTGCAAGATCGTTGATATTGCAAAAATGGCGTTCAGATCTGACTCCTTCAGCCCTGGAGTGGGGTCAGAAGATAAGAAGGGTTAGGAAAAGTGAATACATTTTTGCACTTCGAATAGGTGGTACTAAGAAATTTAATAAAATATGGGGTACCAACTTTTACTAAAGCTATGGGAGGTGAGAGACTCTGTTATTCTGGTTTTATGCTGTTGTGGGATGGGGTGTGGTGTCAAAAGTAATTAATGTTTTTTTTATTGTGTAAATATGTGTAGTCGTCTTTCCTTAGAGTGTTAAATATATATTAAGGACTCGTGATGTATATATTGTCTTACATGAGATCTCTATTTTCTATGATATAATGGTGCAATATGTATATGTTTATGTTTTTAAACTTTGGCTTCAATAGAAAAAAAAATAATAATAATAAATTAAGTGGCAACAATCAATTTAGTGGAGCAGCAGAAATACAGCAATACACCCTTATTACTTTGACAGAGGGCTCCTCCCGACAGAGGTCGCTTTCTTTAACCCCTTGCGTGCTGCCGTCGGCCGTAGGACGTCGCGAGCACTACCTCGCTGGTGCTGCGAATGGCCGACGCGGCCCCGCCCATTTTGCGGAAGTGCCGCACTGCCGCGAATTCACGGCCGCGACAAAGGGGTTAATTTCATTTGCACTGATTAGGGCATAGGTTGGGGTAAGGATTTACCGTCTTACACAATGTCTGGAATTTACATCAAGCAAAGTGTTCAGATTTTTCTCAGCTCCATCAAAGTGAAGGTTGAACATCCTCAGGCCCACCCAGCTGAGTTGTTTTGAAACCACAAGAGATACCAATGTGCAGGCCAAGATATCTTGCAATAGGCTGGCATTGCAGGCCACCGTGTAGCGCTACAATGCTATCCAGACACAGATATCGCTAGGGAACAAGCTACCTTGTGACTCTTGGATAGGAGTTCGGGAATATCGCCAAGTGCTCTGGAACACGTGCAGATGGGAATATTTATATGGGAGTTGTATTATCAATGTGGTCAGTGACGTGCGCAGGGTCGAAAAATTGCAGGCTTTCTGTCCTGGAACATCTGCTGCATAGCAATCGACCTGTGGTCAATCGTGACAGAAAGAATGGTTATCCACGGCTGCAAATGGGCAACAGAACTGCAATCCTTTATTTTCAACCTTCGCAAGCTTTGCATTTGTAAAGCTTGCAAACTTTTAAAACAAGTTATAAAGTTTTGGGTCTATGGATTTTTAATTTTGCATCCCATTGCGCAGACCAAAAGCTGATAAAGATGAAAGCTGCTGTGAAAGGTGTTAACCTGGGCTTCTATTGGAATTCACAAGTGCCTATTATCAAGCCCATTATCGCCGCTTTAGCGGCAGTTTCCTGCTGATAAAAGCGGCGATAATGTATCACCCTTTCTTGATAATATGGCCCATAGTTTCACAAGTGTATATTTGTCAAATTTGCACACAATTTCTCAGGTCAGTAGTTGCTAAAGTTGAAAGCTTACAGCGAACACTCCAAGAGCAGCATATCTCTTACTGTGTAATGAATGGGCTGTCAAGGGAAACAGGCGTAGCAATCTTGCCGTATGTTTTTCCAGATGTGCAGAATTCATTTTTGTACTTTTTCGATGTGCATTTTATGCACATCCCCAAATATAGCTGAACTATTGAACCCATGGACTTTTTTGTGGCTTAATTTCAGCAACAAGTACACATGGAATCTATCTTGAATAAGGGTGATGAAAAGAAAATGTGTCTTATAGTTTTCATTAATCTCTTCTGGAATGTTGGCTATAGATGTCTCATAAAAACATTCCCTCCTTAAACATTGGAAAGTTTACTCAGTTTGTTTCCAATTTACTTTTTGATCTTAGTGCAGAAAATGAAATATAACCTACGACCTCTGCTTAAGTTCATTTTAAGAGCATTGTTCATTTGTATTGGCATTCAGACTGCTGCTGTTCAACTTGCATATCTTCCGTTTACTATACTGCTAATTTAGTAATTTGCTGATGCCACCATCCTATATAATGTTGCGACCCTGATGCAAGTATCTCTTTTTTTCTGAAAAAAGGGTTTGCGTTTGCACTGTTATATCAGGAAAACAAACCTAATTTATTGTATGTGCTAGGCTGACCTCAATTGCATATAGAGGTACAGTTAGCAAGTCTCACTGAAGAAATCGAAACCTGACATTTTCAGTGTCTGGTTTGATACTTATATAACATTTGCTAAATCACAGTCACATATTATTCTAAACATTAACCAAAGTGAAACATTTTGATTAAAATGTTTTCCAGCCGCATTTCTGACTAACAGATTGCAATCATTGTGTGCAGTGCAATTATATACTGAAAAATGAATTTTGTCAAGCAGCATGAACAGGTGGGTATGCTGTGCAGCCCTATGAGGTACCTGCCATTAGTGGTATGCTATCCAGTCATCCACCCAATTTAGACTGGTCAGTGAAATGAAATGATTACGCTCTTGTATAGCGCACGACTACCCGTAGGCATCTCGGCGCTTGCTTAGGGAACCCGTCCTGGTATTCCCCTGTGAGATACCCCGGCAGGGTGTCCACAAGGTGAAAGCCAGGCATCCCGCCGCGAGGGGCCATAGTGGAGATTAAGCAAGCTATTTCCCAGAGTCACAGAGTGTGACCCCGTGAGTTGAGTAGGCACCGGAACGAGAATTATCGAGTCCGTGGAATTTTTTGAGCCCGAGACCGCTGAGGCGGGGAATCGAACCCTGGTCCACGGCTGATCTCAGCTTCCGGGTCTACCGCCTCTAACCACTGAGCCACGCTTCTCCACATAAAGTCGAATGGCTTTTTGTTTTGCTGTCCCTTACCAACAGGGAAAACCTGCCAGTGGGACACAGTTGAAAATAATAAAAAAAAAAACCCTATGCCATGGAGGAATAGGCATAAAGTTTACACGTTTCAAAAACAAATTGCTGGTTTGGAAGTTTATTTTTGAAAAATGCAAATCTTTCAAAAGTCTGTCCTAAGTGTCTGCCACGAATGATAGACACACACCAAATTTGTAATGATTTTCTAGGAACTGCCATGGCAGCAGGTCATACAAATCCATGGATTTCACCATTGAATCTGTTGCGAACTCTCAATTTGGCAGGCAGAGAAACGCCATGGGGCAGGCGTAAAGTCTTTTACCACACTGACTTCCTTTACTCCTTTCCCCAAACTCTAAATCAGGCCCCATTTACTTATATTTATAAACATATTAAATATAATTTGAAGAATGAATCCTGTTCCAACATAGGAACTCTTAACAAAACATACAACCTCAGTTTTTCGAGTTCCAACAGTAAGCAACTGTTAGTTCAAAGTTTGTTTTCAATTCACACAACTTGAGGATACTTCTGTGTATACCATAATGTCAATTCTCCATTTCTTTAGGAGGAAGAGCTATTGATGCTGGAAACCATCATACATTTACTAAAGTCAGACTGCAGCCACATTGTAGCACATTTTCCTAGCAATGATATTGAGCAACACAAGGAAAGGTATACCAGAAAAGGTGGACTCTCGCCTGAAACTCAAGATTACATGTCTTTCTCTGCAAAACATCTCACACACAAAAAAACTCCCATCCTTTCCAAAATACCAAAACTCTTTCACCATGCACTTAATGGAAATACAAGTAACACACATTATCAACCATCTCTACCTCATAGTTTTTATGCAACAAAGATACCAACCACTCAGTCCAAAAATACACAGCAATATGATTCTTTCACCCATCCTTCATTTATCTCACAATTCAGAGCTATGAAACCAGACTCTCATGCTCCACCACCTCTCACTCATACCGCTCCCACCTTCAACATATGCAAAATACAGTTATACGACCTGATGCATCAGAACTTTAATTGTCCTTGCCTGTCCAACACTACTGTTCTAAGACAACTACACAGCCCACCCCAACAATTTCAGCTACTCTCCCCACCACTCACACACACATACCCTACTAAAAACCTTCCAAGTCTGTTTGACATGGATAACTACAACCAAAACACACTCACCTTATGTCCTACTTCTGCAAACACATTCAGAAATAGAACACCACCTTTAACCTACAGTAATAATATTCACTCTTCCACAGCCCAAAATCACACCACATCCAAGACACTTTCCTTAGACTGCCTACTAAGTGCCTGTTCTGTATTCAAACCCAAGTTCCATACCTTTGATCTATTGACAGACACAGAACCTGACTTACTCTTCACAATTGAATCATGCCTCAGTATTGCATGCCACTGTTCCAGTAGGCTATCTTACTGTTACACAAAATCATCAAGGCAAAAGAGGGGGTAGATTAGCCATCAAATGTAAGGAAAAAGCACCCTCATCAAAGTAGAAGATGTGTCCGTGCATGGTTGTGGGGTTTTCCTTGTCAGATGCAAGCCTATTTCAACCTTTTCCTCCATTTTCTTCTTCTTTACAGATCACCACCTAGTAATGGAACGTTCCCAGATGCCTTTCTAGGAACAGTTCTCAAACCTTCTTATAAAATACTCAAACATTTGCATCTATGGTGACCTGAACATATGGTTTGACAAACCTACTATGACCCACTCAAGAAAAATCCTCACTGGCCTGTTCACACTCATCTTACAAAAGCTCATTCTCAAATCCACACATTGCAGCACACACCTTAGATGTCATCTTTGGCAACCCAAACCTAGTCACCTTCCAAAGATTTACTCCAGTAACGTGGTCAGACCACCAACTGGCTTCTAAGCACAACCCACCCCAGCTAGGCTCAGTTTACCCACAACTATTTATTGACCTAGAACAAGCTGATTTTGGAGGACCTTGAACACTGGCACAGATCTCAGAACAATAAACTCAGTTTAAAAACTCTGTGACTGGCCCCATAGTGCTTTTAATATTTGAATCCCCCACAAAACATCAAAACATAAAAGCAAACTTCTTTGATTAATGGACATTTAAAAAATACTTTTAAAAATCATTAACCATCAGGGTGCCTGGCTGGAAATAAAATACCCTCAAGAAAATTTGAACCTACACAGACATAAGGATTGCACAAGTCAACAATCAAAAAAGCTACAGAAGCATACTACTCTAGCAGAATCCAGAACATGAAATGGCCCAACAAAGACATGAATGAAAATGTTCATAGAATTTCACAATCCCAAGTTCACCACAGGGAATCGTCACATTTCACATAAACTTGTCATAAACTGGTAAAACATTACACAACGAGCTCAGATATGTTGCATTTATACCTGACATAAAACAATAGCAGCACTAATCATTTTCCAATAAACCCTCCAGTTGAAGGTTAACATAGCCTCTGCACTCCTTCAAAGAACTCTTACTAACTGACTTTGTAGATCTTGTCAAAACCTGCAAGAAAGCCAGCTGCCTCTTTGACCCTTGTTCCTCACAAATCTTAAAAAACATTCTGCCAACAACTCCAGTCAGAACACTGATCAACTACTCCTTAGCAACAGTAATTTTTTCTGAAGACTTAAAAAAGACATACATATGCCCATTGCTAATTAAAACGAATCTGGACCCCCCCAAGACCCTGACAATTACAGATCTACAGCAAATGCATCGTTTCTATGCACATTTAGAGAAATAGCAGCCTTTCCCCAGCTGTCCCTATTCATTTAAGAACATTACCTACTCTCTGACCTCCAAACTGGAATCGATCAAAGAAGAGATACTAAATCAATCTTAAACTCTGCCGGGGACCAACCTAAAATCATATTAGGTAGAAATATTGTTTCTGCGCTACTTCTCTTGAACCTTTCAGCTGATCATGACACATTAATCCAAAGACTCAAGGAAGCTGACATAGCTGGTACTGCTCTCCCTTGAATCCAATTTTGAATACACAATATGATCAATACACTTTCTTTCTCATGCAAACCCTACAGCATTAAAGCAGGATTCTCTCAGGGTTCTGTTATGGCACTCCTCCTCTTAAAAATGTATGTGGAATCATTACCAGAACCTATCAATATTTTTGAGTTCACTTGCTGTAACTGTGTAGATCACATGCAGAAAATTCTTACATTGGAAATTGGAAAGCCCAAACACTTTGTAAACTGAAAAATCTTCAATTGCGTCCAGGTCATTACCCAGTGGATGATATGGATCCACCTTAAAATAGATGGCTCCAAATCATAATACTCACGTGGCAAAACTATAACCTATGTTGCTTGGATATAAATTTACCTTAAAAAATGAAAAGACAAGAGGCGTTTGAAAAAACAGGAACAAGCATGTTTAATTAAATGCAGCAGCCAAATGAGTATCAACATAGTAACATCTAAAGAAAGTCTCTCATTGTACAGAAGCTTTGTCCAACCCTTTATACCATTTGTGAGGTACAAGAGACCAATCTGCAGTATTGTCCTATTCATAAACAACAAGGACAACCATCTGATAAGGGGGACACAGGTGGCTCTCAAACTGGGGAGCTCAAGTGTGGGCCAGTGTGTATGTGTGCAGATGTGCGGTGACTACATAATCACTACGTGCTGTGTCCTGATTGGCTGCGTGTTTCTAACTGTATATGGCATCTATCTTTGTAGTATTTTGGGAACACTCACTTTTGGCCAAACAAGTTTTATTGGGGACAATTTCCTTGGACATGTTGCCTCTCTGTGGGATCAATCAGGGTTTTCCCTGGGTGTGCGTTTGTCTTTGCGCTAAATGTAAACCACCTGTGACCTGCTAATTGGTAGGCTTGGGTTTGGGTAGCAGGGCCTGTCTGACTACATATCTCTGACTCAGGGTTGATGGGGAGGTCACCTTGGGTGAATCATACAGCAATTATATGAGGTCACTAAATTGTGTATAATTAACATGGCGGTCATTGAATTATTGTTTACCGATATCCTCAGGATTTTGCGTACTGTTGTCATAGCTTACATTGATATTGTCTTTAATAATATTAACATTGTAATGCGAGCATAGATTATGACATACATTGAAATTGTTTCTACTGGTATCGACATTGTTATACATGCATAGATTATGGCACACATTGACATTGCTTTAACTTGTATCAACATTTTATGATGTGCATTAAGGGCATGCACCTTATTGCTTTTGTTGGTGTTGCCGTGGTCAGGCAGCCATATATCATGGTGTGCAATGACATTGTATTCACAGACTTTAACACCTATGACCCTAGCTGCATCTGGCCTCATGATCTAGGACCGGCACCAAAATATTGAATGAGGTAAGAAAGCTTGGATTTCCCATGTACAACAGCTGTCCATGAATGCCTAAGTGGATATGACATCAAAATCACTCTTCTTCTGTCAAATATAGATAATACTTGTGATCTATATCAAGACTTACCTTTATAAAACATGAGAAGATTAAAGAGAATTTAGAACCCTGCTTCCAGACTACAACTATATGTAAAGCCACCAGCCTGTATCTCCCCCACCTTAACAGCCCTCCACTAGTAACCAGTTGGCAGAAGATCAAGCTGCTTTATATCACTAACAAAGCATTACATGGCAAATGACCACTTTTCATCAGTAAAAGAAAATCACAAAATCCATCAAAGAAAGCCTATGCTCTAGACTGCCACTCTGTCTCAAAACCCCATCTGACATGAAAACAAATATTAGTGAAACATCTTTTGCTGTGCACGTAGCTAAACGCTGACATTTCTTACCCCTAAAAATAATATCCATTGAGAACCATCTAAACTTCAGAAGACTGGTCAATAGTTCACTTTTCCCTATATCATTGCGATACTCACAACAATGTACAGCAGTAGTATCATAAGCAGTGCATGAGAAGGACATTAGTTATAGTTTCTTCAGTTAACTGTTTTTGCCTTTTACCCACCATGTTTTGCTGAACTCATTTTAGTTTCCATTAGGACTCTGTGTGCTTTAACACAGCTAACTATTGCTAAAGTGCTTGTCCACACTCCTGTAAACATGGATTGATTGGAACACACCTTATTAGTCCCTTGTAGTGTGAAATACCAGCGGGCCTGGGACACTTATTTTTCCACCCACTTAATTAGCACCTTAAAACATGACATGTCCGAGGCCTGCCACTACAGCCCGAATGCAGTTTTAAACTGCCTTATCAACTTGGCATTTAAACCCCTCTTACCAATGCTTAAACCCCATTGTTATTACTTATGTCAACTCTAAGGTAGTTCTTCGGTAGCCCATAGGGCAGACCGATATTTAATTAAAAGATTGGACATGTACTATTAAGTTTTACATCCTGGTGGTGAAAACTCCTTAATTCATTTTTCACTATGGTGAGCCCTACCCCTCCCATAAGATAACATTGGGGAATCCTTATTACATTTAATACATGTAATTCCTAATTTAGAGGAAGTAGATATGTCAGGTTTGCTACCTATGAAATTGTAATGATAAACCCTCTTTAATGGTATAGTCAGATTTTTCATTACAATTTTGAAAATGGCACATTTAGAAAGTTGGCATTTTCCTCCCTTTAGCCATTTGTGGTTGCAGCCTGTTTTGTGCTCCATGGCAGGGTGTCGCTGAAAGTTGGACTTTGTGAATTCCTCCCAGACAATCACACAATAGAGGAATTAAGTGTGCCTCAATGGGCCATCAACAGGATGGATGGGGGCAGAGCTGAGCATAACCCTACTTACACCTGAATAGGCTGTGTCATGTCTCCACACAAAGGGTATTACAACCCTACATTGTCACTTCAGCCAGACCGGAGGCAGGACAAGGGAGGCAGGAAATACCATGCTCTTTATAAAACCTTTCCAGGAGGTTCTCCCATATTCCAAAAGAAGGGTTCCAGGATATAAAAATTAGATCTGCAGACCCACTCTTCCATACATGTCTGGATCTGTGGATGCTCTGCCAGATAGGACTACTGTGCTGCTGAAAGGACTGCCAATCTGCTGGACTGCTGGTCTGGAAGAACTGCTGTCCTACTGTGCTGCTCTCCTGCCTGGGTGAGAAGGACTAAATGCATCTCTTGAACCCAAAACCCAGAGTGACTCCGAGGGCTAGTTGGCTGGCCTCCTAATCTGAAGCCTCAGGTACATAATAGGCTTCAAACAACCTTGCACCTGCACCTGGACTTTGACATCAGAGTCTATCCTACCAAGGGGTGCAACCCCAGTCCTGAAACCTTGAAAGTGGGACGAAGGTGCTTGCCAGACTATGTGGATCCAGCAGATCGATGAATCTCCTCTTAGAACCAACCCTGAGCAATACCGATCCATCGCTTTCACTGCATGGTTTGAACTGTTCGCAAAGACCTGCAGTGCTGCAGCAGCCCTCAGGAGCAATGCCTTACCCCGACTGCACATCACAACTTCAACGTAGGCCCTCGAATCTCCTGTCGATGGCAGCCTCGACGATGACATCTGAGTTGCGTCACAGCCTTTCATCTCCTCAGAACTGATGCATTGCCCCAACTGCGCTTCGCATCCTCAATACCAGACTTCACATTGCAAGCCCTCATCCGCGGAACCCTAATGACAGTGCAGGACCTCATATTGCAGCTTTCCTACACCTTGGAACAGATGCAGCTCTTAAGCTGCACAACATATCATTGACGTGGTGTACGTAATGCTGTGTAGCCCAGATTTTAAGGTACTCTGTTCAGAGGACCTTACTGGGTCCCTGTAGCTGGTCTGTGCTCCATCACAATTGGCCTGAACTTGTGACTTTGTCCCGGTCCAGTGTAACCAGATATTCACAGTTGGTGCGTTGTGCTTTTTGGAGCTATTTTCTTTAACAACCTTAAAATTCAATATTTCTGTTCCTACTATTTGGATTTTTGTCATTTTGGTACCAAATAATTAATGAAACTTTACTCTATTATTCTAAATTGGTTTGGGATTTTTCTTGTGTTGTGTTTTCACTTTATTACTGATTGTGTGCTGCATATATACTTTACACATTGCCTCTAAATTAATCCTGACTGTTTTTTGTGCCTAGCTACTCAGGGTTAAGCACAGGTTCATTTAGTGACTATTTGTAGATCACCCTGAAAGGGATTGTTGCTGTTGCTTGACTAGGGCTCACACCACAGTCAATTAACAACACAATTTCTAACAATGGTGTTCAGCAGTGTGGATCAGAGCTTGTGTTTGTGCAATACTGTTGGTGTGATTACCCCTGGCTTTTTGCCTGTACCTCCTTTGCTTTTAGATGCTTTGGGTACTTTGTCACTGGTGATCAGTGTCTAAGTACAAGTGTTCCCTGTGTAAAGTGTAATGGTAATTGGTTGGCCATGATTGGTATGTTTTCCTTACTGGTCAAGTCCCTAGTGATGTGCACTATGTGGGCCAGGGCTAGTAATGCAAAGGTGCGCGGAAAAGGGAGCTAAGGCCTGCAGTGTAGGGCCTGCATGCTGTTTGCTAAGTTAGCATGTTGTACCGACAAGTGCAACCACTTGTCAGACCTTACTTTCCCTTGTGCGTACACAGTGGGCACCCCTGTGGTAGGTACCGGGTAACCCCTGGGCAGGGTGCAGTGTAAATAAAGGCAGGACATATACTCAGGTGTGTGCTATATCCTGACAGTGAAAAACACGTCATTTCATTTTTCACTGGTGAAAGGCCATCCTGCCCATAGGACAGAATGGGGAGGCTGGGTATTGTGTTTGGTAGCCTAGTTTCCCATATGTTTACAATAGTGAGGTAAAGTGTAGTATGTATGAACTCACAGTGTCATAACACATCTTTCTATGAAAGTGGTTTGGTCACTGTGTGTACAGAAACCACTCTTTTAGAAAGTGTCTCAGTTTTGTGCTTTGAGCATTTCTATGTGTCTGTGCTGAACGTGGATTGACTGTCTGGATCTGAGAGGTGTGAGGAGCTGGGGGAGGTCTTGACCCTAGGGAGGGTTTGAGATGGCACCAGGCTGACCTGCATCTGGAGAGTAGGCGGAGGAGAAGCCCGGGAGGTGAAGAGGCCTGGGTTGTGGCTATAAAACAATGGACCCATCTCCTGCTGAGTGATTAAGGATCCAGACCCCCAGTATCAAAGGGAGAAAGGTGACACTGGGAGGGAGACACCCAGAACTGATTTAGGCAGGGGTCAGGGACCCTTGAGCACAACGAACTTCAAAGACATTTAGGGGTATACCTATGAGAGCTGAGACCCCTGACCGTTGGAATAGAATGGATTGAGATCGAAAAGGCTTAGACCCATTTCGTGGTCAAGAGGAACCTATGCTAAGGAAGGAACAACTGAAGAGACTGCTGGGAAGGACCGACCCTTGCATCGTGATCTGGGGCTGGTCTGCAGCTTGCTGTTTTAATCAAGGAAAAAGCTGTTGGGGCTGTGCTTTGTGCGCTGGGTCCCCCTGCTTGAAGAAGACTGTGCTTCGTGCTTTGTCTTGTTACTCCAAAGGCCCGAGGTGAGCTGGCTCCCTGTTTGGAAACACAGGAGCATAAAAGTTTCCAGAGGAGTTTCAAGCAACACGGTGGGCGCGTGTTGTGGCAGCTTGAGACCCTCAGAAGGTGTGCCCTGTGATCTTGGATACACAGAGAAGAGAGACTCAGACGTGTTAGGTGCATGTCGTGGTGCACAATAGGCGTTGGTGAAGAGCGCCTGGTCAACGTGTGCTTTGAAGGTAAAGTAAGTCTCGGACGCACTGGGTGCGTGTCATGGTACACCGCAAGCTTAGGTGAAGATCGCTTGGTCAGCGTGTGCATCGGAGGTGAGGTGAGACTCGGACACGCTGGGTGCGTGTTGTGGTGCACCACAGGCGTTGGTGAAGAGTGCCTGGTCGGCGTGTGCATCGGAGGTGAAATGAGTCTAGGACAAGCATGGTGCGTGTCGTGGTGCACAGGAGGCTTTGGTGAGGAGAGCCTGGTTAATATGTGCATTGGAAGTGGAGTGAGTCTCGGACGTGCAGGGTGCGTGTCGGGGTGTGCCGGAGGCACTGGTGAAGAGTGCCCGGTCATCGAGTGTACCGGAGGAGAAGTGAGGCTCGGACACAGTGAGCATGTCGGGATGCAGCGAAGGCGTTGGTGAAGAGTGCCTGGAGATCGGGGCACCGGAATTGGAGTAGGTCTCAGTGAAGCAGTGTGCATGCTTTGGTGCATGGAACTGTGGAGGTGATTGGCTGATCATCAAGTGCACCAGAAGAAAGTGGGTCTCTGAAGCACGGTATACGTGTCTTGGTGCCAACTGAGACTGCAGGAAGGAGTGCCTGGTGAACGTGCACTCGGGGTCGGCGTGAAGTCCCATCAGCGTTGTGTGTATGGCTTCATGCCAGAGAAGACCCAGAGGGTGCTGTGGTGAACGTGCTCCCGGAGTAAAGTAATCTCAGAAGTATGGGATACTTGTGACCTGCAGCCGCCTGAGACCTTCCTAACAGTTGTGGCCCGGACCAACAGCCCCGTAGGAGCTGAGCTGCCAGGCAGAGGCGCTGAGGACCATTGAGAAAGTTCTGCACGGAAGGCCCAGATTGCTGAAGGAGGAGAGGAGAGTGGGGTGGGGTCGCACTCCCAGGTAATATGGATCACTGCCTGAGCAGGGTGCGGAAAGACACTCTCTTGGCCTCTCAGTTCTTCTGGCGACATGAGTAAGGGTGGGCGTAGTTGATGGAGTACCACTATGTGGAATTCTGCAGAATTGATCAAAACTCCACTCCCCAACTCCATTCCGTCTCACCACAATTAATAAAACAGAAACCTCACATACCCTTGGTAAAACAACAAGTAACTCCATTTTTACATACTAAAATGCATATAATCATCTCACAAAAGTAAAAATGAAATTAAAGCAAGCAGTGAGAGAGGTGATGGTTTTGATGTCCTCACTAACCTAGGGAGAGAAGCAAGCAGATGCCTTGAACACAAAGAGTACATCATGCTGAATGATTGGTGGTTGTCCCATCCTCCTAGGACCACCCCAAGCACAGTCATGGGCAACAAATACAATCTCAACCAAAGGCTGTGCAAAGCATTGTGGGACAATATTCTAGGGTGCAGTGAATAATATAGGATCCAATATCAAAACATTCCTCAAGGGGCAGGCTCTCTGGCTCAGCTGAGAACTAATACTATAATATTCACCAAACTCTAGAATCTCGCCCCATAATGCTTTGCAGGGCCTTTGGTTGGCATTGTATTTTTGCCTATATCTTTACTTGGGGTGGTCCTAAGAGGATGGGACAAACACAATCATTGAGCATGATATGCTCTTTGTGTCCTAGGCACCTGCTTGGTCCTCCCCCTAGGTTAGGGGGGACCACAAAATCATCACCTCTCTCATTGACTGATATTTTTCAAAGTTCACTGTTGTGAATTGGTTACATGTTCTCTAGTATATAAAGGGAAAATTGTTTTGTCAATGGAATGTGGGTGCAATAGCCTATGCCAGAGTTTTTGAATGAACTCCTTTGTTGTGTATTAATAAAAGTATTAAACAGAAATTTCATATACCTTTAGTGGAAAAAATATATGTCTTTGCATGCTAAAACACATATAGCTATCTCACTAAATGAAAATATAGCAAGCAGTGTCTTTAGTTTAACAATAAATAATTCTATCTTTATATGCTACAAGGTATATATAGTCATCTCACAAAAGTGAAAATGAAAAATAGCAAGCAGTGAGAGACGTGATGATTTGGGGGTCCTTCCTAACCTAGGGAGAGGACCAAGTAGATGCCTTGAACACAAGGAGCACATCATGTTGAAATGATTCGGTGGTGGTCCCATCCTCCTAGGACCACGCAAAGCACAGGTATGGGCAAAAATACAATCCCAATCAAAGGCCATGCAAAGCATTAAGGGACGATATTCTAGAGTGCAGTGAACATTATAGTATCCAATATCAAAACACTCCTCATGGGGCAGGCTCTCCGGCTCAGCTGAGAGCTAATAATACTATAATATTCACTAAACTCTAGAATCTCACCCCATAATGCTTTGCTGGGACTTTGATTGGCATTGTATTGTTGCCCATAACTTTGCTTGGGGTGGTCCTAGGAGGATGGGACCAACACCAAATTGTTCCGCATGATATGCTCTTTGTGTTCAAGGCATCTGCTTGCCCTGCCCTTAGGAAAGGGGTGACCCCAAAATCCTCACCTCTCTCATTGGCTGATATTGTTCAAAGTTCAGTTTGGTGAATTGGTTATATGCTTTTTAGCATGCAAAGGTAAAGTTCGTCTACCAAAAGGTTGTAGCTACATTAGGTAACTCTGTTGCGTAGTGGAGTAGGAATTCGTGCATTAATTCCTTGTTTTCAATGATATGTGTAGTTACCAAATCTCCGCAACTTCCGCTGGCGGAGTGCAGTTAATTTCCCAGGGTTAGACGTGAGCCTTTGCTTCGGCTCAGATTAGGGCCCGTACTGCCAAAAAGGCGGCATTACTGGAGCCAGAGTGAGAATCAATCCATCAATCAATCACAACATTTGTAAAGTGCGCTACTCACCCATGAGGGTCTCAAGGCGCTGGGGGGTGAGGGGCGGTGCTGCTACTGCTCGAAGAGCCAGGTCTTGAGCAGCCTCCTGAAAGTTAGAAGGTCTTCGGTCTGCCATAGGAGGATGGAGAGGGTGTTCCAGGACTTGGTGGCAAGGTGGGAGAATGATCTGCCACCGGTGGTCGTTCTCCTGATGCGGGGGACGGCGGAGAGAGGCCGAGGTCGGCGGAGCGGAGCTGGCGGTTCGGGGTGTAGAATGTGAGCCATTTGTTGAGGTATGCCGGACCGGTGTTGTAGAGGGCTTTGTGTGTGTGGGTGAGGAGCTTGAAGGTGATCCTCTTGTTGACGGGGAGCCATTCAAGGTCTCTGAGGTGGGGTGTGATGTGGCTGCGGCGAGGAATGTCAAGGATCAGACGGACAGAGGCGTTCTGTATATGTTGCAGTTGTTTCAGTAGTTTGGCCGGGGCTCCGGCGTAGAGGGCCTTTCCGTAGTCCAATCTGCTGCTGACGAGGGCCTGGGTGACTGTTCTTCTAGTGTCGGTGGGGATCCACTTGTAGATCTTTCAGTGCATGCGAAGGGTGTAGAAGCAGGAGGATGACATGGCGTTGACTTGCTTGGTCATGGAGAGTGTGGAGTCGAGGATGAATCCCAGATTGCGTGCGTGGTCGGTGGGTGTTGGATCAGCTCCCAGGGCGGTAGGCCACTAGGAGTTGTCCCAGGCTGAAGTTGAGGAGCCGAGGATGAGGACCTCCGTTTTGTCCGTGTTCAGTTTCAGGCGGCTGTTCTTCATTCAATCGGCGACGGCTTTCATACCTTCGTGGAGGTTGGTTTTGGCGGTGACAGGGTCCTTGGTGAGTGAGAGGATCAGTTGTGTGTCGTCAGCGTAGGAGATGATGTTCAGGTTGTGCAGTCTGGCGATGTGGGCAAGTGGGGCCATGTATATGTTGACCAGTGTCGGGCTGAGGATCTGAAGGGAGGGAGACGGACGCTCTGTGTTCTACCGGAGAGGAAGGAGATGGTCAAGTCCTGGGCTTTGCCTCAGATTCCTGTGTCGTGGAGGCAGGTGCAAAGGGTGTGGTGGCAGACAGTGTCAAAGGCGGCTGACAGGTCCAGGAGAATGAGGGCCGCGGTCTCGCTGTTGTCCAGTAGGGCCCTGAAGTCATCGGTGGTGGCGATGAGGGCCATCTCGGTGCTGTGGTTGCTGCTTAAACTGGACTGTTAGGGGTCCAGGATGTTGTTCTTCTCGAGGTAGTGGGTTAGCTGTTTGTTGACTGTTTTCTCGATGACCTTCTGCGGGAACGGGAGCAGGGAGATGGGCCGGAAGTTCTTGAGGTCCTTGGGGTCTGCTTTGGGCTTCTTGAGCAGGGTTTTGATCTCGGCATGCTTCCAGTTCTCCGGGAAGGTTGTGGTTTCGAAGGCGATGTTGATGGCTTTGAAGAGGTGGGGTGCAATGGTGGTGCTGGCTTTGTTGAAGATGTGGTGGGGGCATGGGTCTGACGGGGAGCCGGAGTGGATGGTGCTCATGGTTTTGATGGTGTCGTCGTCATCGATGTTGTTCCAACTGATGAGGGGGTCGCTTTGGGTGGTGACTGAGGGGTCTGGGGTATCGCGGGCTGTAGAGGATGCCTGGTTGTTGAAGCTGTCGTGGATGTCTGCGATTTTGTGGTGGAAGAAGGAGGCCGAGGAGTCGCACAGGCTTTGTGAAGGTGGGATGTCATTGGTGCTGGCATTGGGGTTGGAGAGTTCCCTCACAATGTTGAAGAGCTCTTTGCTGTTGTGTGCGTTCTTGTAGAGGCGGTCCTTGAAGGAGGATTTTTTTGGCGGATCTGATGAGGTGATGATGCTGGCGTATGGCTTTCTTGCGGGCTGTTTGGTTCTCTGGTGTTTGTTCGAGGCGCCATTTCCTTTCCAGCTTTCAGCAGTTTTGTTTGGAGGTCTGGAGGTCCGCGGTGAACCAGCCGGCAGTCTTGTTCTTGCAGCTGTTGGAGGGATTCTTGGTCAGGGTGAGGGTGTTGACACAGTCTTTGATCCAGCGTCTGAGGCTGCTGGCGGCAGCGTCGGGGTTGGTGGGGTCTGTGGGTGGGTTCTGGGCGAGGGCGGTGTGCAGCTGGTCTTCGGTGATTTTGCTCCAGCAGTGGCGGGCGATCAGTTAGGTGCGGTGTTGCGTGGTAGGCTTCTTGAAGGAGAAGTGGACGCAGCGGTGATCAGTCCAGTGGAGTTCAGTGATGTGGCTAAAGGAGACGTGGGGGCTTGCGGAAAAAAATGGGAGAACAGGTGTGTCCGGCATAGTGGGTGGGAGTTGTGACGAGGTTTTTGAGTCCGAGGTTGGTGAGGTTGTCGAGCAGGGTGGTGGAGTTGGTGTTGTTGTTTTTCTTGAGGTGGAAGTTCAGATCCCCGAGGAGGAGGTAGTCCGTGGACGCAAGAGCGTGCCTGCTGACGAAGTTGGCAATGGAGTTGCTGAACAGCGCTCAGGGTCTGGGGGGCCGGTATATCAGACTTCCTCTGAGGGTGGTGTTGCGATCAGTGTAGATCTGGAAGTGCAGGTGTTCGGCGGTGCTGAGGGTGTCTTCGGAGTTGGTGGAGATACTGAGGGTGGCCTTGTGGACGATGGCGATTCCACCTCCTACTCCGTTGGAGCAATCTCTGCAGGTGATATTGTAGCCTTCCGGGATGGCGATGGCGATGGTCAGGAAAGCGATGTCCGGGGAGGGTGTGTCGAGCAGGTCCCAGAGTTCGATGGCGTGTTTGCGTGCGGAGCGGGTGTTTAGGAGTACTCATCTGAGATTGTTGCATCCTGTCCTGGTGGGAGCATTGGCGGGTCTGTTCCTGGTGAAGCTGCAGTTCTGGCAGGAGAAGGGTCCTTGGGTGCGTTTCGGGGCAGCCTGGAAGCAGGAGTGAGTTCGACCGGTGTTGAGTGTGTGGAGGATGCTGGCATCGTAGCGGAGTCTGGCGTCGTGGTAGTGTTCTTGGGGGCCGGGGGTTCTGGCGCTGGGCGTGGTCCAGGCTCGGACAGACACAGACGGGTTTGCCTTAGGCGTGCCTTTGGTGCGCCAGCGGCGCATCCGCGCAGCGGTCGCCATAAGAAAGGGTGGGGAGTGGGAGCAGGGAGGGGGCGGGTACAGGCTGGATTGGTGGACGGGGCAGCAGCGGCGGGAAAGAGCGGGCAACACAGAGGTGCCTGGAGGAAGGGGCACCAGTACACAAAGCACACACAATATCGGGCACAATACAAGAAAAGAAAATACAGGAAATACCAGAAAATGAATAAAAACACAGCGCAAACACAATATCGGGCGCAGGAGAGGGGGAGAGAAATTACGGCGGGCGCAGGAGGCAGGAGCAGTTACCGCCGGGCGGACTGCTGGCGGACTGCTGGCTCGAACCTAGGAGCTGGGAGGCAGTAGGAAGCGTGGAGTGCAGGCGAGGCTGCTGGGGAGAGTGCTGACCTTGAAGCTGTACTTTATGTCATCGTTGATACGTGTTGGGGCAACTGTTATTGAAGAGGCTGACTGTCGTAATACACATTGCTAATATTGCTGCTGGCGGACTGTCTCATGACGCCTGACATTATTTCTGCATAATGAAGTACATGGTTGTAGCACTACGCATTGGCTTATCTCTCCATCACAAAGTACATGCTTGTAGAGGCCCTCATTGCATTATTTCTTCATTGCAAAGTACATGAATGTAGCGGTGCACATTGCTTTATTTCTTCATTGCAAAGTACGTGATTGGGGAGTAACGCATTGCATTATTCCTTCATTGCGCAGTACATGATTGTATTGTTACACATTGTATCATTTCTCCTTTGTCCAGCACAGGATTGTTTCATTACGCAGCGCACTATTGTTTGTCCATTGCAACGTGTGTGATTCTACCATTACGACCAGCATAGCATTTTGAAAGCGGTGGTTGGGATTTGAACCTACCAGCCAGCCGAAACTAATACTACTCTTTCCTATATGCTGGCTTTTGTTTTGTGTGGTCTGATCGTATATCTTTTTATATAAAGTTTATACTCATTTTATCAAACTTGTGTGGAGTCCATTTGTGGTGTCACCAGTGGGTTGCTGGGAGTGTGGTTGCACATGCTGTACACTCGTGCCATGGAGATAGGCCTGGCTGCTCGTGCCAACCTACTAAGGGGGTGTGCAGGGATATCTCAAACGGTGTCCTTACTTGGCCTAATGTTGAGTGAGGAGCCTGAGTCCCACATTTGGTGACAGTGGTGCGGGACTGGGACTCTGGCTTCCAACAAATACCATACAGTGATTTGTGGTTCAACAAAAATCTCAGATAAATAATTTGACGTCAGAGGGACCCATTTATACATATTTCCTTACTTTTTCCATTGGCTATTTCCCTGTTTTCTAAATGTAAGTGCCCTACCTCCCTTTTCGTACCATGGAGATGGATATGTGCAGTGTCAACACCCTCAGCAGGGCTGACCTGCTGAATCTCTGCAGGCAGAAGGGGCTGAAATCAGACAAGACAGCTACCAAACTAGATCTCCAGGTAGCTCTCAGGTCCATTAAGGATGCGCCAAAATTACAGTCCACTCAGTAAAGGAGGACATGGATGGCAATGAGGAGGACAGAGCACAAACAGAATTTGAGTAGGGGCCTAACACAGCCCAGGGAGAGCCCAACTTCAACACAGGGGGTGACCAGGATGCCCAGGATAGAGCAGGGAACAGTAGTTCTGGCAGGAGCCTGATACCACAGGAACTGGAGGACAGGAGAGAAGAGAGGAAACTCAAACTGAAGCTGGAGTAAGCCAAGCTAGAGAGGGAAAGGAGAGTGGCCTGTGAGCTCAATCTCAGAGAGCTGGACTTAATAGGAAGGCAAATGGAGTTCAGCAATATTGGTGGCAGCCTACCAGAAATGTCTATTGGAGAGGTGAGGGTTTGCATACTGAATGACCTGGTGTCCAGTTATGTGCTGGGAGATGATATTGATAAATGGTTCTCAGCATCTGTGGTAGCTCTGAGGGTATACAAGGTCTCAGAGGAGCACTGGGAAGTACATGACCATGGTGGGGAGGGTCACACTCCTGACACATAAGGTAGAAGACCAGACCAAGTATGCCATAATGAAGACTATTCTTCTTACCAAATTTGGGCTGACCCCTGAAAAGCATAGACAGAGGTTCAGAAACAGCCACAAACTCCCAAACCAGTCATGGGTAAACATCTTAGATTATTCCAGCAAGACACTGAAGGGCTTGGTGAAGGGTAGCAGGGTAGATGATTATATTGGGCTGTACAACCTGATTTTGAGGGAGCGCATGCTCAATAAACGTTTTACAAAGCTGTGCCAACACCTGGTAGCTAGCAAGCTTGATGACTCCAGGAAGCTTGCTGGAGAGGTGTACCTCTGGATCAGCACCAGAGTTTTCAAAATGTTACCTGGGAGTGGCCCCAAGAAGGGTGGTTCAGGTTACCCAAGCAGGGTGAGTGGGAGGTATAGGGAGACCCAGACAAGTCTCAGATTAAGGGGAAAGGAAAGGGTTTCCATGTCCCTTCTCAGAAGAAGGGGGGGGATGTTCTGGTGGGTGGTGGCCCAGGGTGCCCAATTACTAACTCACCTTCTTTGATTGTTCGTAGCTAGGTAAAGCAGGAGGACTCTGTCCATAGAAACTGCCCTCTGTTGAGACATCTACTGGTGAAGGGAATCACCAGTAGCAGGAGATAGATCCTGCACTAATCTCCCCCCTAGTTAGGGGGGCCTCAGAGGGTATACTGGTAATTTTTGTGGGTGGGAGTCAACACTTCCACACGGTCAAGGTTAATGGGGTCCCTGTCACTGATATGAGGAGCACTGGGGCCAGCCAGATCATAGTAGTGAAAAGGCTAGTTTCCCAGAGCAGTACGTCTGTCAGATGTGTACAGTAACTCAGGCCCAGGGGCAGGTTTTCGTCTGCCCCATGGCCCTTGTATCCCTGGAATGGAGTGTGAATGGGACCCAGATCAGGGTCACAGTTAATCCCAGATGCCCATTGACTGTATTCTGGGGAATGAATTGCCACAGATGGTAAAAGAGCGAGGAGGGGCAGCCACCCAGGCTGCTCTGAAAGCTCGAACATCTGGGCATACCACTCCCAACCAGACGGTACAGAGGCAGAGATGGAGGGGCATGGGGCGAAAGGGCTCATTCCTGAGTCCTGTTTAGCCTCGGGGAACAGATAATCAGCTGAGTGACCAGTCTCAGGTTACCACCCCTGGACTAATAGGAAAGTGAGTGTAAGAGGGTGCTTAACACCTCAAGCTGTTGCTCCATGCTATTAGGAGACACAGAAGACAGAGGTTCTTGGATGGCTTGGGGGATGGCTATTGACACTGACAGCTGTCAGTAACCTCTGTTGGTTGCTGTTCTTATGTGTAGAGTTTTCCTTGGGTTGGGGACAGAAGACTGATCCAAGGGATGAGCCATGTTAGATTTGGGGGTCTCTAGTTGGCACAGGTAGGTACTTGTGACAAATAGGGACCCTCTCCTCTAGTCTAGGCAAGGGGATTACACTCCTAAAATAACCCCTGCTCACCCTCTAGGCTGCGTGGCACGAGCAGACAAGGCTTATTTCAGCGGTGATGTAAGTTAAGCAGTTGTGACCACATACAGTAACCCAGTGACAACACTACAAATGGACACCACACAGGTTTTATATAAAAAAATAAGTAGACTTTATTTAGAGTTACCACAAGACCTTAAACGACAAAAATACACACTATGATTACTTTAAGATGGTAGATTTAAGCTTAGTTCAGTTCAGTTCTTAGATGCGACACTCCTTAATTTGCGATGTGCTTCCACGACAAGCAATGTCGCAGCGATGGGAAATGCGGCAAAGTCAGGTGCAAAGAAATAAAGAGGTGAAGATCTTCCAGATGCTGCACGCTTCTCGGGGGTGCGAGAAGTCCTCGGTTCGATGCAAGGTTTGCTGCGGCGACACCCTTACGATGCGAGGGCAACAGCTCCATTGGCGACGCTCTTCTCCCACGATGCGTGAAGCTTCCGCTTGATGCAATAACTACAGCGGTGACATCCAAGATGCGATGGCAGCAGCTCCGACGGCGGCACGATTCTCGGGGATGCGAGGGGCTCTTGGTCGGTGGGGTGCAATGCGACAGTTCCAGCGGCAACACCCTCCGGCTTCGGAGTTGCAACGGCAGGCACAGCGACGGCGACATGCACCGACCTCGTTGCAAGATTCTTCTCCTGATGCAGTGCAGTGCGACAACTACAGCGGCGACATCCTCCTTCTTTGGATTTGCGATGGCAACAGCAGCGACGGCAACACGCTTCCTCTTCGTTGCGGCACTCTTCTCTCCGATGTGGTGCAGTGGAACAGTTCCAGCAGCGACACCCTTCTTTGGAGTTGAGACGGCTTGCACAGCTACGGCGACATGCTTCTTCTCGTTGAGTCACGCTTCCAGCTCCTTGCGACACACAGTCCCTCAGAAGGTCCAAAACAGCAGCAGGCACATACAAAAGAACTCTGGAGAGCTGGGGGTGAAGTCTGTTGTCCCTGAGACTTCAGCAGGAGGCAAGCTCTTTTCCAAGCCCTTGGAGATCCTTCACAAGTTGAAAGCAAACTACCCAAAGTTCATTTCTCCTTCCTTTGGCAGTAAGGCAACCACTGCAGGCCAATCCCCCAAGCAGCACTTCAGCTTGGGGATAGTCCCTCCTCATTTTCTTCAGGTTCCCCTCTTCAGTAAAGGTTTCTTCTTGTAGTCCAAAGTGATCTAATTTAATGGGATCAGGGTCCCAATATTTATACCCCCAAATCCTTTGTTCTCTGAGGGGAGAGGGGCTTTTGCCCAGTCCAAACCAGTTCTGAAGCCCTCTGTTCACCAGACTTCTCCTTTCCTTTCACAGTGCAGGGCAGGCACATCACACGCCCCACAGGAGGTGGAGCCAGCATTGTGGAAGGCAAGTACAGTCCTGGAGCACTTTGTTTACAGGACTCCTTCTCTTCTTTCAGTGTGCAGGGCAGAAACATCAGCCGCTCCCCTGGGGGTGGAGCCAGCATTGTGGAAGGCAGACACAGCCCTATTCAAAGTTCAGGTGCAACTCCTCCCTCCCATCTAGATGCAGATCTCTCTGTTTACCACGGGGTGACTCAGCCTGTCTCCTGGAATTCCCCAGCCCTGTCAATCACAAAACCAGACATAGGAATACACAAACTAGCAGAGGCAGGTGTGAATGGTTAGACAAGCAAATACCTACTTTCTAAAAGTGGTATGTGCAAACACAGAATATTAAAATAAACTTCACTAAAAGATGTATTTTATTATTCTGAGTTCAGGCATAATAAACTCGATTTTCTACCATGCTCTCTGAGACAGTTAGGATTATAAAATGTAATAACTCTAACAGCCCTTCTGGCCTATGAAGAAGTGGTAGCCTTGCAATAGTGAAAAACGAAAATGTCTGTAATTCACTATTAGGACATGCCACACATATCAGGGCTTGTCCTACCTTATAGTTACAATGCACTCTGCCCTTGGGCCTACCATAGGGGTGACTGATATGAAGAAAAAGGAAGGTTTAGGGACTGGGAAGTGGGTGCACTTGCCCAGTCAGCATGACAGTACCAGACTGCACGCAGGCTCTGCAATGTTATGTTATGTTATGTTAACACATTCTTCTATAGCGCAACAGCTACTCCGGACGGAGTGTCCCGGCGCTTTGGCGAAGAGGTCCTCCAGGGGCAACTACATAACAGAAGTAAGGAAAGGCGGGGGCCCTATCGGGTGAAAAGCCAAGTTTTTAAAGCCTTTCTGAAAGACATAAGGCTGGGGATCTGTCTCAGCGAAAGGGGAAGCTTGTTCCAGGCACGAGGAGCCAAGTAGTGAAAAGAGCGTCCACCCAGTCTTGCGCGTTTGATGGTCGGAACTATCATTTTAGACAAGGAGGCAGACCTTAAAGCTCTATTAGGTTTATAAAAAACAAGACGTTTTCTAATGTAACTAGGGCCAATGTCATGAAGGGCTTTGAAGGTCATCGTCAGACTTTTGAAAAGGGCTCTCTTGGCTATGGGAATCCAGTGCAGTTCTTTTAACAGATCAGAGGCACCAGCGCGTCTGGGGAGCCCGTAGATGGCACGGGCAGCTGAATTTTGGACTACTTGAAGTCGCCTCACAAGGTATTTAGGGAGTCCTAGGTAAAGGGCATTTGCATAGTCTAATCTAGACCCAATAAGTGATTGAACAATGACCCTTCTATGCTTGATTGAAATCAGGGGGAGAAATTTTCTAAGCATCCGAAGGATGCCGAAACATTTCCCAGAAAGGCAAGATATTTGGGGTCCGAAAGCTAGGTCATTATCGACGATGATTCCTAAGTTTTTAGCTTTGATACTCGCATTTGCAGGTGGAAACAAGTCTTGCGGCCACCAGCTTTTCCAATATGGTTCAGTAGTGCAGCCAAAGAAAAGCAGCTCCGACTTGTCGGAGTTACATTTTAATCCATGCCCTCTGAACCAGCCAAAGACTGTCTCTAGACAGCTTCTGATGAGAGTCCCGTCAAACACCTCATTCTTGCCACATGTAAACAAGAGTTGGGTGTCGTCAGCGTAGGACACGATCTGAGCGCCAAAAGACTCCGCCACCTCTGCTAGGGGGGCCAAAAAGATGTTGAAAAGCAGGGGGCTAAGAATAGACCCCTGAGGGACCCCTACCTCCAGAGGTGCCATAACGGCGGAGTGTGGAGGCGCCCAGATCGTTTGTCGGCGGTCGGCTAGAAAGGATTTGAGCCAATTCCACACCGTCCCCCGAAGACCACATTCCCAGAGTCGTATTAGGAGGGTATCATGGGGAACGGTGTTGAACGCCGCCGACAGGTCCAACATGACCAACATGGCCTTTCCTCCAGCATCCAATACCTCTCTAATAGCGATTGTGACTTCCAGTAACGCGGTCTCCGTACTATAATTAGCACGAAAACCAGATTGAGTGTTGTGCAGCAGATGATTCTCCTCGATGAAATTCGAGATTGATCTGTGCACATGGCTTTCAGCCACTTTCGCCAGAGCGGGGAGGAGAGAGATTGGCCTATAGTTGGCATGGACGGTAGGATCTAGGGCTGGTTTTTTTAGAAGTGGAAGAATGAGAGCACACTTCCAAGCCCGAGGGACTACACCAGAAGACAGTGAGGAGTTGAGGATGGAGTTAATAAGACCATTTAGGGCTGGGGCTATTTTGTTGAAACATGAAGCTGGGCAAGGATCAAGAGGTGAGCCAGACTTCAACCCGGACAGATGGTCTAAAGAGGAATCAAGACTCAGCGGGGGAAATTCCCAGAGAGTGGGGGTCAGAACAAGTTTAGAGGAAGAGTGGGCAGCTGGTAGATCTCATAAACAAAATGGAATCCACTCGGTGGGGTACGGTTGTTACCACAATGGTGGGGAGCAACCAGTGTTGTATAAATACCCCTCACACACCAACAGGCCCCTTGGTGTCATGCTTCATCATCGGGGTCTTCGCAAACCTCTACGGGATGCGGCGTGCTACGACTCACGGCTACGTAGGAGCACTATCTGTGAACTATGTGTTGGTGTGTGTGGATAAATAATGTGAGTGGTGAGGTGAAAGTGAAAAATTAAAAAATACCTGGCACGTGAGTACTGAAATTTTTTTTAATTAGTCTCCGGCTGGTATCGTTAAAAGAGTGCTGGAGTGGTTGTTATCTACTGGTTAGGGTAAAACAACCATGTTAGTGCGTCGACATGTTTCGGAGTTAAAAAACTCCTTCTTCAGGACAAGGATGTGCACTACTTATCCCCACCTTACTCACATGTATGTAGATATAAAAGTGTGCTCTACAAAAATAAGATTAGGTGAAAATGTACCTATCTGTGTTAAATGTTGTAAGGTCCGTTGCGCCCAATTGGCGGATAAAGACACCTGTAAATAGAAAGGGTCTGGTAAACCATAATGTAATACACATATTAAACTAGTGCTGTGTAAATACACAGAAGGGTAACAAGGAACAAAAAATGAAGGTCCAGGAACCCTATAAAGAAAAAGAAAAACGAACAACAAAAGGACTGGGACACACATTCATGATCTCTGGTAAGGCCCTTAGAGGAGAAGATATGACACTGATATATTGCTTACTTATAGTAAAAGGTCAAATGGCCTCATGAGCCCAAACGTTCAGAGGGGGTCCGTTCTACCCGTTATGGCAACTTGTGAGGTATTCAAGGAAATGAATCAAAGCATTGTAAGTCCTCGATCACAATAAAGGTTTTCACACCATCCATTGTTCCCATACATTCAAACACACTCACGGTTACTTCTAGGGCTGTCTGGCTTCCTACCCCTCCACGCGGCTCCGACGAGTGATTGTTTTGTCAGAGGTGAGCCTTTTTTATAGTCATCCTTTCTCCCCAATTAACCACTAATTGAAAGCGGAATGAGACCATATTAGGGCCTAACCCTTCGTTTCTATTCCGCATCTGCGCGCATCGGGTAGGGCGTTCCCGTGAAATGCGCATGTGCGGAAGAGCGGTGACAGCCAACAGCGCCTGTGCATCACGGTGGTGTCTCTCTGAATGCGCCGGCACAGTGTCTGCCGTTAGCGCATGCGCGAGAAAAGTTAGTACCTCGCGTGTGTCGGCCAGGATGTTTTTAAATGGTCATAATCTTGGATATAAGGGCTAGCTGCCAAACAGAATAAGGGCTTGAAATGAGGTTTTAAAAATATATAGTCATTTTGGGGAATTACGATCATAAATTTCCTCGTTATTGAAAAGATCCCTTTAAGTAGCAAGAGTAGTTATCACTGCATGGTGATTTTTAGGTTGATATCGAGGGCGTTTTGATTGACAGGATTTTTGACACAGGTCACTTACAATAGAAAAGTGAAGAGAGGAGTTGCCTCATATTACTCATGGTGGGGAAAAAAGGTTACAGAAGTTCTAGAAAAAGGGATATAATGCAATATCTGAGTGGTTTTGACCATAGGGTATCAGGGTTTTTTTTAGTTATTAACGTAGTTGGCTCCATGGAATGGAGTCGTTCAACCCAGTTACATCTGAGCCCAGACGGAACACCCATCTCTGTTCTTTCTCGAATAAGCCCCTTTCTGAAGGCAGTTGTTCAATAACCGTCCAATGTATATCATTTACACAGTGCTGCGCTTCAAGGAAATGGGATGCCATTTTTGTTGTCTGTTTTTTGCATCTCACATTACTCTTGTGTTCATTAATTCTGGTTTTTACAGCCCGTGTGGTCATTCCCACGTACTCTTTTCCACAAGGGCATGTGATGAGATACACCACATTGCGGCTGTTGCAATTCGTGACAGCACGTTGTTCCCACTTTGTGCCGTTTCTGAATTCAAGACTCAAGCTTTTTTCAGTCAGGTGGCAGTTGTTGCAATTACCACACGGGTAATGCCCATGTAGACCTTGCAGCCTTGTTTGCTGTATTGCATTGGTTTGGGGTCTTGTATGGACCAAGATGTCTTTCAGGTTCCTCCCTCTCCTGTGAGCAAAGATGGGTTTCTCCAGATCTAGATTCCCACTTGTCAGGATACGCCAATGTTTATTCACCAGCTTAGATACCTGGTTCGACACAGGGCTGTATGTTGTGACACAGACTGTTCTCTCAGTTTCCTCTTTTGGTGGATTGTCATCCAAAAGAGCTTCCCGGTTGTTGTTCCGGGCTCTTTTCATAGCCTGGTTGATGATCTTATTTGGGTATTTCCTTTGTTGCAGTTTTTTACTCAGATCCAGTGCTTGGATTTTGTACTTCCCCACATCGCTGCAGTCACGACGCAGGCGTAGGAACTGCCCATATGGTAAGTTTTCTCTTAGGTGACGTGGATGAAAACTGTCGAACCTAAGGAGGCAGTTCCTAGCTGTCGGTTTAAAGTGTGTCTCGGTTTTCAAAAGGCCTGCTTCATGATAGATGTTTAGGTCTAAAAAGACCATTGACTCATTGGACATTTGGTGGGTAAACTTCAGGAAATCATTCTGGCTGATAATCCATTGCATGAAGCCTTTACACCAGTCTCCCACACGATGAAACTCTCAACATCATTGAGGAAGTACTATACAGCAAACAGTGGAACTACCATACCCCACGAGGCGTAGTGATGGAATGTATCTCGATGGCCCTCACTAAGAACTTCTTCGAATATGAAGGAACCCTTTACTTGCAGCGCCATGGGACCAGCATGGGGAGCACATTTGCTCCAAGCCTGGCAGGTCTCTATGTACACCACCTGGAGACCACTAAAATCCTTCACCAAGACAATCCGTTCAGGAGTAAGATTCTCTCCTGGAGACGTTATATCGATGACGTCTTGGTCATATGGGAAGGAAATAACCAATCTGTCATGGATTTCATGCAATGGATTAACAGCCAGAATGATTTCCTGAAGTTTACCCACCAAATGTCCAATGAGTCAATGGTCTTTTTAGACCTAAACATCTATCATGAAGCAGGTCTTTTGAAAACCGAGACACACTTTAAACCGACAGCTAGGAACTGCCTCCTTAGGTTCGACAGTTTTCATCCACGTCACCTAAGAGAAAACTTACCATATGGGCAGTTCCTACGCCTGCGTCGTAACTGCAGCGATGTGGGGAAGTACAAAATCCAAGCACTGGATCTGAGTAAAAAACTGCAACAAAGGAAATACCCAAATAAGATCATCAACCAGGCTATGAAAAGAGCCCGGAACAACAACCGGGAAGCTCTTTTGGATGACAATCCACCAAAAGAGGAAACTGAGAGAACAGTCTGTGTCACAACATACAGCCCTGTGTCGAACCAGGTATCTAAGCTGGTGAATAAACATTGGCGTATCCTGACAAGTGGGAATCTAGATCTGGAGAAACCCATCTTTGCTCACAGGAGAGGGAGGAACCTGAAAGACATCTTGGTCCATACAAGACCCCAAACCAATGCAATACAGCAAACAAGGCTGCAAGGTCTACATGGGCATTACCCGTGTGGTAATTGCAACAACTGCCACCTGACTGAAAAAAGCTTGAGTCTTGAATTCAGAAACGGCACAAAGTGGGAACAACGTGCTGTCACGAATTGCAACAGCCGCAATGTGGTGTATCTCATCACATGCCCTTGTGGAAAAGAGTACGTGGGAATGACCACACGGGCTGTAAAAACCAGAATTAATGAACACAAGAGTAATGTGAGATGCAAAAAACAGACAACAAAAATGGCATCCCATTTCCTTGAAGCGCAGCACTGTGTAAATGATATACATTGGACGGTTATTGAACAACTGCCTTCAGAAAGGGGCTTATTCGAGAAAGAACAGAGATGGGTGTTCCGTCTGGGCTCAGATGTAACTGGGTTGAACGACTCCATTCCATGGAGCCAACTACGTTAATAACTAAAAAAAACCCTGATACCCTATGGTCAAAACCACTCAGATATTGCATTATATCCCTTTTTCTAGAACTTCTGTAACCTTTTTTCCCCACCATGAGCAATATGAGGCAACTCCTCTCTTCACTTTTCTATTGTAAGTGACCTGTGTCAAAAATCCTGTCAATCAAAACGCCCTCGATATCAACCTAAAAATCACCATGCAGTGATAACTACTCTTGCTACTTAAAGGGATCTTTTCAATAACGAGGACATTTATGATCGTAATTCCCCAAAATGACTATATATTTTTAAAACCTCATTTCAAGCCCTTATTCTGTTTGGCAGCTAGCCCTTATATCCAAGATTATGACCATTTAAAAACATCCTGGCCGACACACGCGAGGTACTAACTTTTCTCGCGCATGCGCTAACGGCAGACACTGTGCCGGCGCATTCAGAGAGACACCACCGTGATGCACAGGCGCTGTTGGCTGTCACCGCTCTTCCGCACATGCGCATTTCACGGGAACGCCCAACCCGATGCGTGGAGATGCGGAATAGAAACGAAGGGTTAGGCCCTGATATGGTCTCATTCCGCTTTCAATTAGTGGTTAATTGGGGAGATAGGATGACTATAAAAAAGGCTCACCTCTGACAAAACAATCACTCGTCGGAGCCGCGTGGAGGGGTAGGAAGCCAGACAGCCCTAGAAGTAACCGTGAGTGTGTTTGAATGTATGGGAACAATGGATGGTGTGAAAACCTTTATTGTGATCGAGGACTTACAATGCTTTGATTCATTTCCTTGAATACCTCACAGGTTGCCATAACGGGTAGAACGGACCCCCTCGGAACGTTTGGGCTCATGAGGCCATTTGACCTTTTACTATAAGTAAACAATATATCAGTGTCATATCTTCTCCTCTAAGGGCCTTACCAGAGATCATGAATGTGTGTCCCAGTCCTTTTGTTGTTCGTTTTTTCTTTTTCTTTATAGGGTTCCTGGACCTTCATTTTTTGTTCCTTGTTACCCTTCTGTGTATTTACACAGCACTAGTTTAATATGTGTATTACATTATGGTTTACCAGACCCTTTCTATTTACAGGTGTCTTTATCCGCCAATTGGGCGCAACGGACCTTACAACATTTAACACAGATAGGTACATTTTCACCTAATCTTATTTTTGTAGAGCACACTTTTATATCTACATACATGTGAGTAAGGTGGGGATAAGTAGTGCACATCCTCGTCATGAAGAAGGAGTTTTTTAACTCCGAAACATGTCGACGCACTAACATGGTTGTTTTACCCTAACCAGTAAATAACAACCACTCCAGCACTCTTTTAACGATACCAGCCGGAGCCTAATTAAAAAAAAATTCAGTACTCACGTGCCAGGTATTTTTTAATTTTTCACTTTCACCTCACCACTCACATTATTTATCCACACACACCAACACATAGTTCACAGATAGTGCTCCTACGTAGCCGTGAGTCGTAGCACGCCGCATCCCGTAGAGGTTTGCGAAGACCCCGATGATGAAGCATGACACCAAGGGGCCTGTTGGTGTGTGAGGGGTATTTATACAACACTGGTTGCTCCCCACCATTGTGGTAACAACCGTACCCCACCGAGTGGATTCCATTTTGTTTATGAGTATTGCCAGGGGAGACAGAATCCACTATTCCCTCTCCCTCCCCCCCTTTTGTTAAATAGTACAGCTGGTAGATCTACCTTATTTTGTTTGGAATAGACAGCAAGGGAAGCTTGGATGGACTTCATCTTATTAACAAAATAGTGGGCCAATTCACTCAGCCAGGGTTTTGAATGGGACTGGACCGGGGTGCCTAGGGACAGAGACGTAAAATCTTTAACGATTCTGAAAATTTCCTTACATGTGTTTCCCGATTCATCGATGCGACGCTCAAGATATGATTTTTTCTCATTCCACAACAACTTATGGTAGGATCCAGTCAAATTTTTAAATTTTTGTTTCTCCAAGGGATTATACTCCCTCCTCCAAGCTCTTTCAGCTCTCTTGCAGTTTTGGTGAGCTTCCCTGAGCTGAGAGGTGAACCAAGGGGCAGAGGGCCGTTTGTTCCCAGATTTAGCTATTTTCTCAGGAACAAGAATCGCCAGTCTTGCCGTAAGCCACTCGACAAAGTGAACTAGGTCATCTTCCAAGTTGCCTGACAAAATACAGGGTGCACATTCCATAGCCTGCAGTAGCATCTCGTTAGAGAGAAGGTGGAAGGGTCTGGAAGTTCGCTTGGGAGGGGTAGTAAGTTTAAATCTAGAAGATGGAACACAAGAAAGGAAAAAAGTAATTAAATAGTGATCAGACCATAACACCGGCTGTGGTGCTTGAAAGTCAATAGGAATGGTGGAGTAGACTTGGTCCAGGGTGTGGCCCTTGTTATGGCAGACCTTAGACACATTTTACAAGGCTGCTTCTGTAGGTGGAACAACCAGTGCTGCAGGCCCACCAGCAGCATTTGGATTTACATGCACTGGGCACACTCAGTGCACTAGACTAGGGTCTGACAAGTAAACCAAATAGCCAAACATGGACCACTGATTAATTCATCAATTTACAATAGGGAGCACTTGCACTGTGGCACTGAATGGCAATGGCACAGTGCCCAAAGCATCTAACATCAGCAAAAACACACGAGGCAACAGCAAAAATGGAAGGGAGACCCACGCCAATGGTGCCAGGTCTAACAGGCCACATCACTTTGTTGGCCTTGGTGGTACTGTCTGCCTTTAGTTGATGCATCTGTGAGCAAGTTATAGTTAGGTGATTCACTGATAGGGTCCAAAGGCGAGTAAAAGGATTCCTCATGGGTCAATGCAGTGGATCAGGAGTGCAGACAGAAGAATCCAACAGAATTCAGAGAGGCATAGAACTGGCACAGGCCTTTGTAGTAGAGGACCAGTGCCCATTTTCTATTGCCAAAACTGAAAAATTCATTAAGGTATTGATTAGTCTGCCCTGGCTTTATGCTAAAGGGGGGGTCATGTTAGACCTGGCTCTCTCTTCGGGGTCACCCCCAAACGCTTTGTCTATTACCCTCCACTTTTTGCGGAATTTGTTTTTGTTGGACTTGGGAATCTGTGCACTTTAACACTGCTAACCAGTGCTAAAGTGCTTGTGCTTTGGGGAGTCCTAACCACAGTGTGATTTGCAAAAACCTAACTGGCATATCTAATTTACTTATGTAGTGGTGAGTAAATGAATTGCTACCAGTGAGCCTGCAGCATGTATTTATCCGCCCACTCTAGTAACACCTTAAAACATGTCCCAGGCCTGCCTCGGCAGCTTGAATGTAGTTATAAATTGCCATTTTGACTTGGTCTACTCCTCCCATAGGATAGCAATGGGGATTCCTTATTACATTTAATAAGTGTAATTACTAATTGAGACATGTTTGCTACCTACAAAATTGTAGTGATAAAACCTCTTTAATGGTAAAGTCTGATTTATTATTAACATTTTGAAAATGTCACATTTAGAAGTTGGCATAATCCTGCCCTTTGTGCCTGCAGCCTGTCTCGGGTCATATGACTGAGTGCAGCTGACAGTTAGGCTTTGTGAATTCCTACCAGACAGTCAAATAATGGAGGATTTAAGTGTGCCTCAATGGACCATCAACTTGTAGGATGGGGTGGAGCTGAGCACAGCCCCACTTACAGCTGAATAGGCTGTTTCCTGTCTCCACAAAAAGGGCCAAAATACCCTGAATTTTCACTCCAGCCAGCCTGAAGCCAGGACAAAGGAGGCAGGAAATTCTAAGCACTTCAAAGAACCTTTCCAGAAGCCTCTCTCACCTTCCAGAAGAATGGCACCAGGGTATAAAAATAGCACCTTCAGACCCAATATGGTTACCCTGCCAGGAAGAAGGACTGCTGTGCTTCTGAAAGGACTGCCATGCTGCTGTGCTGGACTGCTGCTCTGAAAGAACTGCTGTCCTGCTGTGCTGACCTGCTGCCTGCTGCCCTCCTTGCCTGGGTAAGAAGGGTTGAACCTGCATCATTTGAAGAAAGAACCAAGAGTGACTCCAAGGGCTAGTTGATTGGTCTCCTGGTCTGAAGCTTCAGGTACATAACAGGCATCCAACAACCCTGCATCAGCACCTGGACTCTGCTAGCTGTGAGTCTACCCTGCCACCCCAGTCTTGGATTCTTGGATGTGGGCCTTAGGTGCTTACCGATGGCACCTACGCATCTTCTCTGCTGAGCAGGGTATCCTCGAGCCAAACTGATGCATTTTCATAGCTGAGCTGTAAGGCCTCAAGCAGAACTGAGACATCACCAATGCTGTGTTGACTGGGACTAGCGAAGAAGGTCCACATCACCCTTGCAGTCTTTTGAACCGGCACATCATGACAGCAAGGCCCATCTCCGACTGAGGTCCTCATATCCCTCATTGACCGCACCTTGACGAGGATTCCACCATCCACATCGCTGCCTCATAACTCCTCTGAACTGATGCATCGCCAGTTGTGTGCTGAATCGTCAATGCCCAGACTTTGCATCAATGGAACACTCGATGACCATTCAACAGGACCTCGCGCAGCAACCTCGCAGCATCTCAAAACTGGTGCATCGCTTCGCTGCGCTACGCTACTTCGCCTTGGATCCCCACAATGCTCTGCAACTAGGATTTAAGTTCAGAGGGAGTTCCCTGGTCCCAGTAGCCATCCCGCACTCCACTGCAGTCGGCTTGAAGTTGTGACTTTGTCCCGTTCCAGATATCCCTTGTTAGCTCTTTGAGCTTTTTGGTGATATTTTACCCTAAAACTTTATAATTCAATATCTCTGGTTTCCCGATTGTATTTGTGGCATTTTGGTGTTGTTTTATTTACTAAAATCTAGTTTATCTTTCTAGAGCTGGTGTGGGATCTTTTTATGTGTTGTTGTCACTGTTTCTACTGTTTGAAGTGTTGCACAAATACTTTTCACATTGCCGCTAAGTTTAACCTGACTGCACTGTGGCAAGCTACCACAGGATGAGCACAAGTTAATTTAGAATGTGCTTGTGCCTTACCCTGACTATGATTGTGGTTGCTGCTTGACCAGGGCTTACAACCTAGTCAACCAGTAACCCGATTTCTAACAAGGGGCATGGGCCACGATCTATTTCAGATACAGTTTGGTCATATCTGATGTAATGTAATGTAATGTAAAATACACTTCTATAGCGCTACTACCACTCCAAGGAGTATCTTGGTGCTCAGACCAACTCAGGTAGAATAGGTTGGGGGAAATAAAGGCGAACTTAGTCACAAAGTACTTTACACCAGTGCTCTACAAGCAACATCAGTGAGGGAGAAGATCCATGTTTTAAGTGCTTTCCTAAAATGGCTTTCATTAGGCATCGATCGGAGCTGCAACGGGAGTTTATTCCAGGCCTTGGCGCCTAAAAGGAAAAGAGATTTGCCACCTTTGGTTGCCAACTTAAATCTGGGTATTACCCGCAAGTTCTGATTTGCAGACCTCAGGCAGCGCATAGGCTGATATCGTTTGAACCCGTTGGACAGGTATCTAGGCCCTTGCTGTTGGAAAGTTCTGAAAGTAATCAGAAGGATCTTAAACAAGATCCGTTTACAGATCGGTAACCAATGAAGCGCCTTGAGCGCTGCCAAAGCAGATGACTTGTGGGGCCAGCGTAGCACTAAACGGGCAGTTGCGTGCTGGACCATCTGCAGCCTGTGGAGAACGGATTTATTTGCTCCCGCATACAGGCCATTGCAGTAGTCCAGTCTAGATTTTATCAGAGCAACTGCTACCGTTTTCCTTGCTGACAGTGGGAGAAGATCAAAAAACTTCCTCAAAGATCTAATAATATGGAAGCAAGTGCCGGCCACAGCCACTGCTTGTTGTTTAAAAGACAGCAGCTCATCGAATTTGATGCCCAGATTTCGGGCAGAGGAGATGGTATTAGGGGGGGCTTCAGCATCATCAGGCCACCAGTCTTTCGGGGAAAACAGATTTTGAGAGCCAAACGGCAAAATTTCCGTCTTGCCGGAATTACATTTGAGGTGATTGTTATTCGTCCACTCAAAAGTAGCCGTTAGGCAGTTTTTCAAGTTTTCCTCGGCCCCAGGCAATTCTCTATCCAGGACCAGAATAAGCTGTGTGTCGTCAGCATACGATATTGTGCTAATCTGGTAAGACGCGATTAGCTCAATCAGGGGCACCATGTACAGATTAAAAAGTACAGGGCTCAAACTAGAGCCCTGGGGGGCCCTGAGCTGACTACTTTGGCTTCAGATTGAAACTGGCCGAGTACCGTGACTTGGCGCCTGTTGTTAAGAAAGTTTCTGAACCACGCCAGTGCCACTCCTCCTATTCCTGCGTTAACTAAATGGTCCACTAAGATGGTGTGAGAGACCGTGTCGAAGGCCACTGATAGATCGAGTAAAATCAAGACGGCCTTCTTTCCCTGATCCACAGCCATTCGTAGGGTCTCTGCCGTAAACAGCAGGGCTGACTCGGTGGAATGTTTTGAGCGAAACCCTGATTGGTTGGGGTGCAAGATGTCATTCTCTTCCCGAAAATTCGTAAGCTGGTTATTAACGAATGTTTCCGTCAGTTTAAACACCAGGGGAAGTAGAGAGATAGGACGCAGGTTAGAAAGAGTGGTCGGGTCAGGCAGGGACTTTTTCTGGAGAGGCTTGACCGCTGCAAGCTTCCATTCACTGGGAATTTCTCCCGTGGCCAAAGATGAATTGATGATGCTGTTGATGATAGGGTTAGCCGTCTCCACTAGGGCCTGCAAAACCGAAGGTGGACAAGGGTCATACGGGAATCCAGATTTGCTTGCTAAAATAGCTTTGTTAGTCTCCTCTAAAGAAATCTGAACAAATGAGTTCAAACAAGGGGGGGTCATAGATATCTTACTTATCTCCGTCCCTTCCAAATTGCTAAAAGTGGAAGGCACAGGAGGAAATACCTTCACAATATCCAGGATCTTATCTTCAAAGTAATTAGCAATGGCATTACAGAAAGATTGGGACTGGGGGATTTCATGCGAAAGGGCTGACGGGTTAATGAAATGGTTTACTATCCTAAAAATTTCTTTTTGACCATTTCCAGGGGTAGATATCGCTTGCAAATAATAAGCTTTTTTAGCTAGCTTAATTGCTACATGATATCGTCTTCTGGCAGACTTATAGGTATCACGGGCAACAGCCTCATAGTTCCTACGCCACCTCCGCTCCAATGCTCTCACTTCACCTAATTCCTAACTCTTTTTACTTTCCAAACAGCCTTCATTTTTCCTACGTGTTGGGACCAAGAAGTTCCCCACTGTGGTTATCCAGTCGCAAAACTGCTGATAATCCGTGGAAGTATGACCTGTTGGAATGGGCTTGCTGTCTTTTATCTTCTCTACCAGATCTAACCTTGTAGGTAAGTTCCTCCACACTGGTTTGCTACTATTTACTGGGGTGTTGTGTTTAAGGAGGAGATCAAACGGAATTAAATCATGGTCAGACCATATTTGAGGACAAGGGGATTTAACTATTAGTCTCTCTGAATTAGAGCAGATACAATCTAGGACATGCCCTGCTAAATGTGTGGGTTCCAGGGTAAGGAGGGTAAGGCCCAGGACCTTAATAATGTCCAAAAAACGACTTACTCCCGGCTCTTTAGGAGAATCTAATTGAAGATTCAGGTCCCCCAGGACTGTAAAATAAGCAAACCTGGACACCAGGTCGCTCAGTACTTCTCCTAGAGTTTCTAAAAACTCAATAGGTGATCCAGGAGGACGGTAAATTAGGGCACCAGAGAAGGTAAAAGAGTCATGGATACCTAGGCAGAAGGCCATGGCCTCTGCCCCTTTAATGTCTGGTAACCCATATGTGGAACACTTCAATGTGTCGCGGTAGATAATTGCTAAGCCCCCACCTCTTTGCTGAGGCCTGTCTAGACGATGTATCAAAAAATTCTGTGGGGGGGCCACAGCTAGGTTCGGATTACACCAAGCTTTAAGCCAAGTTTCTGTGACTAGGAGCCAGTCTAAATGTAACTCCGTAATCAGGTCATTAATATTCTGGGCATTTTTACACATCGACCGGGCATTAATAAGCCCTCCTCGTAAAATAGAGGGTTGTGAAATTATTACAGGAGTAGGTTCTGGAATGAGCGTTACCTTGCAATACCACAGCAGACGGGACCATCCCACGTATCCGGTTTGACAACCTCATGGCAGAGCATAGGGGGCCTGTTTAGGGAGCATAATAGATCTCTAGACAAACCTGATTTTCCGGTATATGGAGCGTAACAGGAAGCATCATACAGCGCCTCCAGCGGCTCCTTAGCGCTGACGGGCGCAGACGGGCAAGACTCTGGCTCGACTCCGGCGTGAGTCCGGCACGCCCGCTGCGCGTCACCGCTGTGCGTCTCCATGGGAGGTTTAAATAGGACAACTCACCTCGCCTGGACGCATGAGCACTAGAGCGCTCAGCAAGATGGCGCCCCTAGAACGTCCCCAGCTACCCCCAAGATGGCAAGAAACACGAGGAGCTGCAGGTAAATCCGCTCAAAACAGCGGTGAGGGGCACAATTATAATGCAAGTGTGTACAATATAGAGCCTATTAAAATCAGGGGTTAAAAAACAATATTACAATCAAGATAAGCAAAAACGGGAATATTATTAAAAACACGCTCTGCTTTGCAAATGATCTCGCTTCAGCGCAAGGTGTTTGTAATCATGATGACAATCATGAGTTCCCACTCCTTCAGCTAGAGTGCTACGTATTCACACACCAGCAGTGAATTT
The DNA here is from genome assembly GCF_964261635.1 of Lissotriton helveticus. NCBI lineage: Eukaryota > Metazoa > Chordata > Amphibia > Caudata > Salamandridae > Lissotriton > Lissotriton helveticus. The sequence continues at coordinate 687,535,827 of NC_136057.1, read as the reverse complement.
CCATGGCCTAATCAGAAGGACATGCAGGAAACCTGTGGCAACACACAAAGGAATGCCAATCAGAAAACAAATAAGCTACTAAATCTGACCACACTTGTGGCATATACAGCTGACAGATCAACCCTGGGAAATATCAATGCTGTGGGATTTGTGGATCTCCTGTACTGACGGGTGCTTTGGAAGACAGCTGGTGTCCCAAACATACCACAATCCTACTCTCTGAATGCTGTCTCCCAATGCCATGACAAATATTTCAAGCTGCTTCCTACCTGTCATAATACCCTGGGAATAGAGAAGGTGACAAATCCTGTCACTGTTAATTGAACTAACAATGGACCAAAGTGATCTTGCCCACCATTTCTCTTTTACCAATCTACCCTACCTGGGGAAAACATTGAAAAAAGGTCCCCACATAATTACAGAAAAATATAATTAAGAACCACCTCACACATCTAGCCTTGCTCGAGACCACAACGAAGCATGGAGACGGCTATATCTTGCGTGGTAACTGCCCTCATCAACACCAGATGCGACCTTTAAATCCTCTCTTGCTCAATCTCTCTGTGGTCTTCATCACAGTCAAACGCCACGCACCAATACAATGCCTGGAAACAATCATTGAATCACTGCCAAAGTAGCGCAATGGCTGACATACTACCTTTCCAAATACCATCTACACCTTTCTAGACAAATGATTCGGTGTCTCTTCTCCGTTCACCACCTTGTGAATACGTTTGCAAACATACATACTTTGAGAAAGTGTGGGTAAACAAAGCATGTGTTTGTTCTGCCACTAATCTAACACATGCTGTTTTGTATTCTGTGCAGGAATGCTTTCGTAGGAGGTGTTAAACTAACTTGAAATAATGCAAAAAAGCACTTTCTAACAAAAGCATAATATTGAGCTGAATACTACCACAGTGAAATTTAGCACACTCCAGAAGGAATGGCGCCCCCTGGGTACTTGATGATCAAATAATACTCTTCTCTGCTGAAACGGCACTTGAGTAGCAGATGTGTTGTTATGTGACAAACTAACAAATAGCGCAACCAATCTTTATAAAGGTGTTTTTATTTGGAGTTGTTTCCGATCACAGTAAAATTAAGTCTCCTTCCATTCTCTTTCAGTTAGACAGAACAACATAGTTTACATTTGGCCGTTTTCAACAACTATTCATATGCTGTAGGATGCAGAGTTTAAGGGGCAGATTTATGAGGCCCTTGCGCCACGTTTACGCCGCTGTTGCGTCACGCAAGGCGGCGTAAACGTGGCGCATCCCTACGAACGATTTACAACGTGACGCATCTAGGCAGATGCGTCACGTTGTAAAGCCCTGCGCCGCTTGTGGGCGTTCCGGCGCAGGGTGGGCGTTCCGGGGCAGGTGCGCCTCGCAAAAGTGGCTGAGTGAAATCTATAAGATTTCACTCAGTCACTTTCAGGCCAATGCTGCGTCAAAAGCCTGCGCCTGCTTGAAGCAGGCGTAGGTCTTGATGCAGCATTGTTAAGATGGGGCACCCCCGAGCCTTGCTGGAGCTGCGTCGCGCTTGCGACGCAACTCCAGCAATGCGCCACCTTTACGGCACAGATGCGTCACGCATCTGTGCCGTTTTTGCCCCATGGTGCGCCGCATTATAAATGCGGCGCACCATGGGTGGCGGAGCTGTGGCGCACTGTGGCGCACATTAACTGGCGCATCCCTGGGGATGCGCCAGTTAACATAAATCTGCCCCTTAGTCCCTACAAATGTTACTTGATCCATTAACCATTAACTCTGATAAATCGACTGCCACCCCCTCACCCACTGCCCAAACTACAGAACAGATGCACTCTCAAGTCACCGGCTCAAGCTGACCTGGATTGCATTTTTGGTAGACATTGTTTCATTAGCAGGTGCCATTAAAGTATGTGTTTGGACTGTAGATTGCCCGAGGACGACAGATGAGTACACTAGACAGGCCAGGTGATGAAGTACTAAGTGAAACAAATACAATGATGATTTATCTGACTCAGCAACCACACCGTGATACCTTACACGAAAGAGAACTGTCAGCAGAAGTGAGTGAGCCATGATAACCCTGACTAGAGCCTGACAGAAATTAATTTTAAGAGCACTTTGTTCATCTATCTGTTGGTTGGTGTTTGAAGCATATGTTTTGAATACATTAAAGATTCAGATAGATAAAACAATACAACTTGAAGAGAAAACGAGAAGTAAGGCCAGGACTGTAATAAGAAACAGACACCAGACAAGGAATGCTTCTTAAATCTTCATTTGTCATTCAGTGCAATTTATCAATGTCTTTCTCCCAGGAAGCATACATATTCAATGGCTTTATTAAATGTAAACAGGCTCATTCCCAAGCCGAACTGGTTCACAAAGCACAAAGGAAGTCTAACGAGTAAGGTGAATTTCGTTTTACATGCAATTTATTTTTTCACCCATACTCAAATCGAATTACTCTGATCCTGCCAGAATAAAGTTGTCTACAACATTTAAAAGACCTTTATGATTGAAACATGCAGAGAATGTAAAACAGTGACTATCTCGGACAAAAACATACTGCAAAGCGCGATCATGACGCTCGCTCTCAGGTCCAGGTTTGATAGAATTATGCACTGAGTGGATGCAGAGCGCGGCTGATACCCTGAGTGGTACAAACAATAGCGTTATTTTAATGATGTGACTGATCTGTGTATACTATACTAGATATATCCAGCCAAACCTTGAGAATACATTTAGACATTCTTCAAACAGATCCTACTTGCTGTCTAGAGATGGCAAAGGGCCACCATTGAGAGAGAAGGATTCAGTACAAGGTCTTGTGGCGGCTTGCCTTAGTAGTTTTTATAGTGTGAACCAGGTGCGCATATTGGTTACTGGATTCAGGTGGAATATATGGGGGTTTGCACATTGAACTATGTGTGTTCAGTAGAAAAACACAACACGTTTCAGAGAAATGTCAAATGAAACCAAATAAGGCCAGCAGTGGTTTTACCTTACAGTGCGGTTGCTGCAGAGCGAAAAACGGATACTTCTACACATAAGGACATAGCAATTTGACCCAAAAGCAGTGCTTAATTTGTGAAGAAATAAGTGCCAGGGCTGTCGTCAGGAGGCCTCTGCAGCCTGCACCGCCCATTGCCCCAGCCAACGCTGCAAGTGACTTTTCAAACACACCTAGGAATCTCACGCTGCTTCAAGTGTGGCACTTCAGAATATTCCAGGCCCCAAAGCTATACAAATGGCTTTCATATTCCAGGCCCCAAAGCTATACAAATGGCTTTCAGTGGCCAGTATTAGTCATTTTAATGTATATTGAATTAGCAAATAACTGTTGTTATGCTCATCTCTAGGAAATTAAAAACAGCGCCACCATGTGACAGACTCAGAAGACCCGGTGCTGGCAATTAAGGGCCGGTGCAATGCACCAGAAACCACCGGCTCAAATTAAGCTCTGCCCGAAAGCAATAATGATTTGTTATGTGATTTTCCTGAGGCACCATCTTTTCTTTAGACAATACACAGACAAAACTCCATTTCCATTAAATGGACCATTTGTTGTTTAGACTTAAGAGTATTGTTTATCTGCTTAAACAATTATAGACATTTGTTTCTCTACTGTTAGTGCATTAATGTCTGACAGACATGTCCAGTCTGTCTGTGTTAAAAGTTGGCACTCCAGTAACAACGTGGACACTTGACATGTCCCAAGTTCTACCCTATTTGATCATCCTATGGAAGGTCCACAGCAATGAATAATGAAATGGAAAGTGTCATAAAACAATTGCCTTTGTCGGAGATTTTAAATGCTGTGACATCATTCAGGATTTCAAAGAGGCCTCAACAAGTTTTTCTGCACCAACTGAGAACATCTTCAAAGACTATTCCTATAGAATTTCTACCTATGTCCTAGGACAACTTTCAGAAATATACATCATTCACTGACACTAAAGCAGATTTCATATTTGCCATCTGCGCCAATCTGGACACAAATGTCAAACCGGATTCCATATAGAGTGTTGGAGCATATACAGTATCACTCTCAATAAGGAAGCTAAGGCAAAGAATGCCAGTTAAGGGTGGTCCAATTTCTTTCAATCCCCAATTGGAAAGCACAACCCAAAACTGTGTCAGTTCATAGTAATTACTCAAAAAGAGCATAGTTATCAGAAATATGAATTAAACGATCATTAGTGCAAACCATAAATATCAAATTTTTCAAACAAATACAGCATATGCATGATAAATTAAGTAGTGTATTGAGTCCTCCTTTCCAAAGGTTTAGCTCAAACATGTCAGGGTTCAGGCACGTTTATTCAGCACACTTTAAACTAGCTTCCTCTTAGGAAAAAAACATGGGCAAGTGCCACAGCTGGAATCTTTTCAGATGTAGAACTGTCCAATGATTTTTTGAGTCACAACATCTTGACACACTTAGTGCATACATTTCTATCAGTAAGCTTAACAACCTGTTTTCCAACTCTTACTATCCTCATAGGCTTAGAAAATGTAGGGACTGAATTAGATGGTAGTGGAGGGTGATACTCCGTCACAAGCGGGACGGATATCCCGTCCGCCGTATTACAACCCCATTATATCCAATGGAGGTCGTAATACAGCGGACAGGATATTTGTCATATTTGTAATTGAGTATTCCATCTGCCAAGATATAAATAAAGGCCCTTAGACTCCCCAGCCTTATCAAACCTCCCTTTTTCACACGCAGCATTCTTCCGCCTTCAAAGCAAACTCCACATTATCCGATTCACTCTCATTTTATCCAATACCAATCTCTCAGAAAATCTCCTAAACACCCTACTCATATCTGCATCACCTTCAACCCTTTCAGTCAAATCTAATATAATGTCTGTTTCAAATTACATACCAGAACTCTACCTAACAATTTTTCAAAATGAGATTTCTCACCAGCTGTCCTATGAGTCGTGCGATAACTCCACAGAAATTCTTTGATAATAGTCCACAATTCTTATCATTAGCTAGTACCAGTGATACAATTTCCTTCAAAACTCCAATCCATCTTTCTTCTATACCATAACTCAGAGGGTAATACAACACAGTCCGAATATGCTCAATTCCATGGCTTTATAAAAATGATTTAATCTCTGTAGATGTCAATTGAACACCATTATCCATAACTAGACTTCTGAGGAAACGCTCTCTTTCAAAAACGTCTTTCAAGAATTCAATAACGTTTATAGATGATACTTGATTCACAATTTTCACGTCTGGTCACTGTGACTTTTGATCAAAAAGTACTATACCATACACTTGGGTCTTTTATAAACACATGGGACGTGCAATATCCAAGGATAGTCTTTCCCATATCTACTGAGTAGGGAAATGAGAAACGTTACATTATCCATTCTGGTATCCCTATCTGTTTTCTGCAATTTGCACTGGTTGCACACTGTACACATGATCATAGTCTTTCTTCAACACATCTATCTACTCTGGGACACCAAAATTCACTTCTCATTTTTCTTTTCATAATAGCACGCCATTGTCAATAACTCAGCTGGATCTTTAGCAGTCCAGGTACTTTCGTATGTCTTTATACTGTCCGATAGCTCAGGTAAAATGTTATTAACAAACTGATTAGCAAAAATGCGCTTTCCTTGTACTGTCTGGATGTCCTGTCCACTGTGTCCTTTAAAAATCTCTTCTATTCTGCTAAAAAAATCAGTCACTTCTTCTCCCTCCTTCTGTCTACATGCAGTCATTTTATCCCAGTCTACTTTTTGTCTAGGCAGAATTTCCTGCATGCGTGTTATAATGTGTCCAGGTAAATCTTTTAACACTTGTGGCACATCCTCTCCTGCTCCTCTACGATTATCCGCAGCCGCTATCGCTCCCCAGTTAATGTGTGCCGAATTATGATCCCTAACGGGGCGCCACAATTCCTGCGGTACCAAAAAATCGAACAGAAGATCAACATCTTTCAATATCATGGGCGTTAAACTAAGAGCAGATTCAAGATGCTCATAAAACACTTTCGGATTACTTCTAGGATCAGGCAACTCTTTCTTTAGGGCCAATAAATCAGCCCTCGTCCATGGGGTGTGCACATATTGCCTGATGGCGGGGAGGTTTCCACCCCTTGGATCAGGAATTGGGTGTACTTCTCTCATAGGGAAAGCTGCGGTATCATGCTCGTGTTCTGGACCAAAATGCTGGTAGATATGTTGACCGGTGGCGTTATGCATAATAATATCTAGCTCTTTGTGATAGTGATAACAAGCATTAAATGCATTTTCACATTCTGTGTTCGTTAATATGGATTGTTCGCTCTCCCTCCATAATTTGTGTAACCACATTGGTATTCTAAAAAGAACAGGACTATTCTCTAACAAGAGTTCACAGTAGTCAAGCAATCTAGTCGCCATGCTATTAATAACAAGATTTCTAGCTCTTAGTTCCTTCATTCCCTCAAATGTTTCCCAGGCTCCTCTCTTTGTTATGTCCCCAAGATCCATCCATTTTTGTGCCATCTTTTTTATAGTTTCTTTTTCATTACGACCTAATCGGGTGTGTCTAACGGACATGTCTGGTGTTCGCCTATTTGTCATTGGTGATCTAAACCACGGGGAATTCGGCCAAATGTTTGCTCTTTGTGCGTCTGATGCGGGGGAATCACTTTGTGAAGCGAGGGGTGTCATTGGTACTGGAAGTGTCACGCTGGAAAGTGCTGGAGTGGACGGTGTTGCTGGGATGCTTCCTACAGATCCATGTGTGCCCTGCAAAGTATTAGTAGGAGAGACTGTTTGTTGGGCGGTTAGTTGGGCCTGAGCTGGTGCAGCGGGGGCGGATGCTTGTTGGGCCGGTACAACGAGAGGGTGCACAGGCTGTGCTTGTGGTGGGGCAACAATATTAGGTTGTTGGCCCCCAATACCCGGACCTGGTGGGGGTGGCGGTATTTGGACAATATTATATGGAGGAGGTTTGTCTAACAAGTCCTCTAATACCTCATCAAGAGGAGGGCAATTCCTTTGGTCTACTGCGATAAAGCATTTTTCTGTTTTCATCCTAAATTCTCTGTCATGCTGTTCTATATTCTCACTTATCTTCATATTATTATAATCTGCCACTTTGGCCGTAGTTGTTTTATTCTTTTCTCTCTCTCTATCTTGTTTTTGTTTCATGTTCCTAGTTCTAGCATATTTCTCCCATGTTTGAAATGCTTCAAACATAGCAGGTCGGACTTTTCGTTCCATCATACATTGCTGTAAATACTGTAACTTGGCTAAATCAAAGGTACCATCAATAGGAAACTGTAATTCTTTATCCTTTTTTGTGTACTCATGCCATATTCTATTGTATAAATTCACATTTATTCCCTTTTTTATCATTAATATCCAACCTGGACTATCTTCAACAGGGGCGGGGACGCTTTCGTCCAACTGGTGACCTGACTTTATACAACAGAACGTTTTAGAAATGCATTTCTTCATTGTTCCTATTTATTCTTTTAGTTATAACTATCCTTTTACTCTTTTACTCAAAACTTATTCAACAACCCTAGTTAACCAAACTTCTTTTTAATAAAACATGCAACAGAACAATCTCACCAATCTGTGGTGTGTCCTGAATCGTCCGACTGTTGGTCTTCGGACAACACGTCTGTTTCAGAAGGGATCAGCTCGTGGACCTCTGCCGGGGAATCCTGTGTCAAGAGGCCAGTCGGGACTTCAGATGGCAGCTGCTGCGGAGAAACGCCGTCTCCTTCGTGCAGGGGCCCCTACGATCATTCGGTCCTCAGTCGCACCTCTCAACCACGGACTCAGCTAGCCGTTGGATATCCCACGGAGAGGTCCCACCAGAGTCGCCAATTTGTCGAAGTGGATTTCTTCTACCTCGCCCAGGTATGCTCACAAAGGAAGACCAGCAGTCGGAGGTAACTGTAACATAAAAAGATTTATTGCGCTCGAGCGGGTACACCACCTCACAGCTCCATGTGGCTATGAGAGAAGTGGACAACTTACAAAGTCATAGACAGCCTTATATACTTTTGTGCTGGAATAAGCGTAGGTGGGAATGAATACACAGATCAGCAACTGCCAAGGATGATGAATGATCCCAGGACGGACCCACGTACTAGTCAGGACGAGTCACTCTGGAAATATGTATATTTGGCATGCAGAACGCAAATATAAAGGTTACTCACTAAACCCCATCAGTCATCAATAATCTTGTGATACATAGAATAAAGCAGAACTATGCATAACTTGTGCCAAGTATAAACATAGGCGGGCCTGTGGTTACAGAGTCAGGCGCTCACTTGATTACTCATCCGGATATGGAACAAAAGGTTATGTCTCCTGTGTCAACAGTAATTTATCACCATCAGCAGTGTTTAGTTAACTGTAATACATTGGCAGTAGTTAGGTAGGAAAGTTAAACAAATGAGTCATTGACCTTTAAGCAATGCACCCTGCTCTACTTGTGTGTCATAAAGCAGAGTACAAACATATGCTCTGGGGTCGATCGATGTATCATCGTTTCTTCGTGCAGATGAAGTGGCCATGTTATATGTGCTGAGGTGGCAGGCTAGAGAAAACTTAACTCAAAATGGCTGCTGGAAAATACAAAATGGAGGAGCTTTCGTCCATTACAAAAACTGTATTTTCACAATCGACCCTTTGGACGCAAGGTCCAACATTTTGCTGTGGCCTAATGTACATGTTCGTAGATAGGCCGGCTGTTACTATAGTGTGCCTCATTGCGCTCATTAACATAGTCAACTGTGTTGGTGTCAGTGGGGCTGTTATCCGAGATATCAATATCCATCAATTGTTGAGTTTCAATATCTCTCATTATAAGTGCATTGGACACTGTCACAGGGGGCATCGGGGGTGGTTTAAGCAATCGCCCCAGACACTGGCAACACATGGGCAGGCAATTAATGAAAATGCAGTACCCAATCACCACGAGGAAGATAATCACCAGAAACATCCCTATCTTCCAGCCCCAGGCGGATAAAGCATTCCAAAAGGAACCTACAGGGTCCCAGGGGCCAACATCATTATGGGCCTGAGCTCCTATATCATATAGTCTCTTGACAGCTTCTCTAACTGATGTAGATGAGTCAGGAACGTATGAGCAACAGGAGGACCCGATCACCCTACAGACTCCACCCCGTTCTGCTAACATCATGTCTAGCACAACCCTGTTTTGAAGGGCAACGAGTCTAAGAGCCTTCAGCTCAACTGTGATGTTCTCAATTACACCTGCGGTCTCCTCTATAGTCGCCTCTAATAGACGGGACAACCTACGTATGTTTCTGGAGTTTATGGCAGGGCCATACCAAGGAACAAAGGCCTTTAGCACATCACCAGCTATCTCACCCACTGTATCTCCTTGATCAACACTCCTCCTGCCCCTTAGAGTTCTGGATGCTCTATTCACTTCTGCAGTACTTTTTACAGACAATGCTGGTGTTACAAGACCCAGGTGGCAGCAGCCACCCCAGTTCACTGGCAGCCAAATGTAGGCCCTGGAACCACAAATGAAATAGACTGAGTCACCAACATAAAGTGGAACAGTTATTTCCTGGGAAGACACTTCAAATGTTATATTGCAATTGGTACTATTCCCCATGTCAGTGGTACCGTTACTCCTGATACATATACTCCCAAGTACACTACGCTGCCTCATTTTCAAAAATGGTACCTGTCTTGTGTCCCTCTGGAGCGGAGGTGCGCTATCATTTTTTATCAAAGACAGTGGGGTGAATATATTTGAAAAGGGGAATGTTGCATTGGGCAAAATAACTTCAGAGCAATTCCCTGCCTGGAGAATGTCTTTGTCATAATGGGTATACAAGGAGGCAGTTGATGTTCTGGTGGTAGAACGGGGAGTTACTAAGCTACTGAAAACTCTTATTAACTCAACTTTCAGCATTGCAATGTGTAATGCATAACAGGACGCCTCAAATGGCAGGGGTACTTGGAGAAGGGGTATACCTTCATCTACATAAGCTGGGAATTGCATACAGATCCAACAATTATTTTTATCAATGACTTGGTGGGTCTGATGAAGTAAGGTAAGGAAAGAATTGTGACGCATCTCCTCTCTGTGATCCATATCCTCTGGTGGTACTGTAACTGAGGGGACAAAGTCAGAGGGAAGCTCTGATGGAAGCGGGGCTGTTTTTGCAATAGGATGGTAGATCTCTAGAAGATATAGTAAACCAATGACCAAAGACATTATGCAAAACAACATACAAAATATGCATAGTTTGGAGTACCAACGCCCCTTCTTGTTCAATTTAAGGGTAGAATATGTATCCTCCATCTCTAGTAAAGGAAGGTGTCTTGTTGTTCTTCCAAACAAATATACCATTCGAAATATTCCGTATTTTTGAAATATACAATCTCACAAGTGCGGCAGTTCAACAGTGTTCGTTATAGGCCTCACTGTTACAGACCTTGCAATTGGGGGAAATAACACAAATTCGACCTCACACCCTCTTCCCCTATGGGTCGCTGGGCTTCGGAGGCGATCCTGTCTTCTCTTTGCAGATCAGAGTTGGCAGTGTCCTTATTCTACTAACCTCACTGCACAAGTTAGTCCTTTAAAGTTGGCACTATTCAGTGCGGCAGTTGGTGCTTGCTCCGTCCTAAGCACTCTTCAATTTCCTTGGGCGTAGATTGTATCCTGATGCAGCTGGTTGATCATCGATGCGTGCAGGAGTGCAGTCACCAGTCCTTCGGTCAGAACGGTCCTCTTCCGGGGGCAGCTCTGGCCAGAATGGTGGTGCTCTCTTCACGTTAGAAAGATGAATCCAGTTTTTGTGTCCGTCACATCGAACCGCCGTCTGTGTGACTAACAAAACTTGCGCTGGCCCTTTCCACCTGGGCTGTAGGCTGTTCTTCCTCACAAAGTTCTTGGTCAGGACCCAGTCCCCGGGCCTGATATCATGCACTTCTCCTTCCAGAGGCGGGGACCAAGTGTCTCTGACCTGTTGGCGAATGGTAGACAGGGCAGAAGTTAGTTCTTTACAATAATCCAATAAAGCAGAATGCGTCAATTCTTGCAACTTTGGTGGAGAGGCAAACCCATATACATTTGCTGGTTTCCCCATAACGAGCTCATATGGAGAGAGTCTGTTTTTGGCTGTAACAGTTGTCCTCATGGAGAACAAGGCTAAGGGCAAAGCATCTACCCAACTGAGAGTGCTTGATGCACATATTTTTTGCAGTTTATTTTTCAATGTAGCGTTGCAGCGCTCCACAAGCCCTGCCGCTTTTGGGTGATACACTGAATGGAACTTTTGTTGCACCCCTAATCCTTGACATACTAGATCCATTATTTTATTCGAAAAATGTACCCCGTTATCAGACCAGAGGCTTCTGGCCAAGCCGTAGCGTGAGAAGTACTCTTTCAGCAACATCTTGGCCGTGCTTAATGCGGTGTTGTCTTTCAAAGGGAATGCCTCCACCCAATTACTGAAACTACATATAACAACCAAAACATATCTCTTGCCATTGGCAGGGGGCATTTCTATGTAATCCATCTGAAGGCATTCAAAGGGGTATTCTGGCAATCTAAAATGACCCGGTGGTACTTGTATCCCTTTTCCTACATTATGGAGAGCACAGGTCATACAGTTCTTGGATAATTTTACAGCTGTCTTCCTAATGTTTTTGTTGACCCATATCTTTTCAATGGTATTTGTCATTCCATCAGCCCCCAAGTGTGCCGGACCATGAACCATGTGAAGCATGGGTAGGAGAAAACTGTCGGGCAGGACCCACTTTTTCAAATCACCAAGTGTGTGCATCCAAGCCCCAAAATGTGTGTCAAAATAATATCCTTCCTTAACCCACTGCTTCTTTTCATCTTCACTTGCAAAGTCTTGAATGTCTTTTATCTCTTTATATGGATCAATATTTGTCTCTTCTTCTTTAGATCGTGACACTACATATGTTAAGGTGTACTCACTCAATGCAGTGTGTTTTGCTGTTTCATCGGCAAAAGCGTTTCCCTGACCTACATGGTCTGTAATTTTCTTGTGTGCACTACACTTCATGATAGCCAATTTAGTCGGTAATGCAAGAGCATTTAGCAGTCTGGTAATCAAGGTGCCATGCTGTATTTTTGCACCTCCAGATGTGATGTACCCTCTTTCGGCCCATAACCGGCCGAAGTTATGTGCCACCCCCCAGGCGTATTGGCTGTCGGTGTAAATGTTTACGGCTAACTTCTCTGAGAGCTCACATGCTCTAGTTAAGGCGATCAACTCGGCTGCCTGAGCAGACATCTGTTCTATTTTACATGTTTCAACAACTGTCTTATTTGTTGTGATTGCATAGGCTGCAGAGGTAGTTCCATCTGGTCTTTTTAAACAAGAGCCATCCACAAATAGTGTTCCATCGACATTTTGCATAGGTGTGTCTGCCAAATCTACTCGACCTTTTGTTTCAGTTTCAGTAACAATCACGCAATCATGTTGTACTTCATCCTGCTCCAAAGGGAGAGGCATCAGAGTAGCTGGATTTATGGTGTTACACCTCTGCAAGGTCACGTTAGTGGCCATTAGTATTAGCTCATACTGAGTCAACCTGGCATTAGTTAAATGTTGAGTTTTGGTTTTGTTCAGCAGTATGTCTACTGAATGAGGTACGTAAACCACAACTGGATGTCCAAGTACAATAGAGTCTGCCTGTCTTACTGCAGCAGCCGCCGCAGCAACATTTCTGAGGCAGTTCGGTAGACCTCTTGCTACCGGATCCAATGTTGAGGAAAAATAGGCACATGGTCTATTCTTCTCTCCATTTTTCTGGGTTAGTATAGCCATTGCGCATCCTTCTTTCTCATGTACGAACAATGCAAAGTTCTTAGTGTAATCTGGTGTGCCCAAAGCAGGTGCATTGCATAAAGCAGTTTTCAAAGCCACAAAGCTATCTTGATGCTCTTGATCCCAAGGAACAGGATCTTCCACATCTTTGTGAGTCAAGGACAGTAATGGCTTGGCCAGATAAGAGAAATTTGGTACCCATTGCCTACAAAAGGAGACCATTCCAAGAAATGCACGCACATCTTTTTGTGTTCTAGGTCTGGGAATGTTCTGCACTGTTTGTATTCTGTCAGATGATAATCTCCTCCCACCTTTCGACAGGAGATGACCTAGGTAGGTTACCTCCTGTTGACAGTACTGTAGCTTAGCTGGCGAAACCTTGTGTCCATGCGAAGCAAGAAAAGTTAGAATAGCATGCGTAGCTTGCTTACAAATTTCATTTGTTTCAGCTGTTAACAGTAAATCATCCACATATTGCAGTAATACTGTACCTGGTGGTAAAGCACAGTCATCTAGTTGTCTCTTTAATGCCTGACTATAGATGCTAGGGCTTTCTGTATACCCCTGGGGAACCCGACAAAATTTGTACGATCGCCCATGGAAACTGAAACTGAACAGATACTGGCTGTCTGGGTGTATGGGGATACTGAAGAAGGCATTCTTCAGATCTATGACGGTAAACCACTGGGCTGAAGGTGGTACAGACGAAAACATTGCTGTAATGTCGGGTACAACAGGGTATTGTGGTTCCACTATTTTATTTATGGCTCTCAAATCAACAATCATCCTATATTTGATCTGTCCTGTTCCATCATCACGCTTAACCACAGGTAAAATTGGACTGTTACAGGGACTGCTTGTAACTTCTTGTATTATCTCCCGTTGCAATAAGTCTGAGATAACTAATTTCAGACCTTCCTCACCTTCTTTTGATATTTTGTACTGGGGGATGCGAGGTAGTCTGACATTTGGCTTTACTGTAATATGCACTGGCTCAATATCCATTTTCCCTACATCGTTTGGTCCGTGTGCCCATAAATTTGGATCAATATCTCGCAGTTCAGGCGGAATGTTATTTTTATCTGTAACCATGTATTGTCTAGACACTTTTTGCTTCTTACAAGTTAAGTAAACACCATCTGGTGTACAGTATATAGTAGCATGCATCATTTTTAAAGCTTTTAAACCAAGCAAATTTAGCGAACATTTCTCTGTTAGTACAAATGGCATACTCCCTGTTATAGGACCAATTGTGAAGTCCAATGGTCGTGAAATGGGGCTTGTGACAACAGCATTTGAAAATCCCACCGACTTATCTAATCTTCCCGAGAGAGGAACATGGGGGAGCAAGCGGTGGGAAATCGATGTATTAGTGGCACCAGTATCTAGAAGAAATTTCCTCTCCTCACCTTCAACTACCATTTTTACATATGGGCCTGAAGAATCCACTGGTATCTGCACTCGCTCCCTGTCCTCTCCTGGGCATCCCTATTGTGTCCAGTCCTCGTTGTCATCATATGGTGTATAATCTTGAGTGAAATACGCATTGTTCCTATTATTGTCAAAATAATTTGCCTGCTCAGTGTCACTGTAATTTCTTTGCTGTCCTCTACCTCTCCCCCTGTCTGCACGGGGAGTTGAATTTCCTCTGTAAGTGTTTGCACTATTTCTCATAGTTTGACCCTTGCCCTGTAAGTAAGGGCACTCATTCTTCCAATGTCCCTCCTCATAGCAGTTAGCACATTGATTATATCCTAACCCTGCTCTCTGTTGCGCCGGAGCTGAAGCAGCGCGACCAACCCCACGACTACGTCCACCTGCCCTCTGAAAGTTTGTACGTCCTCTTGACCTTCCTCTGTCAGGAAAAGCTTGCTGCATTAACGCTTTTGTCTTCAATTCCTTCATTTGCTTATCCTTTTTTCCCTTCTCTGAATTTCTCTTATTTTCATAATAGCACGCCATTGTCAATAACTCAGCTGGATCTTTAGCAGTCCAGGTACTTTCGTATGTCTTTATACTGTCCGATAGCTCAGGTAAAATGTTATTAACAAACTGATTAGCAAAAATGCGCTTTCCTTGTACTGTCTGGATGTCCTGTCCACTGTGTCCTTTAAAAATCTCTTCTATTCTGCTAAAAAAATCAGTCACTTCTTCTCCCTCCTTCTGTCTACATGCAGTCATTTTATCCCAGTCTACTTTTTGTCTAGGCAGAATTTCCTGCATGCGTGTTATAATGTGTCCAGGTAAATCTTTTAACACTTGTGGCACATCCTCTCCTGCTCCTCTACGATTATCCGCAGCCGCTATCGCTCCCCAGTTAATGTGTGCCGAATTATGATCCCTAACGGGGCGCCACAATTCCTGCGGTACCAAAAAATCGAACAGAAGATCAACATCTTTCAATATCATGGGCGTTAAACTAAGAGCAGATTCAAGATGCTCATAAAACACTTTCGGATTACTTCTAGGATCAGGCAACTCTTTCTTTAGGGCCAATAAATCAGCCCTCGTCCATGGGGTGTGCACATATTGCCTGATGGCGGGGAGGTTTCCACCCCTTGGATCAGGAATTGGGTGTACTTCTCTCATAGGGAAAGCTGCGGTATCATGCTCGTGTTCTGGACCAAAATGCTGGTAGATATGTTGACCGGTGGCGTTATGCATAATAATATCTAGCTCTTTGTGATAGTGATAACAAGCATTAAATGCATTTTCACATTCTGTGTTCGTTAATATGGATTGTTCGCTCTCCCTCCATAATTTGTGTAACCACATTGGTATTCTAAAAAGAACAGGACTATTCTCTAACAAGAGTTCACAGTAGTCAAGCAATCTAGTCGCCATGCTATTAATAACAAGATTTCTAGCTCTTAGTTCCTTCATTCCCTCAAATGTTTCCCAGGCTCCTCTCTTTGTTATGTCCCCAAGATCCATCCATTTTTGTGCCATCTTTTTTATAGTTTCTTTTTCATTACGACCTAATCGGGTGTGTCTAACGGACATGTCTGGTGTTCGCCTATTTGTCATTGGTGATCTAAACCACGGGGAATTCGGCCAAATGTTTGCTCTTTGTGCGTCTGATGCGGGGGAATCACTTTGTGAAGCGAGGGGTGTCATTGGTACTGGAAGTGTCACGCTGGAAAGTGCTGGAGTGGACGGTGTTGCTGGGATGCTTCCTACAGATCCATGTGTGCCCTGCAAAGTATTAGTAGGAGAGACTGTTTGTTGGGCGGTTAGTTGGGCCTGAGCTGGTGCAGCGGGGGCGGATGCTTGTTGGGCCGGTACAACGAGAGGGTGCACAGGCTGTGCTTGTGGTGGGGCAACAATATTAGGTTGTTGGCCCCCAATACCCGGACCTGGTGGGGGTGGCGGTATTTGGACAATATTATATGGAGGAGGTTTGTCTAACAAGTCCTCTAATACCTCATCAAGAGGAGGGCAATTCCTTTGGTCTACTGCGATAAAGCATTTTTCTGTTTTCATCCTAAATTCTCTGTCATGCTGTTCTATATTCTCACTTATCTTCATATTATTATAATCTGCCACTTTGGCCGTAGTTGTTTTATTCTTTTCTCTCTCTCTATCTTGTTTTTGTTTCATGTTCCTAGTTCTAGCATATTTCTCCCATGTTTGAAATGCTTCAAACATAGCAGGTCGGACTTTTCGTTCCATCATACATTGCTGTAAATACTGTAACTTGGCTAAATCAAAGGTACCATCAATAGGAAACTGTAATTCTTTATCCTTTTTTGTGTACTCATGCCATATTCTATTGTATAAATTCACATTTATTCCCTTTTTTATCATTAATATCCAACCTGGACTATCTTCAACAGGGGCGGGGACGCTTTCGTCCAACTGGTGACCTGACTTTATACAACAGAACGTTTTAGAAATGCATTTCTTCATTGTTCCTATTTATTCTTTTAGTTATAACTATCCTTTTACTCTTTTACTCAAAACTTATTCAACAACCCTAGTTAACCAAACTTCTTTTTAATAAAACATGCAACAGAACAATCTCACCAATCTGTGGTGTGTCCTGAATCGTCCGACTGTTGGTCTTCGGACAACACGTCTGTTTCAGAAGGGATCAGCTCGTGGACCTCTGCCGGGGAATCCTGTGTCAAGAGGCCAGTCGGGACTTCAGATGGCAGCTGCTGCGGAGAAACGCCGTCTCCTTCGTGCAGGGGCCCCTACGATCATTCGGTCCTCAGTCGCACCTCTCAACCACGGACTCAGCTAGCCGTTGGATATCCCACGGAGAGGTCCCACCAGAGTCGCCAATTTGTCGAAGTGGATTTCTTCTACCTCGCCCAGGTATGCTCACAAAGGAAGACCAGCAGTCGGAGGTAACTGTAACATAAAAAGATTTATTGCGCTCGAGCGGGTACACCACCTCACAGCTCCATGTGGCTATGAGAGAAGTGGACAACTTACAAAGTCATAGACAGCCTTATATACTTTTGTGCTGGAATAAGCGTAGGTGGGAATGAATACACAGATCAGCAACTGCCAAGGATGATGAATGATCCCAGGACGGACCCACGTACTAGTCAGGACGAGTCACTCTGGAAATATGTATATTTGGCATGCAGAACGCAAATATAAAGGTTACTCACTAAACCCCATCAGTCATCAATAATCTTGTGATACATAGAATAAAGCAGAACTATGCATAACTTGTGCCAAGTATAAACATAGGCGGGCCTGTGGTTACAGAGTCAGGCGCTCACTTGATTACTCATCCGGATATGGAACAAAAGGTTATGTCTCCTGTGTCAACAGTAATTTATCACCATCAGCAGTGTTTAGTTAACTGTAATACATTGGCAGTAGTTAGGTAGGAAAGTTAAACAAATGAGTCATTGACCTTTAAGCAATGCACCCTGCTCTACTTGTGTGTCATAAAGCAGAGTACAAACATATGCTCTGGGGTCGATCGATGTATCATCGTTTCTTCGTGCAGATGAAGTGGCCATGTTATATGTGCTGAGGTGGCAGGCTAGAGAAAACTTAACTCAAAATGGCTGCTGGAAAATACAAAATGGAGGAGCTTTCGTCCATTACAAAAACTGTATTTTCACACTACTCATACTGTGATGTCCCTCATGAGCCATGTTTAAAACAGTATGTCTCGACATTTTGGGAACAACCATCTGTTCACCTCAAAACACTGGGGGCCAGATGTAGGTAATCACATATTACCGATTCCTAAATACCGAATTTTACCGATTCAGTATTTAGGAATCTGTAAATGTGATGTAGCTAATAATTTGGTAAATGTTACCGTATTGGTAATATTCGGTATTTACCGATTCTGTATTTACCTGGAGGACCATAGGAATGAATGGGAATTACCGATTCGGTAAATACCGAATCGGTAATAGGGGGAAGACTTACAAGGGTGGCAGGGTGTCACATTGACACCCTGTTGCACCCCTGAATAGTCCATGGGTGCACATGTGGCACACATACATGCCCTAGAGGCATGTATGTCTGCCACATGGCACTTTTAAAAAAGCACAAAATTGCTTTTTTAACGGTTTTCGATATTTACTACCAACTTGTAGTGGGTGGTAAATAACGAATCCTTAAATGAGACATGCACTCACTTGAGTGCTCCCTACATAAAGGATTTGGTAAATTACCGATTCGGTATCTTAAGGATTCGATAATTTACAGATTCCTTAAATTACCGATTCGATAAATTACCGAATCCTTCCATTTGGCCTCCTACATCTAAAAATTCTAATACTGGTCGGTAACGGCCGAAATTCGGTAATTTAGGCTGTTACCGAACGGTCTTAGGCTACCTACATCTGGCCCTAGGCCCTTTAATTTATATCGTTTTCAGCAATGCCAAAATATGATAAATAATTCCACCGGAGGACGATGATCTGTCATTACTTTAAAACTTGTGCCATATACATATGTTCTAAAATACTCTATGCCACACCAATGCACTCGAGTTACTTTTTCCAGCCTAGAATACTTTAGCTCAGCTCCTGGTGATAATTAATGGTGGGCTGAGTGTCACTTCGCAGAATTCCATGGAGTTGGCTAAAAACACAGTGGAGTTCTGCTACGCATTGCTCCACACCGCCCCCTGCTGCCACCACCCCGAGGCTGCCGCAGACTTACTTGGTCACGTTGGTATTTCCATGCCCTGCCGGACTGTCCTCCAGGATGCCTCCTCTCTCCACTCCAGGCTCGTCCGACTCCCCAGGCAAAACGAAACATCTATTCTCAACGTCACTCTCTGAAGGACTGCTCATGCACGCGCATGCACACTCCTCGCAAGAGTGACTTAGAGCATCTGGGGAGTTGGACAAGCCTGGAGTGGAGAGGACTGGAGACAGCCAGGAGGAGGAAGACCGCACGGGCAGGGCAAGGAAGCACCAGCGTGACCAGGTAAGCCAGAAAGTGGGGTGGGTGGCAGGGCAAACCCCGCTACACCGAGGAGTCAGAGTCTTTTGCTAAACTCCATGTTCCCAGCAGAGCATGGAATTGAAAAAACGCTGCATACTCTGCTGTCGTAGCAGAGTATTGTGCCCGGGATAGTGAAAATGGTTGCCAATTTACAATTATCATACTGTAACACAACTATCCCAATGCTTACATTGCTTACATAAGCCATGATAACTGAATTTCATTTTATATAAAATGAAGATAAAGCTGAAGCTTTCGCAATAGCTTTTTTAAGATAATTAAACCTGAAAATACAGTTATTCCACAAACATGTTTGTTTTTTCTTCATTAACTTCCTCATGTTTTTAGTTCTATTGCAAAACAATCAAATGATCTTTGCATAATATTCCACCAGACCAACAAATTATCTTAGTTGATCTTTTGCATCTTCAATAGCCTTGACTAAGCTATGTTTAGGTGCAATAACCTGTTTACTGATGTGATCTAGATAATCAATTAAATCCATTTCAAATATATATATATTTTGGGTTATGGTTAACCCACTTGTCTCTAAAATTGACAAAGGTTTATGCAATGTTTCTGTTTGGTCTTCCTTCGTTTTATAGAATACAAGAATATCATCTCGAAAGTATAACACATTTTTCTCATTCATAAATAAATTAAGCCTTAGTTTTTGACACAATTTTAAACAACAAGGGACCCCAATCAAGTCAAACAGGGACCTCGGGGAACAGTTTTATGGAAACAACAGTGGTCCCATGCTTATGTAATACAACACACCAAATAAATATAGACGAAATCGCTTCTATATTAACCTCGGGGAACAGTTTTATGGAAACAACAGTGGTCCCATGCTTATGTAATACAACACACCAAATAAATATAGACGAAATCGCTTCTATATTACCTCGGGGAACAGTTTTATGGAAACAACAGTGGTCCCATGCTTATGTAATACAACACACCAAATAAATATAGACGAAATCGCTTCTATATTACCTCGGGGAACAGTTTTATGGAAACAACAGTGGTCCCATGCTTATGTAATACAACACACCAAATAAATATAGACGAAATCGCTTCTATATAGTTTTTGACACACCACAGATGCAGATATTAGACAAAATAGCATTTTTTTATAATTATCAACCTTCAGTGTTATAAAGGAAGTATAGTGTTTACTTTCATCATTGTTAGACCTGTCAGCCTCAGGGTGGTGTTCTCCTGAACATTTTGCCTGTTTGTCTCACTTTTTACTGAACTGTTTTTATTGGCAGCAGGACTTTTGTCCCTTTAGCGCTGCTAACCAGTGCTAAAGTGCATATGTTTTCTCCCTAAACATGGTAACATTGGATTATCCACAATTGGCATATTTAATGTACTTATAAATCCCTAGTAAAGTGCACTATATGTGCCCAGGGCCTGTAAATTAACTGCTACTAATGGGCATGCAGCAGTGATAGTGCCAAACACTCAAGTAGCCCTTTAAAACCCATTTCCGGCATGTTACTGCAGGATCAGGTGTGTGCAGTTTTCACTGCCATGTCAGCCTGGCTTTTAAAACCGTCTGCCAAGCCTTAAACTCAAATTTTATTTCATATAAGTCACCCCTAAGGTAGGCCCTTAAGTAGCCTAAAGGGCAGGGTGCTGTGCAGTTAGAAGGCAGGACATACACTTTTCAGTTTGAATTGGCCTGGTAGTAAAATACTCCTACATTTGTGTTATCACTACTTTGAGGCCTACCCCTCCCAAAGGTTAACATTGTCAAATTCCTGTTACATCTAGTAAGGGTAATTCCTAATTAGAAGGGGATAGAATTATCATGTTTAGTACATATAGATTGTAATAATATATTCTCTTTAATTGTAAAGTCAAATTTATCGTTACAATTTTAAAAATGCCACTTTCAGAAAGTTGAGAAAAAGGAATCCCAGATCTCACTCTGGGAATGCCCAATGCACTACAGGGGTGTCTCTTGGAACAAGTGTACAAAATATAAACACATCAAAGTTGAAGAATCTGATTACTCGTTGACAAATTTTTCAATAGTCCACAATTGAATTAATAAATGAATCAGAAGAAAAGTAATCCTCCAGTCTTCAAATCATAGGTAGCAGTAAGTCGTTTATTCTTGGAAACCTGATGGAGCAGTTCACAAAATCAAGATGGTATGCTTAACGTCAGCATCAAATGAATGATTAAATGTCCCAATGCATTTCGGGCTAACAACAAAGCCATTTGTCAGGGGAATCTGCAGAACATTAATACATGTATTGAGAATCTGACAATTGCACTAAATATCAGGCTAACTCAAAGAGGGGAAAGAGAAAGTACGACATTCAATGTAGCCATAGCATGACTAAAGGGTTTAACTAAGTGGGTGAAAGTAATTTACGTCAGAAACGAACAAGTGCAAAATCAGAATACGGAAAAGAATGTGCAAGTGTGTCACCTAACAGCCATTACCAGTCTGAGTTCAAACAACCGTCACCAGAATCTAAAGAAAAACTGTGTCACGTACCACAGCTCCTAGTGGAGTCTCATCACAACACGAAAGGAACAACCATGTGAAATAACGGAAATCTATAAAAAAAAAGTGCGTGCAATAGTGAGCACATAACTGTCAAAAACTATGGAGAAAAACCGAACACAAGTGAAGTGAAAAAGTGCTTACCCAAATATAAGGCAATCTGACATGCGTGGACAAGTGTGCTAATAAACTCAGAATTGTGCACAAATCAGTCAGGAAACGCCGAGGCACAAAAAGTGCGGCGGCTCATGTTTAGTCTCGTACTCCCATAGGTGTCCTGTAAACGAGCACTTCAGTCAGTGTAACAGTTAAAATAAGGTGAGTAACTTGAAAAGAAAGCTACGAAAGTGAACACTCACCAAGCCGGTCAGAAATGCCAGTGATACCAGTGAAACAGCGCCGGTTGCAGCAAGAGCGCAACGGCGCGTGAGCTCATTAAAGGCGTGTACACAAGGAGCGTGGTGAAGATAGAAAATAGACTGTGCTTCAGGCAAAGTAGCGGCCATATTAGAGTTAATGTTTACGTGCAACCTACGTAGTGAACGAACATAAGAATACCAACATAACAGTACACCTAAAAAAAGTTGGGATCATGAAAGCAACCATGATAAATATGATCATTACAATTGAAAAAGAAAAGAAAACAAAATGTGCTGCAATAAACAATGAAACAATAAAGGAGAATACATGGACATTCTAAAATCAACAGCCTATCCAGCAAGAATCCAAAACAGGATACATCATATGAATAATGAAACAGAGAAATCACATTATAAGAAACACATTATAAAAAGCAAGACAGTTCGAATTTGTCATTTAGCCCAGTAGGGGACAGTGTTTGCATGTACCAAATCCAGTAAGTTTAACGTTGTGAAATAAATTTAGACATGTCTCTATCAGGGTGATTCTCCACAACTTCAAGTACCTCAAATCTCAACTGAGCAATGGTGTGTCTTAGTGCATGCCAATGTTGTGCTATCGGGGAACTAATAGTATTAGTCCTGATTCGACTCTTATGCTCTGTTATGCGGGTGCGGAGAATTCTCTCAGTCTTCCCGACAAAATACAAATCACACGGGCATTTGATTAAATAAATGACATGGTGACTGTTACAGTTGGCATTGAAGTTTAAAGAGATTTTTTTACCTGATCGGGGTTGAAATAGCGTTTTGCCAATGATAGCATTATTACAATGTGAGCAGTTCATGCATTTAGTCATCCCTTTCAAGGGAACTTCAGATTTTCGTTGGGGTCTATTCAGAATCAATTTGAGGTTCCTAGACCTTTTGTAAGCAAACAGTGGGGGATCCGAGAACATGCCTTTAAAATCTGACTCAGATTGGAGTAAAATCCATCTATCTAGTATACTGGATTTCAACAACTTAGAGTGGGTTGAATATGTAGAAACAAATACTTCCCTAGTCGACCCTGGTGGTTTGAATTTCTTCTTCAGCAGGTCTTCACGGCATAGAGTTAAAGACCTGTTAGCTGCCTTGTCAACAACTGATAAAGGGTAGCCTCTGCTTAAGAATGTGTCTTTGGATTCTATGATCGTCTGCTTTCAGAAAGTTAGCATTTTTCTGCTCTTAGACCTGTATGCCTGCTGCATGTCTCCAATACATGTTTTGGGTGGGTGACAGCTGGGACTTGTGCATTCCTTCTTGGCAACTCCACACAAAGAGAGCTTAGGCGTGACTGATGGATCATCCACATCCTGATGGGCCATCCTGAGCAGATGGGAGGGAGGAGCGCGGCACAGTCTCACACTTACACCTGAATTGACTGTGTTCTGTCACCACACATAGGGCTGGTTACCCCCTGTAGGGAGTCAAGGCACTGTTTTCAGCGGGTCAAGGGCTGTTCCCTGTATGCAACCCACACTCCATTGCGTTCGGCCTGAACTTTTAGATTTGACCAGGTTTAGTGTAACCAGGTATCCCCGGTTGGCTACTATGCTTTTAGACACTATATTTCAAGATACTATTTAAAAATCCCAAACCCCAGTTCTACTTATTGGAAATATCTCTCCAATATTTGATACTGGATGGCGATCCACCCAAACACACTCATTAAGATCTCTCAAATCTACACATAGTAACATTTTTCCATCAGGCTTGTGAACAACAACTACTGATGATAACCACTCAAAAGAGTCAATTTCATCCTGTTTAAATAGTTTGTCTAGCTCTTCTTTTAATGTTCATCGCAATGGGAACATTCCTGACTTTATGACTTTTGGGTATAGCATTTTCCTTTAAAATGATATTATGAGCAAAATGTTTTAAAACCTAACTCAGATACAAACACTTTTGGAAAGACATTTTCTCACTCCAATGTCTTCTGTTCAATCACTTGGAAAAACAAATCCTCATAAGCTAACTTTCTACTCAGACTCAATAATTAGATGCCTTGAGCAAGGGGACGAAACAACTAAAGACCAAAGCAGCACCACTGATTTTTAAACTGAAAACAGACCCTGCCACTTTTTTGGATCCTTGATGAATGGATTATCTCTCTATTAAGTCTTATACCTGTTTCCCAGAAAGGTTTAATTTGGCATTGAGACTTGACATCTTTTTGCTTTCTCCCAAACTGGTCAAGAAATGCTTCTCAATTGTTGAAAAGAGCTTATCTGATCATGCTCTTGTAACATTAGAGACGGAGGCAGAAGTCAATCATGTCCCAAATTTTACTAAAACCTTACTCTTAGCAGCAGAATAGATAAACTCAACTCATATTTTCATAATAATCTTGCATCATCTCCTGTTACCATAGTATATGATGTTTTTAAAGCCTCCTTTAAGAGGCCTGCTATCACCTATTCAGCTAATCTATCCAAGGCAATGAAAGCCACTATAAGACTGCTCCAAATGGCAGTTGACAAGGCCACTGTTGATGTGTTGGCCTCTAAGATTAAGGATAATTTCAATAGACTGTCCCTGGCAAGACAAAACTTGAAGGACTCTTTTTTTCATTATAACTGCTTACCGAAAGGAGTATAGAACACAAGTAGTATGAAGGAAGAGAGCATGGAGGTCAATTACTGACCTGGACTGCAAAGCCAAGTTGAAAAAAAATCAGCTTAAATTATTGATGCAATGTCGAAATTACCAGTCTACCAACAACATTACATTCAGTAGATTTTCTTAGTCAATATAAAAACTGTCTGTCAATCCTCTGTAGAGACTGAATCTGAACCAATTAGCCATCACTCTGAGAAAATACAGGACTACAGGACACTTCGGGTAGATAAACGAGCCCCGTGCGCCACATTTGAGCCCCCGTTGTGTCACTTCCGTGACGCAACGGCAGTGCAAACCATGCGCCACGTTGCGCCCTATTTACAACTTGACTCATCTAGGGTGATGTGCCACATTGTAAAGCCCTGCACCACATGAAATCTGCGTCAGGTTTTATGTGGGCGTTCCAGCGCAGGGGGGAGAGTTCCGTCACAGGGACGCCTTGGAAAAGTGCCTGAGTGAAATCTACAAGATTTCACTCAGTCACTTTTCCGATGCTGCTGCGTCAAAACCTTGCGCCTGCTTGAAGCACCATGTTGAGGATAGGCCAGGTTGGAACAGTGCTGGAGTTGCATTGCGCCTGCAACACAACTCCAGCACAGTGCCAACCTTACACCAGAAGATGCAACACGCATCTGTTTATCCTTGCGCCAAATGCGGTGCATCTGTGGTGGCGCAAGGATAAACTTGCGTCACACATCTTCCTGGTGCATCCCTGCTGATTTGCAGGGATGCGCCAGGAAACGTAAATCTGCCCCATTGTTTTCTATCAACCAACAAGTAGGCCTAATTAAAGCTACTAGTTCAACTGACATCAAAATGGTGTGTATGGGCTAGGCAATGATAAAGCTAAGGGTGCAATGGGATACCTATTAAGATATATAAATAATTCTTCCTTCATTTACAAGAGTTTTTAAATATGCCTACTTAACAATATCATACAAGGAGGGATACTCCTAGCAAAATATTGGCTAATGTTCCTATGTCGGTACCATCCTATGTAATTCATCACTACCAGGAAGAATTTTGGCTAATAGATCCAGAATACTCTGAGACTATTTCTCTCAGATTAAGGGCAAAGCAGTAATAATTATGATTTATGCTGAGAAACTGGTGAATTGATTTGCCACTATTCAGTATACTCCAAGATTTTGCTTTTCCCAGACAGTTCCTATTCTATAATAATAAATCCATTAGATGCAGGTAGAATGAACGTTTACGGGCCAATTTGCCAAGGTGTCCAATTTCTCCTACTTTTTATTGAACCCTTTACTATTTTCTATTCACAAAGACGCTTATCTTTGTCTTCCAATTTCATGCATGTCAAAAATTAACCTTTATGCCGCTGATGAGATTCTTCATCTACAAGCCAACAAATCCAATATTCAATACGCTTTTGATAACGTCAGTCTTTTACTCAGAGTAGAGGATATAAAACAAATGATAGGAAATCATTCATACATCTTTTTAAGGCAACCATTAACCGTCTGCCATAGAAGTTGAGATACAGGTATAGTCCTTATTATTGGATAACCAGGGATTTATGTCACTACTAATTATTCTGACCATTTAAAGTTGGTCTACATGCGAAGTTCAACATCCTCTAAATCAATGGAAGTTGTTACCTGTTACATTTATTGGTAGAGTACTTCAGGTTAAGATGTCAAGTTCACAGTTCTTTTATTTTTGCTCTTTTTATTTTTTTTATTTTTAAGTGTCCCTATTAATATTCCTAAACAATATTTCGACTGAGTGGATATACAGATTAATTACTTTATCTGGAGGACTATTATCCTCACTTACATTTTTATTGTTTACAAATTGCAAAAGAATGTGGTGGGTTGGCTTTGCCACAACTATGCTTATACTTTCAGGCCACTTTATTGGATACATAAGCTTGGCTTAGTAATGCCTTGGTTACCTCTGCTTTTTACAGTTATCTATTTTACAAAATGATGGAGAAGTCAAAAAATGGATTTACCTTTTTTTCCCAAAGATGTTCAAATTGCAGAAAAATCAGTTGGAGAAATCAATTTGTAAGCTGGCTTTTTGAAAAAGAGCCCTCTTTACAGCGTATACTGCATCGGATTATCATGATTTTGTTACCTAATGTTTGTAAAGGCAAGGGCCTGAGCATGGTCCTATCAAATCATGAGTTTGGGAAATGGAATAATGTTGGTATTAAAGCAATAGCTGCATTTAAATTCAATTCCCCCTGAAAGACATGAGAACAGCTGGAGAGAGATAATATCAATAATTGCTATTGATAGTATTTAGAAAGAAACTGTCTTTAGAATTACTATGCATGAGTGGAGAGAGATCTCCAAATTTATTTATCAGCTGTTTAAAGTAGCAAACGCTAAAAGGATGGAATAGATTTCAGATATTTTCTCTACTATGCTTCTGATGTTATTAAAACGTTTTTCTATCTTCTTCTATTTTGAATGTCTGCAATTGGTCCAGGGAGTTTGGCAGGTCATTATTTCTACCTGCACACTCCTTTCCAATATTTTGGAAGTAAATGTTTCAATCTTGTTTGAATTTTTGGTAAATAGGATTATTCACCTAACCCATTTACTATCTTGTTTGGCTAGGCGAGGACCAGCAATGGTTTTTCAGTTCCAGAATGAAACTTTTTTGCAATGATTGTTGCCCGCTCACTTATATTACAGCACTGGAAGGCATGCACGTCTGCATTTTGCACGATGGCACACTAAAAGGCAACAGGTTTTCTTAACCGACCTTTGCCAAATGGAATAATCAAGTGACTGACTACCAAAAAGGTCTGCCAAAGAGATTGCTTTTAACATTTCAATTAACTGCAGGATCAATGTAACAATCCGAAGTGGTGTACAGAATGTTGTCTCCATATCATTTCGGAGATAGTTTTTTCTTTAAACGTTTATTTAATCAATTCTTTGATACATGCTCTGACCTTACCCACAGGTTCTGACACTGAACCTGATTATGCAACCATGTATATTTTCCTCGATCATCATTGTAAATTCATAATTACAAAAATATGAATAACAAAATAATTTCCCGTTGTAAGACTGTTTTTAAAAACCCTGGACAGGGGACCACAGGGCAGATAGGGTACTGGGACCTAACCGTGGAGGTTGAGGTTGTTTACCACTAGTGTCCTTAGGTCTGTCCTACTATGGCTCTGCAAACTGGGTTAAATACATCCTTTCTGGACTTGACTCTCCAGGAAGCGATGGTAGGGGAGGCAGGCAGTGTGTGGGGACTTGAGCTCATAATTCAACTTTACCCACGCAATAATGTAATGTCCAGCCTAGTGCTTATCGTTTTGTATGGAAAGTGTTTTCTAATTTCACTAGGGTCGGAGTCCTATGTTAACAGTCCCCAACATACTATACCTTAGATATCAAAAAGACACAGGTGCAAACATCATTATGGCAGTGCATGCAAAACGCCATGTTAACCTTTTGGTTATCAATGCAACTGAAGCAGTGTGGTGAATGCTTCTCATACAGCGGTAGCTCCTCTGCTGTTAAGGCTGCAATAGCAGTGTTACTACTATTTTGCTGCTATTATGTCTGTTACCAGTTCTGGTGCCTACTCCCAATAGATAATCCAGATGTCACCTCACATGAAATTCTTCTTTTGAAAAGATGTAAGTTCTCACTCACACATTGGTGTCACTGCTTCATCATAGCAATAGTCTGCATCATTAGACATATGGGTAGCTCAGTATTCTTCCAATGAGTTAATTTGGTCTCATATTGCACATTTCTTTTCTGTGCCCTATTCCTGGTGCTTGAATAATTTTAACACTCTTAGACGTGTGTATGTTGGTAAACATATGCTAAGTTTGTTTTGATTTCCCAATATCATATGGTTAAAAAAATGGCAATAGGCGTGGGTAAATCTACCCCTTCATTACATATTTAATTGGTCAACATGTTTCTGCCTCCATTTTTACATCTATCTGGTCGTAGGCATTCTTCAGGACCATTTTATCCCACTGTTGGTTCTCTGCCCTATGCTATAAGGTGGAGACAGCATGAAAAACCACAACTTGACCTATTTCCTTGTAGATCAGTGCCTGCTAAACAAACAACATTTCAAACCACCATTACATTCAAAGTTTTCACTATTGAAATAAGGTTTTGCAATACTCTTTAAATATATCCATCCCGGGTATTCATAGGTGCTGCAGTGTTATGTTGCAGCAGTATGTCGTTCCACAGAGTCCTCGTGTTTATTAGAAATGATGTGTGTGTGAAAATACTTTAAAGTTATAACTAAACATACATATGGCAAAATATTTTATTGCCGTAAGCATCAACAGTCAGACGCTGCACAAGCCTGTACATAATTATATAATCATGTGTCTTGGCCTCGGCTCAGTTCTCAGTGGAGTTGTTGACTAGTGCTCTGACAATATATCTATGAACAAGGTCCATATGTGCTTCAATGAGTGTCTATGCGAAAGCATTCCTGGCTGATAAATAGACTGAAAATAATTGTTTTGGGAAGCCATGCACTGTTGTCTAAAAAAAGCACATGTAATAGAATTAGTACATCACTGAGTGACGTGACTGGTGGTACATTGAGAGTTTTGATGGTAACCATGGCAGATAATTCCAATGGGAGGAAATGTGACAATACATCCAGCAGCATTTTGTATGTGCTTTGATCTTGGGAAAAATAAGCAAGACTCAAATAGAGAGATTTACAGTAATTCAGCCTTGAAATCCCTAATGCCTAGATCACAGATTTTCTGTAGAATTCTGAGAGAAGATGTAAAATATTTCTCAAAATAACCAGAATAAATTGGCTACTTGTCAAAATGCCTATAAAATGACTGTGAATAAAAAGTAAGGGCCTCATGTCTGAAAAATGTTGCATCGCTGCGTAAAAACAGCGATGCAAATCCAGTGTGCCCTTGCGACACCATGGATGCGCCGTATTAACTGTACGACACTCCATGCCGCAAGGATTTACAGTTTCGCCAGTATTTCTGACGTATCTGTAGGCACAAAAGTGGCACATTGCTGGGGTGTCTGAAAAGAAGGCGCAACTCCAGAAATGTGTCACTACTTACATTTGCTGTGAGGCAGGCGTAAGAATTTGGCGCAGTGGCGTCCTAGAAGTATGCAGTGAAATCTCACAGATTTCACTGCGACACTTCTACAAACCTTTACTGTGCCGGAATAGTGGCGCAAAGGGCTCATAAATAAGGCCCATGGAGTTCTTGATCATTTAGGATGCAACAGTTTGAAGGCATACAGTCGAACTGGAGATTTCTAAATGGTAAAGTATAGGGACAAATTCTCTAATACTTTACCATAGGTAGATCGCCTTCGCCGTAGAAGAGCTCTCTACATGCTAAAGTATAGGAAAAAGTAAAAATGTTTATTAAACTTGGAAAAGGTTGTAAAAATATTTGTATCTTAAATATTAACATAAAGTAATTGTATGTATTTATTTAAAATGCAAACTAAGATACAGCACTATTAACTACATTTTTGAATCAATAATTAATGTAAATATATTAAATTAGCATTATTTTTATGAAGTCTAAAGTAATTTAATCAAAATTAATTATATTGTTGCATTAAATTATAAATGCAAACAAGTTAATAAAATATTATAGAACTAAATAAAAAAATATGTTCCATGTTTATATTCTTTATTAAATAAATAAATAAATATATATATATATATATATATATATATATATATATATATATATATATATATATATATATATATATATATATATATATATATATATATATATAGATATATATATATATATATATATATATATATATATATTCAAGCTCCGTGGGGAAGTGACCAACAGTTGGGCGTCACTCAGGCACAAATGAGCTGGTCCCAATCGCTTTATTTTGGTAAAAGCAGTTGTGCTGGTCCATGATTAAGAAGTTGTGGCCGCCAGTGTGCTCGTCAACTGCAACTTCCCTTTGAAAAAGAGACATTCTCGAAAAGCGTCAGGGTTGCGGATGGCTGTTTTAATCACGGACCAGCACGACTGCTTTTACCAAAATAAAGCGATGGGGACCAGCTCATCTGTGCCTGAGTGCCGCCCAACTGTTGATCACTTCCCCACGGAGCTTGAATGTACGTGCGGACATCCTGCCGCAGGGATGGCACCACTTCAGTAAATGGGTGCCACGGATCCCTTATACAACAAGAGCTTCGAATGTGGGGCACAGATGTGGATCAAGAGCGTCAGGCTGTCCGGGGCCCATGTCGAGCCTTCTCAATCACAGTGAATTTCGAGCACCACCAATTGAGGATTTGAAATCGGACTACACCTCCCAGAACATAACGTGAAAGCTCATCACGAGCCGTCCAATCAGGACTCACGATAGCGTGCAATTAAGAAGGTGTGGCCGCCAGTGTGCTCGTCAACTGCAACTTCCCTTTGAAAAAGAGACATTCTCAAAATGCGTCATGGTTGCGGATGGCTGTTTTAATCACGGACCAGCACGATTGCCTTTGCCAAAATAAAGCGATGGGGACCAGCTCTTCTGTGCCTGAGTGCCACCCAACTGTTGGTCACTTCCCCACGGAGCTTGAATATATATATATATATATTTATATATATATATATATATGTATATATATATATATATATATATATATATATATATATATATATATATATATATATATATATATATATATATATATATATATATATATATATATATATATATATATATATATATATATATATATATATATATATATATATATATATATATATATATATATATATATATATATATATATTCAAACAAATGTGCCGCAAAGCAACGAGGACGCACACAGCCGCTGAAGGAACCATCCGGTTTATTCAAAAGGAAAAACAGGCATCTGCATTACATGTAACGAGTCCTCCGGCCTGACGCGTTTCGAGGCTCCTGCCTCTTAGTAATAGGCCAATTAGCATTCACTCTCAGATTGCATGCTTCATTTAAATACCTACAATGGGTTTTGCTCAGTGCGTGATTTCCATGCATGCTGGAACTTGCTGTCCATTCAAAGTCACTTTCATTACCTTTAGTAGGCTCTGCTTCGTAAATGACAAGTATTTCACTTTGGGGCACATTTGTTTGAATATATTGCACGGCAGCCGTACCGTGGAGGACTGCACCATCTACATAATTGGTGAGAGGCTGGGAGCGTGGACCGATGTCTATGTTCACACAGCACCGCAGAAGGGGATAAATACAAACATGCTCTGCACCATGGCCCACGGGAGGGCAACAAAGTGAAATACTTGTCATTTACGAAGCAGAGCCTACTAAAGGTAATAAAAGTGACTCTGAATGGACAACGATTAAGTCACCATCAGATAGGCACTCGGTGCTCACAGAGGAGATCCATCAGGCCTGTAAGTACTGTAAATGGGAGGTAGGGAACAGAAAGTCTACAGCATGTAGCACGACTAATGTCTCCACGAGAAATGGGCTTTGTGAAAATGGGATGATGCTGCTAAACTGCAGATCCATGCTTAATCAGAGCTCTGAGCTGTGTATCCTATTTGAAGATCTGCAACAAGATGTTTTTTGGATGAGGGGGGAGTTACAATACTCTTCAAAGAGAATTTAGAAGGTCAGTTTTCTCCCTGTGTTGTGAATTTCTGTTATTTCGTTGGACTTCTCTGCTACCTTCACCTTGCCAGGAATTCTAGTATATCGCTCTCAATGTCCTACTTCCAAAGTTAGCCCAGCACTCCCTGAATTAATTGTAGACCTTAGCCTGAAAAAATCTAGTTTTACAATACTGGGAGATCTGAATATTCACTTACATAAGGATAATAATGAAAGCATAACAAATGTCACGCAGGATATGTCAGCAATCCAAATGATTCAAGTAGTAAAAAACCCTACCCATTAACTTGGTTACGTACTAGATCCTATTTCTTGCAATAGCAAGGAGCTTACCATAGACACTCCAATTCCTATGTACTGGTCTTATCATCTTCTAGTGCCCTTCTCCCTTAACATTACCAGGGAAATAGGAAAATAGCTGCATTATGCAACATTAAATCGATGTTGATCTAAGCTAGATGTCAGACATTGGGCCAATACCCTAACTGAATCATCATTAAAAATAGAAGGTGATGTAGAAGAGAGACATAAAAACTTTGAAAATTGGATTAAAGTTTCTCTGGATGCCTTAATCCCTATAACATTACAGGATCAGGTTGCCCCACAAGCTGTGCACCTTAGTATTCCATCAACCTTAGTGAATTAAGAAAGGAAGCAAAAAAAAGCAGAAAGACAGGGGAGAAAAATGCATGATGTGCCAAGCAAACCGGTATAGAAAAGAGCAGCAAAAACACATCAATACACAATCAGAGAATCAAGATACCATATTTCAGCAACAAAATAGAAAATGCCCCAAATATCTCTAAAGAACTGTTTGAGCTGGTAAACAGTCTTATCATGCGAGCTAAAACTCCAAATGGACCCACACCCTCAGGTGAGCAGTGTAACACACTAGCTGAGTTTTTCTACGTAAGGTGAACAATATCCTTCTTGCCCTTCTTACAAACACCACTCAATGGTCTACTAACACCAAGGGTGCTTCAGTAAGCTACAGACTAACAGCCTTTCCCAAACTTCACAGTGAGACATCCAAGGAGATCCTCAACTCAATCAAATCAGGTTCCCCCTTTGGTATAGCTTCTCCAGACATCCTAAGAAAAGGAGAGAATATATTGTTAACTGAACTGACAGATCTCCTCAACTATTCATTAGAGATGGGCACTGTTTCACAGCATGGAAACATGCAGTAGTAAAACTTCTCTTGAAAAAGCCCACCGCTAATCCTTTGCTGGTGGAAAGCTACCAATCCATATCACTTTTTCCTGGGGTGAGCAAGATCTTTTTTAAAATTGTGAATAGACCCCTGTTTTCCTTCTTGGAAACACACTCGATCCTACACCCTACTCAGACAGGATTTAGACTAGGCAACAGGGCTGAGACAGCCTTGTTAGTAGCAACAGAAGAGCTAAGACAAATCCTGGATCAAGACAGTTCAGCAGCAATGATCTTTTTTGATCAGAGCCCCGCCTTTGACAGGGTATCTCATGCAGTCCTCATTCTGAGAATGAAGCAGGCAGGACTAAATAAAATTACTCTCAAATGGCTAACTAACTTTATAGAGCTGAGAAGCTTCCAAGTTGAGGAGGAGTTCTCCTTCCCCACAACCTATGCATTAAATTGTGGAGTACCTCAGGCATCCTCCTTGGGTCCCACCCATTTTACTATTTATGTATGCCAACTGGCAGAAATTGTTCAAACTTGTGGGTTTGCCATTGTCTCATATGCAGACGATACCCATTTTGTCATTTCGCTCTGTACAGACATCAAGAACACCTCACAGCAGCTGAATGCAGGCCTCAAGTATTTCACGAACTGGATGTCATATAGTCATCTAAAACTGACAGAGATAAAGCAGAGGTGTTGGTCCTAGGAAATGATCCATCCCTCTGGAATGAACTTAATTGGCCGAAAAAGTTAGGATTGCTACCAGCACCTGCTCCATCAGTGAAGAGTTTAGGATTCTGGATCGATGAAAAAATATCTGTGGAAATCCAGGCCAAAAAGTTAGCAGCTTGTTGCTTCGGACTTCTTGGCACCTTAAGAAAGTTCTTGAGTTGGCCTCCAATCCAGCTGCGCAGAATAGTAGTCCAAGATCTGAGCAATTTGCGCTTAGATTGCAGGAATTCCCTTTGCCGAGGCAGTCTAAAATATGTTACCAACCATCTACAGGTATTACAGAAAGCAGCAGCAAGTACGCTTTTTAATATCTGTAAGCGCACGTCAGCCGCCCCAGCTTTGGTTGCCAATCCAGAAGAGAATAGAGTTTTCGGGGCCGATCGTCAGAGGCTCTCTGACCAACATTCAAATCCAACAGTGTTATTACAATGAAGGCTGTGGGATTGGAAACCAGCTGGTCAATACGACTGGCTTCCGACGGTCTCAAGGAGCCCGTCGTCCAGTTGGAGGTCACACATAATCCCCTATGGACAACAATTATGCCAAGGGAATTATGATCTCTCTTTTGGGACGACTTTTCATGTTGGGGTTTCTGACATGAAAAGTCTTTCCAAAAGTGACTTTGGGAGACCCTAGCAGGGCCCCCATAGCTCCACAGCCTCCGGTATGGTACCCCCTGTATATCCCTGCAACAGGTGGCAGGCAACATGAGGTGCCTACAACCTGGTGCAGGGATTTACACAAACTCCTATTTCTCTATGGAAGCTTGTGCTGCAGCTGGTTCCAGACCACAGCACAAGCTCCCATAGAGAAATAGGAGTCTGCGACCTCACCCTATGCCACTGCATGCAAATAATGGGGTTGTGATTCCGCCCGACATCGTAATCAGCCCCTAGGTCTCTGCCTAGTCTATTGAGCTGCACACAGAAAGGGACCCAAGCCCATTCAATGTCTGATCACTCCCTACGTCCCCAAACAAACTTTACACTCTGAGGTACTAGACCTTCTTCTTGTTCCCAAGATCAGGAAGGTAAGAGGCGGCGGAAGCTCCTTTACATTTCTATCTCTCAAGATTTACAACAAGCTTCCTTTTCATATAAGGCACTTGAAATTACCTCCAGGAACCTATTGAAAACCCACCTATTTTAGGGACGTAAAGATATTTTCAACCAGAGGGAAGGTCATTACCAGAACTGGGAGGCCCTTCGGGTAGCAATGTGCTCTATAAATCCTGTGAATAGCCCTGTAAAAGTGGTTTGTGAATATTTAGACTACCAACTTAATTTACTAGGATAAGATTAATGGCCAGATGTAGGTAGCCTACTACCCGTCTGTAATGGCCTAAATTACCGAATTTCGGCCGGTACCGACCGGTATTAGCCTTTTGAGATGTAGGTGGCCAATTTACAGATTGGGTAATTTACCAAATCTGTATTTTAAGGAATCGGCAAATTACCGATTCCTTAAAATACCGAATCGGTAAATTACCGAATTTGTAATGTAGGGAGCACTCAAATGAGTGATTTGCATAGTTTAGGATTCAGTATTTACCACCAACTAGAAGTTAGTGGTAAATATCGAAAACCTTTGGAAAAGCATTTTTGTGCATTTCCAAAAGTGCCATGTGGCAGACATATGTGTGCTACATGTGCACACATGCATGATTCAGGGGTGCAACAGGGTGTCAATGTGACACTCTGCCACCCTTGAATGTGTTCCCCCATTACCGAATCGGTATTTACTGATTCAGTAAATCCCATTCATTCCTATGGGCCTCCAGGTCCATAGGAATTAATGGGAATTACCGAATCGGTAAATACTGATTCGGTAAATACCGAATCTGAATTTACCGAATCGGTAAATACCGATTCGGTAAATACCGAATCGGACCGATTCGGTAATACTTATCGAATTTTTACCTACATAGCATTTACCGATTCTAAAATACCGAATCGTTAAAATTAGGTATTTTAGAATCGGTAAATGTAGTTTACCTACATATGGCCCTAAATGTGGTGTAGGTTGCGTCAGGATATGTTGGCTTCATACTAAGGGGATTGTGGGATATTTTGTGAAGCTTTTGTGCAGTTGCTTGCCTGGAGATGGCTTTTGATGCTCTACAGGGCCTTAGTGTGGCAGTGGGAAGAAAGCGGGTGGTGCAGTTCGGGTGACTGTGGTTTTAATGGTTTCAGAAGGGGATTTAAATAGTTAAGTGCACTTTTATAATTCATGGCCTAGTAGTGGTCTAAACTCTAATGATGTGCGGTATGATAGGCTTCAGTGCAGCATACTCAAAGCATAGGTCAAGTGTGCCTGACTATGCTGGTGCAAAATGTGTAATTATTAAGTAGCTAAGGCTACATCATGTCGTTCATATTATAATTATAAATTAGACAGTCGTGTTTTAAGTGGGTGGGTGTTGGTGTCAGAAAAATCCTGGTAGTCGAAATTTACTTATGCAGGGTAGCCGTTTGATGATGTTTTGTATAATATTGCATAAAGAAGACACTCTTAACCGTACACATGGGAATTTATAGGAAGCTCCTATTTTGTTTTTCCTCGTCCTGTATCGTTTTCATGTGAATGAGAATATTGCTTGAAAGTCATCCAATTTCATACGTACAGGGAGAACTGTGGTTTCTAGGCTTCTGGTGGTGTCAGCCTAAGCATCTGACCCCCTGGCACTTACACACTGCAGCAGGTGACTTTCAGAACCGTCTTGAAAAGGCAAGGTTGATCAGAACAAACAGGCCTTTAGAAACAGAGTTCGAGAAATGCTAATTTGCAATCCAAGCCATCCCTCTGTTCATTGTGTGCTTTGACTACCGCTGTAAAACGTCTCCGAAGAATTACACTAAGCATTGTTCCACATAACACTAGGCTCTCTGTACAAATTTGGTTTGTATTCCCCTGGGTGGTCACATCTGAAAGCGAGGATGTTTTTATTAAGCAGCTTTAAATTGGTTGAGAACACAGAGCTCTGTTAACAAATGTAGTACACATTATAATAAACCAGAATACCAGCATTTTTGGTAACATTTGCGATTGCTTCGGACCAGTCACACATTTTTGTAAATTATCTTCATTGCATTTAAGTGTAGCCTCACGTAGTTGGGACAAATTAGTTCAAGACAACAAAGGTCTCAAACCTCTTCGAGCGTGCGTGAATATGTTAAATTCCAAATAACTTGCTATTCTATTGTCACACGGATGAATTATTTTATAAATGAATGGGCGGATGATGATAAGCTGTATAGCTGAGGACTCCAAGCGAGATATAATACAAGTGCAAGGCAAATGCTTACGTGGGCATTATTACCCTTTGCTGAGCAGATACCTCCTATATCCACAGCTTTACAAACCTAGGGGCAGATTTACAAGCCCCCTGCGCCACCAGTACATCACTTTTCGTGACGTGCTGGTGGCTCAGGGGGCTCCTCCATATTTACAAGGAGAGGAAAAATCACCCTGCATGACTTTTCCTCTACTTGTAAGTACGGCCCCTTCACATGCAACAATTTGCGTGAAAGGGGAGTTCCATGGGTGTTGCCGTGGGTGTTCCCACGTAACACCCATGGAACAAGACACATCTCCAGATTTACGAAAAATCGTAAATCTGGAGATGCGTCTGAATGCCATGCCATCCTAGAGGTGGCGTAGTGAGGCGCAACGAGGAGAAATGTTTTCATTTCTCCTCGATTTTTCCTCTTTCAATTCATGCTGCATTCTACAGCACGCATTGAGAAAGGAAAATGCCTGTAGTGATTGTTTTTGTGCAGGAAGGTGGCCCTTCCTGCACAAAGACAATCACCCACAACGCAGGCATGGAAGGGTGCCTGCGCCAGCGCATGGCTGCAGTTTGTGCACCAGCACAGGGGGAAGCACAGAAATGCAACATATTCTTGTAAATATGTCGCATCCCGGTGCTTCCGAAGTACCGCAGCGTGGCGCAGGCAAAGGGCTTGCGGTGCCACGCTACGGCACTTTCTTGTAGATCTGCCCCCTAGATACCACCTTGTCCTTCTTTCTTATCAAAGCCCCAACTGGATGAAAATAGAACCGTTGTTCGTAGCTGTGCAAATATATTTTTCTGGATCTAAACAAATTAATCATGAGAAGGATGAACCTCCCTCCATCGCTGGGTTCCTGCCGTCTCTATTTCTCCTTTTTTCAAGTCTTCTTCACATGAGATCCGGCCATGTTTCTCTTTTAGACATAATGGGGATGTAAATCTAGGAAGAATTTTGCTTTCGCTGAAGTAATCTTGTATAATCTCTGTTTGTTGTATTACAAAAGGAATGTGTAGTGCCCAAGATTTCGGTATTCATACAAAATATTGAATTAAAAATATTGTCACACCAAAATATTGTCTCTAAAATATCGTGATATGAAGATATTGACTGTAAGAATAGCGTTGTCAAGAATATCGAATTTAAGATAAGCAATATCGATTTTTAAAATATCAAAGTCATTAATATTGTTTACAAAAATATATTTGTTTATAATATTGTTTTTTAATTATTGTTATGCATTTTAGTACATATTTTAAATGCATATGATGTGAATTTTGTTGTATACTTATTAGTTGTTTTTTAACATAGTTGTTAAATTTTAAGGGGCTGAATATGATAACAGTCGACCGACATCGTCGGTTTTAATTCCGACCGGCTGATTACGATACAGCCCATCGGAATTGAAACCGGCCGGTCATTCCGCCATCTGGATTATGATGCACAGTTTCCGGCAGGCTTTCCATGCTGGCCTTCCTGACATGGAAACCTTGTCCGAAAGTGTGTTTGGTGGCTCGCAGCAGGGCCCCCTTTCCCTTCCATCCTCTCTTAATCCCTGCACCTTGTGGCAGGCACCTTTAATTTGTAAAATATTTTTTATAAAATGTAAGAAATGTATCTTGTTTACTTTTTTATTTAATTTGGTTAGTTTAATAATAGTTTTTAAACTAGATAGGTATATATATATTAATATTTATGTTTCTATTTGTCTTGGTCTGTCCTGTCTAATGATGGAATAGCCAGGTGTAGTGAACACGTCTTGTATAGGGATTGAGTGTAAACCAGGTTTCCAATAGGAATGCAATGCCGATTCCTTCTGCAAGTATAGTTTCAGCTATTCCTGTGGCTTGTTTCACTGCTGATCTGCAGTTAAGGAGCATGCAGGTTAGGGAGCAAGGACTACTTTTAGTGGAACAGTAGTGTCAGGATGGTGGTGAATTGAGCAGGTCTGGGTGATATGTTAGGTGGAGGCTTCTATTAGTGCCAAAGATTACTGGCATGGTGGATGGAGGCTTTGGGTCGAATTTCAGGGTTTTTGACATGTATGATTTTACTTCCATAGAGGATAGGGGGTTGAGAGCTCGGTAGGGTCTGTGGAGTAGGTGGCTCAATGATATATACTACATAGGAAAGGGGATACAAATGCCAAAGCCACGATGATGAAGACTGTCAACTGGAAGCTAGTAGAGTCTGTATTCTAAATGCTAGGGCCTTTTGACATTTTGACCCAGGTAGCCACCAAGGAGGATTATTCCATGAGCCAAACAATCCTATTGCTGCACATG
This sequence comes from Lissotriton helveticus, assembly GCF_964261635.1. NCBI lineage: Eukaryota > Metazoa > Chordata > Amphibia > Caudata > Salamandridae > Lissotriton > Lissotriton helveticus. The sequence goes on along the minus strand of NC_136057.1, from coordinate 687,495,939 downwards.
CTGCGGATCCATTTTAGAAGGAAGAGGAATCATATATCGATGTCAATGAATAAGCAGCTGCTTTGGTCAAGAGCTTTGAATGAATAACAACCTAAAGCTGCAAAAAGAGATTGTTTCTTCTGAGGAGTTAATACATGCCACTATTCTAGGTCCATAATACAAAAAAGAAAACCCACTGTCATTCATTTTTTGCTACTAGGTTTTTCCATTTATAAGAACTGAATTATTCACAGCAAAATCATTGTTGTGATTAATTTATCTGATACAGCAAACAAACATTGCCAAAGCCAAAAGATTTAGCTTGTTATATATTTGTTGTTTTGTGGCATATCTGGATATAATGACAGAAAACTCACAGAGAGGCACCCATATACTGTTCAAGTGGCATGCTTTGTGAAGCATAGGATTATAATTGATATGTCTTAAGCCACGCTCTTAACTACATAGCCCACGGGTCTTGGGAAGGATTGCTAATTATGCTTCTTTTGCCACACCACTTTTGGAGTCCAACCACCAGCACTGGCATTGGCATATTCGCTTCCAGCCACACTGTACAGAATTGTATGCTATGTACAGTTCCACACATGGGAAATAAAAATCATTAAAAAAATTCACATGAGAGTTGGAATAGTTCACTTAGATGCATAGTATTAACCCTTTTACTGTGAATGGCAGAAACATGTAAAAGTATGTTTAGGTGGAGTTGTAGGACTCCACCTACATATTTACACTTTTATACATGAATTGGATCAGGAAAGCAAGTGAACTGAAGGTTGAAAGACTACAACTTTGAGGGCATAGAAGACCTGAAGTTCTGACTTAAGCCTTTGGAGAGAGCGGTAGTAGCTTCAAATCCAGAAGCATGTTGCAAATGCAACAGCACCCACCCATTTTTTCATTAAACCATTTACAGTTACAGTTCTTCCAGTTATACCCCTCATTGTCTTTGAGGTTTCCTTGTGCTCAGGGGTCCTGGATCCGTCCCTAAATCAGTCTTGCGTATCTCCACACCCCCCCAATGTCACCGTCCTCTCTTTGATACTGGGGGCCTGGAACTTTAACCACTCAGAGGGAGATGGGTCTATTGTTTTATGGCTCTGAACCAGGCTTCTTCATCTAGCAAAGCCTCTCTTTCTCCCCGCTCCAGGTGCAATGCAGCCTGGCACCGTCCCCACCCCTCCCTTGGGGCACGACCTCCCGAAGCCTTTCTCACCTCTCCCATATCCGGGCAGGCAATTCACATTCTGCTGAGACATACAAAAAGGTCTAAAGCACAAACTCTGCCATTTTCTCAAACAGCGGTTTCTGGCCACACAGAGGCAAAACCATCTACCCAAAAAGACTTGTTATGACGCTATCAGTTCAGACATACCAAACTTCACTGTTCCATTTTCAATTCTAGGTCAAACCTTTCCCTGTGGTCAGCACACTCTTTGAGCGGATGGGCATTCCTGGTCAAACAGGGGGGTGTAGAGTGGGGCCCCTCAGGAAAGGCGGTGGATTCGCATCATACATTTACAGTCTGTCTCTACCTGTATATGGTATGTTGTACTAGGGTGGGCCCCTGGTAACAGTAGGCGACATATTGCAGATACCTGCAGGGGGCCAGTTTCAGAACTGGTCTCCACCCTGTGTCACCCTGCAGTCCACCTAGATAACCATTGGAGTTGTGCTCCCCGGAAATACACCTAAAAAGATGGAGGCCCTTACCCTCCCTGGTGTACAAGTAATTGCATAGTTTTAAGGGCTACTCTATGTTGATCGATACCCCATATGAGGGAGCCGAGCAGGGAGTCCAGCTCTTAGAAAAAGGATCTGGCTATTCTGCCTACTGGGGCCAAGGGAAGAGTTTTCCAGAATCTCACTAAGCTTCATATGCCCGTCAGTACTCATCATTGATTGCCTTCATATAGGTCATTAGGGGTGTGATATAGTCAAACACCTAGATATCTCTGGGCTTGGGCACTCCAGGCAAGTGCGATATTTCCTACCTGTACCTCTCATGGGGGAAATCTGTACTCAGCGGATAGATGGTGGATTTCACCCAATTTACCCGCAATCCAGCTGCCGCTACAAAATCCACAAGTGTGGCCCATATGGGGCCCAGGTCAAGTGTCACATCCCGCACATATAGTAGCAAGTCGTCGGCATATAGGGACACGCTGTGAGTGATGCCTGCTAGTGGGATTCCCCAGTTCTCCTCCTCCTGACTTAGGCGGTTTGCCAGGGTCTCCATTGCCAAGGCAAAGAGGAGGGGGGAGCGGGAACCCCTGCCTCTTGCAGCGTGTCACTTGAAAGGGTGCTGACATGTGTTGCCCCAGTCAGACGCAGGGTGTAAGATTAGTATATAGTAGAGTTATGTATGCTAGTAGCCTGGGGCCTACACTCACGTGCCACAAGACTGAGAAGAGATATGGCCATGTTAGGGTGCCAAAGGCTTTTTCCAGGTCCAGGAGCAGGCACACAGCGCGTGGAAGAAGCCTGTAGATAATTTGGGAGGTATTCCTGCCCCCCATGAAGCCACACTGGTCCGGGTAGACCCGTGTTGGGAGGACCTAGGTAAGGCAAACTGCTAGGATCCTGCTCTGGATCTTACATCTGCTGATAGTAATGTAATTGGTCGATAGGAGGCTGGTAAGGTCGAGTCCCTGTCTGGCTTTAAGAAGGACACCACGAGGGATTTGTGCAGTGAGCCTGGGAGTTCCTCCTCTTTCAGTGCCTCTTTATACATTTCTTCCATCCAAGGAGCCAAATGTGCAGAGAACGTTCTGTAATATTCGAAGGGCAGACCATCCAGGCCTGGAGCCTTGTTACACACAAGAGATTGGATTGTCACATCACATCTGCAGATGTGATCACCCTATCCAGGACTGACCTGTCCACGGCCTGGATCTTGGGGATAGTCCGGGGCTAGGAAATTGTCCACATTCTCCTGCCAATCCTGCATAGTAGTCATGGAAGAGCTGTAAAATCTGTGCCTGTGAGTGGGCTATCTCCCCTGTGGGGGCACGTAATGCTGTGGTGGATTGGATATCTCTATCTGTCTGGACCAGCCAAGCTAACAGTGCTCCTGCTTGATTCCTTTCTCTGTGCGTTCTTGCCACATATGCTTTAAAGTTATATCCGTGGAGATCTGCTAATGCCTCAGTGTATGTCGTCTATGTTTCTGCGACTTGGGTTGGGGAGGCCCTTCCAGCATCCATATCTTTGGTCAGGGATGCCAATCTGTTTTCCGTCTCTTTTAATTAGCGGTCCAACATACATCAGAACCCAGCTATTTGTCTGATGAATACTCCCCTGATAACCACCTTGAAGGCGTTTCACTCCAGCCTCTGGGAGGATGCCGTGTTAGCATTCGTTGCGAATTAGCCACAAATTATATTTTCTTGTTCGTGGCGGAATACTTGGTCCTCGAGGCAATCACGTGGTAGTCGCCATGCCAGGACTGGGGGCAGTGGAGGTCGCCATCTAAGGGTTAGGAGGTGCACGTCTTGATCAGATCCCACTCTTCTCAAGTAGTTTATGTGTTGGATCATTGGGATGAATGTCGGGGAACCCAGGAAATGGTTGAGGCTCACATGTAAGTTGTGGGGGATTGAATAGAAGGAGAATAGTTTAGTCGTTGGATGTTGGTTTCTCCATGCATCTACCAGGTACCAGTGGCCCACCCAGGTCCTATTCCTCCACATTTGTGCGGGGTTGGCGCATGTAGTGCAGGTGGATAGGATCTGCCTAGGGACAGTCCAGTGCGCAGTTGTAGTCTCCCCCAAGTATCCTTGGTATTGTTGCTAACTGTGCCAGGATCCCTGACAGGATGTCCCAGAATTTCCTCTGTTCAGTGTTCGGTGAGTAAATGCTGCCCATTAGTACCGGTTGGCCATCTAGAAGTTTTCTATGAGTGCAAATCATCCCTCTGAATCTACCACTCTGCTAATTTCTTGGAATACCACCCCGGGTCTCAGCCAAACCAACACCCCCGTGCATAAGCTGAGTATGTAGTAGCACAGAATGTGCCATGCCATCATCTCCGTAACCATTTTAACTCTGTCTATGTGAGGTGCGTCTCTTGCAGCAAGGCGTTCTGAGCTTGTTGTCTTTTGATTTAAGAGTAGACAGCGTATCGTTTGCGCACTGTATTCATAATAAAACTAATATCTGTTAGCAGAGCCATAGTGGGGTAAATGGGTTGGGGGATGTGGGGTGCATGGCAGGTTCATCTCATGTGTGGCGCCCTTGCCCTGCTCTTAGACTTACGTGGATTATTACTGCATCTGCCCATTGGGGATAGCTGATCAAAGGGTGGGGAGGGAAACGTGGGAAGGGTAATATCTGCGGCGGGAAATAATCCCAATGCAGTGGACCTACCACAACGGGAAGTATGTCGAAACTTAACATGATGAGAGAGGAGTTGGCCTAATGGCTAGGGTGGTCAACCTCGAATCTGGAGAACTGGATTTGAGTCTCGGCAATGACGCTGAACATCCTGTGATTCTGGGCGAATCACGTAATCTCCCCGTGCCTAACAAAAAATGAATAGGCCTCATGTAAAGCAACTGGTGCTATGTAAAGCACTTTGATACCCGATTCGGGTCATGTTCGCGCTGTATAAAACTCTGTAAAAAAAAAAAAAAATTAAAACGATATGATCGGTCTAGTGTACTTTGTTGAGGGGATGGTCAAGCTGCTGTATCCTAAGAGCTCTGGGCTTGTGTTAGCCCTCTGAAGAATCTGTGTATCAGTTGGGCCTCTAATATCCTTGGTGATGTATTGCAGAGGATTTTTGAGCTTTGCAGAGTCATGCCTGTGTGTTATGAGTTGAGGTGTGATGTGGCACAAAATGTGTCAAAAGAAAAGACACAAGTTATATCAAGGCATGTGTTCATTAGATGAGTGTGTCCACCGTTTGGGGGGTACAATGCGGTGGAGTCGTTGACTCCTCTCTGGAGGTGCCTGTGTTGCTGAGGTCATCTTCTGTCATGAAGATGTGTGGAGCCCTTTCTCTATCTAAGACTTCTGATGTGGGACCCAGTTCCGCGGCCACCTGCAGTGCCTTCTTGCCTTCCGCCATTATTTGTTCAAGTTTGGGGAGACTGGTGACCAGCCCCTGTGATTGCAACGTGGATCGCTGGTGGGATTTAGGCCAGCGCCGTCTTTTTTTTTGTTGCTGGGCTCCATTTTGTTTGACTTCCCTGGGGACTTTGCCTTGTTTCTGAAGTTCCAACCAATCGTATGTGTCTTTTGGATCTGTGAAGAAAGTGGTGACTCCTTCATTGATTATTTTGAGCCATGCCGGAAAGAGCAGGGAGTATTGTATTCCCTCTTGATGAAGGAGGCACTTTACTCCTAGGAAGGATGTTTGTTGTTGCTGCACTGCGCTGGAATAATCTGGGAAGATCATTACTTGCTTATTCTCCACTCGAAGGGGTACGCCCTGTCTGGCAGCCCATAACACGCATCCCTGTCTCAACAATGGAGAATCTTTGCCAGCAGTGGTCGCGGGGTGACCTAGGGGTGGGCATCTTTCAGGGACTCAGTGCGCTCATTCCACCGAGAAGAAAGTGGTTAATTCTGTATCCAGTGTGAACGATTTGAGCCAAGCTGATTGCATCTGATCCTTCCACTCCTTCTTGGAGGTTAATCACTCGAATGAGATTCCAAAATAGGGAGATAGTTTGGAACGGTCTACGTGTCCGTCATATGTATACCCTGTAAAAAGAAATAACACAAATAATATAGTAAGATAATTTTTTTAATGACGAGAAATCTCTTTAATAAAGGAAATAATACAAATCCGCTACTACATAGGGTCAGCTTTTTGTAAAAAGTATCTACAGGTAATTATTGACAATATTGACTTTGGTAGTAGGTTATAATTATAAGACATTAAATCTGCCTTCAATGTGTGCCGGTTAACTTTACGAATATGTAATATTATGCTCAAAGTTGTGTTATTCTTTGACATTTTATGAAGAAATCTTACAAATAGAAATACCTATAGATATGATTACATAAATGTTAGACAGAAACGTTCATATAACATTTATTTGATTGCTATGGCTGCACGAACTGAACAGTTAACACCCAGAGGTGACAAAATGGCAGCGTTTTAATTTGATGGTATTCTTGTAGTGTAATCCTTTGAAAGCTGTTGGTGACACCTGGATATACTCTGCACAAGGAAATACAGCAGATGCTCAAATTAATACCTGGCCAACACACTAGCAGTTTTTATTCTTAGTCTGAAGACCAAAAGGGAAAAAGGTGGTCAGCATGGAATCAAACAATTTGATAGTTTGCACTGTGTTCGCCAACTTTAAACCACAGTTATACATTGCAGATGTTGAACTTACAAGGTGCTCATTAATCAAAAATATGCAAACCAAGTACTGAGCATAAATGCTTTGCAAATGTTACTTCCATAAAATTATTGATGTGACCTTTAATCAGTTACAGTTTGTAATGTGTTTGGCATATGAATATAAATGCAAAAAAATAGCAGGTAAAATTCATAAAGCTGTTTCAATTACATGAATTTAAATTGCCTACCGCCGCGTATATTTGTAAAAAAAAAACTGTTTTTGTCAGAAGGTGGTAGAGCATGTTACCGCCAATTTAGAGCTACGTCGTGATAGGATAAAAATATAGCTTAAAGTCCATAAGGATGGTTTTAGAATTAAGAAAGCTAGGGAGTTGCTGATTAACCACTTTTTCTGCTACCTTATCTACGAAGGATGTTAGTGAGATGGGCCCTTAATTACTAAAAGTAGTGTGCTCAACTAAACACTCAAGTCGAGACTCAACAAGGTACCCTTAATATTCCACATGAAAAATGTCATGCAAATTATCCGACATTACGTGCCTCTTTCAGAGAGCCTCGTCATTTGGTGTGGCAATACGAAATCCAGTAAATACTGGTAACGTGAGGGTGATTTATTTTCCTGACGCAGTATTTCCGCTCTGTTCCAAATTTTGCACCTCGAAACCAATAATGTGAGTGCACACAGTAATTTTCAACCGTCCCAAAATGTAAAACTCTAAAGGTAGCAGTTTTTGTCCTCCTCAAAATATCAAATTTTTCACGCCACACCACAAAAATACTTAGCCCAGAATGCCATTCCAGAATATCGAAGGTTACCATATCGTCGAGCTAAGTATAAATGGGTAAGTATAAATGTACTATTCTTAACTTGAAATCTATGTCCCTTGACAATTTGTATGTTGAAATGGAGTTAAGAATGTCTACCAACTTTGATGATATAGTGGTTATCAATATTTTGGATTCAATATTTTTAAAGGTGTATGTGAAAAACCTGACAATGTGGTAAAACACCTACACATATCGTTCCAAGTCTCTTTATGAGGAACAGAAATTCTTTAGAAAGGTTTCTGAAGTTGTTAATTTGAAACAGAAAACAAACTTGCAGGCATAGTAGATGTGCCATAATTGTTGACACAATAGAACACTGAGGGGCTGATTCCGATGTCGGACGGACCTGAGTCTGTCCGACATCGGTCCGGAGCAGTAGCACCACCGACCTGCTTTCGCATTACTGAAAGCAGGGGTGCAGTTCATCCCTGCACCCTGTGGCCGGTACCCCAAGGTGCCTGCCACCGGGTGCGGGGATCAATGGAGGGGCAACATAGGTGCCCCCCAGGATGCCATCTGGTGGCCTCACACCCATGGAGGCCCCACTGGGGGCCCCCAGAGACAGCTCCCTTTTAGTGCCGGACAGACCGACGCGAAAAGGCAGTGAAAAGCTGCCATCGTACTCCCTCGGTCGGAAAGAGGCGACTGGGAAAATACTGGAGGATTTCCGGACTGCGGACAGGCTCTCCGAGCCTGTCGTCCACAATCTGGAAATACGAGTCTGATTCCTTCCCGACCGAGCCCATCGGAATGGCTCGGTCAGGAATGAATCCGGCCGGCAATGACCGATTCGGTCGGAAGGGCTCCGAACATGGTTCGGAGGCCTTCCGGCCGAAATCAGAATCGCCCCCTAAGTGTGATTTAGAGTTTGGTGGATTGGGTACTCCATCGCAAATGTACTCTGTCCACTAAACTCATAAGGGCAGACTTACAAGCCCCTTGCAACACTTTTACGCCACGGTTGCATCACTTTTGTGACGAATGTTATCAATGTTGTCATTGGGAATGTTTGAGTGATTGTTAGACCTGTCAGACTTAGGTGGTCTTCCCCAACATTTTCTCCTGCTTGCCTCCAATTTTGCTGTTCTTGTTTTCGTTCGGCTTGGGACCCTGTGCACTTTACCATTGCTGACCAGTGCTAAATTGCTTGTCCTCACTCCCCTAAACCTGGTTTGATTGACTTATCCACAATTGGCATATTTAATTTACCTATAACTCCCTAGTAAAGTGCACTACATGTGCCCAAATGCTAATACTGGGCTTGCAGCACTGATTGTGCCACCTACTTAAGTAGCCCTTTAAACATGTCACAGGCCTGCCAAAGCAGAGCCTGTGTGTGTAGTTTACACTGCCATGGCAACTTGCCATTGAAAACTCCTTGCCAAGCTTAAAACTCCCCCTTTATTACATATGCCACCCATAAGGTAACTCATAGGGCAGAGTGCTGTGTAATGAAAGGTAGGACATGTACTTTCAAGTTTTACATATGCTGGTAGTGAAAAACTCCCAAATTAATGTTATCATTACTGTGAGGCCTAGCCCTCTCATAGGTAAACATTAAGGATTCTTTGTTACATCTGAGAAGTTGTATTTCCCAATTGGAAAGAGGTAGAGGTGTCATATTTAGTACCTAAGGAATTGTACCGGGGTGGGCGGAATTTGCGTAGTCGCGCTTCGCAAAGCTCCGCGAAACGGTAAACAATCTCGGTGAGCACGCGCAGAGTTCCGCGAACAAGAGGAATTACTTATTCCGCCCGTTCGCGATGCTTTTTTCCTGTTCACGAACGCTGTTTGTGTGCTCCGGGGGAAATATCTTGCGAACACGCATTTTGAAAGCACGATGAAGCATAAAATTCTGCAAAGCCGTGGATCGGGGAATTTTTGGCAATTTCACATTCTCTGCGGAACGCAAAATTACCCAAATTCTGCAAGCGGGACGGAATTTACTGCCCAGGCCTACTGATAAGTCCTCTTTAATGATAAAGTCAAATTTACCTTTACAATTTATAAAATGCCACTTATAGAAAGATGTATTTTATCTGATTGTAACCTTGAGTGCTGGAAGCCTGTCTTCAATACACTCATGGGGTGGATGAAAGCTGTGCATTGTGCATTCCCTCTAGACAGCTACACACAAAGGGAGCATAGGTGTGACTTAATGGGTCATCCTGGGAGGATGGGAGACAGGATCTGGGAGAAGCCTCACATTAACTCCTAAATAGACTGTGTCCTGTCCCCACAAGCAGGGCTGCATACTCCCTGTAGTGAGTCTGGAGCCAGGGCAGGAAGGCAGGACCTCTCTGCACTTCAAGCTCTTCTTTGAACCCTCCCCCTTCAAAGGCACCACTGGGTATAATAACTGAACCTCTGATCCTACAACTTCAGTACACTTCTGGACCTGTGGATACTCTACCAGGAAGAAGTAATTCTGAGCTGCTGGAGGACTGCCACGCTGCTGGGATGCCACTCTGTAAGAACAGCTTTTTTGCTGTGTCCACCTGCTGCCTGCTGCCCTCTTTGCTTGGGTGAGAAGAACTGGACCCACATCACTTAAATCCAGAACTAGAGTGACTCCAAGGACATGCTGGTTTGCCTCCTGATTGAAGTCTCAGGGACATAAACGACTTCCAACTCACCTGCCTTAGCACTGGGACTCTGCCATCTGTGAGTCTGCCCTGCTAAGTAGTGCCAATAGAGTCTTGGGCCCTTGGAAGTAGGTTTGCTGCTCTAGCAGAATCCATGCGTCACTGGTGATGCAAGGACCTGGAAATTATCCATCTCCTCCACTGTGGACGCATTGCTGCCATTGTGAGGATTGACTCCGACGCATCATTGACTGCAAAGTGCATCAACTCCATTCTTGACGCATCAGCACCTGCACCCCGCCTCTCGTCTTTGACGAAGAGGCCGCCAAGGTAGTTTGCAATGGGCCAAGGCTGGCCCTTGTATCTGACCCGCAAATCATCAAGGTCAATCTGAACTTTTGGATTTGACCTGGTATACCACAACCAGATAGCGGTGGGCCCTTAATGCTATTAAGTTCTATATTTAAGTTTTTTCTTTAATTTATAAGTCAGGTTCTACCTATTGAATTTTTGTCTTTTTGGCCTGATTTTATTCATTACATTAAGCTCTATTTCTCTACTCATCTGTGGTATCTTTTTGTGTGGTTTCTTCACTGTTTTACTGTTTGTTGCACACATTGCCTCTTAAATTGAGCCTGAATGCTCTGTGCCAAGATACCAGGGGACGAGGACAGGTTAAATAAGGGTGTGTTTATAACTTACCTTGACTACGATTGTGGTTCCTGCTTGGAAAAGGTGCACACCTCTGCCAACCAGAAACCCAATTTCTAACAGTGATGTAATATGTGGGAGTATAAGCAGTGCATGGAGAGTGTGTGATGGTACCATGGTGCGAAATATACATACATTTTGAACATTAATATCTCAAAAACTACTGAACGGATTTACACCAAATCACAAAAAGCACACTTTCTGCTTTTGGTGCTGTTAGAAATTGGGTTTCTGGGTGGCATAGATATGCACCCTGTCCAAACACGAACCACAATACTAATAAATCAGATAAACAACCTAAATTTACCTTTGCTCACTCTCTGGTAGCTTGGCTAAAAGCAGTCAGGCTTAACTTAAGAGGCAGGGTGTAAAGTATTTGTGCAACACTTCAAACAGTAAAACAGGGACAATGCCTCACAAAAGATATCACGTTTCATTAGGAAAAGAGAGCTTAATTCAAATAAACAAAACAAGACCAAAACAGCAAACATCCAGTAAGTATAATTGGAGTTATGAACTTTTAAAGAATATCTTGAAATATAGTGCTTAAAAGCATAAAACTCCTACTGGGGCTATCTGGTTGTGCTAGATAGAGTGAAATCCCAAAACTCAGGCCGACCGCTATGTATCAATGGTTGGATACAGGGCCCAACCTTGTCCTGCTGAAAAGTACAGTTGCATCATTGACAAGCTCCCGATAAGTGGGGCAAATCAGGTGATGCATCGATTCCTTTGGATACAGATAATTCCGTGTACATCAGTGATACGTCATCGACGAACCCCAAGATGGAGGTGATGCATTGTCGTCAAGCTGCTCAGGTCAAGGATGCTTTGGGAACTGGAAGTAAAGCATCCCAGAGTCAGCAATGCAAAGTCTTTAGGCCATATGTCTGAACACATTTTCCCCTCGACATAGAATAGGTAAAACCCTTTGATACATCTGGTCCTTTAATACTTACAGCAGCAATGATGCCATGAAGTCGAGGGGAATGTGCTGGTTCCAACACAGCAACAATAGCGCTACGTGGATTTTGGAAGTTGTCACTTTAGATCCCCTTCCAAGGGCCCAGAACTGGATTGGCACAACTTGGCAAGGCACAACTCTCAGAAGGCAGAGTCCATGTGCTGGTGATGAGTGAAATGAAGTCTATGATGTCCCTGAAACTTCCAAAATGAGGCAGGCAGGCAAGGTCACTCTGGTTATGAGATGGAGAGATGCAGTCCAGTCCTTTTCACTCCCAGGCGGCAGGGAAACAGCAGTCAGCAGGTCAGCACAGCAGCACCGGAGTACAACAGGGTCCAGCAAAGTGATAGTCCTTCCAGAATCACAGCAGGCCTTCTTCCTGGCATATAAATCTCATTTACAGATGTTTACTGAGTTGATGAGGTTAGAAGTCCAGTATTAATACCTAGTTGTGCCATTGAAGTTGGGGAGACTTCAAAGAGAGACCTTTGAATTGCACAGGTGCCCTGTCTCCCCTGTCCTGGTTCCAAGCTGGTTGGATTGACAATTTAGGGTTGTTAAATCCTATTGTTGGTAGACAAGACACAGCCTGTTCAGGTGTAAGTGAGGAACTGCTCATATCCGCCCTCCATCACGCCGGTTAAAGGCCCATTGAGGCCCTTTAAGTCACACATGAGCTCCCATTGTGTGCAGCTGTCAAGAGGAAATTTACAAAGCCCAACTGTCACCCACCACAGATGTGTATTCAGAGATAAGCAGAGGAAAAAATGGTTAAAGTAAGAAAATGCTTACTTTCTAAAAGTGATAGACAGTGAATGATATGCAGCTGTAATGCCCTCAGTTATCTAATTTAAACACAATTTTCAATTCAGTCTTTGTGAAAATCAAAATTAATTCAAATGCGTGTGCACCAGGCTAAAGGTCCAGCAAGCCTCTGTATCGGATTTTAAATTATAAATGTGAAAATGCCACTTATAGAAAGTAGAAAGGGAGAAATCCCTGAATTCTATTTGGGAGTGCCCAGTGCACTACCATGGTGTCACTTAAAACAGAGAGAATTCTTCGTACAAGTATAACTTAACATAAGAGTTGAATCAGGACTAATACAGCTAGTTCACCACTAGCCCAACACTGGCATGCACTTAGACACACTATTGCTCAATTGAAATTTGGGGTCCTTAAAGTGGTCGAGAATCGCCCTGACAAAGACATGTCTAAATTTCTTTCACAACTTGAAACTTACTGGACTTGGCATATGCAAACACTGTCCCCTAATGGATTGAATGACAAATTCTAACAGTCTTGTTTTCTATAACGAGTTTACTCAATATGACTTCTGTGCTAAATTATTTAATTGATATATTCTGTTTGGAATTATGTTGACTGAGGTTACGTCATTCATGTACTCTACCTCACTGTGTCATGGTATTTTGCTGGACATTCTTCTCTTATACTTCATATGTACTGTTATACTAATATTTTTATAATTGTGATGATTATTTTTATAATTGTGATGATTATATGAACTGCGATTGTTGCATTGATTCTCATCCCTAGTTGAAACACCCATCTTCAAATGTATCTTTTTATTGGTTCAATTCTAACATTGCATGTCCACCTATTTTTTTGTGTTTAACTTTATCACTATCACGCTGTCTTTGCACACTCCAACATGGCCACCTCCCCTTTTGTTTTGAGCACAGTCCTTTTTTCACTTTTATAACGCCTATTCGTCACACGTTTTATTGAGGCTACGCGCTACAGAGCGTTTGCTGTAACCGGCGCTGCTCCTTCGGCATCTTCGAGTAACACGGTGAGTTTTCCACCATCGCAGTGTCACTTTATTTATTTTTAGCAGTCCGCTGCTTTTGAAGCATTACACTTACTCTAGCAATTATTGCAGAATACTAATCGGAACTTGAGCCATCACACTTCGGTGCCTCGGCGTTCTTGTAAAACTCTCGTCTTTCAAGACATATGCGATACATTTACGAGACTGCCCCAGACTCGGGTAAGCGTTTGTTGCACTGCACTCGGTTCGTTTTTCATATTTTTTTTTTTTTTTGCTAAACAAGCTTATCACAGTATGCTATTTATTTACAGTTCACGTCTTTCTTACATCCGGTCGTTTTCTTCACATTTTGATGATACTCCTCCAGGAGTTGCGATATGTTATTGAGTTTTTACACAGGCTTATTGGTTGTGTGTACACAGATTGGTGTTGGTCGTCTGGTGATCTTCTGCACATGCAATCTTGTTTTTCAATTCAGCACATGTTAGTTCCCCTAGGTTTCTCTCTTTTCCAGCTATACTATGACTACTGCTTACGTTGCACTTCCCCTATTTTCCTCATTGAATTCGCCTAACTGTATTAAATTTGCTGGTTTCTCACGAAATGTATTAATGTTTACAGATTTCCCTGATGAAGGGCTTTGTTGTGTTAGCCCGAAATGCATTGGGATTTTTAATCAATCATTTATTTGATAATGACGTTAAGCACACCACTCTGATTTTGGGAACTGCTTCATCAGTTTTTTCAAGAATAAAACGATTTCTGCTATCAATGACTTGAAGACTGGAAAATGATCTTCTCTTTGTTTCATTTTAATGAACTTTGCTGTGAACTATTGAAGAATGTGTTAAATAGTTATCAAATTGTTTCACTTTGATCTGTTAATATTTCTGTACACTTGTTTTAAGTGACACCCTGGTAGTGCACTGGGCACTCCCAGATAGAATTCCGGGAATTCTCCCTTTCTACTTTCTATAAGTGGCATTTTCACATTTATAATTTAAAATCCGACTTCACTGTCACTTGGGATTTTAAATTGTGATTCCAAAGACATGAAACTTGGCAGTCCCATCTCTTCCCATTTGGGAATTACAATAAGGTAATAAGGTAGTCCCAATGTTATCCTACAGGACAGCTATGCCTTGCAGTAGTAAAAAACAAATTCAAGAGTTTTTCACTAAAAGAACATGTAAAAATGAACTGTACATGTCCTACTTTCGAAATATACCGCTCCTTGGCCTTGGGCTATCCAGAGCCTACCTGAGAGGTGACTAATGTGTATTAAAAATAAAGTTTTGGGACTGGTAAGAGGGTTCACTTGCCTGGTCATCACATCACTTTAAAACTTAACATACAGGATCTGCAATGTCTGGCCTGAGACATGTTTAAATGGCTACAGAATTGGGTGACACAATCAGTGCTGCAGGCCCACTGGTAGCATTTGACGTACAGGCCCTGGGCACATGTACTGTACTTTACAAGGGACTTACAAGTAAATTAAATATGCCAATTGTGGATAAACCAATGTTGCCATATTTTAAGCTGAGAACCTATGCACTTTAATGCTAGTTAGCAGTGGTAACGTGCCCAGAGTCCCAAAGCTAACAAAAACGAATTCAGCAAAAAGGGAAGCAGAAAAGGCAAAACAGTTAGGGTTGTCACTGCAGAAAGAGCGCTTTTCAACAGGTGCCGTATGAGGAATCCTCACAAAACTTTACAATAAATAGCGTCATCCCCTTAGGTCCTTCCTGGAAAGTTTTGGGGTGATCTGACGAAGGGTGGGAGAAATAGGGGGGGGGGTTCTCAAAATGCATTCCCTCAATGTGATTTCAGAAAAAATGTCTGATGATTTGGTTATTTGTTTATATTACCAAAAAAATACAAAGGTTAACGTAACATTACAGTTAGGGGAAAATTTCAGTGTCAAAGTTACATTTTAAACAAACAAAACCACTGGAATTCTCCAGTTAGAATTATCTCAAATAACTATAATTCAATCCATAAGGTAACTATAACTTGTGCACCCTCCATGCACAGTTTTCTTATCAATAATTTAATTGCAAATGTCGCAGTGGTGGAATAAATGATGATGTAGAAGATGTCATGGGTGATGTAATATGTGAGGTAAGTAACAGTGCAGTCCAATTGCTCACCCATGGCATCCATCACCCAATATGTTTGGGGCTGCGAGGAAGCCTCAGGGCCCCCACAGCCCTAGCTGGCTCTCTGCATGCTGCAACATTGCTTTCTGATTGCTCACGCTCAGTGGGAACAAAGTGTGCTTCCCTGCCTGAAGAAGCATACTGGAAAACAAAAGTCTGCTTCCACCCAGCGGAAGCATTTTGCAAGCTCCCACTGAGTGAGAGCAGACATACTTTTTGTTAGAAACGGGGGTCTCTAGTT
Source organism: Lissotriton helveticus (assembly GCF_964261635.1). Classification (NCBI taxonomy): domain Eukaryota; kingdom Metazoa; phylum Chordata; class Amphibia; order Caudata; family Salamandridae; genus Lissotriton; species Lissotriton helveticus. Next base: position 687,480,337 of record NC_136057.1, on the reverse strand, counting down.
GGCAGAGGTATGTACCCTGTCCAAGTAGGGACTTTTTCTTCTAGGTAGGATACCTAGAAGCCCTAGATAAGCCATGCTCAACCCCTTTGGGAGAGGCGCAAGCAGATAAGATTATTTCAGAGGCAATGTATAAAGTATTTGTACACAACACACACAGTAACACTGTGAAAACACTACAAATGGACATCACACCAGTTTAGAAAAATAATGTATTTTTATCTATTCTAAAGAAGACCAAAACAACAAAAATCCAAAATACACAACTCAAAATATGACCAGTCAAAGGTTTCAAGCAATTCTGGATGCGTGCTTTTTACACAATGTACCTAAAATGCATCAAATCCACAAGGCAAAACAGCTGCAGTGGGAAGCATCGAAAAACACAGCGATTAATCCGTTCCTGAGTCCTTAGGGAGGTGATGCAACAGTGCTGCTGCATGCAGGAGAAGTGATATATCAAATCCAGACTGTAGGGGAAAGTGATGCAATGATTTCAAGATGGTTCTGGTCTGCGAGTGCTGCGTCGGCGATGCGTGTTGCACAGGCATGACATGTGGAAATCTGGTATGTGCTGGGGTAGATGTGGAGGCAGCAAACAGGCGCTGGGTCAAATACTTCAGCCGCGGTCACACGATGCGCTGTTTCCTGTAGCCGCACAGCGGGACCTGCATCAGAGTCAATGTGGACTTTGGAGACCAGTGCGTATCTCTCCACATGTGACAGTTCTTCGGGCTTCTGACAGGCACTGCATGTGTTTCTTTGGCCATACAAGCTGTGCATTGAGATTTTCTCCCACATGGCGGTGCTGCATCTGAAAATACAGCCGCAAGAAGGGTGTGTAGTGTAGTTCCTATTATCCCAATAGGCTCTGCGCATTGGAATAATACCTTCAATAGTATAGGCCTAGACCAGACGTTAACTAGGTCTTCTATTGTCGATATTAGACTTAAAGTTTTGGGTTTGCCAGCTAGCTCAGAGTTCACTAGAAACTTTCTCGAATAGGCAAGGAGGAGTTGAACCTCCCTGGATAGACAAGAAGGGATTTAGTTTCTGACAACCATAGAACATGACAACTTTGCTCTCCCCTAATCAAGAGTGTATCTCTAGAGTCGTGTGAAAACAAAAGACGACTTATTTTACTCAGTCAGTACGTGCATTCTTAGTCTCACCAGATTGTAGAGAAAAGGAAGAGACGGGCGTGTTCAATAAAAGATGTTATTTATTGATCAGTCTCTTTTCTCATACAAGAGAAATGGATCGATATTATTGCAATACTTATGGTTAAGTAAAGTGCATACATTAAAAGCAGAAGTATAAAATAATACTGTAGAAACATTGATATGGTTTCTAAGCCATATGATGGTTTAAAATGGATAAAATAGATACATACACATATACATTTGACTAATCGTACTCAACTGGTGTTTCTAACTACGCCTACCCCAGATGTACCTGACCTAAGCCTAATACGTGGGCGGGAGTAGAAAGTAGCAGTTTAAGTTAAGTTTGTTTTGCCAAGTGACTGACTCAAGAATTCTCTGTGAGGGGTTATTCAGTTCTGTACCTGGAGTCTAGGATGAATGAGGGATGGTATCTCTCGTCTCTGGTCTCGATATTCCAGGCTGCCTGCGAGGGCTACCCGGAAGCGCCGGAGCTGGATTTCTCGGCAGGAGAAAGCAGCGTCTCGTTCTCAGCGCGTCAGGAAGGCGGGGCTGCGCCAGCGGGGTCTGCTCTGCTCTGGGCTTCGGCAAGTCTGGCTGCTCCGATCTCGTCACCACCGCGTGTGTTTGCATAGGGCAATATCTGTAATATTTATACCTTTAAGGTGCCAAGATTGACGTAAGGATGGACATAGATACGTCAATAAGGATGTCATACGACCTGGTCGTTAGCACATTCTTTTGCTGAAGTTCTCGGTGAAATCAAAACAATGGCCGCAGGGTTTTTCCCAGGTCTGTCATAGGTTTGATTTGTTTTGAGAACTCCGTATGCCTTATCAGGGGCTGGAGGAATATCGCTTGTCTAATTAGATGGCAAGCGTTATGACCTAATCAGATAACACGTTCCTGTGCCGTAGTGTGGCTTAATCAGATAACGGTTCCTGCATCATGGGGGCTTTCTGCATCACGGGATGGCTGCTAGTTAACTTGTTAACCAGAATAGGGTCAGGAATAGGGGGATCGATACAGAACCTATAGGAATACATCACACCCACTCCACGCTAACTATGGACATATTTACGAATCTATGCATAGTAAAACATACTGTAAAGTATCGTGTATACCTTACCACCCCAAAATACATAAATGCATTTTGAAATTATCAAATATACGGAAAAAACAGTCACATGTAATATATGCACTCAAGCTGTAGAATAATGCTAAAGTAATCACGCATATCTATACATTATCACTAATTTGTATACGAGAATTTACACATGAAATGGCTCTTAATACAGAAAAAAGGTTCGAGACCATTCCATCACAGAATAAAATAATTATGAACATACCAGCGGGCAGCTAATGTCTATAAAGTATCTAAAAATAGAAATTTTAGTTCTCTAAGAATAGTTCTTACTTTAAGCAGAAAATAAGTGTCCCGAAAAATTCGTAAAAATATTTTGGGGCTGCTGAAAAAAATTGCTGTCCGTGAACTGGAGGGAAAATTGTTCATGGTATTTTGCTATTCTAGCTGAAGGCCAAATTCAGGGAACGCCGTGTGCGAGCTTGCTCAAAAGTCTCTATTTCTGCTCTGGTGAGAACATCATATCATTTAGACTGTCGAAAAAGCTGTCAACAGCTTCCTGGGAGAGTTCCACTAACTCGGAAAAGGATGTAACCATGCATTTGTGCGCATGATTGTCTCCATTGACGTTTTCATTAGAATTGTTGACAGAAGGTCGTACATGATCAATGCTGCTTTCAACTTGAACTTCACTACCCCTTAATCGTAGTGGTGAAGCTTCCACGAATGCCGTCATCAGGATTGGTAGCCGTTGAGGGCAGCACAAAGCATGAGCCTTTATTGGACTCAACAATGTTTCTGCATCCATTGGCGCATCTGATTGTAGCGTCAGACAGGTGTCTAACACGCATTCTTCTCCGCATAGCAAGCACCTTAATACAGGTAAAACACTTCGTTGCCACATTGGTCGAAATGAAAGAAACCAAGTCATGTTCAGGTCTCTAAGCCGGGATAGTCCCAGGATTTTTGATATCCGGTCCGGTATCCAATGGCTAGGATTGTTTCTTCCCTTGTCGCAGGTGTTTTGTCTGTGACATGGTTTGCCATAACGAAATATGAGGACTAGGAATAGGATTCCTGCAAATAGTCCCAAAATGAGGGGAAGTCCGCCAAAAATCGAATGGACGAAATCTGGAAAAATACCCAGTATGGCTTTGAGTGGTGTTAATGCCATCGAAAATACTGTCTTAAATACTTTTGAGACTCCACTGGTATCAGAAATATTTAAGATTTCATTCAGGATTTCTGCGAAATGTATGGGGGAATTAGTTGATAACAATGAGTGAATCTCTGCAGTCGTCCTTGCGACTAGGAGATCATACGTTTCTTTTGATGACGTGAGCCTGGTCGGCGTCTGAAGAAGCACTGTTTTCATTCTGCTTAAAGTATCTATTCGAATAGAAGTAATTTTCAAGTTGGGCCATGCCCTTGCCTCCCTGTCTGGAAGGGAGCTGGGGAACAATAAGCGTCCACAGCACTTGACCTTCGCAGTCGTAGTTACGAGATAAGGAGTCCCGGGCATAAGACTACAGCATCTGCGGTCCACAATTAGAACGTAACTCCCATTATAGAGTCTTTGAAAGAATGGTTCTATCTCTGTTGCAGGTGCGCCTAGCTGGTGACATGAAAGGTTATTTGAGTTCCCTTCACAGGCTCCATGCAAACTAATTCCGTTACACAGAAGTGTACCGCTCAGTGACATCGCACAATTATTGCCACTAAGAAACACTTTCTGTCCTTTATTACTGACACATGCATGTGAATAGGGCAAGTTCCATGTTGTTTTAATGTACCTCTTTCCCAATTTTTCGTACATGCCAGCCTGTATATATTTTTGGCAGTATTGAAACCTGAAGGTAGATATTGGAATATTAATTATCCCATGTATTATCCATTCACTGACAGGTCGTTCTGACATTGTCACTGGTAATCTCTCGAGTTTCTCAATGCTCAGGATTGTATAATCAGCACCCTTTTGTGCCATACTGATTTGTTTATCAGTAAGGTTAAAGATATTGAATAGTGACGTTGTGTTGATTAAACGCCAAGGCACATAGCCTGAACGAAGATTTTGTAACGTCCAGCCAAGCTGTACAATAGAACGCAATTGAGACTGACCATGTTGTAACAACAGTAAGTCTTGCGATATTATGTTGATTGCTGAAGACACAATGCTGTCCAGAGAAAAAATTCTGGAGGACAGAGTCATTAACCCATTGTCCACTACAGAAAGTGATTTTTCCAAATTAATACGGTCAATTTCCCGTATTCTTTCTGCTGTCTCAATTTGAGTCACCTTCCAGGCCTCGTTGTATGCTGCATATACAGAGGCTGCTATGAAACATTTCTGACGCTGTTTGCGCGGTCCCATAATGAAATCACGCAAGTCAGCACCATCAGTAAGTAAAGTTAGGTGTTGCTTAATTTCTGCCAGTGTGGAACTTTGTAGCCATTGAAGGCATAATTTGCCCACACTGTAGGTGGTTATTATTCCTGGGTGTTGTCTTTGGGAATATCTAGGGTCTGGCCTGGTCATTTTGAACCCCTGTGTTTTGTTCAGGAATCTGTCTTGACAGTTATTAGTATCTGTGGGCCAGATCAACCACTTTTTCCAATCAGGATGTGTTCTGTTTTGGTTTAATACATAATTTACGTCTATTTCTTCATCTCTAGAGCTATTGCTGTTCATTGTTGGTTTTGGAATAGACGGTTTATTTAAGTCTTTGATTTTGGCTAGGCCAAGACAGGTAGTTTGTTGAACAGTGTCATTTAAAAATATAATTTGTTCTGGAATCATGCAGGCTCTAAACAAAGATTCTATACCCTGTACTTGCCATTCTTTTGTACCCCAAACACTCTTTACTTCAACGTTTTTGTCCCAATAATCAAAACCAAAAGTATTCATTTGTTCAAAGAATGAGTCTGAATATATCAATTTTGTGTTTGTTATCATGGTCTTTGTCCCTGTCTTATTTGACAATTTGAAATAAAATGTTTCAGCATTACTTGTGTTAAAACCTGAAAAGTATGAATATTTGTCATAAACGGTTCTTGAGCTTCCTTTTGGAGGGGTTGCACAATGTTCCCATTGATTATAATTTAAAACATTTCTAGGTTGTGCAGATCTATGTAGAAAATGGTTACCATAGTGGTTATAACAGTACATACTATCATAATTTGTCGAACCCTGCAAATAATCATGTTTGGTAAATTTAGCAGACATCACTAAGTCAGACATCATATTATTTATACTTTCAAAGTCCCAATCATCAGCAAATGAGCTTGGTTTTACAAAGTCACTCAACGAGATCTTAATTTGGTGTGGATATTTCAGGATTTCAACCGGACCATAAATTTCGTAGTCAGTGTTGTCCCATGCTACCCCACCCGGTATAGGATTGGCTGTGAAGTTGACTGAAGAAAGTTCTCTTTTCTCGACGTGTGAAGATGTGTGTGGTTTGAGGATCAAGTTGATTTTCTGACTTGCTGTGTCCATTTTAGCATATTTTCCCTCAATGAAGCGTCCCAAAGTTAGTACCATGATGAGCCAAAGTGGATAAATGCACCAAAACCCACCCAAAATTCAATCCATGGAGAAATCAGATATGTTTCTTTCAGTTGTTTCACAAGTACTTTAACTTTATCTTTAAAGGTTTTTGTTGATGGCTGTGTTTTTGATTCAGTGAAGCCTTCAGAGGAATCATCGAAGTTTATGAAGTAGCCGGATGCAGTTCTGTCAATTGTTCCAATTGCTTCAGGATTACTGTTTCTTGCATAGTCGTTTGTTACTTCATTATAGATTGGTGTGTCTCTGCTAAATGTTTTTATTTGGGTTTTCAGAGGTCTAAGTTCCATTGCATTGTTGCATAGTCCTTGTTGTAGTTCTGTAGGCGTTTCGAATGTGATTAGCCTCTTAGATTGAACCTCTGTGTTTGTAGCAAATCTTGGTGTTCTACTACTTTTCGGGAGTCCACTTGGCCTGCTATTTGTTATCGGCCACATGATTGTGGTTTTACCAGGTCGATGGATACAACTCGGTTCTCCTTTTTACCAGCAAGCGGCGGTAGTACAACTGATCTTGTCCCGTTGATAGACAAGACAGGAACTGCTTTTCTGTAAGAAGGCCCAAATTCCTTCTTTACCGCGATCTTTTCTCTGACTAGATCCCCGACTTTTGGAATCCAGACAGGTCTTGCTGGGACAGGTGGTGGTTCTTCAGTGGTTGTTGGCTGCTGTTTCAACTTTATGTTGCTCAGGTTTTTCTTGTTTCGTTTAAGTCCTGCAAAATAGCCAAACGATCTTTGATATCAAAGCATTTTTCCTTCACCACTGAAGTCTGACTGTCGAGGTCTAAGACTAACATCCTAGTTCCAAATAATAATTCGTACGGACTGAATCCCTTCAGGGAATTTCTTGGCAGGTTATTTAGACTACGTTGGACACTTATTAGACGTTTGACCCACCCAGCCCCCGAACCTAATATCCTTTCTGTTATAGATAGCTTTATGCCTTGGTTTTTTCTTTACACCATCCCGTATCCCTCAGGAAGGAAGTGAGAAGAGTCCCGCTGTGCTATGCTCATTTGGCCATGTTTCCCCTCAGGCTGGAGGGCTAGAGTGAAAACAATGGTCAAACGTAGCATGCTTCTAGCGTATATGCCATTTAGACTCGCAAATCTTTGTATAACAGTCCAGACGTCAGCCGAGTGCTGGTGATCTACATTATAAGTGGAAACTAGCCTGTATATGTTAATTGGACGCTTTGCTTTTTAGTGTTGATTTTTTCTGGAGTGAAACGACACGGTATTACACTGTTTCTCTCACCACTGCGATTTCTGTTACAGTTTGGGCAGTTCTTTACAAACATGGTATGATGCAGGCTCATGCCTGGCCACCAGTACCTTGATTGTAATTCTTCCAGAGAATCTTTTAGTTTGAGGTGTCTGAGACCCTCGCCCATATGTGCGTCTGCTATTAACAAGGTTCTCCTATCCATGTTTGGAATCACTCTATCCCCCACTCCAGGGATTCGAGCAAAAGGGACGGAGTTTGCATCGATTATGTATGTATAATTGAGTGGATAGTTGATCGGTAGCGCTGAGCAGTCGCCTTTTGATGATGTTTTCACCGCCAGCACTGTTTCACCGTCAATATACTTCACTGTACGCTTTTTTCGAGCTACGGAATCCGATTTAGTTGCTACCGCTGTGGCTGTCTCAGCCAATGAATTCCCTGCAACGTGAACGCCATCACGCTGATGACTCAGTGAGTGTGTCACGTGAGTCTTTGGTAGTTCTTTTTGTAAAAGAGCTATTTGTTCCCAAAGCAGTTTCTGCTTTATTGTTGCACCTGTGTCATCTTTGTAACCGTTTTGAATCCATGTCTGCAAATCGTTGTTATATGATTTGACGCAGTAATATGAATCGGACACTATGAGTGTTGGGAATTCGCGATCCGCATTATCTAGCGCCATTTTCAATGCCATTATTTCAGTCTGTTGTTCTGAATTAGTTTCTACTGAGTGTGTTTTTGTTAATAGAGGTCTTAGTTTACCTCCGCGCCACACTTCTTTTGTAATCTCACATGTTGGGTTGTATGCTTGTTCTCCCCAAACGGAGGGTTGAGCATGTCCGTCTGTATAGATTACACAAGCGTATTGTCGTAAGGGCAGAATGTCGATAGGCAGAGGGAATGTTCTTTCATATTCTAGATTTTTCAATTCCTTTAGTTCTGGATCAAAGTAGTAGTATACTTTGTCTGTTGTAATTGAATTCACCCATTGTATCCATTCCGGATTCAATGTTGTTGTTGGTAAATTACACGGTGTTGTTAATGCCTCAAAGGCTGATTCCGCTGTTCTGACTGTGATGTGTCTACCGTCCGCTTGATCTTTTTCTCTAGCTATTACGGTTTGAACTGCATGAACAATGTTTTCTTTAATGCTGAATTTCTTTTCAGCTTCTGTGTACAAGTGTGATTTGAATGCAATTGGTACCTTTTCTCCCTCATTAGAGGTCAGGTATGTGAATCCGCATCTTCCTGGGATGACTCGAATCACAAGATTGCGTGTGTTATCACGTGTTTCTAATTTTGTTTTAATTAACATGTCTGTTTGTAAGGATCTCAAAATTTCTGTGTGTATTTGAGTCCAATTGGTTCTTTTAAAATCTGGTTTTATTAGATCATAAAGGGGTTTGACCCTTTCTGCGTAATTTGCAATGTATGTTCTTCCGAAATTTAGGAAGCCTAGAATTGACTGTAGGTTTTTTAGTGTTCTAGGTGCTTGGAGTACGGCACATTTCTCTAGGAAATTGTCAGCCAGGCTTTTGCCTTCACTTGCTAATTCGTATCCTAAGAACAGGACTGTTAGATGGGCAATTCTAGATTTTTTAAAGTTGAATTTGTAACCCTCTGCTGCGAACCCAAGTATTATGGTGTTCACTCTCTTCAAGTGAGTATCCAAGTCATCATCTGTTAGGTATATGTCATCGACATAAGATAATGCTTCGTCATCATATGTTTGTAGTAACTCTGTTACTCTCGCTGAGAATACCCCTGGGCTATTCTTGTACCCCTGGGCTAACCGACAGAATTGTTTTTGAGTGCCATTTATTGAGAACGCAGACAAATATCTGCTCTCTGGTGCTATGTTTTGACAAAAGAATCCATTAGAGATGTCTAATGTTGTTTTGTATTTTTTGCGCACTATGTTATTCATTAGTGCAGCACTATGCGAGTTTTGCACTGCAAAAGTTTTGCAACATGAGTTAAGGTGTCGGTAATCCAAAACTAGACGATATGAATTGTCTGGTTTGGAGACCGGGAACAAAGGGTTGTTCATTTGTGAGGTGCAAGTTTCAATCACCCCCTGGTATTCTAATTGATCTAGGATTTCTTTTACCTGTTTTTTAGCTTCTTGCTTAATTGGGTACTGTCTTTGTGCAGTAGGTTGTGATTTTAACTGGATTTTGTGAGGAGGAGAGTCCTCATCCCATCCTACATGATTTTTATATAAAGCAGGAGCTTGAGCTACTGCCCACTTTCTGGCAAGTGTGTATTTTTTATGAATTGGGATATGATTTGAGAAGGCAGGCATAATTATTTCTTCGCCATGAGGGCACTCCCTGACAAACTCTGGTGGCCAGTCTTTTTCAGCTAGAAGGATGTCATAGCCCTTGGAGAGATTATCCCAAAATAGTCCCCTTATTTTTCTAGTCTTATCCCCTTCTATACGTAAAGTTATTTCATATATTTTGTGAGGTTTGCTAACTCTGGTGTCTGCAGTTTCCACTTGAAGATATTCATTCGTGTCCACTGTCTCCAGAAGATTCATAAGGACTTTGCGAGCTATGCTCACTTCTGCTGCGCTGTCTAGCATTGTCTGAGCCCATTCTCCGTTTTTCAGTTGTGTCCTCAGTATTCTCGGCATTGTTTACTACCTTGATACTGGCTACCTTCTTTTTTGGAAATTGTAGTTTCTTTTTTAGATGAGCAGATTCCTTGTCTTTGGACTTGGCGTGCTCTTCTCTTTGTTCTGATCGTCCTCTTCTTTCCGATTTCTGCGAGGAAGTCTGAAAAGATTGAGAGGGACGTGTATCAATGTCTTGATATCTATCAGGCTTCTTTATATTATCCCTATTCCTAAGGTTATATCTTTTCCCAGAGGGGTCACTTTGGGGTGACCTGTGTCTCTGGCTTGGAGATTTTTCTCTCCGCCGAGGAGACCTTCCTCTGGACTGGAATTTCTTTTCTTTAGGATTGGATTGTTTGTTTCCATCCCAGCTCTTTTTTTGTGATGTTGAATTATTATTAAAATATATTTTTTCAGGACTTTCAATCAGTTGTGGTTTTACTGGTATTCCACCTAAACTATCTCTACCTAGTTCCTCATAGGATTTTTCTATAATTCTGGCAATTTCAGCTGGTTGGTCTGCTATATCTGTCTCCTTTAACCTCTGGCGGATCGCCACGTTTGCTGCTTCTCCCTTTATGTTGGCTAATAATATAGCCGAGACCTGCTTGAAGTCTTTCAGTAATTTCATACCAAGAGTTAAAGCGGGTTCTGGACCGTATTCGTCTTGAATTTGTTTTAGCACATCTGGTATTACCGAAATGGACGGAACACCGTGCGTTTTTGTGTAGATGGAAGCAAAGACTGTACCCCAAGTGTCACAGTCCTCCACGTGTGGTGCGATTCCCATTGGAAGACAGATAGTCAGAATCCTGTGTTATTCTAACGGGGTGGTGTCTGGAAACACCGCCTCTATTTGGGTGATTTTTTGTGCTAACCAGAATGGTATTTGTTCCCGTTTAGCTGGTACTTTACCTAGGCAGGACTGTATGTTCTGTGGTGTAATTTTATTTGTGTTCCCCTGATGAGGGGTCAGCTGTGGAATTTTAATTGCTGGTTGGATTGTTGAAGTCCGCATTACATATTGGACTAATTGTCTATGTATTTTTATTAATTGTTTTAGTTGTATTAAAAGGTTTGATGCAGACATCCCATCGATGTCTGGATGTGGTGTGTATCCGGCTAGAACCGGCCACGTTGCTCCTGGTCTACCTAATGGACCGAGCCTGGTGATGTGATTATTATGTTTTAGGGCGCCATTAAATAAGAGCAGATGCTCTTGAAATTTAAGTGGTACTTCCACCTCCTCGAAAGGAGTGTACTCATTAGGAGGGTCCTCTGTTTTGTAATAGTGGAAGACCTTTGTTACAGCATTTGCTGCTGGAAAATGTATCCATGAATAGAATACCTCTGTCTGCAGATATTCGTGTGCCTCAATTAGGAATATGACCGTGCCACCTCTAGGTGTCAGTCCATTTTCTATAAGTTTTAAAGTTATAGATTTTATTGTGTTGACCGCGATGAGTATTATCTCCGGGTCAGCGTCTTGCAGTGCATTATCAGCTGCTGCGAGTTCAGTTGCTATTCTAACTGCCTCTCTTTCTCCTTCATTGTCTGACATTGTACTGTCCAGAAGGTTATTTTGTTTGTTTGCAGATCAGGTTCTTATGGAAACAAAGATTAGATGCACAATATTTTGGAACAGTGTATCCTTCAACGTTGACTAAACCAAGGACCATACATAGGAGTTCCCTCCTGCGAGGTTTGGCGGATATTACCTTTCACCCACTCCAGACGTCTTTGGAGTATTATGGGAAAAAGGGGTCTGAGTGAAAAAGCACGACTGAGTTACTCTAAATGTCTTACGTTAGTTTTATCGCCCATCCAAACACGTTGGGCGCCATGTAGTGTAGTTCCTATTATCCCAATAGGCTCTGCGCATTGGAATAATACCTTCAATAGTATAGGCCTAAACCAGACGTTAACTAGGTCTTCTATTGTCGATATTAGACTTAAAGTTTTGGGTTTGCCAGCTAGCTCAGAGTTCACTAGAAACTTTCTCGAATAGGCAAGGAGGAGTTGAACCTCCCTGGATAGACAAGAAGGGATTTAGTTTCTGACAACCATAGAACATGACAACTTTGCTCTCCCCTAATCAAGAGTGTATCTCTAGAGTTGTGTGAAAACAAAAGACGACTTATTTTACTCAGTCAGTACGTGCATTCTTAGTCTCACCAGATTGTAGAGAAAAGGAAGAGACGGGCGTGTTCAATAAAAGATGTTATTTATTGATCAGTCTCTTTTCTCATACAAGAGAAATGGATCGATATTATTGCAATACTTATGGTTAAGTAAAGTGCATACATTAAAAGCAGAAGTATAAAATAATACTGTAAAAACATTGATATGGTTTCTAAGCCATATGATGGTTTAAAATGGATAAAATAGATACATACACATATACATTTGACTAATCGTACTCAACTGGTGTTTCTAACTACGCCTACCCCAGATGTACCTGACCTAAGCCTAATACGTGGGCGGGAGTAGAAAGTAGCAGTTTAAGTTAAGTTTGTTTTGCCAAGTGACTGACTCAAGAATTCTCTGTGAGGGGTTATTCAGTTCTGTACCTGGAGTCTAGGATGAATGAGGGATGGTATCTCTCGTCTCTGGTCTCGATATTCCAGGCTGCCTGCGAGGGCTACCCGGAAGGGCCGGAGCTGGATTTCTCGGCAGGAGAAAGCAGCGTCTCGTTCTCAGCGCGTCAGGAAGGCGGGGCTGCGCCAGCGGGGTCTGCTCTGCTCTGGGCTTCGGCAAGTCTGGCTGCTCCGATCTCGTCACCACCGCGTGTGTTTGCATAGGGCAATATCGGTAATATTTATACCTTTAAGGTGCCGAGATTGACGTAAGGATGGGCTGGAGGAATATCGCTTGTCTAATTAGATGGCAAGTGTTATGACCTAATCAGATAACACGTTCCTGTGCCGTAGTGTGGCTTAATCAGATAACGGTTCCTGCATCATGGGGGCTTTCTGCATCACGGGATGGCTGCTAGTTAACTTGTTAACCTGAATAGGGTCAGGAATAGGGGGATCGATACAGAACCTATAGGAATACATCACAGGTGAAGCGTTGATTCTGCAGGGTTCTTCAGTTCTTTGTAGTTCTGTGCAGCAGGAACAACCTCCATGCCCCAGAATTTGGCACCACAAGGCCAGTCAGAACTCCCAGCAGTGGAGATCAAAGATGCTGCAGGTTAAGTCTGTATGTCCCTGAGAATTCTTAACAGGAGGCAAGCTTTTCTTCAAGCCCTTGGAGGGTTTTCTTAATCAGGATACCACAGCAAGACAACAGTCCAGTCCTTTCCATTGCCCACAGACAGAAGCTGCAACTGCAGGCCAAACCAACAAAGCAACACGCAGCAAAGGGCTGTACTCCTCCTGGCAGCTCTTTTTCTCTTCTTTTTGGCAGGGTCCTCTTAGTGCAGAAGTAATTGTGTCCTCCCAGGTCCAGCCACACTACAGGGGGTTGGGACTGTATTGTACAGGGCAGCCACACTCTATTCAGGTGTTAGTGGCAACTCCTCCCACGACTCTAGCCCAAGATGATTCATCAGCATATGCAGGGCACACCTCAGCTCCCTTTGTGTGAGTGTCTGGAGTGAATGCACAAACAGCCCTTGTCAGTCTAAAACCAGACATTGATTCCACAGGCAAGCAGAGGTGCATGATGGTTGAACAAGAAAATGCCCACTTTCTAAAAGTGGCATTTTCAAACACAATTTAAAAACAACCTTTACTAAAAGATGTGTTATTACATTTTGAGCTTAGGGAGCCCAAACTCCAAATCTCTACGGTCTCCAATTGAAAGTTACACTTGTTAAATGGTACAAGGCATCTCCAATGATAGCCTAAGGGAGAGCTAGTCCTTGCAATAGTGAAAAACGTAATACACAGTATTTCACTATTAGGACATGTAAAACACACCTGTTCATGTCCTACCTTTCACAACCAATGCACCCTGCCCAAGGGGGTACTTTGGGCATACCTAGGGGTGCCGTATATTTAAGGAAAGGGACGGTTATGAGTTGACCTGGCCAGTGGATGCACTTGCCAGGTGGACATGCCAGTTAAAACCTGTGGGTGCAGACACTGCAGTGGCAGGTCTGAGATACATTTGAAAGGCTACCTGTGTGGGTGGCATAATCAGTGCTGCAGGCCCATTAGTAGCATTTCATTTACAGGCCCTGGTCACACACAATGCACTTTAGTAGGGACTTGCCAGTAATCAAATGTGCCAATCATGGCTATCAAATCATAATCTCAATTTATACAAAGAGCATATGCACTTCATCACTGATTAGAAGTGGTTAAGTGTCCAAGTCCTAAAGCCAACAAAAACAGGACAGAAAATAGTAGGCAAAAGACAAATGTTTTGGGGCTAAAGCTGCAAAAGGGGACAGGTCCAACTCCTTCCCTTCCCAACTCCTTCCCTGCCTGCATTCCTGCAGGAAAGGAAGATATGCCTGCTCCTACTCAGTGGCAGCTTTAAAAAGGCTCCCGCCAGGTTAGAGGAGAAATGTTTCACTACCCCTGCTAATTCAGGCAGGAAAACTACTGTGTCACGAGGGTAGACTCCCAATGACACAGTCATTGAGCAGGCCCCATTGGATGTGGTTCCTGAGGCCTTGTAAGGTGCCGGAAAGGGGGCTAGGTTCCTCCCTTTTAATTTTACTTTGGCCCTAGGGAAGGGGTCTCCAGGGGCCTTTTGAGACACCAGGGGGGCACCTTCCCACTCCACTTTTTCATGATATCAGCCCATGGGAATGGTGCTTGGGGAGGGTGGCCCCTTCCCTTAATATTAGATTTTTTTGCCACCGCTGGGGGTATTTTGTTACAGTAGCATGGGAGTCTGCACTTTTTTAGATTTTGCAATGGATTTCCGATCCTCTGCGAATTTGAGGAAATGTAAAAAAAGCATTTGCAATGCACTAGGTCTCGCATTTGCGAGAGTTTGATCTATTGGCATTGTAAATGCCAATGCCTTTTATTTATGCATTTTGAAAATCTGATATGTGATACGTGATACATGACATGAGATAATCAGTTACACTGTAACTGTCCAATTGACTGAATAGAGACTATATAGAACGGTTACTAGTGTTTGTGCCCCCTTTCTTCTGCCTTCAAATTATGTTGAAGCAACGTGACACACTTGTGGCTTGAATATTGCAATGCAGCTTGAACATATAGGAATATGCTGCTACTAGCTTAGACTAATTGTCGGTACACTTGGGTTGAATAGTCAGCTTTTATATTGGGTGTGGTTGCACTCCCGCCTTATATACAATTGGACAGTTACAGTGTAACTGATTTTCTCATGTCATGGATCACGTATCACAGTACGTTCTCAAACACGGATGTGAGTATTGTCCCGTTCATGTATTTAATTATACCTGATGCCAGATTCGTCATCCAGAGCGACTCAGGCTAGTATAAATAACATGCATTTAATTATCGCTGATGCCACATTCGCCGTTCAGAGCGACTCAGGTTCGTACAAATACTGTTTAATTTTGATGATCTTAAACAATCAATGTCTAAATCTCAGTTTAAATGGCCATATCATGGGCATTGTTCTGTTGTCTCTTCTAGATCGATCGTTTATTGCACAAAAATAAGTGTGACCAATACCACACTGTATGCAACACTGTCTTCATTCATCGGCCAATGGTGATACTCTGATGTTACTACCTCTGCATGTTTAACTCTGGTGCATACAGGTACTTCGTGCTAATTACTGAAAAGAAATATGAAATTACAATCATCAGCCAACTAAGATCTAAGAGCAGATATGTATGTTTTACTTTCCTAGAATAAATCTACAAGCACCATTGAGAGTATTCTTAATAGCACAACTTCTGCAGATTCGTTGCAGCCTGGCCTTTATGAAAAGTAAGCAGTTTGTAAATATAATCTAAATATATGCAGTCTAGTTTTTTTGATATATAACCAATATTCCTTTTTTCAGAAGGATCAAGTCTATGCTAAGCGACAGGTACCCCAATGTAAAAGGGGATTATCAGAAGTTTATGTTCACACGGGTTAACTTTTAAAGAGTGTTTTTGAGTATTGCTCGATATTTGACATTAATTGAAGGAAGGTGGAAGATAAATAACATGATGTATTATGTCCTTCCAGGGTCTATTTTCATGTGCACAAATATTTTGTCCTGAGGATGGTCTGACAGATATATTCGAAGGAAGACCGAAACGTCGACTTGACTGTTTCCCCAATCATCTCATGTTTGCATGACAACAAATTGTTCAAATATGACAATTGTTTATTATTTGATTTATTGAGGAACTGACATGTTTATTCATGAGGTATAGGTCAAATTTTATAGGACCTTTTTCATGTTTCTGCATTTGATCTTTTTAAATTCTTTTGTATATACCCTATCAAATATATTTATGAATTTTGATAAGATATTCCATGTGTTCCTCTATTATTTTCTCTACTATTTTTTCCAAATTGTCACTTATTTTTGAATACTCTGATTGCATCGTGGTTTCAATTAATTTGAATGGTGGCTTTAGAATTCACTAACTAAGACCACCCTCTCCTTGTAAAATAACTAGAATATTCCTAAATGAAATCCCTTGCAGGCACCCTCTACCAGTGAATACGATATTTGCCCAAGCCTGAAAGGGTTAATTGGGTTAACCCATTGCTACAGTACAGTATTTTGCGCAGACAATAGTCTGCTTTGGGTCACTTATATAAGTGGTTGTGTGTAGAAAAATAGAAATTCTCAAATCTTCCCTTTAAATTCTCGGGCTTCCTAGTAATCTATGTCTGAAGTTGAGACTCTATCTTATACAGATGAGTATTTGCTAAGAATTGCAGCAGGTCCTTCCCTTTTGGGTAACCAAGGCCCCTTAGCGCATTTACCATATGAATCTGATTTAAATCAATTGGAAAGATTAACAAAAAAGCTTGTAAGAACTGAACTTCATGCTGAGTTAATAACAGATTGTCTAAATGCGAATATTATACCTACTGGGTTACAGATTAAGAACATTGCCAATATCTTCATAGAAGACGAAGACTTTAAAACAGGATTTCGTTTTGCTGCAAATAAATGCTCACGCACCTGGATGGTGCTAAGCAGTGAGACAGCATTAAAGCACATCAAGCTACTAACTAAAGAAATCGAGACCTTGTAAAACAGATTCAATTCGGATAGCAATATCACTAATGCAAAGGCCTTACTTGACAAAGTAGCTTTAACAATTAAAGACCTTAAAGATTTCAATGCGCATAAAAAGACTGACAAGCTTCACAAAGATATACGGAGATATTGTAAGGAGAGAACCTATCCTTATCTCCACAAGGACTACTATCAGCCTTAGGTTTCTAACCAAGGGCCCATCTAGTTCCAGAGAAAGAGGACAACTTTCTCAGATACAAACTCTGACACTGATAGTGATCAGGCACCTGACAACATCCACAGACAAATCTATGACCAACAACCATCGACGTCTAGACAGACTTTTTAAGGACAGGACAGGAGAGGCTTGGGCTTCCCCGGCGCCCGCGAGGCACAAGGAGAGGATGGTCCTGCAATAAATATACCCCAGGTTTCTGAAAGAACCGCAATCAATATTACGAGTGGTGAATCTAGTACAAACTATTCCCATTTTCCATTTATCACGACATGAACTGGCTGAGGCAGAAATATCAGTGCTTGCAGAGGGCTTGTCTTTTGTGCCTACAAATAGGAATGATTTATTTCTAACCAAATTGGAACTATACAAATTTTTTCGCTCCATTAGATTGCGGAAATATTTTGCTGATAAACACACAATCAGGGAAATTGATACAACAGGTTTACACAATCCCTCCACCTTTTTCCCCGACTAACAACATGGTGGCGAAAGAAATTGTAACATTCGAAAATGCAATCCTTACAGAGATTGATAACCTCTTCGGAGCAAAGCAAAACTTTGTCAAACATAACCTGAACAAGGAAGAACAACAGGCCCTGCGACACCTCCAGTCCTTATCTGATACCATAATTAAACCTGCTGATAAGGGCGGAGGTATAGTCCTATGGGACCAAGAAGCTTATAAGACAGACATTTTTAAACAACTAACAGTAGAAGAATGCTACAGGAAACCATCAGGCAATCCGACCAGCCGATTGGAAAAACTAATCGCGAAACTTAGCAAACGGGGCCATAAAAGTGGTTGGCTGAGTGATAAAGAGGCTGCATTTCTAATCAATAAATCACCAACAGTACCTGTTAACTATATCTTACCAAAGATACATAAGGATGCCACATTACCACCAGGCAGACCATTTACATTAACATTTACATTTACATTTACATATTGTATCGGGCTGTAATTCTATACTGAAGCCCTTGGCCCAGTATGCAGACTTCTTTATTGGACATTTTGCTACTGAGTCTGAAACGTACATGAGACACCACAGCAGTGATTAAAGTGGTAGAAAATCATAATTTCGATCCAGTATGTGAGATCTTGGTGTCAATGGATATCGAGAGCCTTTACACCAATATTCCTCAGCTAGAAGTCCAGGAAATCATAGAACAACTGCTTAACAATCGTCCTTTGCCACAATGTGTTCCTACAGAATTCATAATTGAGTGCATTAGGATCTCCTTGTGCGAAAAAATTCTTCCTGTGTGAAAGAACCTTTTACCAGCAACTTAAGGGCGTTGCAATGGGGGCAGTCTATGCCCCAGGTGTGGAAAATATTTATGTCTCAAATTTTGAAAAGAACCACGTCTATATTCCTCAAAACCCTTTCTCAGACAACATTTCCTGTTGGCTGAAATATATAGCTGATATATTCTTAATCTGGGAAGGTAGCAAGAAGTATGCTCTCAAAATTCCATGAATGGTTGAACACCAGAAACATCAATTTGAAATTCACCTTAGAGAGTGACAACCAAAAAATGAACTTCCTTGACATATCTATAAGAGTAGGAGATGACAACACTCTGTAAACCACTCTCTTCACTAAGCCAACAGCTAGAAACTCCCTTCTAAAATACAACAGCCATCATTCCCAGGCTTTGAGGGACGGTCTTTCTTTCGGACAATTTCTCTGCTTGCGGAGGAATTGTTTCAGAAAGGATGACTATTTCACAGAGGCCAAGAAACTTAAGGAGAAATTGCATGCACGAGGCTACGCCAACAAGCTACTTAAAAGGTCACTAAAAAGAGCCTGGTACAACAATCGTGAGGCTCTGCTTGAGGTTAAAAAGAAGTCTGCCCAACCACATTTAGTCTGTGTTACCACTTTTGGGACAGCCACAAATCAGATTAAGAAAATAATTAAAAAACACTGGATACTGCTTTATTCTCTACCGGAACTAGTTGGAAAACTACTCTTCTCATTTAAAAGAGGTACAAACCTAGAAGAACGTCTTGTCCATGCACATGAAATGCAGGAGACAAATTTGGTGGATAGTATGAGACAATTGGTACCATTGACAGGACACTACAAATGTACCCATTGTGCGGCATGTTCCACAACCTGCAAAAAGAAAATGTTTGTTCTCAATGGGCATTGTATTACCATCAAACATTTTTCCAACTGCAACAACACTAATGTAGTATATTGCATTCAATGTCCTTGTGGCCTGTTATATATATAAATGAAGACAACAGTGGTCCCATGCACAAGAGAATTGCGAGCACAGAATGAATATAGACACGTTGGAAACTATATTAAGTACTGACTTGTCCAGCCGGACAGAGGTCCAATTTTTACTTTAAACAACGAATGTTTTGAAAGAATACCTTCAACAATTCCATAGAGAGGGGCACAAGCCTGTACCCAAACATAGGCAAAAGCTGTTGTTTTCTGTAGATATTACAGTAACAGAAATTCAATTTAACACCATTACTAGCCTAACATAGCAATTTATGCATTTCACAGTATATGGTGTTTTAAATGTCAACGGCGTTTCGATCCCATTTACAGAATCATAGGGATCATCATCAGGACTGAATAATGCCTAAATGTTACAAGCCATGATAGCCAAAAGGGAAAAGAGAAATAGAGAAATCATACAGGGAAGGACGTGTGTTGAGGTATACATTTTAGAGAAACTTTAATAGTGACTTAGTTATTTCATCATGAAATAGTGACAGGACTGATGACCTAAGGGCCTATACATACAAAGCTGGGCGTGGAGGATCAGAGAAACTGTACCCCTATTTAGAAGAGACAGAAGAAAATATAGTGCATGATGCCAAATGTTGCTCAGAAAGAGATTGTGTAGTGACTGTGAAGGTAATCACTACATTGGTGGTGAGCGAGGTTGTGACTTAACCGGTGACAGTGCAAGGTGAGAGAATCTAAAAACGACGATAAACGGCGAAACGATCGTGAGCCAGGATGTGATTTTACAGATAAAAGTGCCAACAGTGTTTATTTATTTATTTATTTATTTATTTCGCATACTTTTATAGCGCAGACCTGTCACCCAGAGGGCATCCTGGCGTGTTTAAACGACGATAACCGGCGAATTGCGATTTCAGTGAAAACGGAGTGAACAGTATCGTCATGCCGCAATTATCGCGTGCTTGCCAGGGGGATCAACCTGAACAGCCTTTACCGAGTGGAGAAGCGTGGCTCAGTGGTAAGAGGCGGCAGACCCGGAAGCTGAGATCGGCCGTGGACCAGGGTTCGATTCCCCGCCTCGGCGGGTCTCGGGCTCAAAAATTCCACGGACTCGATAATTCTCGCTCCGGTGCCTACTCGACTCACGGGGTCACACTCTGCGACTCTGGGCAATAGCTTGCTTAATCTCCACTATGGCCCCTCGCGGCGGGATGCCTGGCTTTCACCTTGTGGATACCCTGCCGGGGTATCTCACAGGGGAATACCAGGACGGGTTCCCTAAGCAAGCGCTTAGATACCGGGTCCGTGATTTGCGCTATATAAATACATGTACATTTCCATTTACATAAAAGTGCCAACAATGTGTAAACGACGATAACCAGTGAATAGCGTTTTCAGTGAAAACGGAGTGAGCAATATCGGCATGCCACAGTTATCACGTGCTTACCACGGGGATCAGCCTGAGCGCCGTTGGTGCAGGCCAGGTAGAGAACGGCGTGTTTTTGATCTAAGAATAACGAAAGTGGTTCGTTAGCATGTGCATTTAAAAATATCCCTTATTTGTGAAATGCGGAAAATTTACAATTAGGTTGCTTACCCAGGGTTGGAACAGACAAGGTATTAATTGCCGATTGTAACGGGGTGAGCGGGGATCAGTCTCCTAAATAAAACACAGGAGTGAGGAGTTGGCGAAGCTGTGAGGCAACATGCAAGGCAGTGCGGGAATGAACAAATAATCCAGGCTTACCCGGTGTTTGGCAGATAAGAACAAGGGCGCGCCAGCAGTATGCTCGGTCGCGGGGGGAAGGAGCCTAAACCAGAATTTCTGCTACTGTAATATCTACAGAAAACAACAGCTTTTGCCTAAAAACTCTGTTCTATTCTCTGTTCACCTTCCTCACTATGCCATTTTGTATATGTTTGGGTACAGGCTTGTGCCCCTCTCTATGGAATTGTTGAAGGTATTCTTTCAAAACATTCGTTTTTTAAAGTAAAAATTGGACCTCTGTCCGGCTGGACAAGTCAGTACTTAATATAGTTTCCAACGTGTCTATATTCATTCTGTGCTCGCAATTCTCTTGTGCATGGGACCACTGTTGTCTTCATTAATATGTTCCCCAAGGTCCTGTGCTGACTCGAATGGGTGCCCTTGTTGTTTTGTATAATTAGATTGCGCAATCGGTTGATTGCAAGGGCTTTCTTTGTCCTACCACTTCTAGGAGTGGGTCGCTATCCTCACTGCCCTCACGTAGGTCATTTTGACATACACCTTGTTCCCCCTTTTCTTAACCTATTCACGTAGGGAATTCTGACATACAACCTGCTCCCCTTTTGGTTAACCTTCAAGCCTATCTAAATGTAATGTCTGACCCACCCCCATCGTACTCGGACGAATATATCGATAAGATATGTGCTGGACGTTCTCTGTTCACGGACCAAGACGATATTGCAGTTTCAGGCAGCCCCAACCTTCTGGATGACCTTGAAAAACAAAAAAAGAAATGTGTGCGCCTTGAGCTCATGACCCTTATGTTAACTGAATACTTGAAATCTAAAACTATACCGCTGGGGTTACAGGTACGAAATATCCCAGGGGTTTTCACAGATAACCCTAAATATATCACTGGTTTCAGCCATATAGGAACTACTTGCTCCAGACATTGCCTAGTTCTGGGTATAGAAACAGCCGGTGAGGAACTCAAAAAACTAGCTGACATTATCAAAGATTTAGAGAAGCAGATCTCTGAAAACAACACCATTACTGACGCTAAAAAACTGCTAGAAAAAATTGAGAAAAATATAACTGAATTCCATCGCATAGAACAAAACAAGAAATCTATGAAAGTTAAAAAAGACATTACATCTTTTACCCAGGAGAGTACATACCCCTATCTCCATAAAGATTTTTACACTAACCGCAACTTCAACCAAAACCCACAAAACCCCAGACCCTGGGGCCGGTTCAACCGGCGTAATACGGTGGTTGGTTTCACTGACTCCTCTGCCGACTCCTCTGATAACTCTGACTCCTGTGAAGGCCCCAGCACTGCCAACCGTAACCCCAACCCACATTTTTTAGGGCGAGGACGAGGGGAAGCACCCAAAAGGGGCTGGGTAAAACAGCAAGCGAGATGGCACAACCCTCCAGGGGAGAGACAAACGAGGAGCAAGTTCTATCAGTGGTAACGGATTCTGTTCCCTCAGACATGACTATTCCTTTATTCAATTTATCGGAACACAATCTCTCATCACAGGAGATTTCTATCTTAAGTAAAGGACTCTCGTTTGTACCTACAGTCTACCCAGACTTCCTGAATCTCCAGTCTGAACTTATGGGGTTCTTCCGTAAGATAAGACTTTGTGCATTCTTTGCCCTCAATCCCGCTAAACCTAGAGCTGCCGTCACCCCCTTCCGACCTCCATCATCCTTCTCTCCTACGTCCAGTATGATACCAAAAGAAATTATAACTTTTGAAAAAGTCATCCTCAAGGAAACCACAATCCTGGCGAAAGCCCACACGTTCATTCCTTATAACATCACACTTGAGGAGAAAATGGCCATTTCCTCACTACGTGATAGGAGTGACTTAATTATTAAGCCTGCTGATAAAGGGGGTGGCATTGTGCTGCAAAACATAGACAATTACAAAATCGAACTGTCACGGCAGGTTTCCAACACAGACCACTACTGCAGACTTAATACCAACCCCACGAAAGAGCTTCAAAGCCTAATAAAACATGTCACGACAGAGGCATTCGAAACCGGATTCCTCACTAAAAATGAACTGAATTTCTTGAACGTCGTCCACCCCACAACCCCGGTTATTTATACCCTTCCAAAGATTCACAAGTGGCTGGACAATCCCCCCGGCCGCCCCATAGTCTCTGGTTGTTTTTCTGTGTTGGAACCCCTTGGACATTATGTAAATCACTTTTTGAAAGACTTTGTACCCAGCACAAATTGTTATGTACGCGACAGCATGTATATGATAAATATCATCGAGAACCATCCCTTTGACCCTGCTAGCGAAACTCTATGCACTCTTGATGTTGAATCGCTATACACAAACATTCCTCAAACAGAATCCCTAATTGTAATGGAGAGAATATTGAATACCCGACCACGTCCACACACTGTACCAACCTTGTTCATTATTCAATTGCTGGAGATTTGCCTTACCCGGAATTTCTTTATGTATGATAATGAATACTTCCAACAGGTGAAGGGCACTTCTATGGGGGCAATTTTTGCTCCTACCAGGGCTATTCTATACATGGGCTGGCTTGAATGTCACATTATCCTACCATCTACCAACCCATTTGAACATATAGCAATATGCCGCTACTAGCTTAGACTAATTGTGGGTACACTTGGGTTGAATAGTCAGGGTTGAATAATTTGAACATAACCTGTAATCTATATTGGGCGTGGTCGCACTCCCGCCTTATATACAATTGGACAGGTACAGTGTAACTGATTTTCTCATGTCATGTATCACATATCACGAAACGTTATCTAACACGGATGTGAGTATTGTCCCGTTCGTGTATTTAATTATCCCTGATGCCAGATTCGTCATTCAGAGCGACTCGGGCTAATATAAATAACATGTATGTAATTATCCCTAAAGCCAGATTTGCCATTCAGAGCGACTCAGGCTCGTACAAATAACGTTTAATGTTGATGATCTTAAACAATCAATGTCTAAATCTCAGTTTAAATGGCCATAACATGGACATTGTTCTGTTGTCTCTTCTAGATCGATCGTTTATTGCAAACAAGTAAGTGTGACCAATAGCACACTGTATGCAACACTGTCTTCATTCGTCAACCAATTGCGATACTCTGATGTTACTACCTCTGCATGTTTAACTCTGGTGCATACAGGTACTTCATGCTAATTACTAAAAAGAAATATGAAATTACAATCATCATCCAACTAATATCTATGAGCAGATATGTATGTCTTACTTTCCTAGAATAAATTGACAAGCACCATTGAGCGTATTCTAAACAGCACAACTTCTGCAGATTCGTTAGCAGTCTGGCCTTCATGAAAAGTAAGCAGTTTGTAAATATAATCTAAATATATGCAGTCTAGTCTTTTCGATAAGCAAGCAGCATGTAAATATAACCAATATTCCTTCTTTGCGAAGGATCAAGTCTATGCTAAGCGGCAGGTACCCCAATGTAAAAGGAGATTATCAGAAGTTTATGTTCACATAGGTTATCTTTTAAAGAGTGTTTTTGAGTTTTGTTTGTTATTTGACATTAATTGAAGGAAGGTGGAAGATAAATAACATGATGTATTATGTCCTTCTAGGGTCTATTTTCGTATGCACAAATATTTAGTCCTGAGGATGGTCTGACAGATTTACTCTAAGGAAGACCGAAACGTCAAATTGACTGTCTGTTTCCCTCAATCATCTCATATTTGCATGACAACAAATTGTTCAAATATGACAATTGTTTATTGTTTGATTTATTGAGGAACTGACATGTCTATTCATGAAGTATAAGTCAGATTTTATAGGACCTTTTTCATGTCTCTGCATTTGATCTTATGAAATTCTTTTGTATGTACCCTATCAAATATATTTATAAATCTTAGATCTCGGCACCTACTCTGGTCAAACGGTCGGCAACTCATAAAACACTCAATCTATACTTGCAATTGGAATCTTCAGCTGCCCAACAGGAAGGAGCATTAAACTGTTCTGGTCAAAGGGCGAGGAGCGCGCCTCATTGGGTCAGCGGACAGTGTGCAGGATGTTAGCAGGACCAACAGAGTGTGTGCAGTGTAAGCAGGCTTGATGTATGCGCATACAGTATGTCGCTCACATGAATGCACCTCACTTCACCCTTAAATTAATGGATACCATGCTCTGCAATGCATGTATGTTTTAGAATGACAAGGCGAACTGTGTTGTGCTCAAAGGAACAAAAGTCATCTCTACCTCAGACTATCTGGCCTCCTCGGCACGCAGTCAAGCAAAGCCTCTTTGTGCGTCCGCCTAACACATGGAGGGCAGGGGTTAGAAGCAGCTCCGCATGCCCATTGTCTGACAGAGTCGGGCCACAAGCACAGATTTCACCACTGCCTTCGGAAGTGGGCTGTGTGAAGCGTGCAATGGTCAACAAATCACTGAGTCCCGAATAGTTAAGCACACCTCTCTCATGTGACTAAGCGCAGCAAACGCACGTAGGGAAGAGCTCTTTTTCTGAACAATGCACTGCGGATGCTCAGAACATGAGATGCTACTTACCAAACTACCAATTCGCCAGCAGCAGATCTTGACCCACTGTTTAGTAAGGCCAACTTTCACGCCCCACCAAGCTTTAACTGCTATGATGCAAACACATTTTTAATGTACTAAAGCATCATCGGGTGGTAGCGCTTTGTTGTTTTCGGACCTGTGGCCTAAGTGCAGTTCGACAAGCCCAATTCCCAGTTAAAAAGAAGCCCAAATGAACATCCTACCAAAAACAAGCCCAATGTCCTGTGGACATCAACAAGTGTCTAAAGGATAACAATAAAAAAAGGCACGGCGCAGGTGGCAGCACTAACAAAACTGTGCCATTAAGAGGAGGTGGGAGGGCAGAATAGTATATTTAAATGTTAAGAGCTAAGGCGCCAAAGCTGAACACAGGCAAACAGTAATAGAACAGGATACCAAGAAAAAAATTGTCCCTCACAGAACAGGTAAAGAACCATAGCGGAATGAGACAGTACTTAGACCCTGCTGCCTGGGAGGAACAGAAGAGAAAAGGAGGGACAAAGAATGTTTAAAAGACGATGAAACAAAAAAATCAAAAGAAGGGGTATGGCTTTAAGCACAAAAGAGAAGTATACTAATGTATATGAGAGGTCATACCCTTATGCTCAAGATGAAAAAAAGCATTTAAGGCCCAATGCAGACCCCCAACAGGCCTATGGGGTTCAGGGTATCCCTACCCCATCTCCTTATGTCTTTGTTTTAATCTTTTCTTCAGGGCTCAAGACTGAGTCCAAAGTTTCAAGACATGGTTGTTGATGTAGTGGCAGCAAATAGGATCTCAGCATGAGATCTTTAGTGTTAGGTAGGTAGGTAGGTGAAGCTAATTCCCGATGAACATTTTTCACTTTTTTCTTTTTTTATAATTTTTTTTTTAAGTCCTCATTTGCCTTACGCTCAATTTGGGAGATACCAACCACCTTGCGTGTCATTCACTAGGAGCCGGAGCAAAAGTAATTTTACCCGTCTCCAGCGCCAGAACCCAAGTATTGTATAATGGTGGCAGAGAGGTCCCAGGGGGGAAGAGGGGCTTTGGGAGCTTGCGCTGACTCCATCAGGTATGTTTCAACCTGTAGGACCAATATCGTAACAAGGCTAAACCCGGTCCAGGGAGTGTTGATGGCATAATCATAGGACCCGGGGAAAAAAAAAAGAAAAAAAAACCCTGAATACTATCTCCACTGGGTCAACAGATCCCAAAAAGCCAAGTTACGCTTACTGCATGGTCTAGTCAAGTCCACCTTCGATGTTTCGTATAGGGACGTAAGCCAACCAGAGTGTGATGGGGCAGTTTTCTCTACCCAATGTATACAAATTTGCCTTCTGGCCAACAAAATGGCATAGAACCAAAAGGACCTAGCCATGTCGGCCAAGGGAATGGCATTGAAAATAAACGTAAACTTGGGGAGAATGCACATTTTTATCAGATTCACCCTACCCAGTATGGAAAGTGGCAGGTGAGTCCAAGATTTCAGTAGGCCTTTACATTCTTTAATTATACGATCCAGGTCGGTTTGTCCGATGCTACCCACATCTTGAGTGATTCATATCCCGAGGTAACGCATAGAAGTGGAGATATTTACCCCAACCGTAAATCAGGTATATTCCATACCATAATTTCAGTTTTACTTGAGTTGATGTTATACGCCGAGATACGCCCAAACTCCTCTGCCCTCTGGATGACAGCGGGAAATGACAGTACCGGGTCCGAGGTAAGGACCAAAATATCATCAGCATAGAGTGCTACCCGCCTTTCCCACTCCTTAAATTTAAAAGATGGAATATTTACCTCCGGTCGCAGAACCTTGGCAAACAGCTCGATAAACAAATTGAAAAGGAGGGGAGAAAGCGGGCAGCCCTGCCTCGTACCTCTAGTGATCTTAAAGGCTTCTGTCAGGACCCCATTAATTAACAGCCTAGCCGAAGGAGCCCCATACAGCAGGGCAATGGTTCTACAAAAGCCCTCCCCAAAGTTAAACTTTTTTAATACATCGTTCAGATAGGGCCAATTAACCCTATCAAAGGCCTTTGCTGCATCTAGAGTGAGGGTGGCCAGTGGAAGGGAAAAAGCCGAGGAGATATCTATTGCCCCTACCAAGTCGTACGTTAGGTCTGATAGTTGATGCCCTTTAATAAAACCTTTCTGGTCTTGGTGAACTATGGTGCCAATTACACTGCCCAATCTTGCCGACATGATAGTAGTGAAGATTTTATAGTCACTATTCAACAACGATATCGGGCGATAGGACCCACATTCCGAGGGAGCTTTCCCTGGTTTGGGGATGAGAACAATCGTGGCATCACCCCATGATTTTGGCGGTGGATCCCCTTCTCCTAGAATACCATTGAAAAGGGCCGTCAGCACTGGGACGATAGCATCCCCCAATGCTCTATAAATCTCTCCAGGAAGACCGTCTGGACCTGACGCTTTTCCTTTTTAGGGCTCGGCCTACGTCACCCCTGCGTCAGCAGGGGGGCGGAGCTCCAAGCTCCTTTTGTTAGGGGTTTCTGGATAGTGCAGGAAAAATTCCTCAGTGTGCGAGATTTTTCAGTAGTTTGTTTTGCCATGTGCATGGTAATTGGTCCTCGCGGTGCCCTGTTTCTAGTAGCCTTCACGCAATAGGCCATATGTTTTTCTGCTTCAGCACTTCCGCCATATCCTGTGTGGTTATGCGCACGGCAGTGCAATAAATTAACAATTAGAGCTGTCAGGGCGCTGCGGTAATAGAATCCAGATGGTCGGGGCGCGTTCACCAGTCTGCCGTGAGTTTTGCGTGCGCGCGTCCCTTTGCCTCCTTTCATGTTTAAGTGTTGGCCTTTCGCCAGATGCCGGCTCGCAGAGGCCTCTGATATTGCCTCTCCCCGCCTGCTCATTACTGCAGCCCCGACCACTGGAAACGACAGGCTGGGAGCTCACAGAAGCCTCTATATCGCCTCTCCCAGCCTGCTCGTCCTTTCAGCCCCCACCGCTCCTCACTGCAGCCCCTACCACTGGAAACGACAGGCTGGGAGCTCATAGAAGCCTCTATATCGCCTCTACCAGCCTGCTTGTCCTTTCAGCCCCCACCGCTGGAATTGATATCAAAAGCATGCTTTTGATATACATAGATATGCTCTGCTGCTGCCTTGGCACAGTACCTGTTGTGAGTGTGTGAGGGAAGCTTGCACCACTGCTACTTGTGATGTCCTTTTTGTGAGTATGAGGAAGAAGGAGATCACAAGCAGCAGTGGTGCAAGCTTCCCTCACACACTCACAGCAGGTACTGTGCCAAGCTTGCACCGCTGCTGCCTGTGATGTTCTTCTTGTGAGTGTGAGAAGCTTGCACCGCTGCTGCCTGTGATGTCCTGTGAAGGAGATCACTGGCAGTAGCGGTGCAAGCTTCTCACACTCACAAGAAGGACATCACAGGCAGCAGCGGTGCAAGCTTCTTACACTCACAAGAAGGACATCACAGGCAGCAGCGGTGCAAGCTTCTTACACTCACAAGAAGGACATCACAGGCAGCAGCGGTGCAAGCTTCTCACACTCACAAGAAGGACATCACAGGCAGCAGCGGTGCAAGCTTCTCACACTCACAAGAAGGACATCACTCACAAGAAGGACATCACAGGGAGCAGCGGTGCAAGCTTCTCACTCTCACAAGAAGGACATCACAGGCATCAGTGGTGCAAGCTTCTCACACTCACAAGAAGGACATCACAGGCAGCAGCGGTGCAAGTTTCTCACACTCAGAAGAAGGACATCACAGGCAGCAGTTGTACAAGCTTCTTACACTCACAAGGAGACCAGAGGCAGCAGAGGTGCAAGCTTCTCACACTCACAAGAAGGACATCACAGGCAGCAGCGGTGCAAGCTTCTCACACTCACAAGAAGGACATCACAGGCAGCAGCGGTGCAAGCTTCTCACACTCACAAGAAGAACATCACAGGCAGCAGCGGTGCAAGCTTCTCACACTCAAAAGAAGGACATCACAGGCAGCAGCAGAGCAAGCTTCTCACACTCACAAGAAGGAGATCACTGGCAGCAGCGGTGCAAGCTTCTCACACTCACAAGAAGGACATCACTCACAAGAAGGACATCACAGGCATCAGTGGTGCAAGCTTCTCACACTCGCAAGAAGGACATCACAGGCAGCAGTGGTGCAAGCTTCTCACACTCACAAGAAGGACATCCAAGGCAGCAGCGTAGCTATCATTGGTGCAGCATGTGCAGTGGTACCGGTGAGTGGTAGCTACCATTGGTGAGGCAGGTGCAGTGGTAGTGTTGCTTAGCTATGATTGTGCAGCAGGTGCAGTGGTACCAGTGTGTGGCGTAGTTATCATTCGTGGAGCAGGTGAGGTGTTATCAGTGTTACTTAGCTATGATTGCGCAGCAGGTGTAGTACCACCAGTGTGGCGTAGCTACCATTGTGCAGCAGGTGCAGTGGCACCAGTGTGGCATAGCTACAATTGTGCAGCAGGTGCTGTTGCACCAGTGTAGCATAGCTACCCTTGTGCAGGCGGTGCAGTGGCACCACTGTGGCATAGCTACCATTGTGCAGCAGGTGCAGTGGCACCAGTGTGGTGTAAGTATCTTTGGTGGAGCAGGTGGAGTAGTACCAGCACTGGCACCAGTGTGGTATAGCTATCATTACTGGAGCAGGTGCAGTGGCACCAGTGTAGAGAAGCTACCATTGTGCAGCAGGTGCAGTGGCACTAGTGTGGTATAGTTATCATTAGTGGAGCAGGTGCAGTGGCACCAGTGTGGTATAGCAGGTGCAACAGTGCGGTGTAGGTACCATTGTTCAGCAGGTGCAGTGGCACCAGTGTGGTGTAGGTACCATTGCTGCAGTAGGTGCAGTGGCACCAGTGTGGCGTAGGTACCATTGCTGCAGCAGGTGCAGTTGTACCAGTGTGTGGTAGCTACCATAGGTGGAGCAGTTGCAGTGGTAGTGTTGCTTAGCTATGATTGTGCAGCAGGTGCAGTGGCACCAGTGTGTGGTAGATGGCGTTGTGTAGCAGGTGTAGTGTTATTTAGCTATGATTGTGCAGCAGGTGCAGTGGCACCAGTGTGGCGTAGCTATCATTGGTGCAGCATGTGCAGTGGTACCGGTGAGTGGTAGCTACTATTGGTGGAGCTGGTGCAGTGGTAGTGTTGCTTAGCTATGATTGTGCAGTAGGTGCAGTGGCACCAGTGTGTGGCGTAGTTACCATTCGTGGAGCAGGTGAGGTGTTATCAGTGTTACTTAGCTATGATTGCGCAGCAGGTGTAGTACCACCAGTGTGGCGTAGCTACCATTGTGCAGCAGGTGCGTGGCACCAGTGCGCCACATTGGTGTAACACACTCACTACCACACACTCACCCCCACAGACTCACCACCACACACTCACCACTACACACACAACCACACACCACCAGCCGTCAGTGCACGCTTTCACCAGGGCCAAACACCACCAGCCATCAATGCACGCTTTCATGAACCACAAACACCACCAGGCGTACAGCACCAGCCGTCAGTGCATCCTTTTACAAGGCGCACTCACCAGCAACCGTCAGTGCACACTTTCACCAAACACACACACCATCAGCCATCTGTGCACGCTTTTACCAACCACACACCCACCAGCCGTCAGTGCACCCTTCCACCAGGCACACACACCTCCAGCTGGCAGTGCAGTCTTTTACCAAGCACACACACCACCAGCCATCAGTGCACAATTTCTACAGGCAGTCACACACACCACCAGCCATCAGTGTGTGGAAAATGACAATGTATATGTACATAAGCGGCGTTCATTTGTGTTCACCATACCCCTCGCTGTAAGCAGAACGAATACCGCGAAGCATTGACCGCATCATCCCGCCAGTATAGGCCCATGCACGCACGTACACGACAGCCATTTTAGGCACCAAGGCCTCTCTGCCCGTTTGTTAAATCCCCAGCACGCCCCCCCCCCGTTGAACACCCCCGCTCTCTCATGCATAGGCCATAAAACCCTCTCCCTCTGCGCGACCCTGCTCTAAAAGTGACACCCCTGCCTGACCGACACCCCCCCCCGCATTCCTCCCAGGAACACCCTTCCCCTCTTCTGATGACCCCCCCCCGGCTACACCTGGCCTCTCGACCCGGTCCCAAGTCATAAAACAAAACCTCATGGATGTACCCCCCCTGGCCCCGCATAGCAAAACGTGATACACCAACCGAAGTGCCCGATCTTATCGCCTGCCCAACCTTAGATCTGACCACCCCCTCTTGCCCTCGTGTCCTGTTGGAATGTCCGGCTGCAAGATTACAATCACATGTTACATTTGGGAGGGGAAACGACATCCGAGCGACAGGCATGGGAATAGGCCTGAAGCTGGGATTCCAAACGTGCCTTTTCGTACTTCAAAGTTTCTTTATTGCAATAAGGAATGTTTGTGCATCATAAACCTGTGTATAAAAGACGGAGCCTCAGAGAAACTTGTTAGAGCACCTCTTGAAGACATTGTGCGTGTGTCCGAAATGACAGGCTCTCCTCATGAGAAATAAAAATCTGTTCTTGCACTCCCGCTTCCAGCGCCCGTCTCTTCATTTGGTAACTGATCAAAATGGGAACTAAGAGGCGTCTTGTGCCAGCAGCCTGGGCATCGGTTGTAATTTGGGCTGTTTTTCCTCAATTGGCGTCCCAACGCGGGGCCCATCAGCGACATAAGGTCCGGTAAGAGAGGTCCAGACGATGGGGTGAACATCTGAACGATTGGAGTATACCTGCCTTGAGAGGGCCCTCGTCCGGCTGCCGATTGAATGAACTTCACCGATTCCGAACGGACCTCTCTCAAGCGACCTACTGTCCTGACTGGGATCCCACAGGAATGCTGCGGTAAAAACATGGAGTAAGAGAACGATCGGGCGCTGGAAAGGGAAGGCGAAGAACTGTCCACACGGTCCGGTCCGGGTAAGGTTAAGTAGGACGTCTTTACGTCTGATAATCGGTATTTAAATACTGGTATTGTTCATTGATTGGTTCATTTAGCCTTGGTTGCTACTTGAAGTATTGGTTCTCTTTGAGACATTCTCTGTTTGCAAACAGCGACGAATAGGAACGTTCCTCTCTCTTTGCAAATAGTGAAGGATAGGTAATGCGGACTTTTGTCCCCCGTTGTAATCCGTCATGCCTGTTTTTCTCCCCACTGATTGATTGGTTGCTCTGTTGCTCTTTGAGACATTCGCTGTCTACAAACGGGGAAGAATAGGAATATTCTGTCTCCCTTTGCAGATAGTGAAGGGTAGGTAATGCAGACTTTTGTCCCCCATTGTAATCCGTCATGCCTATCTTTCTCCCCACTGATTGTTTGTTATCGATTTTTTATCGATTATCGCTCTTTTGAGATATTCCCTGTCTACAAACAGAGAAGAATAGGAATATTCTGTCTCCCTTTGCAGATAGTGAAGGATAGGTAATGCGGACTTTTGTCCCCCGTTGTAATCCGTCATGCCTGTTTTTCTCCCCACTGATTGATTGATTGTCTGGACATTTATTGTTCAAGGAATAGTTCTTTTGAGGTATTCTCTGTTTGCAAATAACGTGGAATAGAAATATTCTGTCTAGTCTTTGCAAGTAGTGAAGGGTAGGTAATGCGGACCTTTGTCCCCCGTTGTAATCTGTCATGCCTATCTACTCCCCACTGATTGGTAAACTAGTTCCACCCGGACCATTTATTAGAGGTAGATCATCTGGCTCAACCGGAGGGCGCCCCTAATAAAAAGGACATATGTAAAATACGAAGTAATCACCGTATCCTGTTAACAGAAACTTTAGCACGAAACACACTAGAAAAGGAAGGAAAAAGAAATCGAGCAAAATCAGTAGGCCACTGATGAGTTTTTTTTGACTTCGCTAGAAATAAGAAACGTTAGAAATAGCCCGCAATAAGAAACATGAAAGTGGTGAGAGAAGCCAAGCTTGACATCACGGCAGCTACGAGGTAGCTAGGCTCCGCCGCCCCTCACTGCTCCAAACATGTCTGTCCCACCGCCCGCCACGCCCAATAACGGTAACATAAGATAGATACAAGTCAGCAGATACCTACCCCCATTCCGGAAGCTCCTGAAGTGCAACAGGTCCACGGTCACGCCCATCCGGAAGACGAGGCCTCGACACGTGCAGGGCGGACCCCGGCTGGCCGCCATCGGCCGGAGAGGTCATGGGGTGGATGGCCCGGAATGTACTGGTCTTCCCATCCTCTTCTTCTAGCGCCTTGCAGGCCACGGGGGGGGGATGTCTTGCTTATGCCTCCGACCCCTCCCCTCTCTCATCGCCTGGTCCGGCCATCACGAAAGTCAGCACCAGGAGACGGCGTGGGGTGCACTGGGAGGGAGAGGCGACGCGGACGAGCCTCTCCCACCTCCCCAGGTGGAGGCCCCTCAGCTGCACCCCCAACGCTCCACTCACCCGACAAGGGTTCGTCCACTCTTGCGGTGCACCAACGCTCCACTCACCCGACAAGGGTTCGTCCACTCTTGCGGTGCACCAACGCTCCACTCACCCGACAAGGGTTCGTCCACTCTTGCGGTGCAACGCCACGCCCGACAGGCTGGAGTCCGTCTGCTCTTGCGATCCAACGACTGCCGGTTGCCGCGGAACTCGTAAAATGACGGTCGACTCTGCAAGATTGGGCCAGGCGTGCAAAGATGGCCTGGTCGCTTGTCAGCTAGAAAATGAGTCCCCAGTGCAGAAGCGTTCTCCTCAGCTTTGAAGATTCTATGAGAACCGCAGGGGCCCCCGACCCCCGCGGGCCCCCCGATGGGGAATGACTGCCATGATTGCCCGCGGAACGACCAAGACGTAGCCACGAGACGTTGGCACTCTCATGCTGGCGCCAGCCTCAGTTTGAATGACCAAAATCCTGCAGACTACCAATTTGATCAGTCCCGGTGGAACACCAGTATGACCCGGTAGGAAAGATTGTTGCCTTCCTCCCCCCTTTGACTGATGGTTCATATCGACGGCCCCTTCTGTTGCCCTTTAACGAAACTTTTGGACTGCCGAAAGAGGCTCTGGTCCAACCACGAGTTGGTGGAGACATTTTGACTATACTTGGACCTGCCTGACCTCACCCAAAATGGCGCCGGTACAAATGAAACTCGCAACTCCTTGTTGTGTTCCGGTTGCTCAGCCTTGACATCATGAGATATGTATGCAGTGTTTGAAGCGCATGGCGGGAGGGGATGGGTACTGATTGAACATTCGGACAATGAATTGATATTAAGTTCTGACGCGTCATTGATTACCGTATTATTGAAAGTTCGAATTTTCGACACTTATGGTACTTGCCCACAATGAATTTTCGATATGATTTTATTGCACTTGTAGAATCTTTATGAAATCAACGGTCACCGACTCCGTTACGTTTTCCTCAAATAAATATCCCCTCATGTACAGTTCCAGTCTGCTCCGTGGCTGGCCCACGTGGTTGTAGGCCCGTATTTGTGCGCCAACATTTTTAAATAAAGGTTTTTTTGAAAAGCAAACATAGTTGTAGCGCTTAGATTGGTAAGTTTCGAATAAATGGCCACTGTTTCCGATATAAGTAAAATACAGGTGAAATGAAGCAACTCGATTACTTAAAGGTTAAAAAGCAAAGTACACAGAAATATTGCAAATGTGAATGGTCCAGGTTTGTTGTGTGTGTGTGTGTTTTTTATATATTTTTATTTTGTGCAACGTAAAGCAATCGATAAAGGTCCCGGTATTTAGCCTTTACTTTATGTGCCACATGTATCAGGGAAATTGTTTCAGATGCCCCTAAGCCACTCCGAAGGAATGCCACCTAGCCCCTCTAGTTTCCGTGCCGGATGAACACAAACGACCCTGTACCACTGTAGACCATCCCTCCTCCTCGAAGGAGAGCAGGAGTTCACCCCCCACTTTACACTGACTGCCCTTTGTTTTGACCCTTCCCTACACACGATCCGTAATACCACACTTGGGCGATCTATGCAATACACAGTCCATCAATGATTATCTCTCCCGCACTACCGGTCCCTCTGGGCTTAAACGCCGAGATGAAAGGGACTGCATCCCGTGGAGATAGGTCGAGTATGTGGTAAGTAAAAGCATTTTCGGGTTTATGCACGCTGATGTGTTTTAAAACGCTGCCCCCACCCCTTCTTTTTCCCTTCTTTTCTGCAGGTCACATCGGAACGTCGACTAAAGTGTGGAGAAGACCTAAGCAACACGCCATGGTTCCGCACTGAAAAATTGTATATTGTCTATGGGGACTGCCCCTGAGAACGTGACGAATTTGTGTGATATGAATGCACGCGTGTATGCCCTGATGTGTATAGCTCGACTGATTATACGTTGCACACGTTTGGATTGATAAGAGAAATGTTTTATGTATGACTTAAGTGATGATCGAACGGCCGATGGAATGGGGAAAAGGGGTCTGAACATGGTGCTTATACACGACGAACAAACAAAGATATAGCACTCCCTTACTTAGAAACGACTGTCTCTCTCTCTGAACCCAGCGACTGGGAGGGTGGCCTGAAGCAGAAACTTGGCGGGTTATTGCAGTAAGACAAAATATGACTCCAACCGGCACCCCAAATAATGCAACCAAGAATGACGTGCACCCATGAGTAAATTCATACGGTAACTAAATAGGGAAAGGTTCAGGAATATTCCGGGGTGAGGTTTACCCAAGTACCCTCCTCCTGGAAGACTAGGAATATTGTCAATGTTTAAGATTTACCACCTCCTTCTTGCACCTTCATAGACATGAAACTCAAAGCTGCCCCATTGTTCTCCCGACTGACACCCTCCGTTGCCTCAGCCTGGATACCCATTCGCTAAAAATGATTCGAAGATCCCACCATGAGTATTAGCCCGACCAGGTTAGTTCCCGAACAATTGACAAAGGTGTAAGTCTTTGCAACCGAGGCCACCAGCAAAGGCAGCCAGATGAATTAAGTAGGATACTAAGGATGCGCAGCATGCAGGAAGAAATCTTTTTGGCCAAGTACTGTTCTATGTTTTGTCTTGGATTTTTGTATATAATACATGTACTATCCCCCCCCCCCGCCTGAATTCATGTGTACGTAATGTATGGATCTACGTCGTCCTTCAGCCTGTGTTTCTATATAACTTGACCCCTGCTGTTCTGTGTTGTGTGCGCACTAAATGGCCTATTATTGTACACGTTTCTCTCTCTCTCTCTTTCTCTCTCTCTCCATGTCGTACGTGTACCGAATAGTTCGTTTAAAATGCGGACGACTCTCTCTCTCTCTGAGGGTCCCCCTGTTCCCTCTTCCTTTGTGTGGTAACGTTGTGCCCCGCCGGCACAAGCCTAATTGGTTTTTGAACACAAAGGTGTTCGGCAAAATTGACAGAAACTAAAACAATTGTAATTTGCCATATTATTACCTCTCCTTTCTGTAAAATGATGGAACTTTAATTGGCTAAGAAGGAAAGGACAGGTAAGACGACTGATGTCCCCTAATCTGGCCTTTTTTTATAGGGGGACTATATGTCAGTGGCCTTCTGTTCTCGGTTCGTTAGAAACACAATCCCCAATGCCCAGATTGCCCCACCTCTCTGCACCCAAGTACGGATGTCCAAAGCGTCCTTGTTTCTCCCGATTGACCCCAGCTCCATATCCCGAAGTATACCTGATGACCCTGATTAACCGTTGCTCCCCGAGAAAAGAATGTTTAGCCTCTGTCCCTCTCTCATGATGATAGAAGATTGCCAGGGCTTGGGTTAGAAAGACGAGTCTCTACCGTAGGATCCGATTTCGAGTTTGATGGAATACGCAGTTGATAGGAGTCTGACTTCTCTCCATATACGTCATGAATGAACGCCAAATAGACTTAGTACAAACTCAGTAGAAATGCCCGCATACATACTCCATAGTGATAACTTCTGACCGTGACCGATGAACGTATCCCCAACTACTTAAGATTGGGGGCGGAATTGAAATGTATAAATGTCTTCTCCTGCCAGTTCTCTAAAGCTTGTTTTGTACCCATTCAAAGATACACAATCACCGGAGGAGAGGGGCCGGACGTGACGCACAGCCTAGCCACAGATCGTGAAGCACATGTGACCTCGATCAAAGGTGGAGCCGCAGAGCAACGAGACGCGGGACGAGGCACCACTCTCAAACACGGAAAATGAAAGGACGGAGGGCTGCCTTGAAGCACTCTGCTTGCTGACCCACGCGTGCCAGAAGTCCCCGCCCCTTTGAGCCCGATTGATAGGCCTGCCTGCTCGTTATCCTTTGCTCCATTGGTTTGTCTCAAAGATCTGATCCCACTCCGCCCTCTCTTCCCTCGATTATCCGACAACAACCCCTTTTTTTTCACATGGATTTTGACTCAGAGAAGAAGAACAGCGTTTAGGTAGAGTAGGGTTTGCCACGGAAAGAGAAAGAAATGCAGGTGCCCAGCATGAGGCACCCTTAAAAAGATTAGTTAGGAAACAGGACTGTGGTCTAACAGCAGAGGACAGATCGCACCCTGCGACGTGTAAGGATGGATCCGAGCTGGTCCTATAGCTCCACCGCCGGTGCTCAACGGCGCCAACGGAAGAAAACAAACTACTAGAGCCTACCAGTGATGGCTCGCTGCGAAAAAGACACTGTGGCGAAGACCCCCCCTCCCCTTTCTGAACTTTCTACCCCCCCTGACTACTTGCTTGTATTGAACTGAATTCCTCCCTCAACCACTTTGTATTGCTTTCAAAATGTTTCATCGGTCACTTTTAACTGTACATTGATACCGCCGGAGAGAGAATCAGAACATGGTTCCATAATGTGTCGGAACATTTCCTTGATTGACTCCGACTGAGTTGTATACCGATCTCTAGACTCGTATATATAACATGACAAATGTAAATTCATATGTATTGCACCTCGTCTATCGCATCGACTGCACATGGTTATATGCAATCCGCCAGTATTGACAAACGCTATTTCATTGACCACACATGGCTATATGTACACCCCGTCAGTTATGATAAACACGGAAATGAACTAACTTATGTTAAAAAGCGGCGACTGTGGAAAATGACAATGTCTATGTACATAAGCGGCGTTCATTTGTGTTCACCATACCCCTCGCTGTAAGCAGAACGAATACCGCGAAGCATTGGCCGCATCATCCCGCCAGCATAGGCCCATGCACGCACGTACACGACAGCCATTTTAGGCACCAAGGCCTCTCTGCCCGTTTGTTAAATCCCCAGCACGCCCCCCCCCCGTTGAACACCCCCGCTCTCTCATGCATAGGCCATAAAACCCTCTCCCTCTGCGCGACCCTGCTCTAAAAGTGACACCCCTGCCTGACCGACACCCCCCCGCATTCCTCCCAGGAACACCCTTCCCCTCTTCTGATGACCCCCCCCCGGCTACACCTGGCCTCTCGACCAAGTCATAAAACAAAGCCTCATGGATGTACCCCCCCTGGCCCCGCATAGCAAAACGTGATACACCAACCGAAGTGCCCGATCTTATCACCTGCCCAACCTTAGATCTGACCACCCCCTCTTGCCCTCGTGTCCTGTTGGAATGTCCGGCTGCAAGATTACAATCACATGTTACATTTGGGATGGGAAACGACATCCGAGCGACAGGCATGGGAATAGGCCTGAAGCTGGGATTCCAAACGTGCCTTTTCGTACTTCAAAGTTTCTTTATTGCAATAAGGAATGTTTGTGCATCATAAACCTGTGTATAAAAGACGGAGCCTCAGAGAAACTTGTTAGAGCACCTCTTGAAGACATTGTGCGTGTGTCCGAAATGACATGCTCTCCTCATGAGAAATAAAAATCTGTTCTTGCACTCCCGCTTCCAGCGCCCGTCTCTTCATTTGGTAACTGATCAAAATGGGAACTAAGAGGCGTCTTGTGCCAGCAGCCTGGGCATCGGTTGTAATTTAGGCTGTTTTTCCTCAAGTGCATGCATCAATTGTTAACGCATCCACAATTAAGTATTGTAGCAATCTCAGTATGGTACACTTTACTTTTAGAGTTTAGATCAACCAAAGGGTCAATCCAGTCACACACTGTTCACTTGGTGTTAAACCACACCTTAAATTTTTACTAACGTAATCAAACTAAATACATTGCTTGCCATTCATTTATTACTTTCTTATTGTTTCCAAACAATTCATGTTTTCAATCACATGTTATTTAACAGTCACTTTTCATCAAATGAACATTGCATTATTATGATAGTCATCACATTTACTGTTGACAATTAACAACAAGCTATTAAACACATAGCAATTCTTGATTGCATGCCCGATGCATTTCGGCACCTGATGGGTGCCTTCCTCAGGGGCCTCACTACAAGAAAAGAAATAAAACCAAAATGATTGTAATGTATGCTCATGGTTGCTCTCTGGTATATTATGACCTATCGTGTGTGATCATACCTTGCAGATGTTAAGGTTTTGTGAGTGAAATCTGTAATAAATTGACGCAAAAAATGTATTAATTGTATTCATCACGTGTAATACAGGGCGGGAACATGTTAAGTTTTCATAAATATCTTACCGATATAATGTTGGGATGTGTCAATGCGGGTGCTATAAAGAGAAACGCATACAAAATTCATGCACCCTGATCAAAATATAAGTGTCTAATTACACTTAATATTTGTGCTTAGTTGTCTCCATAGAGATTGAACGTCCTACCTGTGACTGTAGTTTTCTGTCTCTAACCTGGATATCAACAAGAAAACGCATATGGTTGTGTTAGGATCGAACTTATATTAAAGAGACCGGTGTCCACATGACATAAATAATAATCCAGATCTCATACCTGTGGCATGCAATCAAGAATTGCTATGTGTTTAATAGCTTGTTGTTAATTTTCAACAGTAAATGTGATAACTATCATAATAATGCAATGTTCATTTGATGAAAAGTGACTGTTAAATAACACGTGATTGAAAACATGAATTGTTTGGAAATAATAAGAATGTAATAAATGAATGGCAAGCAATTTATTTAGTTTGATTACGTTAGTACAAATTTAAGGTGTGGTTTAACACCAAGTGAACAGTGCGTGACTGGATTGACCCTTTGGTTGATCTAAACTCTTTTTGAATCTAGGACTGACAACCCTTTCAGTCACAGCACCGTTAGATAAGGAGGATTAGTTTGAATACACGGAGTGCCCCCCACAAACTTTCCCATAATTCAACACTTTACTTTTAAACATATTCATGTAAAGCACAGCATGCCACCATTGCTACAATTCCAATCTAACCCACATAATTCCACTACACACCACATGCACACACTCCATAACACAAGGCGAAAAGACATTGCAATTTACAATGCCATTACCTCAAAGTGAAATAAATTCGAGCCAGATTGCATTTCCAATGCTTGTTTTATTTGCCCTATTGCTTTCCTCACCTCAACCTCTGTTATTTCCATCTCTAGGCCATTGCTCTGTACTGTTGAGAGGATTAGAATCGTGATCCCCTCCAACCATCTGTCCCTTGCCACCTGATCATTGGGAAGACCTTCCCTGTAGATCGCCTCAAAGAATTCAACAAAGGCATTGCCGATCTCTAAATTTGAGGATCTTAACACAGCCTCCCTGTCTACCTTGATTTCTCTAATGTACTTGAGAGCTTGTTCGGACTATATTTTCCATGCCAATACCCTACCTGCAGCCTCCCCAAATTCAAACAGGGAGATCTTACTCGCTTCCCACCTTTTATTCACCCTCTCTTGCAGGATGTTTTCCAATTGTAGTTTTAACTCAGCCAGTTTCGTCTGCTCCTCTAAAGATCCTAAGGATGGGCCAAGTTTTAGCTCTATTAGTTTCATTTCCTGCTCCAAGCTGGCTGTCCTTTCCCTGTATTTTTTCCGCCGATAGGAGGCTCTACTAGTGATACGACCTCTTAAGAAGTCATTGAATGCCTCCCAGACCACAGCTAGGACAGAGGATTCAAGATTTAATTCCAAAAATGAGATAGTCTCTGCTACCAAAAAGTTAACTTCTTCGTCCTCCAGTAAGATTGTCCGGTCAAACGACCGAGATGGATATTTAATCTTACTGTCGGATCTTAGAGTGAATACAAGAGCTGAATGATCAGACAAATGAGAGGGGAGATAATCTATCGCCGTCAGAATGTCCTTCAAGCAATAGCTAAAAAGAGCATAGTCGATTCTAGATTTATGCTTAAATCGACTGTTCCGGAAGGAAACTCCCATTTTGTTACCTACTCTTTCCCTCCATAAATCTGCCAACCCAAGCTGGGTCATAATTGCAATGAGGGTTTGCCTAGACTTTGCAGAGTTACAGGCTCTAGAGTTTAACGATTTTTCTAGACTGGGATTAAGCACGATGTTAAAATCCCCCATCCAGATCACCGGATCCTGAGATGCTACCAGATAATTCCTAATGGTATCCAGATGTGATGGATCATCTGAATTAGGGCCATAGTAACCCACCAAGGTACAAATCCGACCATCCAACGAGACTCTCAGTATCAACCATCTCCCTGTGTGGTCTTCTTTGTGATCCAGAATGTTGACTTTTGCAGATTTTTCGAAAATAAATAGTACCCCCCTGATGTTAGCGTTATGATCTGTACAGCAGAATTTATCAATCCATCTCTGTTTTTTAAGTATTGCTGTGACCTCTGATTTAAGAAGATGTGACTCCTGGATGACAATCATCTGCGCGGGGGAATCTCTCAAGTATTGTAGGATATGATCCCGCCTGCTTCTCACGCGCAGACCATTGACATTCCAGGACATGTATTGGACAGAGGTCATGCTGTCGCACCTAGCCACTGCTCCTCCACAACTCTTAACACCCACTGGCGAGATCCTAACCTTAACATTTTAAGATTCTGGTGTTGGACGAGTATCAAGAAAAGACGTGCTGAGAAAAAAAAAGGGAGACTCATGAGGAATTTTTACTGTTTTTACCCTCCCCCCCTGGAAAACCCACCCCTACTTACTCTGGCCTGATGTCTAGCCAGATTTACGCCCTCCAACAGCCCTCCACCCTCGACCCCACACTACTGCAGTACTCAACAACCAAGCTACAACTGCCTGCCGAAGTAGACGCAAAGGGGAAACTTAGTTTATATCCCAGGGGAAACCCTTAAGATGTAGTGCATTAATCTCTACTGTTTTTCTCCTCAATCACTTATTATACATTTTTTTTTAAGTCCTTGCTACACCTCTTAGTGATTTTTTTCCCTTTCTTTCCATTTATTTATTTATATCCTCTTTTTTTTATTTTTTATTTTTTATCTTTATCCTTACTTTTCCTTTAACCTTTTAGGCTTAGTAATTTTCATTTGATTTTATTTCAAAAGTTAAACGTCTTGCACATAGGAATAACTATAGTATACCAACTAGGGTTTGACAAAAATGGAGTGAACCACATGGAGACCTAAGTTAACTTCCACCCTGAGCCTGGGCATGGTCTCTGATGGTCTCTAATAGCTCATCAGCATCCAGTGGAGAACGAATGTTATGCATTTTGCTATTATACATAATTTATTTATTTATTTATTTATTCATTAAAAGTTTTATATAGCGCGAACAAGATCTTTACAGATATCAGAGCGCTTCACAGGGGACAACAGGAGTGGGCAACAGGAGGGTGAATAAACATAATAATTGGGTACAGTATAGTAAACGCTAGCATGCTAGAATAGCAGTCATGTGCTGTTATATATATATAACAATATAAGGCGGTGCAGAGTCTTTGATCCAGCTACAATGTAGATCAGCAGGTACCAATAAACACTTAAAATAGACAATAATATAAAATGGTGCAGAGTCTTTGATCCAGCTGCAGAAGGAATCAGGAGGGCTCAGGCTAAAAGGATATCTATATCACTTACTTAGAGATAATGCACAAGAAGGCTGGAAAGCTCATCTGGACCGTGGCGCCTAACGACCTAAACTTGTCCATGCGCTGTCCAAGCTCCCACTGTCTATCCAGAGTGGTTTTGGATGGATCTGACCGTACCTCAAAAGAGAAGTCCGGGCCTTGTAGTGATCTGGCTTTCAGTGCGAGGTTCAAGATCTTATCTTTGAGGGAGTATGTCAGGAAATTTATCAAAACCTTTCTATGTTTGTTTCTTCCTGGATTCAGGCGAAAAGGGTCCTGGTGTATTCGCTGGATATCTTTATCTAACTCCTCGACTGTTTCCTCGACGTTAAAGGAGTCCTTTAATAGCTTAGTTATAAAGCTTTTAAGATTTATGCCTTCCTTTCCTTCCGGGATCTTCAGGAGCCGAATGTTGTTCCGTCGGGAATAGTTTTCCAATACTTTAATCCGCTCCCGCATACTCTCCCCCTCTCTTTGCAATGTTTGAATTTTAGATCTGGCAGTTTCTAGATTAGATGTCAACAGGCCCACAGAACTTTCCAATATCTCCGTCCTTTCACACAAACCGTCCACCTTTTGGTCGAGCACCTCACAGGATGCTCTAATATTATTTTGGTTGGCTTTAGAGACCGCAAAATCACATCTAATCTCCTCCCTCATTGCAGTTATTGATTTGACCAGAGCCTCAAGTGTATTACCTACTCCCAGGTCACCGCGACTTCCTCCTCCACCATCGCCCGTTGTCTCCTTTTCTGATGATTGTGCCACCTGTCCCCCTTCCCCTGCCTGCCCATCTTGTAAGGTGAATGCCTCCCCCACAGTAGTAGGCTCAGAGGACGCAGGTGGGCCAGATGATACATTAGGTAATACAACAGGTAGAGAAATAACTGTGGGAATGGATGCCACTAAGGGAGCTGATGACGCTGCTGGCTTTTAAGCCGGGCAAGAAGCAGGGACAGACAAGTCCGCCTGCGAAGCCGCTGCCATGGAGGCTGCCATACCTGGTGAAATATCTAACACCTGGGGCAAAACTTTGAAAAAGGAACGTAGAGATCGTGTTATGCCACCAGAACTCTTCGGGTATTTATTTCTTGTTCCTCTTTGCTTTGTACCTTTACCTTTACCTTCCTTCTTTTTATCAGCACCCTTAACCTCACTTATCTCTAATTCGTGCTTC
Organism: Lissotriton helveticus; assembly: GCF_964261635.1. NCBI lineage: Eukaryota > Metazoa > Chordata > Amphibia > Caudata > Salamandridae > Lissotriton > Lissotriton helveticus. The sequence goes on along the minus strand of NC_136057.1, from coordinate 687,435,784 downwards.
TGACCGCCAGCCACGCTTCTGCCTGCACTCTGAGCCAACCCTGTGCACCCTGGGACCTGTAGTTTTTTAACCGACTTGTGCCCCTTGCCTTGCTTCCTAGTTGTGCTCCTTGTGCTTCTTAAGGGCAATTCTTTACCCTTACTGCCCGTACTTGTTCCGCCCCTGGCCTGCCCAACCACCTTACTTCTGGGTGAAAAGGAGTCTCCCGAGTCGTCTGAGCCAGCCGATTCCTCGTCCACTCTGGGAGCAGCCTGTACCGATGTTGCTTCGAACTCAGGAAAAAGAGAGCCTTGGCAATACGGAACCACTCGTTGTCAGCCCTCCTCCTCTCCCACTACCTGCAATTGCTCCGAGGAGCCCCCGGGCAGCCGCCGCGTGGCCGCGCCTGAGCTCTGTAGAGAGCCACCCGGCCTCTAAACAACATTGTAGCAGACACACGCACACGCATGCCTTCACCCTCGGGACGGGCACGCCCCGAGGTATATAATAAAAGCGCGGAAGACCGCTCGGGGTCTTTCCGGCATACCCTCCAGCTAGTGTGTGTGTCCAGTCATTGTCATATCATTACCACGTGCGAGGCCCTGACCTCGCGCTCTACACTGGCGACGAGGCCGGTACAGCCCCCGCGCGTGCCTGGCTGCCTGTTGGAGCTGCTCGCTCCTTACCTGCTGCCTCCTGCCTGCTGTGGCTGCCCGGTGCCATCTCTGGCCGCGGAGCTCGTCCGCCGGCCTGCTGCCTTCGCTCGACATCGGCTCCCGCCCACACGCCTCCTGTGACGGAGCGTGTTCAGCCGGCGGGAGCTGCCTGGTGAGTGCGCAGCCCCTGCGGCCCTGCCTGGCCCCCCGCGCTACGAGCGCCGCTGCCTGGGGGCTCGCCCTCTGATCTGAGTGTAGCGCGAGCGCGCTTCGTGAGGCGTGCTGCCCCGGCGGGGGAGGGGCGAAGTGGGGAGACGCTGCACGTCAGCCCCGAGGCCCGGCCACGCGGAGCCTCCAACGCCTGTCCCACCCGACGCCCTCTCACGCTGTGTGCTGCGCTACTTGGACAGCCTGATCAGGGCACATAAACAAGCCTTGGCTTAGCCAACAGCTGCCCTTTCTTGAGACTCAATTCAAGGCAATTGAACGACCACGGGCTACGCCAACCTCACCAGAGGACGTCAGTGAGTGCCCATCTGCCTACACGGTGCGCTGGACGCCCGCGCAAGCGCCAACCCTGCCCCATACCGAGCAGCGCGGCCAGCGCAAGTGAGGAATAAGCCCAGGGAAGGGTCGCAAACATGACCGACAACGCCACGGGAGGCGCGCCCACAGCGCCTGCCACGAATGCCGCAGCGCCAGGGCCCGCTGGCCCACCTCAATGTCGTGACCCCGACACGCACGTGATCAGTCATGCCCATACTGGGGTGGCCCCCATTCCACCTTTCAGTGAGACTGCAGACCCCGCAACTGCGGCACCGCGATGGAAGGCGTGGCTGGGGCGTCTGAACTTATACTTTAGAGGGACCCGAGAAACAGATGATACCGTGAAGAGATCGCTCTTGATCCTCTATGGAGGCCCGGAAATATACGACCTCTTCGAGTCCCTCCCGAACACTGGAGAGGATGATGACTACAACGCGGCGGTGGGCGCGCTGAATACCCACTTTGACCCCCAAGTGAACACAGACTACGAGAAATTCAAATTTAAGCAAGCATGGCAGACCGAGACCGAATCGGTGGACATGTACTACGCGAGGCTGCGCCGGCTGGCCAGCAGCTGCCCATTCGTCGACCCGCGTGAGGAGATCAGAGACCAAATCATTGTGGGGTGTAGGTCGAAACTACTCAGAAAGCTCATCCTCAGACAACCGGGAATCACGTTGGACACCATCCTTGTCCTCGCTCGCTCCCACGAACTGTCGGACTCAAGAGCGGACGAAATGGAGCTGGCGCTCCGGTCCCCCATGGCCCCGCAGGCCGCGCCCAAAATGGCGCCCATCAAAGAGGAAACCGTTGACGCGATACAAAGAAGACCAACGGGCGGACGAGCACGACAGTGGCAACCTCGGGACACTCAATGTGCGTACTGCGGTGGAGACCACGCAGCGACCGCCGTGTGCAACGCGAAAGGAAAGACATGCTCGAAGTGTGGCAGGCTTAATCACTTTGCCGCCGTGTGCCAAGGAGGACGGTACAGGCCCAATGCACACAGATCACGTGGCGGATATGGGCCTCGGACAATGACTTCAAGGGTGAGACAACTATCACTAGAACCAGAACACCCACCTCCTGACACGCATGCCCAACACCGAAGGCCGCGTTATGAGGATGAGGAGGATGACGAAGTGTATGTAATATCGTATGTCAGCCGGATCTCCACCCGGAAAAGACCACCCCCCATGTGCACGATATCCGTGGAAGGCTCAGAAATCAGAGCACTCATTGACACTGGAGCCTCAGTGAATGTCATGGACTCTGACCAGTATGACCAAATGTCGCCCAGGCCCACATTGACCCCGTCGAACGCCTGAATATACACCTATGGGGGCACAGAACCCCTGCCGCTGCGCGGTGTCATTAGCACTACCATCAGCAATGGAGAGTACACTACAGAGGCCCGGTTCCACATTACCGAAGGAAAGAAAGGAACATTGCTCAGCTGCAACACAGCGGAAGATCTGGGATTGGTTTTCTTCACCAACCAGGTCCATCAATCACACGCCGACAACATGTTACAAGAATTCCCAGCTCTCTTTATTGGCCTTGGGAAGCTCAAAGGCAAGAAAGTCAAACTGCACATAGACACCTCCATTCGTCCCGTCGCGCTGCGACACCGAAGAGTACCGTTTAACCTCCGCCCTCAGGTGGAAGAGGAGCTAAAGAGGCTCGAAGATCTAGACGTCATCGAGAAGGTGTCGGGACCGTCTCCATGGGTATCCCCGCTGGTGGTGGCCCCCAAACCCAAACAGCCTGGCGCCATCAGGCTGTGCGTCGACATGAGACTGCCGAACGCCGCCGTGTAAAGGGAGCGTCACATCACGCCCACCATGGATGACATCGTCGCCGACCTTAATGGGGCGAAGTGGTTCTCCAAACTTGACCTCAATGCGGGATACCACCAGTTGGAACTTGAACAAAGCAGCCGATACATCACGACTTTTTCCACTCATGTCGGACTCCGACGGTACAAGAGGTTAAGCTTCGGAGTGTCATCAGCGGCCGAGGTGTTTCAAAACGCGATTAAAGAAGTTCTATCTGGGCTGAGCGGGGTCATCGATCTGAGCGATGACATCCTCATTTACTCGAACACGCTGGAGGAACACCATGCCCATCTCAGGGCCACCCTACAGAGGCTACAAGAGCACGGACTAACCCTCCATCAAGCGAAATGCTCATTCTATCAGGAAGCCGTGGACTTCTTTGGCTACAGGTTCACGCGCGAAGGGCTCCGAATCGACCCGAAAAAGGTAGAAGCTATCCAGAACGCCAGCACGCCCAGGAACTCCTCTGAAGTAAGAAGCTTCCTCGGGATGGCCACATACTGTGGCCGATTTATACCCAACCTAGCCGATCTGGCCGAGCCCCTCCGAACACTCACAAGACAGGATCAGGAGTGGGAATGGACATGCGCGGCGAACCAAGCCTTCCAGGAAATCAAGGCGAGCCTTCTGGACAAAGCCACGATGGCCTACTTCCAACCGCGCAGGAAAACCGAACTGGTCGTTGATGCCAGTCCGGTAGGCCTTGGTGCAGTCCTGCTACAGGAATATGGCCGGGATGAGTGGAAGCCCGTGGCGTACGTGAGCAAGGCTCTCACAGACACTGAAACGCGGTACGCTCAAATTGAGCGAGAGGCATTAGCCATCAAGTGGGCCTGCCACCATTTTCACTTATACCTCTGCGGCCAGCCCTTTACCATCGTAACCGACCACAAGCCGCTCTTACCACTGTTCACAGGATCCTCCAGACTCGCTCCCCCGCGAATTGAATGATGGGCAGTCCAGCTTCAAGGCTACAACTTCACCCTGGTCTTTCGGCCGGGCGCCCACAATCCAGCAGACTATCTGTCCAGGTACCCAGATGTAACCCGAAAAGCAATCCAGCTGGCAGATGGGCAAGTCGTGGAAGAATTTGTACACATGGTGTCCATGGCTGCTTGCCCAGAGACACTCACCCTGCCGGAGATAGGGGAGGCCACCGCTGACGACGAGACTCTGACCCGAGTCAAGAAAGCCCTTGAGAATGGAAGTTGGACTCGATTTCTGGATGGATCACAAAGACTTCGACCGGAAGTAAGCCACGCCCGACAACAGCTATGGCAGATCCGCCATGAGTTGAGCATCGGAGACGAAGGAATCATACTGCGAGGACATCTCATCGTGGTGCCCGCGAGCCTCCAGCAACACATACTTACGATAGCCCACACGGGCCACCAAGGGACGGCCAAAACTAAAGCCCGACTGCGCAATAAAGTATGGTTTCCAGCCATGGATCGCATGGTGGACGACATGGTGCGATCCTGTCACGCATGCACCATTACAGGGTCAGATCCAGCTCCGGCCCCAGTCATCACTGAAGAAGCGGCGACAACACCTTGGACTCAGCTGAGCATCGACTTTGGGAGCTTCCCGGATGGTCGACACACGTTGGTTGTAGTTGACTCGTTTTCGAAATTTCCTGTCGTGGAATTACTCTCCTCCACAGCGTTCGGACAAGTCAAGAAAGCGCTGGACCACATCTTTGCCACAATGGGACTCCCAGAGGAAGTGAAATCGGACAATGGGCCGCCTTTTCAAGGGAGAGAATTCCAAGCATATCTGGAAGGACTTCGGATAAAACACCGGAGAATCACACCGTTGTGGCCGCAAGCGAATGGCGAAGTGGAAAGACTCATGCGGACTCTCAACAGGGCACTCCGCATCGCCGTCAACGATGGCAAAGACCCAGAGGCCGCTTTAGACCAATTCCTAAGTGCATACCGGCAGACTCCACATAGTACCACACAATGTGCACCCGCACATGTCCTGTTCAAGAGGGCCCCAAGGGGTAACATCCTCACGTCCTCCACTTGGACCCCGGAAGAGAGAGACGGTGCTGCAATCCAGTCGAGGAGAACCGTCACAAATCAGAAGGCAAGCGAGGGGAGACATGCCAGACAACCCGGACTACAGGAAGGAGACACTGTGGTGGTGCAAGATCGCCACCCAGGATGGAAATTCAGAACCCCATTTGAACTGGAAAGATGGACCATTGAGAAGATTCGGGGAACGATGGTGACTGCCCGTCTCGGCCAACAGACTGTCACCCGCAACGTGTCTTGCTTCAAAAGAATAGGGAGACCGGATGGTGTTCCCAGAGACACTGAGGAAACAGTCGATGCAGACTCAGGCCGTCAGGACGACGTAAGACCCGGGAACCAAAACTCGGTGTCCCACCCTAACCATGACAGGCCAGGCGAAGACGGACGTCAACTCATCAGTCCCCGAAGTGAGGCATCGGAGCATACACCTTCGGCCCGGGACGACGAAGCAACCCCGGCCGGGGATGCTGGATCCCCTGTCCGGCACAATCACAGATATCACCTGCGGCCCAATCCCGGGCCCAGCCAAAGGCTCCGAGACTTTGTGTGGACTTCCCCTTAGCTAAGTGCAAGAGCAGTCTGTAAGATGAACTAAATTGAAGGAGGTATGTAGAGAGCCACCCGGCCTCTAAACAACATTGTATCAGACACACGCACACGCATGCCTTCACCCTCGGGACGGGCACGCCCCGAGGTATATAATAAAAGCGCGGAAGACCGCTCTGGGTCTTTCCGGCATACCCTCCAGCTAGTGTGTGTGTCCAGTCATTGTCATATCATTACCACGTGCGAGGCCCTGACCTCGCGCTCTACAAGCTCCACGGCTGCCCGCCTCCAGCACGGCAGAAAGGCGGAGGGGAGGGGGCGGGACGCGCCAGGCAGGCACATCCACCAGACACCCAGAGGCTCAATCCGAAGTAAGCAGCAGCCGCAGAAAGCCCCGCTCAGGTCCTGTCTTCAGTGTATCACCCAAAAAAAAAATCGTTTTCCCCAGTCAAAACATGTCAGAGAACACCGTCCTACGGCATAACCCCGGTAACAGCAGAGTGGAGTTTCAGAGAGCTGTTCGGAGCGTGCGTACCGCCCTAGCCGAAGGCCGCCATGTTTTCCCCATTTTTCACTTTTTTACAGCTGGGTGTAGACAAGACTGGTCTACAACCTTTAAAGTCTAGCAACACCTTAGAAATACCAAGAAATACTGATGAAAAGAGAACACGTTTCAGCAAAGCACGACTGCTTCTATTATGTCTCCATTGTGGGATTGTTGCTGCTGTATTTGTTTTTGAAAGATTTTTCGCTTAATCAATATTACACCACAAATGGAATCGCATGAAGAGATAATATGTTGTCCAAATAACTATTCAAGTGAAGTACCACTGTCATCGTGTTCATCTCCAGCCGCTAATGCAAATTCGATTAATTAGCTCAGTCGTACTTTAAAATATGCATGCCGCCTGAGGCTTCTGAGGAGCTCACGGTAAAGAGACTTCAATCCATTAGTTCTCGCCCGGGCTGTCTAGGCTGCTGTCTCGTAGGGTTGATTAACGAGCTGACTTACTACCTTTCCAGGCCATTCGTGAATTCCTCAATAAAGAAATGCTTATCCCTTTCGAGGGTGAATGAAGCTGTAGTGAGGCGATTGCTTCAGAAAGGCAGTCGCAACCCAAGTGGAACAGCAAACAACCAGTCAGTAACAAGCATCCTGGAGGAAAAAAGGAAATTAATTTGTCTGTAAATAAATACACTATTCTAACAGTGTGACATGCTTGCAGGGATTGAGATATGCACAAAAAACATAACGCATGATTGACTAAGGTTTAAAAAGGTTCAACGCAGATTTATATTGTAGGAAAATCATGTAAACACAAAATATATTTGCTATGTTGGTAGACCGCAATAAAACGAACTGAATATTCTTATGGGTGCTAATAGCCGATGTATTGTTACCCGACAAAACATTTTTTATTTGAGAAATCATTACAATTGACCCCATCCTCGCACCTGTATTTCTTTTAATATTGAAAGTGAGCCTCCGAATTTCACCAGTGCTTTGCTACATACTTTGGGCCCAATTAAAAGATACGAGGGCGCACATTTTCAGAATGCAGTACTGAATAAGGGAGAAGGCAGAAAATTAAAATACTCCCGATCTGAACCAAGGCGCCGATGGCACCATGCAAGTGAAGCAAGAGAGACCGACCTTCCCCAAATGAGCTTCCTTAACTCTTTAGTTCAAGCTCCTGTCCATTCATTATTTCACCCTGTTGTCCACCCGCTGACATCTACCATTTCACCTCTCTATTCTGTCATCTATTCATTCTTTCATTCCTCATTCAATCGGCAACCATTCCATCAATCCATGGGCCATTCCGTCCAACCATCTGTTTGCACGTCCATCATCTATGCATACATCTATCCAAACATCCATCCGTCCTTTGACTTAGCCTCCCATCAATAAATCCATCAACCCATCAGCTGATCCTTTTGTTCATTCATCTATTCAAGATGTCGCCTTTCCCTGGACTCTGCCACCCATTCATCCTTTCAACCGTCCAACCACCTATCCATCCTTTCACCCTCTGTCCATCTGTTCACCATTCCTACATTTCTTTTACACTTCCTTTCAATCTTCCTTCTTTCTGTCTCTTTTCGTGTTACCCATCTTTCTTCCTTTCCTTTTCACTTCCACTTACTTATCACCTGAGTCCCTTTTCCCTAGTTTCTTTTAATTGATCTTTCTTGTCCCCTTCACCAACACTGGTATTGTCTCGTAGTGTTATTTATGAGTTTTTGTGTGAACTGTTGCAGACAAAAGAGATCCATAAAGGCCCCCACCCCAACTCTAGCTGCAAAAGCTGGGGGTTCACGACGTCCCTGGTTGCCAATATAGGGCTACATATTTTTTGCTAAACGTTCTGATTGGAAGGCAGGTCTCCTGACCAGTGGGAGAGCAAGACAGCAATCACAAATGCTGCACTCAATGTTTTGGCCCTGTGTATGCAAGGCAAAGCAGTGGGAACTCGCCAGTCTCTAGTTCAGACCGGCTTCCATGAGCCAGAAGGGGAAAGTAATGGAGCCCGGCAAATGTCAATAAGCTCCCACCACCATATCCGGATACCAAAATATGAACTGGTGGACCTCTCAAAGGGTAAGTAAGGCCTATGATCTCCCCCCTCCTCCCCGCCCCCCCCCACCACTGGAACATCCGGAGTGGGAAAAACTGTCAAAGAAGTCCCAACTACTGAATCTTGACTAAGAAGAAATAGACGTTTCCATCCGGCCTTTGCTATGAGATGCAAGTCATCGGCAGAGGGCTCGCACAGGAGGTATCTGACCTCCAGGCTGGTCCCACTGAACTCCTTTTTTTTTCTCCATAGTTCTCTCGTAAATGTGAAGGTTGGAGGTTTCAGTACAATAACGCCTCATATTTTATCGTACCACATGCACTTGCAGGTCGGCTGCAATAGATGTTTTGGTCATTTAATTCTCTGAATGCCAATAAATGTTTAACTATTTTATATTGTAATGCTTTCTAACAACTTTCCGGTATCACTACATTTCTGTTAGTGTTTTAACGTAACAGATTACCACATTCATTTTTCGGAGTGACTTTTTGTGTGGCACATTTTCATAATTTTTACATTGCATACGTTTTTTTTTTGTCCTTTTCCCTGTAATTGGCTGGGGCGTTTTTGCCATTTTTTTTTGTCATTAAACACAACATCTTTGTTCGTTTTTTTCTGGAAGCCCGGAGGCTGTCTCAGAAAGTGGCCTAAGGTTAAACTTATTGAATCTCAATTACCTCTGAAGGTCTCTCTTTTGAGCAGTGGAGTGCTCAGTCACATCCCACATTAAGCCTGTGACATCACTCTGTCATCAACAGACAGGATGATTCCTACATGAAAGTACAATGGACTCGATTCTCAAAGCTTCGGCTAGTGTAACATGCAATCCGTGCACACACATTGATTTGAGGCATACATGCCCTCTGTTTCCATAATTGTCTACCTTGGTTTGGGTCAGGTGGCATAGAGCGTGCAGCTATCAGGTGGAGAAGTGGAGAAGTGTGGCTCACTGGTTAGAGGAGGCAGACCCTGAAGCAGAGGTCAGACCCGGGACCAGGGTTCAATTCCCGATGTGGCAGGGTCTTGAGCCCAAATATCCACGGACTCGATAATTCTCGTTTCGGTGCCTACTCGAATCACGGGTTCACACTCTGCAGCTCTGGGCATTAGATGCTTAATCTCCACTACGGCCCCCCCTGCGGCGGGATGCCTGGCTTTCACCTTGGGGATGCCCAGTACGGGTATCTCAGAGGGAAAAAAGCCAGGACGGGTTCCCAAGGCAAGCGCCCAGATGCCTACGGGTAATCGAGCGCTATATAAGAACGCATAATAATAATAATAATAATAATAATATCACTAGGGCAGCATGTGAGGATTCACTGTAACCACATTATCGGTTGTGGACAGATTTTCCATGCTTGCTTCCTCAATGAATATCGCCATCGGCCTCCATGATGAATGCAGCCTTGAGCCCCTCAGAGGCCAGGGCAGGTGACTTGGGATGAGCACAGGGTTCACGGTTCATCCCGGGTTCAGGCGGCACCTCAGCTCAGCACCATGTGACTCTGGGCAATAGCTTACTTAAATTCCACGACGGTGTTTGCGCTTTACAAATATGGATTTACATTTACATTTGAATGCACAAAATCTTGTGCTGCTCTCATGCTCAACATCAACAGTGGGAACTCCCTTGATGCACAGTATTCCATGCTCTCATCAAGCACATTATAATGTGCATCAAACAGGGTGTGGTAAAGGAAGATACACAGTCCAGCTGTATAGTTAGATAATCTTTAATTGGAGCTTGCTTCTAGGATAGCTGAGTAGGAGAAGATAGGAAGTGCAGATGTAACCCCACCAGGAGGAAGCTCCAAGCAGGTCAGCATGAGTTCACCAGCTGACACTGTGAGCCAGAGAGACGGCCAAGCATTCTATGATGTCATGGTACATTATATTTAGTGGAGAACAGTAGAGAAGTAATTTACTACACAGGGCTCATCTGAGGGTAAGTCCTAGTCCTTTCTATGTCTGCTGTACATCACCCTGTCCCCTCCGCTTCACATTACCTTGTGTCACCTTCCACAAGTATCACTATGACTCATGCTGCATATTGTAAAGAAAAGCTTCTAGTCTCTGTTCAGCTGTATATTTGTTGACCTGCACATATGGGTGATTTTCTAACTGCTGCATTTAGTGAAATGTATGCCTGCCAGTGTGTGCTTGGCATTAATGTGTGCATGTTCGATGTATGCAAGTAAGCATGAATGTTGAGTGCATGCACAATTCAAAACTCAACCTTATGTGCTATTATGATGCTTCAGGATACCTCTATTTTACATCATCAGCTCTGGCTGGAATTATGACAACAGTGGCGCATCCTCTTGTTAAAACAAACAAAAAGGTGATGGAAGGAATGCTTGAAGTAATCTCAGCCACTGGCAATCATTCGGGCAGCATTCCTTTCACCGACTTTGGCACTCTAAACTGGGACCTGCCATAACAAAATCAGGCCGGGTCCTGCTCCAATGGGAACAGTCCAGTCCAAGCTGTCATGCTAGGTGGAAAAACAAGCAACCCAAGACTGGCTTCAAACTAATTATGTGTCATATGTAAGATATAGCTGGAATACTGTGACACAGTGAGCCATTTACATCATACTTAGCGCATCCACAGCCATAAACAGCTAAGTGATGAGAACAGTGCTTGTATTAATTTCAGCCACAGACCATTGATTTTGCCAATTGCGGGTCCTGTGCTTACTGTGCCTTAGGACTCAAGCAGAAGTCTTCGGACAAAGCCAAAATAGTCTGAAACTGGCCTGACATAGCTTGTGTAGAGTCTAAGAGGGGCCTGGCTGGACAGTTCGGGTTCGACTGTTCTTAATAGAGCAAGACTCAAGATTGACTTGCATTTGGCTGCCTCCTGCCTGAAATGGCATTATGCGCAAAAAGCAAAGGACTGGAGTGCGGCCCGGAGTAATTACCAGAAGTCATGAATAATTCAAGCAATCCACTCATCACTTTTTTGTTTACTTAACCTTGCTGCAAAATTGCATTTTTATTACATCAATTAATGTGTATATCATGTTTCACTGCAAACCTTTCCTCTCACTATTTTGAAAACGTGTTACAGCTAATTCATTCAAAGCAGAATTAAGACGTGTCTCTAATAACCAAATATGCTTGGACCAAATACATTACAAAACATATAACATATAACAAAGTAAAATATGATTGCTTGTTCTTCCAGTCCACTCACTGGATGAACAAGTATTATGTCAAGTGCATGCATACTTTAATAATCTGCTAACAATGGTCAACGCTTGAAACCATACCTAGCCTAAATACAAATTCCTTTGTTCAACAATAACAAATCTGGCATACTATGTGCCTCATTAAGAACATTCCTTTGCCTGGCCTTGTTACTCTGCCCCCTGGGAATTACTAATACCGGCCTCATCAGATACTGTGGAGCTATCAGGGATTACATTTGGGCCCATGAGTCCACGTGCCACGCAAATGAGGAATTATCTGAAAAATTCGTAATTTTGTCCTGATTCTGCCAATTATTCTTAATTCTCCCGATTCCTGGTATTTCATCTAGGCACCTCACCTTTTATTAGAAGCTGGAGTTTTTGGCAGGTAAAATGCATCAAATTCATAATGGGGTCAGCATCTCCTGTTAGCAGCCCTCCGGAATTAGGATACTTGTAATGAGGGCCTAATTATTATTTATTAATATTTTATTTTTATATAGCACATGGCTACTCATATGACTCTTAGGGCCAGATGTACAACCCTTTTTTGCGATCGCAAACGGGAGATTGGCCCATTTGCGACCGCAAAAAAGGGACATGGCATCTACAAACGTTATTTTGCGAGTCACTGACTGGCAAAATAGCGTTTGCGACTCTTGCCATTAGGAAAGGGCTTCCCTTCCTATTAGCGAGACTCACTGCCATGTACTAATGTTTTGTGACTGCATTTGTGGCCGCGAAACACTTGCAGTTTACCACCTACTTCAAGTAGGTGGTAAACCACTCGGAAATGGGAATGGCGTCCCCAGGGACCCCTTCCCCTTCGTGAGTGTGTGAGAAAATATTTTTTAAGAGCAGACAGTGGTCCAATGGACCACTGCCTGCCCGTAAAATATGAAACTGAAAAATTTTCTTTTTCTTTTTTTAAATGCATCCCGTTTTCCTTTAAGGAAAATGGGCTGCATTTAAAAAACACAGCTTTATTAAAAAGGCAGTCTCAGATATGGTGGTCTGCTGACCCCAGCAGTCCACCATCCCTGGGATTGCTACTCATTCCCAACGGGGTCGCAAAGTGCACTTGCCTCATGAATATTAATGAGGCATGAAATTTGCGACCCCATTGGGATTTGCAAACTGTGTCTGCGACACTGTTGTACATTCACTTTTGCGAGTCGGAAATTGCGAGTTGCAATCCGACGCAATTTGCGACTCACAAAAGTGAAAGGTCATAGCTCTGGCTCTTAGTCGGATCAGCGGCCAATGTAAATGCCAAAGATGTACTTGGATGTAGTCATGTTTTCGGAGATTTAGAAGAAGTCGGCCTGCAGCATTGTGGAACATCTGGAGGCCCCAGTATAGTGCATTAGCATAATCCAGCCTTGAGGTTATGACCCAGTGAAAACCCATTTTCTGGCACTGTGCTGGAAGCAAAATAAGAAATTTCAGGGATCTCAAGAGGTGAAAGCAAACTTCAATCACACTGTCCACCTGAGACCGGAAGGATAGTTTATTGTAAAATTTTACCCTGGGCAAGTGTGACGGAGGTAAGAGGAGAATGGGCAGAGCTGGGCCTGAAATTATTACCCAGGATAGGAGGACAGGGTGGGTGCCGAAGACTAAGGATAGGAGGGGGGGTGCCGAAGACTAATACTTCGGTCTTACTAGTGTTGCATTGGAGTTTGCTCTGTCGCATCCACTCAATCAATCAATCAATCAGGAGTTTGTTAAAGCGCAACTACTCACCCGTAAGGGTCTCAATGCGCTAGGGGTGGGGGGGGGGTGCAGGTTCCATTCCATCAAGGAGGGGGTCTGTCGAAGAGCCAGGTTTTGAGGTTTCTTGCGAAGATGGGGAGCGATGTTGTCTGTCTGAGGTGGAGCGGAAGGGCGTTCCATGCTTAGGCCGCGAGGAAGAAGAAGGAGCGGTCTCCCGATCTGGTCTTTCTGGTGCGGGGGACCACGGCGTAGGAGAGCTGGGCTGATCGTAGGGTCCTTTGGGGTGCGTGGAATTTGAGTCGGCTGTTCAGGTATGCTCGTCCGGTGCCATGGAGGGCCTTGTGTGCGTGGGTGAGCATCTTAAAGGTGATTCTCGCCTCGACGGGGAGCCAGTGGAGTGTGCGCAGGTGCTGGGAGATGTGGCAGTGTTTTGGCAGGTTGAGGACCAGTCTTGCGGCGTCGTTCTGGATGTTCTGTAGCTTGCGGATGAGGTTTTTGTTTATTCTGGCGTAGAGTGCGTTGCCGTAGTCGAGTCTGCTGGTGACCAGGGCGTGAGTGACTGTCTTTCGGTGTTAGAGGGGGATCCATTTGAAGGTCTTACGAAGGAGGAGGAGGGTGTGGAAGCAGGAAGATGAGACAGAGTTGATCTGGCGGTCCATTTTGAGCTCGGAGTCCAGGATGATTCCCAGGTTGCGTGCGTGGTCTGTGGGGGTTGGCGGGCTTCCGAGGGCGGTGGGCCACCAGGTGTCGCTCCAGGAGTCGGGGTTTGGGCCCATGATGAGTACTTCTGTTTTGTTAGTGTTTAGTTGTAGGCAGCTGTTTTTCATCCATTTGGCGACTGCTTCCATGCCTTCTCTAAAGTTGCGTCTGGCGGTGTTGGGCTCGTTGGATAGGGAGAGGATGAGCTGGGTGTCGTCTGCGTATGACACGATGTTGAGTCCGTAGGTTCTGACGATGGGGGCAAGTGGAGCCATGTAGACGTTGAAGAGCGTCGGGCTGAGGGAGGAGCCCTCAGGTGTGGGGTCTGAGAGGAAAGGGTCCTGCCGGAGAGGAAGGAGCAGATCCAGTCAAGGGCCTTGTCCTGGATTCCTGCGTCGTAGAGTCTGCGTATTAGGGTGCGGTGGGAGACTGTGTCGAACGCCGCTGATAGGTCTAGGAGGATGAGGGCTACTGTTTCTCCTTTGTCCAGTAGGGTGCGGATGTCGTCTGTTGCGGCGAGGAGGGCGGTTTCCATACTGTGGTTTTTTCTGAAGCCGAATTGGGAGGAGTCGAGGATGTTGTGTTCTTCAATGAATGTGGAGAGTTGGCTGTTGATGGCTTTCTCAATGACTTTCGCTGGGAAAGGGAGCAGGGAGATGGGTCTATAGTTTTTGAGGTCGGTGGGGTCCGCTGAGGGTTTCTTTAGGAGGGGGTTGACCTCGGCATGTTTCCAGTCGTCGGGGAACGAGGCGGTCGCCAGGGAGCGGTTGATGGTGTGGCGGAGCATGGGTGCGATGGTGTCGGCGGCTTTGTTGAAGATGTGGTGGGGGCAGGGGTTCGTGGGGGCCCCTGAGTGGATTGACTTCATTGTCTTCAGTGTGTCTTCGGTGGTGAGGGCTGTCCAGTCATCAATCGCTGGTTTCCGGGTGTCGGGGGTGGTTGGTGAGGGTTCAGTGTGTTGGCTGTCTTCGTCGAAGTTGTCGTAGATGCTCTTGATTTTGTGGTGGAAAAAGGTGCTGAGTTTGTCGCAGAGGTCTTGTGAGGGAGGGATGTCGGTAGACTCGCAGGTGGGTTGGGCGAACTCCTTGATGATGCTGAAGAGTTCCTTGCTGTTGTGTGCGTGGGTGGAGATTCTGTCTTCAATCGCTTTTTTCCTCGTTTCTCTGATGAGTTGATGGTGGGCGTTGGTGGCGGCTCTGAAGTTGTTGTGGGCTTCTGTGGATTTGGTGTTTCTCCAGGCCTTTTCGAGGCGGCGGCATGTGCGCCTGGACTCTTGAAGTTCGGTGGTAAACCATCTGGCTTTCTTGGCACGGGTATTGTTGTTTTTCTTGAGGGGGGCTATGGTGTTGGTGCTGTCCGAGATCCATCTATGCAGGGTTCGGGCTGCGGTGTTGGGGTCCTCGTTTTCCGCGATGGTTGGGGTGGAGTTGTTGAGTGAGGAGGTGAGCTGGTCGTCGGTGATTTTGGTCCAGTTTCTTTGTGGAAGCAGGTGCTGGTGTCTGTGGATGGTGGGTGTTCTGAAGGTGAAGTGGACGCAACGATGGTCGGTCCATGGGAATTCGGTGGTGTGGTTGAAGGTGATGAAGTCTCCTGTAGTGAAGAGGGGGTCGAGGGTGTGTCCTGCTGAGTGCGTGGGCTCTAATATTTACAACAAGGGGTGGTGAGGGACAGAGTCTCTGAATTAAGCAGAATACTCTCACCCAGTCAAGAGATCAGGGCTAGATCCAACACCGTTTTTTAGCTCATTGTACCATCCCAGTTTCAGAACCTGGCTGTATGCAAATTAGTCTGTCCCTGGCCCAGTGCATCATGGGAACAGGGCAGACCAGACTACAAAAGCCAATTCTTACACTGGGAAGGAAACAAGCTTCCGGGGACCGGTTTCTGGCATTACAGCCGTCTTCGGCCCGGCTTGCTTGAATCCTGATGGTGCAATGAGCAAGGGACTCATGTCTGAGTATACCCTTCCACGCTTAGGGTGGACAAAAATATTTACAACAAGGGGTGGTGAGGGACAGAGTCTCTGAATTAAGCAGAATACTCTCACCCAGTCAAGAGATCAGGGCTAGATCCAACACCGTTTTTTAGCTCATTGCACCATCCCAGTTTCAGAACCTGGCTGTATGCAAATTAGTCTGTCCCTGGCCCAGTGCATCATGGGAACAGGGCAGACCAGACTACAAAAGCCAATTCTTACACTGGGAAGGAAACAAGCTTCCGGGGACCGGTTTCTGGCATTACAGCCGTCTTCGGCCCGGCTTGCTTGAATCCTGATGGTGCAATGAACAAGGGACTCATGTCTGAGTATACACTTCCACGCTTAGGGTGGACAAAAATATTTACAACAAGGGGTGGTGAGGGACAGAGTCTCTGAATTAAGCAGAATACTCTCACCCAGTCAAGAGATCAGGGCTAGATCCAACACCGTTTTTTAGCTCATTGCACCATCCCAGTTTCAGAACCTGGCTGTATGCAAATTAGTCTGTCCCTGGCCCAGTGCATCATGGGAACAGGGCAGACCAGACTACAAAAGCCAATTCTTACACTGGGAAGGAAACAAGCTTCCGGGGACCGGTTTCTGGCATTACAGCCGTCTTCGGCCCGGCTTGCTTGAATCCTGATGGTGCAATGAGCAAGGGACTCATGTCTGAGTATACCCTTCCACGCTTAGGGTGGACACAAATATTTACAACAAGGGGTGGTGAGGGACAGAGTCTCTGAATTAAGCAGAATACTCTCACCCAGTCAAGAGATCAGGGCTAGATCCAACACCGTTTTTTAGCTCATTGCACCATCCCAGTTTCAGAACCTGGCTGTATGCAAATTAGTCTGTCCCTGGCCCAGTGCATCATGGGAACAGGG
This sequence comes from Lissotriton helveticus, assembly GCF_964261635.1. NCBI lineage: Eukaryota > Metazoa > Chordata > Amphibia > Caudata > Salamandridae > Lissotriton > Lissotriton helveticus. The sequence goes on along the minus strand of NC_136057.1, from coordinate 687,419,131 downwards.
CAGACCAGACTACAAAAGCCAATTCTTACACTGGGAAGGAAACAAGCTTCCGGGGACCGGTTTCTGGCATTACAGCCGTCTTCGGCCCGGCTTGCTAGAATCCTGATGGTGCAATGAGCAAGGGACTCATATCTGAGTATACCCTTCCACGCTTAGGGTGGACAAAAATATTTACAACAAGGGGTGGTGAGGGACAGAGTCTCTGAATTAAGCAGAATACTCTCACCCAGTCAAGAGATCAGGGCTAGATCCAACACCGTTTTTTAGCTCATTGCACCATCCCAGTTTCAGAACCTGGCTGTATGCAAATTAGTCTGTCCCTGGCCCAGTGCATCATGGGAACAGGGCAGACCAGACTACAAAAGCCAATTCTTACACTGGGAAGGAAACAAGCTTCCGGGGACCGGTTTCTGGCATTACAGCCGTCTTCGGCCCGGCTTGCTTGAATCCTGATGGTGCAATGAGCAAGGGACTCATGTCTGAGTATACCCTTCCACGCTTAGGGTGGACAAAAATATTTACAACAAGGGGTGGTGAGGGACAGAGTCTCTGAATTAAGCAGAATACTCTCACCCAGTCAAGAGATCAGGGCTAGATTCAACACCGTTTTTTAGCTCATTGCACCATCCCAGTTTCAGAACCTGGCTGTATGCAAATTAGTCTGTCCCTGGCCCAGTGCATCATGGGAACAGGGCAGACCAGACTACAAAAGCCAATTCTTACACTGGGAAGGAAACAAGCTTCCGGGGACCGGTTTCTGGCATTACAGCCGTCTTCGGCCCGGCTTGCTTGAATCCTGATGGTGCAATGAGCAAGGGACTCATGTCTGAGTATACCCTTCCACGCTTAGGGTGGACAAAAATATTTACAACAAGGGGTGGTGAGGGACAGAGTCTCTGAATTAAGCAGAATACTCTCACCCAGTCAAGAGATCAGGGCTAGATCCAACACCGTTTTTTAGCTCATTGCACCATCCCAGTTTCAGAACCTGGCTGTATGCAAATTAGTCTGTCCCTGGCCCAGTGCATCATGGGAACAGGGCAGACCAGACTACAAAAGCCAATTCTTACACTGGGAAGGAAACAAGCTTCTGGGGACCGGTTTCTGGCATTACAGCCGTCTTCGGCCCGGCTTGCTTGAATCCTGATGGTGCAATGAGCAAGGGACTCATGTCTGAGTATACCCTTCCACGCTTAGGGTGGGCTCTGTCACGATCTGGCAGAGTCCAATGTTGTGGAGGTTGTCCAGGAGGCATGTGGTGTTGGGGTCCAGTTGATTGTCGAGGTGGAAGTTGAGGTCTCCCAGCAGGGTGTAGTTGGTGGATGCGATGGCCTGCGGGGAGATAATGGCTGTGAATTGGAAATATTGGCTGTGAATTGGATTTATTGACATCGTATGACAACAATACAAGAATAAAAGAAGTACTCTACGATCAAAGAGTATTTTGTGGACATTACTTCTTGGACATTATTTTTATTCTTATGCTCTTTGATTTACAATTGGGAACCTCACACCAGGATCAGAGGAATGTATATTGTACCCAGTGACCAGTGACCATTTGATCACGACACAAATAATATGGTCAATTAATACAGCATAATTGTTTCTCTATATTATGATTATTCTGATCAGTATATACTTAACAAATTAGTGTGTTGATATTTAGGAGCGCAGGTGGGATCCCCCATTCTTAGAGATAATGTCCGTGATGGAGTTGGCGAAGGGTCCGCGGGGTCCAGGGGGTCGGTAGATGAGGGTTCCTCGGAGGGCGGCGGTGGAGCTGGCCAGTATCTTGAAGTGTGCCATCAGTTCTGTGGACTCGTCAGAGAGTGTGCTCAGGCGGAGGCTGGATTTGGGGACGATGGCGATTCCTCCTCCTGGGTGGGTGGGGCGGTCCTTCCTGGAGATCTTGTATCCTTGGGGGATGGCGATGGCGATGGCCGGTCCCGAGGTGGCGTTGGTCCAGGTTTCGGTGAAGAATGCTACGTCCGGGGTGGTGCTGTCGAGGAGGTCCCAGATTTCTGTGGCGTGTTTGTGGAGGGATCGGACGTTGAGGAGGATGCATTGCAGGGTCTTCGGTTCAGTTGTGTTCTTGTGGGCGGGTTATGCTGGATCCTTGTTCTTGGCGGTGCTGCAGGTGTGCCGGCAGCGGTGACAGCTGAAGGGTCCATGGGTGTCGGCTGGTGATGCTAGCTTGCAGTTGTTGTTGCAGCCTGGGTTGAGTGCGTGGAGTGCTGCTGGGTCGTAGCGTTGGCGGGGCGTAGGTCCAGGGTTCCTGGTGCTGGTCGCGGACGGGTCGCGGACGGGCGCAGACGTGCTTGCCTTTGACGCGCCTTCGGTGCACCAGTGGCCGCCATTAAGTAGGGGTCGGGGAGGGCTGGACCACCAGGGATGAGGCGCTGGGAAACCTGCAGGTGGAGGAGGGCCTCGATCACCAACACTCAAGAGTGCAGGGGCAGGGGAACCTCACCTAATTTCACTGACAATGAGTCAGTGGTCTTGCTCGCCTGTCCCCGCAGTGGCCGCCATTAAGTAGGGGTCGGAGAGGGCTGGACAGCTGGGAGGCGGGAGCGGGGAGAGGAGCTAGATTGGGCTGGTCGCGATGGGGGGGGAAGGGCCGCGGGGGCAGCAGCGGCAGGGAAAGGTAAAGGGAGGAAAGAAGGGATAAAGAAAAAAGCAAAATAAGCAGAAATAAGGTACAAAAGAGCAGACATGCAGAAAAGACTTATGGCTTGACAGTTCGGGCTGGACTGTTCCCATGAGGCACATAGCCATGTCTGAATTGGGCTGGCAGAGTGGGCTAAAGAACGGTGATGGATTAAACCCAGATCTGTTGACTGGGTGTGAGTGTTTGATTGGTTCAGATGCTCTGTCTATCACCAACCCTTCGGGAGTGACCATCTGAACCGCGATTAAAACTGTAACCTGATTGTATTGCACATATTTTTAGATTGCTTAAGAACTGCTTTTTAAAAAACAAATTTGCTTACTTTGCACATAGCTGTAGACAGCCCTTTTGACTCCCGGTTTCCGCATTTGGAATCGCGGGAACGCCATTTTTGGAGAGTCAGGTCAGCGGGCTAGTCTTTTTGCCCCTGACTCCATTTAAGGTTATAAAAAAAATGGGGTGAGATGGAGGTAGATGTTAGGTTTATCCTCCAGACTGGGTATAGTTATTAACAAGTCTGTAAATAACAGATCAAAGAACCTAACCAAAGGAAAGGGCTTCCGCTAAATGTGCGCAACAACGCCCCAAAATTAAGAAGAGAAAACTCTCTTTTTGAGTACCCTCACTCACCAAGGGTTGCCCACAGGTGACATGCTTCATCATTGGGGCCATCCCAGACAGCTACTGTTTGGGGCATGCTGCAACTTGCGGAACTACATAGGAGCAATTTTTTGAAAAATATGTGGAGTGCAGTGTTTGGAGGAGTGGTGATGGTGATGCCAAAAATACCTAGCTAGTGAGCGATTAATTTCTTCCTGCTCTTAGTTGTTATGGATAAAAAAGGGTTAATAGTAGGGAGGAAGTGTAAACGTTATGTGTGTACTTTCCCCAGTATTTGGTCGACATTTTTCGAGGTGTCCCCTAAACCTCTTCTACAGGACAACATGGGGACCAGCCCCATGCGTACTACTCCGTGAGAAAAACAATCCTTTACTAAAGAAATAATACAATAAAGAGTAGATGCACACCTAATGTGTGAGCATCAAATTTAATACATATGCTTGACATCAGACTCGTAATATTTCTGTCCGCCCGGGTACGAGTAGGTGTCATTGACGGAGAAGTGCTGAGCCAAGGTTACTACAAGTGCCTGCACCCTGGCAGTCCATAAGGCACAGCGTTGCCAGAACAGAAGTACAACAAGTTTGATCAAATACAAATGGGCTTTGCGCTAGCTCATATACGATATTGGGAGATTTTAAGTTTCATTTGGAAGCACATTCTGATCTAGATACATTAAATCTGATAGATTTGATGAGTAATGCTGATCTAAAGCAACATGTCATTGGTGCCACTCACTGGGCAGGTCATACACTGGATGGCATTTTCTCTAACAACTCACAGCTGCTGGTTACGGTCCTTCTTCCTTTAGTCTGGTCGGATCATAAGGCAATGCTATTTGAGCTTACCATGGCTGATCGACAGGCCAGGAAACCAGTTAAAAAACAGCTGGTGAGTGGAGTGTGGAACAAGGTGTGGAACAAGGTAGAAGCTGAGGAACTACAGGAGCTGTTAACCTCTACATCAAACAGTCTACCTACAGACCTTGATGAGGCTACCATGTCCTGTGCCAATTGGCTGGAGGCGATACAAAAGGGGATACAAAAGGGGATGATACAAAAGGGGATGATGGACGGAGCGTTTGAACAAATCAAACACTCACCCCCAGTCAACTGATCTGGGTTTAATCCATCACCATTCTTTAGTTCACTCAGCCACCCCAGTTCAGACATGGCCATGTCTGAACTGGGGTGGCAGAGTGGGCTAAAGAACGGTGATGGATTAAACCCAGATCTTTTGACTGGGTGTGAGTGTTTGATTGATTCAAATGCCCCGTCCATCACCACCCCCTTTTGTACCGCTTTTGGCCACCATAAGTGTGGCAGGGTATGCTCAGACGTGAGTCCCTTGCTTACTTTGCCACTGGATTCAAGCAAGCCGGGCTGAAGACGGCTGGAATGCCAGAAACCGGTCCTCGGAAGCTTGTTTCCGGTCCAGGGAAGACATGGCTTGGCAGTTCGGGCTGGACTGTTCCCATGAGGCACAGGGTCAGACTGATTTGCATATAGCCATGTCTGAACTGGGGTGGCAGAGTGGGCTAAAGAACGGTGATGGATTAAACCCAGATCTTTTGACTGGGTGTGAGTGTTTGATTGATTCAAATGCCCCGTCCATCACCACCCCCTTTTGTACCGCTTTTGGCCACCATAAGTGTGGCAGGGTATGCTCAGACGTGAGTCCCTTGCTTACTTTGCCACTGGATTCAAGCAAGCCGGGCTGAAGACGGCTGGAATGCCAGAAACCGGTCTTCGGAAGCTTGTTTCCGGTCCAGGGAAGACATGGCTTGGCAGTTCGGGCTGGACTGTTCCCATGAGGCACAGGGTCAGACTGATTTGCATATAGCCATGTCTGAACTGGGGTGGCAGAGTGGGCTAAAGAACGGTGATGGATTAAACCCAGATCTTTTGACTGGGTGTGAGTGTTTGATTGATTCAAATGCCCCGTCCATCACCACCCCCTTTTGTACCGCTTTTGGCCACCATAAGTGTGGCAGGGTATGCTCAGACGTGAGTCCCTTGCTTACTTTGCCACTGGATTCAAGCAAGCCGGGCTGAAGACGGCTGGAATGCCAGAAACCGGTCCTCGGAAGCTTGTTTCCGGTCCAGGGAAGACATGGCTTGGCAGTTCGGGCTGGACTGTTCCCATGAGGCACAGGGTCAGACTGATTTGCATATAGCCATGTCTGAACTGGGGTGGCAGAGTGGGCTAAAGAACGGTGATGGATTAAACCCAGATCTTTTGACTGGGTGTGAGTGTTTGATTGATTCAAATGCCCCGTCCATCACCACCCCCTTTTGTACCGCTTTTGGCCACCATAAGTGTGGCAGGGTATGCTCAGACGTGAGTCCCTTGCTTACTTTGCCACTGGATTCAAGCAAGCCGGGCTGAAGACGGCTGGAATGCCAGAAACCGGTCCTCGGAAGCTTGTTTCCGGTCCAGGGAAGACATGGCTTGGCAGTTCGGGCTGGACTGTTCCCATGAGGCACAGGGTCAGACTGATTTGCATATAGCCATGTCTGAACTGGGGTGGCAGAGTGGGCTAAAGAACGGTGATGGATTAAACCCAGATCTTTTGACTGGGTGTGAGTGTTTGATTGATTCAAATGCCCCGTCCATCACCACCCCCTTTTGTACCGCTTTTGGCCACCATAAGTGTGGCAGGGTATGCTCAGACGTGAGTCCCTTGCTTACTTTGCCACTGGATTCAAGCAAGCCGGGCTGAAGACGGCTGGAATGCCAGAAACCGGTCCTCGGAAGCTTGTTTCCGGTCCAGGGAAGACATGGCTTGGCAGTTCGGGCTGGACTGTTCCCATGAGGCACAGGGTCAGACTGATTTGCATATAGCCATGTCTGAACTGGGGTGGCAGAGTGGGCTAAAGAACGGTGATGGATTAAACCCAGATCTTTTGACTGGGTGTGAGTGTTTGATTGATTCAAATGCCCCGTCCATCACCACCCCCTTTTGTACCGCTTTTGGCCACCATAAGTGTGGCAGGGTATGCTCAGACGTGAGTCCCTTGCTTACTTTGCCACTGGATTCAAGCAAGCCGGGCTGAAGACGGCTGGAATGCCAGAAACCGGTCCTCGGAAGCTTGTTTCCGGTCCAGGGAAGACATGGCTTGGCAGTTCGGGCTGGACTGTTCCCATGAGGCACAGGGTCAGACTGATTTGCATATAGCCATGTCTGAACTGGGGTGGCAGAGTGGGCTAAAGAACGGTGATGGATTAAACCCAGATCTTTTGACTGGGTGTGAGTGTTTGATTGATTCAAATGCCCCGTCCATCACCACCCCCTTTTGTACCGCTTTTGGCCACCATAAGTGTGGCAGGGTATGCTCAGACGTGAGTCCCTTGCTTACTTTGCCACTGGATTCAAGCAAGCCGGGCTGAAGACGGCTGGAATGCCAGAAACCGGTCCTCGGAAGCTTGTTTCCGGTCCAGGGAAGACATGGCTTGGCAGTTCGGGCTGGACTGTTCCCATGAGGCACAGGGTCAGACTGATTTGCATATAGCCATGTCTGAACTGGGGTGGCAGAGTGGGCTAAAGAACGGTGATGGATTAAACCCAGATCTTTTGACTGGGTGTGAGTGTTTGATTGATTCAAATGCCCCGTCCATCACCACCCCCTTTTGTACCGCTTTTGGCCACCATAAGTGTGGCAGGGTATGCTCAGACGTGAGTCCCTTGCTTACTTTGCCACTGGATTCAAGCAAGCCGGGCTGAAGACGGCTGGAATGCCAGAAACCGGTCCTCGGAAGCTTGTTTCCGGTCCAGGGAAGACATGGCTTGGCAGTTCGGGCTGGACTGTTCCCATGAGGCACAGGGTCAGACTGATTTGCATATAGCCATGTCTGAACTGGGGTGGCAGAGTGGGCTAAAGAACGGTGATGGATTAAACCCAGATCTTTTGACTGGGTGTGAGTGTTTGATTGATTCAAATGCCCCGTCCATCACCACCCCCTTTTGTACCGCTTTTGGCCACCATAAGTGTGGCAGGGTATGCTCAGACGTGAGTCCCTTGCTTACTTTGCCACTGGATTCAAGCAAGCCGGGCTGAAGACGGCTGGAATGCCAGAAACCGGTCCTCGGAAGCTTGTTTCCGGTCCAGGGAAGACATGGCTTGGCAGTTCGGGCTGGACTGTTCCCATGAGGCACAGGGTCAGACTGATTTGCATATAGCCATGTCTGAACTGGGGTGGCAGAGTGGGCTAAAGAACGGTGATGGATTAAACCCAGATCTTTTGACTGGGTGTGAGTGTTTGATTGATTCAAATGCCCCGTCCATCACCACCCCCTTTTGTACCGCTTTTGGCCACCATAAGTGTGGCAGGGTATGCTCACACGTGAGTCCCTTGCTTACTTTGCCACTGGATTCAAGCAAGCCGGGCTGAAGACGGCTGGAATGCCAGAAACCGGTCCTCGGAAGCTTGTTTCCGGTCCAGGGAAGACATGGCTTGGCAGTTCGGGCTGGACTGTTCCCATGAGGCACAGGGTCAGACTGATTTGCATATAGCCATGTCTGAACTGGGGTGGCAGAGTGGGCTAAAGAACAGTGATGGATTAAACCCAGATCTTTTGACTGGGTGTGAGTGTTTGATTGATTCAAATGCCGCGTCCATCACCACCCCCTTTTGTACCGCTTTTGGCCACCATAAGTGTGGCAGGGTATGCTCAGACGTGAGTCCCTTGCTTACTTTGCCACTGGATTCAAGCAAGCCGGGCTGAAGACGGCTGGAATGCCAGAAACCGGTCCTCGGAAGCTTGTTTCCCGTCCAGGGAAGACATGGCTTGGCAGTTCGGGCTGGACTGTTCCCATGAGGCACAGGGTCAGACTGATTTGCATATAGCCATGTCTGAACTGGGGTGGCAGAGTGGGCTAAAGAACGGTGATGGATTAAACCCAGATCTTTTGACTGGGTGTGAGTGTTTGATTGATTCAAATGCCCCGTCCATCACCACCCCCTTTTGTACCGCTTTTGGCCACCATAAGTGTGGCAGGGTATGCTCAGACGTGAGTCCCTTGCTTACTTTGCCACTGGATTCAAGCAAGCTGGGCTGAAGACGGCTGGAATGCCAGAAACCGGTCCTCGGAAGCTTGTTTCCGGTCCAGGGAAGACATGGCTTGGCAGTTCGGGCTGGACTGTTCCCATGAGGCACAGGGTCAGACTGATTTGCATATAGCCATGTCTGAACTGGGGTGGCAGAGTGGGCTAAAGAACGGTGATGGATTAAACCCAGATCTTTTGACTGGGTGTGAGTGTTTGATTGATTCAAATGCCCCGTCCATCACCACCCCCTTTTGTACCGCTTTTGGCCACCATAAGTGTGGCAGGGTATGCTCAGACGTGAGTCCCTTGCTTACTTTGCCACTGGATTCAAGCAAGCCGGGCTGAAGACGGCTGGAATGCCAGAAACCGGTCCTCGGAAGCTTGTTTCCGGTCCAGGGAAGACATGGCTTGGCAGTTCGGGCTGGACTGTTCCCATGAGGCACAGGGTCAGACTGATTTGCATATAGCCATGTCTGAACTGGGGTGGCAGAGTGGGCTAAAGAACGGTGATGGATTAAACCCAGATCTTTTGACTGGGTGTGAGTGTTTGATTGATTCAAATGCCCCGTCCATCACCACCCCCTTTTGTACCGCTTTTGGCCACCATAAGTGTGGCAGGGTATGCTCAGACGTGAGTCCCTTGCTTACTTTGCCACTGGATTCAAGCAAGCCGGGCTGAAGACGGCTGGAATGCCAGAAACCGGTCCTCGGAAGCTTGTTTCCGGTCCAGGGAAGACATGGCTTGGCAGTTCGGGCTGGACTGTTCCCATGAGGCACAGGGTCAGACTGATTTGCATATAGCCATGTCTGAACTGGAGTGGCAGAGTGGGCTAAAGAACGGTGATGGATTAAACCCAGATCTTTTGACTGGGTGTGAGTGTTTGATTGATTCAAATGCCCCGTCCATCACCACCCCCTTTTGTACCGCTTTTGGCCACCATAAGTGTGGCAGGGTATGCTCAGACGTGAGTCCCTTGCTTACTTTGCCACTGGATTCAAGCAAGCCGGGCTGAAGACGGCTGGAGTGCCAGAAACCGGTCCTCGGAAGCTTGTTTCCGGTCCAGGGAAGACATGGCTTGGCAGTTCGGGCTGGACTGTTCCCATGAGGCACAGGGTCAGACTGATTTGCATATAGCCATGTCTGAACTGGGGTGGCAGAGTGGGCTAAAGAACGGTGATGGATTAAACCCAGATCTTTTGACTGGGTGTGAGTGTTTGATTGATTCAAATGCCCCGTCCATCACCACCCCCTTTTGTACCGCTTTTGGCCACCATAAGTGTGGCAGGGTATGCTCAGACGTGAGTCCCTTGCTTACTTTGCCACTGGATTCAAGCAAGCCGGGCTGAAGACGGCTGGAATGCCAGAAACCGGTCCTCGGAAGCTTGTTTCCGGTCCAGGGAAGACATGGCTTGGCAGTTTGGGCTGGACTGTTCCCATGAGGCACAGGGTCAGACTGATTTGCATATAGCCATGTCTGAACTGGGGTGGCAGAGTGGGCTAAAGAACGGTGATGGATTAAACCCAGATCTTTTGACTGGGTGTGAGTGTTTGATTGATTCAAATGCCCCGTCCATCACCACCCCCTTTTGTACCGCTTTTGGCCACCATAAGTGTGGCAGGGTATGCTCAGACGTGAGTCCCTTGCTTACTTTGCCACTGGATTCAAGCAAGCCGGGCTGAAGACGGCTGGAATGCCAGAAACCGGTCCTCGGAAGCTTGTTTCCGGTCCAGGGAAGACATGGCTTGGCAGTTCGGGCTGGACTGTTCCCATGAGGCACAGGGTCAGACTGATTTGCATATAGCCATGTCTGAACTGGGGTGGCAGAGTGGGCTAAAGAACGGTGATGGATTAAACCCAGATCTTTTGACTGGGTGTGAGTGTTTGATTGATTCAAATGCCCCGTCCATCACCACCCCCTTTTGTACCGCTTTTGGCCACCATAAGTGTGGCAGGGTATGCTCAGACGTGAGTCCCTTGCTTACTTTGCCACTGGATTCAAGCAAGCCGGGCTGAAGACGGCTGGAATGCCAGAAACCGGTCCTCGGAAGCTTGTTTCCGGTCCAGGGAAGACATGGCTTGGCAGTTCGGGCTGGACTGTTCCCATGAGGCACAGGGTCAGACTGATTTGCATATAGCCATGTCTGAACTGGGGTGGCAGAGTGGGCTAAAGAACGGTGATGGATTAAACCCAGATCTTTTGACTGGGTGTGAGTGTTTGATTGATTCAAATGCCCCGTCCATCACCACCCCCTTTTGTACCGCAATTGGCTGGAGGCAGCCGACAACAAGCTAGCTCCAAAGAAAATCCCCTGTCCCAATAGGGTACTAACTTCCTCCCCTTGGTATTCCCAAGAACTTAGAGATCAAAAATTGATCTGTAAGCACCTAGAAAGAAACTGGAGGAATGAGTATAACAATAGGGAAAAGAATGAGTATAAGCAATGTTTAGTGCAGTATAAACAGCTTCTTTTAAAAACAAAACAAGAGCTTTTTGCCCAAAAAAATAACTTTGCTAAAAACTCGACTAAATAGCTGTTCAAAACTGTAACTACCCTTTCAAACCCATGCTTTTCTACGATTCTGGCTAGCCAGGATCTTTGAGATAAAATAGCCAATTTCTTCTTCAATAAAGTTGAGGCCATCTTTTCCACTTCCACTAACTCAACGACCAGTATGACAATGGACCATACAGTATGTCTCAAGTCAGGGAAAAGCCTTTCGCTGACTTTTGACAAATTTGCCCCAGTGACTGCCACTGATACACTCAATCTCCTTATGACGGCTAAATCTGGCTCTCCTTACGATCCGTGCCCAGTGTCAATACTAAAATTAGCACCTGAGCCTGTCACCCTAGTACTGACTTCTATCATGAATGCTATGCTTGCCGAAGGCTATTTTCCCAAAGCCTGGAAAAGTGCATCTATATTGCCCCTACTCAAAAAGCTGAGTCTAGATCCTAAGGATACAAGCAACTTTAGACCTATCTCAAGACTCTCTCTTCTAGCGGAAATTGCAGAGAAAAATATGAATGCACAACTTAGTTTGTTTTTGCAGGAAGCCCAGGTGCTGGACCACACCCAATAAGGTTTTAGAGAGGGGCACAGCACGGAGTCTGACTTCTTAAATCCACGGAAGAGATCAGGGCATTCCTAGACCAGGGAGGTAGAGCCGCAATGATTATGTTAGATCTTTCTACGGCCTTTGATACGGTCAATCATGACCTGTTGATGGACCGTCTACGAGAGGGTGAGAGTGGAGTGGAGGGCAGCGCCTGAAACCTACTTAAATCCTTTCTGTCAGATAGAATACAAACTGTCTCTCTAGGTGACTTCTTTGCCAAACATTTTACACTGCCTTGTGGTGTCCCTCTGGGGTCGTCTATAAGGCCAACTCTTTTTAATATTTATGTGTCGTCATTGGCTCCCCTGATTGAATCATTTGGCTTTAGTCTGACATCATACGCGGAAGCCACCCAAATTGTGGTGTCGTTACTGACGGGGAGGGTGCTGGGAACAGCGACTCAACTCCAATATTGCATGACAGCGGTCGGAAACTGGATGGCCCAATATTGTCTCAAACTCAACTCCGGTAAGATGGAGGTTGTGCTGTTTAGGAATGACCCCAACTTCTGCACTCCTGCTTGGTGGCCAGATACGCTGGGTCCTGTTCCTACTCCCATCAGGAAGGTAAAAAGTCTGGGAGTCTGGATAGATAATAAACTCACTTTTGCTGATCAAGTGAATGCGGTGGCTTCAACCACATCATTCATTCTTGGATCTTGCAGGAAAATTATGTAGTTCTTGCCGAAAGACAGTCAGCAAACAGTTATTACTGCTTTAGCCATGTCCAGGCTGGACTACTGTAATAGCCTATATATCAATATACAGGAAAAGTTTATATACAGACTTCAAATTCTGCAGAATGCAGCTGCCAGATTGGTTACCAGCATACCAAAGTATGCCTCAGTCTCCGGGGAGATCAGAAGGCTTCACTGGCTCCCTGTTGGGACACGTGTACAGTTTAAATCTCTGTGCATTGTTTGCAAAGGCCTTCAAGGCACTGGTTCCGACGACCTAAAAAAGCAATTCCAGTGGTATGTACCAAAAAGATCACTTTGTTCTTCAGAAGGAAAATTGGTGACAGTGCCCTCTGTTAAAAAAGCCAGTAAGCATTTAAATAAATAAAATGAATTTCGTTGCGCGCACTGCATCACATTTGGTGATGCAGTGCGCGCAACAAAATTCGTTTTATTTATTTAAATGCTTACTTACCTGTAAAACTCCGTAATCCATACATTACTACCCCCCACCCTGCCCCTCCCCCTGCCCACGTCACCGCCCTGCAGTAACTCCTACTGCCGACCGCTACTGTGCAAATGTCATCTCCTCCCTCCCTTCCTGCTCCTTGAGAGCCATCAGAATGCAGGTGAGTGCTCAGACACCCCTAGCCTGCCTGTGTGTGTGGTTGTCTACAGGGAATTCACAAAGTGAAGCTGTAACCCACCTCAGACATGTATTGGAGACATGTTTCAGGCACACAAAGCAGTAAGAGACGAGAAATATCCACTTTCAAAAAATGGGATTCTCACATTGTAATGTTAAATCCAACTTTACCAGTAATTGTCATCTCACTACCCGGACAAGCAAAACTTAAAGGTGCATGCCCTATCTTTTACTTATACAGCACACTGCCCTATGGGCTACCAGAGCCCTACCTTAGCGGTGACTTATCTGTAATAAAAGGGTTGTCTAAGGCTTGGCAAAGGGTTTTATATATCAAGTCGAAGTGGCAGTAAACTGCACACACAGGCCTTGAAATATCAGGTCTGAGACAGATTTGAAATGTTACTTGTGTGATTGGCACAATCAATGCTGCATGCACATCAGTAGCATTTTATTTACAAGCCCTGGGTATATGGTGTACCACTTTACAGGGGACTTGCAAGTTATTCAAGCATGCTAATTGTGTATACACAACATTTCCCCATGATTAGAGGAGAAGTACATATACTTTTACACTGATCAGCAGTGGTAAAGTGCTCAGAGTCCTAAGGCCAACAAAAAGATAAAACAAAACGAGGAGGTAAGCGGCAAAAGGGTTGAGTGAAGACCACCCTAAAGCTGACAGGTCTAACGGGGTGGTATCATATTCACAAAAGAGAAGGGTCCCCTTGGAACGCTTTTCTATTTGGGAACATAAACAAAAGATTTGTTGCAGGGTATGCAGTGGTCCAGGTGATCACTGGCAACTCTCAAACTTAATAAAAATAAGATTTTCTTTTTAATTGAAGCCCTGTTGTCTTCAAGGAATAGGGACAGCAATTAGAAAAAGGTTTACCTCTTTAAATTCAATCAAAGCCATTGTGGTCTGCTGTCCCCAGCAGGCTACCATCTTTGGGATGGCATCAAATCACAGTGATTCATAATTTGCAGCCCACCACATGGATATTGAAGAGGGGGTCAGATCATGATGCAATATGATTTGGTATTTTGTAAACTGACATATTATCACGTAGGTCAGTATCTAAAATTCTTTACCATTCACCAGAAGTGGGTGAGCAAATTCTGACCACGTTTTGCGATTGGAAATTTCATACATTTGGCCCTTAGTCTGTAAAATGGTAGTCAAAATCGTCCAGCAGGTTAAGGTCCAAGGGTAGCCAATGAATATCCCTAAATGTTACATATATCATCATCGAGAATCTCAATGAAGTAGTTGGTTTTGCTGTCAAAAGATTGAGAGGGACAAAGTTGGTTTTGTAGCTGCAGAGTGTGCCTCTCCAGTCAGATAGACTTGCCACCTCATCCATGGATTTAATTTTGAATTTGGTCACTTTTTTGAAGTTCAAAACATGCAGGTGGGCAAGACTGGAAGCTGTTGAGGGTAGGGCTACAGGGCGTCAGACACTTTTGCCCTGAGGCGTGGCTGAACTTGTTTTCAGCGCAGCTCCAAGTGTGATGAACCTGGTTGTCATACCTGACTAGGATGCAACCTACCTGTTCAAGTCTTAGCACTGTGTCCCAGTCCTGTCCAGGTAGAAAAGTGTCCCACGTTCCTCTAACTGCTAGAAAAAATCCTCTTGGTTACTTGCAACCATCAAAAGTTCTGAGCAGACTAGTCACCTGGTTTCTCTCCATCTAGGAAGTCTACAGGGTCCAGTAATCTGTGAGTAGTTGGTCCATTTTGGAGTAAGGAGTTCTTCTAATTGTTTGTCTCTGAACCAGGCAAAGAAGAGGCCCCCCATATGCCCCTGGGAGGGCAGTTCCAGTGAGCCAAGAGTCTTCTTCCAGCAGGGCCTCCTTGTTCAGGTGGGTCTTTCTAGGCCCAGGAGTGTTCCAAGAAGTTGAGGTGTCAGATGTAATCTGTGAACTAAGCAGTAATTGGAGAAACTCTTCCACCCAGAGCTAATTATTGTCTCATATTACCCCACCTCCGTTTACAGCACATTTTCTTTGCCTTGCTGTAAAAATGACCAACAAACCCCTCTTACAATATGGCAGAAATTCTCTACCATCGTAAGTAACCCTGGGCGTAGTTCGCGTAGCCGCACTCCGCGAAGCTACGCGAAGACGCACTTGCACTCCGCGAGCTACGCGTAGCTCCGCGGACATGCGTAGTAGCTTGCTAGACCCGTTCGCGCGCCGTTTTTCGTCTTCGGGAGCGCGGTGCGCGTGTTCGGGGCGCTGCCTGCATGCTCGCAATAGCTAGCGCGCTAAGTTACTCAATGAGGTTTGTCCCGCCCGCTTGCGTTCCCTTATTTCCGGTTCCGGGTCACAAGTAACGTGTTCGCGTTGTGTTAGACATGTTCGGGAACTCATCTTCTCGTTCGCACTGCCAAAGTGCGTGATCGCGTCAAATATCGCGCGAACTTACCGCGGCGGTCGCGACGGGCAGAGCCATCTTCGATTTCACACTCTGGCTATGGTTTTGGGCCTACTTCAGCATCTCACTCCTATCTCTTCCATCCTGGTCTTTT
This sequence comes from Lissotriton helveticus, assembly GCF_964261635.1. Classification (NCBI taxonomy): domain Eukaryota; kingdom Metazoa; phylum Chordata; class Amphibia; order Caudata; family Salamandridae; genus Lissotriton; species Lissotriton helveticus. Next base: position 687,403,815 of record NC_136057.1, on the reverse strand, counting down.
CCCTCAGTTTTTCTAACTTTCTTTACTTCTTACCTATTTCTGTCTGTGCCTAGGTTTATATTTCTCATTTTATTTTTACTTTTACCACTTTTTTTGCAACTTTTCTCTTGTTTTATATTACTTCCTTCTTTTATCTTTCTTCTTTCTTCCCCTAACCTTTTTGTCTTCAACTTTCCTTCTCCCCTCCACCCAGAACCATGGTGAAGGGTGCCAGCAGAATCGGCGGCTCAAAGGGCAAGGCGGCTGTGCCTAAAAAAACCCGGCTGCCTTGCGGCAGAATGCGCCCGGCAGGAGTGACGCCCCGCCAACTTTTTGGGGAGGAGGAGGTGGCCGCCCTGGTCTTTTTTATCCAACGTCACCTCCCCTTGACTTTGGCAGCAGGCGGCAGGCCCGGCTCCGGCTACCAGCGCATTGAAGAGCGTCTCCGGCGGTGGGCGAAGGTGCGCCGTGCAGTCTTCCGCTGCTCCGGTATCCGGCGTACCCACCATCAGCTGTCCCACCGCTGGGCCGACATTTTGGACCGGGAGCAGGACCTGTTGGACCTGCTTGGTGTGGAGGTTGTGGGTCTTGGTGAGTGGCTACCCCAAAAATAAAGTGTGTATATATATATATATATATATATATATATATATATATATAGTTATATACATATATATATATATATATATTTATATATATATATATATATATAGTTGTATAAATATTGTTATTGTATCTTTGTAAATATTGGCTGAATAAGTAACGCGATGACTGTTGCCCCTAGTTACATTTGCGATGTATTCCGTTATATCTACTGTCATTGTATGACAGTGTTCTTCTTCTTCACTGGCTCTTGCGTGTTGTTTCAACTTGGCGCTAGCTGTTGCTGTTTATTGATGTGAGATTTTCTTTATTGTTGAGAACTGAAGTTAGTTAATGCTATTAATAGAGTCTTGTCCTTCCTTTGTCCGTCAGTGAAATAGCGGTGGATGGATAATTGTACGTTGTTTGCATATTGTAGCATTTTTTTCACGGCCTTCTCTTCTGCATGAATGGAATCCTTTTCTTGCAAAGAATGCTAACGTTACTTTGTTCTTCTTACCTCAGCCAGGGCCGGCTCTAGGGGGCATGTGCAAGCTGTGCAACTGCACAGGGGCACCAAACTTCAGGGGCCACCGCACCAATAGATATCCTTAATTTAATAATACTCTAAGGATGGATACATATTTGCGTTGCGGCCCCTGGCATGGATTTGTTGCCTCCGGCTCTGTTCCACTGTAGCAGTGTGATTTGCAATGATGTCTATGTTTCACAGCACTCAATGTTTTTCTCTTTGTTTATTATTTTAATTTTTACATGAACCACAGAACCCAGGGGCAAGCAGAATACAGGGACCGAGTCGGCGGGTGAACCACCAGTTACACAGAGCTCCTCTACTGAGGATCCTGCTGCTGTCCCCAGTAAGTCCAACAGTGCTTGTTTTTTCCTCTGTAATGTGTCTGCAGTGCTTTGTCAATTGACAGCAACCAAGTATGCATCCAGAATGATGTTTGTCTAGTATTTTTGTAAACGTTAGTATACCACTACTAGTCTTGTGGGTATTCTTCTATCTCCTATGGAGTTATATACATATTACACAACTATGTAACTATGCACACGAAAATTGGATGTTGTTGGTACTGATAGGCAGGTTGGACCTTACTTACACCTCAGTCACAGAACTCTGAGGAACGCACAATTCACTGAACGTCAGCCTATATGGCCTGAGTCATTGGTCTATTGTTCAAATCACACTCCTGAACCCCAATACCAAGATGCCGAATGCTTTTAGGACACAAACCGTTACCTAAGAAACCCCCTTTTGCTCACTCACTCGTGTGAGTCTCTAAGACAACAGACACTGAAAATATACTTCAGAGTCAAAGTGGTCATTCAAAAGCTTTATTTTGTTAGAAGTAAGTAAGTAACATCAATGTTTTTAAGTTGTTCCGTCCAATACGTTGAAGGGCCCACCAGAAAAAATCCAGAGTTAAAACAGGCATAATAAAGTAATCAACATTTGTACAGCTACTAGTGCACAATAGGGAAATGTGGCAACTATCGGAGACCTCTCACCAACGTATACTGGTCAGATATTCCTCTTTTTTTGTAAGCTATGGAAATGTCCGCTTCGTAGAAGGCAATCTTCTCACCTGCCGAAAAATAATGACAAAAGTGGTGCACGTTAGACAGTATTAAATACATTTATGCCAGTTTTATGCAGCCATGCTAAAAAGAAGTTGTAACCTGTAAGCAAACTCTATTCCACAATCCACATAGAAAACTTAAATACGGGCCCTTTTACTTTCCCACCTCTTCAGGTGTATGCATTGAACAATGATGTGTTGCCCCAGAGCGTCTTCTCGTACTGCGCAACAAGCTGCGAGTTAACATGCGCAAAACTGGATACATTGATGTACAAAGGTTACATAGTTCACTTCCAATTTCCAAGGACTAGAGTAGCAGGACAGATGAGATGAGCTTGGGTACCATACCATAACAATGAATGCTAATAATATGTGTAGTGACTCTGCTGTACTATGCAATGTGGACTCATACTGATTACGTACGTTGTACTTAACTGTTTTGAAGAACTCCATTCTTGGTGAACAAGTACAAAGGGGGCTGTGCATCCATCTAAAAAGGTGTACTTATTTTTATAGGTGCAGAACCCTTACCATCGACCAGTGCCGACGGGGACAGCGGCGCAGCTTCAGCGATCCCGGCGGGGACAGGAGGAACAGAGGCACCTACACCAGCAGCAGTGGGGGGGGAGCCAACAGCGGCGGGCGATGGTAAGTTACATTCAATAGTGATCTGCATTACTTGGTGGGAGGGGAAAACTTTCTCACTGTACTCTACTGGAAAATATATGATGTTACCTTTACTTGTCATTAGCATGCTAAGCATTACCACTACAGTAATGCAAGTGGCTGATAGCAGTCGGATGCATGGGTTGTTGTTAAAGCATGTAAAGGGGAAAACACAGCTGCCAGCGTGGTTGGGAGACACACCCAATACCGGTGGTTAGTGGATAGTCTCAGCAGCAGCGGTGTTTTGGGCAAACCCAAAGGCAAGGGAAGGAGGGGACGACTGGGTGCATGGGTCGTTGCTGGTGAAACACAAACCAAATAAGGTTTGTTGCGCGGTATAAAGTATTATAGTCTTTACTAGACATGTGCTACTAGCTGCCCCCTGTTAATTAATGTTACTTTGAGAGTGTTCCCGCCTTCCCGGAATCAGAGTATATAATACAAAAGGAGATATGAAAAAGACAGGTGTTCGTTCTAATGTGTGTGACCGTTGAAGTACACCCATGCTAATAGGGCAGGCATAATGCCGTGACAAAAAGTCCGAAAAATTAATAGAGGCTGTAGAATGTTCAAGATAGACGCAACACAATTTCTGGTACTCAGCTTGCTTGCTAGTGCTACTGTGCCGCCCACTATGTGTTGAATCAATGTTGTGTTCTTGATTTGCGGGGAGTTTGGATTACAACAATTCTGTTTCTTTCTTTATAGTTACTCCTTCCCAAAAACCAACAAGGAAGGAGTTGGCAGTCCGGGCCCGGCAGCGGAAACTGCAGGCAATTGTAGAGGCCTACCGCCGGCTGGTGGATCAGGCCGAGGAGGAGGAGGAGGAGGCGGCGGCAGCAGCTGCTGCCTCTTCCAATGCCCCGGGCCCCAAGCCTGCAGGACTACGTCGCCGTGGTCAGGCAGCCGCCCGCCGCCGCATTGTTACATCTTCGGCGGCCCCCCCACAACAACAACAACATGCATGCAAGTGTAGGTGCCGTGATTTCAAAGCAAAGATTCTCCGCCGGGTAGCGAAGTTGGAGGAGGAGCGGAAGAAGCTGGAGGACGGTCTAGAGGAGCGTGTGAAGATACTGGTGGACAAACACCTGAAAGCCCGCCGGCTTTGAAATGGACCCTGTTTTTTGCCCCTTTTTTAATCCTTTTGTTGGTGGGTGGGATGTGGGAGTTGGGGTGTACATTTGGGTTGAAATTTGGTTGGGGTTAGGGGAGGGTAGGGACAGCTCTGGGTCAGGGGGTTACATTTGTTATATATTTTATTTTTCTATTATCATTATGAAAATATAAAAATAAAACAAAGATATTTTCACAAGAAAACATTTGAAGTTCATTTGTGTTTGTTGGGGGGGTGGAGGGGGGACTGTTTCACCAAATAATGTACGTTGTGCAACATGAACATGAACTACGAACGATAAATTAAGTACTGACTGCACCTGTAGTAGTAGGGTCACAAGTGCATAAATAATTTATATTATTAAATAACATGGGAAAATTGCCCATCACGTGAGTCTGAAGTTACTACTAGTATACTTTAATTCCATGCACATTTGCTCAGAGTCGGCTAAACAATCCTATGCAATGCATTGCATCATTCCTTTAATATACCTGTCCTAGTTGTCAGGGAAGAGGAGCTCGTCCTCAAACTCTGTGCGTTCAGACAGAAGTAGGTCATGTAACCCAGTAGTGAGGACGTCTTCTTCACACTCGCTTTCTTCATCCGGCGGTGATTCACGTACTTGATAGTCTGGTGGTATGAAGCGTTGATTCATTTTTATCATTGTCAGCCGCTCCACGCTTTTGGGGGAGAGACTAGTCCTTTTCGATGTGACAATGGCACCAGCAGCACTGAAAACCCGCTCAGAGGAGACACTGGCTACAGGACAAGCCAGATACTTTATCGCCAGCCTGCTCAGCACTGGCCACTGTCTCCTTCTTTCATACCAATAGACCAATGGGCTTTGCTCCATGAACACCTCTGTTGTGTCATCCAGATAGGCCTGAACCATCCGCTCAATGTTCATTGGTGCTCGGCTTTGCTGGTCCTCTTTTCCCTTTGCAACAGCAACGGACTTACCCATCCCTTTCTGTAGAAAAAAAGCAGTTATGCTTTTGGTTGGGTCTGCTGAATCAGATCGTGTAGGTGCTGCTTTTGGTACTGTTGGTGCCTGCTGGAAAGCAGACGCACTGCTCTCACGCTGTGAAGAACTTGCGTCAGGAGTACTTGGACTGGCCTGGGCTGGCAGTGGCAGGCCTTTAAGTAACAGCCGTTCAGTTTCTAACTCATTAGCTTCCGCAGCTATGGAAGTTTTGTACTTGTCAACATCCTCATCTGAAAATGGAATTACTTCGTTACTGCTGACAAATAATTTGTACCGTGGATCCAAGATTGTTGCAGTTATGTAATGTTCACCTGACACAATATTGTTGAGCCTTACATTTTCACACAAGCGGTTGACTAAGCCCTTGGCTAAGGTATATGCATCAACTTTTTGTTCGTCACCTTCGTATGTTTCACAGACCTCCTTCACCTGTTGCTCAAGCATGTACAACAATGGGATGGCTTGGCCCATAGTACAGTCCTCCCTGCTAACTGCACGTGTGAAGACCTCAAAGGGTTGTAGCATCTCTGTGATGCATTTAATGAGGTCCCACTGCCACATCTCAATGGTCAGGGCTTTAAGATTAACAGTAGGATCCCCTAATCTTCTTGACATGACATAAGCATTCAGTGGGATGTACTGCTCAAAGAGACGCTCAAGCATGAAATAAGTTGAGTTCCAACGTGTTGGGACCTCCTGGATCAGTGCTTTGACTGGCAACCTATGCTCTTGCTGAATGACCCGTAGCAGCTTCCGTCCTTTGAAAGAATGGTTAAAGTGCGTGCATATTCTTCTGCAGATGGCCATTATGTTGCTGACTTTGGCTTCATTTTTCAGAAAGTCTTGCACGACTAAGTTTATGCAGTGTGCCAAACAGGGTACCCTGAAATAATGTCCTTCTCTCATTGCCTTCACTACATTACTGCCATTGTCGGTGGAAACAAAACCAATCTTAAGGCCTCTTGGTTTCAGCCATTCAAAGACCTTGTCGTTAAAGTCAGACAAAATGTTTTCAGCAGTATGACTTTTGTCCATACCAAACATGGCTATAGTTGCATGTCTGCGCGTATCATTAAAAATTCCAGCAACGTCACGGAGGCCTGAAGTTAACTTGTCTTTAACACCTGCAAAAGAGATCCAGTGTGCGGTGATGCACATGAAATCTGTAGCATCGCAACTGCTCCACATGTCTGTTGTCAGGTGGATACAATGGACAACACTCTGTTGTAAGGCTTTCCCAATCAATTCCAGCACATCGTGGTGTAGTGCTGGAACAGCCACTCGGGCAAAATAGTAGCGACTGGGAACGTTCCATTTTGGGCAGAGGGTTGCCACTAATTCCAGAAATCCAACAGCCTCAACAAATGAAAATGGGAGAAGGTCCAGTGCTAACATTTTCGCAAGTTTGGCATTGTATAAACGTGCTACTGGGTGGTTCCGCTCGTACTTTCCCTCCTGCCTTAACATGCTAGGAATGGTAAGCTGCTTTGCATGTCTTTGAGTTGTGCTAGACGGACCACCTTGCATCGCAGACTTTGCACTCCTTGGTGTTTCCAGCTGACTCTGGTGCCACTGAGAAGTTGCAGATGTGGAGGATGTGGACTTTACCACTCCAGTGCTGGCGACAGGGGTCGATTGTGTACCACTCCTAGATAGAAGGTCATCGTCTCCCTCTTCTTCTACCTCCTGGTCAACCATGAGTGGACCTTGTACCACTGTATCCCCACCAACACGAGTGCTAACATTTTTTAAGCTTGCAAGGTGGTTCTCCCACCTGATCACGTGTGTTTTTTTCAAATGGGTCGTTTGGCCTCCAGTCCCATAGTTTGTACCAAGCTTACCACGACTAACATTGGCATGACAAATGGTGCATACAGCAATGTTCTCCTGAACTGGGTGAACCGTAAAGAAGTCCCACACTGGGGAGGTAAACTTTGGTCTCCTGCCATAGGAAGAGGAGGACCCACTGCCAATGCCGGATGGACTGGAGGATTGTGGAATTTCACTATGGGACAGCTCAGTCCTAGTACTGCCACTACCTCCTTCTGTTGAAGTGGCGCTTCTGCTGGATGTCGGATGCTGCCGGGCCTTCGCTGTTGAAAAAATTGGAGCTGGTGTTACTGTGGGTGTTGAGTGTGTAGGAGTTATGCGTGGCACCTGCTCATCAGTCATTGCAGCATTTCTGGATAGGGTGAAAATGTTTGTCTCTACATCCTCTGCACCAGGAATAACGCTTGTGATGATGACAGTGTCAGACCCGTCTTTATCACCAGCAGTATCCTGCTCACCTACATCGACCTCCATAAGTTCAAGCCTGCCTGGAAACTTCCTTTTTCCTAGCATGGTCTTCTTGGGATGTCTCTCCTTTGAATGCGCAGATAGTTGTGGCTGCCAATCCGTATCAAGGTCATCGGAAGGGATGCTTTGCGAAGAACTCGATGCACTAACCCTCCTTTCCCTTGGTGAATTCAAAGGAAATAGATCACCTACAGAAGTGGCTTCCTCTTCTTCTTGCTCGGAAGGAGGCTCTACTTCCTGAACTGCCCCGACTTCGGGAGGAACAACTACTACTATTTGGTGCGGAGATGGTGGTTGTTGTTCTTGAGGAAGTACTATTGCGGGCTGGGGTTTTTCAACAACAACTGTTGCGGGCGGTGGTTGTGGTTGTTCAACAACTGTTGCGGGAAGTGGTTGTGGTTGTGGGTGAACAACTCCTATTGCGGGCGGTGGTTGTGGTTGTTGAACATCTACTGCTGGCGGTGGTTGTTGAGCACTTCCATCTTGCGTGGATTGTGTACTACTTTGAGACAGCGATAAGTTTAGTTCTGGCTCAGTATCACTGCTCGCAAGCAGAAGGCTGGCTACCTCTTCGACCCTCATCATGTGCTTGGCCCTGGGATGCTGGCTTGCCCCCACTAATGCAGATGTGCTGGTCCCAGCTTGCACCCCAGACCCCGCTGCTGCAGGCGTACCTTTTGGGGTGCCAAAAAAGGTTTTGGGGTCCATACCAGACTTAAGTGACACTTCCTTCTGCTGTTCCTTCTTCGCAGCAACTTTCTTTGTGGTGGAGGACCTGGTAGCTTTCTTAGGGCCCATCTTCTTCTGATGTCAGTCAGCTCACAGCAGCACAAATTGCAGAGATGTCTGGTCAGATGAGTCACACACCACACGTGGCGTACAACTGAAGGACGTCCGTCTGGCAGTAGAACGAGCGATGGATGAAAAAACAACCAGCACCTCCTCAGTCTTTTTTGTGCACCTACAAGTAAAGAAGGCAGAACAACATCAGTCAAACAAGCAGTAAGGCAACATGAACAATTGAAAGACACACAGGTCAATGTATAAAAGACAAAACAGAAGACTAATAATACCAGTCCAGCAGCACCACAGCTCAAAGGCCACATGAAGTCCAGAAAGAACCAATAAAGTCAAGCAGGCCTATAGATACCAATATGGACAGAAAAACGAGGATGCCTGTTGCACATGACAGGTTAATGTGCAAGGAATAAATAGCCCATGGCTAAGACAGAGGTTGTAAACATAACACCGCAAAAACACATACAAAGAAACCCCTGCCCAGGCTCCCAAAACAACAACCAAATGACAAATTCTGTTTTTTTGGGTGCACAAGAAAGACCTGCAACATTTTTGAGAAACTTTTATGCAACTCGGGACATATTGTCCGCGAGAATGCTAAATCGGCATGTTCGGCAGCGCGAACGGAATAAAAAGTCGTGTTCGCGTTCCCGAGCAAGTACATTGAGTGCGCGAGCAAGACAAAAAATGTAAGTTCACGTGCTCACACTGTGCGAAGTTACCAAAACTACCCAAGCTGTATTCCTAGGGTTACCTAATGGCAGAAATTGACAGAGTATTTAAAGTTTAAACACACCCAAAACCAGAAATACCCCACACATAAAAATAAGATTTTCTATATCAATCCAAGACATCCATGATTTTCACATTAAGGGTACACCACAAAAACAGTTGATTAACTTTCATGACCCTACTATGAGTAGTACCTATGGCCTACTGCCAGAGTAGGCCACAAGGTTGGAGGCCTATGCCTATGGCAAAAGCACAAAGGAAGGACACACAAAATGGCCGCCGACATAGGGCCTGGCCACCAACAACAACATGGCAAAATCACAAAGGATGTATACACAAAATGGCCTCCACCACATGGCCTGGCCACCAACAACAACATGGCAAAATAAATCACAAAGGAAGCATACACAAAAAGATCACCACCATAGGGCCTGGCCACCAACAACAACATGGACAACTTTACAAAATGGCCTCCACCACATGGCCTGGCCACCAACAACAACATGGCAAAATAAATCACAAAGGAAGCATACACAAAATGGCCGCCACCACATGGCCTGGCCACCAACAACAACATGACAAGAAAGAGAAGACAGACAATAATGCCTATGGCAAAGGGACAATGCTTTGCTTCAGAAAATGGACACACCACACCACCGCCCAAATTGGTCACCCCACCCCAAAAAAAAAAAAAAAATAACATAGAGGAGAGAAAATGGAAGTGGTCCATGCTCCAAAAAGAGAAAACTACTACCAAAATGAGAACATAACATAAATGAGGACTTTTTAGGTGCACAAGAAAGACCTGCAACATTTTTGAGAAACTTTTATGCAACTCGGGACATATTGTCCGCGAGAATGCTAAATCGGCATGTTCGGCAGCGCGAACGGAATAAAAAGTCGTGTTCGTGTTCCCGAGCAAGTACATTGAGTGCGCGAACAAGACAAAAAATGTAAGTTCACGTGCTCACACTGTGCGAAGTTACCAAAACTACCCAAGCTGTATTCCTAGGGTTACCTAATGGCAGAAATTGACAGAGTATTTAAAGTTTAAACACACCCAAAACCAGAAATACCCCACACATAAAAATAAGATTTTCTATATCAATCCAAGCCATCCATGATTTTCACATTAAGGGTACACCACAAAAACAGTTGATTAACTTTCATGACCCTATGAGTAGTACCTATGGCCTACTGCCAGAGTAGGCCACAAGGTTGGAGGCCTATGGCAAGAGCAAAGTGGCTGGAAACATTAAATGGCCGCCAACACATGGCCAGGCCAACCACAGAAAGTTAATACAATGAACTCATGCATGCCTACACACTAACTACATGGGGTACTAGGGTCAGATATTGGCTTAAAAATTAGAAACATTTTAAATTCCACAAAATGCAATGTTAGAAAAAAATTACAATTTGGGACCTCATGAAAGTACAGGCCTCCATCAATAATTTCATTCCAGGATTGAATACTGTAGTTAAAAAAAAAATCAAATCAAACAAGCACAAGTCTACATCACTCATACATTACACAAACTTACTTGAAAAAGAGAATTCCAATTCAAAAAGTCCTCATTAAATCCAAGGTAAATCAGTAATGCAGCCAACACAGACAGAAAGTGATCCTTCCAGCTCAAAATCCAAAGGAAAGTGAGCACCACATGGACAAAGCACTGGGAGGAGCCTGGTGGACAGGAACAGGAAGTTGTAAACTCAAGAGCCCTTCCTCCTTACTCTGCAAAACAAGAGTAGAAACAAAAAGAGGGGTCCTTCCCCCCTAAAAATAAAGCCAAAGGTACAACTTTAAGGTTTTTTGCTTTTTTTTCCTAACCAAAATGGTAATTTATTATGGTTTTAACATGCTCGCGAGTTATTCTGTGCAAGAATGCAGTTTCTGCGTGTTCGGCAACTCGATCTTACCAAAAAGCATCCTCGCGCATCCTTATGACGCTATCTCGCATCAAAATGACGTTATCGCGTTCGCACAGTCGCACGGGACTGTGCGAGAGTGTTTCCAAACATGGTGGCACAAGCGACCAGGAAAAAACGAACGCAGAACGAAGGTAAGCCATTGCCGCGCACGCGATAATGTTATTCAGCGCGCGAGAACTACGCTACGCACCGGATCGCGGAGTTATCGACAGCTACGCGTTCTTCGCGGAACGCGGAGCTGCCGAAACTCCGCAAGCTCCGCGAACGGAGCGTAGTTCTTCGCCCAGGGTTAATCGTAAGGTCTCCCGTTGAACACTCCTCTATTTTGATGAGATTTCCCCTTATGTGACAGGTTCCAAAAATAGCTCCCCCCGGCCACTGTGACGGGCAATTGTTGTTTTGGAAGATCCTGGGAGTAAATAGGAGAAGCCCTCCCAAGCATCTCTAATTCAAAGAGATAGTGCCAAAGCTGTCCTTTGCCATGACAACTCTATTTCTGTCCACTTCTAGATGTTAATCGCAGCTAAGTGGTCAGCAGTTAAAACCTCCCCTTCCATCCTCTGTTTACAGCCCATTGTCTTCTGACCCATGGTTGCTAACTCTCTCAGTTAAGTATGTGTTCCATCTCTAAGGGTGTGATTAGTATCATACTGGTTTTAAGTCACCTATGGCTAAGGTAGTCTAAAACACAATTTTAGAAAGCTAATTGTCCACTTACAATATCAAAAACCACTATGAAATCAGATGATCAAATTTAAGTAACAAAAAACTGTTAATGCATTTACTAGCATTTTCGCAGGTGGTGATATAAAATTAAATATGTGAATCACACCTAGGCCTATCTTATGGAACATATAACTGATCCTATACCATGAAATAATATTTAGGTTTTCAGTCACTGTGATGGCACACTTTCTAAAATATATAGTGTGCCACTTTTTTACATGTAGTAGGCACCCTGCCTTGTGTGACTACAAGGTACTCTTCTTTAAGGGTAACTTTTTAATATTTAAAAGTTTTTTCTATATGACAAATGCACTTTTCCTTGCCATTTGTCACTGTACTGCTTTAAAATGCAGCCCACTAAGAGCATGGTAGTGCTCCTAGCAGCCATACACCTTTGTCATATATATGTGTTTGTGTGTGTGTGTGCATGCAGTGCAACGGAAAGTATAATATAACTTTATTGCATGATTTGCAAAAACCCATGCAACGATCTGCAATGTAGAGAATCATTACTGTATATATAATAGGAAATATGATTAAAAACTTTGCATACAATAAAAGCCAGCCGTCATCCCGACATATAAAACTCTATAACAAGTGCACTGTCCTTAGCTTTTGATATATTGTATTTAGACAAGGAGACACAATCCCAAATAGACTCGAGATTTAAGTCCCAGGCCAACCAGCCTATGCACGTCTCCCCTCCTTTAAGCTTTTTTTTCAAAAGCTGTCCATGATCCAGGCCGGGTCACAGGTAAGGATGGAGGACAAATAGGCAAGAGGACTAGGTCCCAGGCCGAGAGTCCAAAACGCGTCATACCTCCTTTAGCTTTTTTGCAAAGCGGTCCATGAACCTGACCAAGGCACAGTTTAGTATGGTGTTCCGGGGGTCGAAGCAAGCCAGCACTGCTCCTCTGCAAGATCTAACATCCTTATCGATACAGCCCCTTCGAAATAGGGTTCTTCTATCCTCTAGGTGAATAGGGCACAGGCATAGCACATGCAGTATGTCTTCCCTATGTTGACCGCAGAGCCGGCACATTTCCTGAGCATGGTCTCTTTTCCATTTAGGGAGATGGCAGTTCACAGGAATCACCCCCATTCTCAGCCTTAAGAACTGGAGCTTAGCTCGTGCATTAAAGGTAGTCATTAGGTAGCTCTGAGGTTTCAAATGTGGATAGGTGCAAAGGGTCATTCAACCTTGACTCCAACCTGAAAGGCTGGCCCTGTCTTCAACTGAAGAAAGTCTTTTTGCACTGAGTTTTGCTAGCCTCTTAAACTCTGGTTGGCTTGCATGTAGGGCCCAGAGGTTACTTAGGCCAAGAGTGCTAAGACTGCAGGACTGATAGTGGTTCCCTGTATGCCATCGACTTGTGTCCAGCTGGCTCCAAAGGTGGATGGCCAAGCTGCCTTCCTTTGACGCCCTCAGCTTATGGCAGCATATTAAACAAGCATTTGCAATGCAATAGGTCTCGTATTTATGCGAGTTTGAGCTATTGGCATTGTACATGACAATGCCTTTTATTTATGTTTTGGTTTGTAAAACATAAATAAAAGGCATTGTCATTTACAATGCTAATAGCTTAAACTCTCACCAAAGCGAGACCTATTGCGTTTGTTCCCTAATTGCTGCATACCCTCTTTTGTCTTCACCCAAAAGAAGCAGAGATCTTGTAGCCTTTCCAATAATTACACAGGCACCAGAAACAGGAACCTCAATAAGCGCACAAGAAACGTGTCTGGTTATAAAGAAAAATTAACCAATACCGCGTTAACAACCTTTCCACAGCCATGCATGGGCTTAGGCTGAGTTTAATTAAGAATGTGTGCAAACAACAAGAAATATGCTTTGTCTCGTCCCTGCCACTCTCTTGTGTGTGATTTGGATGTGTGGGCTGATGTTTTCACCGCATCACAAATATGTTAAATGTGACTAGAGTGTTCTATGCAAGAAGCATTTATTGCTAAGAAATATGAAATTAACCCACACGCGAAGAAAATGCATAGGGTCATTGCACAGGCTCGTCCTAGCAAGCCTCTTCAGTGTGGTTTGAAAGCATGAGCAGATGTTTTCACTGCATTACAAATATGTTAAACGAGACAAGAACGTGCTATACAGATTTTCTGACATATTGAAGACCTAAAATGTTAATACTCACCGCAAAACCACAGCAAAAAATGAACAAGAGCTTTCAAAAGTAAAAGCAACAGTAAAACAATTTGGAAAGTTACATTTATATCTTCCAGCAGACACTTTCCTATTAAGGCAAACATGAATGAAAATGGAGATTATGCCAAAAAGAATGAAAATAAAGTGCACTTAACAGTTGTTTTAAAATGTTCAAGGGGAGGGGGAGGGGACTATAGAACTAGAGAAACAAACATTTGCAATGCAAAGTGATTGACGATGTGGGCGTTCACAAAGCAACGATGGGCAGAAATTGAAAACAGGAGGGTAGGGGTAATTGAGAACGACGGGAAGGTGTGGGCGAATTGAAACAGCGGGAGGGTGGAGAGGTGTTAAAAACAATGGGCCCGATTCACAGAATGAATTTAAGACTCAATCCCAAACTACTACTATTTTGGTATTCACAGAATGCACTTACTACTTTTGGTATTCACAGAAGTTAGGATTTTGTCTTAAGTCTGTCCTAAGTCTGTCTTAAGTCTGTCTTAAGTCTGTCTTAAGTCTGTTTTAAGATAAACTTAAGACAAAATCCTAACTTCTGTGAATGCCAAAAGTAGTAAGTTCATTCTGTGAATGCCAAAAGTAGTAAGTGCATTCTGTGAATACCCAAATAGTAGTAAGTTTAGGATTGAGTCTTAAATTCAATCTGTGAATCGGGCCCAATGATGGGAGAGTAGGGATTAAAAACAGTCAGGTATGAGCCTACCACAAGCAGCGGCTAAGAGGGACTGTATGCAAGTATGGCGATTAAGTAAAGAGATCCAATACGTTCGGATCGCATTGGGACTATATAAAGTTGAAAAATAAATATTATGAAAGCATTGCTAATGTTATTTTTCTAGGGAGGTGGGAGGGCAGTAACTAAGAAACAATGGGAGGCTATCTGGGAACATGACGGGCAGCAGGAGGGGGAGGGACAGAGCAAGGTGTGTGGAGGCAAGGGATTGCGAGATGAGGGTGATTGGATGGGGCATAAACAAGAGTGTGAAACCGGGGCCATCTGAACATGTTCAACGGGAGCACCTATGGGAAGTTTATGGCTGATGAAAGGAATCCAAGCTTGTCCCAATTGCCACAGATCGAACCCCTGCTATTGATGGTGGAATGCGCACAATAAATAGTGACAGTTCGCCAAACGGTCCCACAGGCTTTCAGCCTATGCAATGAAACAAATGCACACTAAAGGGAGGGTTTTACATACCCGAGTCCTCGGTGCCAATGACCAGCTGTGAGCAGGATGACCAGCTGTGTGCCGGAGACATGAGATGGGGTAGAGAAGGGAGGCCTGGCGGTGGAGCTGTTAGGAGCTATGCTGATGACAGTGCTGCGCTGTGGCAAGAATAATATAACGGAGCTCGAAGCGGAGCAAGCCAGTAAATGAAACAAGTATATTAAGAGTGGAAGGCCTTACCTGAGCCCCGGTTTTGCTGAAATGGACCAGAACCAGCAAAGCCTTGTTGACTTTGGTGCCGTCGAACACGCCGCAGCAGTCCTGGATAACCGTGACCTTCTTACCCATGGAGTGAGTGCGCGCACGGCAGGCACAGCGACAGACAGACAAAAGGTAGAGTGGCGTGTGCACATTACTGCCTGTTGTTCCTCGTGGGATACTTTTGGCGCATGCGCATGCGTATAATGTAAGGTAGCACGCTCATGTTAATACGCACTATTTTAAGAAATAACAATTGCGCTGTGTAAGCGTAACAAGTCTGTAGTTAGGTGGTGCTGCTTCCGGAATAAGTGGAAGTTAAGTATTGGATCAAGAGTGAATAATAAGCCCACTAAAAAAAAAATGGCAAAGGTAACTAATGGCAAGTGGCGAGAAATTATCCGGAATAGGCGGAGTTTCACCATGCATATAGATTACTAGATGTCTCAGAGAGACAGAGCATGCGCTGTCTAGCGAGGCTTAAAAAGTCACCATATGGCCCAGTGACTGTCTACAGATTCCAAATTCCAATCTGATTTATGCTGGTGATGTGTAAGGAGGTAGCTGGAAGATCATTCTGTACATTTTTGCGACTGTTTTAACCACGTCTGGGCATACTCTGTCAACTTAGGGCGTACAAAGCTAAACCAAAGGGGATAATGGACGGAGTGTTGAACATTGCAAGCACTCACCTCCAGTCCCTCACCTGGGTCCCTTGCTCATTTTGCCACTGGATTCAAGCTAGCCTGGCTGATGACGGCTGATTAGCCAGAAACAGGTCCCAGGATGCTTGTTATCAGTCCAGAGAAGACATGGCTTGGCAGTTCGGGCTCGACTGTTCCCATGAGGCACATGGTCAGACTGATTTGCATATGGCCATGTCTGAACTGGGGTGGTGGAATGAGCTAAAGAATAATGATGGTTTAAACCCAGATCATTTGACTGGGGATGAGTGCTTGCAATGTTCTGCACTCCGTCCATCATCCCCTTTGGTTTTGCTTTGTCTCTCTCACAAAGCCCTGCACACTGGCAAACCTGCCTACCTGGCCTCCAAACACAAGAAGGCCGGTCCGTCAAGGAACCTTAGGAATACCAACACTCTAACCCTCATCCCTCAGAAAACTTGCAAGTAATAAACATTATCACGCACCTTCTCCGGAAATGCACACAAACTCTGGAACGCCATCCCCGTCCATATCAGGACAAACCCCTCCTTCACAAAATTCAAAACCCAGCTCAAAATCCTCTACCTCAACCGAATTCTCCTGAAGGGATAGCTGCCATCTAACGCATAATCCTGCCCATTGGAGTATATCATCACGTTGAAAGAAGTCTCTTACATCACATTCCTCTTGACTCGCTCTTCTGTCCCTACTCCCTGAACATTAGTCATCATGTATCAATGTCTTTTCTATTGTTTTTTTCTATACTCGATGGCTACCTTTGTCCCACCTCTCTGAACAGAATTTGTCACAAATCAATATGTTTACTATTGTTCCATATTATTTTACTTTGTGCCCGACTGCGACATGACATAAGGTTGTAAAGTGCTCCGATACTCTTGGGTCTGGCTAGCGCTATATAAAACCCTTAAAATAAATAAATTAAAATACTTTTCTAAGATGGAAAGGTAGAGCTGAGTGGCCCAAAAAGCTGGATCTTCCTTCCTTTCTCTTCAGTATGGTGAGCAAGCCAGATATGCATCCTGAATGAAATATCTATTTAATATTGAAAGTACATAATCGGTTTTGTGCCTGACAACTGGGTTCCATGAGAAATGTCTATTAAGACATTGTTTGTTTCAAGAAAAGAAAAATATATACTTGAGGTCTTAAAGCAACTCTGAGCTTATATATGTGACCTTAGATTGCATGACACATATCATCAACATTTTTACTCAATTAAAATAACTGCACCAAAACATTCTATTTCATTATGAAATTAATTACAAATTATATAATTGTACAAGTATGTAACTTGGACAGGCTTCATAATGTTACGACTGATGTACTGAAATTCATAAACTTAGTGAATGTTAGAGTGTCAGTATGTATTCACCTAGAAATCCTCATCCAACAGGAAAAAATGTTTCCACACTTTGCCAAGCCTGCAGTCAACGCGAACTAGTATTATGAAGTTTTGCAGTGAGTGCATAGAAAAAGGAATGGGGCAACAGAGAGAAAGAGAGACGCTGGTTTTTGTCAAATGTTGGGTTGCATTGGACAATATCCAACCTGGCATATGACCCAGTCGGCACTGCAGAAGTGCTGATATTTAAACAGTAAAAGAGATTTTTAATGTGACTATAGTCTACAATTTAAAGTTTTAATCATATATATTGTCTATGATATACCTACTGTCATTCTCTGCATTTCCACACACTATATAGTTTGAGCTGAAATACAATGCACTTTGATATAGTAATTGTGAACTGCAATCAGGATTGGATTTTTTATTTGTTAACAAGAGCTGCCTCCAATATTAGGAAATGTATTCTCTTGTTTGTTTTTTGTTCAAAATGGCAGGTGGATAACAGTTACACAAAAAATATTTGCCGGCAAAGTTTATGTCTAGTTCCTGATCAAGATATATTCAGTAGCATTGATGTTATCAGACCATACAACAATACATCTGTGATAGTATACCATAAGTAGTGTTTATAAAATGGTTCATATCCCACATGGGTAAGCCCTTGTGAAATTACCGGTGCAACAGTCTTCAATATATTAGAAGGATGACACCACCACCGCCAGGACCACCTTCAAACGCCAAATGCCAGAGTAGAAACAGCCGTACTGGCAGACTAACGGAGTTGCTCACACCTGTCGTGGATGCCATCATCTGCCTGATACCCTGCTCAGCACTCCAGATGCCACTAACTCAGTGCACCACAACTCATGGACCATTTCTAATGGAGTTTTGTGCTGTGGAGAGCTCAAGCAGCAAAGTCACCTCAAGCAGTGTGGGAGACCTGGGAGGCTGATGAGGAAGATGATGCCTGTGTAATACACCCCACTGCAGCTGCATCAGGAATATCCCAAAGGGACATACATATTCCTAGACAATTTCTTCACATGAGCGCGCTCAGCTCTAATGCCCCAACCTCAGTGCACTGCAACTCACAGACACTTCTGTTTGCATATTGGGTGACCTCTGTACTTGCTCAGGCTACCACCATGATGCTCTGCAATTGTCTCTGTAATGCTGGTGTTTTTTCTGTTTCCATTTTAGTAGTGTTCAATGTTCAAGTTGTTGCCAGCAGGACCCACTCTGTGAGGGCTGGCTTACACTCACTCCACACACATGCAGCACAGGCTTCACTGCACATGTGTCCCTGCCAATAAAGGGGCTGGGCGCACGTGCCCCTAGCCAGTTCCACAAACTATTTGCCCGTGTCGGTGTGGTCATAATGTATGCATGATGGCCCCGGGCCCTACAACATTACATTGTGCTGTGTACAGCAGACGCAACCATGTCAGTGCAGGCAGCAGGTAAGACCTTGGACATGTAGCTTTGTCTTCACCCACTCAATCCGTAAGAGGAGTGGACTTGGCCATCGTATGGAGGTCCAGCGTGGGTGTGTGAATGATAATTGCGGGGCTCTGGGCGTAGTTCAGTACAGGAATTGTGCTTAGGAATGTATCTCTGTTGCACTCTAGGTCTCCTTTGTGGGGTGTATGTGGTCCCTGATGGGACTTAAACACCCACGTATGTGATCTAGTTTGGCTTCCATGAGCTCTGAACCCATCGGCACCTGTTTGGGCACCTCCTTTTGGCATTCTAACACCTGGCATTGGAATGCCATGTGTGCCTCGGTGAAGTGTTGGGAGCCCGCCGTTGTGGCGGGTGCTTCCTGCTGTGTGGTCTGTGTAGGGGCTGGGGTCTCCTCTATGTAGCTTTGCTGCCCTGCTCCTGGGGGTGGGTTGTCTAAGATGTCCATGAGCTGTTGTAGGTCATCGGTTTCGAAGGTGTGGTGGTCCTCTCCAGCATCACTGATGAGTTGTCTGGTCGGCTCTGCTGGAGGTGTTTTTTGTCCCTCTGCAATGTGAAAGGGAAATGCATGTTGACATTGTGTTGACATGTATGTTGGAGCATTGTTCTTGTTTACATGTAGACTGTATGATAATGTACATTGTGACTGTTTGGGAGGTGCTGAATATTTAAACTACATGACAGATGTGAGGTTGAACAAATACATTTCCATCTCACAGTTTCCTGCTATGTTAGATGTGATTGGCCTGTTTCTGCGTATTAGCCAACCCAGTTGTGTCCTGTGTTCTGCAGTGTCGGTGTTGCACTTTGTACCACATTGTCGTTGGATGTGCTGTTATTGCTATGTGTGTGTGCTGCAGTGTGCCGCGGAGATCAGAGACATGATCCAGGGTCATTGTGGGTGTGCATTGTGTTACACATCATTGTGCATGTGTGTCAATGTGCCCGTCTCCCCCTGTTCCCCGAGTCCCTCATCGTTACTCACCCTGTTGATGTTGTGTCAGGTCCTATTGAGCTGTGTCCTTACTCCCAACTCCTTGCACTGTCTCCACACTGATGACTGTGGCCTCCATTTCCTCCAGCTCCTCCTGTGGCGCAGGACTCCCACCTCCTGTCACTGTTGCTGCCTTCCTGATGGCAGCAGGTTTGTGCTTGGTTTGGCTTTTCACATCATGCCAGCGTCTCTTGGCCTCCTCCTTTGGCCTCCTTGACACACTGACTGCATTCACGTTTGTCAAATTGACGTTCAGTTGATGGTAGTGTTCTGTCACCTCTGTGACGCTGATCTGGTTTTCCTGCGGGCTGCACCCCATCTTCCTCTTCCTCCTCTCCTTGGCCTTGCTGGTGGTCTGTGGGGCTTGTGGGGTTCGCGTTGACGTCTGCACTCAGTCTGGGAGCATCCATGGTGCTACGCAGTTTATTTTTGTTTCCCTTTGGTTTTATTCTGTTTTTATGGTGCCTTTTCCCGCTTGACGCGTGGGAATTTCAGGCCTGTCGCTGGTTTTTGCTGATTTTTTTATCTCGATTAGCCTCATCGCAACTTTTTTTGCGTTTGTGTTTCGCATTTTTGTGGCGTCGCGTTGACTTAATCGCAGTCATTTGTCACATTATCATGGGCCTATCGCATGCTATCGCCGCGTTGAGAATATGACGTTAACAGAGCATTATTTTCCTGCGATAGACTGCGATGTGAAGAGTTGCATTAAGCTAATTTTGCAGTAATTATCACACGTTCTTGAGAATATCCCCCTTTGTTTTTGAGATATCACAAGTAAGTTGAAAATCTAGTGTATATAGGGTGTTTTTTGTCTGACACCTGGATTTATTTGTACTTTTATTAGATTTTTTTAAATTATTGGGCTCAGTGGCCTTCAGTTTTAGTAAGGGTCTAGCTATTTTCTTGCATTGATTTTTCTTCTTTTGTGTAGGAAAAATGTTGCACACTTTACTACATTTTCTCCCCATTTTCTAAAATAAATTAGCAATATTGATTTAATTCACTTTGTGGCCTAGTCTGCCAATAGGCCTTCCAGTCAGTAGGCCCTGTACTATTCGTGGGTGCATGAAACACAATTCAGGGGGAAACATGGTGGCAGCCGCTTGAGCTGCTACGGCGCTCTATTCGTGGGCTCCCGTTTGGAGCGAATCTAAGCGTAACCAGGTCGGATTGTAATGCGGTTTTCAACTGAGTGAGCCCGATAGATAAAAAGTTTGCGCCCTGATGCCGAATAACTAAAATCACCGTATCTGAAATCGGCGTTTATTTTTTCCTTGCCTGCTCTCTCACTCGTTGTTGCTTCATGGGTCTGGAGAGGGCGTGTCTATCCGCGAACGCCGCCGTGGTGGAGAGGATTCCTGCTGCTGAATTCGTCTGCCGGCAAGAGATTGAGACAGCACGCCGGGAGTACACCCAGTTATCAGCTGGTTGTTAGGTGTGGTGCCTGGCCGCCCTGGAGCTCCGACGAGGGCGCCGTATCCGAAGCCTTCTCCCTGGATGCCGAGGGGTTGCTGCTGTGCATACGGTTTCAGAAGTGGAGGTGACTGGGACCGCTGCTAGGAAGACGTCGAAGGTGGAGGAGTCGACATCGGTGCAAGAGCAGAGAGAAGGTGGAGGCTGCGATAACGGGGGTAATGGGCTAGAGGCAGCTTATAATTTGAGAGGTAATAAATATAAGGCTCGCAAGGGGGAACCCAGTACAGATAAGAACAAAAAAACGGTGCCTCGAGATATTAGGCTGTCCCCGGATGCCGGTCCAAGTTTATCCACGGCAAATTGTTTAGACAAGGTTGAGTCTGTAAATAAAACGGTGGAGTTTGTGGGGGCTGGTAATTCTATTCCAGATTACCCCAGTATAGGCAGCAAAAAGAAGCCCTCCTCTTATCTGACGGGCCAGGTCAAAGCAAAGCATGCTTATACTTGCAAATCAGCTAAAGGGTCAAAAGGTAAAAATTCCGGCTCGGTGTCAAAAATAACGCCGTCACTGAGGTCATTTTTTAAGGTCATTCCTCAAGTAGTATTACTACCAGACAGACCCGAAAAGATATCAGCAGAGGATACAGGTTTTGAGGGAGCAATGAGCTCTGAGGATTTGCTTGATAAATCTGTTACCCCGCTAGAGATGGCGACAGGGGGTGCAGAAAGTCCTGTAAACCTGGGAGCGGGTGTAGAAGTTGGTAATGACCAAACTGGGGACACAGAGAGCGGGATTAGTAATTCAACTGTTGGTACATCAGCCCACCTCTCACCTCTTGCTTTGGTTTTGGCGCCCCCATTGGCTCCACCTTTTATGTTGCCCCCTCTAGCCGTAACAGCTGGCTTAGGCCTACAGGAATCTATGCAAGGAGCTACAGCAATTACATCAGCTACTTCAGCTCCCCTGCCTAGTGCTATCTCACCTAGTGGCACAAATACAGACTTGGTTGCCACCTTGCAGGCGTCCTTTCAGGGAATGTTTTCCTCTTTATCGGCTGATATCAAAAAGGGATTCGAAACCTCTGCAGCTAATCAAGCGGATATTAGGTGTTTTTGTGAAATTCTAGATAAAAAACTAAGTGACCTAACAATGAGAACAGAGGCGCTTGAGGATAGGGTAACAGTTTTGTCCCTACACCTAGATGAAGCTAAATCAAATATCACCACACTTAGGAAGGAAGATCAAATCCTAGCAGAGAGGATGGAGACGCTTGAGAACAACGCCCGAAGGAATAATCTTCGTATAATGAATATTCCTGAGGATAAGGAAGGCTCAGATATCAAGCAGTACGTTATCTCACTGTTGAAAGAGGCGCTGAGATTAGATCAGTCAGAGGAAGAATTAGCCTTAGACATCCAACGCATCCACAGAGAGCCTTTTAGGAAGAATCCTCAAAAAACCAAGCCCAGAAAAGTTTTAGTCAACTTTCTCACTTACTCCCTTAAGGAAACTATTTTAAATCTGGCTTTAAAGCAGAAATCTGTCAGCGCGAAGGGATTCAACTTTCAAGTTCGATCAGACTTGTCCAGGGTTACTCTGGACAAACAATGGGAATTTGGGAAAAGGCTTGAGGCTTTCAGAAGTTATGGTGCAGTGGCTCAATTGGTTTTTCCAGCTGCATTGAGAGTCATGTATAATAACACCATGCACAATATTAGATCAGTGCAGGCAGCGGATGAGCTACTTCTGACTATAGGCAGAGAAAAAGGAGCGGGTAACTAGATGAAGTTTTCTGGGATAGTTAAGCTAATCTGTTTGGCATTTAAAAGAAAGAAAAAAAAGCAGCGGTGAGAAGAAGGAAAAAAGAAAGCACATGAGTACATAAGAAAGGAAAAAAGAAAAAAATATATATATAAAAAAGAGAACCTATAGGTATGAAGAGCGGAAGAAAATTGTAATTGAAGGAAAAAGAAGAAATTGGAAAAAAATGTTTGAGGTTAAGTAGTGAAATGTACAACATAAGCAGTGCACCCCACATACCCTTTAATACAACAGGGTTTAGGTAGAGGGTACAGGTCAAGTAGGCCAGATTTACCTCTTTCTATTTATATTTCTTGACGTCTCTTTTTCTTTTTCTTTTTTTCCTCCATCTTCGGCCGTAAATAGGAGGGGAGTCCAGATAGATAAAACAAGGCTTTCCCATGGGGGGAGGGGGGTTAGACAGGGGCACTGGGGGGGGGGGGAGGGGTTGCAGGGGAAAAATTAAAAAAGAGTCCTCTTTTTTGCGGCAGTTTGGTTTTTTGCTTGAAGTGGTCATTGTTAAGACATGTCTCAGTTCAACTTTCTTTTTATAGGGGCATATTGCGAACAGATTTCTTTAACTTTGTGGGTGTGAAAAAAGTAAAGAAGTGGAAACATTATTTTAATGAGTAAATTGGCTATTCTCTCCTGGAATACTAATGGTTTGCGAACTAGCCCTAGGAAAAATAACATTATGCAATATCTCCGAGATTCAAGTGCGCAGATTATAGTACTCCAGGAGACACATTTGACCGAGCCGAAAATGCATATATTGGTTAAGAGGAACAGATGGATTGATGTTTGTATAACAACGTCACAAGCAACACACACTAGAGGTGTGGCAATCCTATTCAGAAAATCCATTAAAGCGAGACTGGTTTCTAAACTCGTAGACCCAGGAGGTCGATGGGCAATAGCCTCAGTTATAATACATGGGTCCCCTATCACCATAGTGGGATACTATGGCCCTAATCAGGACGATCCATCGGCATTGAAGGTCCTTTTCTCACATTTGTATTTGTTTCCTGAACCAGTTATCTTAGCGGGTGATTTCAACATAGTCCTGGATCCCTTCGTGGATAAATCACCTTCAAATAGAGCTAAAGTTCTGTCCAAAACTAGGTCTTACCTGCAAGATAACATGAAGCAGTTAGGATATAATGACGTCTGGAGAACAATGCACGGACTACATAGAGGAATCACATTTCGAAACTATAGATTTCATCATCAGTCTCGTATTGATTTTATTCTGATTAGTCAATCCTTAGTCCACCTGGTTAAATCGGTATCTCATCTACCATTTCATCTTTCAGACCATGCGGCGATTCTTTTAGATTTGAAAGTGTTTCCCAAAAATCGATCAAGTAGTTGGTCATTTGATCGATCACTATTGTCCTCAGATAATATCATTGATGCTCTCAAGGTAGAGGTCCAGTTTTTCCTGGATGAAAATATAGGGTCTGCCTCTCCATTCTTAAGAGGTCCGATAAATAACAAAGCTTCATATAAGAATAAAATATACAGAGAAGCAGTGACCTCCTTAGAATTGGAGTTGGCTAATCTTCAAACAGACATTGCTAGGTACCCTGATGCCTGCTCATCTATAGTACATGAGAGGCAGAATAAAGTGACCATCTTGAAAGGAGAGCTAAGCTCAGTATTAAATGCTAGAGTCTTAGAGAGATGGGAAGCCAGTAAACTGGCACATTTTGAGTATGGCGAAGGTGCCAGTAAACTGCTGGCATGGAAAACGAAGACCGAGCTAGTTCGTAATATTATTAACTCAATTACGACTGGTGGAATTACATTCTCTACCGATTTTGATATTAGGAGAGCGCTCCGTGACTTCTTCAGTGAAATTTACTGTGAAGATAATAACGTCGAGCCAAAGCAGGTTGAAGATTGGCTGGCGGGCATTTCTCTTCCTGTTCTGACATTAGAACAAAGTAACAAACTAGAAGATCCTATTTCACAGGAGGAGGTCAGTTTAGCAGTAGCCAGTAGTAAAAAAGGTAGGGCATCAGGCCCGGATGGTCTGCCATATGAAATTTATAAAGCTCTGATTTCAACTATTATTCCCTTTCTGACTGAACTGTTTAATAAGATCCTCCTCAAACGGATGCCCCCTCCTAAATCGTGGGATAATGCTTCAATCACATTGATTCTAAAACCAGGAAAATCAGCAACAAGCTGTGGGTCTTACAGACCAATTTCCATTCTAAATGCAGATTATAAAATCTTTACATCTGTACTTGCAAATAGGTTGGGGGCAGTAGCAACAAACATCTTGCATACAGACCAAAAGGGCTTTGTAAGGGGGCGTCAGCTGTATGAGTTGACATATGATCTTATAGGTGCTATCGATATGGCGACGGTGGCATCACTCCCCCTGGCAGTGATGACCTTGGATGCCACCAAGGCCTTCGATAGAGTTAATTGGGTTTACCTATTGGAGGTCTTGGGAAAATGTAACTTCGGCAAAAAATGTAGGCGCGCAGTCAAACTCCTGTTTAAGAATCCATCAGCATCTATACTCGTCAACGGAGAACTATCAGACCCATTTAACATCACTCGGGGTACCCGCCAAGGCTGCCCCCTCTCCCCCTCTTATTTGATCTTTATATAGAGCCTTTTGCTCAAAAGATCCGAGACAATAGTAACATCAAGTCGTTTGTGTTTGAGGGATGGGAGAGGAAGGTAGCCTTATATGCGGATGATGTTCTAATTTTTACATCTGAGTTACGGCCAGCATTTCCGGCAGTAATCATGTTGGCTAAGGAGTTTGGAGCCGTATCAGGTTACGAAGCTAATGCTGCCAAGACAGACATAATGGTCTGGAATGACCCTGAGCCCGTGGCAGGGGCCCAGATAAGTCCAGTCCTTTGTTATTTGGGTCTAAATATATACAAAGATATAGACGAGATAGTTCCAGCAAATTTCTCGCTTATTGCCAAAGAATGTCGTAGGCTAATGAAATCATGGTCTACACTTCCATTATCTCTACTGGGTAGATCTAATTTAGTCAAAATGACGATCCTACCCAAAGTTACATTCTTATTCAACACCATTCCCTTTTTTTTTGATCCCACGATGATAGCTAAGCTCCAAAGCGATATTCGCTGTTTTATTTGGAACAATCGCAACCCGAGAATTGCTTGGAAGAAGATCAGGCGGTGTAGAGAGAATGGAGGTTTGGCGGCGCCCGATCTACAGCTTTATGGGTGGGCCTTTCAGATGTCCCATGTTAGGATGTTGTTAAAATCCCCGATAAACTTGGGCTGTGGGCACATGTTTGCTGCATTACTCAGAGGGGAAAAGGTTGCCGATCATGAATTTTTGTTTAAGTTTGGGGATCCCAAGTTTTTTAAGAAAATAAAACTGAAAGTGCTTAGAGATTCATGTAGAACATGGGCTAAACTTAGGTGTACCATTAGAATTGACTACTACTCCGGTAAGGCTCCATTATGGAACTCACCTGGTTCCCCGAGCTGGCTCTTGGATAGCCTTGCAGTACCACTACGAGAGGCAGGATTGGTAGTTTGGGGGGATATCTGTGTTGATGGTAGCCTACTGCCGTGGGAAATATTGAGTTTAAAAATAGGGACTCGGTTCTCCAGGTTCAAATATCTTCAAATACAAAGCTGGGCACATTCACAGATTTCTGTTAAAGGTAGATTTCAGCTGGGAGGGGACAGTACATTAGTGTCCCTGCTAACAGATAAGCCTCTATTCAAGAAAGAGGTTTCACTCTGGTGCAATCTCTTACTGGATGAAGCAGAGGGTGAGTTCCAGCTACCAGATCTGCTGTGGTCTACACATATTACTAATATCAGCGTGGAGAATATGTGGTTCGAATCTCTCAAGATCATGTGGAACATTGTGAAACCATCTTGGCTACGCCGAAACCATTTGTTTACATTACATAGGGCCTACTATTCGCCCCAACGCTTGTCGAAGTTTTCGGACAACTCGCCTGTTTTATGCCCTAAATGTTGCTTGGCAGAAGCTTCAGATTTACACATGTTCTTGGACTGCCCACTCTTATCACCGTTCTGGAATTCAGTTTTTACATCGTTATCCACCTCCCTGGGATCCCAACTAATATTATGTCCTGCTCTTGTTATTTTTGGTATTTCTCCAGAGTTTCATGGGCCAGCAAAAGATCTACTTTTTTTTTGTATTTTGTTGGCTAGGAGAGAAATATGTAAGAAATGGAAAGATCCTTTACCTCCTACCTTGCTTGATAGGCGCACCTCTGTGCTACAAACATCAAAGTTGGACCTTTTAAGATCAGATAACCAAAGCAAGAGAAACTTCTGGAGACTATTAAGTTGGTAATGGGCTTTAACTTGATCTTAGGTTTTTTTTTCTTGTTTTTTTCCCAAGGTCCAATGATTACGCTGCTTGGCACCTTCTCTTACATTTGACTATACCCAATAAAGTTGAAATCGGTATAAGACTGGGTATATGAAAGCAGCATGTGTCCCGGACGGTTGGTCCAAGGTGGCTTAGTTGGATTATGGCACTACTTACTGTGGGGCAATTAGGGCGGCCCCTCTCGGAGCTCCATCCAGTTTATCTGAGACAGTAAGGTCATCTCCACATGCTACTAGTTGGTCACCAAGGGCGAAATATGAGGACACAAAAAAAAAAGAAACAACTGTTTCTGCTGTGTCTGTTGAATTGAAACATCATTTAGGCCATGGATGGTATTAGATTAAAATATATTTTTTTTAAATTCAGTGGTATTTCCTTTTTACGCTTTGCAAGCAGTGTATGGGTGGGGTAATGGCTTTGGATGATGTGCTTTGTTGTAAACATTATTAGCCCTGTTAATTTTCATTTTTGCCATTGCTGAATTATTGCTGTGTTCTCTGTGCTACCATGCCTCTTTTGTCTGGCAAGTGTGTGTGTATGTGTGTGTGTGTGTGTGTGTGTGTTTGTGTGTGTGTTTGCCATAGGCCATCATTTGCCTTTGTTGGTCATTGTGCCATGTGACCAGAGGCCATTTTGTATAGTCAATGTCCAACCTAGGCCTGCATGTGTTCTTTGTTTTCCAGGCCTCCTCTTTGTTTTTGTGACCATGTGCCTGGTGGGTATTTTGTGTAGCCAGCCAGTGTGCTTTTGCCATAGTCCTGCACATGTTCTCTGTGACAATGCTGCCTTGCTGATTGTTGCTCTCTGGCCTTGTGGTTGGTAGCCATTTTGTGTAGCCAGCTAGTATGCTTTTCGCAGAGACCTGCATGTCTTTATTTGTGGCCATGCCTTCTTGCTGGTTGTTGTTGCTCTCTGACCATGTGTCTGGCGGCCATTTGGGTAGCCAGCCAGTGTGCTTTCCCCATAGGGTTGCATGACTTCTTTGTTTATGGCCATGCCTTCTTGCTGGTTGTTGTTTTTGTGACCATGTTGCTAGCGGCCATTTTATGTAGCAAGCTAGTGTGCTTTTGCCATAGGCCTGCATGTCTTCTCTGTTTGTGACCATGCCTCCTTGCTCTTTGCTAGATGTTGTTGTTCTGACCATGTGGCTGGCCGCCATTTTGTCTAGCCAGCCAGTGTGCTTTTGTCATAGGCCTGCACCTCCTCTGTGTTTGTGGGAATGCCTTCTTGCTGGTTGTTGCTGTTTAATTCATGTATATGCATGCTGATATTTATGTTTCACTTAGCTTTAATTTTTTTAATTTTGGGCCGGATGTAGGTCGGTCGGTAACGGCCGAAAATCGGTATTTTCGGCCGTTACCGACCGGTATTAACGAAATGGTATGTAGGGCCACATATTTTACAGATTCGGTAAATTTACCGATCGGTAAATTTACCGAATCTGTAAAATACCGAATCGGTATTTGTAACTATTCGATAATTTTGATATGTAGGTGGGACTCTTCTGAGTCCCACATCCCTTACCGAATCTGTATTTTACCATCAAATATATTTGATGGTAAAATACCGATTCCGGTGTGCATGCACATGTGTGCATGCACACCTGTGCCATATGACAGGCAGACCTGCCCTTAGGGCAGGTATGCCTGCCACATGGCACCCGAGCCTCTTTTGGGGGTGCCAGAGGGTGTCAAAGTGACACCCCCTGCACCCTTGTGAAATCTGTATTTACCGATTCGGTAAATACCAAATCGGTAATGCTCATTCATTCCTATGGGCTGCAAAGCCCATAGGAATGAATGGCCATTACCGGTCGGTATTTACCGAATCGGTAAATACAGATTTTCACCGATTCGGTAAAAGGAACATCTGGATGTTCCTACATGTCCCCCATTCTTATTTACCGATTTTTAATTACCGAATCGGTAAAATTCGGTAATTAAAAATCGGTAAATAAGTCCTACCTACATCTGGCCCTTTGATTCTATGAATTTTGGTTGTGTCAATTTAATTTTATTTTTTGTTTTCTTTTTTTTAATTGAAATGTTGTTGTTGCTCACTGACCATGTGTGTGGCGGCCATTTGGGTAGACAGCCAGTGTGCTTTCCCCATAGGGTTGCATGTCTTCTTTGTTTATGGCCATGCCATCTTGCTGGTTGTTGTTTTTGTTACCATGTTGCTAGCGGCCATTTCATTTAGCAAGCTAGTGTGCTTTTGCCATAGGCCTGCATGTCTTCTCTGTTTGTGACCATGCCTCCTTGCTCCTTGCTAGTTGTTGTTGTTCTGACCATGTGGCTGGCCGCCATTTTGTCTAGCCAGCCAGTGAGTTTTTGTCATAGGCCTGCACCTCCTCTGTGTTTGTGGCAATGTCTTCTTGCTGGTTGTTGCTGTTTAATTAATGTATATGCATGCTGATATTTATGTTTCCCTTAGCTTTAATTTTTTTAATTTCGATTCTTTGAATTTTGGTTGTGTCAATTTAAATTAATTTTTTATTTTCTTTTTTTAATTGAAATGCATCAATTATTTATTTAGATTTTTGTTTAAAAATAATTATATATTTAAAAAAATATTTTTTTTATTTAAATGTTTTCATTTCATTTTTTATTGACATTTTTTTAAACTACATTTTGTTTCCAGTTTCCTAACATGGCATCAAGACCGTGACCTAAATAGGTTCACTGCACAGCAGCATTCATTGTCTAAGGATTATTCCATTGTCACCTGCACCTTCCTGAGTGCCACATCCCAACGTGATGCATATAAAGCAAAAAGTTACATCTGTATGTTGTTGCTCATTCTGATCCTTCCTTAGTCTACTGCACACAATGAAAGTTTGTTGGTGTGGTTTTACGAATGGATAGTTAGACTGTATTATTGCAAGTCACCACTCTAAATTATATTGTTTGTTTGTACTACTACTTGATTTGCAACAATGACACGTTGCACTGATGTTTTTCTTGCTTGTTTGCTTTTAGGTGCACAAGGGAAGAAACATCACCCATAGTACTCCAGACAGAAGGCCTGTGCATGACATGAAGCGTGACTAACTACGCAACATAGTCATCTCTTCAGCTTATTTTGAAGATATGTGCCACTGCCAACTGACAGCTTCAAGATGCCCCCAAAAGAAAGGTGCTGCCAAGAAAGTGGCTAGTGGAGAACAGAAAAATCAGATTTCCACCACTTCTATGCCTACAGGAAACTTTTTCAGGAAAATTATGCCTGCCATACCGGCCTCCGGCTAGAAAGCAGAGAGCAACACTCCTGCACCAACAGCACCACCCCCAAACTAAGCCCAGGACCATGTCTGTCAGTGAAGCAGCTAGTGCAATCATGTCAACGCCGACGAGTAGTGAAGTTTAATTTGATTTTTCCCTTTTGCAATGTAGTACACAATCGTTTCAGGAAACACAGCAAAGTGGACCGCAGCCAGCAATAGTACATTTGTTTGATTTTGGAGCAGAGCAGAAGGTTGAGCTTCCTTCCAAGCAACAAGTTGAACCTCATATTTTGGAATCATTGGCTCCAGATCTCCAGCAAGGAAAAGGAAGGGTACTACTGCACCATCTTCTCCATGCACCACTTCTGATGATGATGGTGATAGGGACATGGAGTGGACCTCAACAGAGACCAGGAGACAAAAGGAGAGGCAAGGAAAAAGAAAAGTTCCAGAAAGACTTATACTTATGGAAGAGGATGAAGAGGAGGATGACGATGATGAGATAGTCATGCTAGAAGGTGACATAGAGGAATCTGACATTGCTATTCAACCAGCTCCAGAGGAGATGGCACATTTAGCACCAGCTTCCATATATGCAAAGCCCCAGCTGACACCTGCACCAACCCCTTTCTCAGGAGAAGCAGAGAAGCAATCGACGAAATGCCCACCTACCTCCAGTTATTCTTGGCAATGGCCCAGTAAAAAATTACTCCTACCCAGTTTGGGACTTTTTTATAGTTAACAAAGAGGGGGAGTACATTGCAGTATGCACCATTTGCAACACAAATGTTCGTCGAGGTAAGCCTGGTACACATTATGGTACTGAAGGCCAGATGACCCATATGAAAAAAACACCACACTTTCAAGTGGGAGGAGCACCTTAAAAAAATTGCTGAATGTGGTTAAGGTGATGGTGAGAGCAGGGGATCAAGGATCATCAGCTACAAGTCCAAATCACAGGGGAAGGTGTTGATGAGGAAGAAGAGGATGACATCTTCACGCAAAGCAGCCCTGTCCCAGCACTGTGCCAGCAGAGTCACCAACCTAAGCGACTTCACAATGGCACTGAAGAACCGGGTTTTAGAACCCAGCGGCGCCAGGGACACGCCCAAAGTCTTCGGGTTCTCCTGTCTTGGCAAACAGAGACACGGAATACTTCTAGGTGGCGTCAGAGATCAAATTTATTAGCTGCAGCTAGTAACAGTAATCTCAGCAATACAACACGGTGTACAACTCAAGAAACTGTTCAATTTTCATAGAGCAAGACATCAGTATTTATACACAATATTCTCATTATAAATGTACACCCACTGCGCAAAATTCTGACCAATAGAACACATTTTCTAACTGAGTATCACATTAACAAAAACCCAATTTACAGTAACCCAACCCAAAAGTTAATTATTAGAAATGTCCCAAATTCAATTTCCGCAAGCCGGACAAGCCCATAATTGAAAGCACTACCCATGTAATGAAAAGTCGTAAGGAAAGAAACAATTCAGATGCTGATTAGGATAAGATATGTGCAAGGAAACTAAAAGTTAACGAGGTCCCGAACATTGATTGGTAATCTCAGACAAGAATCAAACCAAGGAAAATTGGCTTCCTGAAGGGTCAGTTTCAGGTGAAGAGGTCAGCGTCCTGCAGTTCACTCACAAGTCAGAAAGGGCAAGTTAATAGGTACATGGACAACGAAGCCCATGCAACTTTGTTCGTTCGTTTACTTCCAAGGCCTACGTGAGGGCAACATAAAATGGCGTCTCGAGCAACACCAAACAAAATGGAGTCCGGTCCCGAAAACCACGGAACCTCAGACCCTCCTTTTGCCATTACGTAGGCAATGACCTAAACTCACGTCAATCTGAATCCAGGTCTATATTCTCATCAGGTCATCAAGGTGTTGCTGTAACATCATCTTATTATCCTTCGCTTCTCTCGGGACTGGTCTTCTCACACAGATTGTAGCCCAAAGGCCACAAATGGCGGGACCACACTGGATGCATAAGCAACACGAGAAAAGGATTGCTAAAGCCATACCAAGGAACATCAGAATCTTCCATCCCCATTTGGACAGCATTTCCCAAAACCATTCTATCAATGACCAGTTCCCTTCGTCTACATGTATAGACTCAGCGGACTTATGTAACCTCAAAATGGCTTGGTACACTGTCGGAGCGTTATCTGGTATGAAAACGCAGCAACTAGACCCGATCAATTTACATACTCCACCTCTATCTGCAAGTATAATGTCTAAAGCAAAGCGGTTCTGTAATGTCATAAGGCGATCGGCTTGAAGCTCAGCTGTAATATTGCTTAGAGCACCTGCAGTCTCATTGATAGTGGCCTCAACCACTCTCGTAAGCTGACGAATAGTCCTACCATTAGCCATAGTACCTCAAAAGGGCAGAAAACCCTTAAAGAAGTCTCCAACTTCTTGTGCGGCAGTGTCTTTCGCATCGATAACACCTCTACCATATCTTGTCTTATGGTAATTGAAAGCAGCTGTGTATGTAAGAGGAAGCAAAAATGCCACATAACATGTGCCTGAAAAATCAGAAGGCAACCATGTATATGCTCTATCATAACAAACAAAAAACGTGCCTTTAGCTGGCACGAACGGTGGAGATTTCTGGGATGTATAGACATTAGGTGTGAGCACACACACTCTTACCAAGCTGAGCTCTCGGATTCTGACCATTGCCTTGAAGACAAAGATGACCTCGGTGGGGTACAATCCAAATCGGGGAGACCATTTTCGTCTCTCCTTCTCAGTCAAACTAATGCTATATTCAGTCTTGTTCCAACCAATATATGCTCATACCTCATCTTTAGGGATAGCATTATATACATCAATATCTCTGACCATATCTACTATTCCCTGTATCAAGGCATTATTATTCGCATTATCTTTGACTGAACGTACAGGAGATGCTTCATTCGCATAGATAAACATTGACTGGAGTGCCCATACTGACCCGTTAGGCGAAACAGGCAAAACCAAATATGGCATTCCCTTATCAGTCGTATGTGGCATAAGACCACACACCCAACAATTCGTGGTATTTACAACTAGCTGATGCTGATGTAACATCTGTATAAACGAATTGTTCTCAAATTCTAATCTTCGTGTCTGTTCATGTTCAGGCAACGTATGAAACTCATGTGGGGAAACAGTAGGAAAAGAAAGAGTAGGTTGGGAGGTAGATGCAAGTGTCTGTTGTGTGACATAGAAAACCCAACCCACACAAGCTATCGTAATATTCAAAAGCATTAAAAAACACATTATTAAAAAACATTTGCTACTAACCAATATACACATTCAGACTTTAGAATCCACTTTCCTAACACTCTGGTTAGACTCAGAAAACTTCATCCTCTAACGTGCTGTTCTCGGTCGTTACCTTCTTCACTTAAGTGTGCGCCAAGATCGCACTAACGACCCTAGACCACAGACCTTGTGTCAATACGTGGTTCACCCCTTAAGAACTTCCTACCGTGACGCTGCAGCGGAGTCTGGATGGTGACTCGAAAAGGGAAAAGCAAAAAAAGTTTCCTGATCTGACAAGGTGTAAATTCACTGTCCATATGTACAGTCTTTCTCGGTCTGAAATTGTAGCGTTCTTTATCAGGCACAGTCTGATCCTTAAAGAGGAGTTCCGGATTGGTGGTATCAATCGTCAGATAAGGAGGCACAGCAGCTTGCAGAACATCATCATCCTCGCGTTCTGACCGAGTCCATGTCAAATGAGCATCGCTAAAAGGAACAAATCTAGGTACTCGCTCGCATTCGGAATCAGCTATACCATCCCTCGCCCACTGATCATACGGTAAAGGCAAAGGAACTTTATTACAATGGGTGGCATGCACCCAGTTCTTTTTGCCAGCTACTCTAACAGCAGTTCTAGTGACCAGAAGTACTAAGTAGGGACCAGTCCATCTCGGTTCCAAATTCTTGGTGCGCTGGAAATTCTTGACGAGAACATAATGTCCAGGTTCGATGGAGTGGCCTGGATCTTTAGTAGCTGTCGGTAAACTGTCATAGACCTGTTGGTGGAGAACACGTAATTTAGCAGTCAAGTCATGTAAGTAATCCACCAACATAGGGTACTCAAGGTCACTGTATTTTTTAGGACGAGGCACACCCCAAACATTCGCTGGATGATCAAAAACTATTTCGTATGGGCTAAGTCCCACACGAGAATGCACTGTCGTCCTTGTTGACAAAAGAGCCAACGGCAAGGCATACGGCCATGTAAGACCAGTGCTCGCTTGTATCTTAGCTAGCTTCAGCTTCAAGGTGCCATTATAGCACTCGACAAGACCAGCAGACTCGGGGTGATTCGCAGCATGGAATTTCTGATTGATACCCAATCCCGCACACACTTTCTTCATGACTCGGCCCACAAATTCACTCCCATTGTCCGACCATACAATTCTCGGCAAACCAAATCTGGGGAAATACTCTTTGAGCAAAACCTTTGCTGTAGACAAGGCAGTATTATCCTTTAGGGGGTAGGCCTCTACCCATCTGGAAAAGGCGCAAACAACCACAAGGACATACTTCAGGTTGTTGCATCTCTCCATGTTAATGTAATCTAGCTGTATCACTTCAAACGGGTACGTCGGAGGAGCAAAATGACCAGCTGGAGTTGGAGTTCCCTTGCCAGGATTATACTTCAGACAAATCATACAATGCTTCACAACATTCTCAGCACATTTCGGAATTCCAGCATTCTGCCATACTGGAGCCAACAACTTGCATATTCCCTTCGAACTAATGTGAGCCATTCCATGAGCCATAGTAACCACTGGGAGCACATACGCATCTGGCAACAACCATCGCTGGTGTTCTGACAACTCAACCCAACAACCTGTTGAATCCAACATACCCGTACTCTCCACATACTCACTTCTTTCTCTGTAGCTTCAGCCTGAATCATCTTCACACTTTCTATTGTGTATTCACACATTCCACTTTCCACAACCCATCTTGCAGGACCTGCCACATACATACGGCTCATCATGTCTCTCGCCGTTTCCTTCGCAACTTCATCCGCAAACGCATTCCCTCGACCTACATCGTCCATAACTTTCTTATGCGCACTACACTTCACAATTGCAATCTGCTTTGGGAGAGCAAGAGATTCCAAAAGTTCATTCACTAACTGCCCATGCTGAATTTTTGTGCCATGGGAAGTAAGGAATCCTCTTTCTCTCCACAAACGTCCAAAACTATGGGCAACACCAAACGCATACTGGCTATCAGTATAAACATTCACTCGCTTTCCCTCTGACAATACACACGCTCGTGTCAATGCAATCAAATCTGCTGCTTGCACAGAATTCTGTGCTAGGCGTGCTGTCTCAACAACTGTATGTAAAGTTGTGACGGCATATGCTGCAGTCGTTTCACCATTCGGAAGCTTAAAACACGAACCATCTACCCATAGGGTACCATCAACATTCTCAAGAAGAGTATCCTTCAGATCAACTCTAGCTTTCGTTTCTTTTTCTGTACAAAGAAAACAATCATGCTGTTCTTGAGCATCTGACTCTGTAGAGATTGGCAACAACGTAGCTGGATTCAACACATTACATCTTTTAACGTGAACATGGCTAGCCAAAAGAGTAAACTCATAACCTGACCGACGTGCACTAGTAAGGTGCTGTGTCTTGGTCCTGTTCAATAAGGTATCCACTGCATGTGGGACCATCACAATCAACGTATTATCCAATTTCAAACCAGCAGACTGTTGGATAGAAACAGCCGCTGCCGCTGTAGCTCTCAAACAACTCGGTAACGCCTTAGCAACTGGGCCTAACGTAGCTGAAAAATACGCCCATGGACGCTGCTTATCTCCGAACTGTTGAGTCAACACTGACAATGCACAACCTTCTCTCTCGTGAACATACAACGTGAAAGGTTTACTGTAGTCCGGAGTACCCAACACCGGAGCCGAACACAATGCATCACGTAATTCTGAAAAACTTTTCTGACACTCATCAGACCAAGGGAGAGGTTGCGGAGTGTCTTTAAGAGTCAGCGCCAACAGAGTTTTTGCTAACAGGGAAAAATTAGGGATCCATTGTCTACAATACGAGGTGATACCTAAGAAAGCACGCACTTCTCTCTGTGTGGATGGCACACTCATTTGCGCAATCGTTTGAATTCGTTCTGGGGTCAACCTTCTTCCCTCCTTCGACAAGAGATGACCTAAGTAGGTTACTTCTTGGCGACAATATTGCAACTTTGAAGGTGACACTTTATGATGAAGGTCAGACAAATACCGCAACAGAGAAAGAGTAGCCTCTTTACAAATCTTTTCGTCATCAGCAGTAATCAACAAATCATCAACGTACTGGATAAGAGTAGCACCAGTAGGCAACACAAAACTATCAAGCTGAGTTTTCAACGCCTGACTATAGATGGAGGGACTTTCACAATAACCTTGAGGAGCTCTCTTAAACCGGAAGCTTCGACCTCCTAAAGAGAAGCCGAAAATATCTCTACTCTCCTCAGCAATCGGAATGCTAAAGAAAGCATTCTTCAAGTCGATAACAGAAAACCAGGCTGCCGAAGCAGGAATCAGAGTCAACAAAGAAGTGATATCAGGGACAACAGGAAACTGTGGCACCACAATCTTGTTGACCTCTCAAAGGTCGATCACAAACCGGTACACAGGTGGCTGAGAAGCATCAGTACGCTTAAGGACATGCAAAACAGTACTGTTACACACGTTACCTCTCGTTTCTTCAACCACACCCTTCTCAACCAAATCATAGACGATCGCTAGAAGAGCTCTCTCGCCATCACTAGAGATTTTATATTGGGGAATACGAGGTAGCCTAGCATTCGATTTGAGGGTGACAACATAAGGTGGAATCTGCAAAAGACCAACATCAGTAGCCCAAAGTGTATCAGGAAGAGAACGCAATCCCAGTGGAAGACAATCTTTAGACAAATACATCGGAGAAATCACTTTCTTACCTAGGGTAAGATGTACTCCCGAAGGAGAACAATGTAATGTCGCATACAATCTTTTCAGAAAGTCCAAACCCAACAGATTCTCATTACAACCAGTCGTCAAAATAAGAGGAGCTTCCAATTTACAAGGGCCAATAGAAAGGGACAAAGGATTAGAAATCGGGTTAAAAACTGGGGCGCCTGAACATCCTACAGAACCAATGGTCAAGCCAGACAAAGGTGCACCAGGAAGTTTAGAGTGAATAATAGAACTCTTTGTCGCACCAGTATCCAAAAGAAAAGGTTGTACCACACCTGATGTAGTCACTTCAACATAAGGTCCACTCTGATCTACTGGAACTGACACTACTCCCTCTCTTTGCCCATGGCTGTCCTAACTATCATTATAACCAGCACTCTCACTCTCGACATAATAATCATCAACATAGTACTGTGCAGACTGACCAGTCGGAACATTCTGTCTGTCAAAATAATTCGTAGAGTTCTGAAGGGAAGAGGAACGCTCATTCTGGGGTAACACACCATGTCCCCTACCCCTAGGAGCTTGCTGGAAACCACCACGACCTTTCTGACCAGATACGCCATTCGCACGCTGTAACAAAGCCGGGCAACTATTCTTGAAATGACCTTCCTCTCTGCAATAAGCACACTGATTAGGACCAGGAAAGAATCGCGGAGCATAAGGCTCAGGTTTCTGTAACAATCTCTGAAACTGTGGAGGTTGCTGAAACTGAGGCTGATTCTGACGAGGCAGATAAGCTTGCTGCCAAAGAACTTTCGTCTTTAGATCTTTAGTCTTCTTCTCTGCTTTATCCTTCTCATCTTTATCCCTATTCTCATAATATTGTGCAGTAGCCAATATCTGGGCCGACGAAGAAACAGCCCATGAACTCTCAGAGTCCTTTAACTTATTAGAAAGTTCGGGAAGCAAATTAAAGACCAATTTGTCCACGAACAACCTTTGACCACCTTCTGTACTCATGTCCTGACCACTATGATCGATAAACGTTTCTTCAAACCTAGTGAAGAAATCAGACACACTCTCGTCTTTCTTTTGTTTGCATGCTGCTAACTTGTCCCAATTCACTCACAAAGCAGGCATCATAGTTTTCATTAGATTAATAATCCTACCTGTTAATTCTGGAACTAAAGGTTCAGGTTTAGTACCTCCTACCTGCCGACCATCTGCAGCAACAATATTAGCCCACGTATCACCTAATTCTGCCGCATGATTTTCATGACGAATCTTCGCCCACAAAGGTTGAGGAACTACATTACCCATCAACATATCTATGTCAGCTAAATTCATAATACACGCTTCAACTGTCTGAGACAACTCCTTGTAATAACCGGCAGGATTCTTACGGGGGTCAGGTAAGGTCTGCTTAAGAGCTAAGACCTCTGCTTGCTTCCAAGGAACATGTACCCACACTCGCTGAAAATGGGCTTCTGCAGCCTGAACTGCCTCTCTACAGACAGGGGGAACCTCTCTCATAGGATACTGCTTCACTTTCCTCCTAACAGATGGATCAGGTTCATACAACGGCTGAGGCGGTAACCTAGACCTGAAGGCAAGTATCGTCTCTGCAGCATCTGTAACATCAGATTCCACTATCACCCCTGTAGCAAACTCTGATTCAACATCATGCACTTCCTGCGGAATCGGACCCAACTCATTATCTTCCCATTCCTGCCTCAAAAAGGCACACATTACATCAAAAAGATACCTTTGCTTAGGCGGCTCCCACTGAAAGAAAACATCCATAACTGCAGGCAAATTATACCTGGAAGCATTTAAAATCCATCTACGAGCCAATAAATCCAACACTGCTCGCTCTTCGGAACTAGGAAGCTGACTACGACTCTGCTTACGTTCCGAAACAGGGGTCATACTCAGTGGCCCAAACAATGGAGACAACAGATTAGCAACAGTCTCAGTCATTCGTTTTCGAGCAGTAGGAGAAGAAGCAGACATAAGAACAGGAGAATAAGTATTTTGCGGCAAAAGAGGTGTAGGAACAAGAGCAGTAGGAGTCGAAGATGCAGAAGTAGAAGGCAAAGGAGTTTGAGGCAAAGCTGAAAGCAAAGCTTGCGACCCTATAGTGGGTTGCGCAGTAGGAGGCAAAACCATCAGTGGAGCACCGGGTGGCTGAACAACAGCAGGAGGTTGAACAACAAAGGGTAGAACAACCGGGGATAATGGAGGCCCAGTAGCACCCTGCACATAAGGGGGTGGCAATCTCAGTAAATGAGACATCAAAGGATCTTTTTCAATGTCTTCCGTCACTTTTGGAGGAGAAGACGGCAAGGCCGGATAACATTTATCTATGGCCATGCAACGCTGTCTATCTAAAACTTCACACACTCGATCTTCCTCATCTGACTTAAACTGTCTAGCAGCTTGTAGTACTGACATATTCTTATCTTTCCTATCTCTCTTTGCTTGCTTAATTTCTCGCTGTTTGGCTTCCTTTCGCCAAAGGCGGAAAGAGTCAAACATTGCCGGCCGGGCTTTCTTCTTAAATAACGCAACTTCCAGATTATCTAAAATATTTAATTCAAAACTACCATGTTGGGGCCATCGTAAAACACCATCCTTTTTAGTATAGCAGACCCACACTTCATTATAAGTAATAGGACCCACTCCGTGTTTTGAATAGAGCTCATAAGTCGGAGTTCCAACCGGAGGTATCGGACACGAATCCTCCAATCTGGAATCCCTGTCGCAACCACAACTAATCCATTTCCTAATTTTGCTAAGACCAGGCATCTTATAGCTCACTAATCTAGGTTC
This sequence comes from Lissotriton helveticus, assembly GCF_964261635.1. Classification (NCBI taxonomy): domain Eukaryota; kingdom Metazoa; phylum Chordata; class Amphibia; order Caudata; family Salamandridae; genus Lissotriton; species Lissotriton helveticus. The sequence continues at coordinate 687,363,694 of NC_136057.1, read as the reverse complement.
AAACTTCAATGGGTTATCAACTATCAATACACTCGTAAATATATGAGCCCCTCGGTTTCGATTTTTGCAAAAATCAAATCAAAATCAAGAACCAAAGGAAAGTCGTGGGAGCGACCCACTTATACTTAACCAAATATCTGTCACGCTACCAGAAGACCGTCTATCGTTTCGCTCTACAAAGGATCAATCAAGGGTCCAAGACAGGGCGACAGTCAGGGCAGCAGTCCTTCGTAGACGTTGGAAAGCGGGAAGCCTCGCAGAAAAGACCTTCGGTCCACGTCGACATGCAGGGGTCAATGAAGTGGCGGCCTTCCTCCAGAATTTCCTTACGTGGCTCCTCACGATCCTCGGGCTTGGACCGGTACCGCTGAAGTCGCCCCACGTTGGGCGCCAACTGAAGAACCGGGTTTTAGAACCCAGCGGCGTCAGGGACACGCCCAAAGTCTTCGGGTTCTCCTGTCTTGGCAAACAGAGACACGGAATACTTCTAGGTGGCGTCAGAGATCAAATTTATTAGCTGCAGCTAGTAACAGTAATCTCAGCAATACAACACGGTGTACAACTCAAGAAACTGTTCAATTTTCATAGAGCAAGACATCAGTATTTATACACAATATTCTCATTATAAATGTACACCCACTGCGCAAAATTCTGACCAATAGGACACATTTTCTAACTGAGTATCACATTAATAAAAACCCAATTTACAGTAACCCAACCCAAAAGTTAATTATTAGAAATGTCCCAAATTCAATTTCCACAAGCCGGACAAACCCATAATTGAAAGCACTACCCATGTAATGAAAAGTCGTAAGGAAAGAAACAATTCAGATGCTGATTAGGATAAGATATGTGCAAGGAAACTAAAAGTTAACGAGGTCCTGAACATTGATTGGTAATCTCAGACAAGAATCAAACCAAGGAAAATTGGCTTCCTGAAGGGTCAGTTTCAGGTGAAGAGGTCAGCGTCCTCCAGTTCACTCACAAGTCAGAAAGGGCAAGTTAATATGTACATGGACAATGAAGCCCATGCAACTTTGTTCGTTTGTTTACTTCCAAGCCCTACGTGAGGGCAACATAAAATGGCGTCTCGAGCAATGCAAACAAAATGGAGTCCGGTCCCGAAAACCACGGAACCTCAGCACAAGAAGACTTAGAATGAGATGATGGTGACACCACGGCATACAGTGACTGCCTCACCACCATTTTGCACATAGAGTCTACCACTAGCATTTAATTCTCAAAAAAAGCCTATGTCAGTGCCTTAAGAAAAGAAGAAAATCTAGGCTACTATTACCGGCATGTTTAATCAGGAGGAGCCCTATGAGTGAAACCACCCAACTGCACGTTTGTACAATGGGAAGCTGGCAAAAATGTTAGCACTGGACTTTCTCCCTTTTTCTTTTGTTGAAGGAGTGGGATTCTTAGAATTTGTGGCAGCCACCTGCCCAAAATGGAAGGTAACAAGTAGGACCTATTTTGCCAGAGTGGATGTTCCAGTGCTGCGTCACAATATGCTACAGTTGGTTGGACAAGCTTCGCAGCAAAGTGTTTTTCACACCATCCACCTGGCGACAGACATGTTGACCAGTTTACATGTGCATCACTGCACACTGGATCTCCTTTGTAGGGGTAAAGTAAAAGATATCTTCATGTCTTAGCCCTGAAGAAAGTTTTAAGAGCGTTTGGCAGCATGGAACACTGACCATGTTCACGATGGAGAAAGCACATACAGCTACAAACATCTTGGAGGAATTTGACAGCAAGGTGTATAAATGACTGTGTCCCAGATGCCTTACAATTGGATTTGTTGCCAAGGACATTGGCAGTAACATAGTCAAGGCCATGTCAGGCGGATGCTATTTCAGGGTCCTATGTTTGGCCAATTTCTTCAACCTGGTGGTGGAAGACTTCCTCAAAAAGAAAGACATAATCAACACCTTCTGAAGAATCTACACTCATTCCAGCCATTCTTTTAAAGCCCAGAAGCAGCTTTGGATTATTCATTGTGATAAAAGAGCACCAGTTAAAGCCCTGATACAAGAGGTGCCAACACGTTTGAACGCCACCTTTTACATGCTGCAATGTCTGTTTGAGCAGTACAAACAAATCAATTACTATGTAATTCAAAGAGGAGGGGATGTATTTGGGAAAGTTATGACCATGGATGCAGACACATGAGGCCTAGTCAAATGCCTGACACAGATTCCATTCACTTTTGAGGTTTTTACTCAGGAAGTAAGCATGGAGAACAGTACGATGGGGCAAGCTATCCCGTTGTTGCATCTTCTACTAGATGAAGTAAAGAAGGTGTCTGAGAGGTTTGCCCCTGCAGGTGTGAATGAAAACACAGAAGCACATCCATTTATTGAGACCTTAGTCCTGTGCTTTGCTTCTAATATGGCCAAGCTTGGCTAAAGAGCTCAAACTCACCCTAGCCCCACTCTGGGCCAAGATTATTAACAGCTCCATGAGAACCAGAATCATGACTGATTGTCTCAAAATCGGACAAGTCACGCCATTACTCAAACAAACCGGCTCTGACACAAGCGATCTTAATAACTTCAGACCCGTCTCCAATCTCCCATTCCTTGCTAAAATCCTGGAAAGATGTGTCCTCCATCAACGTACTCAACACTTGGACAACACTAACCTCGTTGACTCCCACCAATCAGGTTTCAGAAAAGGGTGCAGCACAGAGACAGCGATACTGAATGTGATAGATGATGTACACAAATCACTTGATATGGATCGGTGCTGTCTACTCATACTCCTGAACCTATCGTCCAGCCTTCAACACGGTTTACCACAAACTACTCACTAAGGTACTCCAAGAAAGAGTCAGAGCAGAAGAGGTGGTCTTACAGAGGTTCACCTCCTTTCTGCAGAACTGTACACAAAAAAAAACACCAGTCTGACCTAATCCCCATCAGCAGGGGTGTCCCCCAAGGATCAGCTATCTCCCCACAACTATTCAACATATACATCAAACTCCTCACTACCCTACTTAAAAACAACAACATACCCTTGCACCTCAATGCAGATGATACACAGATCTATCTGGAAACCTCCTGCATCGATGACATTCAGAGACTAAACAACACTCTAAGAGAAGTCCAACGCTGGCTATCCCTCAATCACCTGAAAGTCAACCAAGATAAAATGGAAATCATCATCATCATCATCGTCTTTATTTTGGTTTTACAGTACCATAAAAGAAGCAAGCACATTAACCTTATATGACAATAATCAAGATAAAATGTACTATAAAAAGCTCCCTGTCCAAGTTTATATCTGCGAAAAACTTGACACAAAAGTACAGATGCATAAAAGGTACAAAGTTAGATGAATTTCATTATTTGAGTGCTCTGTCCTGATAAAACAAAGCTAAAGTGCTAGTGCCTATATCATTTTTGTTTTTATGTCAATTTTACAAATATACAACCCAATTCCGCAACAATTTCCATTTTAAAACCCATGCTCCAGATTACAGATAGAGGGATAAAAAGTTTAAAATAGTAGTTTAAAAACCAATTATCAACCCCAATCTCACCCTGGCCTATTCTGTAAAGTCGCTGGGAATTACTCTAAACCCAAAGTTAGACATGACGAAACACATGAAGATCACCGCAAAGAGCACCTTCCTAAACCTAAAACATCTCAATAAAATAAAACCCTTCAACTCTCCCAACGACCTCAAACAAGTCGCTCAATCCCTAATGCTGTCCAGAATAGACTACGGGAATGCAGCACTCACAGGAACAGAAAAGTCTCACCTTGCGCCCCTCAGATCAACTCTGAATGCGGTAGCCAGAATGGTCACCGGAGTCAAGAAATACAAACACATCTCCCCAGCTCTCAGAGAACTAAAATGGCTCCCAATCAAAATGCGTGCCAATTTCAGAACTGCTTGTCTCACGCAATTTAGCCCTGCACACTGGAAAATCTGCATACCTGGCTTCCAAACTCAAGAAGGCCGAACAGACATGGATCCTTAGGAGTATGCACACTCTACTCCTCATTTCTCTGAATACTCGCAAACAAAAAACCCTATCTCAATCCTTCTCAGGAAATGCGCCCAGAATATGGAACATCATCCCAGTCCTTATCAGGACCACCCCCTCCTTCTTAAAATTCAAAAGCAGCTCAAAGACTTCTTCCTCAACCGATCTCTCCCAAATGGATACCTGCCGCCCAAGCTCAGAATCTTGACCACTACGACACGCTGCAACGTTAAATCTATGTCTCCTACCGCGCCCCCCCCGGCTCGTTACTTGGACTTCTCCCCCCTCCCTGAACGGACTTTGTCACGAGTCAATGTATGTGCCATCATTATATTATGTGATTTATCTGTTACTAATTTTATAAAGCACGCCGATACTTTCAATTTGTCATGAATCAATCCTTGTACTATTGCCATACTATTTAACCTCTCCACTGCTAATGTAAAGCGCTCCGATCCCTTCGGGTCTGGCCAGCGCTATACAAAACTCTTAAATAGATAAATAATATAAGGCAGTAACATGAAATCATCGAGTCCAAAGAGTAATTATGTGCCATACTAATTGATACATGGTACAAAAAAATGCTGTCCACTTTCATTCCTTTTTGTGACTAGGATGTTTTAAAATACAAGAGATGGATTGTAGAGCAAGCTGGAGACTTGGAAAAAAAACAGCTAGAACTTTGAGTTCCACCCTGCAGTTCTAGGATGAAGCCTTCTACTTCCAGAAAGGGCAGTTTTCTCTCACAGCAGCCAACCACACCATCAACCAGAACACCAGCAATAACAGCAACAGAAGGACCATACCCAACCTCTGGACTTTATTAGTTTCAAGTGGCAGGGTTCAAGTCCAGTGCTGATTCAATAGCAAAACAGGTTGAGCAAGTGGCAGCACCAATGAACATCTACAGGATGATCCAGGAGTGTCTGGATGATCCAAAAGAGGTTTATGTGGATCAAAATCATCCATTGATGTATTGGTATGGGAAGGTGTGCAAATAGCCAGATCGCAACCGTCTGGCAATTAAGGACCTGGCTTGTCCTGTCCCCAGTGTGTCTGCTGAACGTGTGTTCAGTGCAGCTGGTGCAGTCGTCACAGTGAGCAGGATCAGTCTCTTGCCTCAAAATGTGGGGAGATTGAATATGATCAAAATGAACCAATATTTTACACCACACAATTAAACCATTCCTGAAACAGCAACACAGGAGGAGGAAGAGGGTGATTGGTCCGTAATTGAATCAAATGTGATAGCTGACCAACTTCAGGCTGAACCACCCCAGTTTGAGGACAAACTCTACTTCCCGTACTAAGTATGCCAGTGCCCCGTAGAACTTTAAAAAAAAATTCTTATTTAATTTAGTTCTTTCTTTGCAAAAAAATAACAAGAAGAAATAGCTAAAGGAACCTTATTATTTTTGTGTCAGATTTATGCTGACCCACCTTTTGTATTAGTCACATATATACTGCCAGATTGCATTTGGATCGGTGTGCATTGAAGAAGCCTCCACAATTCCTTCAAGACATTGGGGACAATGCCTGCTCCCCTCGAATGCCTGTTGCCTAATGCCTATCCCTTTTTGCATCACTTAGCACCAGAAGGGCTGCCACATAACATTATTTATTACCTACAAGACTGCCTGCCAATACCAAATTCCAATGTTTTTCCTGCATCAAAGATGATTGAATACCTATCTGAACTACCGGTGCTTAGGTTGGATGGGGTAACTTCAACTATTGCAACAGTGAGTGATTGATAGCATGAGTGATGATTTAAGTTGATTGATGATTCATATGGTGGCAGACACTGAGGGAGGGCGACTGTAATATGAGAAATTTCTTGAGAAGATTATTGATTTGCACTGTTTGGGTTTAAGGAATGGGTGCTCATTTTTTCCCTGTAGGTGATCAGCTCCTTCACATTTAACCAGATTTAATTGCAGGGTATTCTCATTTTTTCTGGTTCTTCCAAGACCAGAACACACACTTTAGTTAACAAAACGCACCTATGCAAAATACTGCAATTCTGTTACATTCTCTACTTCTTCTTCACAGCGAAGTACTCAGATGTGTGGAATAGAGAGAGGTGCAATTATGAAATGCTGCTCTGTGTGTGTGTAGACTTGTGGCAAAAGTGATACTTTGAGTCCCCCTTTTGTTTTTTTTGTGCTGCCTCCGTGCCTTTTTTATACACTCCTCAGGAAGCTTACCTTCCTTCTGTCCTTCTCCTTTACACTAATATACAGTCTCTCTTTTACAATACGCAGGCCTTCTTCTAGTCTCCTTCATGAACGAAAGGCAAAAGCTAGCTGAGCTCAAGAACACTCCTGCTTACCTACCAGACAAGTGCAGACAGGCCAAAAGAGTAGACATTTCCAAGGAAAATGCAGATGAACCACCAAATTTTGTAATACAGAATAAACATTTTATAGATGCTGTATGATTTGAGTTCATGCTTTAATCCAGGTTGACCCAGATCTTCTCCACAAAAAGGTCAGTTTTGTGAAAATTATGCAAATATGCATTCAATGAAGTGACAGTTATGGATTACATAAACTAGTTGACAATTTATAGTTGATACATGAGCATTGGCATTCTAAGCTCTGCGGACTTAAGTGCTTGTGATCTTTACCCGTAGACCAAACAAAACCTATGAGCTTCAGAAGTTAGTGAATACAATGTATGTTTTTGCTTGTTAAGAGGATAGAATAGGCCTATATGTTTGTTAGAAATGTATGGTATTAGTTTGGCATGTATTGTTGGTTGTTTTAAGAGAGAAATGTCTTAATATTCTCATATATGTTAGTGTTTGTATATCATATATGTGTGTGTGTAGGTATACATATGTATTTATTTATGTATTTATTTTTGGATTTAGTGTCTCAAGTCAAAAGATACTTTATTTCGGCCTCACAAGACAATAAAAGCACATATAAAACATTTACAATTCATTAGAATTTATCAATATAGAAATATTTATATACATATAAATATAAAAACTTCTAAAAAATTACAAGGATAAAATATTAAAAAGCTTAGTAGGCATTATGTATCTCAGACATGAAATATAAAGTCGAAAGGATTAAGAGGTCTGAGTAAATAAAATGAGGTGTCGGGGTCTATGGAAAGTATAAAGAATGGGCAGTTTAAACTTGTACTGTCTTTAGGACTGCACGACGAGCACACCACATTGAAAAAAGATTACGGGACACAGAATAAACAATAGGTATGCCAGTGTCGTATTTCAGGATTCTATAGGCCTGTAGGCAATGGGAGGTTCCAAGATTCCTGCAAAGCAGTCTTAGCCAACGGGCCCTTATTACCTTGTAGGTAGGGCAAAAAAACAACACATAGAGGTCGGTCTCCGTACAGTTTTTGCAAGACGGACAAGCTTTCGTCTGGCTACCTCCCCACTTAAAGGTGACAGCATGTATGGGAAGTACGCCATGCATGAACTGCATGTAGAGTTTTTTGGCTAGGAAGGGATGTAAATCATCGAATCTAGTTTCTAGGAGGTATGAGAATTTAACATCTAGGAAGGATTTAGTAAATGTGCCTGTCCTGAGGCCCCTCTGGAGTAAGTTGAGGTGGTGATCCTTAAAGTTTTTTATCAGGACTTTTCTTGGTGTAACCAAAGAGCTTTCTTCTGGGCTATTCCATAAATCTCCCATTCCGATGGCTGCAAAGGAATTCTTAATATAGGTAAGCCAGGAGATTTTGCTTGCCCCCCTGTGATTAGCCACCTCCCTCAGTTCCTCCTTGTATGTGGATAACTCTGGGGTGCTCCATAATCACCGCCAGTAAAGTAGGGGTCTAAGCGCTACCTCCTGTGTCATTGGGCTCACGCCCAAGTCCATTCGGAGCGGAGTTAAGGGAGTGCTATTAGGAAGGCCCATCAACTGTCTAAGGAAAGAATTTTCAATCCTTGCAAGTTGTTCATTTGGCCTATGGCCCCATAATTCGGATCCGTACAAGGCGGCCCCTCTAGCTTGAGCTTTGTAGATTTCCAGCACCGGCCCCAGCATTTTGCATACACACTTCCTCTGCTGTTTCGCGAGGCCCCCTGACGTTTGCGTCAACTTAAGACAAACCTTCCTGATTTGGTCACCCCACTCCATATTCTTGTTGAGGGTTAGGCCCAGACAGTCACAGACAGAGACTTTCTCTAAAGATTCTCCGGCTAGTTGTGGATTGGGACACGTTGAGTGGCCTGAATTGAACACCATATATTTTGTTTTCTGTGTATTTATTTCAAGTCCCCTGTTCTTGCAAAATAGGAAAAAAATATCCAGTGCCCTTTGCATACCCATCAGTGATTTTGACAGCAGGAGGGTTTCGTCTGCGAACATCAAGGCAGATACCTTGCGGCCCGCTAATTTTGGTGCGTCGAGATCCCCTCCGGCTGCCAAAGCCTCCACTGGGCCATTTATAAAGAGACAAAAAAGGGTAGGGGCTAGTACACATCTCTGTCTCACACCTCTCTCTATGGGTATGCGATCAGTGAGGTCTCCATTTTTTCCAAATCTAATTTGGGCATAGTTGTTCATATGCAATCTTTTCAGAAGCTCACATAAGTAGGGAGGCACTCCTAGAACGTACAAAATAGCACATCGTTTTTCTCTGGGAACTAGATCAAAGGCCGATTTCAGGTCCACAAAAATCATATAAAGACTGCCACCCTCCAAGATTACTGTTTTCCAGTGCAATAATTGCAACCTGAAAACTTGATAAATTGTGGATGTTTTAGTACAAAAACTGGCCTGGTAAGGGGTAAGAATAGAAAACTCCTCCATCCAATTCTGCAAACGGTCCAGAAGCACTCGAACGAAGATCTTTTGGGCAACATCGATGAGGCTAATGGGCCGATAGGTTGCAGGAAGGAGGGGTGAACCCTTCTGAAAAATAGGGATAATTTCAGCCCCTAGCCATATTATAGGGATCTCCATTCCCTGTAATATAGCGTTGAATATACTCCAGAGATAGGGGGCCCAGACACTATGTTCATTACGATAGAGGTCTCCAGAGATCTTATCTAGCCCCGGGGCCTTAGCAGGTATTACTCGGGCAATAGCAGCCGTAACCTCTTTTAGAGAAATTGCCGGAGTTTTTAAACTGAGCAGATGTGTAATAGTGGTGGAGGTTTCGGTATGCTCAAGAGCACCCTCTTCCCTGGAGTAAAGTGACTGAAAGTGTGCCCTCCAGACCTCGGTGCTCAAGTTTGGTTCAAAGGCATGTTTGTCCTCCTTTGTATCTGAGCTAATTAGTTTCCAAAAGGTCCGCATGTCCTTCCTGTTTAGAGCATCTCTCAGACTGTCCCACTTTTCTATTTCCCACTCCTTTTTTCCTTGTTTGATTTCAAGTTTATATTTGATCCTGTTGCCCTTTATCACCAGCTTGTCATTACTTTTGATCGCTGCCAACAGGTTTATCTTAGCCTTACGGCATTTGACATTGTACCAAGGATGTCTAGGAGCACTGCCTGTCTTTGCTTGTATTATTTTTACAAAGCTGTCCGCTAGAGCCGCCACTAATCCTTGATGATTTTCTGATATTTTACTGAGGGTGCAGACAGAATTTCTGGACTCACCTAGTTGGATTGCATCCTCCAGATATGGTAAGCTTGTTTGGTAAAGTGAAGTTAGTCTATCTTGGGATTCACATAGGATGCCCCATCTTACTCTCCTCCTGCGTCTAGTAAGGATTGGCCCTGCTGTTTTCAACAGTTGGTCCTTTGGGGCTTCTCCAATATATGGAGAGTCCATTTCTAAGATTAGAGCATTGTGATCACTATCGAATCCAGGAACAATCTTAATGTTGGCCAACCGATGCCAAGATTTAGTATTCACCATGATATAATCTAGGATTGAAGGGGAACCCAACCTATTATAGGTGAAATTGGCGGACTGTCAGCGTTGAAGTGCCCATTACACACCCTAAGCGAGTAATTCAGGGTGAGGGTGTTGAGTTGGACAACTAATGGTGTCCATGCCCGTGCTGGCTGTGCATTGGCCACTGGAATGGCCCAGTGCAGATCCTCGTCATTTTGTCCGTCAGCCTCCAAGTCCCTCAATGGTTCGTACTGACAATTGAAATCGCCAGCCAAAATCACTATATCATAGTCAATAACTGTGGATATGAATGATGATAATTTGTCTAGGGTGAGGGACTCTTGCCCATGTCCGGTTGGCCGCGAGTATACATTAATGAGCACTAACCTTGGCCTGGCTGGGGAGCTCAGAATAAGACATGGATTATCACTAGATGATGTCTCCACCTGCTTCCCCGTGCAACCCAAGTGTGTAGCAACCCAAGTGATAAGTCCCCCAGATGGTCTGCCCTTTCCCCTGATGTAGCGGCTATGGTGTAAGTTGCATAGCCGGGTCTATAGATTGTCCCCCTGGCCCAGGTTTCCTGCAACATACATATATCTGAGTCTTGGATAAGGGACCCCACTCTGGGTTATCTATTTTAGAGCAGAGACCTACTACATTCCATGATAGGATTTTGAGCTTCGGTGAGAGGTTTGTGGGGTTGCTGTAGTTTTCAGATTCCCTATCCAATAGCCATTGGACACCCCCAGCTATGGACTCATGAGCCTCAGCAATTATTGGAGGTGGGTTCACCAGCTGTTGAACATTTTGGTTCTCCGGTAGTAACTCGACGATTTTGTTGAGAGGAGGTTTTCCCGATGTCTCCTTCCATTTATCCCTGCTGTCTCCCCTACCCTCTACTACTCCCTGTGTATGAAGCATGGAGATATTGATGCCTCTAGTTTCTGCCCTTCTCTCATGAGGTTCATCCTTAGATAATTCCAGTCAATCTATATCCTCCATATTACTAAGGGCAGCATAGTAATTGTACACTGGAATGTTCAATCTAGATTGGTTTCGGCCCCCAGCCCATCCGTTCTAAGTGGTGGCTGCTTCTGGCTATGAGGCTTGTAAAAGAACCCCAATGATAAAATGTGAATCCCTGTTTGGTCAAATGTCCAGTTCCCCGTCCTATCAAGTAATAATTAAACAAGATTTGACGACCCAAAAGATAACACCACACAGAGCGAATAGTGGGGAAGATAATCCTGATCTCGAACTGAGGAGGGACAGTGCTTTGTTTCTAAGAGAGGACCAGTGTTCCTTAGTGCCATCAGATAACATGGGGACACTGACTAGCACTATCGTGTAGGGAGTTGCTTCCAGTGGAAGCTGTAGGATATTTGTGGCGGATGCACTGCTTGGTATGTGTGATGCTTTGTATTGCCCAACTATCTTTGGTGACTCCCTTGAGTTTCCGTATCTAGGTCTACTAGTTAGGTTTCATTCTGTATATTTGATAGACGTTCCTTGAGGCAACTCTTAGCCTGTGGTTTATGGTGCACAGTAGACATTCCTGCCTGACTCTGTCTTGTGTGCGGTGGAGCTAATTGACCTGATGGCAATGTGGTCTAGGAACCGGAGTTTGGAAGTCCTGGATGCGAAAGCGAGGGCCTATCAACCCCAGTTGTTTGTGTGTCTTTAGTGGTACAGTGATAGTGGCAAGAATTAGTCAATGGGTGCTGGCTAATCAATGGCTCTGGCTGACTTGGCAGAGGCTGCTGCATCCGTTCAATGCATACTTCAATTTGATTTGATTTTTGGAATAGGGGTTCTAATAGGGTTGTGACCAGCCCTCCCAATTTTTCCCAGCATTCTCTACTTGCTGTGCCCTTTAAGGAAGGGATAGGACTTGTGGGGGTGTTAAATTGGCAGGATTGATTGCAGAAGGTAGCCCCTCAGCCACCTCCTCAATCTCCTAACTCGTGGTTTTATATTTGCGCCCTCTGTTCGGTGCTTTGAGAGTAAGCTTGGTTTGGCCCTGCCCCTTTCTTTTCTTGGTCTGGGTAGGGGAACTTAACCCCTGGTTGAGCTTGCTCATCTGTCCCCTAGTGTTTATTCTGGTTTTACCCTTTGTATCCCTCAACACAACACTGTCCGTATCTTTAGTGGTTTCGCTAGACGTTACCCCGGTGGGGGAAATAATCTCATGACTATCAGTGCTGTTAGTAGCCTCTAGCGGAACGAGCTGTCCCTGGGGGAGTTTTGGTTCCAAGGACAGTCTTCGCTCCGTTAGGGCGATTTCATGGATAAGGGCTGACTTGTCTCGAAGCAGAAAGCCGTGAAGAGTTCCTACCACACCCTGTCCTGAAAGGGATTTTCTTTTGTTCATTTTGTCAATATATCGGTAAGCACGGTTGTGACGTTATGTGACAGCCTATACCGAATGGATAATCAGCGGGTAAACAAATAATATCAATCAGTCCAGTAGGAGCCCTTCGCCCACAAACATTAGCCCCCCCCCAAAGACGACAAAAGTAGGACTTTATACCTTGAGATGTTCATAAAGTGGCCCATCCCAGCCTCTTACGGTATCTAACAGGCTCGGGCTGCGGGAGCATTAGCACGATTTTATGTGCCTCCTTGGCGCTTGCAGGTGTCAGTGTTCAGCAGCGTGCCTCAAGGAATGGTGGGAATTGTAGTTCTGCGCAGCCCCCTCCTCCAGGGAACCGGCACAGAGTTCCCACCGGTGGCAACAGTCACAACAGCGGGAGCGTGGCCATCCGCTCCAGACGGCCCAGCAAATATGAGAGGTCCTGAGGAAATAAAGGCCAGTAGGAGGTAGAAGGGTGCCCCCTTTGGGCTTTGGGCTTCTTCTCCAGCTCCTCCTCCTTTTGTCTTAAATTCTGCTGTATAGCCTGATTCCCCTCTGTGCTTCTCCTGGTGCCTTCTGGAGTTTCTACCCCCTGCTCTTCAGTTACTTTAGTTTGTATCTTTAGGCTGCCCCCTCCACCTCTTCCTCAGAACAGGACTCTTGCTGCCGCCTCCCTCCCCCTTTTAACTTCCAGCGTGGCTCTGAATCACCGCTGTTCGATTACCCCTCCGTCTGTCGTGACTGCCTTTATCTCACTCACATTCCCTCTTAAAATACACCCTCAAACACAGTGGTATGAGGGTCAAAACAAGATCTAGGTCCCGTTACCATAGTCGTAGTCTCAAACCATTGCCTACTCCTCCAGCCCGTCGCTTCTCCGCCCTCTCCGGCTCTGTCCTAGCTTAACGCTCCACTCTCCAGCAAAGAGCTCCACCTCCTGCCTGTCTTGGGCGTCCACCACGTAACTCACAGTGATCTGTGCTCTGCTGCTGCTGACTCCCAATTCCTGGCTCCAGAATGCGTTTATGCGTTTTTGAGTGTTTTCTCAACAAATATTCCGATTTCTCTATAACTCCGCATACAAATTAATTAGCCATTTGTGCCACTTGCTTTTCCGCTCGTAGTACGATAACTCACAGGAACAATTCCGATTCCACCCGATTCCGCACACCTATACTTCAACAATCGTGTACTCTCTGGTGGTGCAGCCGAGATCTGTGGTAAACTGATTAAGGCGCCTTCCGATGTCCAGTACTACGTCATCAGAGAAAACCTCAGCATTTTCGGTTGATGGAGTTTGATGGAGTAAAGCCTGAGTGCAGTACAGAAAGGGAAGAACAGGGCAGCGTGGGGTAAATATCAGATCAGTGAGAGCAATCAGTAATCAGCAGGGCAGCAAACAACTCGGGCGGGCATCACTTACAGCCCTGGTGAAGTTCAACAGAACTTGAATGAAATGTGTCGGCTGGATGTTTTTAATCTTTGGATCTCATAGTCTCAAAAAATCTAATTTGAATAAAGCAAGAATTTTTCTAAGGGACTTGAAGACTTATTGTTCAATTTGTTTATGAGTGCACCATTCCACTTATTTATTCTAAGAACTACATTGCAGTGAATGATCTTTGATTCAATCTATTCCCATTTTGCAACACCCTTGATAAGTCAACTCAGTCTCCCTTTTTTGCAATGCATAGATGCATACTTCACATCATCACTGTGAATTCAATTAAATAACCTGGATCTGTAAGAGCTACATAACAAAGTCACAGAGAGAACGCGCTACTCAGTGATTCACTATAGTGACAGGTGAACAGTCTGCATGGCTTCTTAATTAATCAACCAAAGTGGGCACCTGATGAGTGCGATTAGGCTGCTTCACCTGCAAATAAAGGTTTTTGAACCGATCCTAAAATTTCATCATTGACTGAACTAAATGACTGCAATGATGATGTTTATTAAGATGTTTTTGATTCATGCTCTAGTCTAAAATAGTGGCAAAGATCCATTCACCTGAAGAAGAATATAGTGCGGAGTTGGTGACTATTTGTGTTAGTTATGGGTTGAACTGATTAAATTAAATGATTTCCATACTATCAACATGAAAACATCCAATAACAGGAACTCGAGATATGAATTTTTAAAGTTTTTAATAAAAATAGCACCAAAAAGCATAAAGCACCAACCGCCCTAGACTGGGTCAAAGTGAAAAGTCTAAGGCCTACCAGGATGGATCACCGGTGGGAAAAGCAACTAAGTTTGACTTGGGGAAAAGTCTACCTTCTACCTCAGAAACTTTTATTGGAAAACAGGTGGTCATCGAAGAGTCATTGGCAGTACAAGCTGGAAATTAGCTGCAAAGCAGGGCTCAACAATGGTGGGTTACTGAAGAGCGGGGTTCAAATGCAATCATCTATGAAGTTTTGAAAGTTCAAAGCAAACAAAATGAGATGTCCGTGCCCAGGAAAGCCTCAACCTTGATCAGATGCTGCTCAGCTTGGTTCCCGATTAAGCCCTCTACGTTCAAACCCCAACACTTTTTGGGATGCTAGATCTCCTTCAGTGGGGCATGCCGGAAAATTGAGGCTGATCAATGATTCTATGTCAATTGCTAGAGCTTTGAAGGTCACCACAGTCTACATCTGTTCTCCAGGCAGAAAGTGGCATATTAGTTTCTAAGTCCCACTTCTTGAAATTTGAGAACTGGAGGAGAACACTCTAATACCGGCCAAGGGTCCAGGGCACCAGTTGGGTGTCAGGACTCGCTCCAACAGAAGTCACCAGCAGGATCCATTGCAGTTCCAATTAAAACTAGTCTGCCGTGTTCTTTCTGGAAAATGAACTGCATGCAGCTTTTGTGTCCCTGTAGCTTAACGGGAAGTCACCCAACTCCCCCTTTGAGCCCACTTCTTCATGATAGGTGCAAAGAGGAGCAGGTCCAGCTCTTAGGGTTCTCGTTGAAGTTCTCAACAGTAGGTGCAGCCCCTCTTCTGTCTTTCACAGGTCCAGTAGTGTTCAGAAGATAGTGCTCAGAGGTGCCATATTTATGCTAGGCACAAGCCTGTGGGTGGGGGTGATTCCTGCCCCTCTTGACCAATATGGAATTGTTCCAAGGAGTAATCCTACCCACGTTTGCAGCAGTACCTGTGTGTCCCACAGCAAACAATCCCAGAGTGCCCTTCTCTCCCTAAATCCATTTTGGCAGAACCTTTCTTCCCCTGTGTAGAGCTCCTGTGCCCAAACTAGAGGTGGAGCCATGAAAATGAGCAACCATTCCTCTGTGTCACTCTAATCTGGTTCCGAGCAGCTCTCTCCCACTGTGATTGGTGTCTGGCTTGCTAGGAAGACAAAAGAGATGCACACCCAGGTATGAACTACTTCTGTCAGTTACATGGTAGACATCCTTGGAAGATATGTAATAGGCATAGCCCTCAGGCCATCCTGTCAATGGAAGGTCAAGCTCTCCTGACCCTCAAGGCTGTTGTGTCAGTTCTGGGAGCCAATTCACACCAGAACAAGAAGCTACTCGGCTCCTGAGTAACAGTAGGACGCTTAGTCAAATGAGCTTCTAGAGGCTTTAGGCAGGTTAAAGGTGACTTTTTTAAGTATCTTTTGTGAATTATTTAGTTCAAATCAGACTTTACCATTGAAATATTTTTAAAAGTTCAAGAATGAGCTTTTTATCTATTTCCTAGGTGGAAATAACATTATTTAATCTGAACAATGTATCCCAATTCTTTCCTATGGTACTGCTCACTCTGCTAGAGGGAAAATCGCTTTTAGGGCATTGTCACTGTAAGGACTTAGCCTGGGCAGAGTTCGTGGAGTTCTGCTACGCGGAACTCCGTGAGGTGCAAAAAAAACACGGCCGCGCTACGCAGAGCTCCGCAATTGGCAGAGTGCGTCGAATAAATGCTGTTCGCAGTAATTTTCAGTGCCAGATGCTTGTCTGCATTGTGCAATCATCGCAAACAGCACCATGCACAGTGCTACTAGAATTCAAGCTGCAGCTTTCTCAACGCCAGTGGACAGTTTCTGAACGTAGGTGGTCGTGAGCAATCTGACCGCCTGCGTTGAAAAATCCCGCCGGGAGGTGGATTTTCGTGCTTGCGCAAACCAACTTGATGCTGACGAATGCGAGTGAGGGAAAAAACTCATCCGACCGAGAATTTATCTGAACTCTGCGAGCTCTGGCTAGCGCAGAGTGTGGAAATCTCCACAAACTACGAGGCGGAGAGGAGTTTGCAGCCCTTACTTAGTAAGGACATGTTTTAAATTAACTTTTGCATGTCCTACTTTCATCTATCAGTCACCCTGCCTTATGGGCATTTAAGGTCTACTTATGGGTGACTTATTAATTTTTAAAATGAGGGTTTAGCACTTTCAAAAGAGTTTATTTTGACAAAGTCAAATGTGCAGTTTAAACCTCAACAGCCAATTTACTGGTGGCAGGCCTGCAGTTATGTTTTGCATTTTCACTTTAGTGGTGGTAAGATCTGTGCTGCAGTCCACCAGTTATATTTAACTTTCTTGCCATGGGTACACTTTATACTATACACTAGGGATGTATAGCTAACTTAAATGTGCCAATTAGACATATAGCCAATATCAACACTTTAGCAGAGTCAGAGTACAGAAAGTCTAAAAACCAGCACATCAATCCATAATGATGGGGGTTGATGATCATGCAAAAATAGTATGTACTAGAGCATGAATCAAAAACATCTTAATAAACATCATCATTGCAGTCATTTAGTTCACTCAATGATGAAAGTTTAGGATCGGTTCAAAAACCTTTATTTGCAGGTGAAGCAGCCTAATCGCACTCATCAGGTGCCCACTTTGGCTGATTAATTAAGGTAAGAGTGTAATTGTACCCTTGAAGTGTGATAGAGCTACTTCAAGATTTTTGTTGAATGTAAAATTGCTCGAACCAACCTCAAATGTTACAAGTTTTAATAAAGCTCTTTTGGTATCTTTTTTTGCATAGAGCTTATTATACGCCCACAAAATTATGTTGGCCAGGGCAATTGTAAAAGCACTAGACAGTGACAATTCTAATCGAAGGGCCTGGACTGGAGTGGCTTGACTAAAATTAGTTCCCTTAACATTTGCGCAGGAAATGGCATTTTTTTCTGGAAGGCATACGTCAGGGAAGGCTGAATCTTAATTTGAAAACTGTCTAAGAGAGCTTGGAAATGCCTCTTTCCTGAATAAATATAACAATTCTTTAAACCATGTACGTAAGATGTGGCTTTTGATTTTAAGTTTCGTGGATGAGAGTTATTTTCTAGTGTATGTGAAAATATTCTCCCATGATAACATACTCCTTTACCATCTCAACTGGTTTACCTCTAGTTTCCAATTAAAGTGGATATGATACTGCTTCCCCTGAAAGGGAACACTTTTGTCTTTGATATATTTACTCTCACAATGCTTTTCTTCAGTGAAAAGAGCATCGAAATTACATTGCAGACCGATCAATGTTAATTCAAAAATGACAATATCATTGGCATACATTAAGGCATGGATTTCATGAAAAGCTATTTTAGTTAAAAATGAGCTGTACCTACTAGACACTATGGTAAGTCACTTACATACAGTGAAAAGAGTAAGGGGGCTAACAAACAGCCTTGCTTACGCCCGTTCGAAATAGGAATCCTACGAGTTAAGCCCTTTTCTCCTCCCGTCTGCACTCTACACCTTGTTGCTGTATATAAGGCCATGATTAATCTTAAAAAGGCATCAGGGATTCCCATTTTCATCTGTTTCCTCAATAGGCATGGTCTATTGACCTTGCCAAAAGCTGTAGAGAAGTCTACGAATATCTGAAAATTATCAGAGATTTTGTTATAACATATTTATCGATGAATTATTATAAGAGTTAGATGCTATCGATGACAGAGTGTTTGGACGAAAGCCTGCCTGGGCCATTGGAATCCCCCCTTGAAAATGGCAGGTCCTTCAGATGGTCCAGAGTTCCTGCCGCAAAGATCTTCCCGGTTGGGTCAGCAAAGCTATCTGCCTATAATTGCTAGGAGAAAGTCTTGAGCCGTTCTTCAGTAGATGAATAACAATACTCCCAGTCCATGAATTTGGGATTTTACAATTTTTGTATATGTGGCAGAACAGTGGCTCCAAATACTTGGTCCAGGATTTTTTTTTGAGGAATATAACTGAGATCTTATCTGGACCCATAGCTACTGAGGTTCTAGACCCCCTGATGTAAGATTGTATTTTGTTCCGTGTTGAGGCCCTTAGTCTGCTTCTTGACCAATCGTCAATCTATAAGGAGCTCTTTGGCAGGATTCATCTGGGTTTGCTTTATGGAGCTCTAGGTCAATTTGAGAGACCGGAGATGCAGTAAGAGATTTTTGAGCTCTGGTTGTTTTTGCTATTAGACGCCAAAACAGTTTTTTTAAGATTACTAACAGAAATTCTACCCAGTTTTTGTCTATAGTTTCTCTTTTTCTGATAGAATTCATCCTCTTCCTTTTTTCTGTAAATTAGAAATGTATTTTTTCCTGAGAGAGAAAATTAGAAATTGCTTTCTGATTAAACGGTTTAACCTTCTTGCAAAATCAACTGTAGAATTGCATGATTTTCTTGGAGGTTTTAGTTTTATATCTAGGGCAGCTGAATTCTGAACAGCTTGTACTTCTGCCAAAAGAGTCTGTTGAAAGTTTAAAACTGGATTCTTTTCTTTTTTGGATTGAAGAGGTTGTTTTGTAACAATCAAAACATTCAGCTTATTCAGACTGGTGGTGTTCCATATAACTCTACCCTTCTTATGAGCTATGAGGGTATCTCCATTAATTTGTGATAGAGACCAAGAGGAGGGAGAAGTGAGGTTTAGCTCAACTTTTAATATTAGTATTGCATGATCGCTGCTTTGTGTGAAGTGTACACTTAAGGGTTGTGTTCTCTGAAATAAACCGTAGCTGCAAATGATGTAATCTAGAATGGACTGTCCAGTGACTCCCATTCTTGTTATTTTCGTAGGGACATTTCCTTCTATTCTACCATTCAAGATTACTCCATTAATTCCACAGACAGTGGTCAGATTAATTCCCCTTGTTTATTGCCTACACTCAGGAAAGACAGGGTTTGGGAGAGACCAGTAATCATCGAAGTCATTTTTGCTAGAAGCTGTTACCAGGCTATTGGAAATTTTCGCATTAAAGTCTCCCAATAGGAGGATTTGCTCATTCATTTCTCAGTCTAGGGTAGACTGCACATGAATCATGGTTTCTTTATTTCTAATTGGTATGAGAAATGGTTTTTTGAGTTCTGGATTTGCCAAATATACTACATAGTAATACGTAGTAATATTCCTTAGTCATTGTTGTAAACATCATTGCTGTCAACTGTGAGTCTGACTGTTTAAGGGTACAGAAAGCTACTAAATTTGTGGTAAAGTTTTCTTAAATGGTTCTAAATTATGTATTCAATTTTTAATAATGTTCAAACATCTCCAACACTTTTACAAAATAATATTTTAATAGCTAATAGATTTCAAAAGACATTTTATATTGCTCAGAATTCGGTGATTGAAATTTAGGAAAATTCCACTACAAAGACTTTACACAATCTATGAATGGCTATGTTTATGTAGCATTCATTGAAAAACATATGTACATTGAGATTAGTTGCCGAGCTTTTCACAATGTATGATACACAGATGTTATGAAAATGGATGAAAATTTCATTGGAATAGATACAGAACAGGTTTTTTATCTACTTGAGAATGTTATTTAGGAGAGAAACAACATGAAAGAAAATTAAACCAACATTTTCTACTGGAATAGTATAGCCTACACTCTTTTACAGTAGGGGTCGATTATATTGTCTGTCGGACAGGCTCCTTTATGGTATCCGATTCGGAACCCCTCTTTCCGGCTGACTCAGACACATTTCCGCCCGACTGATTACTGTGGCCGGAAACTGTTCGGACTTTACGACTCGGTTCCGACTCGGTTTCGAACAGCATTCACAGAGGAAGCGAGTCAACTCGTACAGGTCTATGGACCTCGTTTCCGACTGAGTGGTTCTGATGTTGGATTCGGACAGCCTTTTTGAATGGGTTGTTCCGACATGGATCGGCTGTGGGAATCTGACTTTGGGGGCCTGAATTAGGCCCCCCTTCATCAGGGGCCTCCGTCTGAGGCCCGTGGTAGTACCCATGGGTCCCCCCTTCCAAACTATGCACCCTGTGGAAAGCACCATGCGGTGCCCACCAAAGGGTGCACGATTTTCCCCACCCACCCTTTTCTTCAATGGGAGCATGTGTTGTCAGTCAGAACACAGGCTCCCATTGAATTAAATGGTAGTCCGACCGAAAGGTGTTTGGATGCATTGTAATTGGTCAGTCAAAATGCTTTCCAACTGACATCGTAATCGATCACTAAGATGTGTTGTCTCAAACATCTAACTTGATGTGAAAAAACTAACACTGTGGTGATAGGTGCAAAATTTTTTGAGGACCAATGTGCAAGATGTAACCTAGAAAAATCAGATACATTCTTGGCATCTTCTGGGCAAATGGAAGAGACTGCTTATTCTCCCACTTGGAGGTTAAGATCTGGAACTCCCTCCCCCTGCACCTCAGAGCCTCACCATCGCTCCAGCATTTCAGGAAAAATCTCAAAACCTGGATTTTGAACCAATAGGCAGCATGATCCCGCAGCACGATCTCATAGCACCTCGAGACCTTCACGAGTGAAGCAGCCATGCTCTACAAATTATGATTGATTAATGGTAAAAACTGACTTGTCGAAGAAGTAATCATAAAACAAATATGCTTGTTGTTGTGCATTGCATGTCAACCAAGGGCCCCTCAACAAACAGTGATGGACTTTATGTCTTATGAGGGCAAATGACGACAGAGAAACATTCTATGGAGGAGCATGTTTATGTGAGAAATATGTGACACCTCCATCCTGTCCTAGGATTTTGTTCAGGAGCGTCTTGAATGCTAGTATTTATAAGTCTACACTTAATATAAAATGTTTTAAATTGCTGATTCTAAGAGTTGTCTGGTTTTTTTCTGCCACATTTTGTACAAAAAGTGTACCTTAAATAACAATTTCTGTACTTTCATTTACTGTGCTCCAGCCACGCAATTTCAATATTGTCACAAAATGTGATAAAAAATATGTAAGAAATAATGCAACAGTTCTGCAATAATTTTTCCAGACAAGCAAGACTTACAAGTGTGTTGGCCTTAAGTACAAAGGGACTTTGGGGTACAAACTTAATTCTCAATATCAAACAGTTTGAAGCCACAGAACACCTTTGCACAATGTACAGTAACCATTTTGAAAGTCCGAAAAGTCTTTCCAACTCACGAAAATTGTTTTGTGACCCATTATGAATTGGAAATAGGATGGGGCATCCCCCTCTTTTCTGCCAGAACTGCCCACCCTCCCCATCACATGACTTTGCAACCCTACCGGTCTCATTCTACCACAAGTATGACAGCAGCAACAGTGGGTTTGAACAATTGCATCACACACATAGTTCCAGCAAGAAAGTGTGCTGAACCCTGTGGCCTGAGAGCTGAGTTAAGCGGGTGTGTGCTTAAACTATTTAAAGAAGCTCAAAACCCACCCCATTTGCTAATTATTGATCTTCTGACTTGGTAGCAGCGTCAGATTCCTTTGAAATGAATCACCTTGATTTTTTTAAATTTAAAGGTCAAAGACTTCTTGCTAAATGACTTAAAGGTAATTCTCATTTTGCATGGAACTACAGATTGAGTGTGAGAGAGAAGAAAGCGTGCTTGAGAAAAAAACTTAAGAGAAACTTTTTATTAAGTCTGATGGGGCAGACAGGACTTGAGGGATTGCGAAATTTGCTTAGATTATCTCACCTTTTAAATAATTTATTATCTTCAGAGGAAAAATTGGTCCAGTAAAGTAACACATTTCCAAGTTTGCCACAGTTATTTGGTGCAAAATTCAAAAGACTTACTTTTTGAGAATACCGACCCCCGGATCTAAGAGAGTGACTAACCGATAATTCAGGATCAGATTCAGCTTCAAATAGGCAAGTTATTGCAATTCTTTAGGAAGGCATTACCGTTGTGTTAGGTTGTTGAACAATCAATGTCTGTCTTGTGTATATTCAAATTCTGGATTTAACTGTTATATGGTTCTATTGCAGGCTGATAGTTTTGGTCAATAATTTCCTTAACCCCTTCCACAATTTCACATCGGTGAGTTTAAAGTTCATCCTTCGCAATTGACTATTTTGGGTCAGCAATTCAGGTAGGAGAACCTCTTACACCTATTCTAAGAATAAAACTGGAAGGTGCATGTCACCAACAGAGGGCCGCTAACTATTCAAAACTACGTCTCTTCACTGGATCTATTCCCCTGTGTCCCATTCTTATCCCCTCCCCTCTTTCCTTGAATTACTGTGTTATTTGTACTACTTGTGACTGCTGCAGCAAGCTCCTGGGAGCGCACAGATGCATTCTGCTCCCATATAAATATCTCTGGGACATTGACATTATTTTTGCAGTTGCAGTGATATGTATGATTGCTTTATGACCACAATTGTGGTTGTAAACATTGATGAGTGACTAAAGCCCAGCTTGGGATTTTCAGAGCAGCAATCTCGGAATCATGTAGCACGGCCTCGGGGAGAGTCACTCTTGCTATCCCTGATCTATTTTCTTCAATGTAAAATAGTTAGAAATTGGGTTATTAATTAGGGTATGTGAATGCCCACCTCAAGGAATACTCACATCTATTGTTCAGGGTGAACCCTCAAAGTCACAAAATGTACCTAAGCTCAACAAGAGGTAGCTATGGCACAGAGCAAACATGCTTAACTTAGGGCAATAAATAAAGTATTCAAAAAAAGAGAAACAGAGATATGAATTTAGAAAGATTTAAGTGACACGGTGCTAAAAAAGATGAAGCACCAATTATAGTCAAAGATCGAGGTAAACTGTGTCCTAGACGTGATTTGTGGCAGACCGAATGGAGCCCATGTCGGATGCACCAAGTGGATTTGTTCCGATTGGGGTACTACCTGAATATCAACCCCAGAATACCAATGGGACACGATATTGAGGACAGATTATATGAAATAAAATATTGACAGGTAAGTCTAGATTTTCTATCCCTAACCCCACATATTATAAACAGTGGCAGCTACTTCTCAAGGGTTCTTGGGCTTTGCCTTTCCACTTGTGAGTGACACCAATGAATAAACAACACTCCTCTCATGCTCAAAAAAGTCATGTGTTCCATGCGTGCTCCTGAAACTGACTTTGTCGGTTTCAATGTTTGCATACCTGATTGTGCCACTGCGCATGCGTTGACCATCCATCTTCTACTGCATCGAGCAGGGACACCCCTTGCCATCATTCACTGCAGCTGCACCCATTCATTGCCACCCTTTTTAATCCTTCCACAGGGGCACAGGCGCACTGCTCCAAAGCCCTAGGTTCCCTTTACTTCTTGATCAAATCTTTTCCATCACATCACAGATTAGGGTGGGGTTAACAAAGCTCAACAATCTTATCCACTCAGTGACAAGATGGAGGAACGAGGAGTAGAAGAGAAATCCTTTGGAATGTAATTTTCCTTTCCTAGGGATTAAGCTTTTCTAATGGTGGAAACCAACACATGTGCCCAGTCCAGTAGGGGGGTGTAAGAATTGTAACTATCACTTACATTTAGTCCCTTGCACTCTTCTAAACTTCCTCTTCTCTACAGTGTGGAATTCAGCATCCAACCTATGTCGTAACCTGCTACGAGTCGAATGCAAGGTGAGTGGTGGTGATGAGACAGTTTAAGGGCCATGGCAGGTATGTGTTTTCCTGTTAAATTGTGTTGTATGTCATGGTAAGTATTCGCCTTGTGTCACTCATATTAATGAATTATTTGGAACATTGGATCTCTAGTAAAGTGTCATTCTTTGTACAGCACCTAGAGTGGAATTAAATATCTGAAACCCCATCATTTTTAAGCATTTGTATTGTTTCATGAAAAATTGCAGTGACCTGTTTAGGAGCGAAAGAAACCAAACGTGATACAGAACTGTTTACTCTTGGGAGCAACCCTTATAACATGCATAAAAACACAGTCACTGCCCTACTATTCACAGCAGTGTACATCATTTGGGGGTCGATTCCGATCCGGTAAAATCCCCGTCCGTACGAATCGTATCCGGAGCCGTTTCCGTACGACTCGTACGGACGCCGTACGACCGGACGATTCCGATCCCGATCGGCCGACCAGGACGCGATTCGTACGGTACACGTCGATTCGTACGGAAAAGCGCACGATCACCTACACACCGTACGGCGCGTACCCCCCATGATCGCAGGGGTACGCGGCGTACCCCTGTGAGCATGCGGGGTACGTGCCGTACACCCAGCGTACATGGGGTACGTGCCGTACACCTACCGTACATGGGGTACGGTGCGTACCCCATGTACGCTGGGTGTACGGCACGTACCCTGCATGCTCACAGGGGTACGCCGCGTACCCCTGCGATCATGGGGGGTACGTGCCGTACCCGGGGGGGGGCGTTCCGTACCTTTTTCGGCACGAACTCTGCGTGTACGACTGTTTCCAGCTCCCGTAGGAAAAGGGTCGTACGGTGCGTACCCGACACGAATCGTACTTGCTGGGTCGTAAAAACCAGCCGCGAACCGTAGTGATGTCGCGTACAGCGGGTTCCGAGTGAGACTCGTACGGAGATTTGATTCGTACGGAGTCCTGTACGACTCGTACGGAGTTCGCCTCCTGGTACGGATCGTACTTCGTCGTACGTACGGGATGTTTACGGGTACGATTCGTACGGGCAAAAAACGCTCCGTATGACGATTCGGAGCGCATTTTACCGGATCGGAATCGACCCCTTGGTGTATTTTGTAGATTCAGATGTGCACCTTTAAAATTTGCATTCTCCTCCAACAATAGTTCACTCGCAATAGAGGCTTGGTCTGCAATGCTACTGCTGGAGTAGGAATCAGATTAAATTAGTTCACCATTATCCGGGCTAATTACCTCTGTTATCCGATAGGTCAGTGGACCTTTTCCGTTGTTTTAGAGAAGATCAGGCACTGCACATACCAATAATTAAAATAACAATTTCTATTCTAAGTTTAATCAAGATTGAGAGTTTGGTATGAGTTAAAGAGTGTTTAATAAAAAACTTTTAGTAAGCCATCTTTATAAGATCACAACCTTATTAGAAATCAAATATTTACTAATTAATCACTAAGCCATGCCAGAATAGCAATCACAAGCATTAAGTACTTTCCATAAGGGAAAGAATCCCTATTCTAGGAATTGGGAGAGAATGATGTCAGTCAGAACCAAAATAATCAAAAATCAATCAAAGCGGAATTTTCCCATAAAGAGAGGATGAAGAAACACAGTAGAGACTCAAAGCAGCATGGAATAAGGCAGGGTAAGTGGCATGAAATATTTGGGTCTGGCAAAAGCCATAAAGAAAAATGGCATAGAATAATTGTCTGCAAAAATGTAGTAACCTACTTTAGGAACAGGAGTTATTATAGGCATCACACTCTGAAGATTTGAACATGTTTGTCTTTTCCCACCAGCAAATCAGCTTTCAGTGCTCTCTTGGGAACAGGATCACTGGAATACAATAGTGCACAGACAATAATATCTATGTATGTCATTCTTAATTTTATGTGGGTTACTTGCTCATCCAAAACTGCAGTCTCACATTTAAAGTACATCTCTAACCTTCTAAAGATCAAATCATTCAAATTGCTAACAATGATCTATGTGAATACGAAACATCTGTTTTAACGAAAAGAAAACATTAAGGATAAATCCATTAGTTGGAAAGCATAAGTAAGTTAAAAAAGATCAAGATCATTTTTAAGTGCTGCATTTCTAAGTATGAACCTCTTCATTACCTCATTAAGAGACAGAATCTAATCATGAGTTAACTGTGTTCTTTGTGTAAGTTAAAACATCTTGCAGAGTTTTAGATGAAAACATTTATGCAACTATTCTTTATTTAACAAAATATGTTCATGGAAAGGTCAGGAATTAAACATTTTCTGTGTTTCACCAATTCCAGTCAGTCAGCTTGTCAAGCAATGTTATTTTAGCCACTTGAGGCCTAATGCAAGTACACATGGTTACTTAGTGCACTTTCTACATTTTAACACATTTTGTTTCATTTAAGCTTGCACATCTATATATATAAAAACGAATGTATGTCTGTCTGTCTGTCTGTTTGTCCTTTATGCATTACTACACCATTCATCCGATCGCCATGCAACTTTGGGAAGTTGATGAGTACACTCCTGCGAAGGTTTCTGGCATAAATTATTTTTAAATATCGGCCCCCAGGGCCCTCATAATTTTTACAATACTGATGTACGCACAAGACGGAAAAACAACAAATCGGGTATCCACAAGCACTCGAATAAATAAATGGAATTAAAACACCATTCATCCGATCGCCCTGAAACTTTGGGAAGTTGTTGAGTACACTCCCACAAAGGTTTCTGGCATAATTTCTTTTAAATATCGGCCCCCCAGGGCCCTCATAATCTTTCGAATAATGATATACGCACCAGACTGAAAAACAAACAATCGTGTATCCACAAGCACTCAAATAAATAAATAGAATTAAAACAACTTTGAAATGTTTTCCATATTAAAATGAATATGTTTCAATAAAAATGACACAATGTAAATTGAATGTTATCATAACGAGTTTCCTTGAATTTCCTTTCTTCGGAGATTGCAGCAACGCGCGACGGGTAAGCTAGTTTACTATAAATTGTATTGTTTTCTCAATATTATTAAAAATGCACTTTAAATTCCCAATCTGATAGTTATCTTAACCATCGCACATTCATTTTCATTCTCTTCCTCAGCTGAGTATGTTTGCTTTCTTTTGTAAACCTGGAGATTCTTTTAGTCTCTGGTATTCTTGATTGATTCATTAATATAATGCTAATTCCCTCTCTATTCATATGCTTGTTTTTATGCTCTTCCTTCGATTTTTGCAATATCTGCAGCCTTTGACTAAAGCAAATAGAACAATAAGCAAAGCCCTATTATAAGATTAGCAAAATATAGCTCTCAGAACTCCCCCTTCATCAGTGGCAAACAAGTTGCCAATTGTAGAAATTCCCCTGCCAAAATCTTCTAAAATCCCAGATTTTTCTAATGAATCTAATTCTGATATCAGATCAGAAATGTTTTTTGCAAATTCTTGAATTTTCTTCAAGCTAAATAATTCTGCAAAACCATTGATCTAATTGTTACTAATTTTATGTTAACACCTAATAAAGCTCCAGAAGTACTGGTTGCCTACTTGTCTACAATTGTTGTAAGCTTTCAAGTTGTTTTGTCATTTATTATAACTCCTACTGGTGATATGATTGCACCAAATTTTTCTCCCACTAATTGTGCTCCATTTTCTGTGCTACATGTATGTTTGTTTGATGGTGTCATTGCTCAAGCATCTATGCTATATCCATGATACATCTTAGGAAACAGCACAGCGGAATGGTAAATACCTTCCTAATCAGCAGGTAACTGGAAGTAAGCATCTTATCTAAAATCAAAATAAACTCAAGCTATTACTGTTACTTCTCCTTGTAAACTTTGCCATGATACTTTCATATGAGTGCTCGCAACTACTAATCCCACGTGTCTGGTTCTAGATAGATTTAATCTTTTGAAAATACATATATTTCCCTTTTGTCTTCTGTCTAATTTCACTTTTGGGTAAACCGTTTTCTTTTTTAATTCATCTTCTTGTTCCTTCCAAACATTTTACAAAATATTTTCCTCCTATTCTTACTGTGTGTAGGTCTCCTTACTTCTAATGTCATTATGAATACTTTCTCTAAAGGTCTCATAAGCAGTTTAAATTATTTTTGTAAGCCTTACCACTATCTATAGGCATGGATGGTCTAAAATAATACCAAGCTGTGTCCATTTCTTTTGCCTGTGAGTGTAAATTCATGCTCTTCTGTAATTGGACTCTTGAAAGCACTAAATCATAGTTCAAATTAAAAATATTCAAAGTGTTCTCACCTATAAAGAAAGCTAAGGTAAATACTACATGTGATCTCGTATGACAAAATTATGTGGTGGTAAGTAACTTCTTCTGCAACCATTGAAGGTAAGTTAGTACAAACATAACAGTCCTTTGTGTCCATAGTCTTTGTGTATTCAGGAACTAATTTAGAATAAACGTTAGCTGAATAATCTTCTTTATTGTAGTTCTCGAATGACGCTTTCAATTTCTCCTCATCTGTTGTGTGTGTAGATGTTGTAGGTACAAATGGAAACCTCATCTCCTCATTTGGTGCAAAAGAAAACCCTACTAATACTGCTAAAATTACTAACAATGATACTAAAAATGTAATGTCCATAATACTATTGATTCTATTTCTAAATAAATAGTCAGATAGATTAAGCAAAAATTTGGAAGCAATAATTCAACAGTTCAGTTTTTTTAAGCAGTCTCTTTATTTACAGCAATTTATGATTAGTCAACCTTAACCCTACTACGTGTTCTTCTAAAATGTTATCTCTACATTTGTACAGCTGCTTTGGACCTAGGAAAATCTTCTTAAAACAAAAAAAGGAATATTTCATTATAATTTTTTGTCCTTTCTCAATCAGTATTGTCTCTCAAATATCTCTCAAACGTTTGTTTGTTTTCAGAATTTGTTTTAAACAGCTTTACCCAGGTCTGTTTTAAAGAGATGTCATGGGGGATCAAACAATTCCGATCTCAGGTCACTCAATACATCCACAGACACATTCACCACTTAATTTACATACTAAGTCTACTCATCTCCAGAATACCTTTGACAAGGCACTGTTGCTCCTTTTGATCTCCTCAGTTTCTGTTGATCCTTCTCTGTGTCACTTGCACCACACAACTCTGTCTCTTCAGTCATAGTCGGTGGTATACGATCAACTGGCACACTTGTTCACAGTCTTCTTTGACCATAGTTTGGTGGCCATTCAGCATTGTGGGTGACTTTTCTTATTCCAGGACACTTTCTTTCAAGTGGATGATCTGTTGTTTCTGGTGCTGTCTCTACTGCTTTCTAAGCTTAGCTGAGATCAATAAAAAGGCTTGCAATCCTTTAGCCTGCAGTGGTTGTATCAGCTGTCTCAGCCGTCACAGTCTTTCTACTGTGGTATGGCAGAAGTCTAGCCTCAAATAAAATTTGCAGCCATCCACTTTCCATTTCGCATCAATATGTGATTTTTCTAATATAGCGTGCTGCAGGAAAAAGTTACAAAAATACGAAAATAGCCCTGGGTTTACAGATATCGTGACCCTGGTGCCTCTGCTACTCAAAAGGAAATCAGTGTGTCCACTGTATTTCTATATCCCAGTACTAGTTTGCGAGTTGAGTGAAGGCATTCCCAAATAGACTGACAATGAAACTCCAGACATCAAACTTTTTGGTGCCTTCCTCGATCCCTTGAACCCCAAAGGTTATTGCGCACTAGCTGATTCATGAATTCTTCTAACTTCCAATTAGTATCCACCAGATGCATTTCATGATCTATTCCAGTTTTGCTAATAGCCTTCATATTGGATTGTGGAGAGGTGAACCGACTTTCCATCTCTGTCATTCTGTTTGCAAACTCTGTCCAGGTTTTTGTCGCCTTTCGGACTTCCGCCTGCAGCTTCCGATTTGCTACCTATGCTCTGCGACTGTTGAACTTGGTCTACTCACGGTGAGACATGATACCTTGATATATAGCCTTAAATGGTATTAAATCACGTTGACCTGCCCGACCTGATTAGGCATTGACCATGTAGCCCTCAGACCTTGGCATTCCTATATAGTTCCATTTTAGCTTCAGCTCCTGCACAGTGCCTTTCGAGGGGGTTATGTTTATAATAGACTGCCAAGAGTCTCTCATATGATCGTCATCCCCTTCTTCATTTGACTCGCTCAGGCAGCCAACCAGGCTATCTCTTGATCCATCCCTCAGCTCGTATAGCGAGTAGAAATGCTCCACGACATCAGCTTCGCCCGATTGGATACTACAAGGTATCTGCCACCACCTAATGTCACTCCGTTATGCATACTGGTTTTCATGCGGACCACAGGCCCTGTCTCTGAGCTGTGGTTTTTCTGGGCGAGTATTGCCTTCTATATCCTTACATCCTTCACATGGTCTGGTTTCTCCCCCAACAGCTTGTGCTGTTGAATCCACCACCAGACATTCGGCTGCTAAGCTGGAGAGACTACACTCAAGCCCTCTCCCCTGTTTAGACTCTCCACTGACACCTTCACTGATCCCTCAGTCAGTTCCTTTTTTTAAAAAGTAGGCATAGGTGTGATTACACTTACTGGCCCTTTGATGACCACAGCACCTTGCACCCCAGTAGCTTCTACTGCCTCATGGCTTGATGAGCCTAAAAACAAATCTCGTTCCATACTTTGCGGGCTCCTGCTAGAGCTCTGGCCACGCTCCTACTTCTTTAAAAAAAAGTATGATGCCTTTTTGTTAGACCATGGGCCTCAGACAGAGAGATCAGTCTTAGCTATAGGAAGCTCTCCACTGCCACCGATGTCGTCACGCTTGAGGACGAGTTTCTCTCTCCCAGCCACACCGGCCTTATAGACTCATGGGATCACTGACATAATATCGACCTCAAAAATATCGAGATACCAAAATATCGAGGATAAAATATCGAGGGACAAAATATCGACTGCCTATCTTCAAACAGGTAAGTACTAAAATATCGACTCCAAAATATCGACTTACAAAAATATAGACTGTCAAAATATCGATTTTTTTAAATGTCTTAAAATTAAGTTAAACATAATATATATAAATATATTTAATATAAACTTAGAAATAATTATTAAATAAATGTAATATTAATAAATAATTAATATAAATTGAAAAATTATATCACCAAAAATAATACATATATATATATATATATATATATATATATATATATATATATATATATATATATATATAACATATTATTAAATAAACATATTAATATAATATAATTTAATTTAATTTAATTTCATTAAATAAATTTTATGTAAATTTAATTTTACTTTATTTTTACACTGTACCCCTGTACCCCAAAAACCCAAAACTGACCCTGAACCCTAAAAATGCCCCTTTACCCAAAAACTAATAACTGACCCTGAACCCTAAAAATACCCCTTTATCCAAAAACTAAAAACTGACCCTGAACCCTAAAATGCCCCTTTACCCAAACCTAAAAACTGACCCTGAACCCTAAAAATACCCTTTTATCCAAAAACTAAAAACTGACCCTGAACCCTTAAAATACCCCTTCACCCAAAAACTAAAAACTGACCCTGAACCCTAAAAATGCCCCTTTATCCAAAAACTAAAAACTGACACTGAACCCTAAAAATACCCCTTTATCCAAAAACTAAAAACTGACCCTGAACCCTAAAAATACCCCTTTACCCAAAAACTGAAAACTGACCCTGAACCCTAAAAATACCCCTTTACCCAAAAACTAAAAACTGACCCTGAACCCTAAAAATACCCCTTTACCCAAAAACTAAAAACTGACCCTGAACCCTAAAAATACCCCTTTACCCAAAAACTAAAAACTGACCCTGAACCCTAAAAATACCCCTTTACCCAAAAACTAAAAACTGACCCTGAACCCTAAAAATACCCCTTTACCCAAAAACCCAAAACTGACCCTGAACCCTAAAAATACCCCTTTACCCAAAAACCCAAAACTTACCCTGAACCCTAAAAATACCCCTTTACCCAAAAACCCAAAACTTAAATTTAATTTCCAAAACCAATTACTTTTATTCACGAAGTAAATTTTATTTAATGGTCAATTATTAATTAATTAACAAATTTAATTAATTAACATATTTAATTAGTTATTATTAAATTACTCCCCACCCTATCCCCCTATAAACTCACAACCCACTACAGAAATTAATTTACTAATTATTATTTATTTATTCTTTAAATATTTATAATTACCAATTATATTTTAATTATTTACCAAATAATAATTAATTAACAATTATTATTAATTTACATATTTAATTAATTAAATTTAAATTACTTCCCACCCTATTCCCCTATAAACCCACCACCCGCTACAGAAAATAATTTAATAAAATTAACATATTTATAAATTAATCAATTATTATTAATTACCAATTATATTTTAATTAGTTACCAATTATTAATTATTTCCAAATTATTTCTAAATAAATATCAGTAAATAAATAAACTTAATTCCCACCCTATTCCCCTATAAACCCACAGCCCGCTTCAGAAAATAAATTACCAAAATTACAATATTTATCAATTAATCAATTATAATTAATTACCAATTATATTTTAATTAATTACCAATTAATAATTATTTAACAATTAATTCTAAATAAATATCAATACATAAATTAACATATTTAATTAATTATAATTAAATTACTTCCCACACTATTCCCCTATAAACCCACAGCCCGCTTCAGAAAATAAATTACCAAAATTAAAATATTTATCAATTAATCAATTATAATTAATTACCAATTATATTTTAATTAATTACCAATTAATAATTATTTAACAATTAATTCTAAATAAATATCAATACATAAATTAACATATTTAATTAATTATAATTAAATTATTTCCCACCCTATTCCCCTATAAACCCCCAACCCGCTACAGAATAATATTACACAAAAAATTAAAAATATTATTAACTTACCTTAAATTCGATATTTTTGTTGTCTATATTATGTCTAGTCGATATTATGTCCACTCTATATTTTTTATTCGATATTATGTCCATTCTATTCGATGTAAAAAAAATGTAGTCGATATTTTTGTTGTCTATATTATGTCTAGTCGATATTATGTCCATTCTATATTTTTTACTCGATATTCTGTCCAGTCGAAATAAAAAACTCGATATTATGACTGCACACCAGACTCATGGTATCACTGCTCCACTGGTTTTGGGCCCATCCTTAACAGCAGGGAGGAAATGCCTCTGAAGAACCACCATGTGGCTGAGCTGCTGAGTCTCCATAAAAAACAACCTTCAGCCTAGATACAGCCTGCAGCGACCTCACACACTTCCAAGTCAGCACCTCGCCTTGGATTTACACGGTACAGCTTGTGTGCATGTTGTTTGTTGGAGGAGGAGTCACGTCTCAATCACTGCATCTGATCTCCTGGAGCAGGTCAGTGAAAAGAGGTTTGTCTGGCCGTCGTAACATGGCCCCCATCTTAACCCCTTCTTCAGAGAATTCAATGTTACTTTGCAAAATCACAGGAACTTGGACTGAAGCAACTCTTTGCAGAGAATGACCCCTTTCTCCTTCTAGCTGTCATATGAAACCCTACCCCACTCCCATCTGTTCCAGGATAGCATAGAGAAATCCCCATTCCATGCTATCAAATGCCTTCTCAATATCGATGGCAAATTTTGCTCCCTCCCCCCTGCTCGCCTCTAGTATGGATAGAAGCCACCTAATATTGAGAGTCTTGTTCCATCCTGGGATGAACCCCGCCTGGTCTGGGTGAATAAGAGAGGTCATATGGGGAGGCTAGTTTACTTAGTATTTTAAAGTCTAAGTTGAGCTTTGATAGCAGCCTGTAGGCCGCACAGTCTAGGGGGATTTCCTCGGCTTGAGCAGTGGGATCACTGATGGTTCGCATGTGGTCTTTGGGAGGATTCCCTCTTTTTTGGCTGCTGCATACATCTCTACTAGCCTGGGGCCAGTTCCTCAACATATGTGGCATAGAACTCTGTGGGGAGCTCATCTGTTCCCGGGGTCTTGCTCCTGGCAAGTCCTTTAATGGCTGCTCCTATTTCCTACGAGTTTTCAGCCCCCAGCTGGTCCGCATTATCTTTGGTCAGGGTCGGGAGGGGGAGAAGGGCCAGGTATTCCCTCACTGCTCCTCCTTCTCGAGTCTCCAAACTCTTGTATAATCGTTTATAAAATTCAATGAATCTGCAATTTATCTCAGTCGGTTTGTATGGAGGGTGTCCCATTTGACCAGCTATTTACAGTATAGTATTGCCTCTGTGGGCTGGGTTGGCCAGCAGGCCAGGAGTCTACCCACCTGATCTCTCTCCACATGTGTACGGTCCATATATGTT
Source organism: Lissotriton helveticus (assembly GCF_964261635.1). NCBI lineage: Eukaryota > Metazoa > Chordata > Amphibia > Caudata > Salamandridae > Lissotriton > Lissotriton helveticus. The sequence goes on along the minus strand of NC_136057.1, from coordinate 687,329,363 downwards.
TTATAGTCAAAACCTCTCAGTCGTTCTGCCTGGACGGCTACTTCCTCCTTCGTGTCCAAATGCTCCTGACAGCTCTGGGCGTTCAGGTCTTTGTTTCTCTATGTCATGTAGCTCCCGATCTGCCCTTTCCACATCTGCAATTAGTGCCCAGGGGACCCCAATGGATGTCGCCATGCACCATTCCCCGATTACAGATTTAAAGGCTTCCCATTCCAACTACCTAGAGTCGGTGGAATCATCATTGTCAGAGAAGTAGGAAGTTATGTGTTCCCTAGCCTCCTGCAGGAAGGCCTGGTCCTCTAGCGCTTCAGGTTCAAGATGCCAGGTAGGGATGGGCTGGTGTTTCAGACTGAGGCACTGTTCTTGATGCAGATTTAAAGTAGTAGCTTCAACCTGCTGATAAATAGAATGCACCACATTAGTCAATCCTTTGTAGTCATAGATTATCATGTCATCTGTGAGGTTCAAAAGTGCATTCACAGGTTCAGCAGGCAGTATCATTGCACGCCCCATGAAGATCTCATTAGGGTATAACCTAGACTTCCTATCAGGGATATTTCAAAGAAACATCAACACCAATGGTAAAGCATCGGACCATAACTGCCCAAAATCATGGACAACACCAAAGCCATACTGACTATCTGTCAATATAGTCACTCTCAATCGTGATGTCAGACTGCAAGTTCAGCTCTGATAAGTGCAATTGGTTTTGTAACACCTCGAAGCTCTGTATTTCCACAACATGGTGCCTTTATTGTTTCTTAGACATGACAAAAATTACCCATTCATCTTTAATGTCTGGCTTTGACTTGGTGCATAAGTCCATGGCATCTAGACAATCATGTTCAACTTCAACATCGCTAAAATTTTCATTTATAGGTGACAAATTAGCAATGCTCCACATTCTCAGCTGTCAGGATCTGCTGCTCATACTTAGTGAATCTACTCTTGGTCATGTACTGAGTTTTCATTCTGATGAGCAATAGTTGCACGGAGTGATGGAACATAACAGTTAAAGGATGTCCCATGACTATGTTCTCACGTCTCTCAAAGCTCACACCAACAGCCATGGGTGCTTTACGACAGCCAGGCAGTCCTGCAGCTACAGGGTCCAGGGCATCGGAAAAATAATCCACAGGTCTTCATGCATCTGAGTAAGCACTAATAGAGGACAGCTCTCTCTGGCACTTCAAAACAATGTGAACATATACTGTAATCGGACATTCTTAGTGACAGAGAAATTATCTCAGCTTAAAGAAAGCTTTCAAGCACTTGTAATCCCATGGAAGTAGATCAAGCGCATCTTTGTTTGTCATCCTCAGTAAAGGCTTAGCTACTAAGAAAACGTTTGGTATCCACTGCCTACAGTAGCCAATCATTCCAACAAACATTCTGACATCTCTTGGTGTTCAAGGTGGATTCATATGAAGAATCGCCTCTATGCTCTCTGGTGACACCTTTCACACTCCTTTCTCAATGATATGTCCCAAATACTAGACTTCTTTTTGACAGTATTGCAGTTTACCTGGAGACACTTTGTGCCCATGTTCATCCAGGTGGATGATATCCCTTTTGCAAGCTGCTCATATATCTAATGTTACAAGTTGGTCATCAATGTACTGCACAAGAAATGAATTGTAAGGCATCTGCAGTGACCAAGATTGTTTTTAAGATTTGATTGAAAAAAGAGGGGCTCTCTGTACACTCATTTGCAACTCGGCACTATGCCAAAACTCTCTCTCGGAACATGAAAGAGAATTGGAATTGGGTATCTCTCATACAATGGAATAGAAAAGAAGGCCTGGCAGAAATGCAGAACAGAAACCCATTCTGCAGTGCTCTGAATCTGAAAAAGTATGTTGGCTGGATTCAGTAACATGGGAGAACATGGGTCAACAATGCTGTTAATCTTTTGAAGGCCGTTCACAATCTGATATTTACCATTGGCTTCTGCAAACCCAAGATCGGAGAGTTGCAAGGCATTCCGACAATTTCTTTTAGAATCCCTTTATTCAACATGTCTTCAATTATGGGTGTTATTCCTGCAATCATTTCCTGTATCAAATTGCATAGTGGTGTTCTTGGATACACCACATTATGTAACTCGGATAGGTTATACAACTTTAATCAGTCCAATCTCCTACCCTATAAAATCCAATATTTCTGGGTTCACTATCTCTTTTAAATCAGAGGCAATTCTGTTCTCACTGGATACGATCCTACAGCTGTGTCTTGTAGGGCCATTTTAAACACTACATCTTCATCACATGTTTGAAACTTGACACAATCCAGTGTAAATAAACTTGTGCAATTTAACTTGCACAATAATTCTCTCCATAACAGGTTTTCAGGACTCGAATCAAGACAATGAATTTATGTTTTTCCTCAAATGAACTTTTTTTTACAGGGACCTTTTCTGAAACTAGGTTTCTTATCTGTTTATTTGAAATTCTACAACTTGTATCTTCTTTCCCCAGAGGCGTAGGTCTGGGACTTTTGATGTACTAAAAGTGGTTCCAGAAGCACTGATGTCGATGAAAAATTATACTTGATGGCCATTAACTTCTCATTCTACAAATGGTCCACTCTGGTCTATTTCCAGGACTGAAACAAGCATGCAATATTCCTCTCTCCTCAGACACCATCATTGGGAATTATCGGAGGCCAAACTTTAATGCTTTGGGCATCTGATGCATATAAATTTTAGGATTTTCCATATTTTGTGGGGTCATCGAGGCTTGAGGAACCTGTATCATTGGAACCTGTTTCTGTATTGACACTTGCATATGCTGAACTGGTACATTTTGTATCTGCTTTTGATTTACTCCCTGCATTTGAACATTTGGGTTTACTCTATCTGGATTCAACCTAAACTCCCTCTTTCACTGCTCGATCTCATTACAGAAATTGAGTCATTTTCTTCAGCACTGCAACATCTACACCAGAATTCAGATCAACGGGAACACCTCTTCCTCTACCCTTTGAAACTTCTAATCCTTTTGAATGCCTTGATTCTGCATTCCAACATTTTACATTCCACCTTGCATTCCACCTTATTTTCGATGCAAACAACTCATTCTGAAAACCTTTCTGACCAAACTTCATTTGGGTTAACATGAATTTCTTATAAAGCTTTTTCTGCTTTATCTCTTGTTTGTCACTGAAATACTTTGCATACCTCAAGATCTCATCTAACGGTTTTGTCTGCCAGATCTCTGGTGGTCTTAATCCAATAACAAACTGAGACACAAAAAGTCCCATATCACTCGGTTCAAGATATTCTCTTCCACTGTATTGTTGAAACACGTACGGCAACCGCTCATAGTAATCATCAAGTGATTCTTTTGACACCTGTGAAGTTCTTGTAATCTTTACTGTTAGACCTGTCAGCCCTTTGGGTGGTCCCTTCTATTATTTGTTTATTTTTGTCCCCTTTTTGCCCCTCAATCCTTTCATTTTTGATGTCCACTGAAATTTTTAGGTGTTGACCTGGGGGTGAGGTACTCCTTGACCCCATGGTTCCTCATAGGCCTAGAAATCCCTCCTTTTCTGAGGGCAAGCTTAGTTACCCAAAATGGTGGCCAGTAACTGCCATAACGGTTACTTCAGGAAAGGGACCCATAGGATAGCATAGGGAGGCTCTAGAACCTTCCAGCTGGTTCCAGTAGCCTGAGGCCTTCCTATATAAAGGCCAGTGTGAGGTCAGCCATTTTGTAGTGTTCAGTGAATGGTTGTTTGGAACCTGATCAGAAGAGGAGTGAGGCGATCTTGTGGGGAGGAAGACGCACTGAATTGGGGAGATCGACTTCTGAGCCGGCTGCCTCCTTAAGTGACGAGACCCCCTACTCATCGACCAAGCCCTGCTTTGGTGGGATTGTTTCTGGCTCCCTGCTTATCAAGTGCACCTAGGCTACCCTCTGGATGCGGTGGGAAGTTGACCTGGAGCATCACTGAATAGAAGTATTATTGATGGAGGAGTCACTCACTGCGGTAGAGTCCCTGAAGTGCTGAGAGAGAGTTCCCCAGCGGTAGCGTAACCAACAGCTGTGAGGGCGCGTGCCTGCCGTATGAGAATTCCTTCGGAGTTGTGAGGGGAAGTCTAGCGAGCGAAGTACAGCGGAAGCGAGAGATCTCCACAGCTGTTATTGCCGTGTCGGAAGGGGTGGAGAAGAGCGGATGGAGGCCGGCTGTGGGCGGAGTCCTGAATTCCTTCAGAGACGGCGAGGGAAGCCCCCCGGAAGAGCGGACGAAGGCCGGCTGTGGGCGGAGTCCTGAATTCCTTCAGAGACGGCGAGGGAAGAACCCCGGAAGAGCTGAGTGCTGCCCTGAAGATCGGCGAGACAGACGCGGTACAGACGCGGTAAGATCGTGCCTCATGTAACCAGGGGAGGGCGGTCCACCAACAGCGGAGCCTTCCGCGGTACTGAGAACTGTACGGGCCCAGCTGAAGAACGGGTTAACGGAACCACATAACTACAGTAAGAAGGGTCATCGGTGGGGCGGGAGAAGGAAGCTGTATTCAGTCCTCTGATCCCCCATCTAATGACTCGCATCACCATCGGTGCTCGGTTACTGCAGGACTGACACCTCCGAAGATCTTCGGGGTCCAGTCGAGGGTTGATGCAGGTATACAACGGGTGCCGAGCGTCGAGGGCGGTGTGCCAATTACGCTCCCACCCCCCTCCTGTGACCCATGGTGTGAATCCTTGACACTAAAAAGTGCAGAAACCGTAAGTTCGGAAGCCTCCTAAACCAGGAGTAATTAGGAAGACACTATTTTCTTCCTAATTTTTAGCACTTTTCACTTTTTTGTTATTTTTCACTTTCATGCCCCTAGGTAAGGGTGGGCCTTAGAGAGTCCATACCACCAGGGTTTAATATACACTGAGTCCTGATGAATGCCAGGTAAATTCATACCGTTTCGTGGCTGAAACATGTCGACTGATATTAGGAAACTACCACTTAATTAAATGTGGACGAATTTCCTACACATAATTTTTATCTATAAGTCCTTAGTGATCATTATAATAAAGTTAATTTTGATACACTACTGACTCTTTTTAATAAAAACCATTCACCACTCACTTAATTTTCTTTGCACAACACTGCCTTAACCCACCAACCCGCTCCGCAGTAGATCTGGCGTTGAAGCACACAAAAGAGACGCTAGGTCTCTTTTGTGGGGCCCGATGATGAAGCATGTCATCACTAGGTGGTGAGTGAGGGCTTTCCTTAACGCCTTAAGTGAAGTCGTCTACCTGCTCCTAACGGTGGTTCATTACTAACATGGAACACTCTTGTCTTGTTTATTGATTCATCCTGGGGTATAAGAGTGTCCCACTACTCTCCCTGCCTCTCTTCTTGTTTTGACACACCTCCCAAGTGTTGCCAAGCTGAGGGAGGTTATTCTGAGAGATGGAACCTGTGAAATAGACAGAGTCTGTTCCAGAGAGGAAAGTGGGGCTACCTAAGAGTCACGTAAGGTGAGCAGGGAGGGTAAAAGGAATCCAAGTACCTTCCATTGACCAATGCGGGGAGGGGATTCAGAGTGACCCTGAGCAATAAATTACCTAAAAAGAGTGCCACAAAGAAGATTAACTGACTGTGGGACAAGACGAAGTGTCTTATATTGTATAAACCAATGAGAAATCTTTGCCAGTGAACCATTGAGGGGAATAAGACTAATGTTATTTTGTGCCTCATGTATTAAATGGTATTCCTGTATTGAGCCAAGGTGCTAAAGGGTTAAGCGGGGTAAAATTGATGAAATTTGTATCCTGCCATTAAAAATAACCTTGAACCTCCGAGGGTAAGGATCAACTGTGATTAATTGTGTAGATAAGTGATAATTACTAGTTGCTGCAAATGAAGCTGTGGAATCCTTCCTTCTGAGAAAAGAAATGTTGTGTGTGCAAAACTGAGCTAGTGCCTATATATACGTACCCCAGTGTGGAGCTAATTTGTGTATGTATTGAAACTTCATTTTCTGGGGAACAAAGAGATTATTTTTTATAAAACAGCTCGTATTTTCCTAAGACTGGTGTAGTGTCATTCTTTTCTAGTGGATGGGCGCCGTGTTACTATAAGGGTACGACGCAAGCTTAACACTTTATGCCTTTGGGAAAGACCTTCATACTTTGCGCCAAGCTACCCTATGTAGTCTGGTAACCCCAGGTCTAACATAATTGGTGTCTAGCGGTGGGATAAGAACTGTGCTTGCGTCCACTCAATAGTAACGTAGTGTACTCCATAGACCTACACCTGGAGTTTTCTCCTGGCTGACTCCCTAATTATAGTTTTATTTTTCCAAATTTACTCCTGGTGGTGGGTGAGGTAGCTTCTAATTATCCTCTTAATTAATTCCTTCCAAGTGGCTGTCCCTGACTCTCATTGGCAAAATGGAATTTGTTCTGGAAGAATTAGAGACCTATACTGTGGCTCAACTCCGAGAATTTTGTCAAAATATGGGAGTGTTCTTCAAGCGTGGTGCTAAAAAGGGTGAACTCAAAACCAGCTTGAGAGCATGGGTGGCAGCTCACCCAGATGGGAAGGAGGAGGAGGAGGAGACAGAGCGGGACACTGTCATTGGGATAGATGTGTTGTACCAACCTGAGAGGGAGAACCTACTGACAGGTCCCAGAACACTCTCAAGGGAGGGCAGCAGTGTTTCCGTGAGAAGTTTGACTGAAGCCGAACTAACAGACAGGAGGGAGAAAAGACAGTTGAAGTGGGAGTTAGCCCGGTTGGAAAAGGAGAGGGAGGAGCATAGGATGGCTCATGAGTTGAAACTCAGAGAGTTAGATCTCAAAGCCCTACAGGCAGGGACTCCCAGTACTCCTAATGGTGGCAGCGAATCCAAAGATACAACCAGGGAATCCAGACCCTATTTACCAAAGGACGTAGTTGCCAGCTATAGCGCAGGGGATGACATCGCCAAGTGGCTGGCCGCCTATGAGGTCTCCTTAAGAGCCCATGGGATACTGGAGAAACACTGGGGGGGGTGGCTTGTATAAATACATGCCTCCTGCAGGAAGGGATACCCTATTGGCCCTCGAGCAGGGAGAGCAGACCCACTACCCCACCATGAAAGTGGCGCTAATAAGAAAGTTTGGACTGACTCCAGAGAAATATCGGCAAAAGTTTAGGGGTAGTCACACACTAGGCACGCAGAATTGGGTGGATTTCTTGGACTACGCAAAGAAGGCATTAGAGGGTTGGGTACAACGCAGCGAGGTGAGGGACTATGAGGGGTTGTGTGACCTTATTCTCAAGGAGCACCTACTCGAGAAATGTTTTCCCGAGCTGCGTCAACACCTGGTGGACAGCAAGCTGACCAACCCCCGGAAGCTACCTATTGCAACAACACATCATCAGTAGGGTAAAACTAACCTGTCTCACGACGGTCTAAACCCAGGCTAGGGCTAGTACCCGGGTGTCCTCAAAGGGGACTGGAGGGGATTCCCAAAGGACCGGACAGGGCGCCCCCCAGAGGAAAGAGGGGGGAGATAAAAAGAGGGAGTTCTCAAAAGGCCCCCAAAACAGTTTCCAGGGAAAGGGAACAGGATTCACCCCTAATGCTAACCCGCCCAGAAATCCTCATCCTGGCCAAAGTCAGCAGCCAAGGGTTGTCCACTGCTTTGAGTGTGGTGGCGTTGGACACTATAAGGGAGATGTCAAGTGCCCAAAGAGACCACCCCCTCCCACTGGAGGAAAAGCCCCGGGAGTAGCTAGTGTAGTGCTCGGGGAGGAGTTGCCCTTAGATAAGGGGGGGAGTGGGCGGGTGTCACCTTAGTGTCCCTGGGAGATCGGGAGATGGTTCCTAAGATCCAGGTGCCCTCAAATACTGCAAAGTATGGGCAGTGGGTCACCATCAATGGCCAAAGAGGGGAGGCTCTGAGAGACACAGGAGCCAGTATGACTATGTTAAGGAGTCAACTGGTATCTCCAGAGCAGGTGATTCCACATGTACTCCACCCCGCCGCGATGGCTGACGGCAGATTGGGCCACTACCCTGTGGCCGAGGTTCCATTTGAGTGGGAAGGGGTTGCAGGTTCACTTCGAGTTGCCGTAAGCCCTGCCGTGCCAGTCGATTGTCTGCTGGGGAATGATATGGAGCACAATGCTTGGAAGGAGGTGGAATACCGGACTCATTCTGAGATGCTGGGTACACCTGACTGGGCCTGTGCTAGCACAAGGTCCACGACTACCCGGAGGGGGAGTTCGCTTCGGCTGGAGCCTGGAACAAGGGCCCAGCCAGCTGCTAAAAAGGGAAAGAACCGAGGACAGGAGAAGCCTGCCTCGGCTTCCACGCCCCATGAGACAGATAGGCCACCTGTGGTGGTGGACCAGGAGTCCGTGGAGGGGGAAGTTGTCTCCCTGGAGAACTTACCTATCCCTGTTGAGTGGCATGTGGAAGGAGGGCCTACCAGGGAGGAGTTTTGTAAGGGCCAGAAGGAGTGCCCTACCCTTGAGGGACTGAGGCGGCAGGCCGAAGCCCAGGCAGCAGGGAACGTTACTGGGAGTTACCATATTTACTGGGAGGATAGACTCCTCTACAGTGAACCTAAGGCACCCGTGCATGGTTCATCACGGGCCTTGGTTGTCCCTCAACGTTACCGGGCCTTTCTTTTAGAATTGGCTCATGAGATACCCTTGGCAGGACACTTAGGACAGGACAAGACCTTTGCCCGGCTTGTCCCCCACTTTTACTGGCCTCTGATGAGGGTGGCATCCGACACATACTGTCGGTCATGTGTATCTTGCCAAGCCAGTGGGAAAACAGGGGTGAAGCTGAAAGCTCGCCTGGAACCACTTCCTGTTGTTAGCACCCCCTTTGAAAGGGTGGGCCTCGACATTGTAGGGCCATTGGATCCACCAACTACAGCTGGTCACAGGTTTATCCTGGTTCTGGTGGATCACGCCACACGGTACCCAGAGGCAATTCCTCTGAGGACCATTACTGCACCTGCAGTGGCTAGGGCCCTGATGGGGATCTTTACCCGAGTGGGTTTCCCCAAAGAGGTTGTGTCCGACAGGGGGACCAACTTTATGTCAGCATACATGCGGGCTATGTGGAAGGAGTGTGTAGTTACCTACATGTTTACCACTCCTTATCACCCACAGACCAATGGTCTAGTGGAAAGGTTCAACAAGACCTTGAAAGGCATGATAAGAAGTCTGCCTGAGAGCCTGCGGAGGAAATGGGACGTCCTCCTACCCTGTCTGTTGTTTTCCTACAGGGAAGTTCCACAGAAGGGAGTGGGCTTCAGCCCCTTCGAGCTTCTGTATGGGCACCCTGTGCGTGGACCTCTCAGCCTGGTGAAAGATGGATGGGAAAAGTCTCCCAGGAAGCTTCCCCAGGATGTGGTGAGCTACATGCTGGCCTTCCGGAGCCAAATGGCTAAGTTGTGGAAGCAAGCTACTGACAACTTGGAAGCCAGTCAAGCAGTGATGAAGGAGTGGTATGACCACAACGCTCACCCGGTGGAGTTGGAGCCTGGCCAGAAAGTGTGGGTGATGGAATCTGGAGAGCTTAGTGCCCTCCAGGATCGCTGGACAGGCCCCTTTGAGGTGATGGAGAAGAAGGGTAAGGCCACTTATCTGGTGGATCTTAAGACCCCTCGACAGCCCCTACGGGTGCTGCATGCCAATCGTCTCAAACCCCACCATGAGAGGCCCGAGGTCATTTTGATGATGGTGACTGATGGAGGAGAGGAAGCGGAAAGCGAGCCTCTCCCGGATCTCTTTTCGTCTCAGGAAAAGGATGGGTCGGTGGAGGGAGTAATTGTCTCCCCATCCCTAACTCCTGAGCAGCGAGAGGACTGCCGCCAGGTCTTGGAGCAGTACTCCTCGCTGTTCTCCCTTGTTCCGGGAAGGACCCACCTGTGTACCCATGATGTGGACACAGGAGACAGCCCACCAGTGAAGTCTAAGACCTACCGGCTGTCAGACAAGGTGAAGGCCAGCATCCACAGTGAAATTACAAAGATGCTGGAGCTAGGAGTAATTGAACCTTCCAGTCCGGTGGTTTTGGTACCAAAAGCTGCCCCACCGGGCACCACTCCAGAACTGAGGTTTTGTGTGGACTACCGGGACTGAATTCAGTGATCAAAACTGATGTGCATCCGATCCCTAGGGTGGATGAACTTATTGACCGGTTGGGAGCTGCCCAATACTTGAATACCTTTGACCTTACTTCAGGGTACTGGCAGATCTCCCTTACAGATGGAGCAAAGGAAAGGTCAGCCTTCTCCATGCCTGAGGGCCACTACCAGTTCTGCGTAATGCCCTTTGGGCTCAAGAACGCCCCTGCCACCTTTCAGCGGCTGGTGAACCAGGTCCTCTCTGGGATGGAGGCTTTCTCCGATGCTTATCTGGATGACATTGCTGTCTTCAGTAGCAGTTGGGAGGATCATTTGTGTCACTTACAAGCTGTTCTCCAGGCCCTGAAACAGGCTGGCTTGACAATAAAGGCCAGTAAATGTCAGATCGGGCAGGGGTCAGTTGTGTAACTAGGCCACTTGGTGGGTAGGGGAACGGTGCAGCCCCTCCAGGCAAAAATTGAGGCTATCATGGCCTGGGAGCCCCCCAAGACCCAAACTGAGGTCCGAGCTTTCCTGGGCCTCACAGGTTACTACCGTCGCTTTTTGAAGGGGTATGGCACTATTGTGGCACCCCTCACTGAGCTCACATCTAAGAAACAACCTCAACGGGTAGTCTGGACGGAGGCTTGTCAGCAGGCCTTTGAGAAGTTGAAGCAAGCAATGTGTGCAGCTCCAGTTCTAAGGGCCCCGGATTTCTCCAAGGAGTTCATTGTCCAGACAGACGCATCAGAGCATGGCATTGGGGCAGTGTTATCGCAACTCAATGAAGAGGGTCTGGAACAGCCTGTTGTCTTCCTGTCTAGGAGACTGCTTCCCCGGGAACAGAAGTGGAGTGCAATAGAGCGGGAAGCCTTTGCGGTGGTATGGGCTCTGAAGAAGTTGCGGCCATACCTGTTTGGCTCGTACTTCCTGGTTCAGACAGACCACTGACCCCTTCGTTGGCTGATGCAAATGAAGGGAGAGAATCCCAAGCTGTTGAGATGGTCCATCTCCCTACAGGGAATGGACTTCCGGGTGGAACATCGGCCTAGAGTGGACCACGCCAATGCAGACGGTCTCTCCAGGTATTTCCGCCTTATTGAGGAGAACTCCCAAGGGGTTGGGTAGCTCTCCCCACTTTCAGCTGGGGGGGACGCGTGTTAGACCTGTCAGCCCTTTGGGTGGTCCCTCCTATTATTTGTTTATTTTTGTCCCCTTTTTGCCCCTCAATCCTTTCATTTTTGATGCCCACGGAAATTTTTAGGTGTTGACCTGAGGGTTAGGTACTCCTTGACCCCATGGTTCCTCATAGGCCTAGAAATCCCTCCCTTTCTGAGGGCAAGCTTAGTTACCCAAAATGGTGGCCAGTAACTGCCATAACGGTTACTTGAGGAAAGGGACCCATAGGATAGCATAGGGAGGCTCTAGAACCTTCCAGCTGGTTCTAGTAGCCTGAGGCCTGCCTATATAAAGGCCAGTGTGAGGTCAGCCATTTTGTAGTGTCCAGTGAATGGTTGTTTGGAACCTGATCAGAAGAGGAGTGAGGCGATCTTGTGGGGAGGAAGACGCACTGAATTGGGGAGATCGACTTCTGAGCTGGCTGCCTCCTTAAGTGAAGTGACCCCCTACTCATCGACCAAGCCTGCTTTGGTGGGATTGTTTCTGGCTCCCTGCTTATCAAGTGCACATAGGCTACCCTCTGGATGCGGTGGGAAGTTGACCTGGAGCATCACTGAATAGAAGTATTAGTGATCGAGGAGTCACTCACTGCGGTAGAGTCCCTGAAGTGCTGAGAGAGAGTTCCCCGGTGGTAGCGTGACCAACAGCTGTGAGGGTGCGTGCCTGCCGTATGAGAATTCCATCGGAGTTGTGAGGGGAAGTCTAGCGAGCGAAGTGCAGCGGAAGCGAGAGATCTCCACAGCTGTTATCGCCGTGTCGGAAGGGGTGGAGAAGAGCGGACGGAGGCCGGCTGTGGGCGGAGTCCTGAATTCCTTAAGAGACGCGAGGGAAGCACCCCGGAAGAGCGGACGGAGGCCGGCTATGGGCGGAGTCCTGAATTCCTTCAGAGACGGCGAGGGAAGAACCCCAAAAGAGCTGAGTGCTGCCCTGAAGATCGGCGAGACAGACGCGGTACAGACGCGGTAAGATCGTGCCTCATGTAACCAGGCGAGGGCGGTCCACCAACAGCGGAGCCTTCCCCGGTACTGAGAACTGTACGGGCCCAGCTGAAGAATGGGTTAACGGGACCACATAACTACAGTAAGGAGGGTCATCGGTGGGGCGGGAGAAGGAAGCCGTATTCAGTCCTCTGATCCCCCATCTAATGACTCGCATCACCATCGGTGCTCGGTTACTGCAGGACTGACACCTCCCAAGTGTTGCCAAGCTGAGGGAGGTTCTTCTTAGAGAGGGAACCTGTGAAATAGACAGAGTCTGTTCCAGAGAGGAAAGAGGGGCTACCTAAGAGTCACGTAAGGTGGTGAGCAGGGAGGGTAAAAGGAATCCAAGTACCTTCAATTAACCAATGCGGGGAAGGGAATCAGAGTGACCCTGAGCTATAAATTACCTAAAAAGAGTGCCACAAAGAAGATTAACTGACTGTGGGACAAGACGGAGTGTCTTATATTGTATAAGACACGCGCATGCCACAGCTCCTAGCGCGACCGGGATGAGGAAACTGATCGCTGTGTACTGATTTTAAATTACACGACGCCTGATCTTATTTTAAAAATTGAATCTTGACATTGACACTGTCTTTTTAAATTGATTTAAAAGCACGTTTGTATTTGTACCTCGCTGTCTGTGGTGTTAACTGGCGCTCCTGCTACCCCGGTCCACCGCAAGCACTCTGCTTGATTGACGTGGAGGGTGCAGGGCGCTTCCTACTTCCGGGTTCCTTTGCCGGTGCTGGACAGGGATTGGTTAGAGGGGAGGGAGGCGCTGCTGAATGCTAGCGCGGCCCCTACAAAGCCCCAGAGAATCCAGACACTCGTCCTAAGACACGCGCATGCCACAGCTCCTAGCGCGACCGGGATGAGGAAACTGATCGCTGTGTACTGATTTTAAATTACACGACGCCTGATCTTATTTTAAAAATTGAATCTTGACATTGACACTGTCTTTTTAAATTGATTTAAAAGCACGTTTGTATTTGTACCTCGCTGTCTGTGGTGTTAACTGGCGCTCCTGCTACCCCGGTCCACCGCAAGCACTCTGCTTGATTGACGTGGAGGGTGCAGGGCGCTTCCTACTTCCGGGTTCCTTTGCCGGTGCTGGACAGGGATTGGTTAGAGGGGAGGGAGGCGCTGCTGAATGCTAGCGCGGCCCCTACAAAGCCCCAGAGAATCCAGACACTCGTCCTAAGACACGCGCATGCCACAGCTCCTAGCGCGACCGGGATGAGGAAACTGATCGCTGTGTACTGATTTTAAATTACACGACGCCTGATCTTATTTTAAAAACTGAATCTTGACATTGACACTGTCTTTTTAAATTGATTTAAAAGCACGTTTGTATTTGTACCTCGCTGTCTGTGGTGTTAACTGGCGCTCCTGCTACCCCGGTCCACCGCAAGCACTCTGCTTGATTGACGTGGAGGGTGCAGGGCGCTTCCTACTTCCGGGTTCCTTTGCCGGTGCTGGACAGGGATTGGTTAGAGGGGAGGGAGGCGCTGCTGAATGCTAGCGCGGCCCCTACAAAACTCTCAGATGCATAACACGCGCAGCGTTGACGCGCAGCGAACGCGCCGATCCCGCGCGGGCCCAGGGCGTGACACTCTTCCGAAATCTACTACCCTGAGGCACGCTTATGAGCGCGACGAACTCTTGGCACTTCGGCATGCCTTGCCTCAGAGAGCTGATCCGCCTATATATTCCCATTCCCCCCTCCTAGCTGAGGGAGCTGAGAGGATTCACTCCGCTACTAAAGGGAAGAATGACCTGGTTGTAGGGCTACTGAATTGTAGATCCCTCCCACGCCATGCTATAGAAATCAACCTACTCATCCAGGATCTGGCATTAGATATCTTGTTTCTAACGGAAACATGGCTAACTCCCAGTTCCGATGCGGATATCGTGGAAGCTCTTCCACCGGGCTACCTTATCTGTCAGGTGGACAGACCAGAGGGACGAGGGGGCGGCCTCGCCATTGTATACAGGAGCATGTTTGGTTGCAGGACGTATAGTGGCCAACTCTCGGATTGTGAGAGTTGTCACTTCGCCCTCAGGATATCCCCGACAACATCAATATCGGGTCTGCTGATTTACCGGCCTCCGGGAGCACTGGGTAATTTTGTGAGCTCCCTGGTAGAATCAGTGACAGCCCTGGCCGCAGTAACGGCCAATTTCATGGTGTTGGGTGATCTCAATCTTCACTTCAACGAGCCCACTGACCAAACGGCGCAGGACCTCCAGAGCGACTTACAGGAGCGCGAGTTGGTCTTAATTAACACCGGCCCCACCCACGAAAAGGGACACCTACTTGACCCGATGTTCTCTAACATTCCCCGCTTCACAGCTAAGCCGGCTCTCCCCCTCCCATGGTCAGACCATTTTTTGGTATCAGCTCTGTGGCAAATCGACCTTCCTCCCACAAGGACCAAACAGGCCTTCCTAGTGGATAGAGCCTGGGCCAGACTATCAGTCGATAACTGGACCTCTATATTGGAAAATTCGCCTCCCCCTCCTGAGTCGGATCCCGTTAAGGCCGATGCCAATATCAACAGCTGGTTCTCCGCCTCTTTGGACGCTCTAATCCCTAAAAAGAGAGTTCCTAAGAGGGACAAACGAGTTGGCTCGGCTCCGTGGTACTCCGGAGAACTTCGCACCCTCAGGAAGGGATGTAAAAGGTTGGAGAGGTTATGGAGGATGAATTGGGAAGTTTCTAGGAGAGAAGAATATAGGGCTGCAATCAGGGGCTATAAGTCCGCCCTGCGTAGCGCGAAAGCCCTATTCTTCGATGATCGCATTAAATCTGCTTCAAGCTCTTCCAGGGAGAGTTTCAAAGTGGTCAAAGAACTGCTCAAAGTTCCGGAGCCGGATGTGTTGCATGATAAACAAAAAAGCACACAACTGGCTGAGTTCTTCCACACAAAAATTGAGATGATCTTAATCTCTCTGCCCCAGCCGAATCCATCTCAGGACATCTCCAAGCAGGATGTGGGACTTCGGGCCAGAGAGAACGCTTTCCACATTGACACCTTTGGTCCAGTATTAGTGAGCGACGTTGCCAAAACTTTATCGTCGATTAAAAGTGGTTCTCCCATGGACCCGGTCCCCATGAAGTTTCTCAAGCAGGCAATAGCGTCCATTGCAGCTCCCATAACAGACCTTATGAACGCTTCTTTCGCTCAGGGTGTGGTGCCACCCACTTGGAAAATGGCTGTTGTTAAGGCTCTTTTAAAAAAGGCCAATTTGGACCCCAAAGATCTGGCGAATTTTAGACCGATCTCGCTCTTGCCGGGCCTCGGCAAAGTTGCTGAACGATTGGTCAACAGGCAGCTGTCAGCCTTTCTGGAGTCGAATGGACTCCTTCGACCATCACAAACTGGATTTCGCCCAGGGCAGGGCACAGACACGGCCCTCTTGGCAGTAGTCGAAGAGACAAGATGCATCCTTGACTCAGGTGGGTCAGTGGCGGTGATCCTCCTGGACCTAAGCGCGGCGTTCGACACTGTGAACCATCAGGTGTTGATCCGACGGCTGGCTGAGGTAGGGGTCTCCGGGGCGGCCCTGCAGTGGCTGAGATCTTTTCTTTCGAATCGTTCCTACCAGGTGTGGGATGGCCCCGAGAGATCCAAATCCATTCCCCTCCAGTGTGGAGTGCCACAGGGCTCGTCATTGAGCCCTACATTATTTAATGTATA
This sequence comes from Lissotriton helveticus, assembly GCF_964261635.1. Taxonomy (NCBI): domain Eukaryota; kingdom Metazoa; phylum Chordata; class Amphibia; order Caudata; family Salamandridae; genus Lissotriton; species Lissotriton helveticus. Next base: position 687,313,418 of record NC_136057.1, on the reverse strand, counting down.
TATGGCCCCCCTGGAGGACGTAGTATCCCCATATGACATCAAAATCGTCAGCTATGCTGACGATACGCAGCTAGTGGTTTCCTTATCACATCTGGCCGACAATCCTGACATCTTGAACTCCTGCCTGGCAGATGTTCATACTTGGATGGGAGATTCCTCCCTTAAGTTAAACGGCTCAAAAACGGAAATACTGCTGCTGGGGAGTAAAACTACTCTTCTCCCGCCGCTTAGCTGGCCGGGATGTATGGGCGATCCCCCGGCCCCCAAGGATGCGATCAAAAGCCTTGGAGTCTGGCTGGAACCAGACTTGTCTTTCCGCACCCAAGCCAAGAAAACAGCAGGAGTATGTTATGCCCTGCTCAGGTCGGCTCGGAAAATCTTCCCCCTACTTCCGGTAACATCGAGGAAGCTGTTGATTCAGGGTCTCATAACATCTAGACTCGATTATTGCAACGCCATCTTTTTAGGCGCCCCTGAATCAACCTTTAAGACTCTTCAACAGGTCCAAAATGCAGCGGCAAGGCTGCTCACGGACATTCCGAGGAAACAATCTGCGAAACCAGCATTGAAGGCACTGCATTGGCTCCCCGTGCGGGAGAGAGTGACTTTTAAAGCACTCTGTACCGCTCATAAAATTCTTGCAGGCAAAGGTCCCCTTATTTTAAAAAATCTAGTGACTCCCTACAAAGCTGGCAGAACGTTGCGGTCAGACACAAAACATCTCTTGATGGTGCCCAGAGTCAAAAAGGCCCGCACTGGTGGGAGAAGATTTTCATTTAACACGGCAAAGCTCTGGAACTCGCTTCCCCTAAAACTCCGAGCTGAGCCCTGCACACTGCGTTTCCGCAAGGGTCTTAAAACCTTCCTGTTTCCAGCATAACGCCTTGATGCTGTTTCCTTTTACCATCCGATGTTGTCTTGAAGCGCCGGGATGCCCTAGGGTAGCTGCGCGCTATATAAGATTTTAAAATAAATAAATAAATAAAAATAAATAAACCAATGAGAAATCTTTGCCAGTGAACCATTGAGGGGAATAAGACTAATGTTATTTTGTGCCTCGTGTATTAATTGATTACCTTACTTGTTGTTATGCAGGTATTCCTGTATTGAGCCAAGATGATAAAGGGTTAAGCAGGTTGAAATGGATGAAATTTGTATCCTGCTGTTAAAAATAACCTTGAACCTCCGAAGGGTAAGGATCAACTGTGATTAATTGTGTAGAAAAGTGATAATTACTAGTTGCTGCAAATGAAGCTGTGGAATCCTTCCTTCTGAGAAAAGAAATGTTGTGTGTGCAAAACTGAGCTAGTGCCTATATATACGTACCCCAGTGTGGAGCTAATTTGTGTATGTATTGAAACTTCATTTTCTGGAGAACAAAGAGATTATTTTTATAAAACAGCTCGTATTTTCCTAAGACTGGTGTAGTGTCATTCTTTTCTAGTGGATGGGCGCCGTGTTACTATAAGGGTACGACGCAAGCTTAACACTTTATGCCTTTGGGATAGACCTTCCTACTTTGCGCCAGCTACCCTATGTAGTCTGGTAACCCCAGGTCTAATATTTACCTAATCAATATCCTTTGGAGGAACGTTGCCTTTCAGAAATGTGATCACTGCTTCATATTGTTCCATGGCTCTTTGCTGCGGTCACTGTACAGCAACTTTACACTCTGCTTACAAATCATTTGACACTGCAATATCAATGAATGTATTAAAATCAGCGCTCAGCACTAATGACATTTTGACAAACCTATCAACTTGTGTGTAGCACTGTACAGGCTAATCTCTCAATTTTGGAAAATTGTTAATAAATACTGTAAGATCACCTCTTCTCAAAGATACATGAGCATACACTCCACCAGCTATTTCACTCATTGGATAAGCCGAAGCTTCTCCCTCACCTTGGGAAACTGACAATGGTTTTTATTTTCTCCACCTGCTTCTGATTGTTTCTTTTTCTTTTCATGATTCTATACCCATTTTCTCTCTAATTTCTCAAATTCCATTTACCAATGCACTTTAATAATTCAGTTAGGTCTAATTGCATTCCGGAAGAACGCATTGTCTCAATAGCTTCATCATCTAATTGTACCCTGAACCTTTTTTACAATGGAAAATGTTTTGAAAGATCAACTTCATATTTAAGGGCATAGTCAGGTAATTTTTCAAGCGTAATTGCAACATGCCTTGTAATTTCCTTACTCAAGTAAATCAGTTCCTTTTCCTGATACTGGTTCAAATACTTAAGATCAAAATGTACTCTGATAATTTCCTTGAATCCAATGTTTAATACTGAAACATTTAATGGTCTCTACTTTTCTGGGGTACCTTTACATTATGTACCGCTTCTTCGAACTGTGGTGTGAAAATTCAATCTTTAAATATATGTGTCTCTCCTTGTGCTATTGGTGATGTAAAGACAATCCTCCTCCCTTCTCTCAATGAATGAATCATTTGCGATGGTGTCCAAGCATCAATCTCTGAATTCTGTGATTTAAGGATTAGCCATGTTGCAGTCACTCCTCCTACAGCTCCCTGAGCTCCTAAAGTCAGAGCGATGTTTGTTGGGGCAGCCGTAACTGGCCTTGCCACAGTATGGGCTGTCTCAACTTGCAGCGCTTGTACAGGACCAGTCACAATTGAAGTAGTACCATGGTTGGTGCTATTGCAACATATGCAGGAGCAATCTAGAACACTTGAACAGGGGCAGTAGCCACTGTAGCACTAGTAGTTTTATCACTATTAGCATTCATAGAAGGGACCACGTAAGGTGGTGGATGTGAGGCTACCAATGCATCCAATATTTCACACCCTGAATCACTATCTGTATCATACTTCTTTTCATCTTTTTCATCTTCATTGCCTTGTGTTTTATTCTTTTTCTGCTTCTCAGTACTAAGCGCTGGGTATAATCTATTTCTCTAGACCATGACTTTTGTCCATCTCATAATTACGCACTGATCTTCTAGTTTTGTTCTGAAATTTTTCTGTCTCCTTCTCATGTGCTGTTTCCTCCTATATATCTATTACCTCGTACTGTGTGAGTCTAGGTGGTGGATTCATCTCATATAGCTTTTCTCTCAATCTTTCAATAATTCTCAATTCAAATGTTCCATGTTTTCGAAAACACAGAGAACCCCCATTCCCAGTGATCTTGCACTATTGATGAAGCCACAAACATGTATGCAATCCTAATTTAGTTGCCCTATAATGAGCAGGAGTACCCTTGGCAGGTGCCCCTTTACCTTTTTTTTTTTTTTTTTAACAAAGTTTTATTGATTCTTAATTTTCTTCACATCATACATGGACATAAAATTGCATATCTGTGCATTGAACAGCTTGTGACAATATATACAGCATACCACAGCAGTGCCCACATCGTGCATTACAAAAGCCACTTTCTGATATTCCAGGCATTGCCCTTATGCCTTAGTCTCTCCAAAACTGAACCATTGCCAAGTCAAGTGAGAACATTATGACATTATGTTATCTTGTCCATATTAATACAAAACTCTTGCATACAGTTACATTGCTGTCTCGCCAGAACATAGAATACTTAAAAACCACAACTGTACTTCACCCTCCCCCCACCCTCTGATCCTGCTTACATACATAGTAAGTCTCTCCATGGTCGGTCCCCGGCACCGACGCAAACATTGTCTGCATCACGCTCAACACACCTCTTCTGATACCCAGGGCCATGCCACTCTAATCTCTGGGTTTGATCACCGCCTTATGTATTTCTAGCATTAGTGTCAAAGGCTATGTCCAAAGATCTACATGTCTCCAACATAATGTCCCAGTCCATCGCAATCGGTGTCTTGCACAACCCCCTAGCCTTTTCCCGTCTCAGTGCAGCACTCTCTGCAACACCCCACCGTGTCAGTTCGCTGTGCCATGCATGGATAGTGGGTGGCGTTTTCGACTTCCACTACATAGTGATCACTCGCACTGCCAAGAGGAGCGCATAATTTTCAAATCTATATGCACCTTGTACTTAGAAGTTCCCTTCCAAAGCCCCACGATACGCCCTCAACTGTAGCATCTATCTCCCTTTGTGTGATTTTCGCCATGTGTCCCCTAACAGAGGCCCAATATCCTCCGATCCACGGGCAGGACCATATCATGTGTACTAGGTCTGCTCCCTCTAGCTGGCATCTAGGGCAGTGGTGGTGCGCTGGCGGGTACATCCTGTCGAGTTTACGTGGTGTAAGGTACGCCCTATGAAGGATCATAGTTTAAAAATATTTAAAGCGTGCATTCCGCGATACCCTCTTAGGGTGTTCTCTCCCATTCCTTATCTGCAAGGGCCCTGTCTATGACCCCCTCCCAGGCAGTGTCAGGTCAGCTTGCGTATGGGATGAGGTGACGTCCCCTGCCCATGTAGTATAGTGTTTTGAATAGGTTGTTAATGGGGGGCTCCTCTCTCTGTGGGGCCCAATACTTTCGGACATATTGTAGTAGTGCCGCATGTAAGAGGTACAGATGGTCTGGTGCTCTCGTTTCCTGGACAACATGACCATGGTCCAGTAGTAGTCCCTCACCAAAGAGGTCTGCTGCAACTGTAGTGACTGCAGCATCCGCCCAGGGTGTACGCCTGCGCATCAATAGGCGTCCGCACTGTAAAGGAATGCCAAGAAGAGGTATATTCCCGGCATATGCAACAGATGCCCCTGTATACTGCAGTGCCGCCCACCAACACTGCCGCGCCGAGCGCAGAAGTGGGGGAGGTCCCACGGTAGCTTACTATGTGGTAGTAAAACGGTGTGAAGCACCCCTTTACCTATATCCTGTTTGGTCATCCCTATCTCCTGCAAGTTCCGCCCTGCTGTCCAGAAGGATAACCACTGCAGTTGACAGGCATAAAAATACGCCCTAAGATCAGGCCCACTCCAGACATGCTATGCTGCAATTTCTTTAGGCTAATCCTCCACCTACCTGACCCCAATAAGTTCAACTAGCAAGGTGTTCATTAATTTAAAGGTGTTGCTTGGGAGCATAAGTGGTATGTTCGTAAAATAATAGAGTAGCCGCTGAAGGACCACCACTTTGGCAATTGCTGCCCTGCCTGCTACTGACAGCGGTAGGGATGTCTAGAAATGAATGCTGGACCGTAGGGCTCTCAGAGCTCTGTTCAAGTTGCCCTCTAGCATATCTGTCTGGGTCCTATATACTTGGATGCCTAAGTATTTAAATATATGTGGAGCAACCTTGAATTGCAGTGAGCCCAATTGAAAGTCCAGCGGAGGCGCCTGTTCTTTAAAGAAGAAAACCGTTGATTTCACTGGGTTTATAGCGAGACCTGACAGTCTTTCAAAGGTCGCAAACAGCGTGGCCATAGTGTCCACAGGGGATCGGAGGTCGTGCAGGTACAGAATGATGTCATCAGCATATGTTGATAGCAAATGCGTGGTGTTGCCCACAGTTATCCCCATGTCAGTCAGTTCCGTCCTGATCTTTAATGCTAGGGGTTCAAGTGCCAATATAAAATTAAGTGGCGAGAGCAGGCACCCCTGTCTCTTACCCCTACGTATCTGGTATTCTGCCTATATATGTCCTCCTGTCGTGCTCTGGCTGTAGGAGCATTGTATAAGAGTTGGATCCACCAAATATACTCCTTCGGCAGTCCAAATCTTGCTAGAGCCCTGAATATATAATCCCATTTGATTGTGTCGAATGCTTGACGCATAGCTAATGAAATACAGCTCGCATAATCTTCCCAGTCCGGAACCTCTGCAAGAAGGTGGTGCAGCTTTCTGGTGTTCAGGGATGTACTGCGCGCCGGTAAAAATCCCGTCTCGTCCATATGGATCAGTTTGTGTAATGTTGGCAGGAGTCTGTTGGCCAGGACTTTACTAAGTATTTTGTACTCAGTCGACAGTAATGAGAGAGGCCGGTAGCTCACCATATCCCGCCATATCTGTGGTGTCTCGGTTTTGGAAGTAACACCACCAGTGCCTGCGCTGTAGTGAGGGGCAAAGATCCCTCCTTCAGGGCTTCTTTATACAAGATTTCCAATTGGGGTACCAGGAGGTCAGCATAAGGGGCATAAAATTACGCTGGTAGGCCATCCAGTCCAGGGGTTTTGTTTCGGGGGAGACCCTTGATGGCAGCCCTGATTTCTGACTGAGTAATGGGGCCTAGTAGTTCTTTCTGTGCATCTGCCGACAATTGGGGGCAGTGACCTGCGGATAAAAACTCAACTATTGACGTGCTTACTTTTTCTTCGGGTGCACTATAAAGTATGGCATATTATTGCCTGAAGACCTCATTAATTTTAACCCTGGGCGTAGTACTTCGCTACGCCCACGGAGTGGGCGTAGTGTTGCCTACTTCGCCATTTGCGAAGTAGGCGTAGCAGGCAACACTACACCCACTCCGTGGGCGTAGCGAAGTTGCCCGCCACCAGCCTCCCTCCCGCCCTCCCTAAATACTTAAATAATGGTTTAAAAAAGAATAAACACCACTTACCTTGTCGGCTGCGTCTCCGGGGCTCCCTCTGGTAACCGCGCCGCCATGTTGGATACTAATGCGCATGCGCGGCCGCATGCGCATGTGAGTTGTGTATTTAGTATCCAACATGGCAGCGCGGTTACCAGAGGGAGCCCCGGAGACGCAGCCGACAAGGTAAGTGGTGTTTATTCTTCTTTAAACCATTATTTAAGTATTTAGGGAGGGCGGGAGGGAGGCGGGTAGTATTTAGCGAGGGCGAGAGGGAGGCGGGTGGCGCGTAGTGGGGCTACGCGAAGTGCGTAGGTGGACATAGTTTCTGGTCCACTTCACGTAGCTTCGCGTAGCCCCACTACGCCTACTACACCCAGGGTTAATTAATTTCTCCCTGGGTAGTCGCCACCCCCTCCCGCAATATTAGTAATCTCATTAATCACTACGTTAGGGGGGTCGTCTCGCAGTAGTTTTGCCAACACAGTCCCAGCCTTATCTGCCTCGGTGTGGGTCAATTGAGTGTATCTTTGATAGTCAATGACTCGGAGGGACTCCAGCAGGTCGGCATGTCTAATTCTAGCTTTCTGCAAAGAGGCTAGTTTATCGTCATGCAGCATAGCTTCCTGCTCCAATCTATTTAGCCTTTCCTCAACGTCTATCAAGGACCTATGGATTTCTTGTCGTGCCCCTACCGTCACCCCAATTGCATTCCCATGAACTACAGTTTTAAAGGCGTCCCACTCAATCAGCCTGGTCGACGCTGTGTTACTATTGTCTGTAAAGTACTGCTGGATGGTGTCCGATATGGTGGTGCGGTACACCTAGTCTTCCAGCATTTGAGGCTATAATCGCCATGTTGGTACCGGGGTGGGCACCATGGCCCATCCAAGCACCACTTCCAAGGAACTGTGGTCAGAGAAGGACTTCGCCAGATATGTAGTGTGCAGTACCTGCATCGCAATGTTGTTGGAGCAGTACATGCGGTCAATTCGTGTGTGTAACAAGAGCACCGGTGAATAGAATGAATATTCTCTATGTGTTGGGTGTCTTATCCTCCATACATCGCATAACCACCAGCACTCTGCCCATTCACACAATGCATTTGCTTGTGTACAAACCCCCGTCCCATGCAGAGGAGAGTGCGACCTATCTAGCACGACATTCATCACAGCATTACAATCCCCACCGATAACCAATGGGTAGCTTTCCCACCCTACCTGGGTGGCAGACAGCTTGCATAGGAACTTGTCTTGTTCCGAGTTTGGCGCATATATGGATTCCAGTACTATCGGTTGGTCACCCAAGGTGCCCCTGGCCAGGATGTACCTCCCCTGCTGATCAACTCTCTGCTCCACTAACGTGAAGGGCACTCCGTGCCTGACCCAGATCATATTGCCTCGCGCAAACCTCCAACATGTAGTCGAAAACACCTGCCCCCTCCACTTTTTACGGAGTTTCTCAACCTCCAGCTCAACCAAATGGGACTCTTGCACTACAGTATCTGTGCCATGAGCAGCAATAACTGCGCATGCACTCTATGCCGCTTCTGAACTGACCACAGACCCCTGACATTCCACGTTGTTATTATGGTATATTTATTCTGTATCTGCTTCTTGTATCTAGATGCGGCCACCATGTAGCCGGCAGAACTGGTGTCGTGTCGCGCCAACTCAAGAAAGTGCACCCTGTAGAACCATTACCCGCCCCAGCAAACCCAATACTCGGTCCGGTAATGGAACCATACTGGACCACCCAACTAAACTGGAAACATATGAACCTGTGTTACATCCTTGAAAAGCTTTTCGCATATTGGGGTACGTAGCCAAACCTACCCATGCAGTGCTCTCTCCTAGTCTGTGTTAACCTGGAACTCAAACAGCCCCCTGGCCTTAAGTGCAAGTGATACAATGCCTGTATAGCACATATATTGGCAATATTAACGCAGCCATATACATTACTGTTCAGTTGTGAGTTCGTAATACTGCTCGCTCATTTAGGGAATCAGTCTGTCCGCAGTCTGTGTGGGCACGGAGGGAAACAAGGCCACGCTCCCATCCGAGTCCGATTTCTGGGTGTCTACTTCAGATGTAGTCGGGTCGCAGATCTGTGCCGTAGTCCGGAAGGAGGAGACCGCAAGAATCGCTGTCTCCTTGCCGCTCTGCATCTGTTGAGTCATTGGCCGGAGTTGTGTATTTCTTTTGTGCTGTCGCCTTGATATGCGGCGTCCCGCCGCATGGCCATCTTGCATAGTGGACGTCGAGGTCTGGGAGTTAGCCATCGATTGTCTCCCCAACTCCATCACCTCCAACCATTCCCCCACATCACCTGGGCTCTCGAAGAAATACGTTGTCCATTCGTGAATGATCCTCAGGCACGCCGGGAAGAGGAGGGCGTATTGCAGGTTCAGTTCTCGTAGTTTCCTCTTGTCCGACAAAAAGGAGGAGAGCTGCTTCTGCACCAGAAGTGTGTAATCTGGGTACAACAAAACCTTGGTGTTCACAAAATTAATTTGGGGCACCTCTCTCGATTTCTGCAGCAACACGTCCCCGTCTCGAAAGTTCAACAGACTAGGGACCTGTCTTTTTCTCTTGGCTTAAATTATCCCGTCCCTATGTTGTATTATAGGGTAACTCCTTGAATTTTGGCACTCCACTCCATCCCAAGAGGATTACCTGTCAAACTAATCCATGTGATCAAATTCCCTCCCCTTTACAATTTCTCTTGTACAAACTATTCTATAAATCTAAGTGAATGTAAATAAACAATTTTTTGTCTGCTCCATGAAAGAAAACAAAAGTAATTCAACAATGAGAATATTAAGGTTTTTATGCTCGTCGACTTTTTCACGCAAAGAGTTTTTCACATATGATTAATATCTTGCCCAGTGGTAAATCATCTTAATCAATGCAGCTTCACTCTTTGCTCAATTATGTTATGCTAACACTAATTAATATTAGTACATTTACAACATATTCTTTATAATCTCTATCTCAATTGTATAGTTGACAGTACCTCATGACCTACACCACAAAACTTTAGCAGACAAGAACACCATAAATTGTATCCTATACTTACCTCAATATCGCAATGTCTTAGTCTACTTTGGAGACCAATAATCTATTCAACCTCTTTACAATGAGCACATGAGCATCATCGATTCGTTCAATGCATATACTCCAATGCCTCGCAACAAACACAAGAATAACCACAACTCACGACATAGAGCCCTATTAATACACAAACCTCCAATACAGCAACCGTCTTCGAAAACGCACCATGTCATTCTTCAAATTCTGGGCATTGGGTTTTGGGGCCCAGGTATTGCTCCAACTCGGGCAATTACTTATAGCTCATCTTTTCAGAATGTAAAAGGTCCCTCTGCTATCAAACTTCCTGGAGTGGAAATCAGTTTAAATAAATCTCAGTTTACCATCATCCAGGATAATTCCCTCTGTCATCCAATAGGTTGGTGGACCTTTGCCATTGCTTTAGAGAAGGTCAAGAGCGGCACACCACCATATTTAAAATCACAATTTCTCTCACAATATTTAAAATCACAATTTCTACTCTATATTCATTCAATAATGAGAGTTTGGTATGCGTTAAAGGGTTTTATTACACATCTTTTAGTAAGACAACTTTATTAGATCACAGGTGAATTCGTCGATTTTAATCATTAGAACATTATTAGAAAACAATTATTAAATAATCAATCAATAAGCAATGAATAAATTGCAGTCACAAGAATTACGCGTGTTCCATAAACTAAAAGATTCATATTCTAGGATTTGGTAGAGAATTGTGTCAGTCAGAACTCATATTGAGTTACAGTTCGAGAGAGTGAGAATGTAAGCATAAAGCTCTGGCGTATACAGCAGTTCAAATAATGAAATCACAGCAGAACTTCCCATAAAGAGCAGCTGAATAAACTCAGTAGAGTCTCAAGCAGCGTAGAATAAGCCAAAGTAAGTGGCATGGAATATTGTGGGTTTGGGAAAGTCATAAAGACAAGTGGCATAGATTCATGGTCTGGAAAATAATGGTAACCGACTATAGGAACATGCATTATTACAGACATCACATTCTGAACATTTGCAGCATGTTGCTCTTTCTTCTCCTGCCACTATTCAGCTTTCGATGCTCTCCTGAGAGCAAGATCACTCCACTACTTCTTATCAGAATACAATAGTTCACAAACAATATTCTCTATGTTTGCTACTGCATTGTATTATATTTAAGTTTGTATGGGTTACTTGTGCATTCAAGACTGTTTTCCCACATTTAAGCTACATCCCTAACCTTCTAAATATCAAATTTCATTCAAATTGCTAACAATGGTCTATGTGAAAATCTAAACATCTGTGTTACTGAAAAGACAACATTAAGCAAAAATCAATTCATTGGAGAACATAAGTAAGTTAAAAATTAAAGTTCACATTTAAATGCTGCAACACTATGTATGAACTTCTTCATTACCTCATTAAATGACAAAAGCTAATTATTAGTTAACATTGTTCTTTGTGTAAGTAGAAATATCTCTCAGTGTTTTAGATGAAACATTTATGAAACTATTATTTATTTAAAAACATGTTCATGGAAAGGTCAAGAATTAAAAATGTTATGTGTGGTTCAGAAATTCTAGTCAATTCAATTCAATCTTTATTTCGTTGCATTGCAACATAAAAGATACACAATAAAATACAAGGTAACACTCAGAAATCAATAATCGATATTACATTTCATCATATAGGACACCCTATTATCAATTTTACATTTCATCATATTAGGAGACACTATTTGTGGTTTAGAATTTATCACAAAAAAAATAAAAAAAATATTTAAAAATCTAAAATTCATATTAAAAAACATTAAATTAGGTTTATAACAGCCAAGGCTAAAAAGGTTTTAAAATCACACAACATTAACTAAACATAATTCATGGTTTTGGATTTAAAAAGAAAGGGATGCTTTCTGTCTAATAAAATTTACAGCCAATAAGAATTTACTGATTTCGAACACAATTACTTGACTGGTATCTGTAATTAAGATTCTGCCAGCTTCCTTATAGGAAGTGGAGCCAATATTATAACACAAGGGAACTATCCATTTTTTCCTTGCGTTACCATAACTCGGACAAAAAAACAATATGTGTAAAACGTCCTCCCTTTGGTTATTGGTACACAGGGTACAGTGGTCGTTGTTTATCTTCCCCCAGCTTTTCTCAGTAGCCTTTGTCCTCAAAGTTCCATATCGGTATTTTAAATACAATGTTTTAGCCAAAGGTGGCTGGATCTCATCGAGGAATAGTTAAAAAAAGGCCTCATTTTTTACCATTAGGAATTTTTCAGTGAGAGGACCGTGCGTTCTTATATATACGGACTCATGGCTCACATTTGACCAAAAGGACAGTTTAACTATTTTCTTGGAGGCTGAATTTAGAGATTCTGGCTCATTCCAAAAATGAGTTAATCCTAACTTAATTAACCAAGATTTTACATGTTTAAACCAAAAAATTTTGCTGCCACTGTCTAGGTCCAGGACTTCTTTCAAGCCATTTTTATAATCAATCAGTTCAAACGTTGTCCATATTCTGACCCATAGCAATAATGGTCCCAGCATTACATGATGGTCGGTATGTTTAATGTTTAAATCGAGGAATAAAGGTATCAGTGGATTGTTGTTAGGAACTTTTAATAGTCCCCTGATAAACCTATTCTCCTGTATTTCAAAAGTTTTCCTACATACTGGACCCCATATTTCTGCCCCATACAGGGCAGCTGATTGGACCTTGTACCTAAAAATCTCTAATGCTGGGGTAACTGCCTTGTTCACACTTTTGTTATATCTTTGTAGTATTGGAAAACAATTTTGTTTAAACACCAGTTTTGATTTCTCTAACTGTGGGCTCCATCCCATTGATGAGTCTAGTAGGACCCCCAAATAGGTAAAACTATGTTCGTAATCTAATTTTTGGCCGTTTAACATTAAATTTGTTTAAAAACTTTTATGCGGGTTTAGTGCCATATATTTTGTTTTTTTTATATTAATTTCTAGTCCCTTTTGGGAACAATATTGCTGGAACCTATCGAGTAAGGTCTGGAGGCCCCGTGGTGTTTGTGAGATGAGAATTGTATCGTCCGCGAATAGGAGGGACGTTACTCGTTCCCCCCCCAAACGGGGCGAATCGTTATCACAATTCTCCATATAGGCTGCAATGTCATTAACGTAAAGGGAGAAAAGTGTGGGAGCCAGTACGCATCCCTGGCGTACTCCCCTTTTTATGGGGATTGGATCTGTAAGTTCCCCATTTGGTCCCCACCTGACCTTAGCATGATTCTCCTGGTGCAGACCCATCACGAGTTTTAACAATTCACCAGGGATCCCCTGCATATCCAAAGTTTTCCAGAGTACGCCTCGAGGGATCAGGTCAAATGCTGCTCGCAAGTCTACAAAGGTCACATACAGATGACCTTTGCGAATAATGACGTATTTCCAGTACAAGCAGCATAGCCTTAATACCTGATCAATGGTTCCAGTTTTTTCCCTAAACCCCGCCTGATATTTAGATAGAACTGACTCGTCCTCCAACCATGTGTTTATTCGATTTAAAATATGCCTGGCATATATCTTTTGTGTTATATCTAAAAGACTGATGGGACGGTAATTGGCTGGATCGCCACGGTCCCCCTTTTTAAAAATAGTGATAATTTCTGCGCCATTCCATGTGTCCGGAATTTGGTCACCAGCCGCAATGATGTTAAATAAATGATTTAAATAGGGTGCCCAAACATCAACATTATACAAATAGAGATCGCCAGGGATTTTGTCGAGCCCAGGCGTCTTCCCTTGCTTTACCGTGGCAATTGCTGTCACAGTTTCCTGTAAGTCAAATACTACCAACGGGTGAGTCTTCTCTGATAATGCAACCGTGGGTTCGTCTATCAGAGCTACAATAGAAGTTTTGGCTGCGTACAGCATTGTAAAATGTTTGGTCCACGTGTCCTCATCCAGGAAAACCTCTCTAGAACCCTTTTTGCGTTTATTCCCCTTGGCCACTAATTCCCAGAATTGTCTCTGATCCTTATTTTTGGCTGCGGCTAACATACTAAGCCATAGTTCCTCATCCCAGGAAGACTTTGCTTTTATTATTATTTTATTATATAACTTCCTTTTATCTCTAATTTCTATTGGGCCTTTCGTTTTAACAGCATCAAATAATGCAGTTTTAGCAAGGCGACATTCCTTGTTATACCAAGGTTTGCCCACCGGTTTAGCATCTGGCATGCCCGTCCCCTTTTTAGGTTTTTTTGTAAGAAGTTCTAGTAAATTACTAAAAAGGGATTTATGTAGTTTGATAAATTCCTTAGAATCACATCTATATGGGCAATATGATTCAAAGACATTTGCAAAGGTACAGTAGATGTTGGCCAGTAGGTCCTCTCTTTCCAATATGTGTGCCCATTTAACAGCCCTACGATTATTGCTGAGGATGATGTTATCAGTTGTATGTGGAGGTACTGGACTATTACCTCCTTCAATTTCTCCCGGCCCCTTTAATAGACTATGGAGAAAGCCAGTTTCTAATGGAAAATGATCACTTTCAAATCTCTCCTTAACCTTTAAATCAGTTGTAAATGGCCAAAGGTCAAGTGAGATTATAACATAGTCTAATTTACTTTCATAGTCCCGCCTCTTAAAGGTGGGTGCTTTCGGGCTGTCAGATGGCATGCGCCCATTACATGCCCTCAGGCCATGGGCTACAAACAACCTTGTGATCTGAAAAGCCAATGTGGTACCAGCAACCGTTCCATTTTCGTTCAGGGCAGGTATCCCATTAGCAACATCCTCTTCTTCAAACAAATATCCCCACATAGGATTACACTTGCATCTGTTTTTAGTGTATCCATGAACGTTTCCAACTTCCCTATGCATGGTGATTCCTTGTGGGATGGATGGGGACTGTTGTACACATTGAGGAGATAAATCACCCTATTGTCTACTGTGGTTTCCAGACCAAGGATATCTGGAGAATCAATATTGAGCATTTTTATACCAATATTAATGGATACACTAATCCATATTAAAAGACCTCCAGAAGCACGGCCTCTTAATGAGGGCACGGCCTCTACTTGGTAGGATTTATAACCAACCCTGTACATCTGAACCGTGGCCCAGGTCTCCTGTAACACATAGATATCAAAAGTATTTATATAGTTGTTCCAATCTGGGTCGCAAAGTTTGGCACGCACCCCTGCTATATTCCATGAAACGAGTGAAAACAAGGGAAGTTCCACATTTGTCCTAGGGGGCACTGAAAATGTAGATAGAGACAAATTAGTATTAGCCTCGTCACCAGTTACGATAATAAGGTTGTCTACCTTTGGGGATCTGGTCCCTTCTTCCTCATTAGACCCTTCAATACAAAGGATGCTTACATCCCCCCTGGCATCCTCCCTGGTCTTTAGTCTTCAATCGCACTCCTCCAAACCACTGAATACATCAAATCTGTTTGATACCTCTAAAGGTGTAAATGGTATCTGAGGAGCCATTTTTCTATATTCGCCTGTATTGAGACTGGTGGGTATGGTGTTCCACCCCAGTGTCACAGGAGTTCGAGCTAATTGATACATATAGGCTGGATTCCTTGCAATCTCCATGTAGAAAAATGGTTAACAAAGGGGACATTGTCAGTTATAAGCTTGGGAGGGATTACTATTGATCTCGGATAGAAGTATGTCAGAGGACGCGGTACAATACAGTTATTCTCGTTGCCGTAGGGCCAATTCAAAATGTATTATACATCTTTTTTGTCCCTAAAGTTTACAATGACAATGTCTCCCCCTATGTCTTTTGATCTTCCACCCAACCATGACAGGCGTCGAACATGGACTATTTCACCATTTATATTGCTAGCTATAGGTCTATATAATGACAGCCAATGCATTATTTTATGTTTTAATTGGAAGAAACCTTCCCGTTTACCACCTGTCAATTCCGGAACACCAGTAAGTACCACCACATATGGTACGGCTTCCGGCGGAAGTTCGGTGGGTGGTCTCATACCCTGGCCCCCTCTTACATGGCTAATTTTGTTCTCCTCCAATCTTATGGGTCTATTTACTGGAATACTTGTTTCCCTTACTCGAGTGTTGGCTGTATTATCAAACTAATTTGCATATAGCCAGGTTCTGAGCTGGGATGGGGCAGTGAGCTAAATAACGGTGATGGATCAAGCCCTGATCTTTGGACTGGGTAAGAGTGGTCTGCTTAATTCAGACACTCTGTTCATCACCACCGCCTTTTCTGAATCGTTTTTGGCCACTATAGGTGTGGCAGGGTATACTCAGACATGAGTCCCTTGCTCACTGCTCCATCAGGATTCAAGCAAGCCGGGCCGACGAGGCTGAAATGCCAGAAACCGGTCCCCGGTAGCTTGTCTCCTTTCTGGTGAAGAATTGGCTTGGTAGTTTGGTCTGCCCTGTTCCCATGATGCACTGGGCCAGGGACCGACTAATTTGCATATAGCCAGGTTCTGAGCTGGGATGGGGCAGTGAGCTAAATAACGGTGATGGATCAAGCCCTGATCTTTGGACTGGGTAAGAGTGGTCTGCTTAATTCAGACACTCTGTTCATCACCACCCCCTTTTCTGAATCGTTTTTGGCCACTATAGGTGTGGCAGGGTATACTCAGACATGAGTCCCTTGCTCACTGCTCCATCAGGATTCAAGCAAGCCGGGCCGACGAGGCTGAAATGCCAGAAACCGGTCCCCGGTAGCTTGTCTCCTTTCTGGTGAAGAATTGGCTTGGTAGTTTGGTCTGCCCTGTTCCCATGATGCACTGGGCCAGGGACCGACTAATTTGCATATAGCCAGGTTCTGAGCTGGGATGGGGCAGTGAGCTAAATAACGGTGATGGATCAAGCCCTGATCTTTGGACTGGGTAAGAGTGGTCTGCTTAATTCAGACACTCTGTTCATCACCACCCCCTTTTCTGAATCGTTTTTGGCCACTATAGGTGTGGCAGGGTATACTCAGACATGAGTCCCTTGCTCACTGCTCCATCAGGATTCAAGCAAGCCGGGCCGACGAGGCTGAAATGCCAGAAACCGGTCCCCGGTAGCTTGTCTCCTTTCTGGTGAAGAATTGGCTTGGTAGTTTGGTCTGCCCTGTTCCCATGATGCACTGGGCCAGGGACCGACTAATTTGCATATAGCCAGGTTCTGAGCTGGGATGGAGCAGTGAGCTAAATAACGGTGATGGATCAAGCCCTGATCTTTGGACTGGGTAAGAGTGGTCTGCTTAATTCAGACACTCTGTTCATCACCACCCCTTTTTCTGAATCATGTATTATCAAAAGTGCACTTCGGTGTAATGGTTGGTCCAGGCATTATTGTTTTTAACTGTTTTGAATTAGGGTTGGGGAGATGTTTGCTTGCGGGTGATACTCCTATAGGCAGCTAGTTCGTAACAGCCGTGGTAACTGGTTTCAAATTGTTTTGTGAGATGGAGTTAGAGGAAGTTACAGCCACCACGTCTGTTAGGAAAGTATGTGCCATAGTAGGGGCTTTTGAAGGTATTGGTGCTATTGTTGGCCCAAATGACCTGATGGAATTTCCATGTGTTATCAAATCCGCCTCTATTTTTCCCAACCTCAATTCTACTCCCTTTAGTCTTTCTGCTATAGCCAATGCATAGCTTCGCACAATCAGTTCTATGCTGTCCAAAAGAGTTTTAGGAGGGGCTGATAAAAGCCCTTCAGCTGTTATAGCATGGTCGGTGTCACAGTCTGTTACTAGCTGGAAAGATGATAATACAGGTGTTGAAGAAAGAGATATTGATCTTGTTGTTTCTATAACAGCTAGTTCTCCCGTACCCCCATTAATAATAGAATTAGACTTCTTCCCAAACTCAGTATGGCTCAGTTTTGGCTTATTAGGGTCCATCCTCTTCCGTCTCTTTTTTGTTGGCGGTGGGCCATGAATTATGTGTGGGTGAGGCCTCGTGCTTTTACCTCTTACTATCTTCCCCGGCCTAGCTGTAAGTGAAATCATGGTTTTTGAAGAATTGAGTGTACTAGGAGGGTCGTGGGTAACAGTACAGTTTTCTGGTTGTGTTGTTGTTAAGGCAATAGCGGGAGCTAAACATTCCCTAAATAATAGGGGAACACTGGGGGTTGGTGATGAAACATCCAAGGTGGTAATGTTATGCTTGTTGTCCGGGATAACAACAGGAGTAGGCTCAGATAAAGTTCTATTCTTGATGCGTTCGATAGAACGACGGCGATCTGCCCGCCGCTCTGCTAGCGATAGATCTTTAGATTCTTCGGGAACTGCTTTGTGGAAGTAATTATCCAGGGTTCGAAGTGGTGTGCCCCCAACTTTATCTGCACCACCAGTAGCAGGGCTGTTAACAATTGTAGCCATGGTAATGTGGTGACAATAAAACGATAATAATGTTAGAAGGCACACTTACTCATCAATAGAAAAACGGGCAAAATGTCTGGCCCAGTCCAGTCTCCTCAGGCCTCTGAGGGCCTAAGAGGGCCCGCCCTTTGCCCGGGCTTAGCCCCGGGCGTCCCGCTCGCGTCCCGTGAGGAAATGGTGACGTTGTTTTTATGCGCCTCCTGGCGCTTGGAGATATCGCGGACCCCAGTAAGGCTGCTGGGAATTACAGTCCAGCCCCTCGTCGTTCTCCACTCAGCGGCTCCCGCTTAGGTGGAAAAGGCGGTAGAGCAGCGGTAGAGCAGCGGAGCAGCGGGAGACTGGCGGGCGGGTTCGCAGGTACTGCGAGGGTCAGTGTAGTTTTTCCAGGACACAGGTCACAGCGTGGGCAGCAATACGGCAGCCAGGAAGGATCCCACTTACTACAGTGGTGACGTTGTTTTTATGCGCCTCCTGGCGCTTGGAGATATCGCGGACCCCAGTAGGGCTGCTGGGAATTACAGTCCAGCCCCTCGTCGGTCTCCACTCAGTGGCTCCCGCTTAGGTGGAAAAGGCGGTAGAGCAG
Organism: Lissotriton helveticus; assembly: GCF_964261635.1. NCBI lineage: Eukaryota > Metazoa > Chordata > Amphibia > Caudata > Salamandridae > Lissotriton > Lissotriton helveticus. The sequence goes on along the minus strand of NC_136057.1, from coordinate 687,294,966 downwards.
CGGAGCAGCGGGAGACTGGCGGGCGGGTTCGCAGGTACTGCGAGGGTCAGTGTAGTTTTTCCAGGACACAGGTCACAGCGTGGGCAGCAATATGGCAGCCAGGAAGGATCCCACTTACTACAGTGGTGACGTTGTTTTTATGCGCCTCCTGGCGCTTGGAGATATCGCGGACCCCAGTAGGGCTGCTGGGAATTACAGTCCAGCCCCTCGTCGGTCTCCACTCAGCGGCTCCCGCTTAGGTGGAAAAGGCGGTAGAGCAGCAGGGCAGCGGGAGACTGGCGGGTGGGTTCGCAGGTACTGCGAGGGTCAGTGTAGTTTTTCCAGGACACAGGTCACAGCGTGGGCAGCAATACGGCAGCCAGGAAGGATTCTAGTCACTCAGCTAGTCTAGCAATTTTGCTTTAAGTGAGGCCTAATACGAGTAAATATGGTTGCTAGGTGCACTTTCTACATTTAAACACATTTTGGGGAATATTATCAAGTAAGGACGTTACATTATCGCCGCTTTTATCGGCAGGGAACTGCCGATAAAGCGGCGATAATGGGCTTGATAATATGCTCTATGAATTTCAATCGAAGCCCATGTTAGATGTCTTCACATCTAACATGGGCTTCGATTGGAATTCATAGAGCATATTATCAAGCCCATTATCGCCGCTTTATCGGCAGTTTCCGGCCGATAAAAGCGGCGATAATGTAACGCCCTTTCTTGATAATATGCCCCTTTATTTTTATTTAATCTTGCACGTTAATTCTGCACATTTAATATTAACGTTAATATTTTCTCAACATTATTAAAAACACACTTTCACTACTGACAAGTCAACACCTGTTTTTATGGGTAAGGATGCTTGCTTTGTTGCTGTTGTTGTTTGTTACTGTGCATGGTGATAAGGTGCAAAAAATGTTCTGTTTTTTGGGTTGACATCGTTAACTAAGGCTTGCCTGTGTCTTACATTTTGGTGTCTTAGGTAAGTAAGGAAGTACTGCACATTTCCCAGGTCTGTGCAAAATGTGCTGCTCCAGAGTGGCTATTTTTCTTTGAATCGGATTTGATTTATAGATTTGTAAAGCGTGCGATTGCCCGGGGGCGTCTTGGCGCTGGGTAGATTCAGGAGACTCGGGACAGAGCAGGAATCTAGATGGCCATGAAGAGCCATGTTTTCACTTCTTTCCTGAAGGAGAGCAGTGAAGGATTATTTTTGATAGAAATTGGGAGAAGGTTCCAGGCCTTTGCTCTATGCAACAGGAAACTTCTTCCTCCCCACCTGGCCATTCTGTGTTTTGGGACCTGAATTAATTTGACCTGGCTAGATCTGAGAGTCCTGGAAGGCTCGTACAATTTAAGGTGAGTATTTAGAAACTGAGAGCCACTACCGTGAAGAGCCTTATAGGCCAGGCAGACCGATTTAACTGAACTCTTTTGTCAATTGGGAGCCAGTGGAGGGATGTTAGTCTGTGTGCAATTCGTTCATCCTTAGGGACGTCCAGCACCAACCTCGCTGCTGCATTTTGCAGGCGCTGAAGTCTTGCTAGGTATTGGGCTTGTACCCTGGCATACAGGGCGTTCCCATAATCTAGTCTTGAAAAGGCCAGAGCTGTTACCACCCTTTTCCGCGCATCTAGGGGAATAAATGGAAGAAGCTTCCTTATCATTTTCAGTATGTACCAAACTGAGGATGCCGTTCTGTTTATCTGGGCATCAAATGAAAGTTTGTTATCCAGTATCATGCCCAGGTCTTTCACTTTGTTTACTGGAGATGGGTAGTTGCCCAGACTGTCTGGCCACCACTCCAAGGACCAGATGTCAGGATCTGACCCTAGTAACATTACTTCGCTTTTGTCTCCAGTTAATTTCAGGCAGTTACTCTGCATCCATTGATTGACTAGCGTCATGCAGTTTTTAAATTTGTCAGCCGTCTCTTTAGCAACCTTAGCAATGGACACCACTATTTGGGTGTCATCGGCATAGGAAACCGGAAGGAAACCACAGTTCTTTATAATTGCCGCTAAAGGTGCTAATTACAAGTTGAAAAGGGTGGGGCTTAAAGAAGACCCCTGGGGTACACCACATGGTGAGTTGAACGGTTTGGATTTTGCCTCCCCAACTCAACTGTAAAAGTTCTGTTAGACAGATAGGATACCAGTAGCGTACGTGCCAAAGTATGAACTCCGGCTTCGCCCAGCGGGGTCAGGAGTGTTCTATGGTTGACCGTATCGAAGGCCGCCGAGAGGTCCAAAAGAACCAAGGTGGCCTTTCCTCCGGCATCCAGAACACTCCTGAGTTCTTCCACTGCCATAAGCAGAGCTGTTTCAGTTCCATGTCCCTCTTTGAAGACAAACTGCGAATGGTCTAATGCGTTTCTATCTGAGAGGAATTGGGCTAGCTGTTTATTCAAAAGTTTCTCTAGAACTTTTGCACCAAAGGGTATCCTTGTAAACGGTCTATAATTACCAAGTTCTTGGGGGTCTAGATTTTTTTTTTTTTAAAGTGGCATCACTGATGTGGTTTTCCATGCATCAGGGAAGAGGCCTGCTTTTAATATTTGTAGAAATAGCTTTTTTAAGTGCTCGCTCAGTAGATCGGAAAATTAATGCATCACCTTCGGTGGGCATGGGTCCGTTGTAACGCCGGATCTGGTTGTCTTAACCACCTGTAGGATCTGTTCCACTGAGGGTTGCGAGAAAAGAAACCCCGGCTCCTGATTCCTCTGAAGAGGTCCTATGTTAGGTTCATTGTTTGATTGTAAGGGTAGATCCTTATCAATCGTTTTAAAAGACTCATAGACTGAGGTCACTTTATTGACGAAGAATTGGCCCAGGTTATTGCAAAATTCAGAACTCATTTCCACCGGACCGTTCCTGTCCATTTTTGTTAATTTTGTTTACGGTGGCAAAGAGTTCTCTGCTGGAATGTTTTGCTTCATTGATTTTTTGAGTAAAATATCTACTTTTTTCTGCTATAATCATTTATTTGTAGGCGGCCAGGGTGGTTTTATAGTCTTCTTTGAGCACTTGGTCGTAATTTGTCCTTCATCTCTTTTCAGCCTTCCTAAAATTTTGGTTTTGCGTCTTAAGAGATTCAGAGAACCATGGTTGAGAGGGGGTTTTCCTTCTAAAAATTACTTTTCTTTGTGGTACTGCATCTCTAACTGCTGAGTTTATCCAGTTTGTAATTTGATATGTGGCAGTATTACTGTCTTGAGCCAATTCAGGAACTGATAGGAGAAGATGTTCCTTTAATTTCGGGGAGTTGGTCCTGGACCAGTCCCAGTATGTGACGCTCCTGGGTTGTGGAGTGGATGGGGTAACCTCCTCTTTCACCTCTATGGAGAAAATAATCACCTTATGGTCTGACCATGGGACTTGCAAGATTTCCACTACTTCCATGCCACTAAAGAAAGTAAAGATCCCATCGAGAGTGTGACCTGCACTATGGGTGCCCTGCTTGACCAGCTGATCCATGGCTAAGTTGGCCAATGCATCATTAAGTGCTGTTGTGGCTGTGTCAGCTCTTTTTTCCAAGTACATGTTGAAGTCCCCCAGGGTGGTGAAATCTGAGCCCTTCATGCTGGATTCTTGAAATGGGCTCAATAGTTGGCTGAGCGGTGTTTTGGCCCTTAGAGGTCTATATATCAAAAGACCATTAAAGGTATAATTGCTGGTGATATTTATCCTAAAGGCCAGAGTCTCACAGTCAGGGATACTGCCCTGATCTGAACCCTTAACCATCAATTTATTTCTAAATATGATGGCCAGACCACCTCCCTGTTTCCCTTTCCTGTCCACCCTGATTATGGAGAACCCCTCCGGAATGGCTAAGGCTAAATCTATATCCGAGGCCTCATCTGCCCAAGTCTCGGTAATGAATATGAGGTTGAGGTTTTGGGGACTCATACAGCCTGATTCATCAATCTCCCGTTTTGCGAGCCCCTAATAGCGATTCATAACGAATTGCTATTAAGGACTTGCAAAACGGGATTCATGTAGGAATTGCATAAAGAAATGCGATTCCTACACATTCCTTATTTGCGATTAGCAAATTGCTAATCGCAAATAAGGAATAACTCCCCATTCATTCCTATGGGCCAAAAGGCCCATAGGAATGAATGGGGAGAATTCCTTATTTGCGATTAGCAATTAGCTAATCGCAAATAAGATAGCGATTTAAAGGGTGCCAGGGGTGTACAAAGGACACCCTGTAGCACCCCTTAAATGCAAATTGAAACAGGTGTTGCGCACACACATGTCCAAAGGACATGTGTGTGTGCAACATGCAACTTAGAAAAATGCTTTTAAAAGCATTTTTCTAAGTTTTTGCTATTTACCACGAGGTTTGACCTCGCGGTAAATAGCGGGCCGAAATTGCGAATTCACAATTTTTAAATGGATGATGAATTGCATTTAAGGAATCTCAAATAGAGATTCCTTAAATGTAATTCCTCGCAAAATAGCGAAATCGCTATTACCGATTTTTGCATTTGGGATGATGAATCCCAAATGCAAAAATAGCGCTCGCAAAGGGCCAGATTCTCAGAATCTGGCCCTTTGCGAGCCGATTTTGGCTTGATGAATCAGGCTGATAGTCCTTTTTTATAATGGAATAAACAAGACTGCAAGTCCCAGAATTCAAAGAAAAAACCTGGACTGGAACAGCACATCATGTGTACACATTACAAACTTGGCAAGGCTGGTAATTTATATGGTTCTGTTGAGCTTTTTTTGTGTACAACCAAGCACTCACATTTATTAGCAAATGCTGAAGACATGTGCATCAGTGAAGCATGTACTTCTGCTGCCTTTGCTTAACCTATTCTGTGCATGAGAGAAGTTTGCTTTGCTGCCAGCACTGAAATAGATATTTGTTTTTAGTGAAGCTTTCATTACTTGTGTCAGAAGCGAGAGGCAAAATAAAGGTGCTTACAAATTATTTCACACTGATATTGAAATGACTGTACTTGCTAATTTTGGGAGAATTATTTATGCTTTCATAGGAAATGTAAAGCTGGTATGAAAATAAATAGCAGAAAAATGCACACGTATTAATGCGTTCCCAGCATAATTAAAATGTCTGCTATGTCTCCTGTTTCATGGTAACTTGTTGGGAAGCTTTATATGACCTTGGTATGGATCCAGCTTAAATGCTGGTTATCTTTTTATGACCCATAAACTGAATATAAGAATGAAAACAAATGTAAAAATGAATGTTCATTTTGAAAATGTTTAAGAACATGACAATGAATTTGAGAAGAAATACAGAACTAGCAGCATAAAGGATTGATTAAAATTGTAGAAATAGAAGGGTTTCATATACTGTGTGTCTAAAATGTCCAATAATAAAGAGCCTGATTACGATAGCAGGAGGACCGCCACCATCAGCCCGTCGGTGGTGGTCCCCCGCCAATTGTAAGGGTCTATCCGACCGCCACATTACGATGGCGGTCGGATCGATGGCGGTCGTAAAATCCAACCGTCACGGTTCCTGACAGTCAGATTTAATCTGACCCCCATTCGGACATCCTGCATAGCCCAGAATGGTGTGCGGTGCCTGCTAGGCACTGTCAGTCAGATTATAATGTAATGAATGAATGAATGAATATTAAATTTATAAAGCTGTAACTTAGCCCAAGGGCGTCAAGGTGCTGCATCGCGACTAATGCACGGACCTAAGATGACATACTCAGACTGAAGTCTGTAAAAAAGGCAGGTCTTCAAGGCCTTGAGGAAAAGTGAATGTGACACCTGACCAGAGAGATCTTCAGGGAAGGAGTTCCACAGCTTAGCAGTGGCGGTAGAAAAGGCCCTCCCTCCCCATCTAGTCTGTTTATACCTCGGTACTGTTAATAGATTCTTAATTGCCGACCTGAGCTGCCTAGTAGGAACATAGCGCTGAGATAGAGCTTTAATGGCCTCAGGGCCCAGGCCATAGTAGACATTAGATGTCAATCTCAAACCAGCCGAACCGCCATGAAAAGGGTGGTCGGAATGGACAATGGGGGCCTGTACTTGGCCCCCTTCCCCCTGTCCCATTCATATGGATGTTGGGGGGTGCCTATGGTGCCGTTGCAAAGGGATAAATGGGCTCACACATCGCCTAATGCTTCTCGCTTCTTCTTCCTCCGCCTCCGCCGTACTGCATCACTGAATGCAACTTTTGCCATAGGGCTGCATTGTTTGTCTTCCCATTCTTGTTGTTGTAGCTGGCCACGTGGCTGTTGGAAATTTTGTGAAGGCATCCAGTGTGCTTTTGCCGTAGGCCTGCATTGTCTGTCTTCCCTTTCTTGTTGTTGTTGTCTGGCCATGTGGCTGATGGCCATTTTGGAAAGGCAGCCAGTGTGCTTTTGCTATAGGCCTGGATTGTCTGTCTTCCCATTCTTGTTGTTGTGGCCTGGTAATGTGACTGGCAACCATTTTGTGAAGGAGCAGCCAGTGTGCTTCTGCATTAGGCCTGCAAGCCTTCTTACTTTGTTGTTTTGTATGCATTTTTTTTCTTTTATCCAGCAAAAAATGTAGCACAGTTCAATACATTTTCTAATAAATTTGCAATATTATTGATTTGAACTGATTCACTATGTGGCCTAGTCTGCTAATGGGTTTTCCAACCAATAGGCCCAGAGCTACTCATGGGTATATGAAACAATCGTTTCTGTGGTATCTGTTGAATTTAAACATCGTTTAGGGCATGGATGGGATTGGATTGAAATGCTAAATGAGTGTTTTTTTGGTATTTCACTTTTTTCTTCTGTATTAAATAAATGCCTTTGTTGAATGTGTGTGGTTGTAACTTGGAAATCATTTTTAGTCCTGTGGATTTTTTAATTTGGTATTATTGTATTAAACCTGTATTGTTTACCACGCCTCCTTTGTTTGGCCAGTGTGTGAGTGTGTTTGTAATAGTACGTGGGCCAGCATGTGCCTTGGCTGAGCCTCCCCATGTGGCCAGAGGACATTTTGTAAAGTCTGTTTTCATATAGGCCTGCTTGAGTTCATTGTTTTCCAGGCCTCCTGCTTGTTGTGAGTGACCATGTGGCTGGTGGCCATTTATTTGGTGGTAGTTAGAGTGCTTTTGCTATGGGCCTGCATGTCTTTCCTTTCTCCCTCTTAGCTTATTGCTTCCATCCATTGCCAGCTGCAGCTCCCTGAATGCTGCATCCCACGTAATGCACAATGCTAAACAGGCTCCGTTACGTTTGTATTTTTATTGTACTTCTTCTTCTTTCCTATCCTTACTGGGTGTAATTAAACCACAACAATTAATTTCACATTGCACTGATGTTCTTCTTGCTTCTTTGCTTTCAGGTGCATAAAAGAGGAGGAGACAACATCACCCATTGTACTGCCAGACAGTAGTCCTGCTGTGCACGACGTCAATGTGTGACCACAGACATCCCTTCAAGTTGTGCCACTGCATGCTTCTGACATCTTCAAGATGGACCCAAAGAAAGGTGCCAGGTCTAGTTCCATGAAATTTGATAGTGAAAAGAAGGCACTGCCACTTAACAAGAACCGTATGTCGCCTAAGACCTTTTTACAAACCAAAAATTGCTCCTGCAGCAGAGGTGTCCGGGGAGCAAGCTGGGAGCAGCACCCCCGCATCAGTCGACCCACCCCACCAACATAGACCCAAGCGTCTGTTGTAGAGGCAGCCACTATAATCATGAGTCCAACGCCGATGAGCAGTGATGTTGAAATTGACTTATCATTAATGCAAAGTAGTACCCAATCAATGCAGGAAACTCGGATAAGTGGGCAACCACAGCCGCAACCACCCCCAATAGTAGTTGTTCTTCCCGAAGTAGGGGCAGTTCAGGAGATTGAGCTTCCTGCAGAGGAAGAAGAAGAGCACACCACTCTTTCAGAAGATCCATTGTCTTCCAAATCCCCAGCATTAAAAAGTAGGGTTAGTCCATCAACTTCTCATGAAAGCCCCCTACTGATGATCTAGACGCCACTTGGAAGCCACCTCAGTCTGAGAGTGAAACACGCCACGAGACAAGGCTAGGGAAAAGGAAGGTTCCAGAAAACCTTAGAGTTATGGAGGTAGATGTAGAAGAGGAGTATGATGACGAGGCAGTCATCATAGACATCAGTTCCGCCCCAGTGGAGACCGACTTTACCTCATCCCAAATTGCTGTGAGGGATGTTGCAAGGATACCACCAAAACAGATGATACCACCAATACCACCTCCAGCTTCCATATTTTGCCGGCAGTGACCTACATCCACAACAACTACCTCAGTAGAAGTAGGTACAGCAGAGAGTCCAACGTCAAGCCCCCTACCAGTTCATCCAACATTGCACCAGCAGCGCCAGAAAATAGACCTCTCCAGATTTTTATCTATTAGCAAGAAGGAGGTCAACATTGCTATACGCTCCATTCGTGGACAAGGTGTTAGTCGGGGTAAGCTTGCTACAAACTGTGGTACAAACTATGGTACCGGAGGCCAACACCCATCTGAGAAAACACAACTTAATACAGTGGGAGGCACACCTTAGCAGCCAAAAAACTGCACGTGTTGGGGATGAAGAGGAAGAAGAAGAAGCGATCACGGTGGAAGGTGAACAAGAGTTAGACAATTTCTCTGTTACACAAAGCAGCCCTATCTCCAGCAGTGCAGTAATACCTTCCATATCATCATCAGCAACATCACAATGGCACAAGAGTCAGGCTGAGACACCAAGAGTCCAAGGCAAGAGAGTACCACAATAAAAAAACATGTATTGAGCCTAACATCTGGCGTCAAGAAGTCACCTGCATCAGTGGTACCAGAAAAGAAACAATTCAGGCTATCATTCTTAGCATGTTTAGGTTGGAGGGGCAGTACGAACGCAACCACCCAACTGCACATTTGTACAACATGAAGCTGGATATAATGTTAGCGCTGGACCTCCTCCCTTTTTCTTTTGTGAAAGGGGTGAGTTTTCTTGAATTCGTGGCAGCCATCTGCCCGAAATGGAAGGTTCCGAGCCGGTCCTATTTTACCAGAGTTGCTGTTCCAGCACTACATCACTAAGTGCTAAAATTGCTTGGACAAGCTTTGCAGCAGAGTGCTGTTCACACTATCCACCTGACAGCAGACTGGTGAAGCAGTTGCCAAGCCACTGATTACATGTGCATCACTACACACTGGATCTCTTTTGTGGGAGTTAGAGAAAAGATATCTGCAGCAGGGGCAGTTGACACTGCTGAGATTTTAATGCCGCTCGGAATCATGCAACTGTAGCCATGTTCACCATGGAGAAATATCATACTGCTGCAAACATTTTGGAAGACTTTGAGAGCAAGCTCTTTGAATGGTTGCAACTTGGAGGGCTTAACATTCGTTTTGCCACAGACAATGGCATTAATATAGTTTAGACCATGGCTGATGGTGGCTATTTCAGGGTCTTGTGTTTGGCGCACTGCATTAACATCATTGTTCAAGACTTTCTGAAGAAGGAAGACCTGGTCAGCAACTTACTGACCACAACAGAAGAATTTGCTCACAATTCAGCCATTCTTTTAAAGCCCAGAAGCACCTGAGGATCATTGAACATGATAATAGAATGCCAGTTAAAGCACTCGTCCAGGAGGTGCCAACACGTTGGAACTCAACTTATTACAGGCTTGAACGTCCATTTGAGCAGTACAGACCAATCAATGAATATATCTTGCAAAGAGGGGATGCTACTGTGAAAGGCATGATCATTAAGATGAACCAATGGGGCCTAGTTAAATGCCTGACAGAGTTGCTACTTCCTTTTGAGGTCTTCTCACTTGAAGTCAGCAAGGAGCACTGTACTATGGGCCAAGCTATCTAATTGTTGCACATGCTGAAAGGGGTATCCAAAATGCATGCTAGTGTGGAGGAAAAAAAAAAGAAGCATATGAGTTGGTAGAGAGCTTACCCTTCACTTATCTGAAAATACAAGATGTGGAGGTTGCCAACTAAAAAACTTGGATAGATGTTGAAGCCAGTCATCTAGTAAAGAAGGGCCGGGTCCAACAAGTACTGAAGGGCAGCCAGCTTTAAGTTCATCTTCAGAGCCTGAGGGCTGTGCGGTTGGCTCACAGCAGCCAAAATCACCAACACCAAGAGCAACATCAACAACAAGAACAGGAGCATCAGCCCCCAAATCTGCAAAGGAATGGTTTTTACAGCTAGGGCTTAAGCCCAATGCTGAGGCAAAAGAGGCTGCGCAAAACAGAGAACCCATGAGCACTAAGTGGATGGTCCTGGCCTATCTGGATGACCCAACAGAGGTCTACTTTGATCAAAACACATTGCTGTATTGGTGTGGGAAAAGGCGCTAATGGCCAGTGCTCAGCAGGCTGGCAACAAACTATCTGACTTGCCCTGTCACAAGTGTCTCCTCTAAGCATGTTTTCAGTGCTGCTGGTGACGTTCTGATAGTGAGAAGAACCAGTCTCTCGCCCCAAGTTGTGGAGCGGTTAATCTTTATACCACCGGATTACTCCATACCTGAAGTAGCACAGCAGGAACATGATGACGGTGACTCAGGTCATGGAAGTAGTGTAATAGGTGACCTACTTCTGGGTGAAACACCAGAGTTTGAGGACAAGCTCTATTTCCCTGACAACTAGGCTTTCGAGTCGACTTGAGTTACTTTGTTTCTTCTTTTTTGAAGCACAATAAAAGCATATAACTGAAGAACATCATTTACTTTATTATTTGTGTGCATCACTGTCTTTCTGGTTCACAAATCCATTCTGACCCTCTTACTCTTTTATTGCCGAATTGGAGTTGCAACTGCAGGTAGTGAAGAATTAACTACTCATCCACTCCTGACTCTCCCAAAAGCCATTTCCCTCACACCAGACATTGGATGGATAATACAACAAATGTGAAATGTGTGCCTGCCTCCAAACCTGGACCCTGACTATATATATATATCTTTTCCGAGCCTAGAGGGACTGCTCCAGAAGAAAAGGTAAATGATGGCACGCATTGCAAGCTGAGTGATTGTTGTTTGTTGGGCATGATGTCTACTTTTCTGAATCTACAACACAAAAAAAAGTGACTCGAGTCATTCTTTCCCTTCCTGTTTTTCAATAACAAAATTGTACTGCTGCGGGCCACTCCATTCCATTTTTAAGTTGGGATGAGTCTGGAGTCTGGAGGACTCACTCGGGAGTCAGAACACTGATGGTACAGAGTTGGACACAATACCATACTCGCAGTCAGGGTCAAGAGGATCAGAGATGATTGATAGAACGAATAACTCAGGGCGTGAAGTGGCCTAAAGGTAAACAACAACACCAGACCAGACCTACATGTCTGTGTAGTGGTGGTGGTGTGATTGACAGGGGTAAATTATGTTTTATCACTTAATTTCAAAAATGCTATGTTGCTGTGTCTGTGTGTGTGTTCAGTGCTACTGCTGTCTAGCTAAAATTCAAAGCTAAGTGGCGGTACGGTGGGGGGGCCTATTCCTGTTGTTGGAGTAACTAACTGTCGGTAACAGACATGATTTAGCCATGCTGTCTCTGAAAGACTTCTTGTTGCACTCCTCCTTAATTATGCAGTTTAACTTTTCTTTTCTTGATTTTTCACTATCCTTTTTGTTTTTCCATCACAGGCCCTTTACCCTGCACAATACTAGGAAAAACAACTCACACTTTCCTGACCAAACCGCATCTGCCAGGTACACAAAATTGACGGACGGACAGTCCAAGGATGGACTATGAGGAATGCAGAGATGCAACTCCAAATTTGGCAAAAATATAATACAGTAATCAATCAATCAATCAATATATTTGTAGCGTGCACAACTCACCCGTGAGAGTCTCAAGGCGATGGGGGGCGAGGGTGCTGCTGCTGCTCGAACAGCCAGGTCTTGAGCAGTCTCCTGAAAGCCAGCAGGACTAGGGTCTGTCATAGGCGGATGGGAAGGGTGTTCCAGGTTTTTGCGGTGAGTTGAGAAAACAATCTGCCGCCGATGGATGCGGGGGATGGTGGCGAGGGTGTGGTCACCCACTCTCACAAAGCTCTCCACAACACCGAACCAGCGCACCTCAACAAACGACTCACCTTTTATACCCTAACTGTTTCAATGAACATGTTGAAGACTATCTTCTTTTAAAAAAGGAATCCTTGTTTCACTACCAAGGAGAGAAGGTGTGCACCAGGAGATGTAACTAATTTTCAATTAGAAGCACTATTCCTGCTATAAAAAATAACAAAATATCTGGTTGGCCATTTTGTTGGTGGCAATTTTTGAAAAGCCTCTCAAGAAGAGGACAACCCAAAGGATGGACTCTTTTTTAAAGAAGAAATGGCCAACTGGGCGGACAATCGGACATGATGTCTCCCTTGGTTGGAAGATAATGGTGCCATCCTCCTCATTATACTTCTTCCATCCATGGTGTATGGTAATTAGTTGTTCAGTGCTCACCATCAATTGCTGCTAATAAAAAAAGTACTAGGCCTAGACGAGAAAAAGTAAAATACACCACTTTGGGGTGTCCAACGTGAGTGACCATTATTTACTGATTGAGCATGAGACAGTAAAAGAAAGCATTCTCATCTTAACAAACATGCGTAGAATGCCTTACTTGGGTATGCAATCAGTATAGCAGATTAGTACTACTAGTACTAATAGTAGTAAGGAGTCCTTACTACTACTAGTACTAGTAGTAGGACCAACGGGTTCTCTGAGTCTTACAGTATTGCCACCAGGAATATGAATATATAAGGGGAGAGGGAAAGCTGAGTGGAAAACCAGAAGTAAACAAGCTACATACAGACTAATACAGAGTCAGAGGCAGTTTGATTTGATGTAAAAAATAAAACAGACACTATAAATAACAAGGTTAGTAGGTAATGGAGCAATAACAAGAATTTAGAGACAGATAGCTCGAAGAGGATATGGGAAAAATTAAAAATAGGAAATAGAAATAATAGAGCGGTAAAAGTTAGGGAAATATATCTGCGTCTGAGGCTGCATCTTCCCCTTTGGAAGCCCCTCCAGCTCCCGCACCCGCCTCAGCAGACCCAGTCTTCTTCTTGTTCTTGCCCCTGGATGCTGATCATGTAAAACATAATTAAAGAGACAAAAAAAATTGGTGTTTAATAAATAAATATTACATAATCACTCCAAAAAGATTTTTAGACAGGAAATGGCAATTGCTATAACATTGACCTATCCTAAATCAGATCGACTGGTAGTAGGCTAGTTTTGTGGTTGAGGACCGTCCTATCCTTCTTCTATCCGAGATCTGTTACTCAGTTAGGGGGTTGTAGGGAACTATTGTGTTCTAGTTCCTGTGCTGGGGTAGAGGTTGGTCCCACTGCTGGGCCCACTGCAAGATCAAACAATTGTTATATGCCGGCATTCTTCCCACAGAATGGGCAGGGCCAGATGAGGTGGGGATATTGACAGAGTTCCGACGAGCAATTTCATCGGGAGGGGGAAATGGTAAGGGGAAGTAACCCTGGTGGAAAAGTGCTAAATAACAAGGACGAAATGAGTTCAACATCGGTAATAGTGAATGTGAGCGATGGGAGTTTTATTGCTAGCCCAGTGGGTCTTGTGGGCGAACTAGTTATCCCATCCACTATTTGCAGCATTGAGGGATTAACTGTTAATTGTACAAACACTGTTATAGGAGAGGTTTGCGATTCTAGGATGCTGGAGGATTTGTTGCCCATCGTATCCATTGAAGTGGGGTCCTGTGTTGAAAATACACCAGAGAGATTTCTGTCATGGAATGTGGCAGGGCTGGGGGCTAGATTATTGTCACAGCAATGGATTGATTTTGTAAGTGGGTTCGAAATGTGCCTTTTTCAAGAGACGTGGGCTTGCGACCCAATATTTTGCCCAGGTTACTTAAATTTTTGTATACCCGCAACGAGAGGCCCCAGGGGTAGACCCATGGGAGGCCTCGCAATTTGGATCAAACAAAATTCAAAGGTCAAAATAAAAATGATTGATCTAGGGTGCAAAGATATACAACTATTAAGACTATCTGTGGGAAAGGGTGGCAGTATAGACATTTATAATATATATGCCAGGGGCATGAGTATTGGTAATTCTACTACCCTAGAGGTTTTATCTGCTTCTCTTGAATCCCAGTCACTTGGCAACAGAGTAATTTTGGCTGGTGATTTGAATAGGACTTTCGAGCCACTAGAAAACACTGCATATCCAATAGGAATGGAGGAAGATGCCCTTTGGGGCATCCCAAAGTTAAACCTTGTACCTGTAAAGCGGTGGTCAAAAGACATTCTATTGCTGAATGCGTTATGTCTAGAGTATGGTTTGAGGGCTCTCAATGGCAGGACAAAAAGTGATTATGGTGGCAACTGTACATTCGATAATGGACATAACAAAAGTAGGATTGATTACGTCATCTGTAGTCTTGAATTATGGTGTGGCGTGGGTGACATGAAAATTGTGGGGAGATTAGAAAGCGATCATAACCCCCTCTGTGTCTCCCACTCATGGTGGAGGGCCGCACGAACTAACCCAGTATCAGGTAGTGGTAGCACACCTGTTATGAGTAACGACTTAAGACGGGTGAGATGGCCACATGTTCTGGCCAATTCGTCCACTTTGGAGTCCATTAAATTGGAGACAGATAATGCCATCGATGCCATGACAAAAGCTGAGCCGGTAACACCCGACTCTGTCCAACTAACAGATATCCATGACACCTTCTTTACTGTGATAAAACCGCATTTTACTAAGTTATTAAGGTCGAACAGAAAAGCACCAATCACTATGGCGACCTGGTTTAATAAACAGTGCAGGGTTGCCAGACTGGAGTTGGGCAAAGCACTTAAGAGCAGAGTTAAGGCCTCGATTAGCGCTTGTAGGAAACAGTATAATGATAGTATCCGTATGGCCAAGAAGTCGTGGGAAGAGGAATATTGGGAGGAGCTACTCGAAGCTTCAGGGCAGAAGGATTCCAGACTATTCTGGAAAATTGTGAAATGGGGAAGAGGGGGCGCCCCCAACAAACCCGACAACTATGTCGATGAGGCCTTGTGGGTCGAGTATTTCAAACCCCAGTATGCTGAGAGTAGGGATCTAACGGCTAGAGAACCAATCCCTATGGTATTCTGCAAGGGCGATTTATTTTCATGCAAGGACGCGGATGTCGTAATAGCAAGTTTGCAGGGGGGGAAAGCCCCGGGGTTAGATGGAATCCCTTCAGATATTTTCAAACACGAAAAAGCCCAGTGGGCAAAATATGCGACTTTGTTGGGGAATGGTCTAGCGAGAGGGGCTAAAATCCCAAATATATGGAAGGGGGCAATAATAATACCGATCTTTAAGAAAGGCGATCGGTCACTCCCGGCAAATTATAGACCAATAAGTTTGTTGGCAACCATGCAGAAAGTGGTGGGGAAGATGCTGGTTGACAAACTTATGGCTTGGGTAGATGACAACAATGCTTTATCCCCCTTCCAGGCAGGCTTCAGACGTGCAACTAGTACGGTCGACCAAATTTTTCGTTTCACCATGCTACGGTGGGGGACTGTACTCCTGGGCAAAGGCAGGCTCTATGTAGCATTTGTAGATCTTAGGGCCGCCTTTGATCTGGTGCCCAGGAGCACGTTGTGGGAGGTCCTCCATAAAATAGGGGTCCCTCCGGATTTGCTTACGCTGATAATGCGTCTGCATGAAAGTAACTATGCAAAGGTTCAGTGGGGGAGGAATGGGGAATCCACCATTAACTTCCCAGTCGAGCGGGGGGTCCGGCAGGGATGTGCCATGGCACCCCTGCTGTTCTCCCTGTTCATTAATGGCATTGTAGAAAGGATATTGGACGCACCGGTCGATGCACCTTCGTTAGCGGGCATCAGAGTTCCAATTCTGATGTTCGCTGACGACACCTTGATCGTGTCCAAAACCCCGTCTGGCCTTCAGCGCGCCTTGAATATTTTTGACTCCTTCTGCAAAGAACGGGGTCTTGAGGTTAACGTAAATAAAACCAAGTTGATGGCCTTTGGGCAAAAGTGTCACTCTCGACCCAATGTATCTTTGAACAAAATCAACCTAGAGTTGGTAAATGTTTTTACGTACCTTGGGGTCGAGATATCAAGTAAACAGGGTTGGTCACGTCATATAGAGAAGGCGGTGTTGAAACACCAGCAGATCTCTGGAGCACTCAGGGTCGAGCAAGCTAAATCCAAAACCAGGCCCATAAAACCTGTTCTCATGGTTTATGACGCAAAAGCCCTGGGCGCAACCCTTTATGGGGCTGAAGTCTGGGGCTTTGAGAGTCTTACTACCCTACAAAGATCTGAGAACAGGTTTGTGAGAGGGATAACTAGTCTTCCCCAAAGTACCCCACTCATACCGCTTGGTCTGGATTTGGGTAGAAGATCGCTTAGCGACCGCGCCCGACTGAGGCCTATCCTCTACTGGAGACGCCTATGGACAACCATGGAAATAAGACACTATGCGGAGGGGTTTCTAGCACTAGTCAAACTTGATGTTTTCCATAAAATCACATGGCTGAAAACCTTAAGGGATGTCCTAGTGGAGCTTGGGCTCTCCAAATTGTGGGAAAATCCCCTTGGGGAAATATTCCCTAACAAATCTAGTATTAAAGAACTATACTGGAACCACATTGAGCAAAAACTTTGGAGGAGCGTAACCTCAGACTCCTTGGGGGGTAGATTCATGGAAATTAAACAAAAGCCATCCTTAGAAAAGTATTGGGACAGTATAACTGTCCCAATGGATAGGAAATTATTTTTCCAGCTAAGGGCAGGCTCCCTCCCCTTGAAGTGTATGACGTCCAGGTGGAAAACTGGAGGTAGTGCGTGTTGTCCGTCTTGTGGGGCCCCAAATGAAAACCTTGCACATTTTCTTTTTGCATGTGTGGCTTATGCAAATCCAAGGAAATTTTGGTTGGCTCCAGTTTGTAGGAATCTTGGTGTCTTAACTGGTGTCGAGGGGCTAAGAATAATTTGTTCGTCCACTGAAATGCAAATTGTAATTGGAACTGCCAAATATTTGGGTTGGGCGTGGTCCCTAAGGAGGAGGGCTCTATCTACTAATGTGTTTTGAACCTTATGTACCCCTAATATTCTACGTACGATATGCCCAAACAGATAGCAACTGGGAGACTCATATGAATTTTAACTTTAAAATGCGAGTAACATGTATGGCATCAATTTTTATTGTGCAAATTTGGGAATGGTACGTAACGCGGAGGTTTCTACATTTGCATTTAGTTACCGCATATCTTGAAAAAGCTTATTTTAACTCCCAATGATAAATGATTTTTATGTTTGTGTATTATGTATTTTTAATTATAAAATAATTGTTATAGAATGTTGCTGTTTTAAGAAATGTATGTAATTTATATGTGTGTGCTTTTATGAGTGTACAACTCGAATAAAGCTTTTTCAATCAATCCTTATTATTACACAGTTCCATTCCAGTTCTTGAATCACAAACCTACCTAGCCCTCCTATTCCAAAGACTTTGGAATGAATTACAAACAATTATATTTACTTCTAACTTCCGAATTCATTCGCAATCATCTCTCAGTCTCAACCCCCTTTGACAGGCAAATTCACTAAGTCTGCATTTAGTCTTCTTAAATGCATAGATGAATACATGCATATTGCATACACCAAATTGGTTTGTTGCTATTCACTCACTATACGAACTACAAAAAGTTCTACTAGGACTGAAGTCACATGAGAGAATGTGTCATGCACGCCGCTAAATTACCAATTAATACTAAGGGCCATATGTACGTAGCTAAATACTGGTGGGTAACAGCCGAAAATCGGTAAATTTTCCATTACCGACCGGTATTTAGCCCTTTGCGATGTACGAGGCTGGATTTAAGGATTCGGTAATTTACCGATTCGTTATTTTAAGGAATCAGTAAAATTCCAATTCCTTAATATAAGGAATCGGTAAATTACTGAATCCTTAAATCCTATGTAGGGAGCACTCAAGTGAGTGCATTTTTGCTTTCAGGATTTGTTATTTACCACCATCTGCAAGTTGGTGGTAAATACCGAATACCTTTAAAAAAGCTATTTTGTGCTTTTTTAAAAGTGCCATGTGGCAGACATACATGCCCTTAGAGCATGCATGTGTGCCACATGTGCACACATGCACGATTCAGGGAAGCAACAGGGTGTCAATGTGACACCCTGTCACCCTTGAATATGCTCCCCCTATTACCAATTCAGTATTTACCGAATCGGTAATAGTGAATGGCTTCCAATTCATTCCCATGGGCCTCCAGGCCCATAGAAATGAATGGGAAGGTATTCCTTATTACCGTTTCGGTAAATACCGAATCGGTAATAACGAATATTACCAAATTGGTAAAATGTACCGATTTTTTACCTACATTCTATTTACCGATTCTTAAATACCAAATCGGTAAGAATTCGGTATTTAGGAATCGATAAATAGAAATTGCCTACATATGGCCCTAAGAAACTAACTAACTATCACTATCCTTACATAACTTAAATTCTCTATCCTCTCTTACATAACCAGCACAAGCGAGCGCAAAGTTTCAAACAAGTACGATTAGTAGCGACGAGCACCTGTCTAGAAGAATAACAATAACATAATATAAGATTTTTAGACATAACTTACCTGCATGTAAGCAGCAGCAGCATTCTTGTTGTTTGGGAAAAATAATATTTGCAATAACACAGAACAGAACACAATAGTAATATAATTCGCTACTCACCAAGCCCAGGGATCTCAACACCTAGCAGGTCCAGCAGGTCTTGCTCCCGGTCCAGGATATTGGACCACTGGTGCATCAGTTGGTTATGGGTGTGCCAGACCCCAAAGCAGCAAAACACTGTCCAGCGCACCCTCTCCCACCGCTGTAGACACTCACGGAGCTCGTACCTGGACCCCGACCTGCCACCAGCTGCCAAGGTTAAGGGGAGGTGGCGCTGCACAAATAAAACTAGTGCAGCCACCTCCACCTTGGAAAATAAGGCCCGGGCCTCTACTCTTTCTGGGCAACACCTTCAGAAAAAAAGGTTTGAAAAGTATAGGGAGGATAGAAAAACAGGCCCAGAACCATAGCAAGAATGAAAAACAAGATGGCCGCACCCAAGGGTGACTGCGGGGGGAAGTTTGCGCAATAATTCTCCCGAGCACGCAATATGCGTTCCCGAACACACAATAGTCATTCCAGAACGTCAAAAAAGTATCTCGAACTTGTAGGTCAGAGTTCAATGTAGATCCGTTTCTTCCAGTCCCGCTTCACAGCAGCATTTTCACACCAAGGATTATGACCCTGTTAGTGGTGATGTAAGGGTGCGTCCTTTTTGTAATATATGAAATGAAATGAACTGAAGAATTTCCAAAGGGCAGCATAACCTGGAGGTATCTAGGCACTAAAAAACACTAAAAGGAAGTAATTCCCAGAGAAATGTTATTGGTAGAGGCAGGATTTAAGCCTGGATTGCCCACCTATAGCCTAGAGTCCGATAATGGGTAGGTAGTATTTTTCCACATGGATCATGCATATGTTATAATACATATTCACCACTGCTGCAAAATCTCAGCTGCCACACGGCGGGCAGTGGAGTAAACTCACTACACGGCGGTCAGGAGACGTCTGGTGCTGTGGTCTCCTGGCATTCACAGTGTTTTGGGAGTCAGACCACCAAACTCGTAATTATGCCATAGGTATGTATATTGTTCACTGCAAATATAATGTGTAATGGGAGCTCGTACCTGGACCCAGACCTGCCACCTGCTGCCAAAGTTAAGGGGAGGTGGTGCTGCACAAATAAAACTAGTGCAGCCACCTCCACCTCCACCTCTAAAAATAAGTCCCAGGCCTGCACTCCTTCCAGGCAACACCTTCCTCAAGGAAGGAGGCCATGCTCTCGCTTCTCCTCTTCCCGTGCTTACCAGTCTTCAAGTTCCATCTTCAAGTTCTGAGCTATGGTTCTGGGAGAGTGGGGGGGGGGGAGAAAAGAAAATGTAGGAGGTAAAGGACGGAAGTAAAAAAAATTAAAAGCAAGTAATAGAAAAACAGTCAAATACGCACTAAAAACACACACAAAAAATAGAAAAAAGGCATAATATACACTCTGGCTAGAGAGGGATAGATACTAAATAAAAAGTGAAGTTTGCATGATAATTCCCAGGCGCATGCAATATGCGTTCCCGAACACATAATAGTCGTTCCCGGACGATAAACATGTATCGCGAACAGGCGGAGCAAGCAACTCCGCACTCTTGCGGTATATTAAAGACAGATGCATTATTTTCTCTCCACTGTGATATACAACTCAGTAACTGTGTTTGTTTTCCTTGCTGAACAATAACTCTTTATAATGCTTTTGGTATTTGAGTTGCCTTCTGACCAGAACTATCTTCTTAGCATCTGAAACACTGTTCAAGGAAGGGCATTGAACTTCACGTAAATATCACATAACCAGGGGTGTAGTTTCATTGGGGTGTTTGGGGTGTTACACTTGCCTAATAAATGTATTTAGTGATAAATAGTTGGGTACATGTGCTTCCAGTCAGGGATGGTGCAGTGTCTGTCAGATTTCACTAGGAATTTTTACACAGACAAAAACGCACACACACACACACACACTCTCTCTCTTTCTTTTTGGAAAGACTTCGAAAATATTAGAGTTTTTTTTCAAAATATTGCGCTTTCTCTCACATAGTACCCCTACCAATCCGCATTCCTCTCCCTTTCCATTGCCACTGATGGAGCGAGATTCTGAATGATATTTTGTTCTAACTCGCAAAGTTAAACTTCCAATAAAAACCGTAACTGTATTAATCAGTGTGTGGTGAATTATTAACCAACTTAGTTTTAAAATGCATATACACGAGAAACACGAGGGACTAACTCATGTGCTCTATGTTGCAAATGCAAGTGCGTGGAAAAATAATAAACTAACCTTGTCTATTGTCTTTGTCAGTATTAAATACGGCTGTTTAACTAATGGCATGTGCTTATTTGTGTGCTTATGTTATGTCTTTTCGTCTTTTCTGTGGCAAGAGCTCGTGGAGGATCCTGCGGCCTATATGAAGAAGGTAGATAAAAAATGCTGCTTTGTGTGCACAGCTAGGTAACATAATTTAATGGGTTAATAATTAGCAAAGGGGGTGGGTAACAGAATGGGTCTCAATTCTCTAATTAATTGATGTCTTGTGTTTGTTTAAATAATAGTTTTCGAGTCAGGCCTAAAGGCACATTGAAAAGATGGCGTTTTCGACTCCTGTCCAGAAAGTGCCTTGCATGGAAGTGGAAACTTTTACCACGTTGACAAGTTTTTGCAAATTCAAAATAAACTGGGCTAAACGTGCTCTTCGAGAGAAAGATTCAAGGACAGGAAGCGGCAAAGTTTGCCAAGCCAAGGAAGTTATGTACTCCGGCTCAAATAAAAGTAACATTTTAAGGAAGCTGCGTGACTGGAAAATAAGGGACAATGGACTCTAAGAAAAGCCCGAGAAAGGTGATGACATCACATGAGCTGACAAGAGTCAGCCAATGAGGACACTGGATGGCAAAGAAAAATTTACATTTTAGAGAAGATTAACTAGACAGAAAGGTATAAAACTTGGCCCCATGAGCAGGAGGGTGCTTCTCGCTTTCCGATTCCTGAAGGGCGTGACGTGCTATTGGACTCTTTGGCGCACGTAAGGATAACAGACTTAATGATTATTCCTTTTTAGGTGAAGCGAGTTTTAGACAGGGAAATAGAATTTAGGGAATGGAAACTGTTATTTTCTTTAATTCATGCTAACTGATTTGCCTTTGAAGTGTCAGTCTAATATGTTTTCCCCTTAATAAACGCTGCTTTAAATTGCTAACAAAATTAAGATTCTTAAGAAAATGCTCTTTCTTGAATATTAAAGTAATAAAATTAGATTTTTGAAACGACAAGCTGGTCTTGTTTATTCATGGTCTAGTTACCATCAGCTGAACCATTTACCTAAGTGACTTAATTAAAATGAGAAATGATTAAAACCATGGTGAGAAAAGATAAACTGCAGTTGTATATAAAATTGTAAATAGTTTGTGAATAGTTCTGTTTAATTAGGTCACATGATTCAGTCGCCCAAAAATTGTTTTGTTAGTATATGGGCCTCTTGAGTGATTTATGATTAATGGTGAGTATTGTGGTGTTGGGTAGCGTTGGTGAGACAGTTTTTCTTTAGGGGCGCTGGATCACCACTTAAGCCCCTCTTGTGCACCCTGCTGGTCATATGATGTATTTTAGCATTATGTGCCAGTATGATTGTTAGAAAATCTGAAGCTCACCCCCCTCAAATCATATTGACCAAGCTACACCCCTGGACATAACATTGAATCAGGTGTTATGGAATGAAAAGAGGCCGTCTCTTGGAAATATGGCTATTCACCAGTCTTTAAAACTAGCTCAACCATTTTGAAATCCTTGGCTTCCATTTATTACATCACAGCTCAAAATAATAGTGACCTATAGAAATACATGAGGCCGAAACCAGAAACTCAGGGACTGATTTAGATTTTGACGGATGGGTAACTCTGTCACAAAATGGACGGATATCCCCTCTGCATTCAGACTAACAATAGGAAAATGATCAGCGTCTGACAAACACAGAAGGAAAACAATGTTTCATGACACAGTTAACACAAAAAATGTTTTGCGAATGTGCAAGCGCACCTGACAAAAACGTAAGCACTGTCAAAGAAAGCCACACCCTTAAAACATTAATACAGATTACATGTTTTCCAGCAAAAAAAATACTGACGACATTCATATTCAAAATGATACTCCAAGATGAGGTCAGAAAAAGCTTTATGTTTGGTCAGCACACATATGAAACATAAATAATATCAAAATAAACCCCACCGTGGGTGTTGCATAATTAAGTGAAATTGTTGGTTTCATGAAATAAATCGACTAAATTTGAATTCTCATAATTTGAGGGTAGAAATTTAACAGAGGCAACTTTCTAAAACTGTATTTGTGGATGTGGATCATACCGCTACAAGGAATTACAAAGAGGAAGTGAATAATGCAACATGCTAATGCCTTCCTAAAAGCATGGGTGGAAAACCATGGACCATTCTATCATAATTCAATGGTTAAAGAAAGTAGCATATGCACAAACAAAAATCTATAGGAGGGTAAATGAAGACACATCATGAGAACAAATTAGTAAAAAAATGTTTTGTACTGGTTTTGTTTTCATTGAGGTTAGCTAACATATATACAATAATGTTCTTTATCTCTTTAGCGGACATAACCACTTAAAACTTCAAACATATGGAATTTTTTAAACTAAAAACGTAGACATATATTGTAATTTTTAATTATTTGTCTATAACTAATAAATGAAGAATTTAAACCTCTTTATTGTCTATCCTTTCTTTCATGAGGCAGTTTGGGTTGTTCAATCCAGGCAGTGTTATTGATCCCTTTTATAGGGATATTCTCATTTTTCTCTGGAGCACAGTTAATTCAGTTGTAAACAAACATCACTACTCACTACTTTCTTTGGTTGGGCAAAAAAACATTTAAAACTATAAATATATATTTTTTAAACCTTTGAAATCCACAGAAATTGCAGGACAGCAAATATGATGTGTCAACAAAGAAACAACAGCGATATCTGTGTGACAGTTAGTATAGCAGTGCGTAGATGTCTTTAGTGGGCCTTATGTGTCAGAAATATGTGGGTCTCTATAACTACAAGCCATCCACAATAATTTCTAGCTATTAGTATATTCTTCAAGAAACAATATCCAGAGCAAGGAACAATAGGGTAAGAATGAAGCCTTGGCAGAGTTTGCAGAATTCTGCTACGCGGACCTCTATGAAATACAAAGAAAACTCTGCTGCGCTGAGTGGAGCTCCGCAAGTGGCTGACTGCATTGGATAAATGCTGTTTGCAGTGATTTTCAGTGCCAGGTGTTTGTCTTCATTGTGCAATCAACACAAATGGCACCATGCACAAGGCAAGCGGGCTCTGTTTCCTTTCTGCCGCTCAAGTAGATTTTAACTCGAGCTGCAGCTTTCTCAATGAAAGCGGACAGTTTCTCAACACGAGCGGTCGCGAGCATACGCAACAAATTGCAATGAGAAAACTCACCGGGATGTTGATTTTCCACTCTTACGCTCACCAACTTGATGTTGACGATCGAGAACGAGGAAAACTCTCACTAGGAGGTATATTTTCCTCACACCTGCTCGCCAACTTGACGTTGAACTCCGCGTAACGTGGAGTGCCGAAATCTCCACAAACTCTGCGAATGGATTGGACCCAGACTTAGTAAGAATCTGTTTCACATCTGTTGCTGCATTGAACAAGGCAACCATGTTTCCCTTTGAATATGAAATTACAGATGCCTTAAATGCACACTGAATATTTAAATTCCAATATGCTCCTCGCTGACCAATCTGATTTCTTACTTTTACAGTATGGTGCACATTAGCATGTTATTTCTCACCCACGGAGAACATGAGATGTTCCAAGAATTTGCTTCCACATACCCTTCCACTTAATCTGAACTCTACACCACAATATGCAGAAGTTGAGAGATTAGGTAAACCCATATTCAAAGGTCTACCAACAGGAACATTACAGACAATAACAAGAGATATCTCACTTACCCAGAGGTGGCATGCTTCGCATTGGTGCCTCTTCTCACCTAGGTAGAACACTGCCACTTATGTGGGCTCAACCAAATCCGGGAGCTATTATATATAATTAACTGGACTATGATATGTGGTCGAGTTCAGGCTAAAATGGTTATAGGAATACTCTATATTCTAACTTTATTTATTAAAAGAGTCCCATACCATTCAGAAAAACAATTCAACAGGATGCTAAATTGGAAACCCAACGATTCCTGCATCTCTCATAAGTCAACATGTCTTGGCCAAATTAGGACTGCCTAATGGGATAACTTCAGAGTTCCTAAACCTCCCAACCTACCCTCTTTTAACTCCAGGTGTGTATGTGTGCTAAAGGTGGCATAAGGCTCTCCTAACTAATCATTGAAGAGAAACCTGTAAGATATCAAAAAAGTATAAGTTAGGACAATAGTGTTAATTCTTCAAACACATGGGCATGCATTCTATAAAGTGACTGTGCATTTGTGATGACTCACAAATCAAAGCTGTGTTCACAGCAAACAATGGACACTGAGTGCAAAAAAATCCTTTGCACCACTATCTGTGTCCGCTGCACACCATAAAGCCAACCCTTACTCATATAGATTGCGGAGTTTCTTATCCATAACAGTTATATATAGCCAAGTATATGTGGATGTATATTTTATTGGGACTAATCTAATGTGTGGCCTAACTCATCTTACAAGGTTTACTACCAGGCCCCATCGACTTGGAGAGAGCATACACTTCCCTGTTGCCACAGTCTTAAAAAGTAGATCAGATATGCTTTTTGAACCTGTTAGCTATCTATATGTTCTCATATGTTGTGTGCTCTGTTCTTCAATGGACAAGAGAACAATTCTTGATCTTTTCATTCTTTATATTAGAATGTACTTGTCTTACTTGTATCCGGTGAACAGGAAGTATACTTTTATTTTGTTATTTCTATGACCCCTCAATACAGGCATTTAGGACCTCGTACTGCTCTGCATCCTATCCGAAGTTGAATTGTATTTCATCTTCATTCCAACAATACATGCATGGCATATGGAGACTGACTACATGTAACACATACTCCTTTTGGTGCACCCCCAAAAGTTATTTTCTCTTTTACTCACAGTAGCAGATTTTCTCCAGCCCCAAGTGGGCTCCTTAGGTTAAAATCATGATTATTATACAGTACTCACATGTTTCCTGTACCCCAAATAATATTGTACATCTGCAGTTACTTACTACGTCAAAGATAATATCTAAATTGCTCTCCTCTGCCACATCAGACACCTAACTGTTGGTTTTGGGTCTTTTTCATTGCTAACTCCATTCCTTCCCCACATTGGCTATGGGAAGACTATAGCCCTTTGTGTACCGTACTTCGGTAGCTTTGAGCACAGCACACCCCATCCGTTACATAAACCAGTCGCAGGGGATCATGGGGATTGTCGTTCACTTCCTAGTTTCCCCCATCCAAATAGGGAAAACTATTTTTCTCATTTTAGGTGTATCATTTGTAGGGGATTCTGGGTGTTTTTAGGTCAAGCCCAGAGCCAGCGCGCAAGCGATGCTCTGGGGTTGACCTTTGGTAGTTTACTACGTGAGGTAAGCCCCGCCCACTCCCCCATCAATCTTTTTATTTGGCTTGTGTCTTTGTCCTTCCTAAATGCTGCCTTCAGATTTGTTTATAGGCTTGTTAGTCCCTCCGTATGCCGGTCATGTCGTCATTTGGTCCTTCCATGGCTACTGACCCCTTTACTTTGAGTGTTGCACGGTATGTGTTATTTAGATTGTGAGCACTATCTTCTTTAATGAGGTTCTCTTACTGCCCATACCTTCTCCCCTCTCCCGCAGTAAATCGGTAGATCAAAAACAGGGACAGCTGTGGTAGGTACTAGTTCAACAATGGTAAAGAGCATTTATTCTTCCATTGCAGACACTTCCACCATGTGCCACTGTCCCCACTCCCTCCCCATCCATGGCTTCCAGGACGCTCTCTGCTTAATTTTCCTCACAGACTCGGCTTTTGGCCATTTCCAGGAGGAACGTGGCTCAGTTAGGGCAATGACTATGCGTTTATTAAGCTCCTCTCATTTTTAGGAGTGTCTAATGGGTAGAGAAATGCTTGAGCCAATCAGAAATGGCTGTTCTCTCTTAAGCAACCACTTCCCTCAACCTTACTCAATTGAGAGGAAAAGGGTGATTGTTCAAATCGGACAGTCCTGTTTCAAATCCTACAACTTTGACAAAACGAGTAAGAAAACTCCAAATTAGTCCGTTTTAACTATGTTATAGTTTTCCAATAAAAAAATTCTCATAAGTGGGGCAAAGTAATTGTTTTGTAGTCTTTCATTTAAAGGAACCGCTAGTTCATTTCGTGTGTGATTGAAATGTTTGAATAAATACTATCTTGTGTAGCCATCTGTTACTCGTTATTACCTTTAAAGCTGAAAATGGCTGTCTTCTGATGGTGGTTGAGGCAGGTGTCTGTTTTCCTAGTCCTTCCTCTATGCCTTTGTTTTAGTCAGTCAGTAGCCATCACTTCCTGATATTCAGAGCAGCACAAAGGCAGAAGCTGTCAAAGAGGGCCTTGTAGTTCGGGTGGACGTGCTGACAGCTTAGAGGTTCTGAATACTGATGTAATGTTGTGGAGACTGTGGAACATTCCACGTCTCCTGCTATGCTGAGGGGTGGTCTCACCAAGCCACCGCCCCCTGAACGTGATATAATGGTTTTGCCTGGCATACGCCAGGACAACGTGTGTTTGGCAATAAATAGCCCAGGTCTCTGGACGTGGCTCAGTTTGGAGCTGTCCACTACTGTTAACAGGCTCAAGTGTGTCATCATTGCCAACGACCCCAGGCCTAGGCCACTATTTGACACTGGCGACGAGGTGGTGGCAGCTTGCCGCTGCCCTACCTCTCACCTACCGTGCTGCATGCCGCCCGCTGACCCTGAAAGGGCGCTCCAGTCGCGCCTCCTTCACCCGCAGCCCGATGTGCCTCCTACCACGTGGCCGGCCCAGCCTGTGCCTCTGCGCGGGCCTCAGGCAGCGGCTCCACTTGCGGGCTGTGCCCGCTACACTCGACCGGCACCCCACCTGGAGCCCTGCGGTGCATCTGACTGTGTACGCACACGTGTGCGGCCTTGTGATCTGGCCCGCTTGTCGCTGCAGCACTCTGCACAACTGGAGGGGGAGTGTAGTGATAAGGCCTGCCGCCACTGCACTTGGTAAGCCACGCGGCCCGACCCTGCTGCTCCCAAGACACCCAGCTGCACGGCTCCCACGCTGGGACACCCATGCCTCTCTCAAACGTTATCTATACGGCCTCAGCCTTTTAAGTCTGCTGCCCCCCCCGGTGTCTCCTTGTGCCTCTACCGGCACCCATGGCTGACACTTGAGCCCTGCCATGCTCTGCCTGCTGCCACAGCGACCTAGTTGCCTGCTATTTAAGGGCACACACACGCCTTTCACAGCCTGGGCCCCAGACTGTTCAATTTGGATACCCGTGCTGGTGTTTACCCCTCAGCCACCTGCCGCACGACGAACTTTATAACTCCCACTGCCGTCAGTGGTGCCTGGGGCCTCCTGCGCCAGTAACACAGGCGCTCTTCACCTCTCTCTTCACCGCTACCACCTCTCTGGCCACCATGACGTCCATTCCACCATTATAGCCCTTCACTGTCTCCGGGCCACCACCCTCTCAAGCTGTGCGGTGGAAAGCGTGGGTATAGTGGTTAGAGACATTCTTCGGCGCCGCCGACATCCCTGCCCCGTGGAGATGACCCATGCTCCTCCACCTTGGGGGTGCAGAAATCCACAAAATAGCGAAGAACCTCTGTGAAGCCGACCCCCCCCCTCCCAGGAACTATGCCACGATGCGTGACACCCTCACGGCTCATTTTGAGCCCTACGCCAATGCGGACTACGAGTGCTTCCTCCTCCGCCAAGCAAAACAGCTCCAAGATGAGTCCGTCGACGTATTCTACGCCCGCCTCAAAGAGCTAGCTAGCACGTGCAACCTTCCTGATGAGGATGGCGAGATACGGGCACAATTCATTCAGGGCTGCGCCTCCTATAAGCTACGTGAACTTGTCCTGCTAGAAAACAACATGCCGATGAGGGACATCCTGACCCTAGGACGCTCCAAAGAACTATCCAAGGCCAGGGCAGCCCACATGAAGCTAGGGCTACAGCGACTTTCAAAGAGGAACCAGTCTGCGCAGTCCGCACGGAAACCTGTGAGGCCCGACAAAGACCCAGGAGACCCCCAGCCCAAAGCTCCCGGCAGAGCCCAAAGACTCGCTTCTGTGGATGGTGTGGTGGCCCACTCCCACACGACAGTGCCTACCCGGCCCAAGGGAAACCCTGCCGTGCACGCGGAAAACTCAATCATTTTTTCAAGGGCTGCCTCTCGAAGCCACAATGACCGCCACAAGGCCCACCTCGCCAGGTGTGTGCACTCGGACCGCTCCCAGGTGACTCGTCGAGTAGTGACATGGACAAAGACGGGCCGCCACTGTGCATGTGGTACACATGCTACACGCCCTCTCTGCCTCCCCGCAAGCAGCACCCATGTGCACTATCAACGTGCAAGTCGACCCAGTAGCGGCACTCATCGACACAGGGGCAACCATCAACCTCATGGCCGCCAGCGTCTACAGGCTCCTGCCCAACCTGCCAGCCCTCCTCAACACCAACTTCCAGGCGTATGCATTTGGGACCCACACCCAGCTCAGAATATGCGTCGTCTTCCAAGCCGAGCTACCTCATGACCAAACCCACCAATGCTCCAAAATCTACGTCTCCCAAGAAGGGTCTGGTTTCTTACTCAGCTGCCGCACTGCACAGGACCTTCAACTCATCCATTTTGCCTTTACCGTGCTGGCTCACGACCTGGAGTGCCTGCTGACCGAGTTCACGCTCCTCTTCAAAGGGATTGGATGACTCAAAGGCCCAGCTGTTCAGTTGCACATAGACAAGTCCGTAGCCCCGATTGCCCTCGGGCACAGGAGGATCGCCTTCCATCTCCGCCCAGAGGTTGAGGCGGAACTCCGTCTGTTGGAAGCAGTTGGAATCATTGAGCGAGTACGTGGCCCCACTCCGTGGGTGTCCCACATCGTGGTCTTGAAGAAGCCGAAGCAGCCTGACACAGTTCACATCTGTGTGGAAATGCGGATCCCGAACCTGGCCATCAAGCCGAAGGGCCACCTGACACCCACGGTATATGACATCATTGGCGAACTTGCGAGGTCCAAGGGTTCAGATCCCTCTGCACCCAGATTTGCGCCAAATCACTACCTTCTCCACCCATGCTGGCCTCTGGCGCTACACACGCCTCAACTTCAGAATCTCAAGCGCGGCCGTAGTGTTCCAAAATATCATCAAGACCGTTCTGCAAGGGCTTGAGGGTGTGCTCAACGTGAGCGATGATATCCTAGTACACGCGTCCTCCCTGGAAGAACATATCCTATGCCTGAACGCGGTGTTCACTCACCTTCATGATTGCAGGTTGACCCTGCACAGGGAGAAATGCGAATTCCTGCGGCGGGACATCACTTTCTTTGGATACCGATTCTCAGACAAAGGCATTGGGCCGGATCCAGACAAAGTGAAGGATGTCCAAGAGGCGCCAGCCCCCACATCAGTGTCAGGAGTGCGCAGCTTCTAAGGTATGGTCACAGACTGTGGACGCTTCATCAGAAACCTCTCAGATCTGACCGTCCCTCTGCGAGATCTCACCAGAGCCACCACCCACTGGAAATGGGGTCTGGAGAAGGAAAGGGCGTTCCAACAAACAAAGGCAGCACTATCTGCGGACACCACGCTAGCCTATTTTGACCCTCGACACCACTCCCAGCTCATAGTCGAATCCAGCCCCACAGGCCTAGGGGCTGAACTAGCACAACAACAAGACTGTGGTGAGAGGGCAGCTGTCACGTACGTGAGCCGGACCCTCACACCCACCGGGCAGTGATAGCCTCAAATCGAGAAGGAAGCCATTGAGATCCTATGGGGGTGCCGTCATTTTCACATATATCTTTATGGCCATCCATTCACAGTCATCATGGATCACAAACCGCTGATCCCGCTGTTCCAATGCTCCTCGTCTTGTCGTCCTCCGCGAATTTAGACGTGGATTCTGCAGCTGCAGGAGTTTCAGCTAACCGTAGAGTACAGACCCGGCACCCGGAATCCAGCTGACTTTCTGTCATGGCATGCCCAACCAGCTACCCCTCCAGAAGCAGCCGAAGCCGCAGCCACAGAATATTATGTGAGAATGGTGGTGGAATGGTCCCGTCGCCTTCCTATATCCCTGCAAGATGTCATAGCAGCTACCGCGGATGATGGCTGCCTCCAAATCGCCATCCAGGCGGTTTCATCAGGTGACTGGAGGCTCCTACAGAACCCTTCAGCTCAACGGACTGCAGCCGCTCAATCAATCCTGAAGTCCCTACACCAAGTTCGTCATGAATTGCCGGTATCGGCCGACGGCTGCTTACTGCGAGGCCCGCACCTTGTCCTGCCTCACCAGACAAGCATCCCTTGTGGCACATGGTGCCCACCAGGGAATTGTCAAGTCGAAAAAAAGACTTTGCAGCAAAGTATGGTTTCCCGTCCTGGACCTACAGATAGAGTCGCTGGTGCAACACTGCCCGTTATGCCTTGCAACGAGTCTACCCAGCAAACCGGCACCTGTGATCACCGAAGCATCTCTGGACGCCCCGTGAAGAGAGTAAGTGCTGACTTTGGAAGTCTACCAGGAGGAAATTACATGCTGGTAGTATAGACGACTTCTCACGGAATCCAGAGGTCGAGTTCATTACATCTACGTCTGCAGCAGAGGTGATCCCGAAGCTGGAAAAGCTGATGGCAACAAGGGGCTCTATGGCGAACTCCGCACAGATAATGGACCCCCATTTACCAGTGTGGAAATGGACAAATATGTTGCCTCCCACAAAGTAAAACACCGCAAGATTACCCCGAGATGGCTCCAAGCCAACGGGGAAGTAGAGAGACTAATGAGGACACTGAACAAGACAATTCAAATCGCCCTAGCTGACGGACTTAACCTTGAACGGGCAGTGTACCAATTCCTCAGGGAGTACCGGCTCACCCCCCACTGCACCACGAGCATATCCCCCAGTCGACAGTGTTTCGGCCGAACTGTAACATACAACATTCCCCACCATCCGATATGGGCTGATACACCCAACCCCCCGAACCAGTCTGACTACCGGCGAGAGCGGAGCAACACAACAGCGTCCCGGAGGAGGCATGCCAAGGAAATCCCTATTGCCGTGGGTGAACAGGTGCTGGTGCAAGATCGCCACCCAGGGGGAAAGTTCCGTCTGCCCTTCGAGCTTCAGTCCTGGACTGTCACGGCCGTGAAAGGCAGCATGGTGACCGCCCACAGAGGACTTGAGAAAGTATCTCGCAATGTGTCCTTCTTCAAAAGAGTGCCGTCTGAAGTAGAGAACGGCCTCCCAGTGTCCTACAGACGCAACAACACCTCTGGTGAAGAGTCTTCAAGTCATGACAACGAATCATCCCAGCCGGATCTACATGCTGCCGTGGTTCCATCTTCCAGTCTTGTGGCCGCACCAACCCAAGACCGGGGTCTAGGAGGCGGTTTGAGTCCGGACCCCTACAATGACTCAGTTGAACAGTCCCCTGAGCCACTGCCACGGAACAGCCAGAACAGGTGTCACCTATGACCCTGTCCGAAGCCATCTCAGAAGTACAGAGACTATGTAACCTGTGGCTAATCAGCGGCTGAAGGGCGGGTCGCAGCCTAACGGAGCAGTGGACAAGAAAACCAAGTAAGATTGTTCCAACTGTGTCTCATTACAGAAGTTGTGTACTTTGTGCTGCACATTCCATTGTGTTATATTCTGCATTTCTGCCTTGTGTTTATGTTTTGTTAACATGTCTCTCCTGGTAAAGGAGGAATGTAATGTTGTGGAGACTGTGGAACATTCCACTTCTCCTGCTATGCTGAGGGGTGGTCTCACCAAGCCACCGCCCCGTAAATGTGATATAATGGTTTTGCCTGGCGTACGCCAGGACAACGTGTGTTTGACAATAAATAGCCCAGGGCTCTGGGCGTGGCTCATTTTGGATCTGGCCACAACTGTTAACAGGCTCCAGTGTGTCATCATTGCTAATGACCCCAGGCCTAGGCCACTATTTTACAACTGATATTGAGAGTAGGAGATATTTATAGCAAAGCCAGAAGAGAAGGGTGGAATCTACTAAACTTGCAAGGGATCTACCTTTTATGCCATATAGGCAGGCAAAGTTTCGGAGCAAAGTGAGATAAAGTTTGAACAAAATGTGTTTAGTTAATGGGCATTGATCCAATTGGCATTGATACCACTGGATAAGGGCTTACATCTATGAGTTGGATTATTGCAGTGCAATAGGTCACACATTTGTTTAAATTAGAACTGTTGGCGTTAATGTTGTCACCATATTTTCAGTTTCATTTTTGCATTCCTCCCGGACGAAGAACTATTAATCCCACTTGTCTTGCTGAGATCCGCT
Organism: Lissotriton helveticus; assembly: GCF_964261635.1. Classification (NCBI taxonomy): domain Eukaryota; kingdom Metazoa; phylum Chordata; class Amphibia; order Caudata; family Salamandridae; genus Lissotriton; species Lissotriton helveticus. Next base: position 687,261,834 of record NC_136057.1, on the reverse strand, counting down.
TTCCTGCTTGCCTCTTGTCACAAAATTTGTGTTTAAGAATGGACTATGTGAACTATTACCTTACATAATGAACAACACAATGTCTACCAATGTGTTGCTGAAAAGGTTCCAATTTCAACTCTGCTGCAATCCTGAAGGGATTTTTAAAACCGCCGCCCCTAGGGTTTACACAATTTCCTCTTTGTATCCATCCACATCCTACAGCCCTAAAAATTAAAACACCTGTTTTGCAACTAAATGTTGCTTTTCTCTGGGTTTAAATAATTCAATCAAATGCACTTTGTAAATTGCTCAAATTCCAGTGAAAATAATTCCATATTGAAAACATGTTCATGATATGGCATCTGTGCATTCAGCTTAGGGGACTTGCCCGCCTGGATGCTTCTTCCTGGGTGTACCTTCCTCGGACACAATGTTCAAGCAAACTTACTTATTGTCTAACTTAGTCCAAGGCACTGGCCCCATTGGCCCAAGGGACACTGCCTGCACCACCATTGACCACAATAAAATCACAAAGCCACACAATTAAATACCACACAGTTCTACAACGCACAAGTGCACACCACATAATTCTACTAGACAAACCATGTCAGCATCTCATTCTGCACCACATCATTAAACTCTACATCATTCCACATAATTACAATCCCTCAAATTCAACTCAACAAATTTTCAATTCACTCCATGAAACATAATTCCATTTCACATCATACCACTCCTGGCAACATACTTCCTTTACACTCCATGCAACACAATTTAACTCCAAATAATTTGACTACACGTATTTATTCTCCAAACTACAAAATTACACTTCACACCACATATTTAGACTCCACATATATCCGTTCAGCTCCAAATACATAGCTATGCACTCAACAAAATACAACTCTGCAACGCGAGCTATATTTACACTCCACATAATTTCACACACTGCAACACAATTCCACACAACGCCACACCACACAATTCCACATCATAATTGCACTCCACTCCATACACCATGATTACAATCCACATAGATTTACTCCATGCCACATAACACTCTACATAAATAAACTCCACACCATGGCACATAATTCCTCTCTACATATTTTCACTCAGGGCCGCACAGTTCCAGTCAACACAATTGAACTTCACATAATTGCATTCCACTGCAGAAAATTCCACTCCACTACACGTATTTCTACTACACACCACATGCATCTAGTCCACACCACACAATTCCACATCATGCCACATAATTCAGCACCACAACAGATAATTCAACACAATACATACCACTCTACAACACACAATACCGCTACACATGAGTCCACTACCCTTAATACCACATAATTACTTTCCACATAATTCTATTGCACACACACAGACTCATCCAGCATTTCTTATATTGGCTCACTTTAGGTGATTTAAACACAACAAACATTCAACTCCACATAATTTATCACTACACCACATAATTACTCACCAAGCAATTCCAAAACACAAAAATGCACACCACATAATTCTACTACACAAACCATTTCACCATCTTGTAACTCTGCACCACACAATTCAACTGTACATCATTCCACTACATATCGCATAATGACAATCTATTGAATTCATCGCCACAAATTTCCACTCTGCTCCATGCCACATAATTCCACTTCACATAATATCACTCCATGCAACTTAATTCCCTTACACTCCACGCAACATAATTAAACTGCAGATAATTCCACTACATATATTTACACTCCAAACTACATAATTACACTTCACGCCACATATATACACTCCATGTATACCTACTCAGCTCCAAAACATATATTTACACTCAACAAAACTCAACTCTGCAGCGTGATCCATATTTACACTCCACATAATTTCACACCATGCAACACAATTCCACACAATGCCACACCACACAATTCAACACCACACAGTTCCATACCACACAACATAATTAAACTCCACTCCATAGCACATAAATACATTCCACATAAATCTACTGCATACCACAGAACATTCAACATAAATACACTACATACTACTGTACATAATTCCACTTTACATATTTTCAATCAGTGCCACACAATTCCACACAACACAATTTAACTTCACACAGTTCCATTCCACCACAGAACAGAAAATTCCACTCCACAACATACATTTCCACTACACACCTTATACACATAATCCACACCACACAAGTCCACATCATGCCACACAATTCAGCACCACACCACATAATGCCACACAATACATGCCACTCCACAACACACAATGCCACTACACATACGTCCACTACACTTAATACCACATCATTACTATCCACATAATTCCATTGCACACACTCATCCAGCATTTCATAAATTAGTTCAATTCAGGTCTTTCAGCACAGTTTCTTCACCATGACTTTAAAAAAAATCCAACCGCAATCACACACTCTCCTCCTCTTCTTTCAGTGTCACCTGTGTACACAAGTGCAACCTCTTTATGCATCTATAACCTTCTCCCTTCTTCATTCCCTCTTTCTCACACACTCTTTCTAATACTCTATCTAGAGTGTGTTCAACACTTTATATACAAGCTACCTATCATTCTCAATCTTACTTTCTTTTTATTTTATACAGCTCTCATCCCTCTCTATTCACCATGCCACATATTTGGTTTGATTTGATTGTTGCATTTATAGAGTGCAAGCTGTCACTTCGAAAGGAGCATCCTGGCGCTGGTTGGAGGAAGGTTGAGATGGAGCTGCGGAGATCCTATATGAGGGCTAGGCAGAATTCATCTGGGGATGCAAAGGTCCAAGTTTTCAGTGCCTTTCTAAACTGTGTCTCTGTTTTCAACATCCTCAGGTATATTGGCAAAATGTTACAGGTTTTAGTTCCTATTGCAGATACTATTTTTCCTCATTTGGTTTTGTTTCCAATACACAAAAGCACAACACACCACATAATTCCACCCACACAATTCCACAACTAACAGTTCCAATTCAAAGCCACATAATTTCACTACAAACAAGATACACTCACTCCACTTCATAAAAAAACATAAGAAAAAAACAATATAATTTACAACACAAATAGCTCCAACTTTCACAAATGCGAGACCAATTGCATTGCAGATGCTTGTTTAACCATGTCTCTGCTCCGGAGTCATCTATGGGTTATGGTCTCATTTTTAGGTCGAGCCTGAGCTAGCATGCAAGTGCTGCTCTGCAGAGATCTGTGGTAGGTCACTACGTAGAGCAGCTTCGCGCACTCCCCCGCCCTTATCTTTCATTGGCTTGTGTGTTTGTCCTTTGTAAATGCTGTCTTCTGATCCATAATGAGGCTTGTTAGTCCCTCCTTAGTAGGGTCATGACTTCATTTGTATCCTCCCATGGCTACTGGTCCCTTTACTTGGTTGTTACATGGTAGATGTACTTTTTATTTATTGAGTTTTCCCTATGTTAGGCACCACAATCTGCTTTGCTTACATTCAGTGGGCCACTCCCACTTTCACTTTCTAATCCTCTGGGACAATGGCGGCCGTTAGTTTGTAATACCATAGTCTTGTTTATTTTAACGTTTACATCAACAAACCATCTTGCTGTCGATGATAATAAAATTAACTATGTTCTGTGACCCAAAAATGTAATTAGTAAGACTCTACGTATGCTATTAAAAAAAGTAATTGCCCTTGCATACTTTAAAAAGAAAAAAAACGTGGTGACCTGTTTGTTTGTCAAATCGGTAAATCAGACAGACTCCATTCTGATATGGCTGCCTCGCTCGATGCTCGCTCATGCTCACGCTAAACCTCTTCTAGAACACCCAGAGTACAGTAGTTGTGCCCGACAGGTGTGAGCTACTATGGTGGGCTCGCATAATCAGGACCTGCCACCTACATCTTGGACATGCTGGCCTGGGAGCATCTCAGAAACTGGGGGTGACTCCCCGGGTTGTGGCTGGGGCAGGGTGGGGACCGTCCCTGGCACCAAAGGAGCAAGGACAATAAAGAAAATACATTGCGGGCGCCAAGCGATGTGTCTGCGCCTGAATCAAGAAAAGAGAGGCTCCTTCGAGTCAAGGAGAACTGTCAGCAACCTGTAAGTACAGCCACAGACAGGATGGAAAGGTGTCAGCAGCCTGTAAGCAAAGTCACAGACAGGGGGAGGTGCGCTGTCAGCAGTCTGTGAGTACAGGCCAGGGAAGGAGAGCATTTAGTGGAGAGCCTAGGGCAAGGCCTGGCATGTCCTGGGGACAGATCTCTCTAATGCACAGGAGGCGAGCCATGCGGGTTGTAAACTGCACACAGGACACCTGGCACCGAGCATCTAACCTTGCACACACTATAGTAACTTTCTGTATCTGCACCGCTTGTGTCATGCTGTTGTGTGTTATTTTATGTTATGTGTATTTTATATGACACGTTCTTCGGTTGGTATGTAGGCCTGCTGTGACTTTCCGACCTGTTCTTAGCTTCCTGTCACAGACTGGTGTCTGGATCGGTTTTTGAAGGTGCTCTATCACTAGGGTGAATGTGTCTGTGCCACTTTCTGTTTTAGGTGAATGAGTTGGCTTCAGTGAGCTATGAGTGAATTTTCTTGGTGTCGGTGGGTGAGCCCGGACTGGACTACTGTAGACGTTTATGCAGATTATGTGATCGCCCTGTCTTTCTGCGCCTGGTGTGTGCACTCCTAGATTCTTTACGTGTTTGCCTGTTTCTGTGGCCACTTCTTCCACCAGGCCTCTTGTGTGAATACTCACTCTATGCCCTGTCTGCTGTTGTGCACACTGTCTTTCTGCACCTACTTGTTTACTCCAGGCTTGCTGGGGTGTGTGCCTGTTTCTGTATGCACAGCTTGCATGCCGGACCTCTTGTGTAAATACACTTTGCTCTGCCTGCTCTTGTGCACACAGTTTGCTCCATGATCGCCTCTTACATAGATACACTTTGCTCTACCTGCCTGCTCTTGTGCGCACAGCTTGCACGACGGGACTCTTTTGCACATACACTTAGCTCTGTTTGCTCTTGTGCACACAACTTGCATGCCAGGATCTCAAAATAATGATGTCATCATAATCAAGGCCTAAATGTTAAAAAGTTTGGAAACACAGAGTAAAATCTTTTGTTTGTCATATTCCCATTACTTGTAACATGTTTTCAGCTTTTTCATTTTTATTAAAATAACATACAGCCGACTACAGTAGATGATGACTGAATATGTATCACACGTAAAAAATAACAAAGTAATATTTAAGATTTAAAAGTTTAAAAATAATACAAAGGTTTTGAGTTTTTTTGACAAAGTGTTATTAAATCTACTTATAAAATAGCTTTCTGAATTGTACTTCAGTGACCAGCAGTTGATGAGCCTGAATCCTTGTGAGGCCCACTTGTCCTTACATCTTTCCGAGACTGATAAACTGAAAATCATGAAATTGGATAATGCTATCATCTTATATTTACAGCGCTTAGAAACACCCGAAGTGAGGCATGGAGAGGGGTATTGTCATGCTGTTTGATAATGGAATTCTGGTCAAATTGGAACTTTTAATTAAGATGCTTTTGTTAGCCTGGAAGAAAATCCATAAATATAGCTAGGCCTGAAACGAGGGTCACTAGAGTGAGCTGAGTGAAGAGTGCTTCAGTAAGGGCTCTCCAGAGGGCACAGGTCAGTAAGTCAGCAGAGTATGGTGTAACTCTATGGCAGGCTGGGGCTGGACAGGTAGCGGACGACAAGCCGGACTGGGGTGAACCACTCACCTGATGATTTTTAGGGGGATGAGCAGGCTAAAGTCTTTTTGAAATAATACAGCCTGGCTGAGACCTACGTGTGCCTCATCCTCACTATCCTTAGGGCTTATGTCTCCCTCATCTTCATTGCTTGATTTTGCTGTCCAGAAAGTGTAATTCATAGTCGTTGTATGTCACTCATAATTACACTGAAAATATGAAAATGTCACCCATAAGCAAACTGACACCTTGTCAGCTACGAGCACTTCACTTGGGGACTTGTGCAGGACGAGAGCATGGCGGCAATCACGGGGGTTCTGGGACCTGGGACTCGGCTATCGACAGCGATCCTACAAAGACAGAGCAGAGGTCAGTGAAAAGGCAAGACTGTAGAGTAGCTCTAGTGTACGCACGTCGCGTGATGACATAACGTGCCGGCGGCCATTTTGAGGGCTGCGCGCGCATCCTCACACAGGGAGGCGCGAATGCCGGAGAACGAGCACATTGGCTCGGCGCTCCTGAAGCTGTGTAGCTAAGAAATAACAGCGTACTTCCTCACCCCTGTATCCTGTGGTTATTTAGCACCCCTGAACCTCTACAAAGACGGCAGGCAGGCGCAGCCCCGCCATTTGCATAACTCTTTCAACACGCATTTCACCTACTGAGACTCAGGACGGTCCGAACTGTAAGAGTCCTATAGCTGTCGTGACAATCTGCGATGGAAGCTTTGCCTTAGGTTTGGATACACAATACGCTCGCGACCTTCTGAAATAGTAACCCTGCAAGGTTCACACGTTAGGCTTTCTTCAAAAACTCAAGGGATTAACTCGGGAGCCATCCCTGAATGTAGCTGTTATGGCAGGGGTTATCGAGTTCACTGACATTTGCATTACTACAGTCGGGTTAGATCCACATTTGCCAATTGAGAACTTCAACCATTTGCTGTAGCATAATGTTGCCAGATAATTCCATATCACTACTGGACTTCCAGTCTTGGGTTTTTAGTTAATATAATCATGTATTTTCAGTATTCATGTAGTCGTTCGTCCTCAGGCACAGGAGCAAACCCATAGAAACTAGGTGACATGCTTGGTCCTGATTACCTATGGACTCCTGGGATGCACATAGCTCACTTACTTGTTAATTATCCTAGGCTATGTGAAATAACATTACTCCACAAAAAGAGCTGTATCATGAGTGGGTCGTATTTTCCAATGAAAGAATATAGAAAAACTTTACACACACACATATAATATACATTGTCATATACAAACCACACATTCTTGCCTATCCACTTATTTGCCACTGGAAAATACCAGCGTATGTTTGATGTGATGCAGGAACCAACATTAAAAAAATAGTTGTAGTTATAAGATTCATTATACATTATACATTGAGAACAAAGAGGCTCTTTATGTCTTTTGTTCCCAATGCCATATTGCAGGGTGACTCTGTCCATTTTTTTGTCTCGGGCCTCTACCCATACATGATTTAGTGCTCTTCATTTAGAGTCTCGAATATTTGGTACCACGATTACAGTTCATCTTATTAACCTAACTCCCAGGTGTTTTATTACCTCACTTTCCGCCATTTACCTATGGTTGTAGATTTGATATTGGCTAACAGTTTGGTAGAGTTGCGGATCATCGACATAGAACAGTGGTGTAATTACTGATTGGTTCATGAATACACTAACGATTCAGTGGAAAGTGAAGCATTGGGAATATTTTTTTCCTATAAGCAGTGCTGTGCAGAGGTCCTTGAGTCATGAGTGCTGGCATGGCTCTGTTGGGTAGGATGCAGACAGTTTCCAGACCTCTCAGGGTTTGCTTCCTAGAAGATGCTCATGATTTCTTTTGCATGATTTGTTGCGGCACTGGTACAATCCTATTTTTAGGCTCTCATTTGGTCTTTAATACCTTGGCCTGTCGACTTGTCAGGGGGAGTTTGTCCTCTTCCTTGTGGGATTGATGCTACCAAGTCAGACTTTTTCTCCTTGTTGCTAGTTTTGATGCCTTGTTTTATTTCATTTTAAAAGTGTGATAATATTTAACGTGAGAGTGGTGATGTGGTGGATGGCACTGAGAAGGAATTCTAGCCTATGTTTACTGGATTTTATTTACCATGGATATTGTGGTAATGTAATAGGTTTGTATTAAGTGCCTTCATTAGTTCCTTCGCCACAGATGCTTGCTATGACACAAGATGTGTTACACATTTGGAATGTGATCAGTGAATGGTCTGATCACCACGGATGAGCTTCTGTTATATTCAGAGTTTTAACTGTTGTGTCACTGTCCATGGTCCAGCATTTTGCCCGCTATATATGTATTAACCTTCAGGAGTTGATTAAACCCGTTTGTATCCATCTTTTTCATGAATTCTAAGGCCTGTCTGTTCTCCGCACTGTGAACCCACAAAATGTAGCTTCCCGATAGAAGGACCTTTCTCCTAATATTTGCAGGTATAGTATCAAGTTAACACACTCCTCAAAGAAGCTGTGTCATAACTTTGAGTGCAATGTCGTGAAAGATAATTTCACAACATATCCTGCTGTTGTGAAAGGTATTTAAGAATTAATCTTGCTGCAAGCCTTCACGGTTTGAGGTGATTTTGAATGATGGAATAGGGGCCATGGTACATGGCACAATTCCGTAGAATGCCAATTAATCTATGCCTGGTGATAGAATTTTCTGTTTTTAGCAGACTTTGAAATCCTGAGGCTATAAGGTCTTCCAGGATATTTATGGATTAGTCACCGAATCACAAACTTGTCAGCAGCCTTTACTTGGTAGTCATGTAAGGCAGGGACTTTGTTAGTTGAGAGGGCTTTAATTAGTCCACTCTCTTCAGGATTGCTGTGTTAGTTTGTTTTTTCAGGCAGAGGCAGAGTATGGTACCAAATAGTGAGGCTTTGGTGAAGAGTATTAATGAATAGAGGATGTGAACATCAGAACACTGAGATTGTAATTCACTATAAAACTAAACAGTTTGCTACATTGGAAATTGAAATATTCTAAATCTGGTTTGTCCAGCAGCATCAAACACACAAAAGGTGATAGAAGGAATGCTTGCAAATAGCATAACCCTGGTAATTTGTTCTTTGTCACTTCAGACAGTGCATGTATGACGAAAAGTCTGTTTGTGGTGCCTGGGATTTGGAGACTACCTTCCGTGCCCTTGAATCAGACACTAAGGACCAGATGTAGGTAATCCTATTTTACAGATTCTAAAATACCGAATTTTACCGATTCGGTATTTTAGAATCGGTAAATGGGATGTAGGTAAAAATTTGGTAATTTTTACCGATTTGGTAAAATTCAGAATCAGCCATTCGGTATTTACCGATTCGGTATTTACCGAATTGGTATTTACCGATTCGGTAATTCCCATTCAATCCTGGAGAGGCTGTGAGAGCAGACCTGAATCCTTGAGCCACAGGAAAACGTGTGTGCTTTTAAAGAAGGAAAATGGAAAGCACCAGTGAAAAGGAACTTCCAGAGAGGAAGAGAAAAATAAAATTCAGCACCATGGAGCTGCAGGTCCTCGTGGAGGAGGTGGTGAAAGAACACCATAAATTGTTTGGAAAGCAGTCCCTGACTGTGGCTGAACCTGTCAAAAGAAATATTTGGCTGGAAATACAGTCCAAGGTGAATGCTGTAGGAATGACTCCAAGGGACATACATGACCTGAAAAAGAGGTGGTACGACCTCAGGAGCTTGACTAAAAAGAAAATTGCAGAGCTCCTTAAAGAGGCAAATAAAACTGGAGGAGGGAAGAACCGTGCACCTCCCCTGACTGAGCTGGAGGAACTGGTGGATACCACCACAGAACCAGAGAACGTCTGTGGACTGGGAGATGCAGACAGCTCAGCCAGAGCTGCCACCAGAAAAGGTAAGAAGCATGCACAGCAATCACCCCCACCCCATCACCTTCCTTTTACCCTATGTGGCAGTGTTAATCCCACTGCAGTAGAGTTAGCAGTATACAGGAGCAATGCATTATGGGCGATGTAGTCATTGAAAGACTTACCATGTCAGACAGCACACCAAGCAACAAGTAATGCAACACATATCAGTCACAAGCAAGCTGAGGCAATATGTGCAGTGTTTCAGTGAGAAGAATTTAATTGTGTAAGCAGTGAGGCAGGAGCACATAGCTAATGTACGCTTTTATGTCCGCAAGCGAGACATCTCGCAGGCGTACCAGGGCGAAGGAAGGCACCGCACCACAGAGGGATGACAGCCAGGAGGCAGGCACAAGTGCAGGGAATGTCACAGAGGACACAGCTGCACCAACAACACAGCCACCATCCAAAGACCCTGAAATGTCACCACAGCTGCAGGCCTCCCCAGAGCGTTCACAATCCCCTCTGCTACTCTCCTCACCTGAAATGCCTGCGTCCCTGCCACAAACAACACCAGCAGCTCAAAAGAGCAGGAGGCATGCAGTTGCCCCACTAGTAGAAATGGAAACATCAGCAGGTGACATGGAGGGGGATGACACTCCAACCTTGGCCACAGAGCAGTCCAGCGCAGGGGGTGCCCGCACAGATACCAGACGGCGCAGGCCCAGAGATAGCAGTGAAGTACAACCTGTTGAGTGTCCCAGTGTCTTTCTTGGACTGGAGGGTAGCATGGTCAAGATACAAAGAATGCAGGGGAAGGCCATCCAGTCGGTGCAATGCCAGATGAGACACCTGAATGGAAACATTGAAAACATAGGGAAGGGCATCAGTGCACTGGTGGATGAGAATAAAGAGATGGCAAAAGGAATGAGGGAGATGGCTGCAGGGATGCGGGAGATGGTCACAGGGATGCGGGACATGTCACAATCCGTGCAGCTCCTGTGCACAAAACTGGACCAGGGCAGCTCGACAAGGCGGAAGGACAGGTAGCAGGCGCAGCAACACACTAAGGCAGTGAACCGCCTGGCCACAGCCACTTCCCTTCTATGCAGATGATGCATCAACATGCAAGAGGGACTAACACACAGCAGCAGTGAGGTGTCGAGGGGCTTTGCAAGGGTTATGAGTGCTGTAGAGGTGCTGCTCAATGCACAGTCAGCACATACTGCTGCTCTGGATGTACCTGAGAGCGAGGAAAGCACCAGTAGGAGCAGCATGACAAGTCCCCCTGTTGCTGAGACATGGAGGAGCAGCAGGATCCATGGTGCTCCTACACCCCACACACCCAGTGAGGACAGCCAGCAACTTACATCTGGCACCGGTAGACATGGCCGAAAATGACTTATACTGCCCACACTCCATGACCTTTAATGGGGAAGTGAGCCAGGACTACCATTGTTAAAAGGATAACATTTGTGCCCTTGTTTACCTGCGTAGTGCCAATGATTAAACTACATTGGGTACATACTCCACCTGTCTCTGTCTTTACTTACTCAGAAATAGTTCTGTGTGATCTCTGCCCGTCTCTGTCTGCCATCTGTTGCTGGCGCAACTCCTGCTGTGTTGGGTTCAGGCAGTGCATGTTCATCATCGTGGTCCTCAAAGTCGCTCAATTCCACCTCTGTGCCCTTCTTTGTAGCAAGGTTGTGCAACTTTGCGCAAGTTGCAATCATCTTACAGCAGATGAGTGGTGAGTACTACCGTGCCCCTCTGCTTTTGTGGAGGCAGCGGAACCTGCTTTTCAACAGACCAAAGGTGCGCTCCACAACGTTCCTAGTGGATTTGTGTGCCACGTTGTATCGTCTCTGGCTCGGGTGAAGAACCTGGTTTTCTTAGAACCCAGCGGTGCCAGGGACACACCCGAAGTCTTTGGATTCTCCTGTCTTGGAATACAGAGACACAGAATACTTCTGGATGGCGTCAAAGATCAAATTTATTAGCTGCAGCTAGTAACAGTAAACCAAGCAATACAACACGGTGTACAACTCAGGAAACTGCTCCATTTCATAGAGCAAGACATCACTTTTTATACACCATATTCTCATCACAAATGTACACCCACTGCGCAAAATTCTGACCAATAGGACACATTTTCGAACTGAGTATCACATTAACAAAAACCCAATTTACAGTAACCCAACCCAAAAGTTAATTATTAGGACTGTCCCAAATTCAATTTCCACAAGCCGGACAAACCCATAATTGAAAGCACTACCCATGTAATGAAAAGTTGTAAGGAAAGAAACAATTCAGATGTTGAGTAGGATAAGATATGTGCATGAAACTAAAAGTTAACGATATCCTGAACATTGATTGGCAATTTTAGACAACGATCAGCCAGAGAAATTGGCTTCGTGAAAGGGTCAGTGTCAGGTGACGGGGTCAGCGTCCTACAGTTCACTCACAAGTCAGAAAAAGGGCCTGTTAATGCATACATGAACAATGAGGGCCATGCAACTTTGTTCGTTCGGTTACCTCCACGGCCTACGTGAGAGCAACACAAAAATGGCGTCACGAACAACTCAAACAAAATGGAGTCTGGTTCGAAATCACAGAACCTCACGGGGTTGAAGGGTTGAGGAAGGGTGTCAGGATGAATGAGCGGACGGCATATGCACTGTCACCTATTTATAAATGAGAGAGCCATTACTCACATGCACACAAACACATTCATCTGCAATATCTATCAGGGTGTGTCACAGTGTTTTACCTAGCAGGTATCCTTCTCCGAATTCCCCCGCTGTCAGGCGTGTGTAGATCCCACTGTTCTGAAAGATGTAGGAGTTGTGGGTACTTCCTGGGAACTTGGCCACTATGTCTGTGATATTGTTGTTGGCATCACAGATTACCTATACATTGATTGTGTGGGTTGACTTCATGTTTCTGTAAATGTACTCTGTGGCAGCAGGTGGGCATATTGGGATCTGGTTGCCATCAATACAGCCGATGACGTGTGGGAAATTTGAAATTTGATAAAAGTCAGTCTTTGTCTTGAGCAGTTCCGCATGAGTTTCAGGGAAGCAGATGTAATTATGTATTCTCTGCATCATGGCCTCTAGGAACTTCCTAAAGAAACGGGACAGGCAGCTCTGGGACACACCACCTACCGCAGCCATCACACTCTGGTAATTCCCAGATGCAAGCAGGTGTAGGCTACACAGCGCCTGCACATGGGGTGGGATGGCGTGCGCCCTTGGGGTTGGGTGATCCAAAAGTGGGTGCAGGTCCCTGATCAACTCTAGGATGGTTTGGGGGTGTAGCCTGTACCTTTGCAATATCTCTGGCTCAGTGAGTTGGAAGAGTGTTATCCTCTGTCTGTACACTTGCTCCTCCCTTCTCCAGACCCTCTCTCCTGCTGCCTGTAGCCGAGCCGCCTTGCTATCATGTAGAATGCCGCCATTCTGGTCACACTGTTGCATTTTGGGGGCTTTTTTATGGCCTGCACCTGGTTACCACCTGCTTTCAATCCATGGTAATTACCGACTCTTAAATACCGAATTTCATGAAATTCTATATTTTAGAAGTTACCTACATCTCAAAACTCATTTTTTACCATTTCTTATTTACCGATTCGGTAAATAAGAAATCAGTAAATACCGATTCGGTAAATTCCGAATCGGTAATTTCAGATTTGGTAAATTCAGATTTGATAATTTCCGATTCGGTAAATTCCGATTCGGTAAATTACCGACTCGTATTTACCGAATCGGTCTTTTTTGGGCTCCTACATCTCAAAAGCCAAATACCGGTTGGTACCGGCCGAAATTCGGTATTTTCGGCCGTTACCGACCGGTATTTGGCTACCTACATCTGGCCCTAGATATCTTATATTGTTGATGCAAAGATTCTTGTGAGGAGAGTGTTTCTTAGTGTTGTGTGACCAGTTATGCTGTTGCAACTACAGTGAATGAGGTGTGGAGGCCGTTAGGAGTGCTGTCTCATCGAGGATTAGTATAGCAACCTTTTAAGGCATGGGTAGAGTGGGGAATTGCTCGGGCCACCCCTTCCAAGGAGACTCTGGTTAAGTGAGTGGGACAGTCAAAAGTCCTGGTATGAAAAACATAAGCATAATAACAGATTCTTTATCAGCTAGGCATTCTTACCATAAGCTAAATGTGTATTCCTGGACTGGCCCATCTGAATCCTCAGATTCTCAGGCTGGTGATTGCAATTAGATTAAAACAATTGGGGCCATATCTCTCACCACACTTCAGCTCACCCTTCTGTCTCTACTTACCTACACCCTCTCTCACTATGTAAACTCTCTACCATGCCTATATAAGCCTCACCTCTCTCTTAGTGTACTTCTGATCTTCACTTCTCTATACCACTCTCCCATTGCCTTGCCTATTTCTCTACCACTCGATGTGCCTTTCTGTTCATCTCCTGCCTTACCCCTTTCTACCTCATCCATCTCTTCTTAGCTGATTGTTCTTTTTTCATTGGGTTACTGGTTGAAGGTGGTAAAACCTAACCCTGGGCCGAGTTACCCAACGCGGAACTACGCAAAGTGCAAGAAAAACTGTGTTGCACTATGCGGAGATCAGCAAGTGGCGGAGCATGGTAGAAAAATGCAGCTCGCGGTGATTGCACAGTGCCGGATGCTTGTACGCACTGTGCAATAATTGTGAACATCACCATACACAGCGCAAGCTTACATTTTCTGTCGCTAGAGTAGATTTTTACTCGAGCTGCAGCTTTCTCAATGCGAACGGGCAGTTTCTCAACGCAAGCGGTTGCGAGCATACGCGACCAATCGCAATGAGAAACCTGACCCCCCCCACGTTGAGAAATTTTGCTGGGAGGTTTATTTTCGGCACTCGCTCTCGCCAACTTGATGTTGGCGCTTGTTAGAAACGGGACCTCTGGCTGGCCAAGGCTTGCGCCAAGGTCAGTCAGAGACCACCATTTCCAAGGTCAGGGCTAGGGAGTCACACACCAAGATAACCCCCGCTCACCCTCTAGGTAACGTGGCGCGAGCAGCAAGGCTAATCTCGGAGGCGATGTGTAAAGCGTTTGCGCGCGCACCCCAGCGACAACAACCAAAGGCCCACCACAAAGGAAACTCCACACAAGGTTATATAAAAATAGCCTTTGTATTATAGTAAAAACACATTAGATAACACACACACTTTACAATGTGCCAACAGGCACGGGCAAGATTTACAAGGGATTATGTACAGGACAGGGCCACCTGGACCACTGTCAGGGGTATGCACTTGTTAGAAATAATACTTGTAGGTATAACACTTTAGCACATCAACATACAATGACTGTAACACAGAAATAGTGAATATAGCATACAACCAGTAACTACTGGTTGAGGGAAAATACCTCCTACGCCACCCTAAACACTGTAGGGAAATCACGCAGGGAACTAGGACCTTATCCTCAGGACCTATGGAAGGAAAACCTATCACCTAAGCAAGTCACTTTTAGCAAAGGGAAGGAAACCTAAAATAATCACCTAGGCAAGTAACTTTTAGCAAAGGCAATAAAACATCAACATTCCTCTAAGCAGGTCACATTTAGCAAAGGGGAATAAAAGAACAAAGAATCACCTAAGCAGGTCACTTTTAGCAAGGCGATAAAACAAACAATTGCACATGAAACATTAAAACACATTCAGAGGTGCAGGTAGAACATTTGCGCAGGAATCTAATTAGCAGTAAATCATAAATTGCGCAGGGTGCACATGGCACAACACCAGAATTGTCCCCCAGGCCAACTGGCCTCGAAAGGGCTGGAATGCCCTGAGTCTCAATGTCAGGGGAGGCTGCGCAGGCAGCACAGAACAACAGCCTAAACGTAGCAACTGTCCACTAAGTGCTGGACAGTTGTAAATCACAGTTGGGCACACGTTGGAGCCTCGTGGGCTCAAGAACACAGGTGGCACCCAAGAGCCTCTCTGGGGCTCTAGAACAAATGTGGGCGCTGTGAGCCTTTCTGGCTCTAAATAAATCAACTGCCCCCTCGAGCTTCTCTGAGCTCGCAAAACAAAAATGGGACACTGAGCCTCTCGGGGCAATAGAGCAAAGGACTGCCCCCCTCGAGCCTTGCAGGCTCGTAAATTCACTGTGGGCGCGAGCCTCAGGGCTCGAAATATACAATTTGCCCCCAGGAGCCTCGGGCCCGTTAAAGACTGTGGCTGGAGCCCCTCGGGCTCAAAGAACAAAGAATGGCCCCTCTCGTTGGAGTCCCTCACGGGGGACTCAGAATCCAATAATGCCCGCTCTATCCTGCGGAGCGGCCCGCTGCCAACCGGGGCCGCTCTGCACACAATGCAGACGCCTCTCACTCACCAGGTCTCTGGGGCCGGATGCGTCTCCTCTTCTGGTCAGCGCGGGGCTCCCTTTCACTCTGGGAGCCTCGAGGACAGAGCCGGCTGCTTCCTTCCTCGCTGCTCGGCTCCGGGGGCGGGACTTCCGGATCGCCTCTCCCGGGCCGCGCAGCGATTGGCTGACGGTTCCAGCACTTCCGGGTCGTCGCGGGCAGCGCGGCGGCCCGTTCCAGGTAGGCAGGCGGGCTCCCAGTACCCGAGGAGTGGGCTCCCTCGAGGTATTTACAAAATCCAATAACGGGGCAATGCCGGGTGGGCACCGGCGCTCAAAATAAAAAGTAAAGCGAGGTGGCACTCGCTAATGCCAAAAAGCGGCAAAAGCGCTCCACAGCGCTATAATAGAAATAAAGCGCACCCAGCGCTTAGGGGCTAAAGAAAAGCGCTCCTAGCGCTAGAAATATCAGCAAAGCGCTATTGAGCGCTGGGGCACCAGGAAAGCGCGCCTAGCGCTATAAATCAAATAAGAGCGCCTCCAGGCACTCTAAGTCAAAGCAAAAGCTCCAGCAGGGACTGGAGGCAGGCAAAGGGGCAGGGCAGGGCCAGAGCCAGCACACTGGGTCTCCAGGCAGGGAGACAGTCCAAGTGGCGGTCCTCCTGGCCCCAGCAGCAGCAACAGCCCCCTCTGGCAAGGATCCACAAGTAGAACAATTTCTGTGGGGACACAGCCCCATATTTATACAGAGAAATCCTTTGTTAGGAGGTGCAGGGTGGGGGGAAACCAGTTGCAGCTGGCTTGGGAGTACCCTTGATGGCCCAACCACCCCTTTCATTCACTGGGGAGGCTAGGGTCATTAGACAAACCACAGGGGGGCGGAGCCAGCATTGTGTGGGGAAAACCCAGCCCATCCAGGACACAGATCTACTCCTCCCACACATCACTCATGCTGATCTCACACTCACCACCGGGCAGACCCATCCAGACTTCCTGGAGCCTGGCATGCCAGCCAGCTCCAGCCAATCACGCTCCACTATCCTCACTGCACACATACATCAATGTCCAGAAGTAGCACTTCCCTTCTAGACACATACAAGCCGCACATACCATTGCGCAGCATTCATTCTCACGAGTTCATACATACTAAACTCGAGCCTGCACTCCCCACACATCAGGAACTACCAGGGCACACACATTCCCCATGCATTCCTATGGGAGGGCAGGCCAGCCATACTACACGCACGCACTTTCACTCTGGGACACAGGGAAAAAGTGCGCCAAGACCCAAAAATCACTACACAGGGTCACAAATAAAGGCAAAAAGATTAGGGGTGAACCTGCCCTAAGGCCCAAGTCTAACACGACCCCCTTCCAGCCAAAACGCAGGGTAGACCGATCACCACCGTGATGGGCTTCCCTGCTTGGGGCGATAAAACAAGGACGCGGGCCCACAACTGCAGGGACACCCTCCTGTTTTACGCCATGGTGAACCCCTAGGGTTCCTTCTAAAACTACTGTAGGGACTAACTGGGGTACCCCACTGATACTCTCCAGCTGCCCTCGGCCAGGACCAGGCCCTAGGCCACCCAGGTACCACTGGATCCTGCCTACTCACAAAGTGGGGGGTAGTAACCCCTGGCACATAATAGCCATTCTCCACCCTTCCTGTCTGCAAGACAGGGCTAGACTGCCACTGGTTCTCCAGCCTAGGGTCTACCACCTTAGGTGGACCAGGAGTCTCAGGGAAGGCTCTCCTCCCCTTACCTCTTCTCCTAGGGTTCCTCCTCCTCCTGCGAGGGGTACCCTCTAAACACCACTCTCCCAACCTAGGGTTTAACCCCTCAGGTGGTACCGGGGTCAGAGGTGGGCTTTCCCACCCTCTGCACCCCCTTCCAGAGTCCTGCTCCCTCCCAAGCGGGGCGGTACCTCTGGAGAAAGAACTGGTTAGGACACTGTTTACAGTATTCCCACCCTTCAGGTCAGGTGAATCCTGAACCTGGACCTCCAACCTCCGGTCTAGAACCTTTGGTGGAATCACTGCCTGGCACTCCAGGACTTCTGGGGATTCACACACCATCCCCCTGAGGCTAGCAAATGACACATATGTTGTGTGACTGTCTGCCTGGCGCAGATCTCCCGCCTCCTGTCCACCTGACAGTGCGCAAAGGTCCCCCAGCACAGAAGTGGTGTCACCATGGTCACTACACGGGATCCTAGCCCCACTGGGTAGTCCCTGACCCACTGGTTCTTCCACTGGGGAACTCCCCCAATCACTCCTCACGCTGGACTCCGGTACTCTCCCTACTGGAGCAGTACTGCCAGACTCTATAACCATGGAAGCTCCGCTTACAGATGCTCCAGGTTCTCTACCCACTAGGAGATCTCCCTCAAGTGAACTAACAGGCAAGTCTAGGTTCCCTTCCTGGTGTTCCCTAAAGGAACCATCCAGGCTCTGTGACAAGGCTTCGGGCGTCTGGGGACTCTCGGTCACACACTCACTCCCGCTCCACTGAGACAGGCAGTCAGCCCCTACACCCTCCTCACTAACCAAGGACCTAGCTGGGCTACTCTCACCCTCCTCCACCACACTGGGCTGGAAGACACCTGACCCACTATTGTTGGAATCACTCACTAGTGACTCAAAAGAACCTCTCGCACTGTCCCAGCGTTCTGCTTCCTCTGCGAGGTCCCAAGGACAAAAACACTTCAACTTCAGCAGGTGCTGGCGCAACTCTGGACAAACAACACTGAGCAACTGCTCTTTGAGGAACATATTCACCACACCGTCCACCTCATTGTCCGAGTTAGCCGTCAGCCAACCCCACATTGCATCCGAACAGTCATCCACAAAATACCCCCACTTCTGGTGAGATGGTTTCTTAAGGTTCCTAAACCTCAACCTATTCTCCTCCTCTGGGGAAACAGGAACCATACTCGGGGAACTGGGAGTGGGACTGTCTACACTGACATTTAAAAAGCTGCCACCACTGGACTCCACCCTCTCTGGGGAATCCAGACAATTACAACTGTGGGTAGGGGAGAGTCTATTCTCTAGGGCTGCGCTCTCACGGATGATGGCCCTTCTCTCCACCTCTATCCTCTCCTGCGCTAAGAGTCTTTCGATCTCTAGCTGCGCCATAGCCTGGGCATGCTCTAACATGAGCTGTTCCATTGCTAACTGATGCTCCCTCTCTTCCTTCCTATCTAACCAATCCTCTGGGGACAGGGAAAGGGATGGGGCGCTGGTACTGACACTGGGCCTAGCAAGGGACTCCCTATCTATGGGGTCCTCACTATCTGCTGGGGCCCAACCACTGTCATCATCCAACTCACATTCTTCATCAGAATCTTCAGGGCTCCCCACAGACTCACCACCCTCATGGCGTGTGGCCTGGGCCCTTTCCTCGCTGCGCTCAAGATCCCTTTGATCCTTATACCATTGGACCAGGTGGTTCCTAAGTTGGTTCTCAGTATCTGACTCATCCACCCCTATGTCTCTCTCTCTACAGAACCTTTCCAACTCCTGCATACTGTCCCAAACTAGATCACTGAGATCAAAAACAGGCTCCATTTTTGGCAGACGTTCTAGAGACGAGATCACACAGGGAACCTGGGGGTCTGAGCTAAACAGGAGTATACAATCAACAAAATTCAGCAAGATTCCTATCTTAGAACTTGCACTCCACTGTCCAGCGTAACACACACTCATTCACACACAACCCTCCCCTCGGACTGGTAAGGCAGTTTCTACCACCCCTGATTATCTCAACCTGACCACTAGCGACACAGGTACCAAACTCTGGGAGCAGGGCGGGGAACAAGGTACTGGACAAAATACAAATGACACCTTTCAGGAGAAGCAAAACTGAACTTCCCTAAAAAACAATAATCCCAAAAATGTGGTTATCTAAAATTGCAGAGTTTTGAAGTGTGGCCTGTCGCCACTGTGGTACAACGCAAACGCAAGTCCAATCCGCACCGCTAGCCACCAATGTTAGAAACGGGACCTCTGGCTGGCCAAGGCTTGCGCCAAGGTCAGTCAGAGACCACCATTTCCAAGGTCAGGGCTAGGGAGTCACACACCAAGATAACCCCCGCTCACCCTCTAGGTAACGTGGCGCGAGCAGCAAGGCTAATCTCGGAGGCGATGTGTAAAGCGTTTGCGCGCGCACCCCAGCGACAACAACCAAAGGCCCACCACAAAGGAAACTCCACACAAGGTTATATAAAAATAGCCTTTGTATTATAGTAAAAACACATTAGATAACACACACACTTTACAATGTGCCAACAGGCACGGGCAAGATTTACAAGGGATTATGTACAGGACAGGGCCACCTGGACCACTGTCAGGGGTATGCACTTGTTAGAAATAATACTTGTAGGTATAACACTTTAGCACATCAACATACAATGACTGTAACACAGAAATAGTGAATATAGCATACAACCAGTAACTACTGGTTGAGGGAAAATACCTCCTACGCCACCCTAAACACTGTAGGGAAATCACGCAGGGAACTAGGACCTTATCCTCAGGACCTATGGAAGGAAAACCTATCACCTAAGCAAGTCACTTTTAGCAAAGGGAAGGAAACCTAAAATAATCACCTAGGCAAGTAACTTTTAGCAAAGGCAATAAAACATCAACATTCCTCTAAGCAGGTCACATTTAGAAAAGGGGAATAAAAGAACAAAGAATCACCTAAGCAGGTCACTTTTAGCAAGGCGATAAAACAAACAATTGCACATGAAACATTAAAACACATTCAGAGGTGCAGGTAGAACATTTGCGCAGGAATCTAATTAGCAGTAAATCATAAATTGCGCAGGGTGCACATGGCACAACACCAGAATTGTCCCCCAGGCCAACTGGCCTCGAAAGGGCTGGAATGCCCTGAGTCTCAATGTCAGGGGAGGCTGCGCAGGCAGCACAGAACAACAGCCTAAACGTAGCAACTGTCCACTAAGTGCTGGACAGTTGTAAATCACAGTTGGGCACACGTTGGAGCCTCGTGGGCTCAAGAACACAGGTGGCACCCAAGAGCCTCTCTGGGGCTCTAGAACAAATGTGGGCGCTGTGAGCCTTTCTGGCTCTAAATAAATCAACTGCCCCCTCGAGCTTCTCTGAGCTCGCAAAACAAAAATGGGACACTGAGCCTCTCGGGGCAATAGAGCAAAGGACTGCCCCCCTCGAGCCTTGCAGGCTCGTAAATTCACTGTGGGCGCGAGCCTCAGGGCTCGAAATATACAATTTGCCCCCAGGAGCCTCGGGCCCGTTAAAGACTGTGGCTGGAGCCCCTCGGGCTCAAAGAACAAAGAATGGCCCCTCTCGTTGGAGTCCCTCACGGGGGACTCAGAATCCAATAATGCCCGCTCTATCCTGCGGAGCGGCCCGCTGCCAACCGGGGCCGCTCTGCACACAATGCAGACGCCTCTCACTCACCAGGTCTCTGGGGCCGGATGCGTCTCCTCTTCTGGTCAGCGCGGGGCTCCCTTTCACTCTGGGAGCCTCGAGGACAGAGCCGGCTGCTTCCTTCCTCGCTGCTCGGCTCCGGGGGCGGGACTTCCGGATCGCCTCTCCCGGGCCGCGCAGCGATTGGCTGACGGTTCCAGCACTTCCGGGTCGTCGCGGGCAGCGCGGCGGCCCGTTCCAGGTAGGCAGGCGGGCTCCCAGTACCCGAGGAGTGGGCTCCCTCGAGGTATTTACAAAATCCAATAACGGGGCAATGCCGGGTGGGCACCGGCGCTCAAAATAAAAAGTAAAGCGAGGTGGCACTCGCTAATGCCAAAAAGCGGCAAAAGCGCTCCACAGCGCTATAATAGAAATAAAGCGCACCCAGCGCTTAGGGGCTAAAGAAAAGCGCTCCTAGCGCTAGAAATATCAGCAAAGCGCTATTGAGCGCTGGGGCACCAGGAAAGCGCGCCTAGCGCTATAAATCAAATAAGAGCGCCTCCAGGCACTCTAAGTCAAAGCAAAAGCTCCAGCAGGGACTGGAGGCAGGCAAAGGGGCAGGGCAGGGCCAGAGCCAGCACACTGGGTCTCCAGGCAGGGAGACAGTCCAAGTGGCGGTCCTCCTGGCCCCAGCAGCAGCAACAGCCCCCTCTGGCAAGGATCCACAAGTAGAACAATTTCTGTGGGGACACAGCCCCATATTTATACAGAGAAATCCTTTGTTAGGAGGTGCAGGGTGGGGGGAAACCAGTTGCAGCTGGCTTGGGAGTACCCTTGATGGCCCAACCACCCCTTTCATTCACTGGGGAGGCTAGGGTCATTAGACAAACCACAGGGGGGCGGAGCCAGCATTGTGTGGGGAAAACCCAGCCCATCCAGGACACAGATCTACTCCTCCCACACATCACTCATGCTGATCTCACACTCACCACCGGGCAGACCCATCCAGACTTCCTGGAGCCTGGCATGCCAGCCAGCTCCAGCCAATCACGCTCCACTATCCTCACTGCACACATACATCAATGTCCAGAAGTAGCACTTCCCTTCTAGACACATACAAGCCGCACATACCATTGCGCAGCATTCATTCTCACGAGTTCATACATACTAAACTCGAGCCTGCACTCCCCACACATCAGGAACTACCAGGGCACACACATTCCCCATGCATTCCTATGGGAGGGCAGGCCAGCCATACTACACGCACGCACTTTCACTCTGGGACACAGGGAAAAAGTGCGCCAAGACCCAAAAATCACTACACAGGGTCACAAATAAAGGCAAAAAGATTAGGGGTGAACCTGCCCTAAGGCCCAAGTCTAACAGCGCCCATGAGAAAAATTTCTCCGGGAGGTGGACTTTCCTCACTCGCCAACTTTACGTGAACGCGAGCAAGAGGGGAAGAAAACGCCGCTCCACTGCGCGATGCAGAGTTTTTCGTAATTTCGCGAGCTCCGTATAACACAGAGTGCAGGAAACTCTGCAAACTCTGCGAGCGAAGCAGAGTTCACTGCCCAGGGATGGTAAAAACCTGTTCAAGCAGCAACCACAGTCTCTGTCAGGGTGAAATCCCAAGCAACCACACAAAAGTAGTCAGGCAATTTTGTGTAAAGTATTTATGCAGAACTTCAAACAGTAATAAAGTGAACACATAGCACAAGAAAATCCCACATAAATTGAAAAATATAGATTAACATTAAATACATTATTTGTGACCAAAATGGCAAAAATCCGATCCGTAGACCTGGAGATATGCGATTTTAAATATTTAAATGAAATTAGTGCCTAAAAACACAAAGCACCAACTGCGGTTATCTGGGCGTGCCAGATCGGAACAAATTCACAAGTTTAGTCCAACTGCGATGGAGCACGGGCCGGATACAGGGACCAAGGTAGGCCCGCTGAACAAAGTCCCTTAAATCCAGGTTGTGAAGTGTTGCGAGATCCAATGCAGCAGGAGTTCCGATGAGCCACGGGGCTCTGATGCAAGATCCTGTTGAGATGCTTTGTACAACTGTGGTTCCGAGGTGCTGCGAGCCAATGCGTCTCACTGCATCAGTTCTGCTGGGAACACAGTGGGCTGACAGAGCACCTTCAGGCCCACTTTGAAGAGTGCAGAACTGGGCTAACACCACTTGAGAGTAAGAGTCACTGCAGGCAGAGTTCAGGGGATGGGTAAATGGTGGGTGGAGTCTTTTCTGTCCCTGAGACTCTGATCAGGAGGTTAGTAAACTAGCCCTCAGAGTCACTCTGGTGGTCCTGGGTTCAAGATGCAGGTCCTGTCCTTCTCACTTAGGCATGAGGGCAGCAAAGTAGAAGTTCTGCATGCAGAACAGAATAGCAGTTCTTCCACAGGTCCAGAGGTGTACTGAAGAGTTGGCTCTGAGGGTCCAATAGTTATACTAGGTGCCACTTTAAAGGAGGAGAAGGTTCTGTAGGTCTTGCTGTGCCTTTCTGTTCATCTCCTGCCTTACCTCTTTCTACCTCATCCATTACTTCTTAGCTGATTGTTCTGTTTTCATCTCTTCTTATATCTTCCCTCCATCTACTTCATCTCTCTCTCAAGCTCCTTTTGCTTTTTCTCTCATCTTGCTAAAGCTCCCTCTCTTCATCTCTGTACCTTCTTGTTGGACTTGGCCTGTTTTGCAGGGTCATCCCAGAACTTTTTGCCTTCCTCCTGTATCATTTATGACGTGTTGTTGGTGGTTTTATGACCCTGGGCACTTTACCACTGCTGATCAATGCTAAAGTGCATATTCTCTCTTTTGTAAATTGTGTTATGGATTAGTGGTCCCATGATTGGCTATTTGATTTACTTGTCAGACCCTAGTACAGTGCACTTTGTGTGTCCAGGGCCTGTAAATCAAATGCTGATGGTGGGCTTGCAGCACTGATGGTGCCACCCACAGAAGAAGCTTGTAAAATGTGACTCAGGCCTGCCATCGCTGAGCCTGTGTGCAGTCTGGGACTGCCATGTCGACTTTGCAAGTGCACACACTTGCCAGTCCCTAAACCTTCCCTTTTCTACATATTAGTCACCACTAAGGTAGGCCCAAGGTACCCCTGTGTACTGAGAGGAGGGGTCCCAGCAATGAGCAACAAATTGAAACAATTAAATAGCAATAGAAAAACTCAGTTGACCTGCATTGTTATTTATTCACAATGTAGGTATATGCTAATCATCATCAATTTAAATATACAATAACAAATTATTCATAGTGCCCCTGGAAGGGAGGGAAGTGGTATAGTGCAAGGTGGTGTGGGTTAGAATAGTGACAATATAAAAACCGGCCTAGCGGCCTCACTGTGCTATGTATCAAAGTCAAAACATAAACAAAGAAAAGGAGCATTGGTTCAATAAATCATTAGGTAAAGATCATGCTCCACGTATCACAATAAATGACTAGATCATGGGGTGAAGCTGAATAAACATAAAAGCTGTCGACGTTTCGACCCTCTAGTAATTGCAGGCGTTAGTTGTATCCTTGCCTCGGGGTCTTCATCAGGACGGGGACGGGGCAGGCAACCTATTTGATGAGCAATGAATTTACATTATAATTGAGTAAGGTGCACGAGTCAAAAATGTTTGTTTAAGTAATTTGGCACACTAAAATGGTAGACAAGACATACCAAAGGTTGCTCGTCTCCAAGATGGATGATGGGGATGAGAACACTTTCAAAGGAAGAATTACTTCGGGTCCTACGAATGGAGGAGATATTGATTAGGACCCTAACATTGAAACATGTGTCCAACAATGGGGAGTAATGAAAAGATGCACTTACATAAATTGGTGATGTAAGGCAGCCCACAGATTTGGGAACAAAAGGCGGCACATCGTTAGTCAAGGGATGTCACCAGAACGGGGGGGTTTATTAACTACCTGGCAAAAATAAGAAGGATAACTTACAGGGGTTGAAGTTGTTTGAGCCACTCAAGTCCGCCAGAGGGTCGGGCAGAGTGCGGAGGTCCCGCTGCGCCTACTCGCGTCGTCGGGAAATTCACCGTCTGGAGGGATAAGGCGGGAATTTAGGAAACCGCAAGATCGACATAATGGGGCATCGATAACAAAAAAGGGGCAGTGACATGGTTCACCAGGACCTACCCGGAGCAGAGTTAATCCGTCATAGTACCGACACGCGTTCAGCAATGGCGATCGGCTGTTTCCTGTTAGACGGGTGGCCAAGGCAACATGAACACGTGACCTCTGACGGTCCGTCTGAATATGGAAGGAAGACTAAAGTCGGAGCTATCGAATTGATAGTAATGGTTCAAATGACACATCGCCTAATTAGAGGTGCGGATACATTCTAGAAATCACTGTTGTTCACATCAATGACAGTTAAATACCTGCCCGTGCTGTAGATTCATAACATGGGCCTGTTAACAGTGTTGATGAATACCAAAGTGACGCCGGGCATCACAGGGGTCAGCAATGAACATACAGAGGCATGGAAACAATGTATCATTGTATGAATTAGGACAATATGTATATAGAAATACACTGAATGACACGTCAAACAAAAATAATCATAACTCTTAGACGTTAATAAGGCAACAGGGTGTCATTATGTGAATTGGGCAAGAAATCATACATGAATATAAATGTATATATATAATGAGTGTTATTATCACATTGCGGCGTACCTGTCGTATGACGGTAAAGGCCATGTAAAACAAAACCAGCATTGCCATAATTCATAAACGTTGGTAATCAGGGATCTAGGTATAGCAGAGATAGATATATTGATATGTACATTAATTCAGAGTGGCTAATTGGGAAAAGGAGCTATCATTTTCATTCAGGCCATTCTGGATGGAATCAAAATAAAGCATCCACTTCAACTACCGTGTGTTTAAGATGTTGATGATGTTACCACCACGGGGTCCCAGGGTTGGTTTCTCTAGAATCACCCATTTAAAGCTGTCAGGGGGATGTGGGGCAGATTTGAAATGTTCAACAAGCGGTGCACCTTGTACTTCGCATCGAATACGCCTTGTGTGCTGAAGGATCTTTACTTTCGCCTTCTGTTGAGTCTGGCCAATGTAGATCTGATTGCAAGGACACACTCTAGCATAGATTATATTAGATGTATTGCAGTTAGTGTGTGATTTTAATTGCACCTTGCGTTGATTATATTCAAATTCCTTGGTTTGCACCGTGGTGCTACAGGCCTTACATTGTCCACATCTAAAATGGCCCACAATGGGTGGAAGATTCCACATAGTTGTGACAGTTGGTTCCTCCTTCGGTTGTAAAAGGGATAAAAGGGATCTCACAACGTGGTCCCTAACGCTCTTGGCTTTTCTGAAAGCATGTAGTGGTGTATTCTCTTGTCCCACATCATCCGCAATCAATTTCCAGTGTTAATTGACAATCCGCTTTATTTTGTTGCTTTTAGTTGAAAATGTAGTAACGCACACAAGTCTTTCTTGTTGCTGGTCTGTTCTGTCCTTAGGAGTCAGTAGATGTTCACTGGGATAAAACCAGGCTCGTATCCTAGCTCTTTT
Source organism: Lissotriton helveticus (assembly GCF_964261635.1). NCBI lineage: Eukaryota > Metazoa > Chordata > Amphibia > Caudata > Salamandridae > Lissotriton > Lissotriton helveticus. The sequence continues at coordinate 687,234,976 of NC_136057.1, read as the reverse complement.
GACTAGTCTTCTAGGGTAACCGCATTGTTGGAGACGGTTCGAGAGATCTTTGGACTCCTCAATGTAATGGTCCTTGTTGGAACAGTTCCAACGTCCCTCCAGATGGTGAATTTCCCGACGACGCGAGTACGTGCAACGGGACCTCCGCACTCTGCCCGACCCTGTGGCGGACGTGAGTGGCTCAAACAACTTCAACCCTTATAAGTTATCCTTCTTATTTTTGCCATGTAGTTAATAAACCCCCCCTCCCCGTTCTGGGGACATCCCTTGACTAACGATGTGCCGCCTTTTCTTCCCAGATCTGTGGGCTGCCTTACATCACCAATTTATGTAAGTGCATCTTTTCCTTACTCCCCATTGTTGGACACATGTTTCAATGTTAGGGTCCTAATCAATATCTCCTCCATTCGTAGGACCCGAAGTAATTCTTCCTTTGAAAGTGTTCTCATCCCCATCATCCATCTTGGAGATGAGCAACCTTTGGTATGTCTTGTCTACCATTTTAGTGTGCCAAATTACTTAAACAAAAATTTTTGACTCGTGCACCGTACTCAATTATAATGTAAATTCATTGCTCATCAAATAGGTTGCCTGCCCCGTCCCCGTCCTGATGAAGACCCCGAGGCAAGGATACAACTGACGCCTGCAATTACTAGAGGGTCGAAACGTCGACAGCTTTTATGTTTATTCAGCTTCACCCCATGATCTAGTCATTTATTGTGATACGTTGAGCATGATCTTTACATAATGATTTATTGAACCAATGGTCATTTTCTTTGTTTATGTTTTGAATTTGATACATAGTACAGTGAGGCCGCTAGGCCGGTTTTTATATTGCCACTATCCTATACCCACACCACCTTGCACTATACCGCTTCCCTCCCTTCCAGGGGCACTATGAATAATTTGTGATTGTATATTTAAATTGATGATGATTAGCATATACCTACATTGTGAATAAATAACAATGCAGGTCAACTGAGTTTTTCTATTGCTATTTAATTGTTTGAATTTGTTGCTCATTGCTGGGACCCCTCCTCTCAGTACTTATGCTACCCAGGTCGCAGTGACTTTGTGTGGGTGAACCCTTTTCTATATCCCAAGGTACCCCTGTGGGCAGGATGCATTGTATGTGAAAGGTAGGACATGCCTTGATGTGTGTGGCATGTCCTGTTAGTGAAATACTGCCAATTTCGTTTTTCACCTTTGCAAGGCTATCTGTTCCCATAGGCCGGAATGGGGAGTTTGTTTATAACATCTCATAAACATAACTGCCCCAGGGAAGAAGATCTAAAAAGTAAAGTTTAGTATGCCTGAACTCAGAATGTTAAAGTGCATCTTTTCGTGAGGGTGATTTTTACATTCTGTGTTTGAAAATACCACTTTTAGAAAGTAAGTATTTTCTTGCCTGCCCATCCAGTGTGCCTCGGCTAGGTTTGTGTATTGCATGTCTGGCTTTTGGATGACAGGGGCTGGAGAATGGCCGCTGATCCAGAAATCTGATGAGTCAGGGTTGGACTGAATAGGCCAAGTCTGCATTTGGAGTGGTGGGAGAAGTATCACCTTCACCTGAATAGGGCTGTGCCGGCCTTCCACAATGACGGCTACTCCCCCTGTGGTGTGTCTGGAGCCAGGGCTCCCACTGATAATGGAGGTTGTTGTGCACTTGCAAAGGGCCCCACAGAACTGTTTTTGGCTGGGTACAGACACTCTTTGCCTTCAGGGACTTTTAGATCACTTCTAGGAATCAAGAAAAAACTTTGCCAAGGACTATAGCCAGATAAGCTGAGGAGCAATACTGCCCTTGTGCTGTTTCCTGTCTGGGGTTGGCCTGCAGTGGCTGCTTGCTGCCAAGGAAAGGAGAAAAGGACTTTGCTGTTGGCTTTGTCATCTTGAGAGAGATCTCCAAGGGCTTGAAACTGAGCTTGTCTCCTGTTCTGAATTCTCGGGGACACAAAGACTTCACCACCAGCTCCCCTGATTTTCCTTGCTTGAAATTCCAAACTACAAAGAGGTGCCTGCTGCTGTTTAGGACCTCTGGAGACTGTTTGTTGCTGGGAGCTGGAAAATCGACACAACATCAAAGAAGCATGACTCATCTGTACCTGTTTCCAACACATCACCGAAGAGACCGCGCAGCGCCTGCCACTCCTCGAGAAATCGCTGCACGATGCATCAGGTGTAACAATCTCCGAAGTCTGAGGTCGCCGCACCGATTCCGCCACAAGCCTGCTGTGCGGCTGCATGAAACCACGCATCATACCAGATCGATGCATCGAGGTGCCAAGACTGTTGCATCGTTCGGGGCAGCAGAAAGAAACAGATGCATTAACTCCCCACGCAGTAAGGAATCAACACATCACCTCCCCTGTCTCCATTTTTGGTTGTTCGGCGTGACACATCCAAGGTACATTTGAGAAAAGTGTCGCATTTGCAACTTGCATTGAACTGAACTATTTCTACAATTTGAAAGTCTTATTTTTAATACTGTCTTGTGGATTTCTGTTGTTTGGTCTTGTTTTGGTTTAGATAACAATTACTTATTTTTCTAAACTGGTGTGGTGTCCAGTTGTAATGTTTTCACTGTATTACTGTATGTGTTCACAAATGCTTTACACACTTCCTCTGAGATAATTCTGTCTGCTCGTGCCAAGCTACCAAGGGGGTGAGCAGGGGTTATTTTAGGAGTATATCTCCCCTACCCTGAGTAGGAGCAAGGGTCCCTATTTGGATAAAGGTTTGTCCCTCTGCTAACTAGAGACCCCCATTTCTAACACTTCTCTCTACCTTTTTCCCAGCTCTCTCTGCCTCACCACTCCCTTCCTCACACCTCTGTCTCATTTTTTTTCAGTTCATAACTCTCATATTACCTCTCGCTACCTAACCTCTGTTTGCTTCCCCATACATTTACTACCATGCCTCCTCCCGCTCACAATTTCTCTTTGTATTATTAACTTATTTTCTCTCTCACATCTTCCTCTGCACGTCCTACATTTTATCTCACCAACTCTTCCTTACATATCTCTCTGCCTCTTTGTACATCACTACATAATCTCATCTTTGTATGTACCTTACAACTCTTTAACTCACCCTCACCCTCTTCATCTTATTTCTGTTTCAACCTGACCTCTTTCTCTACTTCACCTGTCTCTCTACATCACCTATTGGCACTCTGCACCCCACTTCTTTCTAAATGTCACACCCTCACTACTCACTTTACCTGAGCATTCTGTCTATACCTCTCTTTAACGCATGGCTCCCTATCTACTGTGCATCTCTTTTTCTTACTACCTTGAGTATCTCTCACTCAAACCCCCTTCCCCTTCCTTCTTCTATCTGTTTCTAAATCACCTCTTTCAACATTAATTCTCTCTCTCTCATTCCATTGTGAACCCTACCTGTCTTCCTCCTTCTTCATTTCTCTCTCCATATATGTAGCTCTAAAGCCTTTTTTTCTCTACTTACTTCTCTCTTTCCTTCCTTTTTTAGGTTTTGCCTATGTAGCGCTTGCGCTGTCTCTTTGAGACAAGCTTTATTCAGGTATGGACTTGAAGCTCCGGCCATCTTTTCAATTGTCTCCTGTTACTGACCTTTGTAAACGGTTGCTTTTGATTCACGAATAGGCTTAGTAGTCCCTCATTAGTACTGCCTTTTCTACTTTTATAACCTCTCATGAGGATTCTGAAGGTTTCATTAACAGTCTGTGGGCACTATTTTCTTAAAGGAATTTATTTTAACAACTGTTTCAGGCAGGACATGAGCAGCGCTGGCGTTCAGCTGTCCTCCAGCAGCACTGGTGCTCAGCTGATGGCTGCCTTTCCTGGCTCGTGTGCTTGTAATATTATTTGTACATACCCCTCCCGACACAGCATGGGCGTGCACCTATATTTATTTATTAACGGCGCAGCAATCATTATGGGCTTGCAGGTGTCTGAGTTGCCTTTTGCCCCCTCCCTTCCTTCCTCATGCTGTTCATTTGCGTTTGTTTATGCGGGCATCACAGTTTTGATGGTACTTCCCTGCGCTATATCTTTATTAACAGCGCCGCAGTGGTTTTGGGCTCAACGGTGTCTGTATTTGTGTTGCTTTAGCCCTTCTCATTCGGTACAGTTCATTTGCATTTATTAACAGCAGCACAGCAATTGTTTTGAGCTCAACAGTGGCTTTTTTGTTTTAGCTCCTCCCTTCCCAGACTTGCATTTCGTAGCCATGTATGTTTTCAGTGGCCATAGTGGAACAAAAAAATCGATTGGTTTTTCAGAATAATGAGTATAAAATGTAATTTAGAAATAGGTCTTGTGATCCACTTCTCTTTACATTTGTGTTCGCCATAGGTGTTGGACATACATTTCCTTTTCATAAATTACAACACTCACCTTTCTAATAAGGCCGTTCCCTTATCCATTCTGTCCTACCTTCTATTCCTAAGTAAAGGGGCCTGAGGAGTGAAGGTCCCAGGAAGTGAGACTTTTTAGAAGAAAAGTTGTCTTATGTTAGTTCGCTTTTGAAGGAAAAATGCTTCCTTTTTTAGTAAGTGAAAACGTTATGGGATTGGTGCATGGCACATGCTATTGGGAACAAAACTGGGCGAGGGTGTCACTTAACAGCCAGAGCTTGTGACTTTGGACCTGGTAAACCAGGTTTGAGTCTAGGCGTCTGATCAACATCTTGTTAGGTTGAGCATTCGAGACCTCTTGTATATACTTTAGTATATACTTATATGTGTATGTACTTTGTGGGCTCTGGAGATCAGCCCTAGGACTTGTCTGCTTCTGCTCAGGGACTTTTGTTTCTGTTCAACTGCCTCTATTTAACTGTCTTGATAGAAAACGACCAGTAGAGGTCAGTAAAATACCACAATATGCTTCCTGCTTGTTTAACTACCTCTATTTAACTGTTTTGATGGAAAACGACCAGTAGAGGTCAGTAAAATACAAGAATTGCTTTCTGCTTAGGGACTTTCTTTTTTTAATGTTTCTGGCAATTGCCTCTATTTAACTTTCCTGATAGAAAACGACCAGAAGAGGTAAGTAAAATACCAGAATCACTTTAGCATTCTCTAGATTCCAGTCCATAGAAATTGTCTTCCATGAGCACCCGTAGACAATATTATTTTTTTCAAATTTTGTATTTTTAGTAATATGACCACCGAAGGACCTGGTTTTATATTAAAAATAGAGCTTTGGACTATACCATTTCCAGCTGAAAGGCAATATTTCATTCCATGTGTTCCCTTACCTGGTGTGTCATGCAGTTTGGTGCTTACTTTCCTTCCATGTTAAAGAACAGTAGATGTTTCAGCACCCAGGCTAATGTGCTAAATACATATAAGGTCCCAAAGGAGAGACCCATTGCATTGCAAATGCTTGTTTATCGTTGTAATTGTGTTTCGATCGTATATCTCGGTATGATAGAACACCGGCATAATTAATCTTTTAGCTTCAGATTTTTGTGGTCTATAATTCGAACATGAGTGTGTATAGGAGTCGGATTCTATTCTGGGACAATTGTTGTGAGTGGCTGTAACCTCAAGTCTGTATAATGACATATAGAAATCTCCATCCAGACAGACTGCAACATGGACGAAATTTAAAAGTAAAACATCAGTTTAAGGCAGGTAGTGGTATGATTGAATACACTTGAGTAAGAATTTGTGTGTGAGTGAGTGTGCGTGTGAGAGAGTGTGTGTGTGTGTGTGTGTGTGTGTGCGTGTGTAAGGTTAAAAAATAGCAGATGACCCAGCAGCCCAACACACAATTCTTTTGTCTCTTTATATGATCCACAGGATTTCTGCTGGCAGAGGCTAATCAGGCACCCTCAGTGGAAGAATTTCAAAAGATACCCCCTCAACCATCAATATTAAATCATTTCACGGAAAAGAAAATTTCACCATTATTTTGTGATGTATTCTTGTAGGTTCTGTATCGATCCCCCTATTCCTGACCCTGTTCTGGTTAACAAGTTAACTAGCAGCCATCCCATGATGCAGAAACCGTTATCTGATTAAGCCACACTACGGCACAGGAACGTGTTATCTGATTAGGTCATAACGCTTGCCATCTAATTAGACAAGCGATATTCCTCCAGCCCCTGATAAGGCATACGGAGTTCTGAAAACAAATCAAACCTATGACAACCTGGGAAAAACCCTGCGGCCATTGTTTTGATTTCATCGAGAACTTCAGCAAAAGAATGTGCTAACGACCAAGTCGTATGACATCCTTATTGACGTATCTATGTCCATCCTTACGTCAATCTCGGCACCTTACAGGTATAAATATTACCGGTATTGCCTTAAGCAAACACACGCGGTGGTGACGAGATCGGAGCAGCCAGACTTGCCGAAGCCCAGAGCAGAGCAGACCCCGCTGGCGCAGCCCCGCCTTCCTGACGCGCTGAGAACGAGACGCTGCTTTCTCCTGCCGAGAAATCCAGCTCCGGCGCTTCCGGGTAGCCCTCGCAGGCAGCCTGGAATATCGAGACCAGAGACGAGAGATACCATCCCTCATTCATCCTAGATTCAAGGTACAGAACTGAATAACCCCTTGCAGAGAATTCTTGAGTCAGTCACTTGGTAAAACAAACTTAACTTAAACTGCTACTTTCTATTTCCGCCCACGTATTAGGCTTAGGTCAGGTACACCGGGGTAGGCGTAGTTAGAAACACCAGTTGAGTACGATTAGTCAAATGTATATGTGTATGTATCTATTTTATCCATTTTAAACCACCTTATGGCTTAGAAACCATATAAATGTTTTTACAGTATTATTTTATACTTCTGCTTTTATTGTATGCACTTTACTTAACCATAAGTATTGCGATAATATCGATCCATTTCTCTTGTATGAGAAAAGAGACTGATCAATAAATAACATCTTTTATTGAACACGCCCGTCTCTTCCTTTTCTCTACAATCTGGTGAGACTAAGAATGCACGTACTGACTGAGTAAAATAAGTTGTCTTTTGTTTTCACACGACTCTAGAGATACACTCTTGATTAGGGGAGAGCAAAGTTGTCATGTTCTATGGTTGTCAGAAACTAAGGCCCACATGCATCATTGTAACATTTTGCACTTCCTAATTTGCGAAAAATAAGGAATCGCAAATTAATAAGTGCAAAATGCTATGCATCATTATTTTCGGTATTCATTTGGGATTCAGTAAAAATCGCAATTTTTACCGAATCCCAAATGAATACCGAATTCTTAAGTAAATTTTCGCAATTCCCATTGATTCCTATGGGCCAAAAGGCCCATAGGAGTCAATGGGAAGGCATCAGCAAATTGCGAGTGGCACTTATAAAATTTCATGGGTGCAGGGGGGGGTCCAAAGGACCCCCCCATGCACCCCTGAAATGTATTTTTCGCATCATGTTTCACACACACATGTCCTAAGGACATGTGTGAGTGAAACATGAATGTTGAAAAAAAAACATTTTCACCATTTTAAACACTTTTTCCAAATTTACCGAGTGGTTCAACCACTCGGTAAATTTGGCACCCTAATTGCGAATTTCCACTTGATGCATTGCTTTTAAGAAATCGCACATATGCGACTTCTTAAAAGCACCCGCAATTTTAGAACTCGCAACAATGTTACGAATTCTAAAATTGCTTCATGCATCCCAAAAAGCACTTTTGCATTCGCAAACGGCCGATTTTAAGGAATCGCACTGTTTGCGACTACAAAAATGCTTGATGCATGTGGGCCTAAATCCCTTCTTGTCTATCCAGGGAGGTTCAACTCCTCCTTGCCTATTCGAGAAAGTTTCTAGTGAACTCTGAGCTAGCTGGCAAACCCAAAACTTTAAGTCTAATATCGACAATAGAAGACCTAGTTAACGTCTGGTCTAGGCCTATACTATTGAAGGTATTATTCCAATGCGCAGAGCCTATTGGGATAATAGGAACTACACTACATGGCGCCCAAACGTTTGGAAAGGCGATAAAACTAACGCAAGACATTAGAGTAACTCAGTTGTGCTTTTTCACTCAGACCCCTTTTTTCCCATAATACTCCAAAGACGTCTGGAGTGGGTGAAAGGTCATATCCGCCAAACCTCGCAGGAAGAAACTCCTATGTATGGTTCTTGGTTTAAGTCAACGTTGAAGGATACACTGTTCCAAAATATTGTGCATCTAATCTTTGTTTCCTAAGAAACCTGATCTGCAAACAAACAAAATAACCTTCCTGACAGTAGAATGTCAGACACTGAAGAAGAAAGAGAGATAGCTAGAGTAGCAGCTGAACTCGTAGCAGCTGATAATACTATGCAAGAAGCAGACCCGGATTTAATACACATCCCGGTCAACATAAGAAAATCTATAACTTTAAAACTTATAGAAAATGGACTGACACCTAGAGGTGGCACAGTCATATTCGTAATAGAGGCACACGAATATCGGCAGATAGAGGTATTCTATTCATGGATAAACTTTCCAGCAGCAAACGCTGTAACAAAGTACTTCCACCATTACAAAACAGAGGAACCTCCTGAAGAATACACTCCTTTCGAGGAGGTGGAAGTACCACTTAAATTTCAAGAGCACCTGCTCTTGTTTAATGGCGCCCTAAAACACAACAATCACATCACCAGGCTCGGTCCATTAGGTAGACCAGGAGCAACGTGGCCGGTCCTAGCCGGATACACACCACATCCAGACATCGAAAGAATGTCTGCAGCAGATCTTCTAATACAACTAAAACTAAAAAGTACATAGACAATTAGTCCAATATGTAATGCGGACTTCAACAATCCAACCAGCAATTAAAATTCCACAGCTGACCCCTCATCAGGGGAACACAAATAAAATTACACCACAGAACATACAGTCCTGCCTAGGTAAAGTACCAGCTAAAAATGAACAAATACCATTCTGGTTAGCACAAAAAATCACCCAAATAGAGGCGGTGTTTCCAGACACCACCCCTGTGGATAAACTCAGGATTCTGACTATCTGTCTTCCAATGGGAATCGCACCACACGTGGAGGACTGTGACACTTGGGGTACAGTCTTTGCTTCCATTTACACAAAAACGCATGGTGTACCATCCATCTCGGTAATACCAGATGTGCTAAAACAAATTCAAGACGAATACGGTCCAGAACCCGCTTTAACTCTTGGTATGAAATTACTGAAAGACTTCAAGCAGGTCTCGGCTATATTACTAGCCAATATAAAGGGAGAAGCAGCAAACGTGGCGATCCGCCAAAGGTTAAAAGAAACAGATATAGCAGACCAACCAGCTGAAATTGCCAGAATTATAGAAAAATCCTATGAGGAACTAGGTAGAGATAGTTTAGGTGGAATACCAGTAAAACCCCAACTGATTGAAAGTCCTGAAAAAATATTTATTAAAAATAATCTAAACAGTCAAAAGAAGAACTGGGATGGAAACAAACAATCCTATCCAAAAGAAAAGAAATTCCAGTCCAGAGGAAGGTCTCCTCGGCGGAGAGAAAAATCTCCGGACCAAGGACCTAGGTCTCCCCAAAGTGAGCCCTCTGTGAAAAAATACAACCTTAGAAATAGGGATAATATAAAGAAACCGGATAGATATCAAGATTTTGATACACGTCCCTCTCAATCTTTTCAGACTTCCTCGCAGAAATCGGAAAGAAGAGGGCACGTCAAGTCCAAAGACAAGGAACCTGCTCATCCAAATAAGAAATTACAATTTCCAAAAAAGAAGGTAGCCAGTATTAAAGTAGTTAACAATGCCGAGAATACTGAGGACACACCTGAAAAACGGAGAATGGGCTCAGACAATGCTAGACAGCGCAGCAGAAGTGAGCATAGGTCGCAAAGTCCTTATGAATCATCTGGAGACAGTGGACACGAATGAATATCTTCAAGTGGAAACTGCAGACACAAGAGTTAGCAAACCTCACAAAATATATGAAATAACTTTACGTATAGAAGGGGATAAGACTAGAAAAATAAGGGGACTATTTTGGGATAATCTCTCCAAGGGCTATGACATCCTTCTAGCTGAAAAAGACTGGCCACCAGAGTTTGTCAGGGACTGCCCTCATGGCGAAGAAATAATAATGCCTGCCTTCTCAAATCATATCCCAATACATAAAAAATACACACTTGCTAGAAAGTGGGCAGTAGCTCAAGCTCCTGCTTTATATAAAAATCACGTAGGATGGGATGAGGACTCTCCTCCTCACAAAATCCAGTTAAAATCACAACCTACTGCACAAAGACAGTACCCAATTAAGCAAGCAGCTAAAAAACAGGTAAAAGAAATCCTAGATCAACTAGAATACCAGGGGGTGATTGAAACTTGCACCTCACAAATGAACAACCCTTTGTTTCCTGTTTCCAAACCAGACAATTCATATCGTCTAGTTTTGGATTACAGACACCTTAACTCATGTTGCAAAACTTTTGTAGTGCAAAACTCGCATAGTGCAGCACTAATGAATAACATAGTGCGCAAAAAATACAAAACAACATTAGACATCTCTAATGGATTCTTTTGTCAAAATATAGCACCAGAGAGCAGATATTTGTCTGCGTTCTCAATAAATGGTGCTCAAAAACAATTCTGTCGGTTACCCCAAGGGTTCAAGAACAGCCCAGGATTATTCTCAGCGAGAGTAACAGAGTTACTACAAACATATGATGACGAAGCATTATCTTATGTCGACGACATATACCTAACAGATGATGACTTGGATACTCACTTGAAGAGAGTGAACACCATAATACTTGGGTTCACAGCAGAGGGTTACAAATTCAACTTTAAAAAATCTAGAATTGCCCATCTAACAGTCCTGTTCTTAGGATATGAATTATCAAGTGAAGGCAAAAGCCTGGCTGACAATTTCCTAGAGAAATGTGGCGTACTCTAAGCACCTAGAACACTAAAAAACCTACAGTCAATTCTAGGCTTCCTAAATTTCGGAAGAACATACATTGCAAATTACGCAGAAAGGGTCAAACCCCTTTATGATCTAATAAAACCAGATTTTAAAAGAACCAATTGGACTCAAACACACACAGAAATTTTGAGATCCTTACAAACAGACATGTTAATTAAAACAAAATTAGAAACACGTGATAACACACGCAATCTTGTGATTCGAGTCATCCCAGGAAGATGCGGATTCACATACCTGACCTCTAACGAGGGAGAAAAGGTACCAATTGCATTCAAATCACACTTGTACACAGAAGCTGAAAAGAAATTCAGCATTAAAGAAAACATTGTTCATGCAGTTCAAACCGCAATAGCTAGAGAAAAAGATAAAGCTGACGGTAGACACACCACAGTCAGAACAGCAGAATCAGCCTTTGAGGCATTAACAACACCGTGTAATTTACCAACAACTGCATTGAATCCGGAATGGATACAATGGGTGAATTCAATTACAACGGACAAAGTAAAATACTACTTTGATCCAGAATTAAAAGAATTGAAAAATCTAGAATATGAAAGAACATTCCCTCTGCCAATCGACATTCTGCCCTTACGACAGTACGCTTGTGTAATCTATACAGACGGACATGCTCAACCCTCAGTTTGGGGAGAACAAGCATACAACCCCACGTGTGAGATTACAAAAGAAGTGTGGCGCGGAGGTAAACTACGACCTCTATTAATAAAAACACACTCAGTAGAAACTAATTCAGAACAACAGACTGAAATAATAGCATTGAAAATGGCGCTAGATAATGCAGATCGCGAATTCCCGACACTTATAGTGTCCGATTCATATTACTGCGTCAAATCATATAACAGCGATTTGCAGAAATGGATTCAAAACGGTTACAAAGATGACACAGGTGCAACAATAAAGCAAAAACTGCTTTGGGAACAAATAGTTCTTTTACAAAAAGAACTACCAAAGACTCACGTGATACACTCACTGAGTCATCAACGTGATGGCGTTCACGTTGCAGGGAATTCATTGGCTGAGACAGCCACAGCGGTAGCAACTAAATCGGCTTCCGTAGCTAGAAAAAAGCGTACAATGAAATACATTGACGGTGAAACTATGCTGGCGGTAAAAACGTCATCAAAAGGCGACTGCTCAGCGCTACCGATCAACTATCCACTCAATTATACATACATAATCGATGCAAACTCCGTCCCTTTTGCTCGAATCCCTGGAGTGGGGGATAGAGTAATTCCAAACATGGACAGGAGAACTTTGTTAATTGCAGACGCACATATGGGTGAGGGTCTCAGACACCTCAAACTAAAAGATTCTCTGGAAGAATTACAATCAGTGTACTGGTGGCCAGGCATGAGCCTGCAGCATCACATTTTTGTAAAAAAATGCCCGGACTACAACAGAGATCGCAGTGGCGAGAGAAACGGTATACTACCGTGGCGTTTTACTCCAGAAAGGATCAGCAGTAAAAAGCAGAGCGTCCGATTAACATATACAGGCTAGTTTCCACTTATAATGTAGATCCCCAGCACTCGGCTGACGTCTGGACTGGTATACAAAGATTTGCGAGTCTAAATGGCATATACGCTAGGAGCATGCTACGTTTGACCAATGTTTTCACTTTAGCCCTCAAGCCTGTGGGGAAACATGGCTAAATGAGCATAGCACAGCGGGATTCTTCTCACTTCCTTCCTGAGGGATACGGGATGCTGTAAAGAAAAAACCAAGGCATAAAGCTATCTATAACGGAAAGGGTATTAGGTTCGGGAGCTGGGTGGGTCAAACATCTAATAAGTGTCCAACGTAGTCTAAATAACCTGCCAAGAAATTCTCTGAAGGGATTCAGTCCGTACGAATTATTGTTTGGAACTAGGATGTTAGTCTTAGATCTTGACAGTCAGACTTCAGTGGTAAAGGAAAAAAGCTTTGATATCAAAGATCGTTTGGCTATTTTGCAGGACTTAAACGAAACAAGAAAAGACCTGAGCAACATAAAGTTGAAACAGCAGCCAACAACCACTGAGGAACCACCACCTGTCCCAGCAAGACCTGTCTGGATTCCAAAAGTCGGGGATCTAGTCAGAGAAAAGATCGCGGTAAAGAAGGAATTTGGGCCTTCTTACAGAAAAGCAGTTCCTGTCTTGTCTATTAACGGGACAAGATCAGTTGTACTACCGCCGCTTGCTGGTAAAAAGGAGAACCGAGTTGTATCCATCGACCTGGTAAAACCACAATCATGTGGCCGATAACAAACAGTAGGCCAAGTGGACTCCCGATAAGTAGTAGAACACCAAGATTTGCTACCAATACAGAGGTCCAAACTAAGAGGCTAATCACTTTCGAAACGCCTACAGAAGAACAACAAGGACTATGCAACAATGCATTGGAACTTAAACCTCTGAAAACCCAAATAAAAACATTTAGTAGAGACACACCAACCTACAATGAAGTAACAAACGAATATGCAAGAAACAGTAATCCTGAAGCAATTGGAACAATTGACAGAACTGCATCCGGCTACTTCATAAACTTCGATGATTCCTCTGAAGACCTAAGTGAATCAAAAACACAGCCATCAACAAAAACCTTTAAAGATAAAGCTAAAGAACTTTTGAAACAGCTGAAAGAAACATATCTGATTTCTCCATGGATTGAATTTTGGGTGGGCTTTGGTGCATTTACCCTCATACTTTGGCTCATCATGGTACTAACTTTGGGACGCTTCATTGAGGGAAAATATGCTAAAATGGACACAGCAAGTCAGAAAATCAACTTGATCCTCAAACCACACACATCTTCACACGTCGAGAAAAGAGAACTTTCTTCAGTCAACTTCACAGCCAATCCTATACCGGGTGGGGTAGCATGGGACAATACAGACTACGAAATGTATGGTCCGGTTGAGATCCTGAAATATCCACACCAAATTAAGATCTCGTTGAGTGACTTTGTAAAAACAAGCTCATTTGCTGATGATTGGGACTTTGAAAGTATAAATAATATGATGTCTGACTTAGTGATGTCTGCTAAATTTACCAAACATGATTATTTGCAGGGTTCGACTAATTATGATAGTATGTACTGTTACAACCACTATGGTAACCATTTTCTACATAAATCTGCACAACCTAGAAATGTTTTAAATTATAATCAATGGGAACATTGTGCAACCCCTCCAAAAGGAAGCTCAAGAACCTTTTACGACAAATATTCATACTTTTCAGGGTTTAACACAAGTAATGCTGAAACATTTTATTTCAAATTGTCAAATAAGACAGGGACAAAGACCATGCTAACAAACACAAAATTGATATATTCAGACTCATTTTTTGAACAAATGAATACTTTTGGTTTTGATCATTGGGACAAAAATGTTGAAGTTAAAAGTGTTTGGGGTACAAAAGAATGGCAAGTACAAGGTATAGAATCATTGTTTAGAGCCTGCATGATCCCAGAACAAATTATATTTTTAAATGACACTGTTCAACAAACCACCTGTCTTGGCTTAGCCAAAATCAAAGACTCAAATAAACCGTCTATTCCAAAGCCAACAATGGACAGCAATAGCTCTACAGATGAAGAGATAGACGTAAACTATATATTAAACCAAAACAGAACACATCCTGATTGGAAACAGTGGTTGATCTGGCCCACAGATACTAATAACTGTCAAGACAGATTCCTGAACAAAAAACAGGGGTTCAAATTGACCAGGCCAGACCCTAGATATTCCCAAAGACAACACCCAGGGATAATAACCACCTACAGTGTGGGCAAATTATGCCTTCAATGGCTACAAACTTCCACACTGACAGAAATTAAGCAACACCTAACTTTACTTACTGATGGTGCTGACTTGCGTGATTTCATTATGGGACCGCGCAAACAGCGTCAAAAACGCTTCATAGCAGCCTCTGTATATGCAGCTTACAACGAGGCCTGGAAGGTAACTCAAATTGAGACAGCAGAAAGTATACGGGAAATTGACCGTATTAATTTGGAAAAATCACTCTCTGTAGTGGACAATGGGTTAATGACTCTGTCCGCCAGAATTTTTTCTTTGGACAGCATTGTGTCTTCAGCAATGACATAATATCGCAAGACTTACTGTTGTTACAACACGGTCAGTCTCAATTGCGTTCTATTGTACAGCTTGGCTGGACGTTACAAAATCTGCGTTCAGGCTATGTGCCTTGGCGTTTAATCAACACAACGTCACTATTCAATATCTTTAACCTTACTGATAAACAAATCAGTATGGCACAAAAGGGTGCTGATTATACAATCCTGAGCATTGAGAAACTCGAGAGATTACCAGTGACAATGTCAGAACGACCTGTCAGTGAATGGATAATACATGGGATAATTAATATTCCAATATCAACCTTCAGGTTTCAATACTGCCAAAAATATATACAGGCTGGCATGTACGAAAAATTGGGAAAAGGGTACATTAAGACAACATGGAACTTGCCCTATTCACATGCATGTGTCAGTAATAAAGGACAGAAAGTGTTTCTTAGTGGCAATAATTGTGCGATGTCACTAAGCGGTACACTTCTGTGTAATGGAATTAGTTTGCATGGAGCCTGTGAAGGGAACTCAAATAACCTTTCATGTCACCAGCTAGGCACACCTGCAACGGAGATAGAACCATTCCTTAAAAGACTCTATAACGGGAGTTACATTCTAATTGTGGATCGCAGATGTTGTAGTCTTATGCCCGGGACTCCTTATCTCGTAACTACGACTGCGAAGGTCATGTGCTGTGGACACTCATTGTTCCACAGCTCCTTTCCAGACAGGGAGGCAAGGGCAAGGCCTAACTTAAAAATTACTTCTATTCAAATAGATACTTTAAGCAGAATGAAAACAGTGCTTCTTCAGACGCCGACCAGACTCACGTCATCAAAAGAAACGTATGATCTCCTAGTCGCAAGGACGACTGCAGAGATTCACTCATTGTTATCAACTAATTCCCCCATACATTTCGCGGAAATCCTGAATGAAATCTTAAATATTTCTGATACCAGTGGAGTCTCAAAAGTATTTAAGACAGTATTTTCAATGGCATTAACACCATTCAAAGCCATACTGGGTATTTTTCCAGACTTCGTCCATTCGATTTTTGGCGGACTTCCCCTCATTTTGGGACTAATTGCCGGAATCCTATTCTTGGTCCTAATATTTCGTTATGGCAGACCATGTCACAGACAAAACACCTGCGACAAGGGAAGAAACAATCCGAGCCATTGGATACCGGGACCGGATATCAAAAATCCTGGGACTATCCCGGCTTAGAGACCTGAACATGACTTGGTTTCTTTCATTTCGACCAATGTGGCATCGATGTGTTTTACCTGTATTAAGGTGCTTGCTGTGCGGAGAAGAATGCGTGTTGGACACCTGTCTGACGCTACAATCAGATGCGCCAATGGATGCAGAAACATTGTTGAGTCCAATAACGGCTCATGCTTTGTGCTGCCCTCAACGGCTGCCAATCCTGATGACGGCATTCGTGGAAACTTCACCACTACGATTAAGGGGTAGTGGAGTTCAAGATGAAAGCAGCATCGATCAGGTACGACCTTCTGTCAGCAATACTAATCAAAACGTCAATGGAGACAATCATGCGCACGAATGCATGGTTACATCTTTTTCCGAGTTAGTGGAACTCTCCCAGGAAGCTGTTGACAGCTTTTTCGACAGTCTAAATGATATGATGTTCTCACCAGAGCAGAAATAGAGACTTTTGAGCAAGCTAGCACACGGCGTTCCAAACACCCTGAATTTGGCCTTCAACTTTAATGATAAAATTACATGAACAATTTTCCCTCCAGTTCATGGACAGCGATTTTTTCAGCAGCCCCAAAATATTTTTACGATTTTTCAGGACACTTATCTTCTTCTTAAAGTAAAAACTATTCTTAGAGAACTAAAATTTCCTATTTTTAGAAACTTTATAGACATTAGCTGCCCGCTGGTATGTTCATAATTATTTTTATTCTGTGATGAAATGGTCTCGAACCTTTTTTCTTCTGTATTAAGAGCCATTTCATGTGTAAATTCTCATATACCATTTAGAAATAATGTATACATATGCGTGATTACTTTAGCATTATTCTACAGCTTGAGTGCATATAGTACATGTGAATATTATTTCCGTATATTACATTATTCGAAATGCATTATATGTATTTTGGGGTGGTAAGGTATACACGATACTCTACAGTATGTTTTACTATGCCTAGATTCGTAAACATGGCCATAGTTAGCGTGGAGTGGGTGTGATGTATTCTTATAGGTTCTGTATCGATCCCCCTATTCCTGACCCTGTTCTGGTTAACAAGTTAACTAGCAGCCATCCCATGATGCAGAAACCGTTATCTGATTAAGCCACACTACGGCACAGGAACGTGTTATCTGATTAGGTCATAACGCTTGCCATCTAATTAGACAAGCGATATTCCTCCAGCCCCTGATAAGGCATACGGAGTTCTCAAAACAAATCAAACCTATGACAACCTGGGAAAAACCCTGCGGCCATTGTTTTGATTTCATCGAGAACTTCAGCAAAAGAATGTGCTAACGACCAAGTCGTATGACATCCTTATTGACGTATCTATGTCCATCCTTACGTCAATCTCGGCACCTTACAGGTATAAATATTACCGGTATTGCCTTAAGCAAACACACGCGGTGGTGACGAGATCGGAGCAGCCAGACTTGCCGAAGCCCAGAGCAGAGCAGACCCCGCTGGCGCAGCCCCGCCTTCCTGACGCGCTGAGAACGAGACGCTGCTTTCTCCTGCCGAGAAATCCAGCTCCGGCGCTTCCGGGTAGCCCTCGCAGGCAGCCTGGAATATCGAGACCAGAGACGAGAGATACCATCCCTCATTCATCCTAGATTCAAGGTACAGAACTGAATAACCCCTTGCAGAGAATTCTTGAGTCAGTCACTTGGCAAAACAAACTTAACTTAAACTGCTACTTTCTATTCCCGCCTACGTATTAGGCTTAGGTCAGGTACACCGGGGTAGGCGTAGTTAGAAACACCAGTTGAGTATGATTAGTCAAATGTATATGTGTATGTATCTATTTTATCCATTTTAAACCACCTTATGGCTTAGAAACCATATAAATGTTTTTACAGTATTATTTTATACTTCTGCTTATATTGTATGCACTTTACTTAACCATAAGTATTGCGATAATATCGATCCATTTCTCTTGTATGAGAAAAGAGACTGATCAATAAATAACATCTTTTATTGAACACGCCCGTTTCTTCCTTTTCTCTACAATCTGGTGAGACTAAGAATGCACGTACTGACTGAGTAAAATAAGTTGTCTTTTGTTTTCACACGACTCTAGAGATACACTCTTGATTAGGGGAGAGCAAAGTTGTCATGTTCTATGGTTGTCAGAAACTAAATCCCTTCTTGTATATCCAGGGAGGTTCAA
Source organism: Lissotriton helveticus (assembly GCF_964261635.1). Taxonomy (NCBI): domain Eukaryota; kingdom Metazoa; phylum Chordata; class Amphibia; order Caudata; family Salamandridae; genus Lissotriton; species Lissotriton helveticus. The sequence goes on along the minus strand of NC_136057.1, from coordinate 687,216,602 downwards.
CTCCTCCTTGCCTATTCGAGAAAGTTTCTAGTGAACTCTGAGCTAGCTGGCAAACCCAAAACTTTAAGTCTAATATCGACAATAGAAGACCTAGTTAACGTCTGGGCTAGGCCTATACTATTGAAGGTATTATTCCAATGCGCAGAGCCTATTGGGATAATAGGAACTACACTACAATTTCTCTAAGCATCAATTAATGACGACTGGTGAATTATTTAAAGAGTCTTCTCCACTGTATACTGAATATATCACAAGTCACATTGACAGATTTAACTGTGTACCCAAAGAGATAAAGTGGAAACAAGGGATTATGTATGTCATCTAAAATTATTTTTCATTAACGAACATATAAAGAATGGCATACATGTAAATAAAACAAGGATGTACACATAACATCATTGACCACAAATATGTGTACATACAATATAATTAAGCCAATCTAGAAACAAACATAAAATGAAATTTTACATTGAAATAATAAGTAAAAGTATGTTTTTAAAACATGAAGACAACATATGTAGCATACTCCGATTCATGCATGTGGAGTTATAACATATTGTAACCCTCAACTGCACAGTCCAACTGGTACTGCTTGACCCTTTATCGTGGTGCTCGGATCACTTTAATTGTTAATCGGTAATGTCAAAGTTCACACCACCAATATTACATGGATTAATTTGTGATCTTTAAAGTTGATGATAACTCCTGGCCACACCAGTAGATACGCCAACTTGTTTCAGCCTTCGTATTGGGCCTGATATGATTTTTCAATGAAGGTCTTCTTTAGGGCAGGGGGGGCTTTTTTAGAGGGACACGTGCACACAGGAACTCCCAGCCTCTTCCTAGGGTACAGGGAATCTAATTGTTGATGGGTCCATATTGTACGTTAATTAAACAATATGGCCCTGGGAAGGTCAGGGACTAGATATTGTTCAGAGCTGAAGTTTGGAATGCTTCAGGTGAGATGCTGGTGGCCTTAGTCGTGCAATCTGATCCATATATCTGTGATGTCACTCATCTTTGTTCACGGCAGAAGCGGTGGTAGCATCTTCCTCAGCCTGTGCACGCAGCAATGACTACACCACACACAGAGATTGGTATTACACATCTTTATTCTTATCTTATCTAAGATTTTATAAAGCGCTCGCACACCCAAGGGTTTCATGGCGCTTACCAACAGGACACTAAATCTACAGTGGAGACCATCAAGCATTAGGCCAAAGCCTAGATGAACAGCCAGGTTTTTAAGAGCTTCCTGAATGGAAGAAGAGCAGTGCAGGAACGGATTTCCAGGGGGAGAGAGTTCCACAGCTTGGGGGCAAGAGTGGCGAACCTGCGGCCTCCCTTGCGTGAGAACTTGTAACGGGGGACAGTCAAGAGAGTTTGGGACGCGGACCGAAGGCTGCGGGACGGAGTGTATCTGAGTAGGAGTTTCTGAATAAACATTCGGACTACGTGTGTGTAAAGATTTGAAAGTTATACAAGCCAATTTGAAAGTGACACGGTGTGTGATCGGAAGCCAGTGGAGTTGCCTCAAAAGAGGTCTGGCTGACTGCCATCGCGGAAGGCGATATATGAGTCGGCCGCCTGATTTTGTGCCATCTGCAAGCGTTTACTGAGTGTGACGGGGAGGCCTAGATAGATGGCATTGGCGTAGTCTAAATGTGACAACACCAATGCCATTACCCCCTGGGTCAGAGCAGATTGAGTGAGCATCTTACTGATCTCTTTTATTTTCCGCATTGGAAAAAACAAGTGGACACAACTGAATTAACCTGTGGTTTTAATGAGAGCTCACTGTCGATGAGCACTCCTAGACTTTTAACTGAGTTAGACGGAACGGGGGAAGGAGCCCAATTTGGATGGCCAGTAATGGGGGCCCCAGAACAATTGACTTTTGTCAAAGATAACCAGTTCCGTCTTATCCGGATTTAACTTTGTTGGTTCTCATCCATCCACTGACAGATATGGAGCATGGCATTTTGAAATTGGTAAATCGAGTCTGGGGAATTGTCAATTGTAAAAGTGAGTTGCAGGTCATCTGCATAATTAAAAGTGGTAACTCTGAAGGATTTAAGAGACTGAAGCAGAGGGAGCATGTAGATATTAAACAAGATGGGTGACAGTGAGGAGCCCTGAGGGACTCCACAGGTGGGATGAAGTTTATGAGATGAAAAAGGAGGTAAGACGACTGCCTGGGTGCGGTCGCTGAGGAAAGATCTAATCCAGTCATGAGCCAGACCGCAGATGCCAGCTAGTCTGACACGGTCGAGAAGAATGTTATTCATCCGTGTATAACTGCAAACTCAGCATTCTAAACCTGAATCCACTTAATTATGCTCTAACACTTATGTCACAGTGCTACGTAGTCCATCAGCATCATAATAGGTTCAGTCATTGCTAACTCACACAACACTACATCTACCCCTCTGTTAAATAAAAAGTTAGAACTTTTTACAACTATATATACAATCATAGCTCTTTGTGGAGCCCGGATAACATGCCCTGATCGTGTCTTCAGAAACTGCAGACAGGCAGTAAAAGTATCCATGATTTGCGATAGCGATGTAGGAACAACAGCAGTCAGGGGGTTTTCAATTGTCCATTCAGACCCTGTCTCTACATTGACATCAGAGCCCAACAAGCGAGGACCACATGTCGGAAAAGTAAGGAATCTCAAGTAATGGACATCCCAGGACTTTGGGCAGTCATCATATGTCATTTGCTGGTCACAACATGAAATGGCTCAGCATCGAAGGAGCATAAATTTATTATTTTCTAGACTGGTGGGAAAGCCCTCAATCTTCTTTAGGCCTTCATTTTCCTTTTGTGATCCAAATCTTTTACACTGGTTTCCTTCTCAATACTTGATCTTCTCTTGGTCCATTGAATTAAATTGGTTGTAATAGCTCTTCTGTACATCAAGGTTGCAGGGCTTTTACCTGTGGTCGAGTGAGGGATCAATAGGTAAGCTCAGAGAGTAAAATTCAAGACAGTTTTAAGGTTGAGCTTTACCAATACAGCATGCTCAACAGCTTTCTTAAGAGCACTCATTAAATGTTTGACAAGGCCATTGGCCATTGACCAAAGAGGTGTGCTCTTCTGATGCTTAACCTTAAGGTGATTGAGGAAGTCTCTGAATGTTCAACTGTTGAAAGGTGGGCCATTGTCAGATTTTAAGAATGCAGGCAACCAATTGCTGTCCAATTTTACAATCACTCTCTCTTGTGTGATAGATTAGAGATCCTCTATGAATAGAAAACAGGAGTATTCATCAACAATCACCATCAGGTGAAGTTCATTTTAGTAAGGACTGAAGAAGTCAACTGCACATCTTTCCCATACATGCTTTGCCAACTCCAACATGTTTAATGTGTGTGAAGTGGTTTCTGATGAAAGACAGTTGCGCAGATGATAGGTCTTCAATTTTCTTTCAACTCTGTCAATGAAATGAGGCAACCAGACTTTGTCTTGGAGAGCTTATTTTGTGGCAATGATTCCAAAATGTCCTTCATGGGCCACTTCAATCATCTGTTGTTGCAGAATCTCTGGAATAACAATTTGTTAACCTCTCAGGATAATGCCTTCTTGAGTCACAGACAATTCACCTTTGGCATTTTTAAACCTCTGGTATTCACTGTCACTGGTGAGAGGTTGAGTGTGCTGGTTTCAAGACTGATGTATGATAACGTCTTTTAGTTTTAACATGTCACTATCTTGACTCAGGGCTGGGTGTGCTTGATTTCACAATGAAATACTCTGTAGAGGCAGTCTTGAGAAGTAGTCTGCAGGCTTTTAATCTTTTCCTGGATGCGGCATGATTATGTAGTTTGGTATATTCTTGTAATTGTGGACACCAACATTCAATGCATAGAGGCATCGTTTACTTTGGAATGCCAAAGGCGGTCAATGATGTGTGATTGTCCATCACAAGTGTAAAACGCTTCTGATATAAAAATATGTGGAAATGTTCACTAGCCCACACTACTCCTAAGCTTTCTTTCTTAGGTTGTGAATAAGCACTTTCAGTTTGGAACAAACTTTTGCTTGCATGTGACACAATATGTCTTTGAGCATTTGGGCGTCCGCTGTGCTGTGCAAGAATTGTGCCTAACACGATGCAGCTGGCGTCAACAACAACTTCTGTATAAAGTTTTGGATCAAGGTAGGCCATTCCAGTAGTGTTCTCAATAGTTTGCTTGATTTTCTTGAAGCTTTGCTCGCATTCAATTGACATGAAATGAAACATTATTTTTCGTCAAGTCTCTCAACAGAGCACTTACAGCACTTACATCGGGAAAGTCTTGTATGTATCAAGAACAGTAGTTGGCCTAACCAAGGAATGAGCATAATATGGAAACATCGTGTGGGGGACTGGCAGTTGACAATGCATGCACCTTAGCTGGATCGGGTTGAATAGTCCCATCAGAAATAATATGGCCAAAGAATTTTAGCTTAGTCTTATGGGACGCACATTTCTCAGCATTTAAAGTTATACCTGGATCAACAAGTAAATCACTCACTTGGGTGAGAGCTTTATCCTCCTCCTTCTGTGTAGCTCCGAAAACCAATATGTCATCACTAAAATTGAAAGCATTCATGACAGGCTGTATGATATGTCGAATGGCATCTTTAAAAAGCACCGCAACTTAGTTGTTTATATTGAACAGACCAATATGTGTAGAAAAGGTTGTAAAGCATTGCAATTCTCCTCAAATTCTGATGATATCATTCATTCAAATCAAGGCGAGAGAAGACATTTACACCATTCAATTGAGTTATCAGGTCAGAAATGTGCAGACCTGGATATTGTTCTTTCAATTGCCTTGTCCACTTGAAGCATATCAACGGAGACAGAGGGAAAGGGAGGGAGGGAAAGGGAGGGAGACAGAGGGAGAGGGTGGGAGGTAAAGCGAGGGAGACAGAGGGAGAGGGAGGGAGGGAGACAGAGGGAGAGGGAGGGAGGAAATGAGAGGGAGATAGAGGAGAGGGAGGGAGATAGAGAAAGGGAGACAGAGAAACGGTGAGGGAGGGAGACAGAGGGTGACAGACATAGGAAGGGATAGAGAGGGAGACAGACAGAGGGAGGGAGACAGACAGAGGGAGGAGGGAGACAAAAGGAGGGAGAGAGGGAGACAGAGGGAGGTAGACAGACATATGGAGACAGAGGGAAGGAGACAGAGGGAGAGGGAGGGGGAGAGAGAAGGAGGGAGAGGGAGGGATGGAGAGGGAGACAGAGGGAGGTAGACAGAGGGAGGGAGGCAGATGGAGAGAGGCAGAGGGTAGAAGACAGAGGGTTACAGACAGAGGGAGGCAGAGGGAGGCAGACAGACAGATGGAGACAGAGGGAGGGAGAGGGAGACATAGGGAGGGCGGGAGAGGGAGGGAGACAGACAGAGGGAGGGAGACGGACAGAGGGAGACAGACAGTGGAAGGTCAGAGAGAGAGGGAGGGAGGGGGAGACAGATAAAGGGAGGGGGAGACAGAGAGAGGGAGACAGAGAGGGAGACAGAGAGAGAGAGACAGACAGAGTGAGACAGAGAGGGAGAGGGAGTGAGACAGTCAGAGTGAGTGAGACAGAGGGAGATAGGGAGAGAGAGAGAGTGGAAGAGAGAGGGAGAGAGAGAGAGGGAGTGAGAGGGAGTGAGATAGTCAGAGTGAGTGAGACAGAGGGAAACAGGGAGAGAGTGAGAGAGAGAGCTAGAGAGAGGGAGGGAGACTGAGAGAGACATAGAGAGAGAAAGATAGAGAGAGAGATGTGTGTATGCCAGGTCTGGTGGCTCAGTAGACCAAGGCGTCCGCTGCAGGGACCTGTGATTAACCTCATGATCACGGTTTTTTTGTTGCTCTTGCTGAAGTACTGGGTTTTTCAGAACCCAGCGGTGCCAGGGACACACCCTAGGACTTCGGGTTCTTCCTGTTTCAGACTACAGAAACTCAGAGTCTTCTAGGTGAAGTCAAAGATCGAGTTTATTGGCTGCAACCAAGTAACAGGCGTCCTAGAAGTACAACACGGTGTATATTCTCAGGAGTCTGCTCAATCTTACAAAGCCAGCCTTCACTTTTTATACAAAATATTATGCTTCAGGCAAACATTCCTTATTTTACAGTTGACCATTCACATATTTTCAATACAAAGAAAAAGCAGAGTCATGATGACAAGCCCATATTTCAGTTTGTTCAGCCCACAATCAATTACCCGGCAAGGCCCGGTATTTTCATCAGATATCGACGAAACCCCAATAAAAACGGGCGCCTCCTCCTCGTAAAGCAAGTCATAAAGAAAGAAACAGAGGCAGGTGTGTGTAAGATTAGGAAGGGTTTGTGTGTGATGGAGGGTTTATGGCATGTTGTGCCTTGATACTATCTCGACCGGCCACTGGGAGAGGAACTGCCCAAACAGGTTTGGCCTTGGGCAGTGGAGTCAGCTTGCCCAGGTCGTGTAGGAGTCAGCGAAGGTGTACGTGTCCTTTTTGGCCTTAGTCACCGGCCTATGTAAAGGGCAATCACAAAATGGCTGCCATTCACAAAATGGAACCCGAGTGTTCTGGGCGAAAAACTCAGAATACAGGGTGATTTCGTCACTCGAATATGACGAAAATGCTTGTGCATAGTCCACTAGTCATTCTCGGCCTGCTGATATCAAATTCGTCATGATACGAATATGTTTATGACACAGGTCCAAAATTTTCAGTACCACAGACCCTCCTTTTGCCCTTACATAGGCAATAACCTATACTCATGCTAATCTGAGTCCAGGTCTGTATTCCTAAAATCATTGAGATGTTTCTGTAGCATCATCCTATTACTTAGCTCGTCCCTCGATACAGGTTTCCTTACACACAATGTAGCACAGAGGCCACATATAGCAGGGGCACACTGTATGCATAGACAGAACAGGAAAAGAATGGCTAAGATCATCCCAATGACCATCAGAATCTTCCATCCCCAGGCGGATATCAGTTCCCAGACCCATCCCATCAACGACCAGATGCTCTTCCCTAACTGGGCTCTGGGATTCTTGCCATTACCTTGCAGACATAGGTGACCCTGATGGGGTACAATCCAAATCGGGGAGGATCTTTTACCTCACTGTTTTTCACTCAGAGTAACTCCATATCCGGTTTTGTTCCATCCAATATATGCTAGTGTCTCATCTCTCGGGATAGTCTCGTAGGAAGTATCTTCCCTAATCATATCTACTATACCCTTAACTAGAGCACTATTCTTAGGATTATCTTTCACAGAACGTAGGGGGAAGACTTCATGTGCGTAGATGAACATTGTTCTGTATGCCGACACAGAACCATTATGGCTGAAAGGCAGGACCAGATAAGGGATACCGTTATCCGTTGTGTGAGGCATAAGACCACACACCCAGCAGTTAGTTGTGTTCATTACTAGTTGGTGTTGGTGCAAAAGCTGAACGAAAGAGTTATTAATAAACTCTAATCTCCTAACGGACTCATGTTCAGGAAAAGGGTAGAAAGAATGCGAGGAAACAGTAGGAGGCGGTATGGACTGTGTAATGGGTGCAAATGTCACATGAAAGGAGAATAAAACATATCCTATTAAAAACATCATTACACTGAACAACATAAAAATGCATAATGTCAAAAAACTTTTCTTGTTCATCATTCTACATATTTTAGTTTTAAAGTTCATCTCTATGGCAGGTCTCTCCATCTCGAAAAACTCCACCCTCTCTAAATGCTGCTCGCGATGGTAGGTGGATTTATATGCTAATATAATATGTATGTAATATATATATATATATATATATATATATATATATATATATATATATATATATATATATAATATAATATAATATAATAAAATAATATAATATAAAATAATATAATATATATAATATAATATAATATGCTAAGGAATGCTTCTGTCAGTCCAGGGCAACTTCCTTAGACCAACCAGAACTGTCGACCTAACATCTTCAGCTGCACTTGGGCAACCGCGACCCTACAGCTGAACCCGGATGGTGGTTCGAAAAACAAAAATAAAAAAGTTTCTCAGATGAGAGAGCTGCACTTTTCAAAAATTCGCAAAGAAAAGGAAAATTTTTATTAGTTCATAGTTCTTGGCCTCAGGTTATAACGTCTTTTTCCATGTAGTGTCTGGTCTTGGAACAGTAGTTCAGGCTCTGTAGTGCCCAATCGGGTTGACGGTGGCACAGCTTCCTGCAAAAGATTGTCACTTTCCCGTTCAGAAATTGTTGCTTTTATGCGTGCATCGCTGAAAGGCAGAAAACGAGGCACAGTCTCAGTCTCAGAGTCAGCAACACCCTCCTGGACCCACCGGTCGTACGGCAGAGGCAAAGGGACCCTCTTGCAGTGTACGCCGTGGATCCAGTTCTTTTTGCCTTCCACTCGCACGGCGGATCTCGTTGACAGCAGGACTAGGTGGGGGCCGGTCCAACGGGGCTGGTCATTCTTTGGTCGCTGGAAATTATTGACCAGCACCCAGGATCCAGGATCGATATGATGTCCTGGAGCTTTAGAGACCTGAGGCAGAGTATCGTGAACCTGTTGGTGTAAAACACGCAATTTAGCCGTCAATTTGTACAAATAGTCAATCAGTACAGGGTGTTCGATCTCACTGAATTTTGTCGGCCTTGGCACTCCCCATATGTTGGCCGGACGGCCGAACACTATTTCATAGGGACTAAGTCCCACTCGCGAATGCACAGTCATTCTTGTTGATAGGAGTGCTAAAGGCAGAGCGTCAGGCCATTTAAGACCAGAGCTCGCTTGGATTTTGGCCAATTTTAGTTTTAATGTGCCATTGCAGCACTCTACTAGTCCAGCTGATTGGGGGTGATTTGCAGCGTGGAATTTCTGTTGGATGCCTATCCCTTCACATACTTCCTTCATCACTCGACCCACAAATTCACTCCCATTGTCACTCCAGACCATTCTCGGCATTCCAAACCTAGGGAAAAATTCTTTGACAAGGGCTTTAGTTGTGGACAAGGCAGTGTTGTCCTTTAAGGGATATGCTTCTACCCATCTCGAAAAGGCACAAACAACAACGAGTACGTATTTCAAATTGTTGCACCTTTCCATGTGGATGAAATCTAGCTGCAAAGCCTCGAACGGATACGTTGGAGGCGCAAAATGACCAGCTGGAGTTGGGGTTCCCCTACCAGGATTGTATTTCAGACACACCATGCAATTCTTGACCACATTCTCTGCACACTTAGGAATTCCAGGATTTTGCCATACTGGAGCCAGCAACTTACAAATCCCTTTCACACTGATGTGAGCCATTCCATGGGCCATTGTAACCACTACAAGCACATACGCATCGGGTAACAACCATCGCTGATGCTTTGATAATTCAACCCAACAACCATTTGCATCCAATTTACCCGTACTTTCTCTCCACACATTCAACTCTTTCTCTGTAGCTTCAGCTTGAATAGACTTCACACTCTCTATTGTGTCTTCACACATTCCAATGTCACCAACCCATCTCGCAGGGCCTGCAACATACATTCGACTCATCACATCCCTTGCTGTTTCTTTTGCAATTTCATCAGCAAATGAATTGCCGCGACCAACATCATCAGTAACCTTCTTGTGTGCACTGCATTTCACAATCGCAACTTGCAATGGAAAGGTAAGTGACTCAAGGAGCTCATTCACCAACTGGCCATGCTGTATCTTAGCTCCATGCGAAGTCAGGAACACACGTTCTTTCCACAATCGTCCAAAACTATGGGCCACACCGAATGCATACTGGCTGTCAGTATATATGGTCACTTTCATTCCTTTTGATAACACACACGCTCTTGTAAGTGCAATCAAATCTGTTGCTTGAGCTGAATTATGTGGGACACGTGCAGCTTCAACAATCGTACGCAAAGTCGTAACAGCATATGCCGCAGTCGTATCACCATTCGGAAGCTTGAAACATGAACCATCCACCCATAAGGTACCATCACACTTCACAAGAGGAGTGTCCTGAAGATCTACTCTCCCTTTCGTTTCTTCTTCTGTTCTGAGAAAACAATCATGCTGTTCAGAAGCATCTGTCTCTGTTACAATTGGCAACAACGTAGCTGGATTCAACGTGTTGCATCTCATTATGTATACATGACTCGCTAAAAGTGTCAACTCATAACCTGACAATCAAGCACTAGTTAAGTGCTGTGTCTTGGTCCTATTTAACATCGTGTCCACTGCATGTGGGACCATCACAACCAATGTATTATTCATCACTAAACTAGCAGACTGCCGAATAGAAACAGCTGTTGCCGCTGTGGCTCTTAAGCAACTTGGCAATGCTTTAACTACCGGGTCCAAAGTTGACGAAAAATACGCGCATGGACGCTGTTTGTCTCCAAACAACTGTGTCAACATTGACAATGCACAACCTTCTTTCTCATGGACATACAGTATAAAAGGCTTACTGTAGTCGGGGGTACCCAACACAGGAGCCAAACATAATGCATTGCGCTATCGGAAAAACTTTTCTGACACTCTTCAGACCATGGGAGGGGATGCGGTGTATCTTTACAAGTTAATGCCACCAAAGGTTTGGCCAACAAAGAAAAATTCGGTATCCATTGTCTGCAATATGATGTAATACCCAAGAAAGCACGCACTTCTCTCTGTGTCTTTGGGACACTCAATTTTGCAATTGCCTGAATTCTTTCTGGGGTCAGAGTCCTTCCCTCCTTCGATAAGAGATGACCTAAGTAGGTCACTTCTTGTCGACAATATTGCAACTTTGAAAGAGACACTTTGTGATGTAAATCAGACAAATGACGCAACAACGTCAACGTGGCTTCTTTACAGATTTTCTCAGTATCTGCAGCAACAAGCAAATCATCAACGTACTGAATAAGTGTAGCGCCATCAGGTAAAACAATCGTATCAAGCTGTGTTTTTAAAGCTTGACTATATATTGATGGACTTTCACAGGTGCCCTGGGGAGCGCGTTTGAAGCGGAAGCTTCGACCTCCTAAACTGAAGCCGAAAATATCCCTACTCTCCTCGGCAATCGGGATGCTGAAGAACGCATTCTTCAAGTCAATCACCGAGAACCAAGTCGCGGAAGCTGGAATCATAGTCAATAGGGCAGTGATATCAGGGACAACTGGGAATTGTGGCACAACTATTTTATTCACCTCTCTAAGATCAATCACGAATCTGTAAACAGGTGGCTGAGAAGGATCGGTACGCTTCAAAACAGGCAGAACAGGACTATTGCAAACGTTGCCTCTTGTCTCTTCAATTACATCTTTGTCAATCAAATCATAAATGATCGCTAGCAACGCTTTTTTACCTTCACTAGAGATCTTGTATTGGGGAATACGTGGCATTTTAACATGGGCTTTCACTGTCACAACATATGGCGGTATTTCCAAAAGACCCACATCATTAGGACGGTAGCCCAAAGAACTTCAGGAAGAGACGACAACTCTGTCGGAAGTTTATCCTTCGACAAATACATTGGGGAGACTACTTTCTTACCTAGTGTAAGTTGCACTCCTGAAGGAGAACAATACAATGTCGCATTCAATCTTTTCAACAGATCCAATCCTAACAAATGTTCACCACAACCTGTTGTCAGAATAAGGGGTGCTTCTAATTCACAAGGTCCAACAGAAAGGGACATAGGACTAGAAATCGGGTTCCTAACCGGGGCGCCAGAAAAACCTACTGAAACATTCATTTCGCCAGACAAAGGTGCGCCAGGGAGTTTAGAGTGTATAATAGAACTCTTTGTAGCACCAGTATCCAACAGAAAAGGCTCTGACACACCTGACGTAATCACCTCAATGTAAGGTCCACTCTGATCTACTGGAACTGAAACAACTCCCTCTCTTTGTCTATGGCTGTCCTAGCAATCATTACCTTCCATATTCTCATCTTCTGCATAGTAGTCATCAGCATAGTACTGAGCCGTCCTACCAGACGCATTATTCTGCTGATCAAAACTATTCATTGAGTTCTGTGGTGGAAAAGATCGCCCGTTCTGTAGGAAATTTCCACGTCCTCTACCTCTAGGCGCTTGTGGAGTACCTCGACCTCGTGCGCTAGAAACACCATTCATACGCTGTAATAAAGCAGGGCAGCTACTTTTAAAATGGCCCTCTTCTTTACAATATGCACACTGATTAGGGCCTACTGGAAAACATTGTTGAGGATATTCAGTCCTTTGCGTGTTTCTCTGAAACTGCTGAGGCCGCTGATAGTTACTCTGACCACCACGAGGCGGGTACGCCTGCTGTAAAAGAACCTTCGTTTTTAACCCTTTCGTTTTCTTGTCTGCTCTATCTTTCTCATCTTTATCTCGATTTTCGTAATACTGGGCAGTAGCCAATATCTGTGCTGAAGAGGAAACGGCCCAAGAACTCTCTGAATCTTTTAACTTTTTACATAACTCAGGAAGCAGATTATGCACGAACTTGTCAACGAACAACCGTTGACCACCTTCTGTACTCATATCTTGACCATTGTGGTCGATAAACGTTTCTTCGAACCAGGTGAAGAAATCAGACACGGTCTCATCTTTCTTCTGCTTACACGCAGACAATTTGTCCCAATTCACTCGCATCGCAGGCATCAAAGTCTTCATGTAAGTAATTATCCTACCAGGGAGGTCTGCCACTAAAGGTTCGGGTTTAGCACCACCAACTTGTCTGCCATCAGCAGCAGCAATATTAACCCATGTATCACCTAACTCCTGATCATGATCCGCATGACGAATCTTTTCCCATAAAGGCTGTGGAACGACATTTCCAAACAACATGTCTATATCCGCTAAATTCATAATGCATGAGCCTGCAGTCTATGACAATTCCTTGTAATACCCTGCAGGATTTTTACGGGGATCAGGCAAAGTCTGCTTAAGGGCCAAAACTTCAGCTCGTTTCCAAGGAATGTGTACAAAAACACGCTGGAAATGTGCTGGCACAGCATCGATGTGATTAGCGACATCAGCTGCAACGGCATCCTTCCATACCGGAGGAACTTCTCTCATGGGATACTGTCGCGCTTTCCTCCTAACAGAGGAATCATGCTCAAATAACGACCGAGAAACACCCTCACTCCTAATTGACAACAATATCGCAATTGCTTTTTTAACATCAGAACCCACAATTGTGCCTTTTGCAAACTCGTACCGTACACGACACAGCTCAGGTGGATTGGGCTCCAAATCATTTTCCTCTAAATCCTCACAAAGAAAAGTACACATTTTCTCAAAAACGTATCTCTGTTTCGGTTCTTCCCACTGATGGAAGACATCCATAACAGAATCTAGCTCATATCTCGTAGGGTCAGTAACCCATTTGTGTGCCAAATAATTCAATGTTTCTTGCTCTCTAGAGTCGGGCAGTTGACTACGCAACTGTTTGCTCGTTGAAACAGGGGTCATACTTGTTGCCCCAAAAAGAGGATATAGAAGACTAGGGACAGTGTTAGTCATTCTCTGTCGAACAGAAGGAGAAGTCGACGAAAGAACAGGAGTAAAAACAGAGTGAGGCAAAGCAGATGCAGATGCAGATGCAGACGCAGTAACAGTAGGAATATCAGAAGAGGCAGTCGATGCAATAGGCAAAGTCGTAAGAAGTACAGGGTGAGCAGGTAGCAAAGTCAGCGGCCCTTGAGGAGGCTGAGCCGTAGCAGTAGGAGCCAGCTGAAGAGGAGCTGGCGGTTGTGGAAGAACCTGGGGCACAACAACCGGAGGTTGCACAACTAAAGGTTGCGGAGGTGCAGTAGCACTCTGCGCATAGGTGGGTGGCGAATTCAATAAATGAGACATTAAAGGATCTTTCTCAAGTTCTTTTGCTGTATCCTGCTGGAGAGGTGGCAAAACTGGATAGCATTTATCGATCGCCATTTTACGTTGCCTGTGCAACTGTTCACTCGCTTGTTCTTCCTCATCATCTTTATATTGCATAGCAGCTTGCATTATCGAAATACTCTTTTCTCTTTTATTCTTTTTAGCTAATTTAATTTCGTTCTGTTTGGCTTCCTTTCGCCATAGGCGGAAAGAGTCAAACATCGCCAGCCGGGCATTCTTCTTAAAAAGTCTAACCTCTAGATTATCTAATATCTCTGTGTCAAAACTACCATATTGGGGCCATTTTAAAACACCATACTTTCTGGTGTATTGGATCCATACTTCATTATACGTGATGGGGCCCACACCGGGTTTCACGTAGAGCTCATAGGTTGGAGTTCCAATCGGAGGAACCGGACACGAGTCCTCCAATCGGGAATCCCTATTACAACCAAGACAAAACAGGTTTCCAAGTCTGCTAAGACCAGGCATCTTCGCTCTCTAGTCTAGCTTCAAACTTCAAAGGATTATCGATTACGATAGTCTAGTGAATACACGAGTCCCTCGGCTTTGGTACTTGCAAGTTCCAAATCAAAGATCCCAAGGGGATACCCAAACTAAGATCAAAACTAAGGACTGGGAGACGCTCCACTTATACTTAACTGAGGTATCGATGACGTCACCAGAAGACTCGTCTATCGTTTCGCTCTACCAATCATCAAGGGTCCAAAACAGGGCGATAGTCAGGGCAGCAGTCCTTCGTAGCCGTCGGGAAGCGGGGAACCTCGCAGCAAAGACTTTCGGACCACGTCGACATGCAGGGGTCGATGAAGTGGCGGCCTTCCTCCAGAATTTTCACACGAAGCTCCTCACGAACCTCTGGCTTGGACCGGTACCGCTGAAATCGCCCCACGTTGGGCGCCAACTGAAGTACTTGGTTTTTCAGAACCCAGCGGTGCCAGGGACACACCCTAGGACTTCGGGTTCTTCCTGTTTCAGACTACATAAACTCAGAGTCTTCTAGGTGAAGTCAAAGATCGAGTTTATTGGCTGCAACCAAGTAACAGGCGTCCTAGAAGTACAACACAGTGTATATTCTCAGGAGACTGCTCAATCTTACAAAGCCAGCCTTCTCTTTTTATACAAAATATTATGCTTCAGGCAAACATTCCTTATTTTACAGTTGACCATTCACATATTTTCAATACAAAGAAAAAGCAGAGTCATGATGACAAGCCCATATTTCAGTTTGTTCAGCCCACAATCAATTACCCGGCAAGGCCCAGTATTTTCATCAGATATCGACAAAACCCCAATAAAAACGGGCGCCTCCTCCTCGTAAAGCAAGTCATAAAGAAAGAAACAGAGGCAGGTGTGTGTAAGATTAGGAAGGGTTTGTGTGTGATGGAGGGTTTATGGCATGTTGTGCCTTGATACTATTCTGACCGGCCACTGGGAGAGGAACTGCCCAAACAGGTTTGGCCTTGGGCAGTGGAGTCAGCTTGCCCAGGTCGTGCAGGAGTCAGCGAAGGTGTCCGTGTCCTTTTTGGCCTTAGTCACCGGCCTATGTAAAGGGCAATCACAAAATGGCTGCCATTCACAAAATGGAACCAGAGGGTTCTGGGCGAAAAACTCAGAATACAGGGTGATTTCGTCACTCGAATATGACGAAAATGCTTGCGCATAGTCCACTAGTCATTCTCGGCCTGCTGATATCAAATTCGTCATGATACGAATATGTTTATGACACAGGTCCAAAATTTTCAGTACCACATAGCCTCCCCTCCCAAACTGACCCCGCCGCCACCGGTGCAGCCCTCGAACACAAACCACACTGTAAATCTGTCCCCCGAGAGAAAGTTTGTGAATACCCATGCTCTAAATGAACCTTAACTTTTTGATAGCACAGATGCAGCCCATGTAGATACTTTCGGTTTTGTTGGCATTAGTCGTGGCAATGGAGATATTTCATTGTATTTATCCTCAGGCATAATGTTTATTGATGCACCACTGTTGATAATAATAGGTATCAAGCAACTGTTTACTGTTAGTGTAATTTTCAGACAATAGTTGAATGACTTTGATGGTTTTTCATGTCAACTTTTCTTGGACTTGTATTTTTCTTCGCATTTCACCAGTTAAACATGTGCACATTTTCCTGAGGTAAACATCAACATTACACAACCATCGTCTTCATCATCACTTGATGTTGATACTGAAGAACTTTTTGACAATTGATTTAGATAGCGAGCATTTGCTGTTGATTTGCCTCAACTGGTGTTGCCGCTTGGCCTTATGGGTGTGCATCGAGCATCGCTTATGGAACGGTTGGGTGGCCATTTTGTCATCACACCCTGATACACTTACTTTTTCCTTTGTCTTTCAAACTGTTACACAATGGTACTCCTTCCCACAGCCTTTGCAAAACTGTAATATTGCGGGACATTTACCATTTAACTTATTTCACCATGGGGACATCACTCTGTGTCCTTCTGTCTTGTGCTTCTGTTTACTTTTCATGTTGATGACGGACTCACTCTGAGCACCTCTGGCCTTCATGTCAGTAGCTTGCCAATCAGCACGCTCTTCAGCTCTGGCAGCCATGAGAACTCTTAGCATTCGTAGCCTGAATGAATCTGACAGCCATTCGTCAATAACTCTGAGACATATAGCTTACTCATCAACTTTTTACCATTCCAAAATGTACCTTTCATAATCTACATTTGGCATTGGCTTGAATTTGAGATTAAAGGCTTCTTTCAATTGAGGGTATATATTTTTGTCAGATATCTGCATTTTCTTCTTTTACCAATTCAGCAGCAAGATTCTTAAGGTATTTGATTATCTTTTGTTATTTGCTTGTTCTAGCACATCAATGAAATCTTCAAATGTCTCTATCCAAGCAGTCCGTCTGACACCAATATTCTGCTTGGCAGCATAAAATGGTGGTGGTGTTTTCAGGAAGGAGGTGGCATTGTAGCCATTTATGGAATTGGCTTTGACTGAGTGGAGTTCTCTCTAACACTGCAGTTCGCTAGGACCTGCTCCATCCATGTCATCTTTAAGGCCCTGCGCTGTGCAGGCCTGTGGGTCATCTTGGACAATCTGTAGAACCTTGACCTCCCTCTTGGTCTCCATTGGAGCCCTTCACTTTTCTGGGAACCTTTGTAGTTGTTCTGAGCCACCACTTAGCAGCTTTGGTGGTGTGCTGTTTTGTGTATGGATGGCTCTGTAAGCAGCAACCCTGGGCACTTCTCCTTGGGCCACTCAACCCAATGCTGTGGTAGGATGACTCTCTTTAATTGGTTCTGGTAAGCAGATGATTCTTTCTTCTATCTTAATAGCTTTGATTTTAGGAGTCTCTGTGTAGGTCTGACACCTGATTGATCTCTGCTTCACAGCGCTTCCGATCACAGCGCTATCTTAGAATTTGCTGTCACTATTTGCTGCTCTTTCAAAACTTGGTTGCCTTTAACGTTATCACTCCGTAAGATGTACAGCTTTACGTTGCATAGGAGCACAGTACCTCTCTTTCTGGCCTTAACAGCAGGTTTTCTGGCCAATGATCTGTAGACTTCTCAGTGAACCTTTCATTATCTTCAAATACTTCAAACTAGCTGGAGTTCTGCTTAGACTCTACATACACCAAATGTTGATTCTGCACTTCGACTAAGGTACACGTGGCATGCACGAGTAGTGTGCTGGACCAGAGCAAACTCTCTGGGAGAACACTGTCGATCTTTGGGTCACTTATCCCCTATCTTGTCGCCAGTTGTAGTGTCCTCCCAAGTCTGGGCACCCATCAATGACCAAGTCACACACAAAGCTTGGTATTATATGGCTTTATTCATCTGCGTATCACCGCAAACTGAACTTCTAAACCTGTATTCACCTCAGTATGCTCTAACCCTTACGTTGCAGTTCTACAGAGTCCATCAGGAGACAAAAGGGTTCTGTCATTGCTAACTCACACAACACTACACTGGTGGACTGTCCTGCAAAGGTCAACCAGGTCACATTGATTCTTACTGCAACTCTATCTAGGGTGGGTTGACGTCACTGGTTTTCCCTGCCTCGGACTGCCATGTAATTTCTCTGCAGATGCAATTTACTATATACCTCTTTTTTCCATCAATAAATGTTCATTACAGGAATGATGATCAAACCTAACTGAGTAGAACGAAAATTCATTCTTATCCTGGCTTGAGTATTACCAAATATATATCAAGATCTACCATCCAAGTCTTCACCAGAGTTGCTTTGTTGCATCCATGTACATTACTTTCTGGTGGTTGTATCTTTCTATAGATCAGATACCACATTAAAGTCATCTGTCGATATTACAGTGTCAGTAAACATGGTAGCGTAATGTTATTTGTATGTCATGATGTTTGTGGAAATAATGTTTATAAATGCAGGGTGTGGATATAGATCGTATCAATAAAATATAGAATGATTACACTATTCCTAAAGGCTGGGGATAATGTTTAACAATCTTTTTGAATCTGTAGATATTAAGCAACTAAGAGCTAAATGGCAGCTATTTCAAAATCCCCTTATTTGACCTTACACATAATTACCATGTTTGATTTGTTTGCGTTATTTTCGTTATTTCTTAAAAAACATTCCTGGGACAGCTATCCTTTCTTCTGTAGCAGCTGTACACATCTGTTTAATAGACATGCATTAGAGGACTCAGAAATTGTATAATGTAATGCAGCCTCTCTGGGCAAATTAAAAAGTTCACTAAAGCTGCGTGAGACAAACATAAATCAAAAACTCTAAGCCTTTCAGCCAAAACTTGGGACAAGTTCAGATCCTGGAGTCAATAACACTGCGAACTACATCTGGTAAGGTATATTCCAGCAACAGTTTAAAGGAAGTCATCGTCTGTTTTTGCACTCCTTAATATCCACGGTTTTAGTTTCAGCACAACTAATGTTGTGCCGTTTATTTTTTTAGTCGAAAGGCGTCCTAACTGTTCTCAGAATAAAGATCCCCCTTTCTGAGTGACTTGCTTAAGTAGGAGTTAGAATCTTGAACTATCATTTTTCCTATCCCCCTGTAATTGATTTATTCCAGCAGCTACATGGTTGTGTGATCAATGGGCTAGGCTGTACTACTCCATTTCACTGTAACAATATAACAGTACGTACTTCGAGCTGGAAAGTGAGTTAAGTCTGTACTTCAAAGGAGCCGTCCTCCTTGTGATACAATATCGATTGATGGAAGAGTGACCATTGGAGAGATTCATTCTAAGGACTGAATAATTGGAGACCAGAGAGTTTTGCATATGGGTCCACAGTAATTAATCTTTTCCTTTAAGGTATTAGAACGATATTCAATGTCGTTTTGTAAACTTTGTATAACGTGGTAGGGTGATTGAAATGATCTGGTAGTCTGATAGACTTGCAATAACTGGTAGCAAACGTTAGTGAAATCAACATGCTTGGTTTAGGAATGTAGAGTGATTAAGTGCTCTCAAAACGCATGCAGTTTCTAAGATTCCAATCAGACTTACTCTGACTGTTGCTTAAAGTGTATAATTAGTACACATAATATAGTTGTGTGCTTAGTTCGGGGGATGATTTACTTTATTGTAAGTCAAGGCATTTCTACTCTGCAAAAATATGGAGTCAAAATATGTGTGGGATTCGAAATATGAATTTCTAATGTCTTCATGTTCTTCTGCTGCTTTGTGATGGCTCTGACAATCAAATACACTAGTTGAGGCCTGTCCTTAAGCTTGTATCATTTATGAGGAAGAATTTCGAAACATCCAATGTTAATGATTAACATTGAAAGGCTTCAAGTTACACAATGCTATTTCTGTGCATTTCAATGAGAGGAGGAATTGGTTTCATTTGAATTATCGTTATTCTGAGTATTCCCCAAAGAATTCCTTAATGGAACTGAGCCTAGATGTAGCATTTTATTGGTCGGAAAAACCCGGTAGCAATTTGTGAATAGTGTTTTAAACCGCTATTTTTGCGACTAGTTGAATATTGTGAGCCAACCTTTGGACTAATGGGTCATTTTGTAAAATTCCAATTCGGGGAGCGTCGCAATCTGACCTACCTAATTAATATTCATTATGTCCAAAGGGGACCCCTTTCTTTTAACGATGGAGGTACCACCCCATCTTTGGAGTAGGTTGCTTTTCAAAGATCTGTAACCAGAATTCCGGGCAGAAATTGCTACATATGTTAGCATATCACTATTTGGAAGTGATGCCAACAATACGTCCTTACAAAGTTGCGATATGGTGACCATTCAGAATCCTATTTTAGGAGTCTGTAAACCTTTACCGACTCCTAATTGGAATTTATACATAAGTAAACCCATTGTGTAGCGGCAAACACTGATTTTGCAAATCTGAGTGAGTGGTTGAGACCAGCAAATAGGATAATACATCTGGCCCTTAAATACAGACTACATTATTATACTACTCAGTAAAGGAGGCAGATGTGTTGGTAATTAGGTGCGACCTGATTAAGCTGTGCCGAGCGAATATTGTGCTGAATTATCTAGAGAAATAAACACCAAACTGCGTTACACGCCAGTTATGGGAACAGATGGAGAGAAATATTGCCTTTCAGCGGGAAATGGTATGGTCCAAAGCTCTGTTTTTAATATAAAAGGAGAGCCTTCGGTGGTCATATCACTGAAAATACAAGATTTGAAAAAAATATTTTTGTCTATGGGTGCTCGTGGAAGACAATTTCCATGGACTGGAATCTAGAGAATGCTAAAGTGGTTCTGGTATTTTACTAAACTCTGCTGGTTGTTTTCTATCAAGAAAGTTAAATAGAGGCAGTTGCCAGAAAAAATTAAAAAAGAAAGTACAGCAGCAGAAAGCAATTCTAGTATGCTACTGACCTCTGCTAGTTCTTTATTATCAAGACAGTTAAATAGAGGCAGTTAAACAGAAAAAAAAGTCCCAAAGCAGAAGCAGACAAGTACTAGGGCTGATCTCCAGAGCCCACAAACTACATACACATATACATATATAATAAGTATATACTAAAGTATATGCCAGAGGTCTCGAATGCTCGACCTAAAAAGTGACTTTACCTCACAAGATAGGTGAGTAGATGTGAAAAGCATTGGCCCCTCTTGCTCTGAATTCATCATAATGTTTTAACCAGACCTAGGGACTCTCAAAGTCTTTTTTCTGAAATAAGGGAGCTGAGAACCCTGCAGGAGTGGATATCACAAAAAACTTGGAGCATTGATCAGCATAAAACTGACCAGAGAGGGTGGTGTGGCCCGTGCGGCTGATACAGGGGACTGGGAGGGGCTGTGTGGCTGACCGGCCCTGCCAAGAACTGTCCTGGTGACATACTAGGATCTGGCAGGGGGCAGCTCACCAGATGAGCAGGGTTAGATACTCGTACTCGGGAGTGGACGAAAGAAGAAGATACATGCAAATGGCAGTGCTGGTTGTGGAAACACACCTGGTCGCAGGGTAGGAGTTGTGGAGTGTCTCAAGGGTGTGGACAAAACAATGTGAATGCTCCTCCAATGAAACTGACCTCCAGAGGGAGGATCACAGGCTTCACAGTGGAAAGTTGGACTGAGATGTGTGAGTATCCTGGCTGTGGCAGGGACTGCCACACGGACAGAGCTGCTGTGGCATGACAGCACAGGATCGACCCGGTACAGCAAGAAAAAGGAGGTGAGATGTAGACACACATCAATGCACCTAAGTGAAGGCTGCAGGGCCTAGGGATTCCCAGTTTTGGGGCGTTTTTGAAATCAGGTTACTTCCTCCCCAGGATTCTGATGTTATGTTATTTGGTAATTGATTTGAAAGTGTGAGGACAAGCGGGGAAATTGCATGAGCAGAGGTATGGCATCAAGGACAGCTAGTAGGGTCCATGAACATAGCTGGCCAGTGGAGGG
Organism: Lissotriton helveticus; assembly: GCF_964261635.1. NCBI lineage: Eukaryota > Metazoa > Chordata > Amphibia > Caudata > Salamandridae > Lissotriton > Lissotriton helveticus. Next base: position 687,194,882 of record NC_136057.1, on the reverse strand, counting down.
ACACCTATTTGACCAATGTCCGCATATGCACTACTGGTCCCATGAAGGAAGTTGGTAATTTGGAATTAAGTCATTCGGGGGTGTTCATTTCCATTACATATCCATCATTTTGACCTGATAGTAAGGATGCAGTTGCTGACAGGTCCTGAATACTAGATCCAACTTGAAACGTTGCCAACATGCATAATAATGTGGATGAAGGGAGAAAAATCTGCATTGGGTGTCTGGTTTTGATCATTTCACTACAAGATAGGCACATACATTTGTCCTAAGTATATAAACTACTGCCATGTCATGTGCAGAGAATGGGACGACCAATGAAACAGTACAAGTTACATCTATACTAATGCAGACATGGAATATATTCATACTCATTTACCTTGGAAGGTTCTTTTATATTAGATACTAGTTCTATGCTAAGAGAGGGACTGATATGAAAAAATATGGAGTACCTTTGTGGCACAAAATGTTCAGACTGATCCAGGAGTCTGAAAGATGAATGTGTGATAGCAGCCTGGAGAGCTCTTGATATTATCTGTATTTATATAGCCAACACCCTATAAGCAGATTTGTTTAAGTTGCTGCGATCACACATTCTCCAGTGTTAGACCTATGAGCCTTATGATGGTCTCTTCCCAAACATTTTTGCCTTTGGCCTGCACTTTTTGCTGATATTCGTTTTTGCTAGCCTTAGCACTCTGTGCGTTTTACCACTGATAACCAGCGCTAATGCGCTTGTGCTTACTCCTGAAAGTGTGGTCAAATTGGTTTTACACTTGATTGGCATATTCACTAATAAGCTCCTTGTAGAGTGGTATCCCATTTACTCAGGCTTGTAAAGATAATGCTGTCAGTGGACCAGCAGTACTTATTGTGCCACCCAACTAAGTAGCACTTTAAAATATGTCACAGGCCTACCATTGCACCCTGAACACAATTGTAAAATGCCAATTCGACATGGCAATATAACCACCTTGCTAAGCCTTTAACCTCCCTTTTACTGCATCAAAGTCAACTCTAAGGTAGGCCCAAGGTAGCTCATGTAGTAAGGTGCATTGTAATTAAAAGGTTGGACATGTACTTTTAGGTTTTACATGTCCTGGTAGTGAAAACTCCTGAATTCATTTTTCACTGCTGTGAGGACTATCTCTCCCATAGGGTAACATTGGGCTGCCTTATTACATTTAATAAGTGCAATGTTTTATTAGTAACAAGTAAGTGTTAGAATTGGGGGTCTCACAATGTGTTTCACCCATCACAGTCTGGCTTTAGACCTGGCCATAGCACTGAATCTGCCCTACTTGGGGTCACCAAATGTCTTAGGCAACAGATTGACTCCGGAGGCGCTGCCACCCTCATCCTGCTGTACTATTTGGCATCGAGAACAGCTAGTAGGTTTCATGAACGGAGCTATGAGTGGCCAAGGGAGGATCTTACGTACACCTATTAGACCACTGTCCCCATATGCACTACTGGTCCCATGAAGGTAGTTGGTAATTCGGAATTACATCATTCAGGGGTGTTCATGGGTTTGATTTCAGTTGATATCTGTCATTTTGAACTGATAGTAAGGATGCAGTTCCTGACAGGTCCCGAACACTGGATCCAGCTTGAAACATTGACAACATGCATAATAATGTGGATGAAGGGAGAAGAATTTGCATTGCGTGTCTGGTTGTGAATCTTTCACTACAAGATGGGCACATACATATGTTCTAAGGGGGGGCCTTACTTTCAGACTTGCTGCGTTCCTGAGGGCCGGGCTTCGCTCCGCACTACCTTCTTGGCCGGGCTTGGCTTTGCCGAGCCCCTGCATCCCTGTACTGGTACCTGTGAGCCAAGCATTGCTCCGCTTGTTCTCTGGCCGGGCTTGGCTCTGCCAGGCCCCTTCAAAACCACATTTCCCAGCAGCCCCATCGTGGCAAGGACGCCGCTGACGCTAATTGGAAGCGCCAGGAGGCGCATAAAGGCTCTTTTGGTGCGGAGGCCGTGGGGGGCCTTACTTTCAGACTTGCTGCGTTCCTGTGGGCCGGGCTTCACTCCGCTCTACCTTCTTGGCCGGGCTTGGCTCCGCCGCGCCCCTGCATCCCTGTACTGGTACCTGTGAGCTGGGCATTGCTCCGCTTGTTCTCTGGCCGGGCTTGGCTCCGCCGGGCCCCTTCAAAAACACATTTCCCAGCAGCCCCATCGCGGCAAGGACACCGCTGACGCTAATTGGAAGCGCCAGGAGGCGCATAAAGGCTCCCTTGGTGCCGAGGCTGGCGTGGGCCTTACTTTCAGACTTGCTGCGTTCCTGAGGGCTGGGCTTCGCTCCGCTCTACCTTCTTTGGCCAGGCTTGGCTCCGCCGAGCCCCTGCATCCCTGTACTGGAACCTGTGAGCCGGGCATTGCTCCGCTTGTTCTCCGGCCGGGCTTAGCTCTGCCGGGCCACTTCAAAACCACATTTCCCAGCAGCCCCATCGCAGCAAGGACGCCACTGACGCTAATTGGAAGCGCCAGGAGGCGCATAAAGGCTCCCTTGGTGCCGAGGCCGGGGGGGCCTTACTTTCAGACTTGCTGCGTTCCTGAGGGCCGGGCTTCGCTCCGCTCTACCTTCTTGGCCGGGCTTGGCTCCGCCGAGCCCCTGCATCCCTGTACTGGTACCTGTGAGCCGGGCATTGCTCCGCTTGTTCTCTGGCCGGGCTTGGCTCCGCCGGGCCCCTTCAAAATCACATTTCCCAGCAGCCCCATCGCGGCAAGGACGCCGCTGACGATAACTGGAAGCGCCAGGAGGCGCATAAAGGCTCCCTTGGTGCCGAGGCCGGGGGGGCCTTACTTTCAGACTTGCTGCGTTCCTGAGGTCCAGGCTTCGGTCCGCTCTACCTTCTTGGCCGGGCTTGGCTCCGCCGAGCCCCTGCATCCCTGTACTGGTACCTGTGAGCCGGGCATTGCTCCACTTGTTCTCTGGCTGGGCTTGGCTCCGCCGGGCCCCTTCAAAACTACATTTCCCAGCAGCCCCATCGTGGCAAGGACGCCGCTGACGCTAATTGGAAGCGCCAGGAGGCGCATAAAGGCTCCCTTGGTGCCGAGGCCAGGGGGGGCCTTACTTTTAGACTTGCTGCGTTCCTGAGGGCCGGGCTTCGCTCCGCTCTACCTTCTTTGCCGGGCTTGGCTCTGCCGAGCTCCTGCGTCCCTGTATTGGTACCTGTGAGCCGGGCATTGCTCCGCTTGTTCCCTGGCCTGGCTTGGCTCCACCAGGCCCCTTCAAAACCACATTTCCCAAGAGCCCCATCGCGGCAAGGACGCCGCTGACGCTAATTGGAAGCGCCAGAAGGCGCATAAAGGCTCCCTTGGTGCCGAGGCCGTGGGGGGCCTTACTTTCAGACTTGCTGCATTCCTGAGGGCCGGGCTTCGCTCCGCTCTACCTTCTTGGCCGGGCTTGGCTCCCCGAGCCCCTGCATCCCTGTACTGGTACCTGTGAGCCGGGCATTGCTCCGCTTGTTCTCTGGCCGTGTTTGGCTCCGCCGGGCCCCTTCAAAACCAAATTTCCCAGCAGCCCCATCGCGGCAAGGACGCCGCTGACGCTAATTGGAAGCGCCAGGAGGCGCATAAAGGCTCCCTTGGTCCCTCGTCCCACGGGACGTGCGTGGGACGCGCCGGACGAAGCCCGGACAAAGGGCGGACAGTCTGTGACAGTCCGGGACAGGACGCGACTGGGATGGGCCAGGGACCCTGATTCTTTTGTGGAGGACATTTGTGATTCTTAAACAGTGAGATTTAAATTTAAAATTCCTTCCAAGTATTTGCATAAGGTATTGTGTCCTATCTTGTGTATGTAGGTAACGCTTTTCTTAACTGCACTACCTTACTATTATTCCCGGCCATGTCTAAACAAAAGGGTTCCCTAGTGTCAAATACTTTGGACAATTATTTGGTGAAGGTAGTGAGCAAAATTAATAGTGAGAGACGGCAGTCACTAGGGTTAAGTTGTTCCCCTACATCTCCTATATCCCTCACTCTGCCTAATGCGCAACCATCACCTGTATTAACGGCACGAGAAGATAATAACGTTATTGCTAATCCGGATCTATCTGCTAGTGACTTCCCTGAGCTAAACACCGCACCTATAATTGATTTAGATTTATCATTGGATACTAGGGAACAGAACCGATCGACTCCTATGCCTAGAGCAGTCAGAGCATGCAGGAAAGTGCAGTCTAAACGAGGGGGGTCACGCTCTGCTAGAAGATTAGCTTCTCCACCCAAAATCTTAGACAATGATGAGGCTACCCTAGGGAAGGGTGTTACTGAGAAACTGGAGGATGACCAAATTAAAAAATTAGTAAGCATGCTCGACTTGAAGATCAAGGGTGGGTATTGTTAAACCCCTTCTGGCTAAAGTCGACCAGCTTACTGCCGAGGTCAATAGGCTGGGTGCCCTCCTCAATAAGACAATGGAAGAATTAGGTGGCCTATCAGCATTGGTGTCAAATGGCTATGAAAAACAAGAGGCTCACCTTGGAGGAGGCGAGGGAGATAGTGGGAACGTAGTACAGCAACCCCTGCCCACCCAGCCCCCAGTAGGTGAGGAGGGTCAAACTGTAGTTATAGAGGCCCCTCCAACAACACACAAAGAACCACGTCAAGAGCGCGACTCGTTTCAATTTGTAGTTGAAGCTTCTCCTTTAGTTTTGGTCCTGGCAAACGCTCCTTCTTTAACACCTGGGCAGGTAGAAAAAACATCCTCTTTAATTGATAAAGCACTCCACTGGCTGACGAAAAACATGAAGATATCACCATGGGGAAAACAGCAGTTAGCAGGGGAAATTATTATGACCAGAAGGGTCGCATGGCTTGGGGATTACCCAAAAAAGTTCAAGGGTGACTGTATAGCCTTGAATTTTTCTAGTCCTGAGGTACTCCCAAATATATTGGCAAACTTGTTCCCCCCCCGCAACGTAGGGATTCTGATATGATCCCATTAACCCTTGATTTCTTCTACAGTAGAAGATGGAGTGTAGCGAACCTTAGTATATCACGGTTGAAACGTGCCCCTGTTTTGAGAACAGAGGGGAGGGATGTCTAAACTAGAGATGGTGGTATTAGATTGGAAAATCGGTTTGGGGCCCTGTCCGATTTGAATGAATGTGATTGACTCTTGAGGACCGCTAGATCTAGAATCATGGTGGCAACAGAGATTGGCAGAAAGTTCGGTCCCAAGGGTAGGAGCGAGCCACAAATTAATATGGTCCATATACCTCACACAACTTCAATGGAAAGATCTCACTCCACAGGGCAACGCATAGAGAGCAGGAACCTTGGCCAATTACCCTGCTCGGACCCACTTGGGGAACATGATTGCCCCAAAACAGATGGGGCCTCCCTAGAGAACAACTGCCTCGTGCCTACAATCACTGAACATCAACTAGTGATTGAGGGCATGAGTTTTGCTGCTGAAATCCCGCAGGATCCATCGAGTACTTTGGTAGCGGTGGCTTTTCTTTCATGGAACCTGGCTGGAATTGATAATAAGATAACTTCCCCTGAATGGTGTAGTTTTGTTGACCAGCACGACATCATCCTTTTTCAGGAAACCTGGTCTATGGCTCCAGTTTATCGTGTGGGGTTCCTCAATTTCCATGAGTTAGCAACCAAAAAATCTAAAGGTCGGCCAGCCGGGGGCCTGATCATCTGGGTCCGACAAGCCCTATGTTGCAAGGTACATCAAATTAGTCCCCCTTCGAATGATATCCTGTCAGTTAATATCACATGGGAAAACGATCAAAAGGTGGCTATATTTAACATTTATGCGAGGGGGACAGGAGGGAGACAAACATCTGAGGTAATCTCAGCTCTTGACCAGCAGCTTGAGGTACTTCCAACACAGGTGTCTACCATAGTAGGTGGAGATTTTAACACTACTTTTGAACCCCTTGGCCAAGAGGACCAGTTTCTCGCTGTAGAGGAGGACAGTAAATGGGGTGTCCCCCAGCTCGAATTACCTGCTGTAAAAAGATGGTCAGCTGTAGTAATACAGCTGAAGGCCCTATGTTTAGTTAGAGGGCTTAGAGCAGCAAATGGTCGCACCCCGTCTGATCGCATGGGGAAAAATACCTTTGACAATGGCAGGTACTCCAGTCGCATAGATTACATCCTGGTGGATATAAGGGGGTGGTACAGTCTGAGAGACATGACTTTTAAAACTAGGATGGAAAGCGACCACAACCCACTCTGTATGGATTATCAAGTGCAGATGGGGACTAAAGAATTTAATCCGGGGTCTGGGAAGGTCACCTTGGACATAGTCGCTTCCAATAACATGCGTCATATTAAATGGGGTAGTTTCATAGAGAAACCTGAGAAACTGGTGGCCCTTAAAAACATGGTTGCCGAAGAAGTGGCTAATTTAAATACTCACATTAACAAGTTTGATTTTCCCCAAATAATGTTTGAGGCACATATCCACTTATTCGCAAAACTTCAATTATTTTTTAGGAAAACTATAAAACCAGATAAGGGAAGTAATAAACTCCCGAAGGAGGGGTGGTACAACAACGCATGTAAAGTAGCCCGCCAAAATCTGTGTATAGAAATAAGGAGCAAGAACCCCATAGAAGTAAGGAAGGCAAGAGAGATCTATAGGCTTGCTCAGAAGGCAGCTAAGAAACAGTGGGATGAGGATCAATGGCGTGACTTGAAACTGGCCTGTGGAGCAAAGGATTCAAAACAATTTTGGGCCATTGTGAAATGGGACAGGGGAGGTGTAGCTGAGGCCCCCCAAAATAACGTTGCCAAACAAGAGTGGGTAGATTTCTTCAGACCACAATAGGTACGAAACTCCACTGAAGAAGACTGCCCACTTTCCTCAACTATTTTTTTTATCAGAACCAGCTTTTTACAACCAAGGACGTTAGCATAGCGCTAGATTGCGTGACTTGGGGAAGAGCCCCAGGAATGGATGGCATTCCTGCTGACGTGTTTTTAAGTGATAGATCATCTTGGTGTAGGTATTTTGAGTGTCTAGCTAACTCGGTGGCTATGGGTGCGCCAATCCTACCCTCATGGAAAGGCGCCGAAATATTACCGGTTTTTAAAAAGGGTGACAAATCTCTACCCAGTAACTACAGACCCATCAGTCTCATTGACTCAGCCCAAAAACGTATGGGTCGTTTAGTACAAAATAAACTGCAACAATGGATAGAAGAACACAATATTTTGTCCCCATATCAAGCCGGCTTTCGGCCCTGTACTAGCTCAATTGATCAGGTTTTTTATTTCATAGCACTCTACCGGAGGAACGTGGCCCTGACCAAGGGGACCCTTTATGCGGTCTTCGTAGACCTAAAATCGACCTTTGATTTAGTCCCCCGATCAAAACTTTGGAGGGTTCTCGTTGAGTCAGGGATATCTCCGGAACTATTGACCCTTCTCGTCCGCCTGCATGAGAACACCTATGCCAGAATCAGATGGGGGATGCAGGGTGAGGTGACCGACTCATTTCCTGTCGAGCGTGGTGTTTGGCAGGGGTGTGTATTGGCACCCACGTTTTTTTCACTATACATCAACGGTATTGTGGACCATCTCAACCGTTCCCCCACTGACGCCCCGATTTTGGCTGGGGCCTGCGTGCCTGTCCTCATGTTTGCGGACGACACGTTGATAGTTTCCCGGACCCTGAGTGGGCTCCAGAAGGCTGTGACGCGTTCGGAGAATTTTGTAAACTGCGTGGACTTGAGATAAACACCTCAAAAACCAACTTCATGTCCCTGAGCCAGCGGAAAACCTTGAAATGTACAATTAATTTTAATGGAACTCCACTAGCACAGGTAGAGGCATTCACTTATTTGGGAATATCTCTCCAGAGCAATATGGGCTGGAAAAGCCATATTGACATGGCTGTTTTAAAATTCCACCAGCTAGCGGGTGCCTTAGCCACAAAGCACAGAGCTTCCTTTACAAAGCCAATTACACCTGCCTTAGAGATTTATAATATGAAGGTCATAAGTGCCTCCTTGTATGGTTCTGAACTTTGGGGATTCAACAACCTAACCCAACTGACAACGGCAGAGAATAAATTCCTACGTTGTTTAGTTGGGGTACCCCAAAGTACTCCTACCATTCCGCTTTTATATGATCTCGGCAGGAAAAAAGTTGAGGATATTGCACAGTTACGGCCCCTATTGTACTGGAGGCGTATCTGGACAACTCCAGAACTAGCGCATTATGCCCTTGCACTAAAGGATATTATCAGGGCTGACCGTTTTCACTCTATCCAATAGCTTAAAGAGATAAGGGGCTTATTAACAAAGTTGGAGCTTGATCATCTATGGGTAGATGCAGACGTCCCAAGCTTCCCGTCAAAAATAACTCTGAATTTTTTTTATTGGGAAATGATTTGGAGTCCACCCATAGTACCTGTATAAACACTAATTTAACAGGACGGTTCCTTGATTTTAAATCTCGCCCACTCAGTGAAGCTTATTGGGATATTATAGAGAGTCCGCTTGACCGAAAGCTGTTTTTCCTGTTTAGACCTGGTACCCTACCTGTAAAAGCTTTCAGTTATAAGTGGTCGGCAAATCGGGATGACAAATGCCATAATTGTAAAAATCTGATCGAGAATGTATCCCATATGCTGTTTGTATGTCCCCTCTATACCTGCCCTCGTAGCAAGTGGCTAAAACCAATATGTATTAATATGGGCACCCGGAGATACATTGAGGCGCTACGGATATTGGAGACTGACTGTTCACCTTGCCTAGCGATTGCTGTTGCCAAATTTTTAAGGTGGGCCTGGATTATTCGCACCCGCACTTTAAAATCCTTAGATACCAGCCAATGATTTTTAAAGACATTCAACAAAATGATTGACCATGTTTTTGTATACATCAGTTTTTTTAAACCATCTTTTTAGAACATTGTTTTTTAACTTGTAAATGACAGCCTCAAGATTTAATAACTTTTTAACATTGTATTTTTACTTTGGTTAGTATTTATAATGATTATGTCTAATGATTGTAAGAGGATATATAATTTTGCTTTTATGACATGCTGTCGAATAAAGTTTGTATTTAAACAAATTTGGACTGTAAAATCCATGTCAACATTCCCACTAACTGCATTTTGCCATTACTGACATGTATCGTCTATCAAGTCAGATCTGGTTTATAGCTTCCAGGTTTAGGGTGGAGAAAATATGATGGATACAAAAAATACTCACATTATTTCCTTAGATGGTGAAAACGTCCTCTTGCATTGGTGCAACGTGAAACGTAACTTGACACATGTACAGTAGTCTGGAGAAATAATAGGCCCGGCACCCGACCTAGTTCTGGTTGCTTCACTTACTCCTTGAGGCTAGCTGTAGAGGGACGGGCAGCTGGGCCTGACTGGTCTCTGGCATGTGAGTACACAACATTCTTGGACCCATGACGTACCACCCAGAAACTGATTTTAACATAACTTAATCAAGGCTGTGGTGACCGTTTATGCGTCAGTGACATTTTGGGAAGAATAACCTAGTTAAAATGGTGATGCTGCAATACCTTTTGTATTTTTACATTTTTTGTGTGAACTTAACAGTGTGCTGGTTGACCTTATTTGGGGAGGTAAAAGGCACAGGCATAGTTGCAAAAGTTGTAACGCCTCATTTCTAAGGGAGGTTTTTTTAAGCAATCTTTTTATTGAGTTTTAATAAGCAAACACTTGCAAATAAGTAGTATTGCATTGTAGTTAAACGCATCACCCAAAGTTTACTGTGAACACGGACTTAAGATACATAATGTGAGATAAATAAAATGCCTGGCAGTTGTGAAGGGGGGTTGACAGTGGACCTGAAGAAAGTTTCGAAAAAGAAGGATTTTTTCCGGACGTGGCATTTTGAAAAATGTTGATAGGAAACAGTGAATGCAGATATATATTTGAAGGAGGGGGAGGAAAGTGAAATAATGATAGAGAAGGCGAGATAATACTGTTGAGTCTGGGCTCCTAGCTAATATGAAATGTGTGCCTTAGAGGGGATGATAAACTATGGCCCATTGCTGCACAGTTTTGAGTTAACTTTCGTATTTTCATATATACCAAGCCTAAAAGGCAGAGTGGCTACGGACATTAAGACACATATTTTAATGAAATATTCTCATATGTGTGCAATCAAATGGAGTTTTACCCCCTTAAATATATGTAAAAACTGTATTTGCTTCTGAAGAGAGACTATGGAAATGTGATGTCTACATCCCAGGAGTTCAAACTTGGACTAAATCAAAGTACTATCAGATGTATCAGTGTTGGGACATAAATGTCCCCTGCATGTTATACAGTAATGTTAGCCTCTCCTTTGTGCCCCATTGAGAGTATCTGGTATCCTTTTTTCATTCTGGCCCCAGCCTCACACTAATTTAGTTGTTTGCAGAGGCCTAGACGTGTCTCTTGACCTGAATGAGTTTCTGGACCTGTCCTGTGGCCTGGAGGGGCACAACAAGCATTCCCTTGTTGCTCTGACAGTGGACTACTATCCCTGTTGTGGAGTTTGTAATATTTGATTGGTAGTGGCAGCATACTGTTTTTGTAAATCCATAGTTGTGACAATACTTTTTTATCTGTCTCATTGGAGTGGAGGCCTACTGGCCCACTTATGAAAAGTTCTGCTTCTATGTGTTAACTCAGACTCTAGTGCTAGCATTGAAAGTGTATGTTGAGCATGTTTATGCATGTGGCTTGCATTTTGAGTGAACCATAGTAATGAAGGCCTGTGGGATCCATTTAGGATAAACCTGACCTGGTCTGGTGTCGGGTCAGGGAATCCAAACCCCTGATATCCCTGAGGTTGTTTACTCAGTAAGTGGAAATGTATCGCTGATGATCCTGTACCTGGAGGGATGAGAACTAGTCAAGGAAGTGAGGAAAGAGAAGACAATTTGAATTAGGCCTTTTGCTGAGAGCAACTCTTAATTACAGTTTCTGATATTCAAGGTGAAAGTGACCCCAACTTGAGGCCATCCCTTTGTCTTTCCCCTGATCACAGTAAACACAACAAGATGATTGACGGAGTGCTGAAACTTTTCAACCACTCACCCCAAGTCAATAGATCTCGGTTTAATCCATCATTATTTTCCTCACTGTGCTACCCCAGTTTGTACTCAGCCATATGCAGATCAGTCTTGACCCTGCTCCTCAAGGGAACTATCTAGTCCAAACTGCCAGGCCAAGTCCTCCCTGCACTGGAAACAAGCACCCATGGGTCCGGTTTTGGCCAGGTTAGCTTGAAGCCAATGGCATAGCGAGCAAGGGACCGACATCTGGGTATACCCTTGTCCACTTAGGACAGGCATAACAGACACAAAATGATAAAGGACGGAGTGCCAAAACTTTTCAGTCACTCCTCCTCAGCCAAGAGATCTGGGTTTAATCCATCATTCTTTTTCTCACTATGCCACCCTAGTTTGGACCCAGCCATATGGAAATAAGTCTTGACCATGATCCTCATAGAAACAGTCAAGCCCAAACTGACAGGCCAGGTCCCCCTTGGGCTGGAAATAAGCATCCTGGGACAGGTTATGGGGTATCACCTCTCATCAGCCAGGCTATCTTGAATCCAGAGGCACAGTGAGCAAGGGACCCATGTCTGGGCATACTCTTGGCCACTTAGGGCGAACATAGAAAGCACAACAAGATGATATACAGATCTCGTGACTGAGGGTGAGTGGTTGAAATGTTTCAGCACTCCATCCATCATCTTGTTGCGTTTGCTTTCTCCTGATCACTCCTCATAATGGCTGATGACATCAAAGTGCAGAAAACTCCTACCTCTGTATGCTTCTGTTGTGGATGCTTCAGGCTGAAGACTGCCCTACTGTGAGGAGCAATATTCTCTAAAAAGATTGTGTCTGAAGAGAAGCATGGAAAGGAGGCTTTAAAGGAGAATCACATGGAAAAGAGGCTTTAAAGGGGAATCACACTAAACAGGTTTTGAAAGTACAGACAACTTATTTTGTCTGTTTTACTATCAAAAGTGAAAGCCACTGATCCACTTGCTGTTCCTTTTCCATCTTCTTTATGACCAAGAAGGGAGTGCTCCACAGGCTACTCCGAAAACTTTTGTGCAACCAGAGCAGATGTCCAAGTGACAACCATACCTCCAGGGGTGAGGGGACATCACTTGAAATCTTGCCTTAGTGGAAGAAGCTGTTCATCTGATCTGAGGTGTCTAGAAGCCAACGTATCTGCTAATAGAGGGAAGGAGCATGTTAATCTTGCAGGAGATGTGACTTTCCAGGAAGAGCTACAAGTAGCAAGACCCCAGTGCTGAGTCTGCTAGGGGAACGAGAGGAAGGGAGAACAATCTGCATGCTCCAGTCAGAACCACAAAATTGTGACTCATCCTGTGCCACAATGAACAAAGAGGTGTAAGTGCAGGTCATTCTGTGCTGCTCTGACCAAGTAGTATAACAGCATCTCAACCTGGGCCACTCTGGCGATGAAGAAGTACAACTGTGGCTCATTCCGGCTGCAGTGACCAAGAGGAGGTGTGACTACAACTCATCACATACTTCTGCGATTTAGAGATTAGCACTGCCCAGTTGTACTTTTGCACTCTGACAAGTGCCCAGAAGATATTGGGGGGGGCGACTGTACTCAGGACTACCATGTTGGGCCACCACGACTCCAGGGTACTTGAAATTGATGTCCGGAAGGCTTCCAACATCAGCTCCTGTCACTGCCGGCATTGTGACTTCACTGGAAATTAAGGAGACCTAGTCTGATTAAGAAACAACCTTGTTTCCAGAAGTATGGTAGAGACTGCACACTGACACTGGTTGACTGCTGGTCTCGGCCCTGTACTTCAGATACACATATCATGGTGGGATGCAAAAGTCCAATCAGAACTGTGCTAAACTGAGCTCACTAAACATGCTAGATGGAGTAAATTGCACTTGAATCTTGTTTCATGCTAAAAGAGACATTTTTACCCATGGAGAAGAACTGTCTACATTAGAGGAGGATGGGAGGTAGTGGAGTTGGTAGCAGGTGAAGCTGCAGTAACCTCAGAACCCAGTCTACTCATTTGTGCTTGTTCTCCTTTGCTTGTGTAGTATTTCACTTTTGTGTGTAATAAACAACTTTTCTTTTATAAAGTAAAGCTTGGAGTTGGACCATCAATTTTTCTGCTCCTAAGTGACTGTTGAGGTCTGAGCTTGAACACTGCCACTCTACCTCTCTGAGAAGCCTGTGACTCCTGCCATTGCTACCACTGAGAGTCAAGAGATAAAGGGGCTGTACTTCATCTACTTTACATAGCAACAGTGGGCAAGAAACAGCAGTTTCAGTGGGAAATAATGCTGCTCCTATGGTTGAGACCCAGTATCCTCACTATTGCCCTATATTTGGATACTTTTTTGAATATGCAAGTATAGGTTAAAGGTGGCTTCACAAAATTGATAGAAATATCCAAAACTCTCAGCAGGTGTGTGAGACAGTTCCCCTATTAGATGCTATTCGGCCGTCTTATTTACCTCGATTTTTTTTTAACGTCAAACAATGCTCTCTCAGAATCAATGGAAGGCATATTAATTGAAAAAAAATCTGCCTTTTCTGCTTGGTTGTGCCACATTATACACATTTTTCCTACACCCTATTTTTTTTACTAATATTTGGACCCGTGGACTCTGACACTGCCAATCATCTTGGCATTGCTTGAGCTCTGCTTCTAAAAATGTACTGCTAGCACTGTTTTCGCCTATTTTGTCTTTTTCTGTAATTTATCTCATAAGGCATAGAACATCTGCACTGGTGTAGAAGTTAATTGCTATATGTAGCTGCAGTGTGTATTAACATTACCCACGTATATGAAACAAATATTTGACAGCCAGGAACACTGCTGTGTTCTGGCTAACAGTAGTTTACAGCCACTGCAGTGGCACATGGAAACATGCTTTTGCCATGTAGTAAAAAACTATTTTTACCTATTAACAGCTGTCCCCCTTTGCCTTTTAAGCCTACAAGTCTGGGTGACTACTATGTAATAAGTGGCATCCTATAATTAATAGTTTTGTGCCCTCACAGTGAATGAACATCCAAAAACTGTTATCGCTGTGTAGGTTACATAAGGCCTACATGTGATCAAAATCTTTATTTCACTTGGGATAAATACTAGAGAAATGATTTTAACTTATTTTCCACTTCATTCACAAAATTTTAATCAATGGGGAAAGTTGAGTTTTGGAAACTTTACTGGAAATGTAACTTTATAACTGTGTGTTATACAACACCTCACTCCAAAGGTTTAATACAAGTTCCTGGCTGAGAGTTAACAACTCTGCTTCAAGAGGACAGTAGTTTGGTGTTTGGTCTGTGGAAAAGTAAATTTTGCCATGTTCTGTGTCCCTACGTGTTCCCCATCTTATGTTGCATGTGCATGATTAATATGCATATGTATTCCCCATGTTCGATTAAAGACGCAATTACAGTTGTGTCCATCTCTAGTATGCCAGTTTCCAGTTCTCGTGAAAGCTACGAGTATTAGGCCTATGTAAAGTTACGTTGCCACGTTTCTCAGTGTGCACGTTATTTCATTGAAAAGTCCCCGTTTCTAGGCCTCAAAAGGGCCCGGACACCAGATTCAGCTCCTGTCTCCTGAGCCCTCGCTGAGGAGCGATACAGCCCCCACCTGTATCCCTGACCCTTCACTTACTTCCTGCCTCACAGTGCCCGGCTCAGCCTGGCTCTGCCTGCTAGTCTGCCAAGAGTATGTTATGATTCTAGTTATTAGTCCAGCCCTCCTTCTCTGCATTCCTAAGCTACTGAATCGCATCAATAGTTTCAGTCATCGTCTAGCCTTTACGTCTCCATGTAAGAGAAATACTGTATTAATGGTCATTTAATATTCTTCAACACACACTACATGTAGAATAATGCATGCACCAGTCTTAGAATCTGTTAGCCTTTACCCCGATAACTTTTAGTTTATATCAACATGTTCTCTAAACATCAGATACTAGATAATGTTTAGGTACATGTCGCCCTGACTCTCCAGACTTCAGTCTCTGCTCCTAGCGCAGAAGTCATAGCCCCCAGCTTCTCCTAGTAACACGTCATTGTCAGTTTACGCGCATCACTAGGTTAGAGGTCCCGGCTCCTTAGGTAGCCCCCTCCATGTTTCCGCCCCGTTTATGACATATTCTGTTACGTTTACATCACATGTCTATGTACACGCCTCCTGTTACACCTACTTTCACCCTTATCTTTCGCGACTGCTATTGACCACACCCACTGCTCCGCCTATTGTATGTATTGTAATGCAATTGTTTTAGTATATATACTTGTGCACTGTTATTAAATGTTACGCCTATACGCCGACTCCGATCCTGCCCCCGGCAGCGCTGCCATCCTATTCCTGTGCAGGTTGTCCTGTTCCTGTCCTTATGCTGTATTAAACCTGCAAACTCCTACTACCTCGAATCTTGACTCTTATTTATTGAGCTATCTGTTATTACTATGTCCAGTCAAAAATAGATCCGGTATTATTTATTTATATACCACATAATGGCGCCCGAATAGGGACTTGCCCTTTCCCCACGCGCCGGTGAAGCCACGTATGCCCCCTGACCCTCTGCAGCCGTGACGGAACCATACCGTGCACGTGCAGATATTTCTGCTTCAAGTATCCCTCAGGCCCACGGAGGAGACGGAGGTTGCGGTCCAGCATCCAGACGAGGCGGTGGAGGAACGCGGCGAGTCCCGACCAGAGCCCAAGCCGAGAGTCTAGTCTAGGGGCCGCAGGAGGAGGTCCTCCTGGTACCCCGCCACCACACCAACGTGTAACGTTAGTCGAGTTACATGAACGTGCGTTACAGCGTACGCCCAAATATAAGTCCGTTGCAGACATCCGACGAGCTCTTACTGAATGCCGTTATGATCCAGTCACAGGCGATGATAGTACGGTTATATATTCCATACGTGTAAGACGGGTGACCGGGTATTTGGACACCCTACCGGACATGAAAGAAGATCTAGACAGAATATATTGTTTCATCCGTACAGGGGATGATCCAGAAAGTATTGGCGAAGCCATGTCTCAAAGGAAAGCTGAGATCCAGCTCATGATATTAAAGTTTCTGATTAATTGTTTAATAAGGGAACAAGATTATCCGACCAAAGATCCGGCCGAAATGAGAACACTAACAAGGTGGAGTGATAATATAGCCGAGGGTAAGCACAGAACTATCAGTAGTATAGAGAGTATGTACAAGAAAATTCGTAAGGAAATAATAAGGTTACACGAACAACGTAAAACAGTACAAGTAAGCGAGAAAGAGAATGACTCTCCTACGGAAGAGGTAGAGGACGAGAATACCGCCAGAATAGCGTATGTAGGTAAATCTAGATTTCCAGATCGCCATTTACGCCTAGAACACAAGAAAATCTTTCATCATCCAGCACCAGAACAAGGTTCTCTAGAACAAGTATTTCAAGCTACCGATCACATTTTGAAATCACGAATCGGTTATAGTGAATTAAGTACTATGCATGAACAAGAACTAGTCCGATCGGCAGTCCGATGGACTACTGATTCTACCACTTTTCCAGACGAAATAGTGGCACACATGTTTCTGAAATTGCCCCCAGCCGAACAACGACTGGTGGGTATGTATATGATTCAGCACCTCATCACATTGTATGAGGGTCAACATTCTGATCCAGGTCCGTTACATGATGTCCTGAACGAGTTACTCCAGTATAGATGGAAAGGTTTAGGTACCGATTTAATTAGTGTCATTCTAGAACAGCGCCACAAATATAGTATGTTTTTGAACCCGCATTTTGTTCATGTCTCACCTCCAGAAAGTAAACCGTTTTACATAGACAGACAGCATCCGTTACGAGAAGTACACCCAGTCAGGACAGCAGATGGTGAAATGCAACGAGTATTTGTTTACACCCCGATTACAAAGATGGAACTCTAAGAGATGAAGAAATTAATTCCCTGTCACGACAAAGATCCAGCAGGGTTCCACCGAGAATTAAAAGACATGCTCCGTATGGGAGAATATACGTATCCAGATATTATTAAAATGCTAAAGGTCCTGTTGCCTGCGGGCATATATGAAAAACTCAAGGAAAAAGAATGGGAGGTGGGAGAGAAAAAGATCGATTGGGCAGTTCTAGAAGCTGAAGATAAGATACGAGTACCAGGTACCGGTCTTGGAGAGAAATGTAAAGAATTACCAGAACTGTTAATACAAGTTTTGCCCAGATTATTAGCCACTAAAAAGGAAGACTGGGATGCAATCTCAGCCTGTAAACAGAAACAAGAAGAAGATACTAGTGATTTTTATTCTAGATTTGAAAAATGTTTCATAATAAACAGTGGCTTGAAGACGAGTAGCGAGTCATACCCTCATCTTTTTGTTACTAAATTAGTCGAGAATTCAAGTCCACAAGTTAAGAATCGAGTTTTGAAAGTCGAAAGTACATGGCAAGCTAGTACCCCGTCGCAGATGTTACAGATGCTCCAGTATCATCAGAATAGAATCAGAGAAGAGCAAGAACACGAGAGAAAACGTATGAAAGACACGAAAATGAAAGTACTAGTTGCACAATCTGTTCCACAAGACAGTCAGAAGAGGGGTCCGAATCAAGCCAGTCATCCTGCAGCTCCCGTTAAAGGGACATGCAATTATTGTAAACAGCCAGGTCATTTTATAAACGAGTGTGCAGTTCTGAAACACAATATAGCTACCGGTAAGACTAAAGAAAGACCACGTCCGCCTAGACAAGAACAAGTTTCACAGACTCCTCAGCCACAGAATGCACAACAGACAGTTCCAGCACCGCAGCCTATCGCTGCAGCACAGCATGTTACACAACAAATGTATCAGTATGCTCAGACAGAGTATCCAGTATATCAACAGTACTCATGAAACAGCCTAGAGAGGGAGGTAGGCTTGCCTCTCATCGAGATTCCTGTAGATCAAGAAGGTCCCTATGTTCATAGTCAAGTACTAGGGAAAGACAGAAAGTTTCTGATTGATACAGGGGCAAGTAGGACGACTATAAGTCACGACGAAGTTCCAGGGGCTCCGCTCTCAGGCTCTAGAAATATTTCCCTTGGATTTTCAGGAAAGCCTATTGTAAACGAGATTTCAAAGCCAGTTACTCTAGAAGTAGGTCCATTGTCCCGCACTACTGATCTATTACTTACGAAATCATGTCCAGAAAATTTGTTAGGCATTAAGACACTGAAAGAATTAGGTGCAGTTATATGTTGTTCCCCCGAGGGAATACGTTTGTTCTTACGTGACTTCAAGGGTCACTATGTATTACGAGATTTTGATCCAAGATTGTCTAATGTTCCGCAGCATCTATGGGCGCAAGGTCCAACTGACGTTGGCTTCATGCAAATCACACCCCATCGTGTGACTCTCAAGCAAGGTATAGTCCTGCCACGAATCAGACAGTACAGATTGCCACCTGAGGCTGTAGCAGCCTTATCCAAAATTATTGACGAGCTCATGGCTCAAGGAGTAGTTGTAGAAACTGACTCCAATGTATGTAATTCTCCGATCATTCCAGTCATGAAACGTACTGATCTAAATGCACCCCCAGTATATCGATTAGTGATTGACCTTCGAGAACTCAATAAATGTATTATTCCCCAGTATCCAGTTGTTCCAGATATCTCTTCCCTATTGACAGCCATTGATTCCGAAGCCTCATTTTTCACAGTCATAGACCTCAAGAACGCATTTTTTAGTGTCCCAATTCATCCAGATAGCCAGTACCTTTTCGGTTTTTGTTTAAATGGAAGGAGCTATAAATTCACACGAGCTCCTCAAGGTTTCACAGAAAGCCCTAGTATTTACAGTCAAGCACTTAAGAGACAACTAGACAACATTCACATGCCAGCTGACACTGCCCTGCTCCAGTATGTCGATGATCTACTGATCACAGCCCGTTCTGAACGTGCTTGCGAGCGAGCGTCACTTACAGTTCTGTATTTCCTAGCCGAGATGGGGCACAAGGTGTCCCCTTCAAAGCTTCAATTCTGTGTCCAGCAAGTGATCTACTTAGGCCACTTACTGTCCAAGTGGGGTAGGCAGTTGACACCAGACCGTATCCAGTTAATAGCGAGTCTTCCTCAGCCCAAGACCCAGAAGGGGGTACGTGCTTTTATCGGCCTTACTTCTTATTGCAGACAATGGATTCCTCAGTATGCATTTCTAGCCAAGCCACTGATACAGTTAACGACACAGGAGGCAGCCGTATCGACTGTCCTCCCTTGGACATCTGAACATACACTTAGTTTCAATGAGTTAAAGAAAGCTTTATGCCAAGCTCCTGTTCTAGCTACACCGAACTACAGTAAGCCTTTTACACTTTTTGTCACAGAACGTGATGGTACAGCATTATCTGTTCTCACGCAAGATCAAGCAGGACAATACAAGCCCTGTGCTTATTTTTCGAGCACATTAGATCCAGTAGCCCAGGCTCTGCCTGCGTGCCTCAAGTCAGTTGCAGCCACAGCACTAGCTATCAGACAAAGTGATTCCATAGTATTAGGACATTCCTTGACAGTGCAAGTTCCACACTCCGTGGAAGTTCTTTTAAACCGAACACAGACTCAGCACTTGACAATTGCACGTTTGACAGGTTATGAACTGACACTGTTCCAGCCACACATAGAAATCAGACGCTGCAACGTTCTAAATCCAGCTACATTGTTACCGTCAGTTAATTCGAATCCTGCCACACACGACTGTATGGAAGTAGTTAATACTATGACTAAGCCAAGACAAGATCTGACAGATATCCCATTACCAGATCCTGACCTGACACTTTATGTGGATGGTTCATGTATGAGAACAAGTACAGGAGAACTAGTAGCCGCGTATGCAGTGACTACTGACACTGAAGTTATAGAAACACACCGTATTGACACCCTGTCTGCTCAAGCAGCAGAGCTAGTTGCTCTGACCCAAGCCTGCATACACGCCAAGAACCTGAAAGTTAATGTTTACACAGATTCACGCTACGCATTCGGAGTTGTACACGACTTCGGAGTACTCTGGCAGGAGAGAGGTTTCATGACTTCTCATGGAACCAAGATTCAGCATGGTCTCCTTATTCAGGCTCTGTTAGATGCCATACATTTACCAACATCTATTGCTATCATGAAATGCAAAGCACACACGAAAGTTACAGACATTATTTCCCAAGGTAATGATCTAGCAGATCGCACAGCCAAGCTTACAGCACAGACTCCAGACATGTCAGTTAATCCGACGCAGACACATACTCTAGAACAGACTACTTGTATGACAGTTAAGGACCCTACTCAAGATGTCATAGATATCCAGTTACATGCTCCTCCTGATGAAATCAAGAAATGGTCCGAACAAGGAGGGGTCCAGACAGATCAGGGATGGGTGACGAAGGGAAGAGCCTCATGGTTTCTCCCCGACTCTATGGTTCAAGTCATTATCAATACCGCACATAGTCCAGCACATTTAGGAGAAAAAGCTATGTTAGACAGTATCCAGAACATTTGGTTTAACAAGCATTTACGAGCTGCAGCCAAGCAGAAAGTCCGTACCTGTATGATATGTTGCCAGTTTAATCCAGGTAAAAGTGTCCCGGTGGAACAAGGTGGTTTCCAGCCCCCTGACCACCCTTTTGAGGTCCTCCAGATGGATTATATTCAGATGGAGCGATGTCGAGGTTTCAAGTATGTCCTTGTAGTTGTATGCGCTTTGTCCAGGTGGACAGAAGCATATCCAGTCCCAGATTACACAGCCGCGACCACTGCCAAACAGTTGGTTCGTGAATTCTTCCCCCGTTACGGACTCCCTAGGGTCGTATATTCTGATAACGGCCAGCCATTCTCATCTGAACTGATGAAACACGTTTCCCTTTTGTTAGGGTACCAGTGGAAGTTCCATTGTGTACGCCATCCTGAAGCAGCCGGTCTAGTAGAGAGACATAATCAGACCCTGAAAATCCGTATTGCTAAAATCTGTCAAGAAAAAGGTGTAGATTGGCTAGTTGCTCTGCCAGTCGCTCTGTTTTATATGCGCATGGTCGCACATTCCAGATCAGGTCTGTCCCCGTACGAGGTCGTATTCGGCCGCCCCCCGAATATGTGGGGTACACCTAGACCCCGAAGTATTACAGATGTTTCAAGTAATATGCTGACAGATTACCTAGCTTCCTTGATGTCTGCCCTACACTCTTGTCGTTCACAGGTTGCCGCCGCATTTCCAGACAATACCGAGGTGGCACCGCATGAAATCGTTCCCGGAAGTCTGGTTCTCGTAAGGAACTTTGATCGTTCAAGTCCGCTGGAGCCCCGCTGGAAGGAGCCCAAGCAAGTTCTCCTGGCCACCCGTACTGCCGTCAAGTTGGAAGGCAGGAAGGGCTGGGTACATTTGTCGCATATAAAGAAGTTTTATGGACTAAAGACTGTTTCCAAGAACATTTCCGAGGATTTTAAAGACTGCCAAAGTACTATTCTCAAGGACTGTCCCGCAAAAGACATTGATACAAACCCCTCCCTGTTAGAGAAAACTCCGCAGCAGGAGTATAAGTTAAAATTAAGGTCTAGTAAAATAAGTCAGCCAGTTTGATTGTCTAAGTCCTCCCCTAGGTGAAACGGTTAGACCGGTTTCTGACATGTATAAAATAGACCCCCATAGAGAGAGAGTTAGTGAGAACTCTAAAAGTTGCATTATTATTTTATGTTTTCTGCTATATCTCAGCCTTATGATTACCTGCATAAGTTATGCATTGTATTTATATTTTCCAATTTCTCATGTAAATAAGTCTTCTAATACTACAGTAGAGCATATGTTTAGTGATCTGCCTCCTCATGAACTATCTTATCGTCTTGCTATGCGAAATAATTCCTTTATCCGCATGTTACATTATTCACACCAGACCAGCAATGCCACTAATTGTTGGGTGTGTGGTCGACTCCCCCCTTTCCAGACACCGAAGGGAGTTCTGCCACTGTTTCCTTATCCATTTTTACATAACGGTTCATGTGGAGCATGGTCCACGTTAACGTCATCCTCAAATGATATGTTCTTTCTGAACAGTACATGTTTTCCAGACAAGCAAGGTCTTCCCCACAGAACAGGGTTAGATCTAGAAAATGAAGTTTAAAATTTGGGTAATTATTCTTCGAATTTCATGGTCCTGAATGTTCAGTCTGATTCTACTCCAGACTTACCTGCTATGTCAGTATTACCAGTCAAAGGTGAATTATGTGTCAGAAATAATGGTTCCGTACATGTAGGACATAGTGATTGTACTACTATTGTCAAGTATAGTGACAGTGGGAACTCTATTTTCAAAGCTTCACGTCATTCTTATTTTGTTTGTGGTCAGACCGCATATGTTCGTCTGCCCCTCGATTGGGAGGGAACCTGTTACATTGCATTCCTACTGCCACCAGTTTTTCTAGCCCCACCTGACTATCATAGGAACTCCCACCTAGTACATACTAGACACAAGAGAGACCTCCCGATTGTCGATTATACTGAAACTGCTCTAGAACAATACATAGACATCAATAAAGGTGTCTTTCCCTACTTAGGTACTGTCGTGAATAGTAAACTGATACGTAGATTAACCAGAACACTTGAAGCAGTAGTGATTGAGACTACCTCCGCTCTAGGTAACTTAACCGAAGAGCAATCTTTTATGAGAATTGTCGTGCTCCAGAATCGTCTCGTCCTTGACGTCATACTGGCCGATAGGGGCGGGGCATGTAGAGTCATCGGATCTAGTTGCTGCATTTTCATTCCTAATAACGCGCCGTCTGTTTATTCAGCTATAACCAGACTCCATAAAATTGCCCATCTGTTACACCAAAATCCAGGCACCTGGACATGGTCCGGTTGGTTCTGGAATATAATTTCCGCCTGGGGATGGAAAGTGTTGTCCTTTCTAGGTATTGCAGTAGCGATCATATTCAGTTGCTGCCTCTGTATACAATGTGGCCCTGCGATTTGCGGCATTTGTGTTACCTCTTGTATTCCCAGTCCCAAGTCCCGTTCTAAATCCAGTTCCAAGAAAATTCGAGACGAGCAAATGATACTGTATGAAATAATAGATGGTATCATGAATATTGATGTTTCCTGATGGAAACGTAGTGACAAGGAGGGAATGTGGAAAAGTAAATTTTGCCATGTTCTGTGTCCCTACGTGTTCCCCATCTTATGTTGCATGTGCATGATTAATATGCATATGTATTCCCCATGTTCGATTAAAGACGCAATTACAGTTGTGTCCATCTCTAGTATGCCAGTTTCCAGTTCTCGTGAAAGCTACGAGTATTAGGCCTATGTAAAGTTACGTTGCCACGTTTCTCAGTGTGCACGTTATTTCATTGAAAAGTCCCCGTTTCTAGGCCTCAAAAGGGCCCGGACACCAGATTCAGCTCCTGTCTCCTGAGCCCTCGCTGAGGAGCGATACAGCCCCCACCTGTATCCCTGACCCTTCACTTACTTCCTGCCTCACAGTGCCCGGCTCAGCCTGGCTCTGCCTGCTAGTCTGCCAAGAGTATGTTATGATTCTAGTTATCAGTCCAGCCCTCCTTCTCTGCATTCCTAAGCTACTGAATCGCATCAATAGTTTCAGTCATCGTCTAGCCTTTACGTCTCCATGTAAGAGAAATACTGTATTAATGGTCATTTAATATTCTTCAACACACACTACATGTAGAATAATGCATGCACCAGTCTTAGAATCTGTTAGCCTTTACCCCGATAACTTTTAGTTTATATCAACATGTTCTCTAAACATCAGATACTAGATAATGTTTAGGTACATGTCGCCCTGACTCTCCAGACTTCAGTCTCTGCTCCTAGCGCAGAAGTCATAGCCCCCAGCTTCTCCTAGTAACACGTCATTGTCAGTTTACGCGCATCACTAGGTTAGAGGTCCCGGCTCCTTAGGTAGCCCCCTCCATGTTTCCGCCCCGTTTATGACATATTCTGTTACGTTTACATCACATGTCTATGTACACGCCTCCTGTTACACCTACTTTCACCCTTATCTTTCGCGACTGCTATTGACCACACCCACTGCTCCGCCTATTGTATGTATTGTAATGCAATTGTTTTAGTATATATACTTGTGCACTGTTATTAAATGTTACGCCTATACGCCGACTCCGATCCTGCCCCCGGCAGCGCTGCCATCCTATTCCTGTGCAGGTTGTCCTGTTCCTGTCCTTATGTGGTATTAAACCTGCAAACTCCTACTACCTCGAATCTTGACTCTTATTTATTGAGCTATCTGTTATTACTATGTCCAGTCAAAAATAGATCCGGTATTATTTATTTATATACCACAGGTCCAGGAGAGGAAGATTGTTGTCGATAACTGGCCACTCAACTGGGATTAGCCTAGTGAGAAGGTGACAGGAACTGCTGGTATAGCAAAGGGCAGCCTTCACACTCTCTGTTTTAACTTGCAGATGCTAAATGAGTCTCACAGAATATGAACACATTTATTCCCAGGGCCTTGCTGGATCACTGGCATAATATCGATTCATACAATATCTAAACATAAAAATATTGCAAATTAAACATCAATAATAAAAATGTTGACTTTCTATACTTAAGTAGTAAAACACAAATATCAAAAACACAAATATCATTGGTAAAAATATGGATTTTAACTTCTATCAAAAACAAAACTATCTGAAACAAAAATATTGTTACCTTTAAATAAAAATATATGTCAATAATACATTCATACAATCAACTACAGTATTATTGCTGAATAATTAATCATTATTACATTTGAAAAATCACTTTATACATAAAACAACTATTGCAAAGAGAATCACAACAATTTTTACACATTGTGAAATTAAATATAAATACAGTACATCAACAAAATCGTTAGCATAATACATTTGTATTCAAAATTATAAAACCATATATCATACCTTAAAAATAAAACCTAAATTAGCATTTACAATAGAAGGACATTACTAAAAAAACAAATTCAATATAAAACTAAACCTAACAATTAAAGAAGGATAAATAATTGTAACAAATAAAATCATACAAACAATTTAATAAACAATACAAAAGGCAAACTAATTTAAACAATTCAATATTTTAAAATGACAAGCACTGCAGGACTCTCTCATCAAACCATCAAATAAAATAATCTACATCTCAAAAACTACCTAACCAAGTAAGTAAAACTTACATTTAAATAATTAATATAATACTCTCAAACTTCTATCTCTTTACATTGATTTCTAAATTGAAAAAACTATGAGTTGAAAAATCAACAAACTGCCAAACAATCACTGCCACATGCCAGCAAAAAAGATGTAAGAAAATAAATATACATAAATTATTACAAATTTGCAAACTCACACAAATAGCGAGTAAAAATAACATCAGCCTCTACAAACTACCACAAAATGAAACTAATAATTTTTTTATCCCACAGAAAAGAAAGCACCTGCTCTGCATTAGAACACCCCCAACTGAAAAGCTGCATATTAACAGATCATGCATGTAAGTATACAAAATATGCAAAATATTGTATGTGTATAATAAACGTACCAACTTTAAAACATAGTTTATATTTATACCATTACACAGAATTCATACACAAAAACACAAGCAGCAAAATATATCACTTCATAGAAAGGAAAACAATTACTAAATCACATTGGTTGCACCTATAGCCAAAACAGAACATTAACAGAAGATATAAACTAGAAATGTACAAAATATTATTCTAATGTATGCTATGGGAGGGCTACTACGAAAGATGATGCTATAATTCAGGTAAGAGATCACAACCACCCCCCAATTGTGATACAAATAGAAGTAAGAGAGCTCGGATAAGATATATAAGATATATGAGAAGCAAGCACTTTCCCAGAAACTCACAATCAAAATCCTTTAAAGATATACTGCTGGTCGGGGCTATTATCCTGCATTTATCCTGCTTATACCCTGTCATCCACATCCACGTGTGTCTGATGCTGCTTGTTTCCAGCTCCTGATTGATGTGTTTAGTTCCCCTTGATGTGGCTGCTTTCAGTGTGACGCGACGAGATAGCAGCTGTGGACTGTAAAATGGTGGCGCCTGTGCCATGAAAGCTGTGCCCATAGGAATAGTAGGCGCCGGGGCCGGGATGCTCCACTGACTCTGCCTGTGCGCTGCTGCGGTTGAGGTGCGGTGCGGCGGGCTTTTGGCAGACGGAGAACCTCGCTGGAGCAGGTTCCTGATCGGGGGCGCTGAGACAGGAGACGGCACTGGACGCAGCTGCATAAGTAAGGAGCGGGTCGGAGGAGGACTGCGAGGCCGCTGGGTGAGATCTGCGGCACAAACTGCATGCTGGTTGGAGGCAGTGGGCGGGGGCCGTAACTGCTTGCAAGTGGTATTCACTTTGGAGCCTGCATACCGGGTCTGCTGAAACCTCCCCTCCCCCCTCCATGTCTGTGGCTGTACCGCTCTCTGCACAGTGTATGGGCTTGCCTGCTGGAAGCATCGTTGAGAGTGCCCTGGACATTTTGTTTGCCGCCATTTTATGATACTGGCTGGGGCCTATGCATTGAGCTAGTCTAACTGGGTCGGGTCCATTGCAGTTGGATTGTGGATTCCTCTGCCCCCTGCTGGAACTCAATTGTAGATCCCAGGAGATGTTAGTTGATTTGCGCCGTATTTGGGGTATTCTTTCGGGGTGGACCACTCACCTGCACTATGATTGTAATTTCACCGCTGTTTGGCGGGGCCTTGGGTGCTGACTTTGGGTGGGTGACATCTTGGGGGAGGAAGGGTCGTGTGGGAGCGCCATTTTGGTCGGCATTCTAGTTGCAGCGTGACACGCCTGCCGCTCGGCTGCTACTTAAAGCTGCCACATGCAAACGCGCAGCGTATGCGCGCAGCGGGCGCCATAGGCGCGCCAGAGACGAGCCCATCTGCGCCCATCCGCGACCAACCGGGGCCTGGGGCCACGACCCCTGGTCCTCGCCATATCTACACCAGAGGAGAGCTGTTGGAGGTAGGTCTGGGGACGTTCCATCTTAGCCAGACATGTGCAGCTAAACGTAGTCAGGAAGGGCTGCTTAAATGCCATGGTATTAAACCAGGACCTAATATTGAATGTTCGGCACGCGGCATGTCCTATGGCCTTCTAAATACGCGTTCCTTACAGAAACATAACTTAGAGGTGCTCTCATTGTTACAGGATGGAGAGTTGGATATCCTGGGTGTCACGGAAACGTGGCTAGAGGACTCCTCATTGCCGGTCTTGGTAGCCTCCATTCCTGCCAATTTTACGGCATTTTGCCTCAATAGAGCAGGTCCAATGAGAGGGGGCGGTGTGGCCCTTTTATATAGCACCCGTTTGAGGGGTGAAAGATTATTAGCTGAAAGCCTGGGAGGCGTCGAGGTCCTGGGCGTCAAGCTCAGGATACGGACGGATTGCTGGACAATTCTTTTAGTCTACCGGCCACCCTGGGCGTTGCCGATTTCCCGGATCTATTCCTGGAGTTGGTCCAGGACGTCCGATCACGTTATAATAACGTAATTATCATGGGTGACCTAAATTTCCATTGGGAAAAGTTCCCGAAAGAAGGTCAAGCCAATCAGATAGATGAGGCTCTTGGGTCATTCGGGTTAGTTCAGAGGGTAATGGGCCCTACACACGAGAAGGGCCACACCCTGGATCTCGTTTGGATAACAACCTCTGAACATGGCCGAGATCATGGCCCAGTAGTTGCGCAGCCGTGTGCATGGTCAGACCACTTCTTAGTGAAGGGCATGATATCGGTTGATGAACAGAAGGGGAAGCCCGGAGTAGGATGGAAAGTTGTGAGGAAATGGAAACATATAAATGAGGATGAAATGGTAGCGCACCTCCTAGCCCGTCCTCATACTAATAAGATGGAACACAATCCAAAAGTTATCTGTAACAATTTAACAGATAAATTGAAAAGGGTAATTGATCTCGTGGCACCAGCACGAAGGATGAAGGTGGTAGATAGAGGAGCTGGGGCCCCGTGGTACAATGTATCCCTTAGGGAAAAAAAGAGGGCTCTACGTAAATCTGAGAGAGCATGGCGGAAGGACTATGGTCTCAACGCACGGAGTCTTTATATACAGGAGCTCGCCTCCTATAAACATGCTATTCTATTAAGGAAAGCAGAGTTCTATGAGGACAGGATTTCCAGAGCCTCGGACCCACAAAAAGAAATTTTTAAGGTCGTCTCGGAACTCAGGAAAAATAAAGAGCAGAGTCCAGAGTTTAAGCAAGAAGACTGCCAAAAATTCCAGGACTATTTTTCCACTAAGATCAAAGACCTTTTATCAGAAATCGCCACTACCCCAATCCTGGACTGTCCTCTACAGATTGTTCCAGTCATTCGTCCAGTCGACAACCCCTTGGTCACTCTGCCCTTGATTACGAAGGACAGACTGTCAAATCTTGTGGGGCGGGTTAAATCTGGCTCCCAGGCCGACCCTTGTCCTCCGGAGGTATTTAAGCTAGCTATGCCAGGTATTGAGGAAGATGTTTTGACTCTCCTCAATAATTCCTTACAAATAGGACAGGTCCCATCCTCCTTTAAGGAGGCATGGCTGATCCCCCTGCTGAAAAAAACCGGGGCGGACGTTAAGAATCTAAAGAATTTTAGGCCTATTTCGCAGTTACCATTCTTGGCCAAAGTTCTGGAGCAGCATGTCCTTACGCATCTTTCTGACCATCTGGAGAAAAATGTCTCACTCGAGCAAAACCAGGCGGGGTTCAGTGCGCATCATAGCACGGAGCTAGTGATGTTATCTATCCTGGATGAGCTAAGGAACAGAGCTGACAAGAAACTCCCTGGGGCCCTGGTGCTACTAGACCTCTCCGCGGCTTTTGACACCACTTGTCATAGTCAACTGCTGCTGCGGGTGAGGGATCTAGGCATCCAGGGCACAGCACTTGTCTGGCTCTCATCTTTCCTCCAAGGGAGAACTCAGAGAGTTCAATTGGCAGACTTATCTTCAACCACAGTGCCGATCACCTGTGGTGTACCACAGGGCTCTGCCCTCTCCCCTCTTTTATTTAATGTTTATTTACAACCCCTGATTTCGGCTCTCAACCAGATGGACTATCAAATATACAACTATGCCGACGACACCCAAATCATCATCCAAATGGAAGATTGTCCGGGTGCACACGCAAGAATGCAGAATATCCTAAAATATACAGCTAATTGGATGTCTCTGAATTCTTTGAAAATCAATCCAGATAAGACCGAGGTGTTGCCAATCACGATCATGGGTAACCCCTGGAATGATCAGTTTTGGCCTTTAGAACTAGGAGCGCCTCCGGAACCTGCAGCAGTAGTGAAAAGCCTGGGCATCTCTCTGGATAGGAGTTTGACGATGCAAAAGCAAGTCTCAGGAGTGGTGGGCACGTGTGTTGGTCTCCTTGGACAACTAAGGAAAATTTCCGCACTCCTGTCCTTTGCCACCCTGAGGCGCGCTGTATCCGCCATGATCCTAGCCAGGATGGACTATGGCAACTCACTATATGCAGGGCTCCCGCAAAAACATCTGAAACGTCTGCAAGTTGTTATGAACGATGCGGCAAGATTGATTTTTAAGAAACCAAGGAGAACTCAGGCGTCTCCTTTATTGCGTGAACTTCACTGGCTGCCCGTCAAACAGAGGGTGTTGTTCAAAGGGCTTTGCATTACACACAAAGCCCTGTATGGAAAGGCGCCAAGTTACATTAAAACCCGTCTGGCCCCATACAAACCCGGTAGATGGCTGCGTTCCTCAGATGCTACCCTTCTAACCCAACCGCGTTTTAGATTATCCACTCTTGGTGGTCGCGCCTTCTCTAACATCTTTCCAGCGGTCTGGAATAGTTTACCAACCGAACTGCGCAAGGAATCCAACTTGCTGCCTTTTCGGAAAAAATAAAAAACAGTGCTTTTCCAGCAAGCACGGGGTGTGCTGTAATGTGATAATCGGCTGAAGAATTTGTTTGGCATATACCTGGAAAAGCGCTTAGAGACCCCGGGGTGATTACGCGCTATATAAATCAAATAAATAAATAAAAAAAGATGTCGACTTTGACCTAATAGTGTCTCACATTGTGGCATTTACATGATGAGCTGTGTGGAGGAGGCGGGCCCGTGAGCAATCTTGGTGTTGTATGCAGATATTGTTGGAATCTGCGCTGCTCTGAGACAGACTTTGTAGGTGGTTGGTGATTTCCTTGCGCTGTGAAACTAATGCGCTGCTGAGCCGCACTTCGCAGTGGTGTACTCTGCATTTGCCCTGTGGCTTGTAGGGTGACGCTCTGGGATTAGCTCTGTTGCACAGCTACGATGGTTAAGCCAGATCGCCAACTGCATTCTAAATTAACATTTGAATCCAAACGCCACAAGAAAACTTCCACGCCTGCGGCATCAGATATCGAGCAGGAGATGGAGGCGAGCAGTAATAGCAATTTGGAAGTATGTTGATGGCTATGCAACAAAATCTGCACACTACAGAATCGACAATCTTAATTTGCGCATGGACGCTGTGGCCTCTAAACTGGATAAGCATGGTGTATGTATAGCGGAGGCATAACAGTGTATTTCAAATACAGAAGACAAGGTGGAGCTGGTCACGACGTCCTGCACGCAAAGAGACAATCTACCGGCGGTGATACAAGCAAAAAGCGAGGATTTGGAGGCCAGATCGCGCCGTAATAACTTGCACATCACTGGGGTCGCGGAGTTCACCAACGTGGGGAAAATGGAGCTAAACATGGAAGACATGCTCAAAACAATGCTAGGGGCAGAGCACTTTTCATCTTTGATGGTGGTGGAGAGGGCACATTGGTCTCTTGCTCCCCGCCCAGTCCCAGGGGCACCTCCCAGACCCATAATCGCCAGCCTCCTCAATTATCACGATAGAGATACAGCGCTACGGTTTGCACACGAGTTGGGCACTGTTAAATATCAAGGCATGGAGGTGGCACTGTATCCAAATTTTACTACTTACATTTCAATAATTAATATAATACTCTCAAACTTCTATCTCTTTACATTGATTTCTAAATTGAAAAAACTATGAGTTGAAAAATCAACAAACTGCCAAACAATCACTGCCACATGCCAGCAAAAAGATGTAAGAAAATAAATATACATAATTTATTACAAATTTACAAACTCACACAAATAGCGAGTAAAAATAACATCAGCCTCTACAAACTACCACAAAATGAAACTAATAATTTTTTTTATCCCACAGAAAAGAAAGCACCTGCTCTGCATTAGAACACCCCCAACTGAAAAGCTGCATATTAACAGATCATGCATGTAAGTATACAAAATATGCAAAATGTTGTATGTGTATAATAAAAGTACCAACTTTAAAACATAGTTTATATTTATACCATTACACAGAATTCATACACAAAAACACAAGCAGCAAAATATATCACTTCACAGAAAGGAAAACAATTACTAAATCACATTGGTTGCACCTATAGCCAAAACAGAACATTAACAGAAGATATAAACTGGAAATGTACAAAATATTATTCTAATGTATGCTAGTGGAGGGCTACTACGAAAGATGATGCTATAATTCAGGTAAGAGATCACAACCACCCCCCAATTGTGATACAAATAGAAGTAAGAGAGCTCGGATAAGATATATAAGATATATGAGAAGCAAGCACTTTCCCAGAAACTCACAATCAAAATCCTTTAAAGATATACTGCTGGTCGGGGCTATTATCCTGCATTTATTCTGCTTATACCCTGTCATCCACATCCACGTGTGTCTGATGCTGCTTGTTTCCAGCTCCTGGTTGATGTGTTTAGTTCCCCTTGATGTGGCTGCTTTCAGTGTGACGCGACGAGATAGCGGCTGCGGACTGTAAAATGGCAGCGCCTGTGCCATGAAAGCTGTGCCCATAGGAATAGTAGGCGCCGGGGCCGGGATGCTCCACTGACTCTGCCTGTGCGCTGCTGCGGTTGAGGTGCGGTGCGGCGGGCTTTTGGCAGACGGAGAACATCGCTGGAGCAGGTTCCTGATCGGGGGCGCTGAGGCAGGAGACGGCACTGGACGCAGATGCATAAGTAAGGAGCGGGTCGGAGGAGGACTGCGAGGCCGCTGGGTGAGATCTGCGGCGCTTGGCATGCCCTTGGCGGATTTGACACAAACTGCATGCTGTATGGAGGCAGTGGGCGGGGGCCGTAACTGCTTGCAAGTGGTATTCACTTTGGAGCCTGCATACCGGGTCTGCTGAAACCTCCCCTCCCCCCTCCATGTCTGTGGCTGTACCGCTCTCTGCACAGTGTATGGGCTTGCCTGCTGGAAGCATCGTTGAGAGTGCCCTGGACATTTTGTTTGCCGCCATTTTATGATACTGGCTGGGGCCAATGCATTGAGCTAGTCTAACTGGGTCGGGTCCATTGCAGTTGGATTGTGGATTCCTCTGCCCCCTGCTGGAACTCAATTGTAGATCCCAGGAGATGTTAGTTGATTTGCGCCGTATTTGGGGTATTCTTTCGTGGTGGACCACTCACCTGCACTATCATTGTAATTTCACCGCTGTTTGGCGGGGCCTTGGGTGCTGACTTTGGGTGGGTGACATCTTGGGGGAGGAAAGGTCGTGTGGGAGCGCCATTTTGGTCGGCATTCTAGTTGCAGCGTGACGCGCCTGCCGCTCGGCTGCTACTTAAAGCTGCCACATGCAAACACGCAGCGTATGCGCGCAGCGGGCGCCATAGGCGCGCCAGAGGCGAGCCCATCTGCGCCCATCCGCGACCAACCGGGGCCTGGGGCCACGACCCCTGGTCCTCGCCATATCTACACCAGAGGAGAGCTGTTGGAGGTAGGTCTGGGGACGTTCCATCTTAGCCAGACATGTGCAGCTAAACTTAGTCAGGAAGGGCTGCTTAAACGCCATGGTATTAAACCAGGACCTAATATTGAATGTTTGGCACGCGGCCTGTCCTATGGCCTTCTAAATACGCATTCCTTACAGAAACATAACTTAGAGGTGCTCTCATTGTTACTGGATGGAGAGTTGGATATCCTGGGTGTCACGGAAACGTGGCTAGAGGACTCCTCATTGCCGGACTTGGTAGCCTCCATTCCTGCCAATTTTACGGCATTTTGCCTCAATAGAGCAGGTCCAATGAGAGGGGGCGGTGTGGCCCTTTTATATAGCACCCGTTTGAGGGGCGAAAGATTATTCGCTGAAAGCCTGGGAGGCGCCGAGGTCCTGGGCGTCAAGCTCAGGATAGGGACGGATTGCTGGACAATTCTTTTAGTCTACCGGCCACCCTGGGCGTTGCCGGATTTCCCGGATCTATTCCTGGAGTTGGTCCAGGACGTCCGATCACGTTATAATAACGTAATTATCATGGGTGACCTAAATTTCCATTGGGAAAAGTTCCCGAAAGAAGGTCAAGCCAATCAGATAGATGAGGCTCTTGGGTCATTCGGCTTAGTTCAGAGGGTAATGGGCCCTACACACGAGAAGGGCCACACCCTGGATCTCGTCTGGATAACAACCTCTGAACATGGCCGAGATCATGGCCCAGTAGTTGCGCAGCCGTGTGCATGGTCAGACCACTTCTTAGTGAAGGGCATGATATCGGTTGATGAACAGAAGGGGAAGTCCGGAGTAGTATGGAAAGTTGTGAGGAAATGGAAACATATAAATGGGGATGAAATGGTAGCGCACCTCCTAGCCCGTCCTCATACTAATAAGATGGAACACAATCCAGAAGTTATCTGTAACGATTTAACAGATAAATTGAAAAGGGTAATTGATCTCGTGGCACCAGCACGAAGGATGAAGGTGGTAGATAGAGGAGCTGGGGCCCCGTGGTACAATGTATCCCTTAGGGAAAAAAAGAGGGCTCTACGTAAATCTGAGAGAGCATGGCGGAAGGACTATGGTCTCAACACACGGAGTCTTTATATACAGGAGCTCGCCTCCTATAAACATGCTATTCTATTAAGGAAAGCAGAGTTCTATGAGGACAGGATTTCCAGAGCCTCGGACCCACAAAAAGAAATTTTTAAGGTCCTCTCGGAACTCAGGAAAAATAAAGAGCAGAGTCCAGAGTTTAAGCAAGAAGACTGCCAAAAATTCCAGGACTATTTTTCCACTAAGATCAAAGACCTTTTATCAGAAATCGCCACTACCCCAATCCTGGACTGTCCTCTACAGATTGTTCCAGTCATTCGTCCAGTCGACAACCCCTTGGTCACTCTGCCCTTGATTACGAAGGACAGACTGTCAAATCTTGTGGGGCGGGTTAAATCTAGCTCCCAGGCCGACCCTTGTCCTCCGGAGGTATTTAAGCTAGCTATGCCAGGTATTGAGGAAGATGTTTTGACTCTCCTCAATAATTCCTTACAAATAGGACAGGTCCCATCCTCCTTTAAGGAGGCATGGCTGATCCCCCTGCTGAAAAAAACCGGGGCGGACGTTAAGAATCTAAAGAATTTTAGGCCTATTTCGCAGTTACCATTCTTGGCCAAAGTTCTGGAGCAGCATGTCCTTACGCATCTTTCTGACCATCTGGAGAAAAATGTCTCACTCGAGCAAAACCAGGCGGGGTTCAGTGCGCATCATAGCACGGAGCTAGTGATGTTATCTATCCTGGATGAGCTAAGGAACAGAGCTGACAAGAAACTCCCTGGGGCCCTGGTGCTACTAGACCTCTCCGCGGCTTTTGACACCGTTTGTCATAGTCAACTGCTGCTGCGGGTGAGGGATCTAGGCATCCAGGGCACAGCACTTGTCTGGCTCTCATCTTTCCTCCAAGGGAGAACTCAGAGAGTTCAATTGGCAGACTTATCTTCAACCACAGTGCCGATCACCTGTGGTGTACCACAGGGCTCTGCCCTCTCCCCTCTTTTATTTAATGTTTATTTACAACCCCTGATTTCGGCTCTCAACCAGATGGACTATCAAATATACAACTATGCCGACGACACCCAAATCATCATCCAAATGGAAGATTGTCCGGGTGCACACGCAAGAATGCAGAATATCCTAAAATATACAGCTAATTGGATGTCTCTGAATTCTTTGAAAATCAATCCAGATAAGACAGAGGTGTTGCCAATCACGATCATGGGTAACACCTGGAATGATCAGTTTTGGCCTTTAGAACTAGGAGCGCCTCCGGAACCTGCAGCAGTAGTGAAAAGCCTGGGCATCTCTCTGGATGGGAGTTTGACGATGCAAAAGCAAGTCTCAGGAGTGGTGGGCACGTGTGTTGTCTCCTTGGACAACTAAGGAAAATTTCCGCACTCCTGTCCTTTGCCACCCTGAGGCGCGCTGTATCCGCCATGATCCTAGCCAGGATGGACTATGGCAACTCACTATATGCAGGGCTCCCGCAAAAACATCTGAAACGTCTGCAAGTTGTTATGAACGATGCGGCAAGATTGATTTTTAAGAAACCAAGGAGAACTCAGGCGTCTCCTTTATTGCGTGAACTTCACTGGCTGCCCGTCAAACAGAGGGTGTTGTTCAAAGGGCTTTGCATTACACACAAAGCCCTGTATGGAAAGGCGCCAAGTTACATTAAACCCCGTCTGGCCCCATACAAACCCGGTAGATGGCTGCGTTCCTCAGATGCTACCCTTCTAACCCAACCGCGTTTTAGATTATCCACTCATGGTGGTCGCGCCTTCTCTAACATCTTTCCAGCGGTCTGGAATAGTTTACCAACCGAACTGCGCAAGGAATCCAACTTGCTGCCTTTTCAGAAAAAATAAAAAACAGTGCTTTTCCAGCAAGCACGGGGTGTGCTGTAATGTGATAATCGGCTGAAGAATTTGTTTGGCATATACCTGGAAAAGCGCTTAGAGACCCCGGGGTGATTACGCTCTATATAAATCAAATAAATAAATAAAAAAAGATGTCGACTTTGACCTAATAGTGTCTCACATTGTGGCATTTACATGATGAGCTGTGTGGAGGAGGCGGGCCCGTGAGCAATCTTGGTGTTGTATGCAGATATTGTTGGAATCTGCGCTGCTCTGAGACAGACTTTGTAGGTGGTTGGTGATTTCCTTGCGCTGTGAAACTAATGCGCTGCTGAGCCACACTTCGCAGTGGTGTACTGTGCAATTGCCCTGTGGCTTGTAGGGTGACGCTGTGGGATTAGCTCTGTTGCACAGCTACGATGGTTAAGCCAGATCGCCAACTGCATTCTAAATTAACATTTGAATCCAAACGCCACAAGAAAACTTCCACGCCTGCGGCATCAGATATCGAGCAGGAGATGGAGGCGAGCAGTAATAGCAATTTGGAACGTATGTTGATGGCTATGCAACAAAATCTGCACACTACAGAATCGACAATCTTAATTTGCGCATGGACGCTGTGGCCTCTAAACTGGATAAGCATGGTGTATGTATAGCGGAGGCATAACAGTGCATTTCAAATACAGAAGACAAGGTGGAGCTGGTCACGACGTCCTGCACGCAAAGAGACAATCTACCGGCGGTGATACAAGCAA
Organism: Lissotriton helveticus; assembly: GCF_964261635.1. Lineage (NCBI taxonomy): Eukaryota > Metazoa > Chordata > Amphibia > Caudata > Salamandridae > Lissotriton > Lissotriton helveticus. The sequence goes on along the minus strand of NC_136057.1, from coordinate 687,158,376 downwards.
AGAGCGAGGATTTGGAGGCCAGATCGCGCCGTAATAACTTGCACATCACTGGGGTCGCGGAGTTCACCAACGTGGGAAAAATGGAGCTAAACATGGAAGACATGCTCAAAACAATGCTAGGGGCAGAGCACTTTTCATCTTTGATGGTGGTGGAGTGGGCACATTGGTCTCTTGCTCCCCGCCCAGTCCCAGGGGCACCTCCCAGACCCATAATCGCCAGCCTCCTCAATTATCACGATAGAGATACAGCGCTACGGTTTGCACACAAGTTGGGCACTGTTAAATATCAAGGCATGGAGGTGGCACTGTATCCAAATTTTACTACCGCGGTACAGCAGGCAAGGAGGGAGTTCCAACCAGTCAAGAAGAAGTTGCAGGCCTTACAGATCCAGTATGCGATGCTATATCCGGCGTAATTACGGATCCACCATGGTAGCAAACCAAAGTTGTTTACCAATTCTAAAGACGCTTTGCAGTTTGTGCGGCAGTTGGAGCGGAAAGAGATATCTAGAGACGTGGGAACTGATGCAGATGCTGAGGACTAGTGGACTGGAAGACTGCTTTCCTGCTCAACGGAGCAATTTGGTATCCTTTGATTTTCTGATTGATAATGTATAAGAACTTTCTCTCTCTAGGTGTGCAACTCTTGCATTGAATGATCTGCGGTGCTTTGACATACGTTGGCATTCTGTTGGACGCTGTGTCTTAGTGACTTCTGAGAGGTATGGTCCTGCTTAATGGGAAGGGTGATTACATGATACACGCTTGGTGGTTTGCTGTGACTATTACTGTGCAGTCCCCATGCCCCCCCAGCTGGGCTAGGGGACATGCCTATTCTTTGAGGACTGGCGACATTTTCAGAATCGCATGCTGGACAATAGACTGTTTTGAATATGTGACTTTTCTGTGATAGTTTACAGCTGGCAGGTGTGTGTCTGCCGTATAGGATGTCTATGGGTGGGACATTGTAATTTAACCCAACCTCCCTTCACTCCACGGGGGGATTGACGGGCCGCTGGTGTCCTCCACGAGGGTACACCCCAAGCTGATCTTTCTTGTCTTAATGTTTAGTGAGTGCTTTTATAACTTACAATGGTTGTTTTTTTTTTGTTTGTTTTATGTGCATTGCTCTGGGTTTCCTCAGCATGATTGAGGTGCTGGTGTGGTTGGGGGGTATTTTTTGCAGGGGGTTTGAATGTGCAGCTGTGCCGTCTGGGCTACATTATTGGTGCCTTGGTCCCAATGGTTTCACAAGATTTAATTGTACAGAATTTTCTGACTTTACAGCAGAGTAAGAAATGATGGAGAACGGGATGATTAATTGGCTTATATGGAATGTCAGAGGGCTGAACAATCCGAGGAAAACTAGAGAGGTTATGGCGTATTTGGACCGACCTAATGTCCAAGTGGCGCTATTGCAAGAGACACATCTCAATGCACATGCCGTCTCTACTATAGCCAGGAAATGGGCTGGAGTGTGATTTGCCTTTTCTTATTCCTCGTACGCTCGTGGGGTGATGGTGTTAGTCAAAAAGAATATCCTCTTTGTCAGTAGCCATATAGATGTTGATGATAATGGCTGTTATATCATTGTCCAGGGTAGGATGTGCGGTACATTAATTATGATTGTGAATGTTTATGGACCAAATATAGATGATCCAGAGTTTTTTAGAGTACGATGGAACAAAGTCTATGTGCTCCCACCTTCTGCCATCCTGTGCGGGGGGATTTTAATGTTATGCTAAATCAAACGGTTGATAAACACTCTCAAGGGGACCCTGCTATTAAAAAATCTGCGCAGGCGGTACATGATGGTATGTATGATTTATATCTCACTGATGTTTGGAGGTTGCGGCACCCTGGGGGGCGGGAGGGATCTTGCTATTCACATACACATAACTCATGGTCACGGATAGATTTTTGGCTCGCTACCAAGGACGTCAATGCATGGATATCCCGGGTGGTGAATTTACCCTGTACTTTATCAGACCATGCTCCGGTGTTGCTTCTCATGCAGCTACCTGCATACTCTACACCCCCGTTTCAATGGAAGCTATAACCCTCCGCACTGCAAGATCCCGTTTTTTAAAGAGGGTGTAAGGGGGGCCATAGAAAACTACTTTTCTGAAAATCTGGGCTCAGTGCAAAGTCTGGGTACTATATGGGAAGCATTCAAAGTAACTATCCATGGGGCATGTATAGGTCTACAGGCGGGTGTGCTTAAATCTTTACGGGGATCCATGAAAAAGATAGAGCAGGATCTGGTATGGTTGGAACAACAATATGAAGAAACGCCAGATAATGCTACATTGGCCGTCATACGATCACAAATTACTGAGTATAATGAGCTGGCAGAACAGGAAGTGAGATACATGTCCCGGCGATGTAAAGCCAGGTATTATGGTGAGGGTGGCAGACCAGGGCGTGCATTGGCTGCCAAGATTGTAGAACCTTGGGCTAGGTACTGCACGGTAGAGGCGATCTCAGATGGGGGCACTGTTTATTCTGACACTGCTGGTATCCTGGGGCAATTTGTCACACACTACAAACATATATATGGGAGTAAACCCACAGAGAGTGAAGACGAGATAGCACAATATTTGGACGATGTGGCTTTGGTCTGATTGTCGAAGGGGCAGCAGGATTTTCTTATGCATTTGCTGACTGCCGAAGAGCTCAGGGATGACATCACTGCTCTGCCCAATGGTAAAGCGACAGGTGCGGATGGGCTTCGTAGATATATTGTTGCCCCATTTAACGGCCATGTATGACGAGGCCATTGAACAACTGAAGCTTCCTGGCACGCTCAGAGAGGCTTTGCTCTTCACGTTATTAAAGCTGGGTAAACCGCCGGATCGCTGTGATTCATATAGGCCTCTGTCACTTATGAATACTGATGTAAAGATCCTGGCATAGGTCTTGTCGACGAGGTTGCGTCTATTACTACCAGTGATGGCCTTGCCAGACCAGTCTGGGTTCATTCCCACTCGTTCTACAGCACACAACCTGCGTACATTATTTGCTGTAATGCATTTTTTAAATCCCAAACTACCAGCTGCTGCGGTTCTCTTAGATGCCGCAAAGGCGTTTGATTCAATAGCCTGGACGTATATATTTGCGATGCTGCATCGAATGGGTGTCCCGTACATTTTTACCAATTGGATTAAACTCCTTTATACTGACCGCGTAGCCCAAATGCGGGTAAATAGACACACTTCTGATGTCTTTTCAATTAAACGTGGCACTAGACAGGGTTGCCCACTGTCACCACTGCTGTTTGCTGTTGTATTGGAGCTCCTGGCCTGTGTATTAAGACAGAGACATGCGGGGACGGTGCTGTGTTTTTGGCAACGTCCATTAGAAATTTCCATGTATGCTAATGACATGGTTCTATATGTGACGGAACCATCACAGCATCTGGAACAGGAGATTCGTGAATATATACAATTCAAGTGGTACTCTGGTCTAGTCATTAACTGGAATAAGTCCATAGTATTTTTACTTACGGAATGTACTGAGCACTTCGAACTTAATTATCCCCTAGAGTGGTCTGCTGACCTTGTCAAGTACCTGGATGTTTGGATTCATAGGGACCTGCAAGTTGTTGTTAGATCTAATTTTGGTACAGTGATATCTAAACTCGAAGACCAGGTGTCTCAGTGGATAAGGTTGCCTTTGACCTTTGCTGACAGGGTTGCGTTGATTAAGATGATTGTGCTGCCAAAATCTCTATATTTGTTTGTGAATGTGCCTGTACTTATGTCGCATTTTTTTGCCACACTGCATTCTCTGTTGATCACTCTTGTATGGGGGGGGTAAGAAGTCACGGGTCAGTTGGGACACATTAACAAAGCCTTATGGGTTGGGTGGTTTCACGGTTCCCAATATGCACCTGTACTATTTGTGTGTGCAGGCCCAGTATGTCTATTACTGGCAGAATGCACCGCCATTCTCACCGCATGTTGCGGTTGAAGCTGGGGCGGTCCACCCGATACCATTGAGGGCCATGATTGCGAACACATATACAGTGTTTGAGGGTGATGAAATTGACATGGTGCAATGCACAGCTTGTGCGTGGTCCGCCATGGGGAAACCTGCGCAGTGACTTCCCCTGAATGCTCCAGCTATGCCCTTGCTGCATCATATAGCACTCTCTATAACTAGCGAGACAGGCTCCCTTAAGATATTGCAGGATGTTGGGATGCGACTGGTTGGGGACATATTTCCCGGTAGGAAGTTTATCGCCTTACAGGATTTTATAAAGGAAGGGGTGAATGTAGTTATGTCGATGTTTGTTTACACTAGGCTTCGATCTGCCATGCGAGCCCTGTATCCATGCTTCCTAGGAGAGCCCTCAGTATTGGCTGATTTGCAGCTTATTTACATAACGCAAACCAAAGTTAAGTTGGTTTCACGCTTATACTCTGCCTCACAGCTAGATGAAGGTGCGACTGTACAGAGTTCTAGAGATAAATGGAATGCTATTCTCCTGCAACCTCTTATAGATGAAAAATGGGAAGAATGTTGTGTGATGACTGGTTGTTTTGCGATCAATGGGAATTTCAAACGTATTATTTATAAATACGTTCACCAAATGTATTATACACCAGCATAACTTTTTTAATATGGTTTGAGGGACTCGCATTGTTGCAGACGATGTGGAGCTGACAACGCAGATTTTTTACATTTAGCATGGACCTGTCCAAAGGTGGCGGCCTTCTGGGAAGAGGTGGTGGCATCCCTCCCTCACTGAAATGGTGGATAAAGTAATCGTATGTGATATGAAGCTGTGTCTGTTGGGTTATGTTCTGAAGATTCCTGCTGGTACTCGGAAGTTTGTGGCAATGTCTTTACAACTGGCCAAACGTAGAATTGAAATGAATTGGGATGGCACTCCGGTACCCAAATTGGCACAGTGGGTGCATGATGTTACCTATTGCCGTGATCAGCTCATTTGTTATGCAGAAGAGCTACCAACTGAATCCAGGCCACATAATGTATGGGATACATTCACTGCCTATCTGCTGAATGATTCTGCTGACCGTTGATCTTCCTTATATGAATGCTGTGGACATTGTTGGATTGCTCTGAATTTATGATCTTCAGATGTATCTGCTGATGTCTGATGTACTGTTTTTTTAATACTAGTAGACATGTAGGGGCACAAAATGTATTCGTAATCTATGGCTGCACTTTTGTTTCTGTTTGAAAATTCAAAAATACAATTATAAAAAAAAAGATAGTTGGGCATATGCATCAAAATTCGCTAAAACGAGACCTTATTTGCAAAAAAATAAGGAATCGCAAATAAGGACTCGCAAGATGCATGCTAGTGCAGTTACGCAGCGTGTTATCTACCCCTGCCCATTCCCTCAGGTCAAGCACAGTGCACAAGTAGTAGTGCCTAACGCATTTACCCTCACCAAAGTGTTGCATCATGGGAGTTGTAGTCATATAATCAAAGTTTGCATGTATGATCCCCAATGTAAATGAAATGAGACCAGCAGCACAGGGCCAATAGTCAGTCCAAATATGTCATTTATGTAGTTGAAAGTATGTAACACATATACATTCAGACAAAATAACAATGCACTGTTTCACACACAGATGCATCACTCCTGGATTCAGATGACAGCGAACGCCTCATAATCTCTAAAACCCCTGCAGGGACCGATGCAGAGACTCCGCAGGGATGTCATCCCACGACACCACCAACACCATCACAACCATCAGCACCACCACCATCACCACCATCACCACCACCACCACCGTGGACAACACCACCACCACCACCGCGGACAACACCACCAAGCCGCAGGGCAAATGTCTTCTCCCTGCAGGTGATGGCAGAGGCCAGCAGCCACAAATGTTCCACGGCAGTCAGTTGTCACTCCGCCAGCTCAAACACCAGCACGTGTCTGAGTCCGGCAGCGGGGCAGGCCCCCGGAAAGAGCTGCGGAGAGATCTGAGGAGCCAACACACGGCTAGGGTGTGGTTGAGTCACAGATGCTGCGGGTTCAGCGCCTGCAGGGAAGACACATGGGTGCCATTAACATCAACATGGCAAAATTGGCAAACAAAATGGGTTCAATGACAGACGCTGTGCGTGAAATGACCACAGCCATTGCTGAGGGTAACAGAGACATAAAACTGTGCCTACAGGAGCTCACACGTGCTGTCATAGCAGGGCAACAGAGCGAGTGCAGGAGGCATCGCCAGAACTTGCTCCGTTCCAATGCCTCCATTAGGGCCATCACAAAGCTCTGCAACAGCACTGCTGTACTGTCACGGAGATCTGTGTCCCTGCAGGTCGACCTGGGCCATTACTGTGGAGATGTGGCAAAGGCCTTGGGCCAAGTGACCACTGCAGTGGAGCATCTGCAGTTTGGGACTTTTAGTGCCAGCAGTTTGGGAGTGTAGGAGAGGAGTGAGGCTGCATCAAGCGTTAGCAGCGTCTCTGTGCTGGAGGCTAGCGAGAGGAGGTGCAGTTCGCGCAGCTCCACAGCTGCTGACGCACCTCGTGGTGATGTGGAGGAGTCACATGGCAGGAGCCTGGGGGTACATGGGAGGCGTAAATAGCAATGTCCCATAGGGTCCTTGGCCATGGTGAGGTAACCTTGGGCACCTACACTACTACAAGATACTCCCGTAATGACAACGGACATGTATCCTCACCTATGTTTTGAGTCTGCATCATGTAGACATATCATTAATATTCACCTGACATGTGCTCATGTGCATTAAACATTTGCACACCAGATTATGTTGAGATGGCTCATTCTTACCTGTCTCTGAAGTGATGTTGTGTGATGTATGTCCGCCTCCTTTGACCATCCGCTATGTTAGGCATGTGTGCCTGTTGGTGTTGGGGGGGTTGCTGTGCCTGAAAGTCGTCATCTCCGTCCACCTCTATTGCTATCCCCCTTCTTGTGGCAATGTTGTGCAGCATGGCACACACCGCTATTATCCGGCAGCAGGTCACTGGGTCATACTGCAAGGCACCTCCTGTCTTGTGTAGGATCCGGAAGCGACTCTTGAGGATGCCAAAGGTTCGCTCAACCACATTCCTGGTACTGATATGTGCTGCGTTGTAGCGCTGCTCCTGAGGTGTTGCTGGGTTGAGGTAGGGAGTGAGTAGATATTCACGCAAGACGTTGGCGCTGTCACCTGCAGGGTGGGTAGCAAAGGGTTAGCGGCATGAATACAATTACATATGTGAGGATGGAGTTAATGATGAGGCATAAGTATGTACCTAGTAGGTGTCCCTCTCCAAATTCACCATTGAGCAGACACCTGTGGATGCCACTGTGTCGGAATATGTATGTGTCGTGTGTGCTTCCAGGTAATTGTGCTATGATGTCCGTTATGATGTGCTTGGCATTGAACACGACCTGCACGTTGATGGAGTGATAGGACTTCCGGTTGCGGAATACGTATTCGTTGGCTGAGGGGGGACAGATGGGGACATGGGTGCAGTCAACGCATCCTATCACATGGGGAAATTGTGCCACTTGGTAGAAGTCTTGTTTGGTGCGGTTCAACTGCTGTGGGGTTGTGGGGAAGGTGATGTGGGTATGAATCATTGTCAGCATGGCATCTAGGAATTTGTGGAAGAAGCGTGAAAGTGCGCTTTGCGGCACGCCTCGGGCTACTGCTACAAACCCCTGGAAACTTTCAGACGCCAGCAGGTGCAGGCTGCATAAGACCTGGACGTGGGCAGGGATAGCGTTGGTCCTATGGGTATGGTGCTGCAGTAGTGGTTCCAGGTCAGCAATGAGGCACATGATCATTGCCCGATTCAGTGTGTACTTGTCATAGATTAGTTCCTCTGTCTGGTCCAGCAATGTGATGCGCACCCTGAACACCTCCTCCTGGATCCTCCTCCTGTGCTGTGCAGCAGCATTGATTCTCATCCTCCTAGCAAGCACGTAAAGGGCAGCCATTTTGGAAAACATACAGGGTCTCCAGAGGAATATTTGAAGGGTTTCTGACTGTTTCCACCTGTCTGTGTTTTTTTATTTTTTATTTGCATTCAAACAATTTTACCTCCAGGTTGAGATTTCCCTTATTTTGCTCATGCTAAAAAGCGATTTGGTGCATTTTCGTTATTTGCGATTTTTGGTGCATACCGTAGCGACTTTTTAATAGCGATTCGGTATTTCCGGGGGGCAGATTTCATTCTCGGTATTACCGATTGGCTAATTCGCGATTCGGTAATTTACCGCTGGGGTTATTTTGCAATTCTTTATTTTTTTCGGTAATGGAGATGATGCATTGGGATTTCAGGTTTTGCGTTCGGTGATGGCCTGTTTTACCGATTCACTATTTTACCGGGAGCTATTTTGTTTGATGCATCTGCCAGATTCTGCCTAAGGTCCCCGAACAATTCACAGGCCAACTCCCCATTTTAAAACGTTTAACTGCACAAACTAACAAAGCCACCAGAGATACTCCTCCTGTCCCTAGAAGATATCAAGACATGCAAATATCTGAACATTTAACAATGACACATAATGAAGAACCTTTCCTTTTACAAGGCAACCTAATAAATGAGAATGGAATCTTAATATGTTCTACAGCAAATACCATAGTAAAAATATGTGTCATAAACCATTTACTCAGATATGCACCACACATGATGAATGTCAAAATAAAAAAATCCCTTTTGTATATGCTCTACTACCAAATAAATACAGCAACACTTACTACGACCTCTTAAACCACAGTAAACATAAAAACAAATAACTACAACCACCAAAAAATATTCATACACTTTGAGCAAGCCATGATTCAATCCATTTTTAAAAATGTGCCCCCACAAAGCCATACAAAGCTGTTGCTACCATTTCAATCAAAGCATATGGAAACACCTTCAAAAATCTGCATGAAGAGCCCGATTGCAGTGTCGGGTGGAAAGCGTCCGACGCACAGTCAGATTCTCCTAGACCGTGTCAGAGCTCATCCATCCGACTTTGGGGCCGATTCCGCTCTCATCGGACTGTGCCGGCCGGATTCCTTTCTGACTGAGCCATTCCGATGGGCTTGGTCAGAAAGGAATACGCCTTGGATTTCTGTATGGCTTATGATTGGCTCGGAGAGCCCGTCCGCCATCCAGAAATCCTTCAGAACTCCCCCGGCCGCCCCTTTATGACCGAGGGAGTACGATGGCAGTTTTTCACTGCCTATTCATGCCGGTATTTGCGACACAAAAAGGCAGTCAGAAACTGTCTTTGGGGGCACCCAGTAAGGCCCTCTTGGGTGTGAGGCTGCCGAATAGTGGCCTGGGGGCACCTAAGGTGACCCGCTGTTGATCTCTGCACCCGGTGGCAGGCACCTTGGGGTACCGGGCACAGGGTGCAGGGATGAACTGCATCCCTTCATTTCACAATGAGGCATGCATTCCGGGCAGAATGCATGCTCCCATTGTGTAACATATATTTGTGACCAAACAAGGTTCAGTTGCTTCGTACTTGCAGGACCGTAACCGACGACAGTAGGTCGGTTGATCACAGTTCCTGACCGATGTCAGGCAGACTCAGGTCCGTCCGACATTGGAATCGGGCCCTTTGTTGGAATCAATTCTGACTAACCGATTACGATGCTCGCAGTCAGAAGAGGAATGATGCAGTCATTCCGAATCGGTTTCGAGCGGAATTCAGAGAATCCGAGTTGTTCGAAGCTGATTCATACAGCTCAAAGGAAAGGGTTTCCGACTGACCAATTGCGATGTCAGATTCCAACAGCCTATCCACTCGGTCTGTCTGATACAGAAAGGCTGTCGGAAGCTAACTTTGGGGGCCCCTAGCAGGCCCCCTTCATCCTGAGTCCTCCAGTTTGGGGTTGAGGGGGTACCCAAGGGACCAAACTTTAAAACCATGCACAGTGTGGCCGGCACCATGGAGTGCTCGCAACTGAGTGCAAGGTTTTCCTGAGATACCCATTTTCCCCATAGGAGCCTGTGTTGTTGGTTGGAACACAGGCTCCCATTGAAGTCAATAGGAGTCCTTCCAAACGGTGTTCGGAAGCATCATAATCGGTCAGTTTGAACCACCGACTGCGAGTCGTCCGAAACCGAATCTGGGTCGGGAGGTTTAGTTTTCGACTGACATCGTAATGAGGCCTCAATTGTAGAATATTCTACAAAAAGCCAATTTGCATTTTAAAAAAAATAATTATAGCACTAGCCTATGTCTCTTTCAGAAATGTAGCCAACCACTACAGTACAAAGCACTTTCTGCCAAATGAAGACTAACTAAAGCCCTAATATATAATTTCGAAGACACTTGAACTGGGAGACTGTATTGCTCCACACACAGACCCTAACCCAAATTTCAAAGACCATGATAGAATGTCAGTGGTGGAATGTCTATGAGAGCACCTTGGCACAGGAGCCAAAACAAACAATGCAGTGGAAGGATGGCACAATGCCTTCCAATGCACAGAAGGCATAACCCAACCTCCACTCTATAAATGTATAGAAGCATAACAAAAAGTGCAAAGCTATCAACAACTACGATTGGAGAAATCTATTAGCCAAATGGCCCCTTAACTTAGCAAACAAACCAAAAGAATCTACGACATGCTGTAATGCAAGATCAAAATCTTTATGAATATGCAAGGAATAGATTACTTAGAAGTAATGGCCAAAAGCATATTCTAAAACAAATATTAACCTAGCAAAGTCTTTAATATTTGTTATAAAATGTACCCAGGATATCAAATCATTTTTTTATAAATAATGAATATATTTTGTTACATTAGTCAAAAAATAGATATATTTGCAAAATTAATGAAGAATGAGATAATAAAATATTAAAATGTGACATCAACTAAACTAAACTAAAAACAAATGGAATACATTGCACTAATTAAAATACAACACATAAAACACACAATTCCAAATCACAATTGCATAATAATAATACAAACAATATATTATAACATTTCCCACCCTAAATAAATGAAATAAATAAAACGTACTATTGTGTAGCTGCAATTTCCCTCTCTATCCATTTATAAATCTCTCTATCCTCTATAAATTAGTAATCCATCAAACAAAAAAATTATTGTCCAAAAAGCCTTCAAAAAATCAAAAAAATAAAACGAAGCCAATACAAAACCCTTTAAGCAATTTAAAGTATTGAGGAACCATAAAAAACCTGAAAAAGTGTTTGGAAAAAAATAAAGTGCAAGGAAACAAAAAAGCATAAAAGTTGTTTTTTATTATAAACCAAAATAAAAACTTTGAATGCCCATAGGGCATATTTGTAAAAAGAAACCTGTAAAGTAAAGAATAAAAACTAACTCGCAAAACAAATTATATTCACCAAAATTAGTTACATAATATAATGATAAATTACTAAACTAGTATACGAAAATCCAAAACTACTAACTAGGGAAAACATTACTATTAATACATCTCAATATGTCCAATAGCCACAGACCTCACTATAACTAACTTCTACACTTCCCCTCTAAACCCCCATAACCTCAAAACCTTTAAAACATTCTTTAAAAAGACTTACCTATTCCTACGAACAACAGCACCTTATCATAACCTGCTTCCGGAAAAATAGACAAAAAAAAAACACAAACAAATTACAAAATACAAAGTAGTGGTGAAAAAATGGCCCCAAGATAAAATTAAGGTAAGACTACATCCCAATAGAAATGAATCGGAGATAATGTAAAAGGTTGAAAAAATGTTTGAAGAAAGCAAGCAAATATTAATACTGCACAACACGTAAAACAAAATGTTGTTAAAAAATGTTACAAAATGTTAAAGTGTAAATGAAATATTAGTATTAAATATGTACAAATATTTAACATTTAACACGCTAAAATAATGTTCAAAACGTGTGTATATAACAATGTAACAAACAATAATACATTGTTAATGGAAAATAATAGTGAAGCACATGAAACATGCAATATTAATGAGAACAATTAGTTACATATCGTTATTCTATAAAAACATGTAATTAATAATATTCTTGCTGACAAACATACAAATAATTATTTTTATATTATTTTCCTAAACACCAACAATATTAATAAAATAAACTATTTCAACTACATAGAAAGCAATTAAAATAAAGTATTTCAGATAAAATTAAATAATCACATTTCAACATAACGTATTTTCAATTAAGTGTTAGAGTCTGATTATGAGTTTGGCCATGTGGAGAGGGGCTGTGCGCCACTGCCCCACTCCCAAACCGCCAAACGTTACTGCCAGCTACCTGCCAGATTATGATTATTCTTGTTGTCTGGTGGGTTGTCCTTTGGTATTCCCACGGCTGTGTCTATTAAAAAGGCACCACAATGGGAATGGAAAAGCAGATTCCTGCACTGCATTGAATGTGCACCCCACGCTGTGCAAGAAAGAGGGTGCTTGCAGACAGTGTGGCACACCATGTGCCCCTCTGAAAGCATTGACAGGCCATTAGGTTATAGGGGGCCCTGTAGGGCCCCCTTAGTTTCCTCACTGCCAAAGGTGTCATGGTGTGCTCACTGCCATGAAATCTGTGGCAGTGAGGAAACTCGTAATATACTTGGAGTGCCGCAGCAGCACCTCCAACATATTGGGGCTTCAGATCACCATACCACCGTCAGGGATCGCGGATCCCTGGCGGTTGCTGCAGTCCTATGGCAGTCCGACCACCATAGTTGTAATACGGTGGTCGGTCCACTGTAGCGCCGGTCCTCAACCGCTACCACACCTCCACCGCGATTTTGGCTGTCCTATGGACCTACAAACTCATAATTAAATGGGTGACATTTACCATTGACACTCCTGTCTAACCATATTGGGGGAAAGTATTGGACAATGAAGAGCTGAGATTTACTAGTCTCACTCCAATGTAACCATATCAAGGGAAGGTGTTGGACACCAAATGGGCAACATTTACTATTCCCACTCTAATCTAACAATACTGGGAGAAGGAGTTAGACACTAAAGGGGTGACATTTACAATTCCAACTTCAGACTAACCATATTGGAAGAATGTGCTGGACACAAAAGGGGTGACATTTATTATTCCCATTCCAATTTAACCATATTAGTTGAATGTGCTGTACACTACAAGGTTGACATTTACTTTTCTCCACCCAATTTAAGGCCATTTGAGGACAATGTTAGAAGCTAAAGAGCTCACATTTATTGTATATATATTGCAATTTAAAACATTTCCAGGACAGTGTTAGCAAATCACTTTGTACCTATCATCACAAGAAGAATAGGCTCTATAAAAGCAACAACAACATGTCATTTGATCAGAGGCATGCGCTGAAATCATTGATGGAGGATGACAACATAGTCATTCGCCCTGCTGACAAGGGTGGCAATGTTGTCATTCTAGACAGACACAAATACATCACAGAGGCACATAGGCAGCTCATGGATCAGAGATTTTATCTGCCTGTATCCCAAGAAGTGTACAATAGTAGCATAACCAATTTGTGGGATAAATTATCCAAGTGGAAGGATCAAGGTATCTTAGAATGGGAGGAGTATGGATATCTTAAGAACGATTACCCGGTCCTCCCGGTTCTATACTTACTTCCCAAGTTACACAAAGACCCCATCAACCCACCTGGAAGGCCTATTGTTTCTTCCAGAGATAGTGTGGCGCAACACACTTCTAAATATGTGGACCACTATCTTCGCGAATGGGTTATCAGCCTGCCCAGCTATATACGGGACACAAAGGATTTTTTGACCAAAATCCAGGACATTGAGTAGCAAGAGGGGTATAGATTGATCACCCTAGATGTACAAGCTCTTTATACCATCATAGAGCACAAGCAGGGCTTGGAGGCTTGTGGTCATTTTCTAGCAGCACGACCTCTCCGATTCAGAGAGCACAGCAAGATGCTGCACAGTATCATGGAATACTGCCTTGCAAATAACATCTTCCTTTTTGATGGTGTCCTATACAGGCAGGTGGTCGGCACCGCGATGGGATCCTGCTTTGCTCCTAGCTTCGCTAACCTCTTCATGGGGTGCTTGGAGCAAGAGCTGAGTGCTGACCCTGCATTTGCAGTACATTTTGGGCATGTGATCCCTTGGTGGAGGTACATTGACAACCTGTTTGTCATTTGGAGTGGCAGTGAGCAGGAAGCCCTCCTGTTTGTTGAAACTCTAAATGACAATGATAGGAACATTGTTCTGACAGGTCACATTAGCAGCAATGCAGCGGAATATCTCGATGTCAAAATTGACATTGCTGAAAAGAAATCCTTCGTGTTTGGAGCAGTTTGGAGCTGGCAGGATCGCTTGCCGTGATTTTGCACCATTGAACTCGCCTTTTGTGTTAACTACTCGCGGAACCCGCTTCGCGGGTCCCGCTTCGTGGCAAGGACAGGGCGCCACTTAAAAACTAATTTATCAGGGTGTAGTGGGGCCAAGCAGGGCTGCGAGCAGGAGCAAGGACTCGATGCTCCAGGAGTCCTTGCTGGCCGATTGAATACACCTGGCCGCTCTCCCTGCTAGCCCCGCCCCCTGAGCACCGGACCACGGTAAAGGCGCACCTCTGCTAGTGTGCGGTGGAATCCTTCGTGTTTGGAGCAGTTTGGAGCTGGCGGGATCGCTTGCCGTGATTTTGCACCATTGAACTCGCCTTTTGTGTTAACTACTCGCGGAACCCGCTTCGCGGGTTCCGCTTCGTGGCAAGGACAGGGCGCCACTTAAAAAATAATTTATCAGGGTGTAGTGGGGCCAAGCAGGGCTGCGAGCAGGAGCAAAGACTCGATGTTCCAGGAGTCCTTGCTGGCCGATTGAATACACCTGGCCGCTCTCCCTGCTAGCCCCGCCCCCTGAGCACCGGACCACGGTAAAGGCGCACCTCTGCTAGTGTGCGGTGGAATCCTTCGTGTTTGGAGCAGTTTGGAGCTGGCGGGATCGCTTGCCGTGATTTTGCACCATTGAACTCGCCTTTTATGTTAACTACTCGCGGAACCCGCTTCGCGGGTCCCGCTTCGTGGCAAGGACAGGGCGCCACTTAAAAACTAATTTATCAGGGTGTAGTGGGGCCAAGCAGGGCTGCGAGCAGGAGCAAGGACTCGATGTTCCAGGAGTCCTTGCTGGCCGATTGAATACACCTGGCCGCTCTCCCTGCTTGCCCCGCCCCCTGAGCACCGGACCACGGTAAAGGCGCACCTCTGCTAGTGTGCGGTGGAATCCTTCGTGTTTGGAGCAGTTTGGAGCTGGCGGGATCGCTTGCCGTGATTTTGTACCAATGAACTCGCCTTTTGTGTTAACTACTCGCGGAACCCGCTTCGTGGGTCCTGCTTCGTGGCAAGGACAGGGCGCCACTTAAAAAATAATTTATCAGGGTGTAGTGGGGCCAAGCAGGGCTGCGAGCAGGAGCAAGGACTCGATGTTCCAGGAGTCCTTGCTGGCCGATTGAATACACCTGGCCGCTCTCCCTGCTAGCCCCGCCCCCTGAGCACGGACCACGGTAAAGGCGCACCTCTGCTAGTGTGCGGTGGAATCCTTCGTGTTTGGAGCAGTTTGGAGCTGGCGGGATCGCTTGCCGTGATTTTGCACCATTGAACTCACCTTTTGTGTTAACTACTCGCGGAACCCGCTTCGCGGGTCCCGCTTCGTGGCAAGGACAGGGCGCCACTTAAAAACTAATTTATCAGGGTGTAGTGGGGCCAAGCAGGGCTGCGAGCAGGAGCAAGGACTCGATGTTCCAGGAGTCCTTGCTGGCCGATTGAATACACCTGGCCGCTCTCCCTGCTAGCCCCGCCCCCTGAGCACCGGACCACGGTCAAGGCGCACCTCTGCTAGTGTGCGGTGGAATCCTTCGTGTTTGGAGCAGTTTGGAGCTGGCGGGATCGCTTGCCGTGATTTTGCACCATTGAACGCGCCTTTTGTGTTAACTACTCGTGGAACCCGCTTCGCGGGTCCCGCTTTGTGGCAAGGACAGGGCGCCACTTAAAAACTAATTTATCAGGGTGTAGTGGGGCCAAGGAGGGCTGCGAGCAGGAGCAAGGACTCGATGTTCCAGGAGTCCTTGCTGGCCGATTGAATACACCTGGCCGCTCACCCTGCTAGCCCCGCCCCCTGAGCAACTGACCACGGTAAAGGCACACGTCTAATTATCCCAATTGCTATTAAAGTATCCCAGTGATCCGCTGAGCGGGAGCGCGCGGGAGAGCGCCGGGAGAAGCCCGGGACAAGGGCGGGACCATCTGTGGCCGTCAGGGGCCGAAGGAGGCCGGGCTGGGCCAGGTCACTGACACGTATTGTCTATTTGTTTTACGTTGTTGTTGTACCTCTGTGGAGTAGTTAGGTGGGTTTGAGAGTAGATAGCTACATTCAGTCCATTCACTCAACCAGACTCAAACAATACACAGGAATTGGCTGTTCAAGGGAAGACGGCCATTGAAGCTGATATGTTTGGTACGGACCAAATTCCCAGTATATTTAGGGTTCCTAATATCTCCCCAGCTCGTTCTAGTATTAATAGTGAGGCCCATATAAATAGCTCATCTCCCGCTTCCATTAGCCTCATTGACCTTAATACTCCAGTCGTCCAGACTATGGCACCTAATCTACACTCAACACTAACTAATCGGTCTTTAGACTGTGTTGGTCTATGTGAGAACATTCTGTTACCTAATGTTAGTGACACCGGTTCTAAGCCTACCAAGGCCAAAAAGGTTGTGTGTTCTCCACCTAGGAAAAAAAGGAAAAAGGGTGGTGTTAAAAGAAAAGGTTCTAGTCATCAAATTCCTTCTCCCTTTATAGCTAACCCTAACACCGAGTTTATGGCATTGCCTGTGGTTGAGGTACCTTTAGTCACCCTACACCACCCAACTTCGTCAGAGGCTGTTTTAACTGGGTTTAATAAGGAGAGTTACGACATTCTTGAGAAACTCATAAAATCATACATGCTACCTTTAGTGGAGCGTGTGAGGATTTTGGGAGATAAAATGGATCGATTTTTGGCGTCTGTGGGTTTACCTCCTTCTGCGAGCTCTGATAGGCAGGCTGGTACACCTTCTATGCCTAGTGCTACAAACATAGCGCCTAGTGCTATAAATATTGCTTCTAGTTACCAATCTAAAAATAACAATATCGAAGGTATTACAAAACCTAAGGCCCCGGATCTGGCATCTAAACCCCCTCATGCCATTAACTCTGCTAAAGCGTAGACTATGGTGGTCTCTAACAAACCATCTAATGAGGGATTATTACCATCTGTAAAACATGGGGCTGCTAAAACTGATAACCCTAATTACAGACATTCTCTAACACGTAGGAATATTGTGAAACTTCCCCCTCACTCAGCCAATTTTGTAATTATCCTGACGGGTGTGCCCCCAATTTCTAATGGGAACCGGGAAAATAACGAAAACTTAAAAAACAAAGTCATTTTCTGGCTGAAAACTAATTGACCCCTTCCTGCCCATCTTAATGGGGACATTATTTCAGTCAGAAGATGCAAGTGGGTGGGTTTACGCCCTAAGGATATAGAGGGTGACACAGTGATCATTAACTTTAGATATCACAGAGTCGTATCCCACCTTACAGATTGGTATGTGGGAAATAACGAGGGTGGGATTTCCACGCGGAATCTCAGTTATTTTTACCTTGAGAATCTGCTCAAACCATCTGGCCAACATTGTTCCAAAAGAGAACAACAATCTCTTAAATGGTCTAACATTACTCCTAGTTTTTATGGACCACAAATAAATCCAGAGGCTCTGTTTCGTTCCTACGCACAATCAAGTTATAAAGCTCTTCACATACCCCGAGTTGGGTTAATCTCAAGCCCCAGCTTCTTGGCCCTCCACCTACACCAATTTTTCCATTCCTTAACAAACCCCAGTTTTCTGGTCTCCCCCCTACACCAGTTTTTCCACACTTCAATCAGCCCCAAAGCTTCTATCCCGATCGCAACAAACAAAGCAAATACATTCAGCCTAATGAGTACTGGAACATCCCGCTGAGGAACCTCTATGACCCCTTATCAGGGCTGGCGTCTAACGATTGACCAGCCATTCCATCTTGGGTTACAGAGGGTAATTCAGATTGTACGGGTACTGCAGATGCCCCAGCTAACTCATTATGTTATGTTAAAACTCTAATGGATCAAGCAGCCCAAAGTGCTAAGGGGGGCTCTGCTTATTTGTGCGAGACTGATGATATGGATAGGGTACCCGTAATTATGTTATCTGCTGACCCAATTGTTGAGAGTGTTAAAACGGTGCCGGGCATAATTGTTGAGAGAGTGAATGGGGTGTTAGGTATTCAGGGTGGGTCCCATTGCACCTAGACTGACGACATAAATGGAGCTGCGCTTTTGCAAGAAGTAGTCGATCTCTTGAATAACGATCCCCACTCCTCTGTTAAAGATATATCCAGCGCCTCAGTACCTAGAAATGGTACTATCCTGGGTTGTTGGAATATAGCTGGTCTTGAGTCGCGCATTTGTATTCCTGATTGGATCAATTTCATACGTCAAGGTGACGTTTGGTCCTTTCAGGAAACCTGGGCACTCTTACCTCTGTTCCTCTCTGGCTACCTGAACTTTAGTAAACCAGCTATCAGAGGACATAGAGGTCGAGCTATGGGTGGCCTGTCAGTTTGGGTTCGTCAATATGAGGGTTTTAATAGTTAGCATTAAATCTACTAGTGGGATGAATATTTTGTTGATTAACATATATGCTAGGGGCGTCCAGGGTGGTAGGATTTCATCTGCCCTTTTCCGACTGGATGATTTCTTAAGTGATGCTCCGGTAGCTGGTCATATGGTTGTAATGGGCGATCTAAACACCTGTTTCGAACCATTGAGTTCGGATGATGGCCTCATAACAGAGGCACAGGATCTGGCCTGGGGGATTCCTCAACTTGACCTTCCCTCGATTAAAAAATGGTCTCAAGCGGCTATCTTTATTAAAGGGTTGTGTCTGGATCGGGGATTACGTGCTCTAAATGGTAGAGTATGTTCCGACAGGTTGGGCAAACACACCTTTAGTAATGGTAGACATAGTAGTCGTATTGACTATATATTATTGGATGTAAAACTGTGGCATGTGGTAGTGGATATGGAAGTAAAGTCACGTCCGGAAAGTGATCACGATCAACTGGTGGCGGAATTAAGGGATTTCAGCTTTTCAGGGCCGGTTAAATGCCTGCCCAAATTAGTTCAGGAGGCAGTTGTACTCACTAATGATATGAGGAGGGTACGCTGGCCAAAGATCTCTGTAGATGCTGAAGCACGCAAAACTATCAGATCTTTGGTTTCTAACTCCCTGGCCGTAATCTCTCAGTGTGATTAACAGGAGGAGATTAACACAATTATTACTGACACGCATACCAGCTTGTTCATGTCTTTAAAAAAACTATTCACAAAGTTGTTTCCAAAAGGGGTAATAGGGGGCCCACGAAATCCTCCAATTGGTTCAATGAAGAGTGCCGTCGGACCCATGTAGAACTGTTCAAAGCTTTAAAACTTAAGAATCTTGCTTTAATTAGGTCTTGTAGGAAGGCTTTTAATGTTGCTAAACGTTCTGCTAAGGCCAATTGCGATGAAGAACGATGGTCAACTCTAACTGAAGCATGTGGCTCTAGGAACATGCAACAATTTTGGCACCTACTTAAATGGGGCTTGTCCCAGGACGACCGTCCGAGCCCAGCCTCGGTGGACCAACAACAATGGGTTCGCTACTTTGAGGAACAATTTAGGTGCCCCAGTGATGCGCAGGAAAACATATGCTGGCCATTGTCGGATGACCCCTTAGAGTTTACGGTCAGAGATGTTGAAGTAGTTTTGAAATCTATTCCAAGGGGAAAGGCACCTGGTCCCGATTGCATTCCCGCCGATTTATTCCAACAGGATCATGACCTCTGGGTACCGTACTTAGTCCAGCTGGCAAATGCTTTGGCCACAGGTGCTAGGGTTCCCGAATCCTGGGCAGGTGCAGAAATCCTGCCTATTTATAAAAAAGGTGATTGGTCGGTTTCATCCAACTATCGGCCGATCAGTCTTATTGACGCGGTGCAAAAAATCACAGCCTGTCTTGTTCTTGCCAGGATTCAGGAATGGATAGAAGAGCATAATGTTTTAACCCCTCTTCAAGCTGGCTTCAGATCCCATGTGAGCACTCTAGATCAGGCCTTCCGCTTCATGCTTCTTTATTGGAAGACTGTTGTCTTGGGTAAAGGTAACCTATACGCAGCCTTCGTGGACTTGAGGTCTGCTTTTGATCTCGTCCCGAGGGCTGGGTTGTGGAAGTGCCTATTAGAACTGGGCATGCCACCCCCCCTTGTTCGTCTCTTGGTGAACCTACATGCACATACCTATGCCCAGGTCCGCTGGGGCAAACCAGGGGAGGTGACGGATAGGTTTCCTGTGGCCAAAGGTGGCAGGCAAGGGTGCGTGTTGGCCCCTACCCTTTTTTCCTTATATATTAACAGGGTTACCAAGTATTTTGAAAACCATCCCACGGACGCTCCGACTTTGGCCGGAATGAAAATTCCCCTGCTCATGTTCGCTGATGACACACGCCTGATTTCAAAAACCAGACAGGGCCTTCAACAAGCCTTGTCGAGGTTTGAGTTTTTCTGCAGCGAACATGAGCTTGAAGTGAATGTGTCTAAGACCAAATTTATGGTTTTAAGAGGTCACAATCAAATTAGTGCAAGGGTAACTATGGGGGGTACCCCATTGGAACAAACCAAGTTTTTTACTTACTTGGGTGTTACTTTTAGCGAGACCCTTAGTTGGTCCCACCAGGTTGAGCTTATGGCCCTAAAGCATTTGCAGATAGGTGGTGCGCTGATTAAAGAGCACAAAGGCTCCTTTACCCGGCCAATTTCACCACTAATTAAGATATATGGCTCAAAGGTTCTACCCTCAGTTTTATATGGGGCGGAGCTATGGGGCTTCAGCAAACTGGATCCCTTGAGATCAGCCCAAAACAAATTCCTCAGGATGGCAACGGGTCTGCCCCAGTCAACTCCGCGGATCCCGCTTTTATATGATCTTGTGTGTCAACCGGTGGAGGATCAAGCGAGATTCCGTCCTCTGGCATTCTGGCGACGTCTATGGACAACGCCGGAACTCCATTTTTATGCCAGGGCCTGCCTGGAGGTCAAAGATCGTCCTGGTTCCTCAAACATAGGCTGGTTTAAGGATTTAGGCTCTACCCTTTCCGCTCTGGGGTATGGTGATTTGTGGTCTGGTCCTGAATTAGCAACCTTTCCCTCCAAAAAAGACCTAAAATTGCACTATTGGGACTGGGTGGTTTATAATAGACACTTGAGTCTGTGTTCCAGCAATCTTACAAGTCTATTTATTGTTTTTAAAGACATATCCAAGCTTGAACAATATTGGGACATGATAACAAAGCCCCTGGATCGTAAATTATTCCACCAGTTCAGATGTGGCTCGCTGCCTCTAGGGGATTTCACTAAAAAGTGGGGTTCTGGCGGGACGGGGCACTGTCCAAACTGTCTTGGTCAAGGAGAAAGTGTTAACCATTTTTTGTTTGTGTGTCCTCTGTACACAGCCCCAAGAGCCAAATGGTTAAGCCCGGTTTGTAGATGCCTAGGTACCCGCTCGGCTGTCGAAGCAAGCAGAATTTTAAAAACTAACCTGACCCCAATAATAGTTGTGGGGGTAGCTAAATATTTGGGGTGGGCTTGGTTGCTTAGAACCAGGTTCATCAAAAGTAAATAGCTGGGGGTTTAATAATGTTTGCTTGCTTACCTGTTAATGACTAGTTCACTATATCTGATGCTCATTGGTAATTTATGTGGTAATGCCAATTTTGTACTCATTAATAGAAGCCTGTATAAGTAATTTAATATTGGTTTTAGATGTTTTTAATTATGTATTTACTGTATTTTACGTCTTTTATGATGCATCAATCGAATAAAGACTTCTTGAATTGAAATTGAAAAGAAATTACAGACTACCCTGTTTAGGAAAAGTACCGCCGGTAACAGTATCCTACATGCCCTCAGCAGTCACCCGGAGACTCTCAAGTGGAGCATCCCGTACGGTGAACTTCTGAGGGCAAAAAGGAATTGTAACACTGAGCTAGCATACCAACAAGAGTGCAACACCATGATGTCCCTTTCAAAGTGAGAGGATATCCGGATTGGGTACTTCGTAAGGCCAAAGAAAGAGCGGACGCAGTTCCCAGGTGTGAAACACTTACTGACAAAAACATCGCCCAGAGTGATGTAAACGAGAGCAACACACGTCTCATTCTTACGTACAATGCCGAGTCCAGCAACGTCAAAAGAATAGTAGCAAAGAATTGGAATATATTCAAATGTGACAACATCATTAGGGATGATATTCCAGAAAGACCTTTGATAACGTACAGGAAGGGCAAAAGCATAAGTGACATGCTGGTACGCAGTGACGTCACCACGTATTCGGCGGGATCTGGACATGGCCTCAAGGGATTTTTTCCTTGCGGCCAATGTAAGGCCTGCAAGAATAACCTCGACATTGACACGACCAGTTACAATAGCATTCGGAAAGAGATATCGGAAAGAGATCAACCAATTTCTTATGTGCAGTACCACCTTTGCAATTTACGTAATTGAATGCCCTTGTAAGCTTTGGTACATTGGCAGCACCACACTTACAGCAAAGAAATGGGTGTTGGAGCACTGCCGGGCCATCAAAAACAATGATGAGAAATACCCAGTAGCGCGACATTACAGGGACAAACACTTTTCTGATTCATCACAAGTGAGATTTTTTATCTTGGAACAGATCTTGAGAAATCCCAGAGGGGGCTACCGGGTGCTAAAACTGAGGCAAAGGGAATCAAAGTACATGGTGGATTTTCAGACAAAAGACCCAGGGGGTTCAACCAAGATGAGGAGTTAGCGATTCATCTTAGGGAGTAGTTTTTATTTGTACTTCCTGTTATGATGTTAGAGTCACACTCTTACATTTTACTTAGTGTATTGACATCACCTTGTTGGGTATCTGTGATCTATATGATATCCATGATTTACCTTCCTTCTCCCTCCTAGTATGTGGTTTACGTCTGTGATCCCTCCATTATCCCTTGCCTTCTTTCTTACCAGGACTCCAACTACCCCCTCCTCCACCCTCCCTCCCCCGTTTCCTGGGAGATATTTTATTCTATTCCCGCTATCTGTCTCTTTTCCCTCCTAGTTTTCTTCTTCATTGTATGAAAACATAGTGCACATGATTAAGTCAATTGTGATAATTTGTCACATGTTTTTATTGTCACCACAGTGATTTTAGTTTACATTTTGTTTTTTTCTTTTTTGACAGGAGAGAAGGAAGGGTCCCATTCACTCAATTCACAGATCACGGGCATTCCTACCCTTTTTGCTAATTAATCCCTGAGCACGTCACTGATGAGCATTTTTGGCACTGTACAGCATCACTTTTGAATGCATGTCATGTGAGCATCAGCGTGTCTGTTTTCAGTACCCATTGTATACTGACTTATGTGACAGTTTGGACCATGGGCAGCAACTATTAGTGGAATCCCAGTAGTGTGCATGCCCCGTGATATGAGCCATCGTTGGGATACGAGGGGAGATGGTTTGTGTTTGTATTTGACATTCCGACTGCTTTTCTATCTGGGCTATCACCGTCACAGGTCCTTTCATGCGATTGGTCCATTGTAACCCGGGACCGGGTTCGTGACACAACGTATTTTACGTAGTTACTGTCTAAGCTCTGATACAGCTGTTAACAACTTAGATGCATGTCCTTCTAATGTTGGTTGCTTAGATGTGCTGGCACTCTCTTTCAAGTAATTCATTACTGGACCTAATCGCACGTGTTGTGTCTGATATTGGGAATCTCGTGATTTTGCGTAAACCGAGAATTACATGTATTTTCATTTCATGTCTGACCCTCAATGATGTGCATATTGATTAGTTCCTGCATTAAGGATTCATTAATGTGGGAACCAGTTTTGCTTTCAATGTCAGTACCACGTATCGTATTTTACTTTTACAGTACTGTGAGGGCTGCTAGCCCTGCATCCTTTTGCTCACCATGTTTTGAGTCCATCTTCTATGTTGCCAACCTTTGGTATTCTGATTCAATAGCCTAATGTGTATCAGTAGGTTGTGAGCACTGTTTTCTTTAACGTGAACGAGGCTTCTTGGGAAGCCGAAACATGTCGTTTTTGGAAATAAACACCCTTGGAGCGTACGAAAACTTGCTTTGCAAAGGAACACGATATATATATATATATATATATATATATATATTACCTACTGGCGGTCGCCAGTAGGTATATATAGTTAGGATTTTTTCTCTATGGGATTTTTGAAAATTCTATGTCTAATAACTTTAGCGTTTGTGGACGGAATTGGCTGAAATTTTCAGGAAAATTGAACATTTTGTTTCTGAGCAGCCCCTGAAACTTTGGGGGGGTTTCGTCAAGGGGGGGCCGAGAAAAAAGGGGGGTCCCAAAACGTGTTTTTAACATTGAGTTTCCCATAGGGCGGTTGGCCTCACTTTTAGCCCGAACAGCTGAATGGATTTGCACGAAACTTGGCAAAATTGTAGGGACTGGTAGCCCGATGTGCCTTTGCTAGGTCTCAATATATGTGCTTCAGTGGATTTTGAGAAATTAACGTTCAAAAAAAGATATATATCTGTAACAGCGGACCGGGCAGCGCTCCGGTTCGCGGACTTTTCGCGGTACGGAGCTTTGTGAAGCGAAGCTGATTGGTTCTCCGGCGTCTGTGAACATTCCAAACAGTCCGTAGCGGCCGCCATCTTGTCTCTCGGTAGGATCGAGAGACAAGAGGAGGCCAAAGCGAAGGGACAAATGACCATAAGGGGGCATAGTAGATCCTCGCTGACCCCCTAGGTTTGATGTGGAGGTTTTAAAAGGGCCCCGCGGGGCAAAAAAAATAAATAATAATAATAATCGAACGGCTGAATGGATTTGCACGAAACTTGGCAAAATATTAGGGACTGGTAGCCCGATGTGCCTTTGCTAGGTCTCAATATATGTGTTCCAGTGGATTTTGAGAAATTAACGTTCAAAAAAAGATATATATCTGTAACAGCGCTCCGCTTCGCGTACTTTTCGCGTTACGGAGCTTTGCGAAGCTGATTGGTTCTCCGGCGTCTGTAAACATTCCAAACAGTCCGTAGCGGCCGCCATCTTGTCTCTCGGTAGGATCGAGAGACAAGAGGAGGCCAAAGCGAAGGGGCAAATGACCATAAGGGGGCATAGTAGATCCTTCCTGACCTCTTAGGTTTGATGTACCATTTTGCCAAGTTTGGTGTAATTCCGTTCAGCCATTCAGGCTGTAGACGTATGTAAATGTCCTATGGAAAATTGCATGGGGAAAACACATTTGAAAGTGTTGAAATTTAGAACCAATTAAAATGTTACTTTGATTTTGTATTTGTGTGTGATGAAAGTTAATTGGTTATGTATATATCTCAAATGAGAGGAAACCACAGCCATTTTGTGATACTACTGTCTGAGGTACATTTGTGAGGAATTTTTGGTGGTGAATTTCTGGTGTTTGATTTACACAGTACTAACACTTATCCTACTTTTAAAAAAGTGAGTTGTTAATTTGTAAGGGGAACTATGTTGTACACTTGAAGATAATTTGAAAAATGTTTTCTGTTATTTATTTGCAGTCCTTCTGTTATACTAAATACTTGATAAAGTTAGTTTTATATTATGTATTACTAAAAACGATAAATGAAAGTGATTATATTTTTCTGCAATTTACAGCAAGCAATTTCAAAATAAAATGGCTCACAATGAAGAGACCGTGGTAATTTCTTTTGAATTGTCCACTACATTGATTGAAATTGACAGCACCAATAATGAAATATTGTCACAAGGAGGAGATGACTTGAATGATTCGACTACATTGATTGAAATTAACAGCACCAATAATGAAATATTGTCACAAGGAGGAGATGACTTGAATGATTTTTTGGATCAATCTGTTGATGGCGAATTTATCGAATGTTTGGAGACCATAGAGTTACAAGAATCATCATTGCAGACTTTTAATGAGGAGATTCCAGATGAGATGATTGAAGAGGAAATTACTTATGAGGACATGTTACTAGTTCTTTCAAATTTAGAAAATTCAGAAGAATAAATTTATATTTAGAAATCAAAAATTGTTTGAGACATTATTCATTTTTATTTTTAATTTATGAGGTTGTAGCGAAGTGATTGTAGTATAAAATGAGACTTATAGTATAGAGTGCAACATTTTTATGTTACATGGTAAGTTTACTCATATTTACTGCCCTTCTCCCACTATATTATCTCCAATGTGTATTTGATATCTCTTCTTCATCTCCGGCCTCCTTTCTCTCACTGTGTGTCTCTGATGCATCTTATCGCTGCTATTTTGTGTAATTACAGAAGAGAGTAAAATAAAATAGTTCGGAACGTGAAAAGGGGGCAAAGTAGAGTACCCCTCACCCCCTAGGCCTTCTCAGGCGGTCCCAAAAGGATCAGTTTCTGCTTTCCTGAGAGATTATGGTATGAGTTCCATATACCACAATAATTTGCATTACAACATGCAAGATATATATCTCCTATTACCAACTTTTGGAGATATTCGCGCTAAGCGCGAATATCTCCAAAAACTAACACCTGCCCTGAGCAGTTCTTAGCCATGTTATCCAATGGGAGGTGGATAACATGGCTAAGAGCATTAGCTCGGTAATGCATGAATATCGCTGAGTTTTCAGCGATATTAATGCATTGCGGTCGTTTTTTATCGCATTTGCGATAAACCTTGATAATAGCAAGGTTTATCTTCGATAATTTCTGACGATGCTTAGCGGTAAAAAATTCGTTGGTAAGCATCGTTAGCGATAAATATCGCTTAACTTTGGTAATATGCACCAACGTCTGTTAACGTTCGATTCGAAGGAAATGAGGAAGTGTTGAAAAACATTGTTTGCGCCATCTTGCCTATTTTTGAAATGCCACACTTTTGTCGTGCACGGCAGCCATTTTAGATGCCTTGACCAGACCCACTCTCTGCACGCTGTCGATTCGTAGCATGGCTCCCCACCCTCGCAAGCATCTTCCCCAGGCACTGGTCACCCCTGCTCTCTGTGTTATGCATGGGCAATAAACCTCTCCCCATCTGCGCTGCTCTTCCCTGAGAATCACACTCTGTGCCCGCCCGACACCTCCCTTTCGCCCTATTCACTACCGCACCCTCTGACACTCCTCTTCCTCTGTGTCCGATTGTCCAGGCTATCAGCTAGCCCTGCAGATGTAGTTTATGGCCCCAGCTGTAAAGAATCAGCCCTCTTCAAAGGAGTTATAGTAGATCAAGGCCCACACCCGATGAGATTCGTCACACCACACGTGTTCCTACTATCTGAAAACCATCCTGTATTGTGATTGGGGAGGGGACCGAGCCTGAAGCGGAAGATTCCAGGGATGACTCTTTGTACATCAAAGTTTTTACATTTATGTGTCACATTAAAAATATATAGCACTCCAACAAAGTAGTAGGATTATAAAACTTTAATAACTTATAAATATATACAACAAAACAAAAACAGTAAAAACATTTAAACAACGAAGAGACCGTGGCAATTTCTTTTGAATTATCCAATACATTTATTGAAATTGACAGCACCAATAATGAAATTTTCTCACAAGGAGGAGATGACTTTAATGATTTTTTGGATCAATCTCTTGATGGCGAATTTATCGAATGTTTGGAGACCATAGAGTTACAAGAATCATCATTGCAGACTTTTCATGAGGAAATTCCTGATGAGGACATGTTACTAGTTCTTTCAAATTATGAAAATTCAGAAGATGTTGCCTGGGGGTGGGTCGTCAGTAGCAGTCTGTTGTGCGAATAGTTCCAAGGCAGCAGAACGCGCTGAAATCTAGATGGCACAAAGGTGATGTCTAGTAAGTTGCCGCCCAGCAAATAACGGCGTGGGGCGCCGCGGGGGTGAGTGAGTCCAGTAGGCACTACAGGTATTCTTACCGGCATTGCAGAATTACTGCTGGGGACAATGCCTGTGCTGTAGCAGGGTCACAGCAGAAACAAAAAGGATTCTGTTGAAGATGTTGTTGGTTTTCAATTTGAAAACAGTTCTGGTGTCAACTGCTATGCTAATGTAGTGGTTAATGTTTTGTTTTCTCTAGAAAATGTAAAAGAGGGGGAGGCAGTCCAAAGTTCTGGTAAAAGGGCAAAGGAAAGGATCGGTGGTTTGAACTATCAGTCAAAAAGGGGAGGGGGTGCAACAATTTTTCCTACCGGGTCACAGTGTGCTTTCACCGGAACTGAGGTTTGCAGGATTCTAGTAATTCAAAGTGAGGCTGGCGCCAGCATGGGAGCGCCGACGTCCCGCGGATACAGTTTCGTCACTCCACGGGCGATCATGGCAGTCATTCCCCATCGGGGGTGTCTGCGGGGGTCGGAGACTCCCGCGGCTCCTCTAGAATCTTCAAGGTCGTGGAGGACTACTGTGGTGGAGTCAACCAGTGACCGGGCCATTTCTTTATGCTCTTGCCACGTCGATCGCCATTTTGAGAGTTCGGTAGCTACTGGCGATCGCGGGGTCAAATGAGCGGACGGGCTCCACCCTGCCGGGCGAGACGTTGCAGCATCGCCACAGTGGAAGAACCCTTTTCCGGGCGCCTGGAGCGCTGAGGGTGCAGGTGGGAAGCCTCCACTGGGGAGGCGGGAGAGGCCTGTTCGCACCGTCTCTCCCTCCCAGTGCACCCCACGGCGTCTCGCTTGAGATTTGTTATGGCCGGACCAGGCGATGAGGACGAGAGGGGGGGGGGGGTCGGAGGCATGTGCAAGACATCCCCCCCCAGTGTTGTCGCAGCCATTATTCAAGAAAGAAGAAGTGTCCCGTCCGTCTTCGGGCCGGGCTTCCGGTGGATGTCGGCCGGACGCCCCTTGCTCTGGCCCCATGAACGAGTTCCTTGGTTTATCAGCTGCAGCCGGATCCCATCGGCCCCGGCCGTTGGTGGCCGGACTGGTAGAGAATGTGGCGGGACTACCTGAAACTGTCAAGGGCCACCGCGGCCGGACTGGGAGAGAGAGGGGAGGGTCGAGGACACGGACATTCCCCCCCCTGCAACTCTCCAGCGTTGTCAATCCCCCTGGCCGGGTCCCGCTGGCCTCGGCCTCGGCCTCTCCTCCGGCTACACCCTACGTGATGATCTCCGAGGCGTGGCAGCAGGACCCGCCTTATATGTGTTGTTTCCGGCTGGGCGTAGCCGAAAACCTGTTGCCCTTTGGAAGTTTCTAGAATGGGGCGGATGTCTGCTGACTTCTATCTTTCCCAGTTTGCCGTTATTTGGCCGTGGCAGGCGGTGGGACAGACACGTTTTGGGGCAGTGAGGGGCGATGTTTTCAGGTTTCTTATTACGGGCTTACTTCTAACGTTTCTTGTTTCTAGGACAATAATAGGTTTTATCATTACGTATTGTTATCGTTTCTTTGTTTGTTATTTAATAAAAAGTTCATCAGTGGCCTACTGATTTTCGTTTTCCTATTCTTTTCTTTCCAGGTTGTTTCATGCTAAAGTTTCTGTTAACAGGATACAGTGATCACTTCGTTATTATTGCATATGTCCTTTTCACTAGGGGTGCTCTCTTGTTGGGCCAGATATCTCTAGTAAATGGTCCGGGTGAAACAGGTGCATCAATCAGTGGGGAGTAGATAGGCATGACAGATTACAACGGGGGAGAAAGGTCCGCATTACCTACCCTTTCACTACTTGTAAAGATTTTCCTACGTTTATTTGCAAACAGGGAATACCTCCAAAAAGAACTAATTCCCAAACAGTCAATGTTCGGACAATCAATCAATCAATGAGGAATGAAATAGGTACGACGTGTTAAAGGCTTGCGTTACCTACCCTTCACTATCTGCAAAGGGAGAGAGAATATTCCTATTCTTCCTTGTTTGCAGGCAGAGAAGATCCTTAAGAGAACCAACTTCGAACAATTCAATGCTCGATTCAAACAATCAACAAGGGGTACTGTGAACACAAATGAACGCCGCTTATGTACATACACATTGCTATTTTCAACAGGTTGTTCCTAATGTTTCTATTTTAGCGAGGTCAAAAAGAGATCCCATTAGTGGCCTACTGATTTTGCTCGATTCCTTTTGTTTTTTTACACGATTTTTCGCTATCTGCAAAGACTAAACAGAGTATTGCGACTCTGTGCTTGTTTGTAAATAGAGAATGAACCAAAGAGAACAATCAATCAAATGGAGAGAGAAGCAGGCACGACGGATTACAACGGGGGCAAAGGCCTGCGTTAACTACCCTTCACTATCTGCAAAGAGAGAGTACTCCTAATAGAAATGAGGGGTGGGGGGCAGCATTCAAAGCAGATCAGTGTGCATAAACACGAAAATGTTTTTACTTACCACGTACTTGACATTCGACAGCTTATGATATTTGCTATTAAAAAACCATTGAAATTCACTGAAAAAACCATAGGTTATAGACCATATATAGTTAGGAATTAGCATTTACAAAACCTTGAAAATTCACTGAAAAAACCATAGGTTAGAGACCATATATAGTTAGCTGGACATTTTATTGACATAAAACCAATGAAATTCCATATATAGTTAGTTGCACTAACTATATATCGCGCACCCGCAATCCACTGCTGATGATGTCACATATTACATCATTCATGACATGGTCAGTGACATCACTGATGACATCACTGATGACATCTCAAATGACATCACTGATGACATCACTGATGACATCTCATTTGACATCAATGACCACATCACTGATGATATCATTCATGTGACAATACAATGCATCTCCTCACATTTTAATATAACCTCTGTTTCACCCAGTGTTAAATACAGAGTATAATTTTTGAAACCATTGACACACCAATACTAGTTACTACGTACGCACTCACTGATTGCTACGTCTACACACACCTTCACTCATTCACCCATACAATCATTCATACATACAATCACTCATCTTTACAACACTATCATATGCACTCATACACCTATACAGACACTCACAGTCTGCCACTCATCCATGGAGTTACTCACACACCTAGTCAGTCCTGTAAAGAATCAATGACACTTCCATTTTCTTGTCTATACAGTTAAACATAGAGCACCTTACATTTTCAAACATATACTAACACATACTTACCTTCTTATACAATCATTGATACAAGTACACATTGATCTGCACAGAGTCACACACCTCCCAGCTAGCCACACACACACTCAGTCTCCCATACAAATACTTGGGCAATCAATCAATAACCCATATAGTTACTCATATAGCTACTGATCAACACATGCAGCAGTTTACAGAACAACAGACATAATGATGCACAAATTAAGACAGTTTAGTCACTAACCCATGCACTCAGTGAGACACATTTAATCACTCACTTATACAGTCAGTCATGCACCTACTAAATCCTTCGTCCAGACACTTACACATCCACTCATTCTTCAATATGTAAGACATATTTAAACTTTACAGAAACAAAAAATCACTGGATGTTGTTATCAGTGATGTCATCAGTGATGTCATTTGAGATGTCATCAGTGATGTCATCAGTGATGTCACTGACCATGTCATGAATGATGTAATATGTGACATCATCAGCAGTGGATTGCGGGTGCGCGATATATAGTTAGTGCAACTAACTATATATGGAATTTCATTGGTTTTATGTCAATAAAATGTCCAGCTAACTATATATGGTCTCTAACCTATGGTTTTTTCAGTGAATTTTCAAGGTTTTGTAAATGCTAATTCCTAACTATATATGGTCTATAACCTATGGTTTTTTCAGTGAATTTTCAAGGTTTTGTAAATGCTAATTCCTAACTATATATGGTCTATAACCTATGGTTTTTTCAGTGAATATATATATATATTCACTGAAAAAACCATAGGTTATAAACCATATATAGTTAGGAATTAGCATTTACAAAACCTTGAAAATTCACTGAAAAAACCATAGGTTATACACCATATATAGTTAGGAATTAGCATTTAAAAAACCTTATTTTACTCCCACAAAACCATTGAAATTCCATATATAGTTAGTTGCACTAACTATATATCGCGCACCCGCAATCCACTGCTGATGATGTCACATATTACATCATTCATGACATGGTCAGTGACATCACTGATGACATCACTGATGACATCTCAAATGACATCACTGATGACATCACTGATAACAACATCCAGTGATTTTATGTTTCTGTAAAGTTTAAATATGTCTTACATATTGAAGAATGAGTGGATGTATAAGTGTCTGGATGAAGGATTTAGTAGGTGCATGACTGACTGTATGAGTGAGTGATTAAATGTATCTCACTGAGTGCATGGGTTAGTGACTAAACTGTCTTAATTTGTGCATCATTATGTCTGTTGTTCTGTAAACTGCTGCATGTGTTGATCAGTAGCTATATGAGTAACTATATGGGTTATTGATTGATTGTCCAAGTATTTGTATGGGAGACTGAGTGTGTGTGTGGCTGGCTGGGAGGTGTGTGACTCTGTGCAGATCAATGTGTACTTATATCAATGATTGTATAACAAGGTAAGTATGTGTTAGTATATGTTTGAAAATGTAAGGTGCTCTATGTTTAACTGTATAGACAAGAAAATGGAAGTGTGATTGATTCTTTACAGGACTGACTAGGTGTGTGAGTAACTCCATGGATGAGTGGCAGAGTGTGAATGTCTGTATAGGTGTATGAGTGCATATGATAGTGTTGTAAAGATGAGTGATTGTATGTATGAATGATTGTGTGGGTGAATGAGTGAATGTGTGTGTAGACGTAGGACTCAGTGAGTACATATGTAGTAACTAGTATTGGTGTGTCAATGGTTTCAACAATTATACTCTGTATTTAACACTGGGTGAAACAGAGGTTATATTAAAATGTGAGGAGATGCATTGTATTGTCACATGAATGATATCATCAGTGATGTGGTCATTGATGTCAAATGAGATGTCATCAGTGGAGTCATCAGTGATGTCATTTGAGATGTCATCAGTGATGTCATCAGTGATGTCACTGACCATGTCATGAATGATGTAATATGTGACATCATCAGCAGTGGATTGCGGGTGCGCGATATATAGTTAGTGCAACTAACTATATATGGAATTTCAATGGTTTTGTGTGAGTAAAATAAGGTTTTTTAAATGCTAATTCCTAACTATATATGGTGTATAACCTATGGTTTTTTCAGTGAATTTTCAAGGTTTTGTAAATGCTAATTCCTAACTATATATGGTTTATAACCTATGGTTTTTTCAGTGAATTTCAATGGTTTTTTAATAGCAAATATCTATAGCTGTAAAATGTATTCTTATTTAAATCCAAAAATATATTTTATATGTTTATTAATAATTTTTTTTAAATATTTTTTTTGTTTCGCTCCTGGTCCGCGGACCGGGAAGCTTCCCGTTAGCTCAATTTGATGCCGCGACCCGGTCCGCGAACCGGTAAAAAATCAACATAGTGACGGTATCGCGTTGCCGCGTAATGCGTCTTATGATGTACTGCGTTAGCGCACCCGGAAGTGCCCCGGGGCGCGGACCGAGGCGCGAAACGCAGCTCCCCGGAAGCGATCCGCGGCGCTTCGCGAAAACGCGACGTATCGCGTTGCCGCGTAATGCGTCTTGTGACGTACCGCGTTAGCGCACCCGGAAGTGTCCCGGGGCGCGGACCGGGGCGCGAAGCTTAGCGACCCGGAAGCTAACCGGGGCGCGTTCCGCAGCGCGTAACATGAGCGTGAGAGGTCATGTGACTTGTTAATAAAACTTTTCATTGGTTCATTTCACTTTTGGTTTCATAATGATGTAAGGCTAGGTCAGGTGACCTACAAATAACACTTTTCATTGGTTGAGAAGTATTGTTTTTCCCAAATGATGAAAACCCCTCCTTCTTTCCTCACTCTGACTTTCATCATTGTGAGAGGAAGACCTATTTTGCTTGTTGGAAAATGGCTTCATTGGTAGCTTCAGCTGGTGGACCCCCACCACCACCTCCACCTCCTCATGGGAAGAGAGGACCACCTCCCCAGGTCATTACCAACACTGAGGAGGAAGATGAAGAAATGGATGAGGAGGGAGAAGAACCACAGTTCTTAGAAGAGGTGCCCCGGGTTTCCAGAAAGAAAGCCAGTTTCATCTGGCAGTTTTATTCGATCCCTCGTGGCCAAAAAAAAGTCAATGCGAGGTATGTCACCTGCCGCATATGCAAAGAACAATTGTCCAGAGGGACGGACAAAAAATATAGCTATGGAAATCACACAATGCACAGGCACATGACAAGGAAGCATCCACTAAATTACAGCCGGGCGGAAATAAGGGATATGCTTGACAATCCAAGACCAACTCCTGTGGCCAGACCAACAATACCGATTTCTCTAACACCAGAAGAGGCACGGGAAACTGTGCCAAATATTCAAGAAAATTTTGGGCACATGATTCACTTATGTATGCACTGTCGTGCATTATTAGCTTGTGGCAACATGAGCATCAATGCACTCAACCTGGCGTATGAACACCATGATTGCCCTAACCGCCCCCAGTAATTTTTTTTTGCTCCTGTTGAGCCCTTTTCATCGCCTGTTTTTTGTTGTTTCCCCCCCCCCAAAAAAAACCAAAAAAAATATAAAATCGTTCAAAAAATACAAAAAAAACAAAAAATGTTCAAAAAAAAAAAATATATAAAACAACAAAAATATTAAAAAAAAAGTTCTTTTCAGAACTACCTCCCCTTTCAAAAAAAATTGCTAGAATGTTTAGCACTCTGGCAAGCTCTATTTCTTTTGGTTCGCTCCCGGGTTAGCTTCCCGGTACGCGGACCGGGAGCTAACCAAAAAAAAAAAAAAAGTGTAAGTATAAGGAAAGTAAACAGAGAGTGATGTTAAAAGAAAGACAGCTATAGGGAGTAAAGAAGAGATACTGTTTAATAGATCTATTTACCGAAGAAAAGACAGAAGAGGGTATAATTGTGAAAAACAAAATAGATAACGAAGTGAAAGAAAAAAAAAGAGAGTATAACATTAACAAAGAAGAGTTTCTTGGAGAATGTGAGTGAATGTTCAAAATAAGATTAAA
This sequence comes from Lissotriton helveticus, assembly GCF_964261635.1. Lineage (NCBI taxonomy): Eukaryota > Metazoa > Chordata > Amphibia > Caudata > Salamandridae > Lissotriton > Lissotriton helveticus. The sequence goes on along the minus strand of NC_136057.1, from coordinate 687,123,246 downwards.
ACATGAGGAATAACAGAGAGAAAAAATAGAAAACAGAAAACAAAAAATAACAGAAAAAGATTAATTGAAACAGCAAAGAAATGTAAGTAACATAGAGCCATATCATCAACATAGGCAATAAAAGTTTTGCAGCTTTTATTGGCAGAAATGTGTCGCTAAAGCTGCTTTTGTGGCAGAAAACTGCCGCTAAAACCACTTTTGCACCAGTTTTCTGCCAATAAAAAGAGCAATAATTTTATTGGCTGTGTTCATAATATTCCCCTTAGTGTGCTTCAACTACACAGAGAAAGCATTATGAACAAGTAGTGATAGAGTGATCAGTCAAAGACACTAGGAGTAATAGAGACGGAGTGAGTGAACAAGATTGAGGAACTATGAGAAGAGAGGGACTGAGGAAAAGAGTGGAAGGAGTTGAGTAAGTAGGTAATAGAGAAAGGAATGAGGAAAGTAGCAAAGGCAGGAAACTGAGGGTTAAAGAAATGAAGCTGTGGAACTAATAGTAGGTGAATGTGATAGAAATGTAACGAAAAGAATACAAAACATTTACCTTATAATTGTCGTTAAATTACTCACTTTTTGTTTTTATACTTTCAATCTGTGAAAGAGAGAACAAACATTTGAAAAATATTAAAACATGTATTTAAAAATTAGAAAAGACAAGGGAAAAGATTGAAGGACAAACAGTTTTTCAACAACTTTGACACTTACAGAAGCTTCTGCTTCTCCAGGCCCCCTACACAGTCCTAAAGATATACATTTTAAACTAACAGTATCTTGATGCAGATGAAGTGAGGCCTATCGTAAAACATGGTGCATCTTTTGCATTGCTGTTGTTTCAGAAAAGTGTCGCAAGACACTAACATTTTAAATAATTGCTTCAGGATGCCAATAAGATGTCTACTATCCAGAGGTTTGTTTGAGGTGAGGCCTACTCAGGGTTGCAGATGAGATTTACACTTGTTGAAGAGTACAGAGGAGATAATACATGTGAAGGTCTACCAATGAAGTGAGTCATGTCCACTGCACTCTTGAACAAAGTCCAAACCTCCTATGTTTCCCTGGACAGACCTAAACTTGATCTGCACAATGTGATTCGTAATGATAGGAAACACAGGTGATGTAAATGAAATACGTGCAATTTATTTTGCTCATTTCACAATCACATCACTTGTGTTTCCTTTGCTTAGGTATCTCATTGTGCAGATGTAGTCCAGCATATGAAAGAATACGCAGAAGTGCAGCACTGCATGCAACAACTTTGACACTTACAGAAGCCTCACCTTCTCCATGCCTCCTACACAGTTCTACATATACATCATAAATGCAAACAGTACAGAATTAATTATACATGTTAAATGGTTTATTTTTGCTGTTCTCAGAATGTATCAAAATTCACTAAAAACAGTGACTTGAAGGTATTCATCATATAACGGCGGGGAAAAAAAAACCACAATCAAAATGATTGTGTTTAAAAAACCCATACAACATAAGAAATCAAAATTCAGAACTCCTTAAAGTTAACTTACTTTCCATGACGTCCAAGGATGTCCTATGAACAGCTTACACTCTTTTGTGCTGTTATTACTTTCAGCCCGCCACTTTCTGAAAGAAAATCTCCATCGTTTTTAAAAACACGTTACATGCAATAAATGACTTCTTGCTCTCTACCACAAGTTTCCACAAGGCCAAATCTGGTCAGAGCCATTTATAACTCTTGGATTTCTTGTAAGCCAATCCCGTCATTTGGCATTTCCGCAACTTTCAGAATTAAAATGTTGAAGATCATTTTCACAATCCTGGAATAGTAATATCTTCCCCTTCTTGCTCAGTCATGTTCTACATTTCCTATGACACTGATACTGCTTACTATGAAGCAGACTTACACTACCTCTATGACTACTACAATTATTTAATTCTCTACATCACTTTCAATCACAAAGCAATGTAAAACAGTAGACAGCGTTGCAGACTTACATTCCCTCTACTCTATGTTTTGATTGGCTGCTTCAATTAGCTTATAAAAAGAAATAGTTTTTCTGAACTCATTCAAAGTGCATGTATTTCTCCATGACGTCCAGTGTTATGGTAAAAAGTTATGTCTCTGTACTACACTTATCCTCAAGGCCAAATTGTGTAGGAGCCATTAGAACCTCTTGAAATTCCACAGAGCACATCCCAAGATTATTTCCCTAAAATTTTGGTTTTAAAAACACCAGGTAAGAGTTTTTAAGGTCATACGGCAATTTTTTTTTGAAAATTAAAACAGAATCGTTGCAGAATGACCAGCCATTTCTAGACTTTAAATAAGCTGTGTAATGTCCTGATGTTATTGAAGGGCCGTCATGATATATAATTGCTGCAGTTACAAAAGTCCTTCCTGATATTGACAACTGCGAAGCTACAAACTTTTTAATTAAAGTTGTCAATTTTGTTCCATCAGGCCTACATCGTTGGAACATTAAAATGACATACTGGCCATATGTTCGTATAAATAATGTTGACATCATTTCAGATTTACATTGGCTACACTCCATGTTGTGATCAGCTGCTTTTACTAGCTTATTAAAGGAGACTGATTTACTGTCTGGCAAAGTTAAATATATAAATCTTTCTGAGTCTACACTAGTAGTACTTGATACCATACAGTTCTCGCAGTCATGCTGCCATTGATAAGAAAGCCCAAACAGCTGATCTACATCTACACCTTCAGCATGCAATACATCAAGCATATACATTAAAAACTCCTGACAATCTTGCTGAATATTTTGAGAGAATTGTGTTTGGCCTGAACATCTGTCTAACAGATTTCGAATTTCAGACACACTTTCTATGTTTCTTCTATCAGTGCTACATTTCTCTAACACAGAATTTAACAAACTGCAAAATCTTTGATCAGAATTGACCACAATCTCTTCTTTTACATTTTCTAGAGAAAACAAAACATTAACCACTACATTAGCATAGCAGTTGACACCAGAACTGTTTTCAAATTGAAAACCAACAACATCTTCAACAGAATCCTTTTTGTTTCTGCTTGTAATTTTAGGTTCATCGACTTTTCGTCTTTTTGCTACAACCTCCCCAGTATTGGTCACATTTGTTCGTTTCCGGCCTACCACACGTTTCTCAAACAAAGGATACTGAGGCAAATGTGGCGCATACTCTCTTCTTAACCTATTGTATTCCTTAACACAATCTAGATCCGCACAAATGTTTGTGACATCACACTCAATCAAGTACAATCCCGATAAAGTTCTAACTCGTGACAATGCCACGTATGCCATACCCTCCTTGAACACAGAACTGCCAATATTCACCAATGCACAGTCTACACTTAAACCTTGAGATTTATGGATTGTCACCGCATATGCCAAGCAAACAGGAAACTGCTTACGGCGAACATATAAGTCTTTTACAAGCAAAAATCTAGCAGAGCACCGACCAATTAGCTGTACTTCCTCAATGCCATCAAATTTAATTTTTAAAAATTCAATTCCATCTCTATTTCTGTATTTTACAAAATCAACAACATTACCCATTGATCCATTTACCAGACCTCTTTCAACATGTAAATTCCTTCTTAAAATTATACGGCAGTTCAAGCACACATTCAGAGTCTTTTCAAAACCTGCAGTTTTAGATATACTCTTCTCTAATGAATCCAATTTTGTTTTCAGATTCTCAGACAAAATAATTGTTGATCCCATATGCTCTACTCTGTCAATAGCTTCCAGTTTCACAATCTCTTGCTTTTCTAAATGCAAAATTTTGTTGTTGAATTTGGCACATTCTGCAAGAGTTGGCATCAAACATATTCCAGATTTCTTATAAGTAATTTTCTGAAAAATATTCTCAGGCACAACATCTTGTTCTGGATATAAATTTGACAGTAATCGTGCATGTAAAGCTTCTTTCCCATGCTCGGTCACTTTTCCAATTCTAACATCTTGTAGAATAGTCTTGTAAACTTCATCCTTCGCCTGACGCATATTTTCATGCAGTTCAGCATAATTGAAGTTTAACCATATATTGACGTTGCCAATGCTGCCTAGGCACTTCCTGGTATCTTCATGCGTGAGCATTTTGAACACAGGTTGCCCTTTCACTGGTGTCAGCTGCAGAAGATCTCCGAAAACAATGATGTGTTTGCCACCAAATAACACATCATACTCTGTTTTGAGAACTTCTTGCATCCTCAAATGCACAAAGGCAAGCATGACATTGGAAACCATGCTTACTTCGTCAATGATAAGAAGTTTCATTTTCCTCAAGATTCTTGAAACTTCAAAACAAGCATCTCCAGATAGCTTGTGATATTGTAATTTGTTGTCATGCTCCACTGGCAGCATCAGTAAACGATGTAAAGTAATCCCTTTAATGTTATGTGCTGCCAGTCCAGTTGGAGCGGTGACAACACAAGACAGCGATGACTCTGTCCTTTCCTGCAAATAGCATGAAATTGCTTTAATGAGGAAACTTTTTCCAGTTCCCGCTTCTCCACTCACGTACAGTCGGACAGGCTTCAACGACGTACATGAGCATTCTTTCTTGTCATGACTTAATCCATGATCAATTTGCATGGTAACTTCGTCATATATTTTCCTCTGCTCAACGTTGAGTTGTCTTTCCAACTCTTCTAAGTTAACCGCATCCTCCTGAGCATGTGCCATGGCTCTTTCCACTTCATTCATGGCAGTGGCAGCTTCATTTTCGATAACAGGTCCTCCTAGTGGATCCTGACTCAATGAAGCAGAACTCTGACTGTCCTGAGAACTGTCTCTGGCAATCTCGGCTGCAATCGTTGCTTCCTGCTCAATTTCCGCATTCAACATTTCTACATATTTGGGAAAAGCAGGACATTCTATGGTCTCCTTGGCGGCATTGAAAGAGTCTTCGTAACAGAGGAAATCTCCAAGCAGTTCCTCTTCTGCACGCCAAGGCTTGAAAAGTTGCAAAAGTGCTAAATAGAAAAACTCCTTTTTTTCAGGAGATTCGCCACTCAATTTTCGATGGTTTACCAAGTGGCATTTTCTTTGCTTGACCAGACATCCCTCACTTCCTATTACAGCATACACTCCTTTCTCAGTATCTTCTTTGATGTTCCTCTTGAATATGTAATTTTGAAGAACCTCATACAGACAAACATTGTCGAGGTGACTGCTTCTATTTGGATAATATGTATCCAACATGTTGGTCTTCAAAATGTCGGTACTGTTTGGCTCCTTTTCCGCCAAATACTCAATTTCCCGCACAGGTTTGAGAACTCGATTACGCGTTGCAGCAAGACCAAGACTCGCCCAAACGATACTCCTGGACTTGGCATAGAGACTTGCTGAAGACAACCGGTCAGAGCATTCGTAAGCTCCAATTTCTCGATGCGACAACATCTTCAGACTGAAACTGTACAACTTCTTGCTGAGGCTCTTTTCATGGGAAATGTCCTCCCACATATCCTTCAATTCTGTCTTCTCTTTTTTGGTGATGTAAGACGTCACATACCGAGCCACAGCCATACAGTTATCAGCCACAAACTGTATATCCATGTTAGCATTCCACATGGACAAAATCACCGGGTTGTAGTCGTTGATGTACTTGGACTCTTCGTTCCTCTTCAAATTGTATGTGTTTTTAGGTGATTTCTTCATGACATTATGTCGCAGCGAAGACATCAAACTGTTTACTCTTCCTTTAGAAATCACCGGTCGTGGAAAACCGAAACGACATTTGGTGTAGAACTTGTCCTTGTTTCGGAATTTACGACGGCAGTACTTTCCACATCGATGGCTTTGGAAACGCAGAACTTTTTCTCTTAGGCTTTTCTTCTCCTTTGCGTTTGGAACAGCACACGTAGAATACTGTTGGATGAAACTCATCACTGAGTCTTCTGGATCCGTTCCAAATTTAGGTGCATCCTTGATCCACAGCAACATATGTATATGAGGAGCACCTCTTGCTTGGTACTCCTTTCTCCAGAAGAAATCCAACACCTCTCCAAGAGGTGGATTCTTCTTATTCATGATGAAAGACATCATAGCTTCAAATCTATGATTGAAGTACCTACATACATTGACTGGATCCAAAGAGCACAGTTCTCCGGGTGTCTTTAATTCGATGTTATCTACGTTAGCATTTGCCTCTCGTAGAAATTCAAGTAAGTCTTCCCAGCCATACTCGGCACAGCTCAGAGTGAGGAACCATGTGGGAGTACCTAAGTTCCTCAGCATACATTTTAAATCACCATGACGACGGTACCAGTACTCATTAGTACCACGCTGACACGCCATGAGATTAATCAGGTGAGAATCCAAAATACTGTCTTGGACATTGACTTTATCCATAAAGTCACTTGCCGAGATGTTTTGCATGTGTATACCACTTTTCAAGATGTGGTTCACTGCATATGACAGTCCAGACAGATCGCTTTCAAACAGGAGATGAAACAAATAGGGAATGCATTGTCGAAACCTAGCATCTCCTGCATACAATCGCAAAGTCCGGTATTCAGAAGCAGGAATTTGATGAGGTCGCTCATCATATCTTCCTCCCTGACCTGTTGGAAAAAGCTGTGGGAAACACCGAGCTTCCAAACTTTCCTCCCAAACACTAATGGGACTCCCTTTGGCTTGTTTCATTTGAAACAACTCAATAGCATTCCCCATGACTTCCTTGGAATGCAAAGGATGAGCACTATAATGTTCATATATTTCTTCACTAGTAGAGGGTTCTACTTTCTCAATTTGACCAGCACACAAATCGCTATCCTCTTCCTCACTTACTTCCTCTTCTGCAACATATACATTCTTATAGTATTTATTATTTTTTTTCAAATACAATGTTGCCTTTTTAACTTTCCTAACATCTACTAAATCTTGCCATATTTTCTTATTCTTTGTCGGAACCCCATTAACTAAGATAACCAGAGGTTCCTCTTCCACTTTTTCTACTCCAATTGTGTTAATGTTTTTCTTCAAATCTAGAGGCAAATAAACAACTCTTCCCTTTAATCCTCTCTGTAAATCTGATGGAGGCAATTTCCCTGTCTTTGGCTCCATTCTTACAATAGCCTGAAAGGGATGGATACTTTGAATCAAAATAGATTCATAAGTATTTAAATCCTTCAATTCAGAAGGAATCTCAACCAATTCCAGATTATTATGAACTGCTCTAGCAGGCATCTGGTTTTGATTTAATTTGCAACAACAATAAGTACACACACGTTGATCCAATCCCAAATCAAAACAATTTTCTACCATCAAGTATGTTGCGAAATCCTTCCATTCACTATTATTTTCCCTTTCACTTTTTGCATATAAATCCACTAACTTAGTCTGATTCTTATAATAAGTGCGTCGACAACACACACAAGTGAATTAGGCCTCTCACTTGATTTCACCTCAAACGTCGCAATTTCCCTCTGGAAATTATCTGTACTGGAAACCTGTACACTATCTTCCACATGACCCTCTTCTTCTTGCTCAATTTCAACATTCTCCTCTTTACTTCCAAAGTAACAAAACTCAATTTCTTCACATATATTCTTCACATCTATTTCAGAACCATGCAAAAGAGCAGCGCATAATTGTTTAAGCATAATTGCTGGACTCTTAGCATAATACAACATTCTAACTAATTTCCTCACTTTATTATGATGCACTGCTAGCATCCTGAAATGAAGAAAAACACTCTGGCATACTCTCCTGGAAAGACAAGCCAGTGAATGACCATGCAAACCTGTCACTTCTCTTACTCTGCAAGGATCTAATTCTTGCAACAACCTTATTTTCTGCTTCAAACTTTTCTTATTAAATGACCGTACAAAATCACAAAGCAAATTGATGGAATCCTGTCGCACACTGCAAATACTACTACACTTCCAGGTGTACACAGGACCCTTAGCACATCTTCCTAAAACCTCATTACCTAACACCTCTTCTGCCTCTGTTGTCACAAGTTTTTCTTTTTCAACTGGACAACCATCTTTCACTTCATAAGCACGACCACTGGTGTCAACTGCATGCACCAAATCATTATCCTGGAAATAACTCTCCTCATTAAAAAATGCCTCACAGCTTGAACTATGCATCCATTCTCCAGAAAAAACTTCACAAAAATTACTACGATTAACTATTCTCTTCCATCTACTATTTCTTTTGAAATCATAAATTGCCTTGTTTAGCTTCCTAATTCTATTGATTATCAAAATAAATAACTTACGTTTAATTTCAAATGCCTGATCAATAACTTTCTCAACTTTTTTTTTTCTCTTATAAAAAACCAGTTTCTGTTGACCTTTCTTAATATTTTTTAACAAATTGCCAATTATCCTGTTGCGGAACATTCGTTTACGAATCTCCCTAAACTGTTGTTTCCTTCTACTATCATGCACAGAGTTATCTCTTGCTCTAGCAGTAACATTTTTAATTGGCCTTTCCTTTCCATTTGAATTCCTTCTCGTTTTATGGACTGAAACATTTTCTGTAGTAATATTTTTTTTACTACACATATTTCTTAGGAAATATTTTGTGCTCTTACCCGGTGCTTTCTTCGTGACTTGACAAATCTTTTTGTTAGAGGACTGCTGCTTATTTTCTTTCACCTGCTGTCTTTGACGTTTTGCAGCCTTTCTCTGTCTTTCTATTGTTGGCATGGTGAAATCTTGAAATGATCTGCAGTTGAATCTGTGGTAAAATATAATAAAAAATGTTATTAACCATTATTACCAAACAGTAAAACAATAACAGTGATCAAAAACTTAACACACTACTTGACATTTTAAATAGAAGATTTTTTAGTCCTTGCAAATTTACAATACAGAAATAGCAGAAAAGAAATGACATTTATATTTATGTTACCTGTGCTATTTTATATGTGAATCTGATCTAATTTTATGAGCATATTTTAATATTTTATTGAAGACACTACACATAACCTGCTTTTGAAGGTGTCTTTATTTTTAAATTAAACGGTTTAACTTTTTACTTTTTATTAACTATAAATTTTAAAAATAAATGTTTATATTTCCATAGGCTCAAGCAGGTCAGCTTCCCATCCTATGTCATATAATTCGGACAAATCTGCATCTTCATCACGCTCTTCTTCATCCTCAGGATTTAAATCATCCAAGGGATCAACATCCACTGATGTTTCAATTACAAGTTCAATGATGAGGTCAAAATCAACTGATTGCAGATTGTCGCTCATGTTGAGGTTGTCTTTATCTTTAAAGAAAGATAACAACAATGAGATGTTGCAGAGTAAGAGACAAATCTCAGAGATTATAATAGTAAAATTGTTTAACAAGAGTAATATTTTGCAGCTATTATTTAGCCATGTCCAGCAATGCTGAGCAGGTGAAGACTATGTCTAAATTTTCAGTGAACAGGACTCATTTCTTCTTAACCTTGGATAAGCCTCACCGACTCTGTGTGTCCTGCACATACTTAAATGTAAAGGGGCAGATTTATGTTAAATGGCACATCCCCAGGCATGCACCAGTTAACGTGCACCACTACTCTGCCACCCATGGTGTGCCGTATTTACAATCAGATAGGAGAAAGCTTCGTCAAAACCCTGCGCCTGCTTTAAGCAGGCATAGGTCTTGACGCAACATTGTGGAGATGGGGCACCCCTGAGCCTTGCTTGAGCTGCATCGCACTTGCGATACAACTCCAGCAATCACTACCTTTACAGCACAGATACGTCACGCATCTGTGCCATTTTTGCCCCATGATGCCCCGTATTCTAAATGCAGCACACCATGGGTGGCGGAACAGCGGCGCAGGATGACTGACACATCCCTGGTGATGCACCAGTCATCATAAATCTATCCCTAAGCTTCTTATCTTGTTACAGATGAACCGCCATATGTAGCATGAAACTATTTTGCATTTCCTAAATAGCGAATTTTAAGGAATAAATAGCAATTCTTTACCATTCCTAATTTGCAATGAGCAAATTGCTAATTTCAAGTTACCCATTCATTTCCATGGGCTAGGAGGCTCATAGGAATGAAGGTTTAATTTGCGATTAGCAATTTGCTCATCACAAATTAGGAATTTTTCCAAGGGTGCAGGGGTGTCTCAAAAACACCCTGCTGCACCCCTGAAAAAGAAATTTGGGGGCATATGGCACACATACATGCCCTAAGGGCATGTGTTGGCGTCATATGGCACCTTTTGTTTTTTTGAAAAAAAGCTTTTTGAAAAGAATTCACAAATTACCACCAATTTACCACAATAGTTTCCAAATCCTTAATGTCATTTTTTACATATTTTTTGTTTGATACATTGCATTTAAGTAGTCACAAAATTTGCAAATCCTTCAGTGCAATTGCAAAATAAGGAATAGCAAATTTTGCTACTCCTTATTTTGCATCAAACTTGTTTGATACATACCATTTGTCTAATTAACATTTGCAAAGGCCGAAATTCGTAGAATTTTGATCTTTGCGAATGCTAATTAGCTTAATACATATGGCCCCAAGTGAGGCCTGTCTTGCGACATGGTGCATCTTTTGCATCACTGCTGCATCGGTTTCATGTGGTACGTTTTTTTTACACCATGACATATCTGCCTAAATGCATCAATTTGTAATGTTGTCGCCTCATAGCAAATCTTTTGCACCGCCGCTGCATCATAAAAGTGACGCACAGTGGCACAAAAGAGGCATACACCTATCATAAATCTGTCCCTAGCATTTTAAAAGATTAATCCAGGATGACGATAAGGTGTGGCCTATCCAGAGGTTTGTTTAAGGTGAGGCCTACTCAGGATTGCAGATTAAAGTTACGCTTGATGAAGAATACAGAGGAGATAATACATGTAAAGGCCTACCAATGATGTAAGTAATATGCACTTTATTGCGCCAGTCATCATAAATGTATCCCTAATCTTCTTATCTTGTTACAGATGAACCACCATATGTACCATCAAACTATTTTGCATTTCCTAAATAGCAAATTTTAAGGAATAAATAGCAATTCTTTACCATTCCTAATTTGCAATGAGCAAATTGCTAATTGCAAATTAGCACCGCCGCTGCATCATAAAAGTGACGCACAGTGGCACAAAAGAGGCATACACCTATCATAAATCTGTCCCTAGCATTTTAAATGATTAATCCAGGATGACAATAAGGTGTGGCCTATCCAAAGGTTTGTTTAAGGTGAGGCCTACTCAGGATTGCAGATTAAAGTTACGCTTGATGAAGAATACAGAGGAGATAATACATGTAAAGGCCTACCAATGAAGTAAGTAATGTCCACTTTATTGCGCCAGTCATCATAAATGTATCCCTAAGCTTCTTATCTTGTTACAGATGAACCACCATATGTACCATCAAACTATTTTGCATTTCCTAAATAGCAAATTTTAAGGAATAAATAGCAATTCTTTACCATTCCTAATTTGCAATGAGCAAATTGCTAATTGCAAGTTACCCATTCACTTCCATGGGCTAGGAGGCTCATAGGAATGAAGGTTGCAATTTGCGATTAGCAATTAGCTCATCACAAAATAGGAATTTTTTCAAGCGTGCAGGGGTATCTCAAGAACACCCTGCTACACCCCTGAAAAAGAAATTTGGGGGCATATGGCACACATACATGCCCTAAGGACATGTATAGGCGTCATATGGCACCTTTTGTTTTTTGGAAAAAAATGCTTTTTGAAAAGAATTCGCAAATTACCACAAACTAGAAGTTGGTGGTAGTTTCCAAATCCTTAATATCATTTTTTACATATTTTTTGTTTGATACATTGCATTTAAGGAATCGCAAAATTTGCAAATCCTTCAGTGCAATCGCAAAATAAGGAATAGCAAATTTTGAATTAAGGACATTTTAAGTAATTTCCACATGTGCAGTGTTTTCAAATTATGATTTGAAAATCGTTTTTGGGGAAAAGTAATGGTTTGCAAATTTATGACAAGGACATAATGGTGTATGCTTCTCTATAAGGCATTTCAGTGTCTCTGATGTCATTTTTCCCATATTACATTATAAGACCTTTCCCCCTGGAGCACATTCCTTGTAAATATGCTCCCACCTGTGCATGGTGAATTTAGATTTTGACTGTTTGAGTCACATAGCCATGTTAAAAGTCACCCCAAAAAATTGCAAACGCTTTAAAAAAACACATTCATGTGTCTTAAGGACATTTTAAGTCATTTCCCCGTGGACAGTGTTTTGTAAGTGGCGCAAAAGAGGCATACACCTATCATAAATCTGTCCCTAGCATTTTAAATGATTAATTCAGGATGACGATAAGGTGTGGCCTATCCAGAGGTTTGTTTAAGGTGAGGCCTACTCAGGATTGCAGATTAAAGTTATGCTTGATGAAGAATACAGAGGACATAATACATGTAAAGCTCTACCAATGAAGTAAGTGATGTCCACTTCATTGCGCCAGTCATCATAAATGTATCCCTAAGCTTCTTATCTTGTTAGACATCAACCGCCATATGTATCATATAACTATTTTGCATTTCCAAAATAGCGAATTTTAAGGAATAAATAGCAATTCTTTACCATTCCTAATTTGCGATGAGCAAATTGCTAATTGCAAATTACCCATTCATTTCCATGGAGCAGGAGGCCCATAAGAATGAAGGTGCAATTTGCGATTAGCAATTAGCTCATCGCAAATTAGGAATTTTTCCAAAGGTGCAGGGGTGTCTCAAGAACACCCTGCTGCACCCCTGAAAACGAAATTTGTGGACATATGGCACACATAAATTTTAACAACATTCCTTTACCTCAAAAACGATTTTCCATTCATAATTTGAAAACACTGCCCACAGGGAAATTACTTAAAATGTCCTTAAGACACATGAAAGTGTTTTTTTATTGCCTTTCCAGCATGGTTGGGTCACTTTTAACATGGCTATGTAACACAAACATTTAAAATCTAAATTTCCCATGCACAGGTCGGAGCATATTTACAAGCAACTTGCGCCACAGAGAAAGGTCTTACATTAAAATGGGAAAAATAACATCAGGGACAGTCAATTGCCGTATAAAGAAGCATACACCATTATGTCCTTGTCATAAATTTAAAAACAATTCCTTTTCCCCAAAAACGATTTTCAAATCATAATTTCAAAACACTGCACATGGGAAAATTACTTAAAATGTCCTTAAGACACATAAAAGCGTTTTTTGATTGCCTTTGCAGCATGTTTGTATCACTTTTAACATGGCTATGTAACACAAACATTCAAAATCTAAATTTTCCATGCACATGTGGGAGCATATTTACAAGCAATTTGCGCCACATAATTCATAATTTTCTCCTAAAAGCACACTATTCTCTATCTAAATTAAAGAAATATTTTCTCACCTTAGCAAATACTTTGAGTTTGAAAACAGTCTCAGAAACACACCAATTTGTCTTCAGCAGAGCAAAAGGTATGCACTCCAGAGTCTGCAGCTATCAAAAGCACAGAAATGCTGTAATTCTTCACACATATCTCTCATGTCACCCAATCAAAACTCTTCCCTCACTTTTTTTCAAATGAAAACCCTTCCCCCCTCTGCCCTTTCTGCCTTTTCTGCATGGCAACCACCTCTTGGAAGACTTCTGGTGTTTGCAAGTTCACACAACTTTGTTGCAATTGAACTCTGAACTCTCAGTGCACCTGCATATCCAGTGCATTCTTTCATTTAATGATTTTTTATTGACCATTCAAAATACATCTTTCAAAGAACACATCCGTGCACCCTAACTTTCTGTTTTCAGCAATCAAAATCCACCAATCACTGTTACTGCTTCATGAACACAGAAACTCCACAGTTTTTTTCATTTTAAACTCTCATTTTTTCAACTGCCATTTCATTGCCACACTTCATCTGACTGCAGGAGAACCTTCTCTCACCATGTTTTCTGTCTGGATTGTTGGACATAGTTATATTCACTGGGCTCAAAGGTACGTTGAAAACAGGAAATTACCTAACCTCAATTTACAAGATGTGGAAATTAAGTGGTTTGGCCACAGAGGATTAAAATGTCACCAATTGATACCATTGGTGAAAACCTTTATGCATTTGCCCAAACCTGACCTGTTAATTGTGCACTGTGGAGGTAATGACTTGGGCACTTTGACTGGTGTAGGTCTGGAAATGCTTTTAAAGGACACCTTTGAGCAATTGATGGCACTTTTTCCTCAGACTGCCTTGGTATATTCAAATATATGCCAAAGACAGAAATGGAGGTGGTCAAACCAATTTTGTCCACAAATTGAGAAGTCGAGGAAGCATGTAAACAAATCTGTTTCAGCTTACATGAGAGACCATGGAATGGGCTCCCTGTACAACAATAACTTGCGTTACTACATGCAAGATATCTACAGAGGAGATGGAGTTCACTTCTCAGATGAGGGCAACAGAGTTTTCACTCTGAATTTAAGAATGTGCATTGGTACCTACTTATAAGTACCTAAATGTACCATAAACCCAAAAGCTCTTCTCAGAGCTACCCTACATCTGATCACTCACAATTATTATTTTACTCTAACATTTTTCACTAATTTCCAACAAAGTACGCTCCCTGGGGCGCTACCCGGTACGCGAACCGGGAGCTAACCTCGCAAATTTTTTTAAAAAAATGTTTTTTTTCGCACATATAAGCCTCCTCATCCACCCTCAGAAAACCTAGGGGGTCAAGATAACTCTACCGTGCCCCCTTCTACCCATTCTGAACATTATTTGCCCTCCATCTTGTATCTTAATTCGACCGAAACACAAAATGGTGGACTCCCGGAACGCTTAAGGTTCGCGAACCGGGGCGCTCAACGGTACGCGTACCGGGTCGCTCCCTGGGAAGCGCACCATCAAAAAAGGTGGGAAAGTAGTTCACAGAAAAGCCACTGGAGACAATTTCACCAAATATAGATTAGCTCATACTACATACCAATCCCTACCATTTTCACAAATTTGATTGGAATTCCATTTAGTCATTTAGCCTGTAGACCTCTCTAAATACCCTGAGGTAAATGACTTCACAAAACACATCTGAAGTGTTGGAATTGAAAACCAATGAAAATGTTACTTTCATTTTATACTTTTTTTACCTGACATTTCATTGGTTATATACCTGAATATATATAAAGGAAGAGAAGAAAACACAGCCATTTTGACTACTACTTCTTGCTGTACATTTCAATAGTATTTTCACTAATTCCTTCAACTTCTTTCTAAAGGTAAGTTTTTATTTTTAAAACTGAAGTATATTGTGCACTATAAGTTAATATGGTAAACATTTTCTGATAGATATATACTATCCCTCTGTAGTAGTTATAGATTTAGAGAGACTTCTCTGTTATAGTTATGGATGGAGTTAGGCTTCTCTTGTATAATTATGAATTTACTTACGTTAAATCACATACACTTTTTTATATTCCTACTTCCACTCTGATACTATACACTGCCCAAAGATAAATTCACTGATAAAAAATGCCTATTTAAAATTATTCCCAACATTGCCCTATCTCTACTAATATATATTTTTTTAATCCAAATTTCAGGCAAAATGGAAGGCGAAAACCAAGTTTCTTTTGAAATGGACCTGCAAGAGAGCAGCCAAGAATTGATTGATACAATTGATCAAATTGACATTGAATTTTTCGATGAAACTTGGGACAATGAACTACTGCAATGTGTACAAGCAGTAGATAACCTCCTTGCAAATGAGGACATTTTACACCCTCAGAGACTACAATGTATATTCCATGATAATTATGACATTTCTGACAATGAAATGTTAGAAAGTTTAATAAATTATGAAACACAATCACAATAAAAAAAATGCTTAAAAAATAAAAAAAATAAAAAATAATCAACAAAAACAACAATCAATTAACATACAGCATTTGAAAAGTCTATCATTCATTTTTCATTGCAGTACGCTGCCCAGAACGCTTCCCGGTTCGCGGACCGGGCGCTCCCCACGCAAAAAAAACCAAAAAATGTTTTTTGTTTTTTTTGCCCCGCGGGGCCCTTTTAAAACCTCCACATTAAACCTAGGGGGTCAGGGAGGATCTAGTATGCCCCCTTATGGTCAATTTCGCTTTTGTTTTGGCCTCCCCTTGTCTCTCAATCCTACCGAGAGACAAGATGGCGGCCGCTCCGGACTGTTTAGAATGTTGACAGACACCGGAGAGCCAATCAGCTTAGCTACGCGAAGTTCCGGTACGCTTAAGGTCCGCGGACCGGAGCGCTGCCCGGAGCGCGCTTACAGATATATATCTTTTTTTAAACGTTAATTTCTCAAAATCCACTGGAGCACATATATTGAGACATAGAAAAGGCACATCGGGCTACCAGTCCCTACAATTTTGCCAAGTTTCATGGAAATCCATTCAGCCGTTCGGGCTAAAAGTGAGGCCAACCGCCCTATGGAAAACTCAATGTTAAAAACACGTTTTGGGACCCCCCTTTTTTCTCGGCCCCCCCTTGACGAAACCCCCCCAAATTTCCAAGGGCTGCTCAGAAACAAAATGTTCCATTTTCCAGAAAATTTCAGCCAATTCCGTCCACAAACGCCAAAGTTATTAGACATAGAATTTTCAAAAATCCCATAGGGAAAAAATCCTAACTATATATACCTACTGGCGACCGCCAGTAGGTAATATATATATATATATATATATATTTCCAACAACTTTTTTTTAGCGAAAAAAAAACGAATCAGCCGCAACTCCAACCACTTTCTTTTCTGACAAAATAGTTTATTCCATATTCAGCACAGACTTCAACCAACGCGTTTCAGTAGCTCCTTCTACTTTGTTCATGGTTAACTTTTGCTGTACTTGTACACTATTTAAAAAGAACCCTTTGCCCCCAGGAAATATGTAATTTACTACTTCCTGTTTGTCACAGTACTCACACAGGAATTCTGGACTCTATTCCTCGTCCATGACCGTGGTTATCCTGATTTAATTTTACGAAACCCACTTTATCATTATTCTAAGTCAGTAAATCTGGTCATAATTCAATTAATAATTCATTAGCAGTGCTTTGCATTCCGTATTTAGATGTCAGTAAAAACATTTTGTAATACTAACTCAGCTTTTACCCACCACAGGGTTCACATCCTTACATCTTGTGTTATGTATTAAAATTCATACATTTCCACTGCGCACTCTTTGTTATTTGTTATTTGTTTGTAGTGTTGCCCTCCAGTGGGAATAAGTGTCCATTTTTTTGACACGACCACATTTGTATCTGTCCCAGTTCTTAATCACATTGTCAGGTGTGTCGGGGGGGGGTAAATTTTATGGTTGGGGTGGGGGAGGGAGTGAAAAACATGGTGAGTTTCGAGAAGTCAAAGGTTTATCCCTTTCACAGATGTATATAAAGTTCTTCCGACTGGTTCAGACCAAAAGGTGTCATGGTTCGAAAGTTCAGGATGTGCCGTGACTCTTTCTGATGTAAAAGTTTTTCCCGATGGCCGCCTCGGTCGGAAAGGGACATTGTTTCAATTCTGAAAAACTTTAACAGTTTCCAATTTCCATCATGGTGGTCCTTGTTAATTGGTTCTCGAACGTGTTCTAGTATTTGTTTTTTAAGTTCACTTATGGTGCTCCCTATATATTTCAACTTACAGGGGCACTCTATGATGTAGATTGTGTACTGACTTTTACACGTGATCAGTTCTCTTATTTTCCAGACTTTTTTGTTCGCCATTGTTGTTTCTTTCATGGGTTTGGCGATCTCGCACACCTTACAGTTATAGCATTTTACGAATCCCTTAGTTGTTAGCCACGTATTTTTTAAGTTTTAACTTTGAAAGTGGCTGTGGACCAACTGATCTTTTAAGTTTTTGGCTCTCCTGTAGGTTATAACCGGGTGATTCCCCATTTTTTGTCCCATTATGGGGTCCAGTTGCAAGATCTTCCAATTTTTCTTCAAAACCTGTGTGATTCTTTTTGATTCCTGGCTGTAATCAAGGATTAACCTTATCTGTTCATCCTCCGGTTTATTTCCTTCATCCTTTGTCTTAAGGCAATCCGATCTTTGTTTCTCGTTTGCTCTTTCCCAGCATTTATTAATCATTTTTTTGCCATGTTTTCTCTTTTGAAAGCGTTTGATGGTTCCCGCACTGTGTTGTTTCCACTCATTTTCCTCACTACAGATTCGTCACAGACGGAGAAATTCCCCATAGGGAATACTTGAGATCACTGATGGCTGGTGGAAGCTTGTTGCTTCCAGAGTTGCTTTGGTTGCCGTGGCTTTGCGATGTAAGGTCGTTTCCATCCGGTTATCTTTCACATACACCTCTGTGTCTAGAAATACTACCCTATTTTTGCTATGCTCATAAGTAAATTTCAGACATAGGGTGCTTGTATTCAGGATGTCAAAATATTGCTGGAACTCTGCTTCACTTCCCTTCCAAACAATGAATAAATCATCAATAAACCTTTTCCAGGTTACTATATGTTGGGTGAAGTGTTTATTTTTACTGTTCCAAGCCACTTCCTCCTCCCACCAGCCCATAGCTATGCAGGCATAACTTGGGCTGAAGGAAAAGCCCATTGCCGCTCCATTTTGTTCTCGATAAAGTCGGTCTCAAAATAGGAAAAGATTGTTTGTTAAGCATAGGGAAATCATGTCCATTAACATCTCATTATGTTCTTTGTAATGGATATTTCGCTCTTGTAAAAAGTATTGGCAAGCTTTCAAACCTAGATTGTTGTCAATGTTGGTATAAAGAGCTATGACGTCCATTGTTATCATTCGGTAATTTTCTTGCCTCTTCAGGTTTTGTATGGTGCATGTCCTTGATGTATGATCTTAATTTTTGTACATGTGGATTTAGGAAGTGATCAATGAAGTTGGCCATCGGTTCCAAAAGTGAGCCCTTTGCCGACACCATTGGCCTCCCTGGTGGATTTTTGGGATCCTTATGTATTTTG
This sequence comes from Lissotriton helveticus, assembly GCF_964261635.1. Lineage (NCBI taxonomy): Eukaryota > Metazoa > Chordata > Amphibia > Caudata > Salamandridae > Lissotriton > Lissotriton helveticus. The sequence continues at coordinate 687,104,336 of NC_136057.1, read as the reverse complement.
GGTAAAAAATACATTGTTGCTGTTCGCGGAAAATCCACCAACAAATATTTATTTTCTTCAAAGTCAGTTAGATTTCTGGTCTCCCAAGAGTTGTGTTTTTGATCTATCTAAGTGATTAGGGGTTCTCGTTCCTGTATTGTTAAATTATCTTTACAGTTCGTTTTTGTAATTTTATATAGGTCGTGTGTTACTGCCTCTTGAAACATATCAATCTTGTTGCCAGGGGTCAGCTGTGGGTAGAATTTTGATTTTGCCTTCTTTGTGCTGGTACCTGCCCCTAATTGTGGTATCGCGGTTTGCAAATTGATTTATTCACCTTCTTCTGAGTTCAGATTCAATAGTGTTAAGTTACCTTCTGCTTCTTTAACACTCAATGTAGAAGTTGGTTTTGGAAGGATTTTGGTTATCATGGGTTTGTTTTTCTTATCCATTAAGTACTTCGCCAATTTTATTTTCCGTATGTACAAATAAAAGTCTATCCTGGTCTGCACCAAATTCATTCTTTGTGTTGGGCAATAATTTATGCCTCTTTTTAGTAGGGAGATCTCAGCTGGGGTAATTTCCCGTTGTGATAAATTTACCACTTGGAATTCCTCCTTCATTTGTCCTTCCTCTGTCTCATACTTCGAGTCTTGGTACCAATCTTTTCGCTTGAATTGCTTTCTTCTCCACCCTCTTCTGGTTGTTGATTTTTGTATCTTTGTTGCCAAGGTCTTCCCCTTCCTCTTCCTCGTTGCTGCTTTTACGCCCCCTGATTCTGTTCCCACTGACGTTGCTGGAGAACGAGGAGCATATCCCCTAAAAATTTTTTTTTGCATTATCCATTGTTGGGTCATCTTCACTTGGCTCGTTGGATGTTAGGGATGACATGCTGGTGGATGATACCATTGTTGTACTCACTTGTTGTTTGAAAGGATCACATTTGCGAGCGAATGTAAACATTTGTCCCTCTGAATAGTCATTGGGGTCCCTTACAAATTTATTATGCTTTCTTTGTCTTACTGTGTCTTCATGTTTGTCTATTTGTTTTTTCAAGTCTTCCTTGAATTTTGTCATCTCCGAATTTAGTTTTAATGTTTCCAATTCCTTTTCCACTTCTTTTAGTTGTTCCTTCACCTTCTCTAAGGCGATTTCGATGTGTTTAACCAGTATTTTTATCAAACCCAGGGATGAATTCAATGTGTGTTCACCCCATTCATGCAGTAAATCATTTGTAGCATCTTGTTGGCTGGGCATTAACATGATCCGAAACCCTCTTGGGACTCTTTCCACCTCCAAATATTTGCGTAATGCAATCAGTTCCCAGGATGTGTTGAGTTCTTTTTTATTTAGCTTCTCCCATGTATATATATATATATATATATATTTAAACATCGAAATATAAAAATATTGCTATTTAAATTAATAATTATTAAAAGTATTTTAAATATACTACGATTCCTAACATTTATGCTATAAAAACTCTCTGTGAATTATGTTTAAACGGCCAGTCCTGCCGTGAGAAAGGCTCTGCCGTGGAGAACGGACCAGTGCTGATGCCAGGCGGCATTAGCACACTTGGGACAGGAGAAAGGCCGAATTCAGCAGATAAGTACAGTGGGTTGTGCAGGACATTATCATCATACCCCACTTGGGAATCAATGTGCATTATTGAACAGCGCGGCAGGAACTCACTTGAGTAAGATGGTGAAGCACTACAACAACCAGCAGACTTTGCGGCTGGTAACACGCCCACATGGGCAGGTTTTCGATAATATCAGGTGCTCCAGAAACTGTGCCGCACTTGTCAGCATTTTCAGCCCATGATGAAGTGCGTCAGAGCACGAAACGCGTCGGGCCCTCTAATCAAGTTGATGAATTGCCTTGACATCCTAACTGCTGCTGGCTTCATTAAAAAACGCCGAAATCAATCCCCTGTGTGTGGCCTTTTTCGAGGGGACAACTCTCTGTGAATTATATATATATATATATATATACATATTTAAACATCGAAATATAAAAATATTGCTATTTAAATTAATAATTATTAAAAGTATTTTAAATATACTACGATTCCTAAAATTTATGCTATAAAAATCATCATCCAACAGTAAAAATATTACATAACAAATTATTTTTACTATTTTAAAATTTTTTAAATTAGACAAATATAATTTTAAAATAAAATTAGGATTTAAAAATAAATTAAATCAAATATTTTTATTATAAAGAACTTTTCCAGAAAATGTATTTTTTTAAACTATATAAAAATATTTTCTAACACTTTTACTTTCTTAAAATGTATTTTTAAGTTTTGTTTTTTCAATGTGTTTATTAATGTACACTTTTTATGTTCAAAATGTTTTTTTAAACATATATTTTATTTAATACTAAACTAAAATTCATTAAAAAAGATTAAAATAACAAAATACATTTTAGAAAAATGTATCATTGAAAAAATATTTCCATAAAATGTAACACATGGTGTGCTCCCCTGTGTACATCCACATGGCATGACGCACTAGAGGGCCCTGTAGGGTTCCCTTTGTTTCCTCACCACCACACTTTTCATGGCGGTCACACGGCCATGAAAAGTGTGGCAGTGTGGAAACTTGTATTATGATGATCGGGCCGCAGTGGCCTGCCAAACATATTACGACCTCAGGACCACCAAGCAACTGCCAGGGAACATCAGTTCCCTGGCAGTTGCGATGGCCCCAGGTCTGTGGACCGCCAGACTCGTAATCAGGCCCTTAGGCCTAGATGTAGGTAAAAGTGATTTACCGATTCATAAATACCGAATTTTACCGATTCGGTATTCATGAATCGGTAAATCATATGTAGGTAGAAATTCAGTAACAAATACCGAATCGGTATGATTCGGTATTTACTGATTCTGTAATTACCGAATCGGTATTTGCCATTGATTCCTATGGGCCTTGAAGCCCATAGGATTCAATAGCAAATACCGATTCAGTAATTACCGAATCGGTAAAATTACCGATCGTACAAGGGGGACAGGGCGTCACTTTGACACCCTGTTGCACCCCTGTAACTGGCTTGTGCACCATGTGGCACACATACATGCCATTAGGGCATGGCTGTGTGCCACATGGCACAGGTGTACATGAACAGATGTGCATGTACACAAGAATTCGTAATTTACCATGCAATTGTATTGCATGGTAAATAACGAATTCTAAAGGCCCAGTAGCACTGTTAGAAATGCTACCTACATAAGAAAATACAGATTCGGTAATTTTACCGATTTGGTAAAATTACCGATTCGGTAAAATTACCGAATCTGTATGTTTTCAGTGCCCCTACATACCAATGTTAAAATACCAGTCGGAAACGGCCGAAAATCCGTATTTTCTGCCGATTCCGACCGGTATTTTGACACCTACATCTGGCTAGACTTTGCAGGATTCTTGCAAGGGTCAGCCTTGGACTTTGCCCCACTGGAAGTCTATGACCACCAAAAAAGTCCCAAGATCTTTGACTGGCATGCATTGTTTGGTGTACTCGACCTCCGCTCCATTGCGGTCAGCTTGATATCACGCTGAGGCCCTGGTTAACCACAAACGAATATTTGTCATTGGTGCTTTGATGTCTCTAGGTACTTTTTGCATTGAAATAAAAAAAAAATGACTTCTGGTTTGCCTTATCTGATTTTAACTATTTTGGTGACTTTTTTGCGTATTACAGTGTCTCTATTTTCTAATTGGTCTCATTCCTTTTATTCTTGACTTGGAACTTCATTAACTTAACCCACAATGCCCGGGGCAGTTATCTGCTGTGTCTGCTATGGCTACCATGGGTTGACAAGACTCTCACTGAGACTTGTATTGAACCTAATTAATGTTTAACATTAAAGTTTGTAAGGCTTCTCCCTTCCCAAGTAAATAACCAAATTTCCAATATTAATATGTCACTATAAGCAGACGATTTGGTTGTTATTGATGAGACATACATTGGATTGAGTAATTGAATAATTCCATTGAGTGAGTACGTTCACAATTAAATTATTTATTAGCAGCAAATCTCAGGCAATGCACTTAGCAAGAGGGAAACAAGAGCATACTTCGTGGTTGGACAACACTAAATGCAGGGAATACAATTGTACAACAATGTGAAAGTATGAAAAGGGGTATAATTGCTAAATGCCATGGCTACAATGTTACAACGCATACTTTTACTCCGCGTACCATTACAACGCGGTATTTACAACGAATACCGTTACAACGCATAGCGCTTTGGGGTGCTGGATAGTGGTAAGTATAATTTACTATTCTAACTCCAGTCCCCGTGGACCCTAGGGAAGGTGTTGGATAGTAAATTAAACTTACCTCTTATCCTAGAGCGCCCCCCAGCGCAATGCGTTGTAATGCCATGCGTTGTAATGCCCGCGTTGTAATGGTAGTGCGGAGTAAAAGTTGCGTCGTAACGGGTGTATACCGGCTACAATGAATGATCAGTGAGAACCCCGTCCTAAATTTGGGTGATTATTGGTTAACCCAGGTTTACAGACAATTGCACCAATTATTACTTATATTGGAATAGATTTAGCAGTTGCAGTTAATTTAAAATGTAAATGTAATACCCAGGCAAGAAAGCAGCTATGTGCAATGCAAAGCACTGCTGTAATTTCATTGCTGAGGCTAAACATTGGCACGCATGTACTCGAATTAGAGACAGACTTATAGGGATAATGTCTGTACTCCATGAAAAATCTGCAGTTATTCCTCATTATGGAGGTCCAATCTGTCATTAAATAGCACAGGGGTTCAATTTCCGACCAGAATCGATGATGACAACCCACGTAATTGTGTGGCCGTGCACCATGCCACTCTTAAGCAGACCTCTACTGTTCTTGTCAAATTTTGCAATGAGGATAAATGTATTGCTCCTCCTCTTAGGTCTTTATCGACAGTGCAGGGGGTCTGCTTTTCAAAGTTGCTTGTGTCAAAGGAGATGCCTCATGATTGTATTCATAAAAGCGCATCTGCCATTGCAAACGTTTTTCTGCTTCCTTCTACAGGGAATCATTTTCCCTCATAAAGAAACTCCTTGCCATCATATCAATTTCCTATTTTTAACACAAGAAAATGCAGGAGCTCATTCAGGATCGTACCTGGTGGCTTAGTGAACTAATACCTCCACTGTACGCACACATGTGGCCTGTGTTCGCCCTCTTGGTCCCGGGTTCTAATCCCGGCTGTTCCACTCATCCTTCTAAGGTCGATAAAATAAGTACCATTGGGTAACAATACACCTCTGTTATTCAGTGCCAATGTACCCTTCTAGGTGACTGTGGCTTTATAAATAAACGTTATGTTGGGAAACTGTGTGCAACGGTTTGGTGATCATCTTTGTGGGTGTACCTCCAGCTTAAACATCTACACCCTTGAACACACACTGTTAAAGGCCAACAGAACAACTCCTGGGCGCAGTTAACATTCCATTCCACCAACTGACTGTTCCTCCTATGTGAGCAAATCCCACTTTGACACACAATACCACCGTGTGATTCTCTTAATCAGACGGGTATTTTGTTATCACAAATGCATTAATCTGTGCATCTATTTTACACTTAGGGCACTGCACATAGCCTAAGCAGCACCAGAGGCTCCTCTCCCCACCAGGGATTTATGGTTCTCCCGGACCTGCAGGATAACCATGCAGCCCCCGCCGAGAAAGGTGAGCCCAGGCCGCGCTCCCCGGCCGCCCCACATCTGCAGCAGCCCCTGTAATTCTGGGCCAGCAGAGAGGGCCCTTGCGGAGCGGCCCTCAGGGCACACACACCCCTCCCCCAAAACAAAGCAGCGGGGCTGTGCAAATACCAGATGCAGGCAGCAGCCCTGCAGCCACATTCGAATGAAAGGAACTATGGCAGCCAGCAAGACATGGTTCATTCTGCGGCGTCCCGCTCTCTAGACCGTTGCCCTGGAGCCTGTGTCGGTCTCCCTTCGACCTGGGAGAATGGATTGGACACCATTGCCTCTGCTGCCCAGGTCCTGTTCTCACGGACGGCACGGCTCCTTTCCCCTTCTGGTTCTTCCTCCGTTGGTTCGGCTCCCTGGTTTTCTTTGAACTTGGCCCTCGTAACTTCTGGACTGGAACTCGTGTGCGCCCCACCATTTTGGGACCATCTCCTGTTGTCGCTCTTGTCCTTGATCCACCATCTTGCGAAACAGCAGACATTCTACTGCCCTCCCTTGGTGCTGTGACTGTGTCCCCTTTCCGACCCCACTTAATGGAACTCTGCTCTCCTGGTTTTTTGGTTCTGGACCTGGGTGCATGTTGCCATGGTGAGATGGTTTCCATCGATGGCCACGAACCAGGTCTTTTTATTCCTTTTTACTTCTCTTTTCACTCTGTAAATATGTGATATATACTTGTCCAAGCCTAATCGCTGGTAAAATGGAATCCTGAGAAAATCCATTTGTATATATATATGTATAGAGATAACTCTAACCACTAGTATATGTAGTAGACCTTTTACTCACTACCATTCCTATGTGATTCTTAGAGTTTATGCATTTGTATCTCTTCCTTGAGTGACTTTACAACTTGTACATTTGCACTTTTTTCTGTTTGTATCTCTTCCCTGTGTGTCTTTACAACTTGTACATTTGCATTTTTTTTTCCTGTTTGTATTCTTTATGTAACTCATGTAATCCTAAGTCCTTATGTATCGCAACTGGTTCTTTTGTAAAGCGCTCTGACACCTTCGGGTAATGTTCGCGCTATATGTAATAGCAATAAATAAATAAGGTATGTAACGATGTAAAGGATTACGTCAAGCATAGCTATCTTCAGTGTGAGGCTTCACTTCAAATCTAAGGTGTTGAGAAAGTAATGTAGTCTACTGGCGAGTAGTCAGGGCATGTCGATTTCAAGGCATTTTCAGTTTTTTGCACTTTATTGTATTTTTTAAAAATGCATGGGGAACAAGCGTCACTGAAAATGATCTCTTGACGAGCGAAATTAATCTTTCAAGGAGAACTTCTGGCATCTGGAATTTGGAGACAGATCCTGTCAGTCGGGTGGGCATAGGCCTGTCAGGGTTTAAGATTCAATACTTCTTTTGCAGTAAAGGAGTGAATTACTCTATAGGTGTGTGTGCATCATTGTTAGAGGATTTTAATGGGCACGTTGATTAGTGAGAAACTTACACAGTTAATCTAACTAGTGTCTTGGCTAGTTACGTGTATCTTTTATGAGCTATAAGGTGTCATTTGTGTTTCTGGGTGTTAGAGTGTATTTTTTCATGTATCGGTCTCTTTTTCCGTAAATGGAAAGTGTTACCAATTTTAGGTTTGCTGTGGAAAAGTATGTTGTGGTGTTCCATAAGCATCTCAGAATGGATACACCCGATGAGATCAGTGTTGAGTTGTGGTTTAAATGTGAGCTGGCTGTCACTTTTGGTTTATATGCTGTTTGCTTTGGAATGGGTGGTACAATGTATGCGTCAGATGCCTGATTTGCTTTGAATTATAAACATGCCACCGCTTACAAATGTATTTTCCATTTCGTAAAAGGTCATCCAGATTAACATTTCGTTAGAATGGCACATATGTTAGCAATTTCAAATTTTGCATTATGGTCACACCTGTGATGTATGTGTAGAGCTGTAGTTTAGCACTGAATACAACAACAAATGTTGTGGCCACATGAACTAAAGTTCCATTTAGAAAGCACCTTGTTGACAACAATAAAATATGTCCTTCAAAACGTGAGAAATAAATGTTGAGATGTAATCATCACAAGGGTGGTTAAGCTAAGATCTCTTTAAGAGAACATTTGTTGATTTAAAACTTACAAATGATGACAATCATTGTTGAGATCGTATGCAAACACGACTCCTGACAATCGTGCAACTTTAAACAATAACACAGTGTTTCTGTGGCTGGAATGTCTCTGATACTTCGTACTCCCCTAAGCATTGGAAATATGTTTTGGATTTGACCATCAGCCATTGTCAGAAAGAAAAGTATTTTCCAAACCATGCATTCGCTGACAGCATGTTGACTAGAATAAACTGTTTACCCAGCTAATGCAAATAAAAATGAAAGAAATGTATCTCACTTATTGATACACATTTAATTTAACCAACCCTCTAAACCAGACGTCCTATTTTGAAAATTGCGTTATTCCTAGTGTACAAGGGCTGAAAGATGAGGATTGGTCATAAAACTGAGAGAATTGTAGAACCAGAGAGATGCTTTCGTGAATTTAAAATCTTTCTTCCGCGTACTTAACTTATTGTCAAAGGAGTTTCAGTTTAGTGACTTGACTTTAACTGGATAATATTTTGAGTCCCATAAGAAGAGGACTGACAATAATCCTTAACTATGCAAGCATTTGCAATCCATATTGGCCACGCATTTGCTTGAGTTTGAGCTACTATACATTGCTGTTCTGGAAGGCATCGTCTGACAACTTGGAAATAACGTGTATAGGAAGCAGCAGAAATAATTAATCCGTTAAATTAACCCTCCATTGTATTCCGGTGGCAGGTGTGTTCTTGGGTAGAAGGGGGGTTGCAATGAAAGACAAGGAGGGATTTCATAAGGGGCCTGGGTACATTAGTGGAGGAGTTCTGGGATGTGGGAGCAGGTGAGTAAATTGCAGGGATCAGTGGGAAGGGGGATCCATGGGTCAGAAGGTTATCTGAAAGGGGAGCGGCAAGATGTGCGATCAGTGGATAGAGGTGAGAAGGGACTAGTGGGTATTACAGGGAAGGTGTATCAGCTATGGAATGCGAAGGGGTGATAGGATGTGGAGGAAGGGTGTGAAGATGGATATGCCAAGGTGGATAAACGAATGCAATACTAATACAAAGCGAGTGCCACATGAGTTTAGACTGCCATTTCAATTTTAATAAATGACATGTGAGACTAATGTGGGCCAGTGAATAGTTTATTGATCTTGAATTAACCACATAATAAAGAATGAATTTTAAATATTGAAAATGTATTTTCATTTTGGATTGAGGAAAGTAAACGAATGAGGGAAGACTCCTTACGAATAATAAAAGCAGATGCAGTGTTTTCACATAGGGCCAGATCTTGATTACCTGACTCCTCTGAAATCAAACTGCATACTTGATATAACTGTTGCAAACATAGGGGATTTTCAATTAGCAGAGAACGGTGTGGGAGAAGTAAAATAAGACTAAGTGGATTAATTTAGAAAATACACGGGAAATGGCTTCACTTCAATCTTTTTAAGGCTATGTCCCGGAAACAAATGCCACTGCTGCCAGCAGGCCTGTGTGCTTTACAAAACATGCATCAAGGTGGCGATTTCCTAACAGAAGCTATGCACATTCTGTGGGCCTCAGAGAGGTTAATTCGAGCTGCCAGGTAGCCTGCAGGCTGAACAGGCTGAACAGGCACCTCTGCAGCGGGAACCCTGTTTTCTGTATTTCACAGTTTAAAGTACTGTGTCGGGGCGAGGGGGGTCCAGCTCTTAGTCCACTGGTTGCACCAGTCATGGTTCTAGCAATTTAATTAACATTGCATATAGCAGCCCATCAGTATTTACTTAAGGACATTATTTTATTACAGGCGGAGCTCACTGACAGTCTCTGTGCACTTACTTAGTTCTTGCAAGCCGGCGCTGCGGCAACAGGCGTGTCCAACCTGCAAGGACGTGGACTCGGCCTTGGGCCCCGGCAATGCCACCTGCAGCATCGAGAATCGTAAGTAATCTTAATTGTGCCCTGTTCTTAACCTTCATCCTTTCCGGTCCCTAATCTTGCAAATCCACAAATTCCAATACACGAGGAAAGCCCCACGTGAAGCGTTACCCTGAAGGAGGCGGGTCAGGTGATACCGCCCGCAGGGCATCACCCACAACTTTCTCTGGAGAGTCTAAGGGAAGAGTAATGTATCTGTGATCTGTTGTGGCCATCATAATGGTGGCTGTCACAATCAAGCGCCCTTTCCCCTGATGGTCCGTATATGGGCTTCATTTAAGGCTCAATCTGATTTTTCCTTCACATCACGATGGCCACTGGAACGCATAGGATCAAAATCATCATGCGCAGTGACAGCGTATGCGGTGCCCCAAATAAAAAATGACAATTTATCGGTACAAGTCAAGAACAAAACCAAACAATTAGGCATTATATTGGAAAGGAGCTTTTACACCAAGTGCTGCCTCAGTATTAAATGCAATTTTAGACTTTGAAGCATATAAAACATGCAGTGTGTCATGTCGGGGAATGCCTTTTTGTTGATGTGCATAAATAAAGTTGTGTGGACTAGCAAAGCGGGTCCATGCCAAATCTGCGGCTGTGCTGGGGGGGCGCTAGAGGGCGCACTGCGGGATGGCTGGCATGTGAGTCAGCTCCGCCGGACGGGTGCGAAAAAAACGACTTTCCTACCCCTAAACCTGACCTAAAAAGGACGGCGGCTAGAAATATGGCAATCGGAAGACGGAGGCAATAATCTGCGGGAACTTCAACTCTGCAAAAGCGTCCTAGGAGGATAAAAACGGTGAAAATACAGGTGGAGGCGAGAGGCGATTCAAAATGGCGGCACCTGAGGTACAGAGCCACGGGTCTTACAGGCGATGACCACCCTCGACAAACTCACGGACTGCAAGACTACAGCCCCAGTAAGTAGCCACATCGCTAATAAGGTCAGCAGGCTGGGCGTCCTTCATAACTAAGACAGAGCTGCGAAAGAGGTTGCGTTCCACATCACGCAAAATAGCGGCGGCGCTGGAACGCAAGGACATCGCAACCAACACAAGGTACTGCGGGCGCTCCGATGTCACGAGGCTGTAGCTAGGCGGAAGGTAAAGACACGCAAGCAGGTGCAGAGGCTGGGCAGGAGCGGCGGAGCGCGGAGAGAGACTGGTGGTGGGCCAGATTGCGAGGCGCTGCACCTGGAGAGCGACCGCGCGCCATTGCGGGAGAGGCTGCGAGAGCCTTGCGAGGTGAGACGCTTGAGCACGATACTACGGACGTACAAAGAGCACGGGGGCAATGATACTACCTGGAGGCCTGCATGACTAAATAACAGCACTGAGGAGCGCAAACAGAACGGAAAAAAAAAAAAAGGGAAAAAAAACGTTCCTACATGCACCATAGACAGTTTGGAGCTGGACTGCCCGCCTCACATACGCACTCCATAGCCACACGCTATTAAGAGCTAGCGGTCCCAAGAGCTGCACCTGACCACATCCTGCAATCGCAAGCCACACAGCGCCTGGCATGGTGTGAGACGGAAGGAATGGGGCAACACTGCGCAAATTAAGAGAATACCCGAAAAGAAACTGCAAAAGAGCCGGGCAGAAATGTGAGTACGTGGAGGGTCCAATGCATAGCACTACTACGCAGTCAGCTACAAGAACACTACAGCGTCGTAATCGAACTACTGCGGATACCACGGCCATTACAAGCCCAGGAACACAGCGTAGTAGCCCTTTGACACATCCCAGCGTGATGGGGAAACCCGACAAACAACAGACGAAACTGCCCTTCGAAACTAGGAAGCCAGCAAAAAATACCGCGACTACTTCGGAGGTGGAGGGTGAACAAGATTTGGGTGAAAGTGCCGGCATGGAATCAGTGCTGCGGGCCATCCAACAAAGCTTACAGGAGATGAACAATAAACTGGATAACGTCATGCTGCGAGTGGACACCATGACAGCGAAACTAGAAAACCACGACGGGCCGCTGGTGGAGGCTGAACAACGGATCTCTACAGTTGAGGATGAGTCTAGGAACACAACGAAAACATGCGGAAACATTAAAAAGGCACTGGAGGGCCTAAGAGCGAAGGTGGAAGATCAAGAAGCGAGGTCTCGCAGAAATAATGTACGTATTTCGGGCCTGCCGGAGTCAACAAACACGGGCAAGATGGAGACCTACATAGAGGCAATGCTGAAGGACATATTTGATGCAGGGAGCTTCTCGGAGGTTTTCCTCGTCGAACGAGCGCACCGATCACTGGCGCCAATCCCGAAGCCGGGAGCTGCACCTCGAATGATTATTGCCCGCATGTTAAACTACAGGGATAGAGACACAGTTCTGAGACTCGCTAGGGAGAAAGGTACAGTCACGTATCAAGGCAACACCCTGGAATTCTATCCAGACCACACCATGGCGGTACAGATGGCGAGAAAGGAATTTACCACAGTGAAAAAGAAACTCCGAGAGATGGGCATTGAATATGCGGTGCTATACCCTGCAAAACTAAAAATCACCAATGCGGGCAAACCTGTGATTCTTCCAACGGTACAGGCTGCGCAGGACTACATCAAGAAACTTGGGAAGCGCCGCAAGGAACGGCAAAGAGAAGACAGGATGAGTGATAACGACTAAGAGGCTCAACGGCTGAGACATACAGGACTGGCGGGATCTCCGGGAGTCCAGTGGCTTCTGCAAATACATCCCCCCTTTATAAAGAGAGTAAATGCGATCACAAGGGAAGCGGATGTTTGCGGATAATGTAGCAGGCAATGTGCGGAAAACTGGACTTCATGGAGGGCACTGAGTCACTAACCGACAGAGAGAGATGAGTGTGAACGTTAGTACTGAACAGTGAGTACACTAGCGCTCCCCGGTGTTAGTCAAATGTGGTAAACTCTTAGGGAGGTTTCCTCGGGATACGTATGCAGCAAACTAATGGACATGAGCCCCTAACCTAATGCACTGTGATAGTAAATACATGGGTGGGCCCACATGGGAGATCTGTTGTGCACTAAATACAAAATATCCCAAACATGGTGAAGATGTTAGTGTTAAAAAAAAAGGGGACTGTCGACATGTATAAGGAGAGATGGGAAGGGAAGGGAAAGCAATTCATGACTAAAATGATGAAATGAGCACCCGTCCACATCCACCATGTGGATGGAAATGTGTGCACCTGGCGACACCCCCAAGAGGGTGTACCCCAATTCAAGTTCTGGTACTGGTTTGCTGTTACTAGGGGGATGGCTTTGGCAAAGTTTGGGCGCTGAAGTGGGAGGAGGGGGGGAAGGGATGTTGGGAAATGTTCAAGTAGATGCACTGTGTCTGAGAGGCATTGCAACCTCTTTCACTACCAACTATGCTGTTGTTTTGTTTACACTCATCACCAGAGAAGTTATACGCTCGTGTCCACTAGGGCACAATGCTGGAAGACTAGCTGCAGTAGTGGGTCCCGGCATAGACGATCAACAAGCAGACTTAACGACGTGACACACAATGATACACTAAACTTCATCACATGGAACATTAGGGGCCTAGGCAACCCAAAGAAGATACGGCAAATGTTTGCGTTCTTCGACAGGTCACAGGTAGATGTTGCCTTCCTACAAGAAACGCACCTGGCACCAACAGGTACGTCAACACTGGGTAATAGGTGGGCGGAATCAATCACTAGCTCAAACTACTCGACATACGCAAGAGGGGTTAGCATACTGATAAAGAAGGGGACACACTTCTAGATTTCAGAAACGCATAAAGATACAGAGGGCAGATATGTCGTGGTGGTGGGTAAGGTTCGACAACAACAGGTTACCTTAGTAAACGTATATGGCCCTAACATAGACGACCCTAAGTTCTATGAGACTCTATGGCACACTCTTGCAGACATTCAAGCTGAGAATATAATTTGGGGAGGAGACTTTAATGTCACGTTAACAGACGGACTAGACAGAACGCTACACACAATGGAACCTCATACGAAAGCAAGGGCGATGTTACTTGACGCGATGACCGACCTGCACCTGGGCGACATGTGGAGGATATTACACCCAGGGGAACAAATGGCGACACACATAAACGCAGCGCATGGCAGTTGGTCCAGGCTGGACTACTGGCTAGGCACACAAAATACAATAACATGGGTTGTAACTGTTAAGCACCTCCCCAGGACACTTTCAGATCATAGCCCCGTGCTCTTGGAGATGCGAATCCCTTGCTATATACCACCACCCTTCACGTGGCGTTTTAATGCACAAGCTTTACGTGACCCATTGTATGTTGATACCATCCAGAAAGCGATAGCAGACTATTTTGAACTAAATTCCCCCACGACGGACGACCCCTGCCTACTATGGGAAGCTTTCAAAGCCACGATAAGGGGAGTATGTATAAGCACGACCTCAGGCATTTTAAAAGACATACGCCAACAATTAAAGACACGTGAAGAGGCAATACATGAGTTGGAACAGCGATACACGCAAACCGGAGACACCGCCATGTTAGGTGACATTGTGATGTATTTACTATGGGTACTGTATCGATCCCCCTATTTCTGACCCTTGTCTGGTTAATAATTAACTGGCAGCCATTCAACTGCACAGAAACCCGTTATCTGATTAGCCACACAACGGCACAGAAGCCCGTTATCTGATTAGGTCATAGCGCATGCCATCTCATTAGGCAAGCACTATTTCTCCAGCCCCCTAATAGGCATACGGTGTTCTCAAAACAAATCAAACCTACCACGACCTGGGAAATCCCCACAGCCATTGTTTTGATTTAGCCGAGAACTTCAGTAAAGAATGTGCGAACGATCAGTTCGTATGACATCCTTATTGACGTATTTATGTCCATCCTTACGTCAATCTCGGCACCTTTCAGGTATAAATAATACCGACATTGCCTTAAACAAACACACGAGGTGGTGACAAGATTGGAGCAGCGAGACTTACCGAGGAGCCCAGCTGACAGCGAAGCCCACAGACGCTGCCCCTCCTTTCTGACGCGCTGAGAGAGAGACGCTGTCTTTTCTCCTGCCGAGAAATTCAGCTCCGGCGCTTCCAAGCCGCCCTCGCAGGCAGCTGGAATATCAAGACCTGAGATAGAGATACCAACCCTCCAGCCTTCTAAATCCCAGGTACTGAACTGAATAACCCTTTGTAGAGAATTCTTGAAGCAGACCCTTGGCAAAGCAAACTTAACTTAAACTGCTACTTATCTACTCCCGCCCACGTATTAGGCTTAGGTCAGGTACATTGGGGTAGGCGTTGTTAGAAGCACCAGTTGAGTACGATTAGTCAATGTATATATGTATGTATCTATTTTATCCATTTTAAGTATCATATGGCTAAGAAACCATATCAATGCTTTTACAGTATTATTTTATAATTCTGTTATTACTGTATGCACTTTACCTAACAATAAGTATTGCAATAACAGCGATTCATTTCTCTTGTATGAGAAAAGAGACTGATCAATAAATAACATCTTTTTATTGAACACGCCCGTCTCTTCCTTTTCTCTACAATCTGGTGAAACTAAGAATGCACTGAACTGACTGAGTAAAATAAGTTGTCTTTTGTTTTCACACGACTCTAGAGATATACTCTTGATTAGGGGAGAGCAAAGTTGTCATGTTCTATGGTAGTCAGAAACTAAATCCCTTCTTGTCTATCCAGGGAGGTTAAACTCCTTCTTGTCTATTCGAGAAAATTTCTAGTGAACTCCGAGCTAGCTGGCAAACATTAAACTTTAAGTCTAATATCGACAGTAGAAGACCTAGTTAACCTCTGTCCTACGTCTATACTATTGAAGATATTATTCCAATGAGCAGAGCCTATTGGGATAATAGGAACTACACTACATGGCGCCCAACTGTTTGGATAGGTGATAAATCTAACGTAAGACATTAGAGTAACTCAGTCGTGCTTTTTCACACAGACCCCTTTTCCCCATAATACTCCAAAGATGTCTGGAGTGGGTGAAAGGTTAAATCCGCCAAACTTAGTAGGAGGAGACTCCTATGTATGGTTCTTGGTTTATTCAACGTTGAAGGATACACTGTTCCAAAATATTGTGCATCTAATCTTTGTTTCCATAGAAACCTGATCTGCAAACAAATAAAATAACTTTCTTGACATTAGAATGTCACAAGCTGAAGAACAAGAAAGGGAGACAGTTAGAATAGCAGCTCAACTCCTAGCGGCTGACAATAGTCTCCTACAGCAAGACCCGGAAGCAATACTCATCCCGGTCAACATAAGGAAATCTATAACTTTAAAACTTATAGAAAATGGGCTGACACCGAGAGGTGGTACAGTCATATTCGTAATTGAGGCACACGAATATCGGCAGACAGAGGTATTCTATTCATGGATAAACTTTCCAGCAGCAAACGCTGTAACAAAGGACTTCCACTATTACAAAATAGAGGAACCTCCTAATGAGTACCCTCCTTTCGAGGAGGTGGAAATACCACTCAAATACCAAGAGCACCTGCTCTGGTTTAATGGCGCCCTAAAACATAACAATCACATCACCAGGCTCGGTCCACTAGGTAGACCAGGAGCAACGTGGCAGGTCCTAGCCGGATACACACCACATCCAGACATTGAAAAAAAGTCTGCACCAGAACTTTTAGCACAGCTAAAACAATTAATTAAAATACATAGACAATTAGTCCAATATGTAATGAGGACTTCAACAGTCCAACCAGCTATTAAAATTCCACAGCTGATCCCTCACCAGGGGAACACAAATAAAATTACACCACAGAACATACAGTCCTGTCTAGGTAAAGTACCCGCAAAACGGGAACAAATTCCATTCTGGTTAGCACAAAAAATCACTCAAATAGAGGCTGTATTTCCAGATACCACCCCGGTTGAGAAACACAGGATTCTGACTATCTGTCTTCCAATGGGAATCGCACCACATGTGGGGAACTGTGACACTTGGGGTACAGTCTTTGCTTCCATTTACACAAAAACACATGGGGTTCCATCCATGTCAGTAATACCAGACGTGCTAAAACAAATTCAAGATGAATACGGTCCAGAACCTGCTTTAACTCTTGGTATGAAACTACTGAAAGACTTCAAACAGGTCTCGGCAATATTATTAGCCAATATAAAGGGAGAAGCAGCAAATGTGGCGATCCGCCAGAGATTGAAAGAGACAGATATAGCAGACCAACCTTTTGAAATTGCCAGAAACATAGAAAAATCCTATGAAGAACTAGGAAGAGATAGTTTGGGTGGAAAACCGGTGAAACCCCAACTTATTGAAAAACCTGAAAAAGTATTTATTAAAAATAATCTAAACACTCACAAAAAGAGCTGGGATGGAAATAAACAATCCACTCCTAAAGAAAAAAGATTCCAGTCCAGAGGAAGGTCTCCTCGGCGGAGAGAAAGATCTCCGAACCAAGGACACAAGTCTCCCCAAAGGGAGCCCTCTGAGAAAAAATACAACCTTAGAAATAGGGATAATCTGAAGAAACCTGATAGATATCAAGATATTGATACACGTCCCTCTCAATCTTTTCAGACTTCCTCGCAGAAATCAAAAAGAAGAGGACGGTCAGAACACAGGGAAGAGCACGTCAAGTCCAAAGACAAGGAACCTGCTCATCAAAATAAAAAATTACAGTTTCCAAAAAAGAAGGTAGCCAGTATTAAAGTAATCAACCATGCCGAGAATACTGAGGACACAGCTGAAAAACGGAGAATGGGCTCAGACAATGCTAGACAGCGCAGCAGAAGTGAGCATAGCTCGCAAGATCCTTATGAATCATCTGGAGACAGTGGACACGAATGAATACATTCAGGTGGAAACTGCAGATACCAGAATTAGCAAACCTCATAAAATATATGAAATAACATTGTGTATAGAGGGGGATAAGACTAGGAAAATAAGGGGTCTCTTTTGGGATAATCTCTCCAAGGGCTATGACATCCTTCTAGCTGAAAGAGACTGGCCACCAGAGTTTGTCAGGGAGTGCCCTCATGGCGAAGAAATAATTATGCCTGCCTTCTCAAATCATATTCCAATTCATAAAAAATATACACTTGCAAGAAAGTGGGCAGTAGCCCAAGCTCCGGCATTATATAAAAACCATGTGGGATGGGATGAGGACTCTCCTCCTCACAAAATCCAGTTAAAATCACAACCTACTGCTCAGAGGCAGTACCCAATTAAGCAAGAAGCTAAAAAACGGGTAAAAGAGATCCTAGATCAACTTGAATACCAGGGGGTGATTGAAACGTGCACCTCACAAATGAATAATACTTTGTTTCCTGTCTCCAAACCAGACAATTCATATCGTCTTGTTTTGGACTACAGACACCTTAACTCATGTTGCAAAACCTTTGCAGTACAAAATTTGCATAGTGCTGCACTAATGAATAACATAGTGCGCAAAAAATACAAAACAACATTAGACATCTCTAATGGATTCTTCTGGCAAAATATAGCACCAGAGAGCAGATATTTGACCGCGTTCTCAATAAATGGCGCGCAAAAAAATTTCTGTTGTTTGCCCCAGGGGTTCAAGAACAGCCCAGGATTATTCTCAGCAAGAGTAACAAAGTTACTACAAATATATGATGATGAGGCATTATCTTATGTCGATGACATCTATCTAACAGATGATGACTTGGATACTCACTTGAAGAGAGTGAACACCATAATACTTGGGTTCGCAGCAGAGGGTTACAAATTCAACTTTAAAAAGTCATGAATTGCCCATCTAACTGTCCTGTTTTTAGGATATGAACTATCAAGTGAAGGCAAAAGCCTGGCTGACAATTTCCTAGAGAAATGTGCTGTAATCCAAGCACCTAGAACACTAAAAAAACTTACAATCAATTCTAGGTTTCCTAAATTTCGGAAGAACTTACATTATAAATTATGCAGAGAGAGTTAAACCTCTCTATGATCTTATAAAACCAGATTTTAAAAGAATCAATTGGACTCAAAAACACACAGAAATTTTGAGATCTTTACAAACAGATATGTTAGTTAAAACAAAATTACAAACACGTGACAACACACGCAACCTTGTGATTCGAGTCATCCCAGGAAGATGCGGATTCACATACCTGACCTCTAATGAAGGAGAGAAGGTACCAATAGCATACAAATCACATTTGTACACAGAAGCTGAAAAAAGGTTCAGCATTAAGGAAAACATTGTTCATGCGGTTCAAACAGCTGTAGCAAAAGAAAAATACCAAGCAGACGGTAGACAGGTTACAGTCAGAACAGCAGAATCAGCTTTTGAGGCATTAACAACACCATGTAATTTACCGACAACTGCACTGAATCCAGAATGGATACAATGGGTAAATTCTGTTGATACAGACAAAGTAAAATACTATTTTGACCCAGAAATGAAAGAATTAAAATATCTAGCATATGAGAGAGAATACCCTCTGCCAATCAACATTCTGCCTTTACGACAGTACGCCTGTGTAATATATACAGACGGTCATGCTCAACCCTCAGTTTGGGGAGAGCTGGCTTACAACGCCACATGCGAAATTATAAAAGAAATGTGGCGCGGAGGTAAATTAAGACCTCTACTTACAAAAACACACTCAGTGGAAAATAATTCAGAACAACAAACTGAAATAATAGCGTTAAAAATGGCGCTAGATAATGCCGATCGCGAATTCCCGACACTTATAGTGTGCGATTCGTATTACTGCGTCAAATCATACAATAACGATTTACAGAAATGGATTCAAAACGGTTACAAAGATGACACAGGTGCAACAATAAAGCAAAAAGTGCTTTGGGAACAAGTAGTTCTTTTACAGAAAGAACTACCAAAATCTCACGTGATACATTCACTGAGTCATCAGCGTGATGGCGTTCACGTTGCAGGGAATTCATTGGCTGAGACAGCCACAGCGGTAGCAACTAAATCGGCTTCCGTAGCTACAAAAAAGCGTACAGTAAAATACATTGACGGAGAAACTGTGCTGGCAGTGAAAACGTCATCAAAAGGCGACCGCTCAGCGCTACCGATCAATTACCCACTCAATTATACATACATAATCGATGCAAACACAGTCCCTTTTGCTCGAATCCCTGGAGTGGGGGATAGAGTAATTCCAAACACGGACAGGAGAGGCTTGTTAATAGCAGACGCACATATGGGTGAGGGTCTCAGACACCTTAAGCTAAAAGATTCTCTGGAAGAATTACAATCAGTGTACTGGTGGCCAGGCATGAGCCTGCATCATCACATTTTTGTAAAAAACTGCCCAGACTGCAATAGAGATCGCAGTGGCGAGAGAAACGGTTTAATACCATGGCGTTTCACTCCAGAATGTATCAAATCAACAAAAAAATAAAACCCAGTATGAATAATGCGTCACATTAACATGTAAAGACTATTTTCACTTATAATGTAGGCCCCAACTTTCGGCTGACGTCGGAACTGTTATACAAAGATTTGCGAGTCTAGAATGGCATATACGCTAGAAGCATGTTATGTTCTGACCAAAATCTTTCCTTTAGCTCTAAAAACAGCTTATGGGGGGTGCGCTGGCCAGAATGAACATTGCATTGCGGGACTCTTCTCACTTCCTTCCTGAGGGAAACGGGATGGTGTAAAGAAAAAACCAAGGCATAAAGCAATCTATAACAGCAAAGATATTAGGTTCGGGAGCTGGGTGGGTCAAACATTTAATAAGTGTCCAACATAGTCTAAATAACCTGCCAAGAAATTCTCTGAAAGGACTCAGTCCGTACGAACTATTGTTTGGGACTAGAATGTTAATCCAGGACTTAGATAGTCAGACTTCAGTGGTTAAAGAAAAATGCTTTGATATCAAAGATCGCTTGGCTATTTTACAGGACTTAAATGAAACAAGAAAAGACCTGAGCAACATAAAGTTGAAACAGCAGCCAGCAACCACTGAAGAAAAACCACCTGTCCCAGCAAGGCCTGTCTGGATTCCAAAAGTCGGGGATCTGGTCAGAGAGAAGATCGCGGTAAAGAAGGAATTTGGGCCTTCTTACAGAAAAGCAGTTCCTGTCTTGTCTATCAACGGGACAAGATCAGTAGTACTACCGCCCCTTGCTGGTAAAAAGGAGAACCGAGTCATATCCATCGACCTGGTTAAACCACAATCATGTGGCCGATAACAAATAGTAGGCCAAGTGGACTACCAAGAAGTAGCAGAACACCAAAGTTTGCTACATCGACAGAGGTTCAAACTGAAAGACTGATCACATTTGGAAAATCGACAGTGAAACAACAATGACTATGCAATAAAGCAATGGAACTTGAACCTCTTAAAACCCAAATAAAAGCTTTTCATCAAGAAACAACAACCTACGATGATGTAACTACAGACTTTTCTAATGAAACAAAGCAAAAGCCAAAAGCAAGAAGTAATCCAGAAGCAATTGGAACAACTGACAGAACGGCATCCAGCTACTTCATCAACTTCGATCATTCTTCAGAAGAACAAAGCGAACCAGAAGTAAAGCCATCAACAAAAACTTTTAAAGACAAAGCAAAGGAACTTTTTCATCAACTAAAGAGAACCTATCTGAATTCTCCATGGATTCAAATTTGGGTGACATTAGGTGCATTTATCCTCATACTTTGGCTCATCATGGTACTATACTTGGGACATTTCATTGAGGGAAAATATGCGAAAATGGACACAGCAAGCCAGAAAATCAACTTGGTCCTAAAACCACACACATCTTCACACGTCAAGAAAAGAGAACTTTCTTCAGTGAACTTCACAGCTAATCCTATACCAAGCGGTGTAGCATGGGACAATACTGATTATGAAATCTATGGCCCGGTTGAAATCCTGAAGTATCCACACCAATTTAAGATCTCGTTAAGTGACTTTGGAAAACCAAGCACATTTGCTGATGATTGGGACTTTAAAAGTATTAATGATATGATGTCTGACCTAGTAATGTCTGCTAAATTTGCAGAACATGATTATTTGCAGGGTTTGTCTAATTATGATCAGATGTTCTGCTATAACCACTATGGTAACCATTATCTCCATAAATCTGCACAACCTAGAAATGTTTTAAATTATAACCAATGGGAACATTGTGCTACTCCTCCAAAGGGTAGTTCTAAAACATTTTATGATAAATATTCATACTTTTCAGGGTTTAACACAAGTAATGCAGAAACATTTTATTTCAAATTGTCAAATAAGACAGGTATGAAGACCATGCTTACAAACACAAAATTGATATATTCAGATTCATTTTTTGAGCAAATGAATACATTTGGTTTTGAATTCTGGAATAATAACATTGAAGCAAAAACTGTTTGGGGTACAAAAGATTGGCAAGTACAAGGTATAGAATCATTGTTCAGAGCCTGCATGATCCCAGAACAAATTATATTTTTGAATGACACTATTCAACAAACTACCTGTCTTGGCTTAGCCAAAATCAAAGACTTAAATAAACCGTCTATTCCAAAGCCAACAACGAACAGTAATAGCTCTATAGATGTTGAGATAGACGTGAACCATATTTTAAACCAAAACAGAACACATCCTGATTGGAAACAATGGTTGATCTGGCCCACAGACACAAATAACTGTCAAGACAGATTCCTGAACAAAATACAGGGGTTCAAATTGACCAGGCCAGACCCTAGATATTCCCAAAGACAACATCCAGGGATAGTAACTACTTACAGTGTGGGCAAGCTCTGCCTTCAATGGCTACAAACATCCACACTGGCAGAAATTAAACAACACCTAACTTTACTTCAAGAAGGTGTGACTTGCGTGATTTCATTATGGGACCACGCAAACAGCGTCAAAAACGTTTCATAGCGGCCTCTATATATGCAGCTTACAACGAAGCTTGGAAAGTAACTCAAATTGAGACAGCAGAAAAAATACGGGAAATTGACCGTATTAATTTGGAAAAATCATTTTCTGTTGTGGACAATGGGTTAATGACTCTGTTCTCCAGAATATATTCACTGGACAGTATTGTGTCTTCAGCAATCGATATAATATCGCAAGACTTACTGATGTTACAACACGGTCAGTCCCAATTGCGTTCCATTGTACAACTTGGCTGGACGTTACAAAATCTGCGTTCAGGCTATGTGCCTTGGCGTTTAATCAACACAACGTCACTATTTAATATCTTTAACCTTACTGATAATCAAATCAGTTTGGCACAGAAGAGTGCTGACTATACAATTCTGAACATTAAAAAAACTTGAGAGATTACCATTGACAATGTCAGAACGACCTGTCATTGAATGGATAATACATGGGATAATAAATATTCCGATAACAACTTTCCAGTTTCAATACTGCCAAAAATATATACAGGCAGGCCAGTATGAAAGGTTGGGTAAAGGATACATTAAGTCAACATGGAACTTGCCCTATACACACGCATGTGTTAGTAATAAAGGACAAAGTGTGTTCCTTAGTGGCAATAATTGTGAAAGGTCACTAAGCGGTACACTTCTATGTCAGGGTATTAGTTTGCATGGAGCATGTGAAGGGACTTCAAATAACCTTTCATGTCACCAGCTAGGCACACCTGCAACACAAATAGAACCATTCTTTAGGAGACTCTCGAACGGGAGTTACATTCTAATTGTAGATCGCAGATGTTGCAGTCTGCTGCCCGGAAAACCTTATCTCATAACCGTGACTACGAAGGTCATGTGCTGTGAACGAGTATTGTTCCCAAACGATGCCCGAGACAGGGAGGCAAGGTTATGGCCCAGTTTGAAAATTTCTTCTATTCGAATTGATACTTTAACCACTTCAGCGCTAATGACAAGGGTAACTCGTCATGGACTTTCCATTGATTTCAATGGAAAGTCAATGGAAGCTCATCAGGTGCCTTAGCAGCCAAGTGGTTAAGCAGAATGAAGACTGTGCTCCTACAGACGCCAACCCAGTTAACGTCATCAAAAGAAACGTATGATCTCCAAGTTGCAAGGACAACTGCTGAGATTCATTCACTGTTATCAACCAATTCCCCCATACATTTCGCAGAAATACTGAGCGACATCTTAAATATTTCTGATACAAGTGGAATCGCGAGTGTATTTAAGACAGTGTTTTCGGGAGCTTTAACCCCATTCAAAGCCATCCTGGGTATTTTTCCTGATTTTGTCCATTCCATCTTTGGCGGACTTCCTCTCCTTTTGGGACTAGTGGCAGGCATCCTATTTTTGTTCCTGTTACTTCGCTATGGCAAACCACGTCACAGACAAGACACCAGCGATAATGGAAGAAACAATCCGAGCTATTGGCTACCGGGACCGCATAACTAAAGTCCTTGGACTAGCACGGCTACGAGATTTAAACATGACTTTGTTTCATTTAGACCGATGTGGCAAAGTTGTGTTATGCCTGTATTAAGGTGCTTGCTATGTGGCGAAGAATGCGTGTTGGACACCTGTCTGACACTACAATCGGATGTGCCAATGGACGCAGAGACTTTGTTGGGTCCGGTAACGGCTCATGCATTGTGCTGTCCCCAGCGGCTACCAATCCTGATGACGGCATTCGTGGAGACTTCACCACTACGATTGAAGAGTTGTGAAGTACAAGATGAAAGCAGCATCGATCAGGTACGACCTTCTGTCAGCTATGCTGATCGAAACATCAATGAAGGCAATCATGCTCATGAATGCATGTTACAAAATTTTTCCGAGTTAGTGGAACTTTCACAAGAAGCAGTTGACAGTTTTTTCAAAAGTCTCAACAATATGATGTTTTCACCAGAGCAGAAAGAATGACTTTGAACAAACTAGCACACGGCGTTCCATACACCCTGTATTTGGCCTTCAACTTTGAAAATAAAGCAATAAGAAATGTTCTCACCAGTTTTTACAGAGAGCGAGACATTTTTTCCCCATCCATTTCCAAAAATATTTATGATTTTTTGGGACACTTATCTTCTGCTTAAAGTAAAACTATTCTTAGAGGACAAAATTTCTATTTTTAGCTACTCTAGAGACATTAGCTACCCTCTAGTATGTTCACAAGTATTTATGATTTTGTGATGAGATGGTCTCGAACTTTTTTCTTCTGTATTAAGAGCCATTTCATGTGTAATTTCCGCATTTCATTCATGCTGATTTCAAAATATGCGTTTAGATTTAGCATTATTATACTGCTTGAAGTGCATATAGTAACTATATTCATCTTTTCGTGTATTTCGCATTTTCCAAATTTCAAAATGCATTTGATTGTATTTTGGGGTGGTTCGGTATACACATGCACTACTAGTTTTGTTTACTATGCCTAGATTTGTAAATATGGACATAGATTACGTGGAGTGGGTGTGATGTATTTACTATGGGTACTGTATCGATCCCCCTATTTCTGACCCTTGTCTGGTTAATAATTAACTAGCAGCCATTCAACTGCACAGAAACCCGTTATCTGATTAGCCACACAACGGCACAGAAGCCCGTTATCTGATTAGGTCATAGCGCATGCCATCTCATTAGGCAAGCACTATTTCTCCAGCCCCCTAATAGGCATACGGTGTTCTCAAAACAAATCAAACCTACCACGACCTGGGAAATCCCCACAGCCATTGTTTTGATTTAGCCGAGAACTTCAGTAAAGAATGTGCGAACAATCAGTTCGTATGACATCCTTATTGACGTGTTTATGTCCATCCTTACGTCAATCTCGGCACCTTTCAGGTATAAATAATACCGACATTGCCTTAAGCAAACACACGAGGTGGTGACAAGATTGGAGCAGCGAGACTTGCCGAGGAGCCCAGCTGACAGCGAAGCCCACAGACGCTGCCCCTCCTTTCTGACGCGCTGAGAGAGAGACGCTGTCTTTTCTCCTGCCGAGAAATCCTGCTCCGGCGCTTCCAAGCCGCCCTCGCAGGCAGCTGGAATATCAA
This sequence comes from Lissotriton helveticus, assembly GCF_964261635.1. Lineage (NCBI taxonomy): Eukaryota > Metazoa > Chordata > Amphibia > Caudata > Salamandridae > Lissotriton > Lissotriton helveticus. The sequence continues at coordinate 687,078,736 of NC_136057.1, read as the reverse complement.
GACCTGAGATAGAGATACCAACCCTCCAGCCTTCTAAATCCCAGGTACTGAACTGAATAACCCTTTGTAGAGAATTCTTGAAGCAGACCCTTGGCAAAGCAAACTTAACTTAAACTGCTACTTATCTACTCCCGCCCACGTATTAGGCTTAGGTCAGGTACATTGGGGTAGGCGTAGTTAGAAGCACCAGTTGAGTACGATTAGTCAATGTATATATGTATGTATCTATTTTATCCATTTTAAGTATCATATGGCTAAGAAACCATATCAATGCTTTTACAATATTATTTTATAATTCTGTTATTACTGTATGCACTTTACTTAACAATAAGTATTGCAATAACAGCGATTCATTTCTCTTGCATGAGAAAAGAGACTGATCAATAAATAACATCTTTTTATTGAACACGCCCGTCTCTTCCTTTTCTCTACAATCTGGTGAAACTAAGAATGCACTGAACTGACTGAGTAAAATAAGTTGTCTTTTGTTTTCACACGACTCTAGAGATATACTCTTGATTAGGGGAGAGCAAAGTTGTCATACCCTATGGTTGTCAGAAACTAAATCCCTTCTTGTCTATCCAGGGAGGTTAAACTCCTTCTTGTCTATTCGAGAAAGTTTCTAGTGAACTCTGAGCTAGCTGGCAAACATTAAACTTTAAGTCTAATATCGACAGTAGAAGACCTAGTTAACCTCTGTCCCACGTCTATACTATTGAAGATATTATTCCAATGCGTAGAGCCTATTGGGATAATAGGAACTACACTACAACATACAGGCGCTACTGACAGAGCACCGCAAATTTGCAGAGGACGAGCTAAACTATATTTTCAAACGGACAACTGCAAGGAGGTATGGAGAGGGAGGTAGACCGGGAAGGGCCCTGGCTGAAAAGATATGTACAGGTAGAACACCACAACACGTCACAGCAATTAAAACTAAGGCGGGCACACTCACACACGACATCAAGAACATACTGGGAGAGTTCATGGGCACATATGGGGCGTTATATGAGGCGAGACCATCAATGCCGCAAGAAGAAATGTTGGCGTATATGGCGGATGTGGAGCTGGCATGGTTGGCTGACGGACATAGGGAATATCTAGCTCGCCCCATCACGGTTCAGGAAGTACTAGATACCATTAGACGTCTGCCGAACGGAAAAGCTCCGGGCCAGACGGTTTCGTGATCGAATTTTATAAAACGTTTGTGGACACGCTCGCTCCACATCTGATAAAACTGTACGAGACGGCGCGTGCAGCGCAAACATTACCGGCTTCAATGAGGGAAGCGTTAATCGTTGCACTATTAAAACCAGGAAAGGATCAGGAACAATGTGATTCCTACCGCCCTCTTTCGCTTATAAACATAGACACTAAAATAATAGCGAGCATACTAGTTGATAGATTGAAACCTCTAATGCCGCTGGTGATCAGGCCCGACCAATCCGGTTTTATATCGGAAAGATCAACCCAGACATAACACCCGCACATTGTTTGCCCTGGCGCACTACCTGGCACCTGAAGTAAAGGCAGTGGCAGTTTTGTTAGACGTGGCCAAAGCGTTTGATACGATTGACTGGCCTTTTCTACACGCAGTACTTATACGTATGGGTTTTACGCCATTATTTATTGGGTGGATAACGATGTTATACACAAACTTAACTGCACGCATACGGATAAATAAACATCTTTCGGACCCAATAGCAATATGTCGCGGTACCAGGAAAGGGTGTCCACTGTCACCTATGCTGTTTGCCCTCATACTTGAGCCACTGGCTTGCAAAATCAGACAGCACCACCACTATTCGGCCATACAGCTCCCAACACGACCCATCCACATCTCATTATACGCAGATGATATGGTGCTGTATGTTAAGAACCCGGAACAACATCTTAACCCATTGTTGCGAGAGTATATCAAATTTGGTCAGTACTCGGGGCTACAAATCAACTGGTCCAAGTCCCTTATTCTGTCATTAACAGACGGTACTCATCCAACGGCCCTGGACTATCCTCTAGAATGGCAAAATGAGCCTTCCAGGTATTTGGGAGTCTGGTTCCACAGGGACCCGGAATTGGTTATCCGCACCAACTACGGGAGAGCTATATCCTCATTGGAGGACAAACTCTAGCAGTGGATTAAGCTGCCGCTATCCCTGGCAGATAGAATCGCAATTGTGAAAATGGTGCTGCTCCCCAAGTTCCTGTACCTGTTCAACAACATTCCTATCAAACCCCCAGCAGAGGTGTTCCGTAACATCAAAACCCTCATACTGAACCTAATTTGGGCAGGGAAACAAGCCAGGCTAGACTTGCAAACTATGACACTACCATATGCTAGGGGTGGCTTCAAGGTCCCAGATATCTACCTATATGACCTCTGCGCCCAAGCGCAATTTGCGCATTACTGGTATCACGAAATACCTTTCCTAACGCATGTGGCGGTGGAAAAGGGAGACGCTGACCCAATCCCGCTCACGAGTATATTGACACATAAGAGAGTAGGGTTACATGCCCGTGACATCAATCCGGTTAATACCACAACTGAGGCATGGAGACTATTGGGCAAAGTAGCACAAAGCATGCCACTCTACGCTCCTGCACTCCCACTAGCCCATCATCCGGCCCTATCAGTTACACAGGAGCAAATTGGAATGGACTTACTGAAACACGCGGGCATAGACAGAATAGGCGATTTATATAGGGATGGAGTATTTCTAACTCTTGACAAACTCGATTATATCAGCAACCCAACACTGTTGTTTAGTTTCAATTACTATAGGTTGCAAAGGGCGATGAGAGAATACATTCCCTCATTCCCAGACGAACCACAGACGCTGGCCCCTCTACAGCTGATACTTACCACACCTACGGCCTCTCATTTAGTATCTAGGTTGTACAATAGCGCGCAAACAGACATTGGAGGGAACACTGAAAGGGCAAGGGAAAGATGGAGCAAGGCGTTAGATGATACACTTTCGGAAGAGGAATGGGAAATCACCTGCCTACTGACGGGGTTACTGACACCTAATGGCAACCTAAGAATTATCCACTATAAATATCTTCACCAAATGTATTACACACCACACAGACGAATGTCTGACATAATATCGACAGACAGAATATCTACATACAAAAATATCGACACAAAAATATCGAAATCAAAAATATCGGAGTCATATCTTCATAAAGGTAAGTACAAAAATATCGAAAAATTAATATCGTAGTACAAAAATATCGAAATTAAAAATATCGTTTTTTAAAATGTATAAATAATAATGTAAAAATAATTTTAAAATACATATAATTTTACAAATATTAAATAAAAACATGAAAACATAATTAAAAAATTAAAACTAATACATATACATTTAAAATAAATTAAAAACGTAATAATTTAATGTAATTTTATATTTTTTAATTTCATTTAATTGATTTAATTTAAATATAAATTTATTTTATTTTTACCCTGTACGCCTGTACCCCAAAAACCCAAAACTGACCCTGAACCCTAAAAATACCCCTTTACCCAAAAACCCAAAACTGACCCTGAACCCTAAAAATACCCTTTTACCCAAAAACCCAAAACTGACCCTGAACCCTAAAAATACCCCTTTACCCAAAAACCCAAAACTGACCCTGAACCCTAAAAATACCCTTTTACCCGAAAACCCAAAACTGACCCTGAACCCTAAAAATACCCCTTTACCCAAAAACCCAAAACTGACCCTGAACCCTAAAAATACCCCTTTACCCAAAAACTGAAAACTGACCCTGAACCCAAAAAATACCCCTTTACCCAAGAACTAAAAACGGACCCTGAACCCTAAAAATACCCCTTTACCCAAAAACTGAAAACTGACCCTGAACCCTAAAAATACCCCTTTACCCAAAAACTGAAAACTGACCCTGAACCCTAAAAATACCCCTTTACCCAAAAACTGAAAACTGACCCTGAACCCAAAAAATACCCCTTTACCCAAAAACTGAAAACTGACCCCGAACCCTAAAAATACCCCTTTACCCAAAAACTGAAAACTGACCCTGAACCCAAAAAATACCCCTTTACCCAAGAACTGAAAACTTACCCTGAACCCTAAAAATACTCCTTTACCCAAAAACTGAAAACTGACCCTGAACCCTAAAAATACCCCTTTACCCAAAAACTGAAAACTGACCCTGAACACTAAAAATACCCTTTTACCCAAAAACTGAAAACTGACCCTGAACTCTAAAAATACCCCTTAAAAAAACTAAAACATATAAAATTTAAAATATTATTATATACTTACCTATACTTACGTTGTAATGGTATGCGTTGTAAAGGTACCTGCGTTGTAAAAACATGCGTTGTAAACACATGCGTTGTAATGGTTTTTGCGTTGTAAAAATTTCGTTGTAATGGTAGTGCGTTGTAAAAGTTGCGTTGTAAAGGTTGTTTCCCCGGTGGATAGCGTAGGGGTAAAAATTACTATTCACACTCCAGAGGGTGCAACAGTAGGGAAAGCGTTGGATAGCATGGGGGTAAAAATTAATTCCCACACTACTCCCACTTTAACACACAACACACTACACATATAAAAAAGACAATTAATATAAATTTCAATTAATCAATTAATAACAATTAATATTACTAAATTGATGTAATTATAAATGAACTAAATAACACATATTAATTACTAATTAATTAACAATAAATACCAAAGAAAATTACAATCTCTTTAATTAATTACATTTAATTATATCACACCCTATCCCCCTATAAACACACAACCCACTACACAGAAATAAATCATATCATTTATTCACTTAATAATTATTAATTACCAATTAATTATTATTTAACAATAACAAAAAATTAAATATATTAGCCCATTAACTCTAAATAATTTAATTACATAATTAATATTATTTAATTACCAATTAATTATTAATTAACAATAACAACACATTAAATATATTAGCACATTAACTCTAAATAATTTAATTACATAATTAATATTATTTAATTATCAATTAGTTATTAATTAACAATAACAATAAAGTAAATATATTAGCACATTAGCTGTAAATATTTTAATTTACTAATTAATATTATTGTTTCCCAATTAATTAATTAACAATAACAAAAAATTATATATATAAAACAATTACTCTAATTAATGTAATTAACTAATTAATATTAATTAATTACCAATTAGTTATTAATTAAAAATATGTACAAAATTATATTAATTAATTAACTAATTAATATTAATTAATTACCAATTAAGTATTAATTAAAAATATTTACACACATATATTAATTAATTAATTATTATTAAATTACTTCCCACCCTATTTCCCTATAAACCCACAACCCGCTCTGATACTAAAACGCAAAATGTAAACAAATTTACAAATTTTCAAACATACATTACAAAACATGTTTAACAAACATATAAACAACACATTAAAATACATAACACTAAACAAAATTTCGATATTAGTAAAATTCGATATTAGTAACATACATACCTTAAAAAAACGATATTCTGTCTGTCGATATTTTGGACATCGATATTCTATACTATCGAAATTAAAACATCGATATTATTGTATATCGATATTTTAATTTCGATATTTTGTCTGTAAACCCACACAGACTACACAGGTATGGATTAAGGGACACCTCCAATTGTATAAGATGTGGACAAGAAAATGCAGACTTTATGCATTTAGCATGGCACTGTGGCCCGGTAGCGAACTACTGGGAACAAGTGATAAAGGCCATCAATGACATACTGGGAGCAACTTTGCAGTGTACGGCCAAGATTTGTTTGCTAGGAATAGTACCGCAGCTACAAGCGCAGAGGCGTAAACTGTGTGTAATAGCACTCTTAATGGCAAAACGGAGAGTATCTTTACATTGGAGCAGTAAACTGAGGCCCAAGGTAAAAAACTGGTTGGAGGATTTAACGTACTGTTGTGATACACTTGCCACATTCGAAGAAGACTTGCCTGCAGGTTCATGCCCCAGGGATTACTGGGCTCCGTTTAGACAATACTTGTTAACAAATACGACGGACTGAGACGTTACTGAAGAGCTGGGATGAATCCGGCCACATGGAAATGAGTTTGGTTATATGTAGAGTATTGGGGGAGGGAGAATGCTGTGACACAGTGCTTTGAGGGGGTTTCTTAATTTGTTTATCTAGTTTACTGTGGTTTCACATACAATATATAAAAATAGTAAGAACAAGAACGTAAATGATCGCGGTAGCAGCATTGTTTACATTCACACATGTCTGATAATTCACGAAACGCCGCCGGACCTACGGTTGTCGGCTGATGGGCCGTGTATGAAGAAAGGCGAGATTAATGGTACAAACAAAAAAAGAAGAGTAAACAAACTGTATAGCCGGCCTAATAAGGTTGTAGGCGATGAAAATGTACTTTACCTATGTGACAATGTGAAATAAATATCTTACACCAAAAAAAAAAAACTGCGGCTGTGCTGTGCATAATTAATTAAAAAGGTCACGGCCTCTGGAGAAGGGCCCATGCTTAAAGCTGAAGATTCAGATCACTTACTCTCCCCGTGTCTACTAAATATTGAATGTGTCCTTGTGTAAGCAACTGGTGCTCATGTAAAGCACTCAAATACCTTTGAGTCGAGTTCACGCTGTATAAAACTACAAAAAAATAACACCTGACCTGCAATAGCCAGATGGGAGGAGGGACAAGAGGCCAACACATGCTGTACTGTGTGATGGCCAACAAAAATGTTCTCTGAGTGAAATCACCGGAAAGAGGGCTAAACACACAAAGGAGGGACTTTTACAGAAATGCACCATAAGAAGCCAGGATTTCTAAATGCTACAGATACCAACCAATGGCAATTGGTGGGTTTGCCAAACTCCTCATGAGAGAGATAACAGGTCAATTGCAGCTCATCCTAATAAGGACAACATAAACCCTGTAATTGAAGCAATCATGAAATTCCTTTAAAAGTACTGTGACACTCATGTTGCATTGTAGACACACCGTCTGCTAATGTTTTATAGACTTAAGTTTTGGAAACAAATTATGAGAGTGCCAGTTTCAGCCAAAGCTGCAACAGTTGACACTACTCTACCATATGGTCTCATTACGAGGCCGTTCAGACCGGCTTCTGCGGTCCTGTTGGAGGCGGTCAGACCACTACGGTCTTGTCAGAATTTTAGTCTGACCGCTGGATTACAATGTATGCATTGTGTACTCCTACCAACCATTGACAGACCGCGGACTCGGACATTCTTTCCCTGACCACTGAGATGGCGGTCAGAGAAAAGCAGCATCCATCGAGCTGTCCAGGGAGTTTCAACCGCCATCTGGATAACGATGTGCATTTCCGACATGTCGACCGTGGAGGTCCAACCTGTTGCCTCGACTCATCGGAAACAAAGGATTTGGGGTGCATACTCACCAAAATCAGCTTCTTCCAAACAGTCTCCAGCGTAGATCCCTTTTATCAAGGTCCCCCCTACACTGCTGTAGCTGAACCCCGAATACTAGGGCCCCGTGGGTGCCAGAATGCAGGTATGTCCATAGGTGGCATGTATACCCAATAACTGAACTGTGCACGGATGCCACACTCCAGCAATGGAGTACATGCAGCACAAGGCATATCACCACATATGTCATGAATGTGTGCACATATCACGTTTCCTGTAAGTTGCAGTGACATATTCGGAGGGGGTGTGCACCGCCGAAGTAGAGACCGCCAGATTAGCAGCAGTTACATTGTTATACATCAGGGAGCTTTACCGGCCTCAGCTGTTGGAATCAGATCGCGGTGGTCAGACGGTCGGTCCGACCGGCATCATAATGAAGCCTATGGACTTAAATCTCCTTGAAAGAAGGAAATCACAAAGTCATTCCTAGAGTCAAGCTTCTCCCTTGTTCAGGGCATCGAGATTTCAAATGTTGTTTTACTATTACTGATTTGAATTTTTTAGTGTGTTCTAAAACCTTAGCAAAATGAATGAAACTCCAGCTGATGGGCTTCTGATATATATGCATATACATGTACCTATACAGAGATGTACAAATGATGGATTGCATTAGTTCTAAGGGCCGTATTATGAGTTTGGCAGTCTGTGATCCACCGTGGCCGCGGTCCGACCTCCGAGCCCAGCAGTCCAACTGCCGTATAATGAGGTGGGCGGATGGCTATTGCTAGTACATGGCAGTCCACTGGGGTCACAGTGGGGAAAGAGCAGCTGCTATAGGGTTGTACAGAGGAGGTTAGCCGTCATACATATTACAAGATGGCTTTCCGATGAGCCGACCGCGGCGGTGAGTCAGCCGGCTTCAAGTTGGCTGGAACAATGGATCAGGGGTGCATACTCACCCCTCTCCTGTCTTACCCATCAGAGTTTGACGTGGATCCCTTTCTCTAGTTCCCCCTTCACAACAGCACCTTCACCAATAGCCTGGACTGGGCACATATGGGGCAGACTCCGGCAATGGGTAGGTGGCATTTTTCCACATGTTTCATGCATATATGTACATTTGATACATGTGCAGTCGAAATGTACACACAGGGATCAATAGATATGGAAAGCCATTGCCCACCGCTGTATGACCGTCGCAGCCACACCGCAGGCCCCGCTTTCAACTCGTAATATAGCGGTCCGCCAGCACTGTGGTCTTCTAGCAGCTGTGGTTGCTTTGTTCAGGCAGTCAGACCTCCAAACTCGTAATCAAGCCATAAGACTGATTGAAGGTGATGTCTAAATCATTCTACCAGTCACGAATATTTGGGAGTCCACTCAATCCTCATGATTTTGCAATATTATGTTTTGATACCCCTGCTGCCAACATTAACCATATTTTTAAATACTGGGGAAGGTTTGCTCCCAGTTATACACAGCACATGTCATTTAGCCTCAAAGAGGACCGCAAGTCCTGTGGCTGTTGTCATCACCTGGACAACTCCCTTCAAATAAGGTTGGATCACTTGGCGATTCCAGAGGATATGGAAAAAGGAGTCAACCATGCCACAACCCCTAGGGCAGAGGGCTGAGTCATATCTATTTCTCTAGGGCTTTGTAGGGCCGCTACCCAGCCATTCTCCTCAATCAATCCTATGTCTCCCTCTCAAGCTTCTCTTAGTGGTCACAGCCGATACAGGGAGTTATTCAGTATTTTCCTGTATACCAGGGAGACTACCTTGACCAGCATAGTAACAATCGGTCCTCCAAGGGTGAAGACTGTGTTAACTGATCTCTCTCTGGTGCATGACTCCGCAGTGCATGCCTTATTTGTAAATAATATCTGAACTGGCTTCCATTCCGTATTCTGTTTGGAGGTCTGCAAATGTCAATAGTGCACCTCCCCTCCAGATGCCATTGAGCTGATCCATATCAATCAAGCCCCACCAAGGAAGCCCCTAGTTTCCTAACTTTGTCTAGCTGTTCGATGTCCCATAGTGGAGTTGTAGCAGTCAGTTTGCCATCCCAGCAGAAATGTTTATTAGCTTCATGCCACGTCCTGATGACCGCCTGAGTGTGGTATTGCAGAGATCTTAATCACCTTTTGCGATAGAGTATGGATGGATATCCCTGGCTTCCCATAGCCATGTGATCAACCCTGTAGGACGGGTCCTCCACATCTCCAAATATCCAGTTTTTGATTATCATCAAATGGGCAGCCCAGCAGTAGGGGAGTAGATCAGGAACTGCCAATTCTCCTTTAAACACTCCCCATTGTAGCTTCTTGAGGGAGATCTGTGAACTACTGCCATTCTAGAGGAATTCATGCCATTCACTATTTACTATATTGAAAAAGTCCTGTGGCACCATATATAGAGTATTCTGGCAGGCATATTGCATGCGGTGTAGGATCATCATTTGAAAAAGCACAGCCCTGTCCATCAAAAATATTGGAAGAACTGTCCAGTGTGCCATGTCCTCCCTAAGGTGCTCGAGCTGAGTGAACAGATTCCGATGCATGAATCCTTCGGCTTCCCTGGTTCGAAAGACGCCCAAGTAGTGAAAACCCTGATTTACTACTGAAGCCTTACATGTGGGCGGAAGAGGTGGACAGCCCCTTGTTAATGGGAATATGAGGTACTTATTCCAATTAATTTGGTAACCCGAGTACCTTTCAAAGAGGTGGAAAATATGTATTATTCTGTCCGCCGAAAGATGAGGCTGTCTAACACATAGCAAAATATAATCAGCGTATGAGGAGATCCTTTCCTCCCATGCGTCATTCCTCCAGATTTCCCATAGGAGAGGATCCTGCCGGATCTAAGCCACCAGGGGCTCCAATGCCAGGGCGAAGATCATCGTAGACACGGGCACCCTTGCCGCGTGCCTCTGTGAAGGGCAAAGGATTCAGAAATAACGCTGTTCATCCAGAGGCTCGCATAGGGATCCCAGTATGGAAGTTCAACTAATGAACAGAACCTAACCTGGACAGGACTGCGTACAGGTATGCCTATTCTAAGCTGTCAAGTTTCATTCTAGCCTACAGGGAGAGCACTATGGTAATGTTAGCTTAACCCCACTTGGTATATTTAATTTACCTTTAATTCCCTAGTAAAGTGAACTGCTTTTGTCCAGGGCCTGTGAATTAAATGCTACTAGTGGCCCTGCAGCACACATTGTGGAGCCCACTTAAGTAGCCCTATAACTATGGCTCAAGCCTGACATTGTAGAGCCTGTATGTGCATTTAAATCTGCCACATCGTCATAGGAAGATAAACCTCTTGCCAGACCTAAACCTTCCCTTTTTATACATGTCAGTAACCACTTAGTTAGTCCCTGTATTACCCACAGGGCAAGGTGCAATGTATTTAAAAGGCAGGACATGTACTTTTAAGTTTGACTTGTCTTGGTAGTGAAAAACTCCCAATTTCATTTTTCACTAAGCACAGGCATACTCGCGGAGTTTGTGGATTTCAGCAACTCTGCGTTCCGCTGAGAATGTGGAGCTACTGTTAACTACACACTACACAACGGAGCAGAGGTTGTTTTTTGGTTTGAGCACTGGAAATGTCCTTTTGTGTGCGAGGAAGCAACTTGCCGGGCGCTTGCCCACAAGAATTTCAGGGTCGTCGCAGGAGCCACGAGATTTGCTAGCCGGCTTAATGCTCTCGCTAGATTTTGTGGTCACCAACATGTCATTCGAGCACACCAGTGACTTCCGGCAGAGGCTTTCTGCCATACGCAATCCGGAGCGTGCAGGATCTATCATGGCTGCAATTTGGGGATGATTCTTTCCTCGACAAGCATTGATATCTTCCCGAAATTACGATTTGGAGTTAAAAACCTCCTCAAATTTACATTTAGCATTTTTTTATTTGTGCGAGGAGTCCTTTTCTTTGCTTTTTTTTCCAATGGAAGGAAGTGCCCCAGAGTCTCCAACTTCCTGTTCCTGTGCAGCAGGCTCTTCCCAGTGCTTTGTCGACATCCAGGTCACTTTTCATTTGAATTTGGAGTTGGAAGGATCACTTTTTGTGTCTGCTGCATTCCCATTTGATTTATGGACTTTGTATATAAGATTTCACAAGTAAGTTCAAAAACTGGTGTTGTTTGCTTGATTGGGGATGTGCACCTGTATTTATTTGTACTTTTAATGGATTTTTTAAATGTATTGCGGTGGGTGGCCTGTTGGGGCCTAGTGATTTCTTTGCATTTCATTTTTCTTCTTTTGTAAAGGAAAAATGTTGCACAGTTTACTACATTATCTCCATGTTTTTTAAATACATTTACAATATTGATTTAATTCACTATGCGGTCTAGTCTGCCAACTGACCTTACAGCCAGATGACGGGCCACCGGTGCGACAACTGATTATGGGAGCGCCGGACTCCAGAACAGCGATACACAGCCCGGTGCACCCTTGCCCAGAGCTGGTGGCAATCCCAAAGTCCATACCCGGACCCAGGTACACCACCTGCTGCCAGGGTAAAGGGGAGGTGGCGCTAGACCAAAAAAAAACAACACTTCCAACTCCACCTCAGAAAACAAGGCCTGGGGCTGCACCCCTTGTGGGCCCCACCTACCACAAAGAGGGCTGCTCTTTGTTACCGCATTTTTTGGGGCACCCTTCTCTGCCATGATGCTGTTGGGGGCAGACGAGAGAACATTTAGAAAGTATTAAAAAAACAGGAATACGAGGGAAGGAAATACAAATATAGAAAGGAAGTAAAGAGAACATATAAAGTACAAAAATGCAAAATACACAATTAGAAAGACAAAGAGTAAGATAATGAACAAAAAAGATGACAAAAAAGTTTTAGAAACAAGGATTGAAAAGATTAAAGAACGATCAAATAGTAGGCCCTAGCACCATAAACAGAGTAAGAAACAATATGGCTAAAACCCATTCATTACTGGTAGTGCAATTTGCGTGATATATCTGCCCAAACGGTGGAAACATCCTGCAAATGGGCAGTACAAGGAACTCCACCCACTCGCTGAACTCCACATAGTGCAGCAGAATTTATTTGTGACTCCCCTGAGTTCCGCGTATTGCTGCTATGCGAACTCCTCCCACCCTTATTTTTCACTACTGCAAGACCTATCACTCCCATAGAAATACCAATGGAGATTACCTTATTACATTTGTTAAGTATAAATCCCATTTGTGAAGAGATAAACATTTCAAGTTTGGTGTCACTGAACTCACAATTTAAAAACACAACTTATGGAGAAGTTGGATTTTAAGTTGCAGTTAGGAAATGCCACTTTTAGAAAGTTAGCATTTACTTACTTCAGCCATTCCATTCCTGCTGTCTGTCTCTGAATGCATGTCTGGTGTGGGTGACAGCTCTAGACAGCCACACATAATGGGATCTTAGGTGTGAGTGATGGTTCATCTACATCATGATGAGTCATGCTGTGCAGGATGGGAGGGTAGTGCTGACACTTACACCTGAACAGTCACACAAAGGGCTGCAACGCCCCTGTAGTGAGTCTGGAGCCAGGGCAGGAAGGGAGGACCCCTGTGCACCTCAAAGCTTTCTTTGAAGTATCCCCCACTTGAAATGGACCTTTGGGTATAGGTACTGGTACTCTGACACCATGACCTCAATACCTTTCTGGGTCTTTGACCACTCTGCCAGGAGAAGAGCAACTGTGCTGCTAAAAGGACTGCCACTCTGCTGGATTTCTGCTCCCCTGTGCTGCTAAAAAAAACTGCCGCTCTGCTGGACAGCTGCTTTGCTAGACTCTATAGGAACCTATTGACTGATTTTCTCTGAAAAATGTTCCAATTGTGGAGTTTATTTGTATGGAAACCTGAAAGGTTACAATTGTGCAAAACTGATTTGACTTACCTTTTCTATAGGAAATGTTCCAGTAGATATTTAGGCATATCACAATGAGTAGAAAAAGTAACTTAAAAGGTAAGCTAGAAAGTCACCAAAAAGTAATCTGTACAGTAATTTCAATACCTTAACATACCTGTATTTCAAACAACTGCATTTGAACTTGCATTTCCTTGTAAACACGGCATAATATTTTGCAAAGCATTTATTTCACTTACCTGTGCCTGGCTTGGCTTGGTTCTAGAAATAAAATAACTTAACAATATAATATTTTTATACAAACAAAATTGGTCTGAGTTCAGCCTTTGAGTGTGTGACATCATTTGCTGATTGAGTGTGTACAACAAATGCTTAACACTACCCTATGATAAAGCCTTACTGCTCGCCCACACTACCACAAATAGAGAGTAAGGTGCTATCTACTTTTACCTCTACCTACCTTTGGAATTACACTGGACTCTATGCACACTATACATCATTTTGATATAGTATATACTGAGCCAGCTTCCTACATCTTTACCCTAAAACACTACACTGCACTACCCCTGACCCTACCCTAAACCATAAAACACTACCCTGAATGACACCCCTTGACCCCCAGTCCTCTCCTTACCCTAAAACATTACCCTGCATGATCTCCCCAACCCCACCCTAAACCATAAAAACACTACTCAGCACGACACCCCCTGCCCCCATTTCTCTCCCTACCCTAAAACACTATCCTGCATGACCACCAACCCAACCCTAAACCCTAAAACAGTATCCTGCATGACACACACCCTCCACCCCGACCCCCTTTTACCCTAAAAAAGTAGCCCCCACCCCAGGCCCAATCCCCCATACCTCTCTCTCCTAGTGGTACCTCTTTCTCCTCGCGGTTCCTGCGGTCGTCTAAGAGCCGTGCACGTCATTGTGAAGAAACAAAAGAGCCTCTGTTTCGTCACAACGACGAGGATCGCCTATATTTTTTTACAAAGTATATACTTTTACCACACATACCTTTATAACAAAATTCATTGGAAAGGCATGCGTGGTAAAAGCACATGCGATGTAAAAAATGCATAGTAATGACTATATATTGTTACAAGACGTGCGTGGTCACACTTGTGTTGTAATTGTATGTAGGGATACAGCCGCATTGTAATGGCTGTTTCCATTCTTGTCGGTGTGTAGAAGGAGAAGCTGTTGGTGAGGTATTTGGGCCCGGAGTTGTTTAGGGCTTTGTAGGCATGTGTGAGGAGCTTGAAGGTGATTATTTTGTTGATCAAAAACCAGTGGAGGTCTCTCAGGTGACCAGAGATGTGGCTTAAGCAAGGGATATCCAGGATAAGTCTAGTAGATGCGTTCCGGATATGCTGCAATTTCTTTTGGAGTTTTTGGAACATGCCGGTGTAAAGTATATTGCCGTAGTCAAGCTTGCTGCTGGCGAGCTCTTGGCTGACTGTTATCCTGAACTCGGTGTTGATTTGGCAGGTTCATAGAGAGTGAGGAGTTGAGGATGATGCTGAGGTTGCATGTGTGGTCCGTGGGTGTGGTGGGGTTCAGAGTACTGTTGGGTACCAGATGTTGTCCCAAGTGGATGAGTGGAGCCCAGGATGAGGATTTCAGTTTTTCAGAGTTGAGTTTGAGGCTGCTCTCCTTAATCCAGGCGGCTACTACCTTCATCCCATTATTGAAGTTGCTCTTAGCGGCTGTACGGTTGTCAGTGAGGGAGAGGATGTTGAGTCCGTGGTTTCTGATGATGGGTGCGAGTAGTGCCATGTAGATGTTGAAGATGGTGGGGCTCATGGAGAAGCAATGGGGGACTCCGCAGTTATCTCTGTAGGGTTTGAGGAGAACGGTGGGAGACTGACTCTCTGGGTTCAGCCGGTGAGAAAGAATTGGATTCACTCCAGCGCTTTGCCGCAGATGCCGGCATTTTGGAGCCTTGTGTAGACGATGTGGTGGGATACGGTGTGAAAGGCGGCAGAGAGGGTCAAGAGGATGAGGGCTTCGGTTTTGCCTGGGTCGAGGAGAGTGCGGATGTCGGTGCAGCGAGGAGCGCAGTCTTGGTGCTGTGGTTGCTCCTGAAGCCAGATTGGGAGGGGTCCATGGTCATCTTCCCTTTACTTACCTAACAAACATAATATTAGAAAACCATATATCATAAATCACAGCATGAATAACTCCATTGAGATGCTTGGCCCACTCTGGCAATGCATCATGGGAGTTGTAGTACACATCATTTGCTTGCTGAACTGAGTGTTGCTGACTACACCAAACATAACTGTACAACATAAACATGTCACAAACATATGAAGCTGAGTAACAACAATAATGTGGGCAAACTTTAACCAAGTCACAACTATGATGTGGGCAAACTTTAACAATGTATTTACACTAACTATTTACATTTATGTACACAGATCACAGCCCAGACTTGTCAGGAACCACTGCAGTCAAAGGGCCTACTGACACTGTTGAGGTAATTGAGGAAACAACACCACCATACCTTCAGTCCATCACCCCAACTCCAACTAGCAAGAAAGCAACCATCTCACCACTGCCAGAGTTTGTAGATAGTGATGAGGGTCAACAACAGAGCAGGGAACCACACAATATCAGACACTACAACACACAGAAAAAGGCCAAAGATCAGCAGTCAGTACAGAGAATATATCAGACCACATTTTGGGGGGTCTTCCTATCTATGGTGGGTTACAGAGGTTGATCATCTCCGTACAGCGCCTTCAAACAAAATAGAAATGGCCTGTCAGTAGGCAGCTACAACAACATCTCTACGTTGCTGCAGAATTTATGGAAAGGGCAGGGCTAGTGGAAATGGAGAGGTAGCATCATGTGTAGGGACAGAGGTCCAGGCAGTACTTGGCAAGGTCTGATTCGTTCACCCAGTTCATCAACCGCCTAGTAGTAGCCACAACAACCCTAGCAAAGTAGACTATGAACATTCAGACTGACATGGGGCTTGCTGTCAAGATGTTTGCATGTGAGCTAGTGCAAGTGACCGCAGCCCTTGAGAATTTGCAGACCCACAACCTCTGTGTCCCCAACATCCTACCTCCACCTGAGAGTGAACAGTGCTCTGGCCTCAGTGGCGCATCCGTTCAAGAGGCACGAAGTACCAGTCATTCACGCAGACACACTTCCGAGACTGATGTGTCACCAGTCCCACAGCCCAGTGTTGTTGACAAAGGACCTAACCCCATAGGCCAAAAGAAGTGAAACTGTACACTCAGAGGAATGAGTAACCTTTGTTTCGTTTGGCATTACTTACTCTGTAGTTTATGTAGCAATGTTACATCCACAAGGATACAGCTGATCCTTGAGTGAAACAATGCTGTTGCTACCCGAATAAAAGGTGGTCTCTCTGTTATGCACCAAGCATTGCCACCATTTGTGATGTCTCATTATTGGATGTTTTACATTCTCTTACCTTAGAAATAGTTGTTGGTGATCTCTGTGCTTCATGCATGTCTCTCTGTTGCATGTTTGCTCTCCTGCTGCAACTCTAGAGGTGGTAACTAATCATTAGTCAGAATCAGGCTCTATCAGGATATCATGCAGATCCTTCTTCACTGCAATATTGTACAGTATGGCACATGTGGATGTTATCTTACAGCATGTTTCCCATCTGTACAGTAATGCCCCACCAGTATTATGGAGGCAGCGAAAGCGGGACTTCAGGATCTCAAAGGTCCTTTCTATTATTGAATGCATTGTCCTGTGTGCCCTGTACTGCATCTCACTTCTTGTCCCCTAAATCAGGTATGGTGTGAGGAGCCAGAGACATAAGGCATATGCAGTGTCACCTTACGCATATGCAGTGTCTTTTTTTTTGTCCTCATCTCACCTTAGACCAAGGCAGAATTTACAAGCCGAGTAGTTGGACCTGGGCCCCCTGCGGCTCACTGCTTAGATCTGGGCCCCCCATGGGCTACCTCACGTGGTTGAGGACAGGTGTAATCATAGGACCAGGATTCAACTACCATAGACCTAACCGTTTATCAGGTGTAGACGGTGTCCCCAAACTAAGAGGGGAGACCAGATGTTTTCATATACTCCTGTCCTGTCTCCCTGGTCTAGTTGTGCCATATTCAATGCTGCCTTTACCCAGTTTTCCCTATTTGGGGGGATCGGGTCTTTCCACCCCAAGCAGATCTCCCTCCTGGCTAGGATAATAAGGTATATTAGTAATCCCAAATCTAACTGGCACTGCACCTCCCTTGTGAAACCGTTTGAACCAAAAATCACAAGATTAACATCCATTACCAAATCTATGCCAAAGATAGCTGTCAAAGTTTCTTTCACATTCTTGCAGAATAAACTTAGTTCTATGCATTCGAAGAACATATGGATATCGTCGGCTTCATCACAATTACATCTAGGAAATTGTGGAGTCGGTAACGAGGCAAACTTAGCAATTCTAGCCGGGGTATAATACAGCTTGTTTAGCACGAAAAAGGGATTCCTTTTAAGCCTAGCAGGATTTATAAATCTGAAAGTAATTTTAAGAAGGATTCAAATCGAACTTCTGTGGGGTGTGCATGGGGAAGGGAGTTCCACACCGAAGATTGGGTCGGGGTCTCACTATCCTCTGCATCAAGCAATCTTGTATACCAAAGGGATATTTCTTTTTTCCTTGGTTGCGGGGCTTGAAATTGCTGTTCAAGATCCCAGTTCCCTCGTACCATTCCTTGGCTGGAGGTACTTAAACATTGAGAAGGTCGGGCAAATCTTAACTACGACCAGCTCCCATGGGAGTACCCCATCTAGGTCCGCCAGATCCGACCATCTCCACAAACCAGCCTTCCATATGCAGTGTCACCTTACGCGCATGAAAAGGAAAACATTTGTTGAGCCTGTGATTCTTTTACCAAGTAGGAAACCATTCACATTGTGACAGTCATTTTTTTTATTTCCCTGTGGCAAAACATGGATGAGGCGTGAGTGCATCCTGGGAATCCGGCCACAAGGCACACGGTCTGTTATGATACAGGAGGCGTCACACACTACCTGCACGTTGAGTGAATGTGAGCTTTTCCTGTTCCTGTATATGTGTCCAGTCTCTGATGGGGGGCGTGTGGAAATATGTGTGCCATCAACACAGCTAATGGCATTGGGGAACTGTGCTACCCTGTAGAACATCAATTTGGTTTGTTCCAATAATTGCGGGGTATTGGGGAATTATCTATATTGGTTGACTTTGCTCACCATGATGTCCAGGAACCTGTGAAAGTACTTGGAAAAGGCACTTTGTGACACCATCCTTTCCATTGCTATGACCTCCTTGCAACTGCCAGAAGTTAGGAGATGTCGGCAACACAATACCAGCACATGTGGTGGGATTTCGTTGCTTCTCAGTGTTGGGGCATGTAGCTAAGGTTGTAACTCAGCAAGTAAATCAAGTACTACCTGACGACTCAGTTGTGTACTCCCAATAATCTCCTCCTCTGTCTGTTCAAGTTGGTTGACCCTCACGCTAAATATCCTCCCCATCTCCTCCTCCTTCTCTGCCTCACGGCCAAAATCCTCATCCTCCTTGCCAGAATGTACAAAGCTGCCATTGTGAAAGAGCCTGATGGATTGTGGTTGCCGTTTTATAGTTTGCACCTGCTACCACCTGATCCGGATCAATGGTAAATAAATTTCCTAAATGGTCATTTTGCGATTTGTCGCAATTAGGAAATCCTTTGTTCATGCGGTTAGCGATTTACTATTTGGGAATCCATTTTCAAAATGCGATTTCTACTAGATAGAAATTTGCGACCTACGTCATGAGGTAGGTCAAGTTGCGACCCACTACGTTATAAACCGATCTATTTGTGCATAGGTTGGTTTACAAAATAAACAAGGTAAAAGTCGGCACACAAATTGCGGTCACTTTTACCAAATGCATTCTAAGTACATCTGGCCTTTGGTCTCAGAAACATAAAACAGTCATTGGTTTCCTGGCATACACCTGGAAAACTTGAATGAGTTCCAATTTCACAAAATCTGGTATACATTTTTTTTCTATTGTTAGAAAATGCAATAGGAAATATATGTACATACTGTGTTTTGCTTTGTCTCTCACAGGAAAATATTTTTATTATACATTTGCGTGTGACTAAATCATTTCGCAGGGGACATTTTTTTAAAAATAAAATTCAAAAGCGGTTTTGCAAAAGGTTAGCTCGTAAAAAGAAAAATATATGCTTACAAATGATTTTGTGACTCGACCCCAATAAGTTATTTTGGCCTAAATCATAATTAAGCCTGGAAAATCCTTGTGAATTGTGCCTGACATGCGCAATGCGATTCCATTAGCAGCTGTTGCTCAGTATGATTGTTCAAAAATGTAATTTAAAAAAAGCAAAAGCTTCTGGACAATACAGATGTCTCCTTTGACAGATATTTTTTTCTGAATATATGTCTATTAGGTTGTGGTTATCTTTCGTTTCGGGAAACATGATACATTTCTCCCTCAAACACCGCTCTGTGGGTGTTTCTCCACATTATCGGGTTTAATAGTTAGAATTTCCGCAGTTCTTCACTCTAGCTCGAGGGATGTTTCTTTACCGCCACCTACTGGTATCATATTGTGTATAGAGCTGGCACAAAATAAATGAAGCCCTCTCGATGGAAAAATCACTATGAAAAAACGTTTTCCCCCTGCACAAAAAGGTGCAAAAAATGTAATGGGTTCGAAGTAGCAGCCAAAGAGTACACAATTCTTAATTCAATAATATGATTAACATATGCGGCATGTTTTAGTAATAAATTACTTTGTTAAAATGGGAAAACTCCAAGTCTTTCGCAGAATACCTACAATGAAACGAAACAAGCCCAGTACATTTTTTCGAAATTGAAATGAAAACAGATATTTAAAGTTAAGCATCTTATTATAATTTGAAAGTAATATGGAAATATAGTAAATATTGAATTGCAATCACATAATTAAGGACCCTATTTACAAAAGTAGCGCGCCATACCTGCCTGAAAGGATGTATGACGTTACAACGCGACATTTTACGCATTGCTTAAAATAGACATGAACGTGTAGGATTTCCCACACTAAACCACTAATGGGAATTTCCCATGTGTATGGAAAGACAAAAGGCATGCAAGCAAAGGTTACTGGAATGTTGTGTTGTTCAAAACAAAAAATTCTACAATCACTGTGTTACTGTATGTATGCACAAATGCTTTACACATTGCCTCTGAGATAAGCCTGCCTGCTCGTGCCAAGCTATCAAGGGGGTGAGCAGGGGTGGTCTGACGGCGTATTTCCCTTACTCTGACTGGAAGCAGGGTCCCTACTTGGACAAATGTGCAAACCATTGCAACTGGAGACACCCATTTCTAACAAAGCTCATAAGTAAAGAAACAGGCAAGCTATCCGGGTCTTGGGCCTTTCCCACTTAGTATTCCCCCAGAGCCTTTTTAAGTTCAGGCATTATGAAAGGGGCTTCCAAGTCTTGAGGGAGCTGGGGATTCAAGGGCGTCCATGGCCACTCACTGGGATAATTAGGTGAGGTATTGGCCAGCTACTTTATCAATAAATATCCTGTAGTGCAAAGTAGCAGAAACTTCGCAAACTACCCGAGCGTAGCGTAGTGCTTTACCCAGGGTTAAAATAGACCCATCCTAAGAAAGGTTATTCCCAGGAGTGGTTTGATGAGTCTCTTGTTAAAGCCAGGAAAAATTATTACTGTCCTTTGGCTAAATCTAAGTACATAACCACTGGGAAACCCTACCACAAATTGATTCAGAAAACCCATGCCACATTCTTTGCGGACAAAATTAATACGATCAATAACTCCTCCAAAACTATTTGATCCCTATTAAAGGATATGGTGAAATCTCCAGTGACTAGTGACTGCTCCATCACCTCTAACGGCTAGTGTGAGGTATTGGCCAGCTACTTTATCAATAAAGTAGTGGCCATTTACAATAGCTTCCATGGGAAGTGTGAAGCCTCTGTGATGCTGTTGGATGAGTCTGCAGGAAATGGGGCTAACTCTCTGCACATTCTCCCTTCTATTACTCTAGACGGCCTCAAGGCTTTGGTTATGAAGATCAAATCAGAGTCCCTGCTGACCCCCTCAGGCCTGATATTTTTGTTCAGCATCAGGACTGCCTTCTGCCTAGCTGCCTGGATCTTATTATTATTTGCCTTTCCAACTCAGAGGTTCCTCAAACCTGGAAACATGCAAAAGTTATCCCTCTCCTGAAGAAATCCTCTCTTATTTATTTATTTATTTAGTGTTTTATAGAAAGCGAACATGACCCGTTAGGGTATCAGAGCGCTTTACAAGGGTCATAGAGTTATACAAAGCTCAAGCATCACATAATATTCACACAGTGCTAGAAATATGATGGATAGAGGACAATTATGTACAGATTATATTTACAATGACACAAAAACAGGGCCCCATGTATCTTGGGGGAAAAACTAGGTTGTCAGGGGGAAGGCCAAAGCCGGACATTAAACAGGGTCTCAGCCGGACATTAAACAGGGTCTCATTAAACAGGGTTGATGCTTTTAGGCCGGAGAGCTACAGCCCGATTTCGATCCTACCTTTCCTAGCTAAAATTACAGAATCCTATGTGAGCGGCATTCTGATGCAATATTTTGAGGTTCACTCCATCCTGGACCCGTCTCAGAATGGTTTCCCTCCTAAGCACAGCACGGACTCAGCTCTATTAGCTGTACCAACTAAGAGCCTCCAAGGATGAGGGCAACATGACTGCGCTCATCTTTCTTGGTCTCAGCGCGGCGTTCGACACTGTCTCACACAGCATCCTGATCCATCGGCTGCGCGAGATCAGTGTCACAAGTAGCGCCCTTGATTGGTTCTCCTCCTTTCTGCCGGACAGGTCCTTCCAGGTCATCGCTCCTCCATTCCACTCACAGATACATCCTTTGTGCTGTGGAGTCCCACATGGGTCGTGTCCGAGCCCGACCCTGTTCAAAATTTACATTTGTCTACTGGCCTTGTTGGCCAAAACTCGCAACAAACAGTTGGTACCTTATGCGGATGACACGCAATTGATCTTTTCCTGTCCTAAGGACTCCAGCCAGAACATGATTACATTTCTGGAGGATCTGACAGCCATGGAGGGCTGGATGGAGGTGAACTGTCTGTGGTTAAACTCATCCAAAACTGAGAGCCTTCTGTTTGGCAGAGATTCACACTTCTGGGCAACAACTGGTGGCCGTCGGTGTTGGGTAGTCCTCCTATGCCCAAGGCCACGGTAAAAAATCTCTGCAGTCCATTGGATACCGCATTCTCATTTGAGCAGCATGCCAAGTCGGTGGCAGGGATCTGCTTTGGTATTTTGCGTAGACTTAAACCCATTTTGGGTCTATTTGACCCTCACACGTGCCAGCTGGTTGTGCAAGCCACGATCCTGGCGAGGTTAGATTACTGTAATAGCCTGTTGCTCAGTGCTAAAAAGTTAGTGACCAATAGGCACCAACGCACCATGAATACGGCAGCGCCCATCTTACTTGCACTACCTAAGTATAGCTCGGTCTCAGGGGTGCTGCGTCGACTCTATTGGCTCCCTGTGGAGCAAAGAATTAGGTTTAAAGCACTTTGTAGTACTCATAAAGTTCTGACAGGCGCCGGCCTGGCGATTCCTAGAGAGATTGGCCACCACTATATCCCCTCCTGGGGTCTGTGGTCTGTGGTCTGTGCTCTGCGGATCTATACCTGATGTGGGTGCCACTTTTTCGTAGAACCAGAGTCAGAGGCCGGTCATTCAAAGTGTTAGCCCCTATTTTATGGAACTCAATGCCTCTCGCTATCAGGAGTATTCACAATCTTCTGGCATTCAGAGAGGCAGTAAAATCTTGTAGCTATATACATCGCATTCTCCTCTCTCCCTGATCTTTAGCGCTGGGACAATCATGCGCGTTACAAAACCCTAATAGAACATAACATAACATGTACATGTGAATATAGGGAGTAGTCCTGCGCATCAAGGTGTAAGTAGTCCCAGGAATTCACTAAGCCTGGGCCTGTGATTACCCTCTTAAGTTGAGCTGACATGGCCCCCATTCCCTGAAAATTGGCATAGCTCTTATCTGGCAATGGGTCCCACACCAGATTAAAATCACCTCCCAGTATTACCTCTCCCTCGGCCTGGCTAAGGTGGTCCTTAAGAAGCTTATGAGGAAAGGAGTCTTGGGGTTTGGTTTGGAAAGATAGGGTCGACTGTCCTCTTTCTATCTTCAATGGCAGGGAGCACCCCATGGTCTCTGACCACTCATTTCAATGCAGTTATAAAACCCCTCCTGAACAATGTGCCCACCTCCAGTGGTTTAGTCTCAGTTTGCTCCCAGTATTGGGAGGGGTATCTGGGGTGGGTCATGCGACGGAAGTCCTCTCTGAGTAAATGGGTCTCCTGTGAAAAGATATGTCTGGGTCTTGCTGGAGAAGGTAGTGACATATCTGTTTTCGCTTATTGGTAAATTAATTGCCTTCTCATTTAGGGAAAGGTGCTTCATTCTAGTCAAGGTCCTCATGACATTGTCAGTACGGAAAGAGAGGGGGATAATACATTAGCATTAGGGCAGCAGTTGTCTTACAGCAGTTAACAGGTCGAGTTCATTGAAGTAGCACCTCCCAAGGAGGAGTCCATCCTCTAGGAATGCCAGGGTCACAGAAAAAAAAGTAGATTGGGAAAACAAAAGGGCCAACAGGGACCAGTGTGGCTAGTCTCTCCATCATCGGAAAGAGGAAGGTATCCTCAAGATCCCTAAAGGTGGCACCTTGGGAGGAGAAATGCCCCCGGTAAGGGGGAGAGACCAGGCAGGAAACCAAGTTCAAATGTAATTGCAGTGAAATTCTATCAAAATGTTTCAACTTTGCATTCTAGAATACCACAACAAGCAGTACAGGAAAGTCCGGCTCCAAGGCAGCGAGTCCTGCTAAGGAAAGTGGTAAAAGAATATAAGAAAACACATTTTATATTGCTCCAATGTGTAAATGCAAGTCTGCTACAGCCCATGTGGGCAGGATTCAAATGTCTGAGGCAGTTTGCTGAGAAGACTCCTGCTTCATATTCTGGAGGCGGGAGATGATGTCATCCTTTGCCTCCCGTAGGGCCCTCCCCTTACCCAGTCGATCTCTACCTTTTTGCCCGCTGTGCTCCAAGTTAAGTGCCATCGATCTCCAACTTCCAAGGGTGCAGGTTGGGATCCCCAATCTGGGGAACCCTCTGGTATGACTTTAGACAGTGAGCGAACATGGCTTTGTGCGCCATTCAGCTGGAAGAGCATACCGAACGGGTGAGTCCACTTATATTTGACGTTCATATTCCAGGTTTTCTCTGTTACTGCCCTGTAGTCCCTTCGCTTTTTAAGTGTTACTGGTGAATGGTCTTGAAAAATGACCACGGAAAACCAGGTCAGCCTTGTTCCGACCGGCCCTCAAGATTGCCTCTTTGTCTTGGAAAAAGTGCACTCATGTTACAATGTCAGGAGTGGCATCAGGTCTGCTTACCATGGCAGAGACACGATGGGCACAGTCTAGAAGCAGTTAGTTGTCCCTTCACCCCCTCAGATTGTATGCAGCAAATATCTTGTGAAGGTCATGATATCTTCTCCTTCTTCACCCTGGGGGACACCCAGGATGCAAATATTATTTCTGCGGCTGCAATTTTCTAAGCCTACTAGTTTAACTTAGAGCTCAATCTGTTGCTCTTCCAAGACCATGATGAATTAGCATTTCTTTGTCTTCCGTGTGAGAGACCATCATGCATTCTAGATCATGAACACGTTGCCCACATCCCTGCGCAGGTCATGTAGAAAGCTATTGTAATACGCCTTTAAGGAGCTAATTTCTTGCTTAATATATTTGAGGAATTGGGCCAGTAATCTTGAATGATTATAGCTGATGCAGAAGTTTTGGAGATTTTCGTCGGAGGATCCTCTTTGTTGGCCATGCTCATTGAGATAGACTTGGACCACAAGGAGACCACAGAACCGTCTCTAGTACTTTTACTCCTTGGTATAACATTGTGAGGTCAGATGGCAGAAGAATGCCAATGGGTGACTGAAGATTCCCCAACCGGGCAAATCTCCACAGCTAAGGCAAGTCCAGAGAGTGCTGCATGGGGAGGGTTTGTATATGGTCAATGGGACCCAAAAAGTCTGTCAGGGCAAAGTTGGGTCAGATAGAAATACTGCTGTGCTTTGAGGGGAGGCCTAGAGAGTCATGCCACAGGTGAGAAGACGATCCTTGCAGCAAGATGAGACACAGCGAGCAGGGGGCACCATCTCAGTGTAGCTCAAGGGGTATGCTAGGTCTAGGGGCCCACGTAAGATGCACTTTCAAGCCACAGCGGAAGTGACATGCATTTGAGGGAGAGCCCCCACTGAGGTTGCAGGTAAGTCTAAACAGAGTGCACCCTTCACACTCCAGCAGTAAGGTCCACTGTTGATCGAGGGAGACACCTCCTCATAGAGTCAGCCCTCGCAGAGTCAGCCCTCTCTGAGGTACTCCACTAGGCCTCAAAAGTACAGCAGGTTGTTCCCTGATCATGCAGGCCTCACTCACAATGGGGGAGATAAGCACGCATCTGAAGGGCCTCAGGAGCGACAGAGGAGTGCAAAGACATTCCAATGGGGCTGAGGTAGGGTTTCCCATCCCCTCATCCCAGGTAGGTAGATTGCACTTGGGAGATTGCCAGTAGGAATCCAAGAGATGCAGGAGTGCAGGTAGCTACGACCCGATGCCTCGTGTCCCACAATCTCAGATGTCAGGCCGATGCAGGCAGTGACGGGCTCAGGAGAGGCGGCAGTGGCATCCAAGCAGCCCTATCAGGCCACATCCCAAGATGCGTTGCTTTGTAGATTGCTGGAGTGATCAACAACCAAAATGGCGACGTCAGAAGCCGCAGTTCGACATGGAAAAAGGGACTCACGCACACCCTTCCACTCCCCCCAGACATGCGATCAGGCTCCGCACGCAAAGCATGCAGTAGTGTAGGGCCCTGTGTCAGTGCGACTCCTGACTCAAGATAGCAAGCAGGCACTTCCCAGGAACAGGAGTGGGGCTGATCGTCACCACATTATGGCGAAAGCCGGGGCCAGGAGGGCATTGTAGCGAGTGTTGGGTCTGGCATTGTCAGTGGGGTCAACTCAGGCAGGTCAGGGTGAAGCTGGAGTCGTGATGGAAACAGATACATGCTTAAAGGCCCAGTGTAGCGTGGAGCAAGGACAGGCTGTGCCCTACTCCATTCCCCACCAGTCCATGCCCCCCAGTGCAAAGTTTATGCCATCATCACCTATGGCTCAGAACTGTCAAAAGAGAAAGACGCGGACACTTTAAATACACTTCAGTCCAACCTCTTCAAAAAGTTGTTTGGATTACCACGGCATGTCTCGGAAGCCCAAGAAAGGCTAGAATTCGGACTCTTCCACAGGGCCCCCAGTAAAATTATGTTGGAGGCTGATATCCACTCAGTCCGACACAGTGGCCCACCTGTGATGGCTGGAAATGGAAGAACAGCCCCATAGTGAGGTCTCATGGCTCTCTGTTGTACAACAATCGATTAAAACTTTAAAAGTGGAGGATGCCTGCCACATACCCATGGCATATGCTGCCTTGAGTGGGTGCTTAGCAGTGCTGCCAAGCTCCTATCACAAATTATATATAAAGCAGAATTTCCACACAAACATCATGCGTGGGCAGGTTCACCATCTTACGCCACCTGGGTCCACAGCGATACCTGACTGCTCATTTTTCAGCAGCCCTGAAACATGCCCTACTGAGCATTCATCTTGGTGATTTTCCATCAAAGGACTCGGTCCCCACCTGGAAGCAGTCGTGGATCAACAATGACTGTTGCTTATGCTGATACAAACAGGAAAGTGTGCTGCATCAACTTTGTGTGTGTCTAGCCCTTTTAGCCCAAAGGCAAAAATTCCTAGGGCCAACCATAAGAGTTCTTCTAGTTAGGTAATGCCACCAGGCAGTGATCGCTCTTCTGAATTGAAAGTCAGTCCAAATGTCCTGCAAGGCATTGAGGTTACTTTCTTATGCATCTAAATAGCTGGAAGAGCATTGACATTGTTCAGCTGGGTGGGAGGGGTGGAGGAGGGTTCTTATCTTACTGGGAGTTTCTCAGCACCAGGGGGCCCAATTGTTGTCAACCAAATATGCACCAGCACTTCATCATTCAGTTGTTTGTTCATTTGTCACTACCTTGTGCTCAGAGGGACTTTAAGGGTTGGGTTTAACATCTTTGTTTTTTATATACATGTATTTTGTGAAGATATTATTTTTGATGATGGGCTCAGGGGGTGCTATGGATTTGATATATCTGGGCAAAAGAGGGAACCTGCCCAGTGGACTGCTCAATAGGCATTAGCACTTTATGTTTTGGCCTGGATCACTATGTTCTCCATCCAAGGGCCCTTTGACCAATAATGGAAAGCGTCCGCATACATAGAGTCTGCTCGTCAGCTCCTCACAAGCTAATATGGTCTTTTATTGTCTGTTTAAATTGGACTTGTGCATTATTCACTAAATGAGTCCAACTCGTAGCATTTTAGCTTTTTAGTAAACCCAAAACGCAGGAACAACATGATTTTAGATGCTGCTCACACTTTACTCACCAGCACTTTAGTTTTGAATTGGACTGTTATTTCTTCCATCTCATGGAAGCACATTCGCCTATTGAAATCCCAGCAGACTCCTTTCCCACCTGTACTACCTCTGGTCTTATTGGCCGTTTCCCCGCCCTGAGCTGGCCGAAAGGGCTGCTGGGGCTTGGGGGAATAACCTTTGTTCCAGGTAGCGCTAGTACTTGCAGCCTGCCCCTTCTCAAACTGGGAATGCCAGGAAATAGAATCAACCCTGTCCCAGGCTAATGACCTGTAAAACTCCCTCGATTTCCTGAAAGCTATGTCATATTCCTTCCATGAGTCCCCCCCATGATTCTCATTATACATTATAATCCTGCTCTGATAGCAGGCCATCTCAGCTTGCATACCGGGGAAGCGCTCTCCAATCACTGCACTATGCACAGAAAAAGCCCTGATCCAATTGATGAGCGTCTCCTCCACCCTAAATTTGTACAATTGAGATCGCCATTCACTAGGCAGCATCATTTCCTTCTGCGATTTCGCATATTCCCACTCCCTGTTGTCAATCAGCAATGAAAAAATATTAATATATTTGTCTGCCCAAATTAACTCCTTCACACTCTGAGATACATGCTGCGCTAAACTCTCCCCCCTGGAGGGAATCGCGCCCTCGCCCAGTACCGGCAGGGCAACCTCCTTACCACTTTCGGTGGGTTGTGTTGCGTCCACGGTCTTGACTGCACCCCCATTGCTTGCTGGACCTGTTTGGGGAGTAATCGGTGTACCCGGCGTGCTACTTCCGCCCCTAGCCAACAATATTTGAGCAACCATTTTTTGGGCCTCTGTCGAGGGGTCTGCTGCGGAAGGTAACATTCCCCCGATCCCCAACCAAGGAAGCACTGCCGCTATCTGTGCCACCAGTTCTGGTGGCACTGGTCCCGGAGCTGGAATGACCGGCGGGACAATGGCCGGCACTGGGCCAGTCGCTGGCGCGACTGGCGGCAGGATACCAACGGGGACCGGGTCAATGGGTGGCATGATAGGCGCTACTGGCACACTTACTGGAGGTTGCGGGGCGGGGGCTGGGATGCTCGCAGGAGGCTGATGGGTAGCAGTTGGTGAGCTAGGTGCAACAGGCGGTACATTCGGTGTTGGACTGCTGGGGCGACTTTCTTAGTTCTGGCGCGTTTGGGTGGTGTTTTAAAATCCCCCCTTGGTTTGGGGGGCACTATGGTCCGCTTAGGCCTTACTGTCGGGCCTTCCTGGGCATCCATCCTCGCCCCCAATTCAGCCACAGTCTTACCTAATTTGTCCACTTTCCCCAGTCGCTTGTCCATTGCTGACATTCTGCGCATCATTGTCTGAAACATTAACTCCACCTTCGAACCCCCTGCACCCCGTCTGGCAGACATACTGTTCTCAAAGCTACACTGCACAATGCGCTACTTATTGGCACACTGTGCCCTGTACCTGTCCCAGTCGGAGGCTGGCCGTAAGCACCATGCAACTGTGACCGCACACCCCAGCTAGCCTGGAGTGTTTGGGCGAGCGAACTCTAGCCCAGTGGCCCGCCAGAAGCAGTGAAATGCAGGCCTGCCCGCGTCCTCAGGATCCGCCGTCCACCGTGAGCTCCACTGCTACCCGGTCCGCAGCGATCCTTGTCTTTAGCTCCTATAATGAGAAAATCCGTTAAAACCAAATTGCGGCTAATCACAAATGGGAAATTCCCGTTCCAACTGTGTAAAAGCTTAGTTAATGCTTCAATGTTAAAGCTTAGTTAATGCTTCAATGTTAACTCACCACTGCCCCCTTAATCAAAAATTACTGCCACTGGGATACAGCCAGCAGTATGTACCTGCAAAACAAGCTGTTGTAAAATTGATAAAACGCAAAAATTGTGGCCTGAATCAGAAGGGTACAGTGAGATTAAGTGATTTGCCCAGAATCATGCCTCATAACCATTGAGTACAATGCCTATTCTACTTGGGTCAGCATACAGAAATACTGATAGAGAACACCTTAAAATATCATGCACAGCAGTCAATGTAAAAGTATAATTCATTTTAGTGCCCAGAATCACACCCTCTAAACAGTTATGTACACTGCACACTCAATCCTTACTTTGCATCCACCTTAACTTCTAAAGGCAAAAACGTTTTATAGTGAATTTATCACACGAAATTAAGAAGAAACGATCAATGTTAAACAATAACCCAGCACAGGTCTCCCATACCCTTGCTGCCCGGGCCGACCCTGCTTTGCACCGTCGTGCCTTCCGAGCACTCGAGAGACTGCTCGCAGCTCCTCAGCTGTTATATCGGGCCAGACCGCTAGCTGCCGCACCGACAAGATCGCCTCATACCTTTTTGCCTCGCAAACCAACTAATTCCAATCTGCCGCCTGCGCTTCTATGCTCGTGGTCCCTCGCGCTGCTTCGACGGGGAAATCAGCTGCGATTCCGATCGCCGATCCAACTCTTACGCACGAAGGGGGCCCGCCTAAAAACGCCGTCCACAATATCCCTCGCCGAGAAAAGCTGGAAAGAAAAAAGAATAAAGAAAATTAAAGGCCCCGCAGCGGGGCGAGGAGCGAGCCTGGGAAGCGCGGGCACAAAGAAGCCGCTTCCCACGCTCCCCAGGCTCTTAAACCCCCCATATTCCACGATCCCGCCCCCTTGACCTGGAAGCGCAAAACTGCTTCCGGGTCAAATGGCGGGACGCGCGGACCAACCAGGACTGGTGGAGGTGGGGGGGGCGGGCCCAGCCATGTGTGCGTGGGGGCCGAGCGCCCCCCCCTTTCCTTTCTTCCATCTCATGGCTTACGGTCTTTTAATACAAACCTTCATTAGCGACACCAAGGCTTTTTATATGTGTTTTGTCACTTGTCATTATGTGCATTGTAATGATTTTAATTAATCAAGCAATAAAGAATACTACTGCATGCAATGCTGTTTGCGAGAGACAGCTGGAGCGGTCTCGTGAGACAGCAAAATGGAGGACGGAGCAGGGTGGGAGAGGGCACAACAACATACTAGAAAAAGCAATAAAAAGCTTCTTCAATGCACATTTCCTCATCATAGCACATCACCAGAAAACACACTCCTCAATGGTGAAGCATGTCTCTCTAGCAACACACTTATGTCTTCTAAAACACCCTTTTGCTGAACAGCACATATCTCCTTTAGGGCACATCGGTCTTTAAACCGCCTCTTTTCTGTAAAGCACCCCTCTTCTCTAAAGTACCCCGCTCCTCTAAAACTCCTCACTCCCCGTGAAACACCCCTCTTGTGTAAAGCACACTTTTCTCTCAAAAGCACATTTCTCCTCTAAAGCAACCCTGCAGTAAAGCCTTCATCTCCATGAATGCACCACAGACCTGCAAGACATGCCACTCCAGTAAAAGTGTATCTACTGTAAAGCACATAATGCATGAAACACCGTTCCTGTAAACAACACATTTTGTGTAAAATGTCCTTCTCGTGTAAAACACCTCACATTAGGAAAGCACGTCTGTCTTAAAAACAGTGACGGCTGCCACTTAACGGGGATGGTGGGCGGGGGCTGGAGGGGTTAGGAGGGCTAAGGTAGCGGGTGAAAAAAAAACTTGCCTTCTCTGTCATTTCAGCCTCTGCACGCCTCTCCTCCGTCTTCTGGCTGCACCGGAAACACCCAGGCTTCCGGACTCTCCCAGCCAATCAATACGCTGCCTGAGTGGCGTCATGATTGGTCTGAGTGGCCTGTTTGGCAACTCAGGCCGTTCCTCGGGAGGTTGGGCATGTTCTCCAGCCGGCTGCGCAACACAGTGGAGAACATGCAACCTAATGGAGAACATGCCAAGTGCGCATGACGGTTTGGCTGGCCTTAGAGCACCTGTCAACCCATCATGCGCACATAGGGAGGGAGCGCAAACCATTGCTGCTTCATCTGTGGCGATCCATCCCTTCCCCACCCTGCCGGACCTGGCTGGAGCAAAGAAAAATAAAATTACAATAACTTCTTTTGCACTGCTCAAGGAGCAGTGGGACAACACTCCTCTGCCTTAGTGGAGGAGCCACCACTGCATATAAAGCAATTGTCTTCAATCACGTTTGCTTTATAAAGCAATCTTCTCCTTTGAAGAACTCTCTCCTGTAGACCAACCGTCTTCTATAAAGGGCCTCTGTCCTATAAGGCATTTGTCCTAAAATTATACATCTATCCTGTAATCTAAAATACCCCTTATCTGTAAGGCACCTTCCTCCTGTAAAGCAATTCTGACAAGTAAAATACTTTCACTGTAATACTTAAACGTTTTGCATTTTGAGCTCCCACTCTCAAAGCGCCTGCACCCCCTTCCTGTAAAGCACATTTCTTGTAATGTCCCTTTTTGCTGGAATACATTCCATGTAGTTAAACACCTCTTATATGAGGTACCTCTCTCCTATAATGCACCCCTCTACTTTAAAGCACTATGGTCCTTTAAAGCACTTCTTGCATTTCTTTGTGAATCCCAACTTTTTCCACTGGTTCAGGCTGATGGCATTGAACAGAATAACAAAAACAGAAATCTAGGTCTACAGAGTAGCTAAAATCACGTTTAAAGCTTTAGAAGTTTAATTAAGGAACTAGAGCAGTCACTCTCCCTGACTTGTGCTAAGTGTAAAGCCGTAATCAGGCCATCACTATTATACCACACAAAGGGTCCAGTCCACACATGAATGATGGATCAGGGACTGTCCTCTCATGACATGCACCTTTATTTACCTTAGTTCTAGTCCGAGACTGTGATTAGTCTGTCGCTGAGCAGAAGCTGTGGGCACACTGGGAAGGTGCTGGGCAGGCTGGAGGCAGTAGTGGCCGGTTGTGGGAGGGCTGTGGGGCGGTGGGATGGGGAAGGGGTGGAGCAGAGTGGAGGGCAGTAAACTACGGCAAATGGCCGCACAGAGGCATGTAAACAAATAAATAAATTAAAAAAATGTATTGCGTGCGCTGCATTGCCAGATGCGATGCAGCACACACAACAAAATTTGTTTTATTTATTTATTTGATTACTTACTACCATTAGGCCGTATTCCATAGTTTACTACCCCCCCCACCCTGCTCCACCTCCGCCCCGCCTCATCGCCCCGCAAGACTCCCACCACCAGCCACTACTGGCTGGAGGATGACAACTTTCACATTATCAGTGACTTCCTTGGGTGACCGTTTATGAGTAAGCTGTATAGAGGCACTCTGAAGTCCTTAGTCTGGGTGAGCCGGGTTATGTGGCTCTTGCAGCCAGCAGCACAACACCCTCACTATCAACAAATATGTAACAAAGGCACCTGCACAAGTGATTGAATCGAAGCAACACAGATGGTAAGAAGCCTGGAAGCAAACTATCTTCATGAATCATCTTAGTGTGTTCTTGACTTTACAAGTTAAATATTTAAATATGTAACCCACCCAGAATTGCTGGCTTCCTATTTCAGTTTCAACAATGGGCTTAATAGAATTCATTGAAAGGGTATTTCCCTTCTTCACTTCACTGCTCCTTTACTTATTCTCTAATGGACCAGAACGCAGAACATTAAGACCATAGGGGGTTACACAAAACACTTTTCAGAGCAAACTCCCACAACCCCTTGATCCAGTTGCTTAACTAAATCTTCTGAGCAAAAGGAGACAATTTGTACACTGTCAAGATCTTCAGTATCAAAGATGGGTGAATGCATTTGCACCATCAGACTTTCAGTATAATAGGCCAGTCCATTCTATTCTGGCACACAAAATGTGTTTTCCTACTATGTATAGTGTGATGCCCCTGCTTGCTCTGAGGCCTATGGTTGGATGATCAATCTAGAGGTTGCAGCTGCGACCCCAAAATGATGTCCATCATGTATATCCAGATTCATTACCATTCTGTTATTTGTTGTCCCAAAGTATAATTCCAAGAAGTGGGAATGAGGAGCTTTTTGGTCTCCGGATTGCTGCATTTGGAACAGCATTCCTTTGGACATCTGATCGCTCATCCACTGAGGTTAGGAAATTTCCCTCAAACCCGGGAATTTATCTTTCTATCTTCTCGATTGCCGTAATTTTGTTTGCCAGAAGAAATAAATGTGCACTAAATAAATATGCTTCAAATTAAAAATTTCATATTTGTATTATTTTCAGACAACCACTTCTCAACAGG
This sequence comes from Lissotriton helveticus, assembly GCF_964261635.1. Lineage (NCBI taxonomy): Eukaryota > Metazoa > Chordata > Amphibia > Caudata > Salamandridae > Lissotriton > Lissotriton helveticus. The sequence continues at coordinate 687,044,696 of NC_136057.1, read as the reverse complement.
AATACCACTTCCAGCAGACTTCTTAAAACCAATTACAGTATTGAAAAACAAAAAGTGAAGTCTCATACCATTTTTCATCTCTTCAAATCAGAATACGGATCTGTGAAACCGGTGAGCACTAATTTTATTAAGTACTTGTTCTAGAAGGAGTGAAGTGATTCCCAAATCTCACTCCTGTTTGTTCCTGACCCTGTATTAGGAGCATGGAAGTCATGACTAAACAGATGGCGGAAGGGGAAAGGAGAATTGTAATGAGAGCGAGAGAGAGAGAGAGACATCGAACTAAGAGGTGGCTGCTGTCACATTTCCTCTGTAGTGATCTTACCGTCCTCCAGTCACTCGACCTTCCCTAGTCACCTCTGATTGTGATTGCAATCTTCTATACTTTAGCACTAAATTGCTTAAAAACACTTTAATGTCAACAGCATTTTTAGTACTAGAGTAGTTACAACACTTAGGGGTCAATTTCGATCTCGGTCAGAAGGGCTCTGATTCGGATTTGAAATTGCCTAAATCGACTTGGACCCCTTGCTTCCGACTGATTCATTCACAGTTTCAAACGCCCAAGTATGATGCCTGGAAAGCCTTAGCGCTGACCGAATCGGTTCCGGAATGCATTCAGAGTGATAGAGCCCTCTGGAGCCAATCTGTACAGCTCTATGGACTGGGTTTTCCAAGCAAGCAAGTACGATGAATGATTTGGACATCCTTTCTGATTCAGTTTGCCTGGATCAAAAAAGCTTCCAGAATCGGTCTTTGGGGGCCTGTGGCTCCCCCCTTCACCCAGGGCCCTCTGAATCGGGCCTGTGGGGGTACCCATGGGTCCCCTTTACCCAACCATGCACAGTGTGTTGGGAAACCTGGGGTGCCCGCCACAGGGTGCACGCTTTTACACACCAGCCCCTCTTTTTGCAATGGGAGGCTGTGTACCCGTTCAGTACACAGGATCCCCTAGAGTTCAATGGGAGTCAAGTCAGTCACTATACGGATGCATCAGAATCTGTCACATGGACTCCTGGAGCGTGATTCTCTTGCAAGCTCTCCAGAACCGAGTCATTAGGAGGGCTTTCCTAACTGGATCGGGAACGGGACCTTAGCTGTAACCATTTGTGACAGTTTGATGATCCTGTGTATTCTCTCTCTTTCTTTGGGAAAAATGTATTTGTTATGGTTGCTTCTTAATTTTCTGAATGAGAAAAGACATAGACTTATAACAGATATCATTATATCATACTATGTCCCTTAGTTAATGATATTCCCATTAACTACCTGCCCCTTCACAGGGTAAATTAAAAGTCTTAAAATTATGAATAGATCAGTGATCAGCATACACATCATGTGATCGTCTCCCTTGTGCAAGATATAATGTCAATATAGTGTAACAATGACTTCACATTTTTTACAAATCGCTTGAATAATTATGATAACAATGTCCAAAGAAAGGAGTCAAAGAATTCCAAGATATATTTTCCGTAATCTAGGTTCTTGCTCCTTATCTTACACTGATGGTTCTTTACTTTCTTTTCTTGTATTCTCTTGCAGGTTCAGTGAGTGCTTTCCCACTCAAGATGTCTCCGAAGTGTAAGATTGCTAGTGAGAATGCCCTTGAGCATGAAATCAGCATCAATATGTAAGTGGTTCCGGAGCTCAACAATGACTAGCTGTCTTCCTTGAGAACCTCCACAACAATAACAAATAAAGATAATGGGCATGGCTTAAATACTATGCCATACCCAATATGACTGCCACTCATACAAGACTCAGAGTTACCAAGTATTCCGCTGAGACTGGAGGCTCTTGTGTGCGTCATGGCCATATGCTAGTGCCCACTGACAAACCCACTGTCCCCCTTATGGCGGAGTCATGCCTCACCATAAAGCTGTGACTACAAACAATTCTTTCTCATTCTGGGCTGTGTTGGGTTTTTTCTTCTTGTGATCATTGGTCTGTGCCTTAGGACAAGATGACCAGAGAGTAAAGTGGGATGACAAGAATGTGCCCAGGACAGGGGGCTAGTTATTATGGCATGGCTCCATGAGCGTGGTAGGTTTCACCTGTCTTGCAATTTAGAAAGTTGTGGTTCAAGAAAGCTTTTAATTATTTTGCAGGTTGAGGACAGAGACTTCCAAAAAAGCTAAATCCCAAAGCTAAAGGCTGCATGTAGCGGAATGTGATCCATGATTTAAAATATTAGCAACAATCACTGTATTCGGCAATATTGGCCACAAGTACAGACTTCAAACTTTCCCAATAACATTGCATTCAAGGCAGACACTGCTGATAAGACATGTATTTCAATTTGTACAGAGCTCAAACGTTAACAAAAAAATAGAAAACATGATAAAGGCAAATACTGCATTGCTATCAACGCCTAAGGATGATTCATTATGCAGAACTAATAACATAGGAAAATGTAGAAACAATAGCATAGGAAAAATAAGTCCTTCACATCTTCTCTTGTAAAGCTTTCAAAACAGTAAGCATTAGGAAATATCACTTATGTATGTGTATCTACATAATATTTTTAATTTAGAACTCCATTAAAATGAAAATATAGAATTCTTGCACTTGAATGAATCTGTACCAAATTATATGATACATTTTTCTCAGAAAGCATTTATTAAAGGAATGTACATCTATACCTCTTTGTATCAACTTTCATGTTGTCCTGCCTGCTCACTCAGCTCAAATGACAGTAGCTTGTGTGATGGGGAGTGAGCCATACGTGAAGCAGTGAATCTGTGTGGAAGAGTTACACTGCAAGGCAGGAAAAACCAGACAGGCAAACACAGAAGAATAACACAGGGGCTAGTGAGACTCATCGAGTTCGAAGGGTTGCACGGTGGTGCTTGACCCTTTTCATTATTTGGCAATGCACTCATTTTGTGGCCCGGTGATTTGTAGATTCAAGATAACAGATAGTCATTCGGAGCTCGGAGCGCAGAGTGACATCCTGGGACCATATGTAGTAAGCATTTTTATGGTTAAAAACTTTTCAGACTCCTAAAATGGGATTCCGAATAGATTCTAATTAATCTGGAAGGGGCATGTTGCATGTTTCTATTCGGAGTACTGACGGTGTCCAGTGTATCAATGCTTTGAGACCAAATCCAGTCACAAAACAGTAATATTTTACCTACATCTCAAAGGAGGTAGTAAAGTACCTTTGAAAATACGGAAGGAGGCGAGATTACTTTTCCGTCTTCTCTGCACTTATCAAAATGCGGAACTTATGAATGTTCCTGCCCCACCTCAAAAATAGGAAATACGAATGCAAAAAAAGCTGCGATGAGGCCAATCGCGATACAAAAATCAGCAAAAACTAGCGACAGGCCTGTAATTCACACGCGTCAGGCGGGAACAATCACCATTAAAGTAGAAAAAAAACAGACAAACAAATGCCAAACAACAGCGGAGCACAATGGACGTTGTTGGAGCAAGTACGGGGGAGAACCAGAACCCCACAAGCCCCCCGGAGGACCAGCCTGGGACATCGGGGTCATGGATGGACAAGGAGATGAAGAGTAGGAATAAGCGGTTCAGTCAGCAGGAAAACAGGATCCTGAAAATGGAGGTGGTATAACACCATCAACAACTGATTGTCACCTCTACTTTATTATTGGCAACAAAAAATGGACTATGGCAGTCCATCGTGGACAAGGTGAATGCAGTCGGAGTGCTGAAGAGGACAATGGAAGAGGTCAAGAGGCGCTGGAATGATGTCAAACGCAAAACCAAGCTGAAACTCGCAAACAACCAGAAGGCAGCAATGCAGACTGGAGGTGGGAGGCTTGCGCCACGGGAGGAGCTGGACGAGATGGAGGAAATGGTGTCCACAGTCATCAGTGGGGAGACGCTGGCAGGAGTCGCGGGACCGGACACTGCTCAATATGAAAGGACACAACAGCAACTGGGTGAGGAACGACCAAGGACTGGGGGGACGGGGGGAGATGGGCAAAATGGCACACATGCACAATGAAGTAGAGCACATCTGTGGACAAACCATGCCCCAGACCACCAACTCCCACCAAGTGACCATTGTACCCAAGTATGCTACATGTCAGCACTGTACAAGCACAGAAGTCGAAGGCACACCGCATGAAAGTGATAAGGGGCAGCAAAATCAGAGGAGCAGGGGTGACTCCTCCAAAATGCAGCACACACACATAACATGCAGAGCATACCCACACTGACAACAATGTTGTACAAACCGCAAAACACCTACAACAAAACACAGGACACAAAAAGTGCTGCTTGGGTGCAGACACTGGCCAATCAAATTTGGCATTGTGGGGAAATGTGAATTGATAATGTACAAGTACAAACACACACACGTCTGTTGTCGAAATGTCCATTGTCCCCCATCAAATATTGAGCTCCTCCCAAACAGCCACAATGTACCCAGTCATGCTGTCTGTATGAAAACATGTACAATGTGACAACATACATGTGGACATATTGTTAAACTCCATCTCTCCTTCATATTGCAGAGAGAGAATCAAAACCTCCTGCAGAGCAGCCCAACCCTCTCATCTCTGATGACAAAGAGGACCACCACAGCTTTGACTCTGACCCACTCCAACAGCTCGTGGACAGCCTACGCAGCCCACTTCCAGGAGCTGGGCAGTCCAGCAGCAGTACGAGGAGACCCCACCACCTGCACAGACCACAGAGCAGGCAGCACCCACCACCACGGCTGCATCCCAGGACCCCCACGAAGAAGACATGGCCTACCAACTCCGTGTGTTGGAGTGCCAGGAGAATTTGGCTGAACAGGTGTGGTGGGCTTCGACCGTATGGCAGACAAACCAGATGCCATATGTGGGTGTTTTAGTCCCATCAGGGACCACTCAGGGTCCCTAACAGACACCCACAGTCCACTCCATGCTCTCCAATGGGCCATGGCTGACATTGCTGGATCCCTGACTCAGAGAATAGAACAACTGTCCAGTCAGAGTGTCTCTAGCGATGACACACAGGAGTTGCGAAATATGCGGAGGTTAATGGAGACCCTGGAGCGAGCAAATGTGGAACGAGCGGCTGCCACAGCTGCACACCAGCGAGTGGAGCTGGGTTCCTCAATAACCTCAAGAAAATCCTCATGGCATTGCTGCCGCAAGGCCTAGCACTGATGCATGCTGCTGCTACCACTACACCCACATCTCCACCCCCTGAAGTGTCAGTGCCACACAGTGCGGCAGACCTTCCACTTCCGGCCACTGATGTGTCACTGCCACACAGTGCTGAAGACAGAACACCAACACCCACATGTGAGGCACATGAAACAGCAGAGGATGAAGATGTGGATGAATCTGCCACGTTCCACTGTCCCCTGATGCTCTCTGCGACACTCACCTTGGACCTCAACATGGGCTGCCATATGCTGTTTGATTGCCAATGACACAGCAATCTCACTGCGGACTGAACTTTTCCACTTCTTTTGGACTTGTCATTCCCTGAAGGACTCTGGATGGCCCTCCATGGGCCAACATCGTCATGTGGGGTTTGCATGGCCTGTACTGCTCCAGATGCAACACTCCATTGAATGTGCATTACACATTCTTAATCACACAGATGTGTCATGTCTAGGGTCTTTCAAGTGTGGAAGTATGGATGAATGTAGGCTCACTGGACTCCTCTTACGTCCATGTGGCTAATGTCATAGTACAGGGGTCACAGGGTGACATATTGCTGAATGCTGTCCGGGTGGTGCTGACACAACAACAGGGACACACGCATGAGTTAATTCCTTGTCCAGCCCAGTACGGAACCACGCCCAGGGCCCCGGGGTCATTTACAAACCCTTACGCTGGATTGGCATACGCAAGGCCAGCCCACTCCGCTTACGTTCACAGGGGGGACGGCAACGCTACATGTCCCAGGTCTAGCTGATTACAGGTCTAGTTGTCAGCATGCCACAGCCACTCCCTCACGGCTGGTTTACACCCAAACCACACCAATCCAGCACACGCGTCACAGGACATGTGACCCTGCCAATAAAAAGGGCGGGGCGCACCGCACGTGCTCGACGCCATTTCCACTCTCTATCTGGGTGTATTCGTGTGGGTATTATTTATGCATGAGGGCCTAGGGCCCTACCAAATCACATTCCCCAGTGTAGAAGGTGACATGATGGGGTCCGCAACACGATTCCCAATCATAGAGGGTCCATGACTTTGGGGGCACAGACATGGTGGCACTGGATACATTGTGGCTGGCACAGGAACATCGCCAAGGGACTGTGACTTTGGATGCACTGAGGTGGTGGCACCTTAAGTGCTGAGCGGCTGTGCAGCCTGCGATGATGCCGTGTGCACAGGTATGTCCTCTGCCATGGCGAAATCAAGACCCAGAATTAAATGTGAGACCTGTTGGCCTGTGGTGGGGGGCTGCATGATGTGGAAGGTGCCATGTTTGAGGGCCCCGGGCTTGGGGCTTGCACAAGCACGTGGTGGGCTCTCATTGCGACACGCCGGTGGTGCTAGGTGAGCAGTGAGGCCTGGGTACACAGGGGAGGGCATGCACCACTGGGCGGCAAGAGGGGCTGGGGTGCAGCTGCCTGGGTGCGCAGGGTCGGGCAGACGATGATGTGTGCATTTGTATGTACTCAGCCATTCATGTATCTGGACTCTGTTTCAGATGACGGATCTGTTTCAGATGTTGGACCTGGTGAACTGCACTACATACCGGTATGTGGTTGGAGACACACCGGCGTTAGCAGGTGGGCAGTGAGGTGTGGGTGCGCAGTGTCGGCACTCTCTCTCCATGTCCCTCTCTTCTTTCCCTGTGCCTCTCACCCCCTCTCTGTACGTCTATCTCTCTCTTTCCCTCTCTGTCCGTCTTTCTCTTTCTCCCCCCCTCTTTGTACATCTATCTCTCTCTCCCTCTCTGTCTGTCTTTCTCTCTCTCCCCCTCTCTGTACGTCTATCTCTCTCTCTCCCTCTCAGTCCATCTTTCTCTCTCTCCCCATCTCTGTACCTCTATGTCTCTCTCCCCCCTCTCTGTCCCGATTTCTCTCTCTCCCCCTCTCTGTACATCTATCTCTCTCACTCTCTGTCTGTCTTTCTCTCTCTCCCCCTCTTTGTACATCTATGTCTCTCTCTCCCTCTCTGTCCATGTTTCTCTCTCTCTCCCTCTCTCGACGTCTATCTCTCTCTCCCTCTCTTTCTCTCTCTCTGTTTCCCTCTCTCTCCTTCACTCTCTTTCTCTCTGTCCTTTTTTGGGTGCAAGACACACCTTCTCATCAGGATTTTTGTCTTGCATGCTGTGACCTACAGATTGTCCCGAGGGGAGCCGCCATGTGTCTTAATTTCTGTTCTGTGTTCATTTGAATACAGTTTTATTTGTTAATTCGAAGGTGAATGAGTGATGCTCATTTTTGTGACGACACATGCATGTCACCAAATGTGATTGTGCGACATCAGGTGGATTATTTGGTACATGATTCTGTGAGGTTGATAAGCCATGTCTTTGACCGGGGAGGCGGGGAGAGTGGGTCCTGGGGTTGGTGGCGGTGGGTGATGTGGCCCTCTTGTGTGTCCGGCCCGCATGTTCAGTGGCTCCATGGCATCTGTTGTTCTTCAGGTGTGGCTCAAGTCTGGCCTCACTTTTGTGGTGCAGGGTGTAGTCGGACTTTGCACCAGGTCAGAGCAGGTGTAAGTTTCCTGCTGCTAACGCGCCTTATAGCATATTTTGTGGTCTTTTCGCCGATCTGGCTGGTCGTTGGAAATGTTGTGGAGTGGTGTTGTTGCGGCTTTTGGCACAGGAACACCTACTCTGCAGCTCATTAGCGATAGTTGCTGGGGTCATCTGTGGCAATGTTTTTTGCGGCTGATATCATGGGTAAACTGGTGATATGGGTTGTTATCACCTGCTTGTGCATAGGCCGTTAGTTTTATCGCAACTTTGGCTGCTATAAAGTGCCGATAACGCGGCGATAGTTCCTTGAGAATATGCCCCTCTCTCTCTTAGGATGAGCTATTTGCTACTATCACTTAAAGACTGGTATCAGCTTGGAAGAAAGTGTGTTTAATGCTATTCCATTGGTGTAGCTGGTCAGAGGGCAACACTGAAGTTTGATAAAACATTGTGAGCAGTGAAGAAGGTGGACTTTTTTGTAATGAGACCTGTGCGTGCATTGTCAGAGTAATACAAAACATAAACTATAAATGGATTAAAATAAATAAAAGGAATGTTTTTGTTTTCACCTAGAGATTCTGAGTGGCATCATAGATATTGTAGTCGTGTATTGGATGTCACTCGAATCCCCTTGGTGAAAAACAACCTCTTTATTCATTGCTATCCGTCAATAATGGGAAGAGCAGTGTCTTCAGATGTTTTCATGATGCATGCTTCACTGAATGTTTAACTGATAGACTATTAGCAAACCCACCTCCAAGTTGGCAGGATTATTTTACTTAAAATTCCAAAGATCTTAAACTCTTCCAATTTTGTGGCCCACCACTATTTTGAACTGGGGACATTGATTTACTGAATAGCTTTCCATTCAATATCTCTTTAATTTACCCACAATCAAAGTTATTGTTTATATATGGCTGTAGGTTCCCATTGACAATGTGAATTCTCGCTGTTCTCAGCCTAAGGAACAGTTGTGAAATATTTCTTTTCCTTAAATGTGGAATTCTTTGTAGATTTTCCTTAGCTATCTTCGTCAGGACAGTTAGGCCTAAACGAGCATATGTAATTCTTTTTGATTGGCCAAATTTCAAGTTTAAATTATGTAGAAATGCCAGCCCAACCAGGAACCCAGGAACAAGAAAACGTCAGAGAAAGTGCCCTCTCGGGGTCCCAGCTATACAGTAGGTTCATGTCAATCATAGGGGGTAGGCAGAAATAATATCTACTGGCACCTTCTCAAATCTCTTGAGCAACCACTTATTTAGCCAGTAGAGGGGAATCTTGCTTCCAAATGTCAATTATTTTCAGAACCCTCCACCCTTCTTTCTCACAAAGCTTTTCTGGCCTTTTTGAAAAAGAAAAGCCATGCATTTGCCCCCATAGATGCACGACGAGGAATGTCATATGACTTCTGCTATGTCCCTAATTTGGAGTTATATGAAGAGAATAACTCCTCATTGGGATAATGCGTTTTTCTTTTTTCTGTCTATTGCCAACTATTTTATGCCATGAAGAATCACCTAACCATACACCCTTAGGAAGTCCATTCCCCTTCACACCCAGCAACATCAGTTACTCTAGCCGTTTTCTATTATAAATCTCCAGCCATTTACAAGGTAGGAAAGAGTTGGGGAAGGGTTTGTAAATGTCTACAGACTCACAAGAATGTAGGCGTACACAAGCTCTCAAGGCAAACCTCTCCTTCAACTTCCCACTCCCTGCCAGTTGTGCGGGTTTACTACCAAAATAATTGTACATAATCATGGTTCATAAATATGCAGCTGTAAATGTATATACAACATTGAGGTATGCTTTTCTAGATTTCTAGATACCTGCCAGGGTCCATTTTTGGCCGTGAACTAGTTTAGAGTTGCAAAAGGCTTTGTGAATTAAACTAAACATTCACTTTTGTCTGAGTTGCAGGCATCGTGTCCTTGATTTTGCAAACCTAGCAATTATGAATAGACTTGTTTTATTGTTATCGCCTCAAAATTTGACGGGGTTTATCTGTTATAAATAGAACATGTGTCATCAGATATCTAAGATTTGAAAAGAACAATTAATCCCTTTTTCTTTCTCATATTTTGTATTTTTATGCAAGAAATTACCAAAATTTGAGAGGTGCACTCAATATTATGACTAACAAGAATAAGTTCATGAATTTTTATGGATCTTCTGTTCCTTCTTTATTCGTTTCTTTATTTCTTTTCTTTATAAAATACAGAGGCACAGCCAACGCGTTTCATTCCCTTTTCGTGCCTTGGGAATTTCGTCAGGGCTGTAAGAAAATTTGTTTACATACATAAACATATTTTGTCTTCTAAGTTTGAACAAACATTGACATACATTACACATAAATAAAAGGTGACTTGAAAGTACACCAATGATCAAAAAATGATCTTTTTTAAAAAGTCAGTTACATCTGACAAACAGTGAGTACATCATTTGTCCGGACACCCGCATGCCCTCACCCATGCACGGTCTCAGACTTGATCTTAAAAGAATTATGTTCCAAAGATACACACCAAGGTGTTTAATAAGAACAGTTCCCTATATGTTATGGTGCCCATTGGGGAAATGGGCACGCATAACTGGAAACCAAGTCATGCCATAAGATGTGATGCCAATAGACCAGAGTGGACAGGTGAGAAAAGGAAAAGAACTAAGAAAAAGGGGAAGGAGAAATAAAGAAATTGTGTATATAAGTTACGGCGCACCCTAATGTGGGAAAGAGCAAGGAAATAGACAAAAATGTTTCCCCCTAAAAGGGAAACAGAGTATGTGAAGAGTATTATGAATCCAAAGGGATTCTCACCAATTATTTCATCGTCTCAATCCCATAATTCGAGGGAAAAAGCTGCGTGATCACCGTAGGCGCAGAAGAGATATATTATCAGATACCCGACTGTCCAGTACCTGTATTGGAGGATGAGAGAGAATCACGGACTCAGACCGAATACTGCTAGGACACCATTTCTGGATATATGGGCCAATATGTACAGATAGATATATACACTAAGTAATGTTGCATGTTAACAAATACTACATGTGTATGTAACGTTAAATCCATAGTCGTTAGGTGCTAAGGCTGAGAGATGGTCCAAGATAAGGATACATTTTCTCGGTATGTTGGTTTCTATATTGACCATTAGTGAGGCATCCGAGACTCATATGATTTACCAAATTTCAGAAGCCTTGGTGGACAATTACGTCATAATGAGAGAACCAAATACCTTCATATGGAGTGGTATCCCAAAGAAGAATCCAAATATGTTCCTCCGTGAATTTGATACAGTATTGCTCGCAAATGAAGTGAACCAGAGTTCTTGCCCCCCATATAGGAGATGCATTTATTTAGATTATATTGACACAGACAAATGGGAATACAGTCGTACCAAAGGTTAACGAACTTTAACTAAAAAATCTCCAACATCACTATCAAAAGTTAGTCGAATGTTGAACGTGTGGTAAGTAGGCGACATACGAGTCGCTACCATCTAATGTCATTGTAAACAATTTTATATATTTGTTTGCATAGTCAAAAAATATAATAAGCACTTGACTACATCTGTACCTAGCTAGCAAATAGTTCAGACAACATGTAAATGCTGGAGTGAAAGAGCTGATAAAAGTCTCGAATATATGAGAACATGGAGTATCAAAAAGTGCATGTAATTAAACTGCATCCAAGGGTCCCCCCCTCGTTATCTCTCTCCCTTAAAGGTTCTAATAACCCAAAATGCACGTACTGAAGTTTAAGAAATTAAAGAATATTCAAAACTCATAATAAAGGATAAATAAATTAATTACCGATGGGCGATAGTAATCCTGTGTGCCAACGGGTCCTTTCACCTTAATAAAAGTGCGATCCCAAGTGGCGTCTGTGTAAACTTTCGAGGGCAGTGTGAGGCACTGCCGTAATACCTGGGGTAAAAAATAATGTATAATGAATTTCGGGTCCCAATTAAAACATGTTAGGGTCGCATGTCAAGGCGTACGCTATTAGGTCTCATAGTGCCTACCTTTGGTAGGGTTCACGGCACCGTCTACTCCTCCATTCGTGTCGGGCAAAGTAATCGTAATGCGCCCGCCCTTCCCGGAAGTATTCCTACAGTCGGAGTCCCGGTCACGTGTGCCCTCAGTGTGACCGAACTCCGTCCAATCTATTTAGCGCGAATACATGTAAAGGTGGGCGGCCATATTAAGATGGTGATATGTTGACCCAAAATTCAACACTAATATAGGGGGAAGTGATATTGAAGGATAATAAGAGAGAAGACCGCATCCCCCGTGGGGTAGGTGCCTTTGTTATGTGAACAAGAGCAAAATATGACATCTTTAGAAAGTTTTAGAAATATAAAGCCTCCAATGTTTAAAAGGTACAGCATCCAGCGTGTGGCATGTTTTGATTTTACGATGCCTTTGCTAAGTGTGCAAGAGCAAAATTTGACATCTTTGGAAAATTTAATAAAAATATAAAGCCTCCGATGCTTAAAAGGCACAGCATCCAGCGTGTGGCATGTTTTAACTTTTCAATAAAACGAAAGATGGCATCAGAAGAGATGTGTTCAAGTTAGTAATGAAAAAGTTAGGAAAGAAGCCATTAAAGATAAAACATAATAACCACGAAAAGATTACCAGAGAGCAAGGGAATGCATAACTTTACAGAATGACAGTACAACTGCACACCATTATTGCATTGGTGGCAGTCACATCAACCAATTAGACCAAAATTGTAAAATTCATAGACATTCAATTCATAAAGTGCATAGGCATTTCAGTTAAGGATTGTTCACAATATACAGATCGTGATAATAATGTATATGACGATAACAATGTGGCATCTGGGCACTAATTAAGAAAATAGTGCAGCTCTTTGTCAGTATTGTGCCCCATCTGTGTGGCCCTCAAACGACAAATCCATTTGGCCTCCCTCTGTCTCACTGCTAGTTCCCGGTCGCCCCCTCTTTTGTCCTGGGGCACATGATCTATCCTGTGAAACCAGAAGGAACATTCTCCTAAGTGTTTCTCATTGTAGTGAGTGCTTACTGGGTAGCGATTATCTCTACCGATAATCGCCCTCCGATGTTCTTGGATGCGTATTTTCAGGGGGCGTATCGTACTTCCTACGTAGATGATATTGCAACTGCATCCTAATACATATACCACATGGGTAGTATTATAATTTATAAAACAGTTGATCTTGTAATTTTTGGATGTGTTGTATGAGAAATTGGTCGTCCTATTTAGACCTGATTCACAACATATACAGGACCCACACGTAAAGAAACCAAATGGTTTGGAAGGAAACCACAATTCCTTTGGGGTGGTTATATAGCTTTGGCATAGATTGACCCGCAGGGATCTACCCTTGCGATAAGAGACAAGTGGTGTGGAAAATTAGTACGGTCTGGTGTGGAAAATTAGTACGGTCTGGTAAACATTATCTGCGCCATCTTGCCTTTTTCCCTGATGCCACACTTTTTGTCGTGCGCACCCGCCATTTTAGGTGCCTCGATCAGAACAACCCTTTTTGCATGCCACTGGCCCCCGGCATAGCCCTCCTCCCTCACAAAGCCCGCACTCTGACAACCCCCGCTCGCACATGCCTTGGGTCATAAACCCCTCTTCAGCGCAGCTCTGCCTCAGAACCCCATCCTGTCCCCAGCGCGACACCTCCCTTCCTTCTTTTTATGGTCCCAGGCCCTTTTTGATACAATACCCCTTTTCCTGTGTGCCCGTTTGTCTTCCTCGTTCCCAGGCCGACACCTAGCTCTGCCGATACTGTTCCTTGCCCCTCCCCGTACAGTAGAAAGCTTCCCTCATCAAAGGACCCCCGAGTTGATCAAAGCCCTCACCCTATGAGATCCGACCAAACCCCCACATTCCATGAATCGGCGGAATGTCCAGCTGCGCGGTAATCATCACCTGTTGTGACCGGGGTGAGGACTTCAACTGTAAATGTGTGTGGGAACGGGTATGAAGGGGAGATTCGGAGGATATCCCTCCGTACATCAAAGCATTGCCAAGGATGTGTTGTATGTAATAAAGCAATAAACCTGTGTATAAGAGGCCAGGCCTCAGAGATGCGGTTAGAGCACCTCAGAACGATACCTGCTGTTTGAACTGATGTGTTCTCCTCCGGAGAGAATAAACCTTGTTTCCTGCCTTCCCGTCTCCAGCGCCTGCCTCTTCATTGATTAATAATTCGTGGGTTAAAGAGGCGATACCGCCGGGCAAATATAGATTGTCCCCTGACCTTAGATTTAACAATTGGCGCCCAACGTGGGGCCCATCAGCGACTCGTGGATCCAGTGGGAGAGGTCCTGACGACAGAGTGAACGACTGCAACGATCGGGAGAGCTCTTGCCCAATAGACCCTCGTCTGGCAGCCGATCATCCGAACTTCACTGGTTCCGAACAGACCTCTCCCGAGTGATCTACGGTCCTGACTGGGAACCATCAGGAGTGCTGCGAGGAATACAAAGAAAAGAGGACGATCGGGCGCTGGATTCGGAAGACAAGAAACTGTCCATACGGTCCGGGTAAGGTCGTGTAGACACGACGAAACACGAAATAATTGTTTAATTGTTCAGAAAATACTAGTATTACTCTTTGTTGACCTATTTGGAGATTCACTGTCTGCACACGAAGAAACAGTAGGCTCTTTTCTCTTTGCAAACAGTGAAGGATAGGTAACGCAGCCGTCGCGCCTATCTTTCTCCCCCACTGAATCGATTATTTATTAACGGCCACTGATTAACTGTTTTTGACCCCGAGCTACTGTTCGCGGATTGTTTTCTGGAGATTCTCTGTCTACAAACAGGAAAGAACAGGTTCCCCTTTGCAGATAGTGAAAGGGTAGAGGACGCAGATCTTTTGCGAATCTACTTATTCTTCCCACTGGTCCTCTTTATGTTCATTTGATATTGGTTCATGAGGTATTCACTGCCTGCAAACAACGTAGAATAGAAATATTCTGTCTAGTCTTTGCACACAGTGATAAGATAGGCAGTGCTGACTTTTGTCCCTCGTTGTGAGCTGTCATGTCTGTCTTCTCCCCACTGGTCGATAGCTGGTTCAGCCCGGACCGTTTATTAGAGGTGGATCATCTAGCTCCGCTGGAAGGCACCCCTAATAAAGACATGTTCATAAACTATGGATTAGTTACCATAGCCTATAGTAAACTGTGGCACAGGTATACCAAAGAAAGTCAAGAGAAACAGTGGCCACTGATAGGATCCTTCGATCTTGATAAAATAGAAACGTTAGAAATAGCCCTTCGTGATAATAAGACAACGCCTATTATGCTCGACTGCCTCGGTATGTGGCGCAAAGAAGCAATGCAACGAAAGAATAGAGACGAGGACAGAGCAGGTAAAGGAACATATCGACAGGACGACCCCAGAACACAACGTCCCGAAAGTAATCCCCCGACACTACGCACAGGACGGCCAGACTTAGGGCAAAACCAATGTGCTTTTTGTAGATATGCCGGGCACTGGAAAGCCCAATGCCCGACTCTACTGAACGTGAGTAGGAGCAGAGGACCGACAGGAATAACAGGCCGGCAGAAAGGGAAAAGGCGCGAGACAAAGATGAATCAGACTGACTTGAACAGGCCAGATAGAACCACCAAGTTCGATTACGCCCGATGGCACAGATTTCGCCAGGCCGATTTCAGCGACATGTTCGAGTCCTCATAGACCCAACAACGATAAGACGGGAAAACCCAGTCTAGCTCTAAATTGACAGACGACAAACCCCGAAGAAACCCGAAAGAATAACGTACACACATGATCAAGCAACCTTACGTTTAGCCAAGTAGGGAAAAGTCTAGGGTATTTCGAGGTAAGGGTTACACAAGTATCCTTCGCCGAGAGGACTAGGGAGATTGCCAATGTCTGAAAACCTACTACCTCCTTTCTTCCGCATCCTTATAGGCATATAACTAAAGCCTGCCCCATTGCTCTAACAAAAAGTATGCGCAGCATATAGAAATAAGATAATTGTGGCCAATAACTGTTTTATGTTTGTCTTGGGTCTTTCTATATAATACTTGTACTGTCTCCCCGTCTGAGTTTGTGTGTACGTGATGCATGAATCTGCGTCATCCCTCTGCCTGTGTTACCGTGGTACTTAAACTTCTGTTAAACAGAAGCTTTAGCATGGAACAACCTGGAAAGAAAGGAATGGGAAAACGAAATCCGTAGGCCACTGATGAACTTGAACTTTTATTTAACATAACGAACAAGAAACAAATAACAATACGTAATAATAACACCTATTAATGCCCTAACAACAGAAAACGTTTGAAACAAGAACGGTAAACTAGAAAATGAAAATCGGCAGAACATTCGCCCCCCCCATTCTGGAACCTTCCAAGGTAGGGCAGGGCTACGGCTACGCCCAACCGGCAGCAACCCATATAAGGCGGGTCCTGCTGCCAACAGTCGGCCAGGAAATCGTAACATAGGGTGGAGCCGGAGGAGAGACAAGGGCCAGCGGGACCCAGCCAGGGGATCACCTTGACCACACCGGAGAGTTGTAGGGGGGGGGGAATGTCTATGTCCTCGACCCCCCCCTCTCTCTCTCCCCCAGTCCGGCCACGGTGGCACGTGAGAGTTGCAGATAGTCCCGCCACATGTCTTCCCGGTCCGGCCACCAATGGCCAGGGACTGGGGCCAACTGGATCCGGCTGCAGCCGATGAGCCAAGGAACCCGTTCATGGGGCCAGAGCAAGAGGCGTCCGGCCGACATCCACCGGAAGCCCGGCCCAGAGACGAACGGGACATTTTTCCTTTTCTCCTCCGTAATGGCCGCGACAACGCGCCAGGCGCCACTTCTTTCTTTTCTCCTCCGTAATGGCGGCAGCAACACGCCAGGCGCCACTTCTTTCTTGAATAATGGCTGCGACAACTCTGGAGGGGGGATGTCTTGTACATACCTCCGCGAAAATTAGTCCAGGTCGGGCTGGGAGGGAGAGGCGACGCGGACGAGCCTCTCCCACCTCCACGGATAGGAGGTTTCCCAGCCCCCGGCCCAGCGCCGAACTCCTCCAGCCAGGCGGTGGTGCCAATACCTGCGTAGCACCGAACATACCATGGTGGCGCCCCAGTACTTGCGCAGCACCGAACATGCAACGGTGCCGATACTTGCGCAGCACCGAACATGCAACGGTGCCGATACTTGCACAGCACCGAACATGCACCGCAGGTGGCCATACTTCCGCAGCACTGGACATGGGTTCATTCCAAAAGGTCTCCTCCACTCTTGCAAACTCGACGAAGGGCGGCTGCTGCAGGCCTCAAAATGGCGTCTGGACCCCCTGGAAGGCGGGTCTCGGCCGCTAGAGTAACTGTAAACAGCAACGTAACTCGGGCGCTTGCCCACCGGAGCACGAGCCCCCACCTCCAACAGCACCCCCACAGCCTTGAAGATTCTACAAAAGTCCTCGGAGCCCTCGGCCCCTGCAGGCTTCCGGTGAGGGACAACTGCCTTGACCGCTAACGAAATAAGCATGACATAGCCACTCCTTCTGTTAGCATGAATTCTCGAACTGCCGAAAAGGACTCTGGTCCAACTGCCGGTTGTAGGAAACATTTTTTTTCCTTGATACTACTTCCGGACCAGCCCGGCCCCGCCCAAAATGGCGCCGGTAACAATAGGAACTTACGAACGCCTCGTGGTGTTTTCTTTTGCTAAAAAAGACTCGATGTTCCGAGATATGTTATGATCCTTTGTACACTTGACAAAAAAAAAAAAAGGGGAGGATTCACTCGACGAACATATAAAAGGACCGCGTGAAAAATGTTTTTCAATGTACGATTCATTATGATATTATCATATCTGACATGTAACCTCGCTTATGACACACTCCCATGGTATACCTATAGGAATTTGATTACAACTAGTCCAACTGTGTTTCCAATTATGAAATGAATGCCCCTTGGTCCCTCAACTATTCGATAGACGTTTTTAGTTCCCTGCAAATGAATGAATGAACCTTTTTAAACATGTTTTTAATCCTACAAGATAGCCCCCCCCCCTTACTGTACGGACTTTAGCCATTGCCGTATCCGGCCAACCCCGATCACACTGTCCTATCAACATGCTGAACGATTGTGAAAATAAAGGTTTTCGAAACTATGAACGGGTATTGCATGCTTTATTTAAAATGTGGGATCGGCGGGAGAGTTCTTTTCTGTGCACCCTACTCTGCTCTCTCTTTAAGGTTATTAGAAGATGGTTGCCCAGCCCCGGATGGAGGATCCAATCTGAGACACGACACTCTGCCGTCAAATATGCGACTGACTCAGGGACTCGCGCATGGAGAAAGACCTCGACTTCTGGGGATGGGTAAAAGCGAAATGGTGTGAAAGATGGAATATAAAGGATGGGTAAAGTGAAACGATGTAAATGATAGAATATTATAAAGATACGACACTCAAAGGTACTAGGGAACAGAGTTGACCGAAGAGCTGATAAACCTTAGAACATCACAGCGTTGAAAGAGATTTAAGGACCCCGATAGTTAAATACACCTACCAACTAGAAACCTCGCGCTAAGTGCTTCTGATTCTCTAACGTTTTCCTACTCACAGCCTATAAGGACACACTGCCCCCCCCCCCCCTTGGCTCCAGAAACCACAACCCCAGGGATTCTATCCCGAGGAGATAAGACGAGTATGAGGTAAGTAAAAGACTTTCGTACCCGTGCTTTTGATATGCTCGAATGTTGTCCCCCTCCCCTCCTTTTCCCCCCCTGCAGGCCACATCGGAATCACGACCAAGGTACGGTGAAGATCTGAAGCCTCGCCATGTCTGATACACGAAGCGGACTAACACTGCCTGGTGGCACCTAAACACACCCACAAACTGCTCTTGTACCAGAAGAGCCAATAAATTGTATGACATGATGAAAGCGATCACCCTTGATCCGTGTTGCGTGAATGGACACCTGTCACGTATGTCTGAAACTATGAGATGATGTTTGTGTATGACTGACGCGTTGACTTAACTGGTTAAAGGACCGAGAATGCAAGAAATGCGACACAATGGTGCCCTTTTACTCGATGCATGTCCCCTGTACCCGGCCTAATGCTCGTCCATCCCAAACTGCATGCTTTCAACATTCTAACACGGACCCGTAATGTCTTATGTTGTATAATACGCTGAATAGCCTATCTTAATGCACGGCCACTCCCCATGTCGCACGTGTACTATTTAGCCTGTTGTTGCACATCTCTCTCTCTCTCTCTCTCTCTCTCTCTCTCTCTCTCTCTCTCTCTCTCTCTCTCTCTCGCTCTTCCGAACGACTAGCACCTAAATTGGCAAACCGCCACCCCTAGTGCACCGCCAATTGGCCCCAAATACCACAAGTATTTGCTCGAAATTTATCCTAAATAAAAAACCACCCTGACGCCGTGTCACTACCTCTCCTTTCTGCTAAAAAAATTGATAAAACCGAGATTTGGCCATTAGGGAAAGGACAGGTAAGACGACTGAGGTTCCCTAATCTGACCCAAAATAAGGGAACTACATGTCAGCGGCTCCTGTGTTATAAAAAAGATGCCTCAGATAACGCGACCTTCCCCGTCCCGAATTGTCACAATACCCAAACAGTAAAGGTGAGCGAAACATCCTCATGTTCCCGGAACGCCCCCTGTTTCGTAACAGCTGCCCCAGACGAGAGTTATAAAACTGTCCCTCACCCCTGGTTGTAAAAGATGGGTCGATTTACGCCCTTACCACAGTTTTCTATGTCCCTAGTTGCTTTTCATAAAACCCCGGTTTTTTTTAATTAAGTAGTCAAGTTGTAAGAGGCCATGTAGAAACTAGAACGATGTTTGCAAAATTAAGATTAGACCGAAGTGAAGAAATCGTTGCAATAAACCCTGTTGAAAGTAAAATGTTTAGCTGAAAGGCAGGATGCATTGATAGAATGAAAAATGTTTAGCCTATATTCATCTCTCAGAAATATACCTATCAGACCATGGTGATAGCACATTGCGTTTTTTTGATATAAAGCCCAGGAGAACGGTATAGCTTTGTAAGGCTCGTACTAGGAAGGTGGGTCTCCGTCAGAAGAACTGACGTAACTGTAATACAATAAAAGGGTACCGGATCTCGTCCCACGACCAACAAACACCAAAGAAATGGTTGTGAAGGAAAGTTATAGTAAATCCAGCAGGCCCATCATCAATCATTTATATGTTATTTGCGAACCCTAATATGACGGACGTTTCCCTTTTTGCCGGGAGCTGGGAGAGAAATAGACTTATGTGATTACCTTCCTCTGCCAATTCTCTAAAGACTGTCTTTTCAAACTCATTTAAGGGTACGACTGTCAGAGGAAAGAAGGACCGGATGTGGGAGCACGTGGCCTGACTACAGACTATGGAACATCTGCGACATTGGCCAAGGCGAGACCGCGACAGTGAGGAGCTGCAGGACGAGGCACTGTTTTCGACAAAATAAGAGGAAAGGGCTGACCTGATGCCCCTGCTCGATGTTCAATGTATGCCGAAAAGTCCCCGCTCTCTAAACTCGGTCATGAGCCCGCCTACCTGAAATTTTCCGTCCCCCTAGTCTGTTCCCGATCTGGCCCTGCTCCATCCCCCTTTTTTTCCGACCTACCCTAAAGGACTGCTCACACGCACATTTCTTCCATCTGAACCTTTTTGACAATCAACTCAAAGGACACAGGGCGAAAAAGACCTTTTTGACCAGAAACGCGAGGAAAAGGTCGTGCCCTGCAACGCGGGACCTAGAACAGAGCTGGACCCTTAGCTCCACCGCCGGTGCTCCACAGCGCCAACAAAAGACGACAAAGAATGCTGAGAACTCATTTAACTTCGAACATTGACACCCTCAATCATCGTTTTTGCTACGTCTCATTTCTCTCCCAGCCACCATTGTATTAATTATGCCCCAACCAAACATGAACAGAACTCACATATGTAATGACCTATCAATTTACATTCAAAACGACTATAAGTAGCTGTGAAATGTACTCAATGCTCTCACTACAGAATCATTTTTGTCTGTTATTGCATTACTATGACTTTCCTGCAAACGAGTTTTATCTATAGACCCGCCTCCTAAGATGAAAGATTTTAAAATGTAATGTTTATAACTCCTTTACCTGGGTACCTACTTCTTTTCCTATGACCACCACAGTCGACATGAATTGGAAATAGGCCAGCAAGATGTCTTGGATATGTTAAAGGGAGGACTG
The DNA here is from genome assembly GCF_964261635.1 of Lissotriton helveticus. Classification (NCBI taxonomy): domain Eukaryota; kingdom Metazoa; phylum Chordata; class Amphibia; order Caudata; family Salamandridae; genus Lissotriton; species Lissotriton helveticus. The sequence goes on along the minus strand of NC_136057.1, from coordinate 687,023,818 downwards.
TGGAAAATTAGTACGGTCTGGTAAACATTATCTGCGCCATCTTGCCTTTTTCCCTGATGCCACACTTTTTGTCTTGCGCACCCGCCATTTTAGGTGCCTCGATCAGAACAACCCTTTTTGCATGCCACTGGCCCCCGGCATAGCCCTCCTCCCTCACAAAGCCCGCACTCTGACACCCCCGCTCGCACATGCCTTGGGTCATAAACCCCTCTTCAGCGCAGCTCTGCCTCAGAACCCCATCCTGTCCCCAGCGCGACACCTCCCTTCCTTCTTTTTATGGTCCCAGGCCCTTTTTGATACAAAACCCCTTTTCCTGTGTGCCCGTTTGTCTTCCTCGTTCCCAGGCCGACACCTAGCTCTGCCGATACTGTTCCTTGCCCCTCCCCGTACAGTAGAAAGCTTCCCTCATCAAAGGACCCCCGAGTTGATCAAAGCCCTCACCCTATGAGATCCGACCAAACCCCCACATTCCATGAATCGGCGGAATGTCCAGCTGCGCGGTAATCATCACCTGTTGTGACCGGGGTGAGGACTTCAACTGTAAATGTGTGTGGGAACGGGTATGAAGGGGAGATTCGGAGGATATCCCTCCGTACATCAAAGCATTGCCAAGGATGTGTTGTATGTAATAAAGCAATAAACCTGTGTATAAGAGGCCAGGCCTCAGAGATGCGGTTAGAGCACCTCAGAACGATACCTGCTGTTTGAACTGATGTGTTCTCCTCCGGAGAGAATAAACCTTGTTTCCTGCCTTCCCGTCCCCAGCGCCTGCCTCTTCATTGATTAATAATTCGTGGGTTAAAGAGGCGATACCGCCGGGCAAATATAGATTGTCCCCTGACCTTAGATTTAACAGTGGCCTTGTGGTTATGGTCTCTCGTAGGCTCGGGACATTTTTGAGAACATCCCAATGTTTATTGAGTATCTTGTAAATCCCATTACTGTTTGAGTTGTATTGGGTTGTGAATGTGACACCTCGTTTCTCCCTATTGGAAGTGTCATCACGTTTGGTCGCTAGTGTGTCTTCTCTACATAAATTTCTGGCTTTATGAATAGCAGTGTCTACAATTTTATGATTGTAACCTCTTTTGAGGAATCTGGTTCTCGCCATATTTAGATTCTGAGCGAAGGAATCCTCCTCGCTACAGTTTCTCCGCAGTCTCACCATCTCGCCATATGGTATATTATTAATGACTGCGTGTGGGTGTGTACTCTCCGCATGCAGTACAGCATTACAAGATGTCTCTTTCCTGTACAATGTACTCTGAACCACGCCTTCCTTGATGAAGAAGTGAATATCAAGAAAATTGATAGATTCTCTATCATGCGTCATGATTAGTTTCACATTGTATTTGTTGTGATTCAAATAAGTGTGGAATTGATTCAAGGATTCCGTAGAGCCTGACCAAAGTACAATGATGTCATCAATGTACCTCCCCCAGAAAACAATATGTTCAGTCCAGGGGGAGGCACATTTGTTCCATGCATGGGTCTTCTCATATTGGCCCATGAACAAACAGGCATACGCATGCGCTGCCTTAGAACCCATAGCGGTGCCACGGGTCTGGTGGTACCAAGCGGAATCGTGTAGAAAATAGTTGTTACATAGTACTATCCCCATCATTTCTAGTAGCATGTTGTTAAAATCATATTTGTCTGCTGGTTCCCTGTCTAGGAAGGATTGTAACACCGCTAGGCCAACATCCTTGTGTATGCAGGTGTATAGGCTCTCCACGTCAAACGTGACGAAAGAGAGCTCTTCAGACCATTGATAGTCATTTAATTTGACTAGAATGTCCTTGCTGTCCCTTATGTATGAGGGAAGGGCTACTACATATTTCTGTAGATGGAGGTCAACGAATTCGGAGATTTTTTCAGTGGGAGAACCCACTCCAGAGATGATTGGACGTCCAGGTGGAAAAGCCCCACCTTTGTGGACTTTTGGCAAAACATAGATGCAAGGGTACTTAGGTTTTATCACCCTGAGATACCTGAATTCATTTTCAGATAGCAGACCTGTCTCTTTCCACTCAGTTAATCTAGCAGTGATCATACTTGTGACACCATTGATCGGATTGGTGGGGATTGGTCGATAACAGGTGATGTCACTCAGTTGTCGATTGATTTCAGCCATATAGTCACAGAGGTTCATAATCACAACATTACCGCCTTTGTCTGCTTCCTTAATGACAATAGTTTTGTCAGATTTGAGTGTTTCAAGGGCTTTCCGTTGTTTGGCGGTAATGTTGTGATTAGAGATGGTAGACAAGGATCCAGTATCCTCTAATTTGTATAAATCATTTGACACAAGTTCGTAAAAAGTATCAATGTTAGGATGATAATTGTAAGTCGGTACAAAAGTAGATTTGGGTTTTAAATGGCTATCCATATTGGGATCCTGTTCAATGTCCAGCTCTCTAAGCATGGCACTCATATCCTGTTCCTCTTCCTCGTCCAAATTGTACAACAGTAAGGTGGCACATATATCGGCCACCGAATGTGAGGTGTGTGGATGTGTGCTCCTTTGTGGTTGTTCTCTAGGTGTTTGACGTGAGAAGAAATCCTTTAGTTTTAACAGTCTTGTGAATTTGAAAAGATCGACGTGCACATTAGTCATATCAACATTTTGGGAAGGACAAAAATTCAGACCCTTACCCAAAACCGCACATTCATCTTCATCCAATACTTTATTTGATAAGTTCACAATCTTCAGATCAGTTGTACAATTTCGATCAGAAAATTCCTGTGCAGGGCATGCAAAACATGTCATTTCTGTTTGATTCCTGTCGTTACCTTGCCCCCTATTTCCCTCTCTGTACCTGCCTTTTGACCTCCTCCCGCCCCTCCTTGTTTTGGTGGGACCCATGGCTTTCCTTGTTCCTTTTTTTGCTGTAAGCGGCTGCTTGTGCGTATCTTGGCGAGCTCCTTCTGGAAGGAAGAAGCTCCCTCTCCTAAAGGGATCTCGGCTATAGAGTTGGACCTGGTACTACCTACGGAGGCAGTTGAGACACTGCCTTCGGATCGTGCATCTTCACTCGTCTCTCTCTCCTCACGAGTTCTCTTTCTTTCCTCCACCCCTTGTGCCTGGTCGAATTTTTTGGCGAACGTATATATACGTCCGTCTCTATAGTCCTTATCGTCCCTCCTAATTTTCTTACGTTTTTTCTCCTTCAGATGTTGTTGATGTTCCTCCATTACCTTTTTTAGGATAACGAAGTACTTCTCAATGAGATCTTTGGGTTCTAAGCCATTGATCTCTTGTAACAGGGCATCAATTTCAGCCATTAATTTCTCCCCTTTCTCTTCAGCATGGCGAATTAATATTTTCATCATTACCTGTGAGGCATGTTCTAGATTGCCCTCCCACTCATTGAGGAGATCTTCCCCTAAATCCTCAAAGGTGGGGAATAGTAGAATCCTCAATCCTCTAGGGACCTTTTTGTTGGATAAATACTGAGTGAGGGTGGCCCCATCCCACCAGCGTGATAATTCAAGTTTCTTCAATCGCTCAAGTTTAAGGAAAAGGGCCTTTAAGCTAGGTTTGTCAGATTTTGCTACGTTTAGAGACTCATTAGGTTTATTGGTTCCAAACAGATTGAGGGCCATCTCCTCCCTCCCATCTCCAAAATTTGGCATCCTGGTATTATAATGTTAAGAATGAAGAAAAGTGCAAAACGGTCAATTCCTAAGAATGCAAAAACAAAAGCCAACGGCAGAGGACCAGGGTTTAGCACATTAACTTCCTCTGTATCGTGAGTTTGTTGTGGTGCTACTACTCTCCACATCCACTGCCAGGGATGTCTATTTAATGCAAGAAAGTACCAAAATTTGAGAGGTGCACTCAATATTATGACTAACAAGAATGAGTTCATGAATTTTTATGGATCTTCTGTTCCTTCTTTATTCGTTTCTTTATTTCTTTTCTTTATAAAATACAGAGGCACAGCCAACGTGTTTCATTCCCTTTTCGTGCCTTGGGAATTTCGTCAGGTCTGTAAGAAAATTTGTTTACATACATAAACATATTTTGTCTTCTAAGTTTGAACAAACATTGACATACATTACACATAAATAAAAGGTGACTTGAAAGTACACCAATGATCAAAAAATGATCTTTTTTAAAAAGTCAATTACATCTGACAAACAGTGAGTACATCATTTGTCCGGACACCCGCATGCCCTCACCCATGCACGGTCTCAGACTTGATCTTAAAAGAATTATGTTCCAAAGATACACACCAAGGTGTTTAATAAGAGCAGTTCCCTATATGTTATGGTGCCCATTGGGGAAATGGGCACGCATAACTGGAAACCAAGTCATGCCATAAGATGTGATGCCAATAGACCAGAGTGGACAGGTGAGAAAAGGAAAAGAACTAAGAAAAAGGGGAAGGAGAAATAAAGAAATTGTGTATAGAAGTTACGGCGCACCCTAATGTGGGAAAGAGCAAGGAAATAGACAAAAATGTTTCCCCCTAAAAGGGAAACAGAGTATGTGAAGAGTATTATGAATCCAAAGGGATTCTCACCAATTATTTCATCGTCTCAATCCCATAATTCGAGGGAAAAAGCTGCGTGATCACCGTAGGCGCAGAAGAGATATATTATCAGATACCCGACTGTCCAGTACCTGTATTGGAGGATGAGAGAGAATCACGGACTCAGACCGAATACTGCTAGGGCACCATTTCTAGATATATGGGCCAATATGTACAGATAGACATATACACTAAGTAATGTTGCATGTTAACAAATACTACATGTGTATGTAACGTTAAATCCATAGTCGTTAGGTGCTAAGGCTGAGAGATGGTCCAAGATAAGGATACATTTTCTCGGTATGTTGGTTTCTATATTGACCAATAATGAGGCATCCGAGACTCATATGATTTACCAAATTTCAGAAGCCTTGGTGGACAATTACGTCATAATGAGAGAACCAAATACCTTCATATGGGGTGCTATCCCAAAGAAGAATCCAAATATGTTCCTCCGTGAATTTGATACAGTATTGCTCGCAAATGAAGTGAACCAAAGTTCTTGCCCCCTATATAAGAGATGCATTTATTTAGATTATATTGATAGAGACAAATGGGAATACAGTCGTACCAAAGGTTAACGAACTTTAACTAAAAAATCTCCAACATCACCATCAAAAGTTAGTCCCATGTTGAACGTGTGGTAAGTAGGCGACATACGAGTCGCTACCATCTAATGTCATTGTAAACAATTTTATATATTTGTTTGCATAGTCAAAAAATATAATAAGCACTTGACTACATCTGTACCTAGCTAGCAAATAGTTCAGACAACATGTAAATGCTGGAGTGAAAGAGCTGATAAAAGTCTCGAATATATGATAACACGGAGTATCAAAAAGTGCATGTAATTAAACTGCATCCAAGGGTCCCCCCCTCGTTATCTCTCTCCCTTAAAGGTTCTAATAACCCAAAATGCACGTACTGAAGTTTAAGAAATTAAAGAATATTCAAAACTCATAATAAAGGATAAATAAATTAATTACCGAAGGGCGATAGTAATCCTGTGTGCCAACGGGTCCTTTCACCTTAATAAAAGTGCGATCCCAAGTGGCGTCTGTGTAAACTTTCGAGGGCAGTGTGAGGCACTGCCGTAATACCTGGGGTAAAAAATTATGTATAATGAATTTCGGGTCCCAATTAAAACATGTTAGGGTCGCATGTCAAGGCGTACGCTATTAGGTCTCATAGTGCCTACCTTTGGTAGGGTTCACGGCACCGTCTACTCCTCCATCCGTGTCGGGCAAAGTAATCGTAATGCGCCCGCCATTCCCGGAAGTATTCCTACAGTCGGAGTCCCGGTCACGTGTGCCCTCGGTGTGACCGAACTCCGTCCAATCTATTTAGCGCAAATACATGTAAAGGTGGGCGGCCATATTAAGATGGTGATATGTTGACCCAAAATTCAACACTAATATAGGGGGAAGTGATATTGAAGGATAATAAGAGAGAAGACCGCATCCCCCGTGGGGTAGGTGCCTTTGTTATGTGAACAAGAGCAAAATATGACATCTTTAGAAAGTTTTAGAAATATAAAGCCTCCAATGTTTAAAAGGTACAGCATCCAGCGTGTGGCATGTTTTGATTTTACGATGCCTTTGCTAAGTGTGCAAGAGCAAAATTTGACATCTTTGGAAAATTTAATAAAAATATAAAGCCTCCGATGCTTAAAAGGTACAGCATCCAGCGTGTGGCATGTTTTAACTTTTCAATAAAACGAAAGATGGCATCAGAAGAGATGTGTTCAAGTTAGTAATGAAAAATTTAGGAAAGAAGCCATTAAAGATAAAACATAATAACCACAAAAAGATTACCAGAGATCAAGGGAATGCATAACTTTACAGAATTACAGTACAACTGCACACCATTATTGCATTGGTGGCAGTCACATCAACCAATTAGACCAAAATTGTAAAATTCATAGACATTCAATTCATAAAGTGCATAGGCATTTCAGTTAAGGATTGTTCACAATATACAGATCCTGATAATGATGTATATGACGATAACAATGTGGCATCTGGGCACTAATTAAGAAAATAGTGCAGCTCTTTGTCAGTATTGTGCCCCATCTGTGTGGCCCTCAAACGACAAATCCATTTGGCCTCCCTCTGTCTCACTGCTAGTTCCCGGTCGCCCCCTCTTTTGTCCTGGGGCACATGATCTATCCCGTGAAACCAGAAGGAACATTCTCCTAAGTGTTTCTCATTGTAGTGAGTGCTTACTGGGTAGCGATTATCTCTACCGATAATCGCCCTCCGATGTTCATGGATGCGTATTTTCGGGGGGCGTATCGTACTTCCTACGTAGATGATATTGCAACTGCATCCTAATACATATACCACATGGGTAGTATTACAATTTATAAAACAGTTGATCTTGTAATTTTTGGATGTGTTGTATGAGAAATTGGTCGTCCTATTTATCCTATTTAGACCTGATTCACAACATATACAGGACCCACACGTTTGTTCAAACTTAGAAGACAAAATATGTTTATGTATGTAAACAAATTTTCTTACAGACCTGAAGAAATTCCCAAGGCACGAAAAGGGAATGAAACGCGTTGGCTGTGCCTCTGTATTTTATAAAGAAAAGAAATAAAGAAACGAATAAAGAAGGAACAGAAGATCCATAAAAATTCATGAACTCATTCTTGTTAGTCATAATATTGAGTGCACCTCTCAAATTTTGGTAATTTCTTGCATTAAATAGACATCCCTGGCAGTGGATGTGGAGAGTAGTAGCACCACAACAAACTCACGAAACAGAGGAAGTTAATGTGCTAAACCCTGGTCCTCTGCCGTTGGCTTTTGTTTTTGTATTTTTATATTGACCTTGCAAACACATAATAGAATCATCTTCTCAGCTTTGAAAAAAACACTACTTAAAGTACTGCAATTAATCTCCCAAGGTTTTTCATCCTATTACTTTCAATTAAATACAGTGTTCTAATAAAATACTTGTAAGTAAACGTAAATGTTTTCATAATTTGCAGTCATTCCAATTTAAACCTCTACATTTCCGCAGGTTGTTTGCATGTGTTGAAGCGATCAGTTGTGTGGGTGCAGTATTGAATAAACACAATTCAAAATGATAGGTGAACTTCTTCCATGGAAACAGATATCAACTACTCTCATGGTATTATATACACGCAAACTATTTGAACCAGATTATCATTTTTCGAAATACTTTGGCCATTGTCTGCAATCTGCTGCCAGAAGTAAATTGTGTCACTTTGTAAATTTTCCATCTTTGTTTTTTGATAAATTCTAAAGAAAAATCAGAATTTTGTAACTAGCATTTTTTCTAGTGTGGCTCTGCTTTACTGTAATGGTCTTTTGAGCATTATTAACATATACATGGAATATATTACCTTTTATCTGCCTCTTTAAGTGTATAGTGCTATGGATTAGGTTTTTAAAACATCACAACATTAGATGGCATTTTGATTGAGGGAGAAAACTGCTCTTACGCACTGTATCAGTACACAACCAAGAAGGTCACTAGAGTAAAAATGTGATCATAGACCGAAGAAATGATCCATGGTGTACCTTAAACCCATAAACGAATCAAAAGCAGACAAGTGTACTGACCTCAAGCATCACTTCATGTTGGGAATTTAAAACTGGCTTCAACCAAAAAGTCATGAGCTGCACTTCTGACATACCACAGTCATATGCAAGGAAATCTGGCGCATTGTGGATACTCCCAAATATTCTTAGATCAGTGTAGTAATCTGTAGTAATAACCATTTGTTTATTTAACGTGTAGTGTTTCTTTAAGGACATTCCTATGCTGCTTAGATACCAATCGAATGTGCATGTTTCATTCTTGATTTGGTGTCTGTTGGAGCTGGTCTGTTTGTAGCTGGCTCCTCATCCATGTAACCTACTAATAAACTACTCAAGACATCTACTGTATCCTGCTTCCTTACTACATTTGATTGGCGACGAGGATAGGATGCGAACCCACGCGTGCATGCACAATAGATTAGCATGGAACACCCAGCATGCAAGTTATCTCTTATTTGAGTGCTATTTCTACAATCAAGATTCAAGCATCACCCTCTGGCACTCTCTAACAGTGAATGAAGCTTCACAAGTCATAATATGGTGTTTTCTCAAGATTAGAGACTTTCCCAAGTTTCCTTCGCCTGATTGGTCTACTTTCCTTTCTACCAGAGATCACCACAGAGATCATCACACCAGTGACTTTACAGCAACCAAGACATTGAAGACAGCAAACACGGTAGGGCGTTTTTATTTCACCTATTGCTGCCCCGCTCCACGTTGCTCTAAATCTCAACTCTCAAGCCTTGCGCAAATTAAATTTTGTGATGCTCTTTATTTCCTGCTGATTGCCAGAGTGACATTTTCATGTCGGTTTTCTGTGTCAATGACCCAGCGCCATTAGACTTTTCCTACACTTCATTCTGACTTTTTCAATTTGCCTCGAGCACAAGCCCTTCATCGGTGCTTGCCACCAGCCTGCATTTTTTAAATCTCGCCTTGCTCCTACCAACATTCTCTTACCTGCCATCGATACTGCGAGTGTGCTGTACAGCCAACACGAGGACTCTCAGCAGTACATCAGTGCGGGATTACGTTTATGCGCACATGCGTAACCTTTCTTCTGCACATTACTGCTAATACGCAATACCCTATTGTTGCGAGCATCCTGTGTTCCTTAGCAACCAGTGTACCGTGGATGACCTCAGGCAGTAACGCTGATGCGCTCAGCTGTAACAACATTTAGCTGCGCATCATCGCCCACTCGTATTAGTTCTTCTGACCACAGGCAACAACGCTGATGCACTCAGCTGCTGCAACTAGAATAGATTTATCTGCGCATCACCGAAGATTTTGTGCTCATCCTACATACATTAACGCTGATGCGCACAGCTCTTCGCCACGCATTAAAAAGTGTTACTCATTTCAAGGGATACACTTTGTTTTGCATAAACCCATTTGTTGCACTCAGTTTATTGATTCAACGCTGATGTGCACAGCTTATTTTTTTCTCGTGTCCGGTGTGATTCTACGGTGATGTACACACCTCTTTTCTGCTCATACTGGTGTATATCACGGTGATGTACACACCACTATTATTTTGTTTTCTCTAATGATTCAGTTAATGTGACATTTTCGCTTATTATTTCATATTGTTCACACACCTACATATTATTCCTATTAACATGTGTACTCTTCAGTCAGTCAATCCTCCTCCATCATTTTTGGATACTCCCGGTAAGCCAGCAATCAGATGGGAGATTTGGCATTACGCTTTCGAAACCTATTTAGGAGCCATAGGTGCGTCCAGATTTAGTGCTGACAGAAAGAAATGTTTATTACTACATTCTCTAGGTTTTGAAGGTAGGTCCGTGATTAAGCACTTTCCAGACCTACCTCAATATGATGCCGCATCTACAGATGAATACAAAGAAACTGTACAAAAACTAAAACTTCGCTTTGATAAAAAACCAAGTCTCATGGTTCTCAGGCATACTTTTTTTCAAGAGGAAGCAATCAGAAGGTGAATATGTGGATTCATACATTTCGGTGCTGCGAAGATTGGCAGAAGATTGCAGGTTTGAAAACTTTATAGACCAACTCATTAGATACCAATTTGTATGTCATTGTAGAGATGAAAATATTGGACAGAAATTACTTACTATGGGTGACCCTTCTCTAGATAAGACCATAAAATTAGCCAAAAGTATTGAGATCTCAATGGTTTCTCTAAAAGAGTTGGAGGAGAAAATTGTAGAACCCGTTAATGCTATTAACCTCAATTCCTCCATTAAAACAACAAAGAAACCTGTCAAGTCTTATCCTAACAAAGTGATAAAGTCAGCTAAGTCTTCCATGTCTGTTAATACTGATACTTCTGTTTGTATAAGGTGCGGGAACTCTCCTCATTCTAAAGGATCGCGTTGTCCTACCTCCAATGTCACCTGTATTTATTTCAAAAAGGTCAGGCATCTTGCAAAAGTTTGTCAAAAGAATTTTAAAAAACCCACTGTGTGTATGATTGATTCTGAATCTTCTTCTGACTCTGAAGTGGTTTCAGTGATTACCGACCTTACTGCTGGTGAAGTCACAGAAGGAGATCCTAAAGTTTGTGTTGATCCCATTGTTGATATTCATGTTGGTTGCAAATGTGTCAAGCTCCTAGTTGATTCTGGTGCCAAGGTAACCATGATCACCAAGAAACTTTTTGATGAAACTTGGGAAGGTACGCAACCTCTTCTTCCTCCCGACCGCACACCAGTATCATATGAAGGTCGGAAGATTGATCTCCTAGGTTATTTTGATGAGGAGATGTGTTTCAAAGGAAAGAGAATTAGAGGAAAAATCTACGCTGCTGTCAAAGGACTTAGGGCCCGATGTAGGTCGGTCGGTAACGGCCGAAAATCGGTATTTTCGGCCGTTATCGATCGGAATAGAGACAACGGGATGTAGGAGTCCGAAATCCGGCGAAATCGGCGATTATACCGATTCGGAAAGTCACCGAGTCGGTAGGATTCCGAATCGGAAAAAAGTAGGAATCGGAAAAAATCTCCGATTCGGTAGAATACCTAATCGGAGATTTTTCCGATTCCTACTTTTTTCCGAATCGGAATCCTACCGACTCGGTGACTTTCCGAATCGGTAAAATCGCCGATTTGGTATAAATTCCGAATCGGTGAAAATCCGAATCGATGCGAAAAGCTTAAGATTGAGATGTAGGTAAGCACTGAAATACCGATTTTGCTTCAAAATCGGTATTTCAGAGTCGGAAATTACCATGGATTGGAATCAGGTGGTAACCAGGTGCAACCTATAAAAAAGGACCCAAAATGCAGTTCTACTTGCAACATGGCAGCTTTCTATGTCATAGCAAGACGGCTACGGCTACAGCAGGAAGGAGAGAGGGAATGGCTGAGACAGGAGCAGGTCTACAGGCAGAGGGTGACCCTGTGCATGCTGACAGATCCAGAGATCCTACAGAGGTACAGGCTGGAGGCAGACACCATCAGAGACCTCATCAGGGACCTCCAACCCCTGTTGCAGCACCCCACCCCAAGGGCACACGCAATCCCTGTGCAGGTTCAGGTGCTATGCTGCCTACACCTGCTGGCGTCTGGCAGCTATCAAAGTGTAGTTGCTGTGGCAGGAGGGGTGACCCAGAGCAGCCTGTCAAGGTTCTTCCACAAGTTCCTTGATGCCATGATCCAGAGGATGGACCACTACATTTCCTTCCCTTCCACCCATGCAGAACTGGCACAGACAAAAGCTGAATTCTATCAGATGGCAAGATTCCCCCACATCATTGGCTGCATAGATGGCACACACATACCGATTTGCCCCCCTGCTGACACGGAATACGTATACCGCAATCGGAAGTCACGGCACACCATAAATGTGCAAGTGATATGCAATGCCAAGTGTGTGATCACTGACCTGGTTGCAAAGTTTCCGGGGAGTACCCACGACTCCTATATCTTCCAGAGTAGCGGAATTTATGCACGGCTGATGGCAGGGGAATTTGGCGAAGGATACCTCCTAGATAAGACACAGTGTCAGACCCCCATAACCAAAATTGCAGTGTGAAGTACATGTATGCATGTGAGTAATGTTACCCCTTCTCCTTCTAGGCGACAGTGCATATGCCCTACGCTTGTTCATTCTCACCCCTTACCTCAACCCCTCAACACCCAGCCAAAGGAGGTACAACCGTGCCCACAAAAGCACGAGGAACGTAGTGGAAAGGACCTTTGGCATCTGGAAGAGCAGGTTCAGATGTCTGCACAAGAGCGGAGGTGCAAGGCAATATACCCCCATCACCTGCTGCAAGATTATTGCTGTCTGTGCAATGTTGCACAACCTTGCAGTCAGGAAAGGCACTGAGGTAGAGTCATCCGACTACGAGGACCCTGATGATGACAATGCTGTGCCACTACCACTACCTGCTGGAGTCTCTGCACCAACTGACGGCAGATACAGGCGTCAGGAGATCACAGACAACTATTTCTGAGTGAGTACAGATGCACAAACAGGTCAATGTATGTTTTCAGAAATTAAATTTAATAATGTTGCATCAACGTTACTGCACTGATGTGCAACAAAAGAAAAGTTAAACAAGAAGGGGTCGGAATGTCCAATGTCCGGGTTGCCTCACCCGCAGTGGCAGTCTTATTTTTTGCTGCGCTTAGCAGGCCCACTAGGATGAGCCTCACCCCCTTCTGAATGCCCTGCAGCCTCAGCTGAGCGCCTGCTGCTCCGGCGCGGCTCTGACGCAGCGCTCGCCGGGCTGCTGCGGCTGCTGCTGTCCCCAGCCTCGCCCAGGACGGGATTCACTACGGTGTTGGAGATGAGTAGTGTCTCCATGGCGGTTGTAATACGGCCCATGCCCCTAGTGACCTCGGACATGTTCTGTGTGAGGCTGGCCTCCATGTTTGCCCCAGGTTGGCATAGCTGGGCAGTCGCAGCTGCAAGGCGGTTGAGTGACCTGTTCTGTATTCGTGCATCCCTGCGAAGACTCAGCTCATGGTCATCCAACCTGTTGCAGAGCTGGGTGATGGCAGTGGTCATTCGGCCAATAGATGTCGATATTTCCTTGTTGCTGTCAACGAAGGTCTTGAAGCCCTGTGTCATTTCACCCATCTGCAGGTTGTGCAGGCGCAACTGGCGATGGCAGGCCAGGATGGATTTCGCCTGCATCCTCTGTATCGTAACCATGCTGGTCTCCAGCCCTGCGAAGACGCTGCCTCCCGGTGCTGGTATTGGGCTGCTGGTTGCACGTGGCCTACGTGGATTTCTGCTGCCCTGCTGTGTGTGCTCTGGTGACGCTGGTGTCACGGGGTCTTGTGCAGGAGCCTGACCCGCTGCCCCCTCCATGATGACTAATGGAGCTACTATTCTCCTCCGGGCCGGGGAAGTGGCAGGTGCAGGGTGGCTCTGTGGTGGTGTGTTCTCCGGGGAGAATAGCAATGAGGGCGACTGAGACTGAGACAGTCGGGGGGAGTGTGGAGTTGTGAGGGAATGTCCAGTGTCCTCCTCATTTGCCAGGGCACAGCTGTTGTCCTCCTCCTCCTGTGCTGCTGCACTGGTGCTTGCCACCGCCGCACTGGCTGTTGGTGCTGGAGCTGGTGCTGGAGCTGATGCTGCTCCCCCGCCTGATGGTGCCCCTAGGTATAAAGAAGCATTTGTCAAGTGGGTGCTAATGTGTTCCAGTCACTACTATTAAAGCATTGCACATCTCATTACAAACACGTTGATGCTGTATTACTGTTATTTATCTTATGCTTCTGATGTGGCATTTTTGGTAACTTTGGCAGAGTACATTTAGCAAGATGCATTGCTCATGTCTGTTGCTAGCAGTACTGGCCTGGGGTTTGGCTGTGCATTGGGTCTGTAGGGGAGGTGTCTGGTATGGTGTGTCAAGTTGCGCATGCTTCTTACCTGTAGCTGTAGCTCGGAATGAGCTATCCAGGTCCCCAATTCCCACGACACTGGCCCTCTCGATGGTGGTCGCCACTAGTTCCTCCAGCTGAGTGAGGGGTGGCGCACGGTTTGTTCCTCCTCCAGTGAGTCCAGCCTGCTTGTGCAGGTCGGCCAGTTTGCGCTTGGTCACGCCACGGATGTCATAAAACCTCTTCTTGAGGTCGTCTAGGCTCCTGTGGGTGACACCAACTGCATTCACTTTCTCCCCGATGTCGATCCACAGCCTCCTCTTGGTGCTCTCCGGAACAGTGAGGGACAGCCTTCCATATAGCTGGGTGTGCACCCTCACCACCTCCTCCACCAAAGTTTGCAGCTCCATGGTGCTGAATTTTGGATTGCGCTTACGCGCTGCCTTCTGGCTCTCTGTGCTGGTATCCATGTCTCACAGGGATCCTGCTCACAATGCTGCTCTCTCTGTGTTTGCTCAGCTCAGCCAGCTTTCCAGAAAGTTCTGATGAGTTGCACCTGCCTGGGTTGCCACTCCCTGTGGGGGAGGGTGCTTACAGCTCATTGGCTGATGTCTTCAGTGTCACTCAACCTGCTCGGCAAAACGGCATTCTCCGAATCGGTATTTTCCGATTCGGTATTTTCCGAATATGTTCGGTAAATACCGAATCGGAATGTATAATGCCTTCCTATTGGCCTTTCGGCCCATGGGGCGTATTTATATTTCCGATTTGGCGTTTACCGAATCGGTTGGTTCCGCATTTTTTTTTTTACGATTCGGACGTGTCCGACCCGGCCTATACCGAATCGGTACTTGGCGATTCGGTACGTACCAACTCTCGATACCGAATGCTACCGATTCGGTATTTTTCCGATGATTTTTTCCTACATATCATTTTCCGATTGTGAAATACCGATTCGGTACGGATCGGTATTTTAAAATCGGAAAATGCGTTTTACCTACATCGGGGCCTTAATATTTTAGGGTGGTTCCACCAAGGACTCTTTGGGGTGATCCTTAAACCTGGAACCAAAGACCAAGAACTTGTTTTTGGGTGTTCAAATGAAGTCCAAGACCTTCAAGAAAAATGTCAGTCTGTTTTCAGCTCTGAGCTTGATAAAATCAAAGGATTTAAGCATAGAATAATAGTTAAAGATGGATCTTTGCCTGTAAAACACAAACTCAGGGGTGTACCCTATAGTGTCAGGGAAGATTTAGAGAAGGAGTTAAGGCAAATGCGTGAGAACCGAGCTATCGAACCAGCAGAATCTTCACTTTGACTTTCACCTTTAGTTGTTGCTAGGAAGAGGTGTGGTAAACCCAGAGTCTGTGTTGACTTAAGATCCCTAAATAAGGAGATCTGGGTTGACTCGCACCCTCTTCCTAAACTCCATGATCTTTTTGCATCAACCAAGGGTGAAAAATATTTTGCAAAACTTGATCTGGCTAGCGCTTATCACCAGGTTGAATTGCACCCGGAGACACGTCATCTTACTGATTTCATCTCTCCTCTGGGGACGTTTCAATATCGACGCATGCCCTTCAGGTTGGCATCTGCCGCATAAGTATTTCAAAGAGTCATGAGCAACATCCTCAGAGGAGTTGATGGAGTATTGGTCTTCCAAGATGACGTGCTCATTTTTGCAAAAGATACTTCTTCACATGATCTTATTTTACACAAAGTGTTGAGCTTATTTCAAGAGCATGGTGTGGTTTTAAAATTAGAAAAATTTACGCTTTGTTTCACAGAGGTGGAATATTTAGGTCATATTGTCACCCAAGATGGTATCAAGCCCAGACCTGGTCTTTTAGAAGCAATCTCCCACAGACAAAACTGGAGTCAAATCTCTTTTGGGACTTTGCGAGTACTATTCGAGGTTTATTCCTCATTATGCTATGATAGTTCATCCCATCAGCAATCTTTTAAAAAAGGGAATCAAGTTTGAGTGGAGTAATGAATGTGTTTCGGCTTTTCAAGAGGTTAAAAATCTCTTAAGTGAGAGTTCTATACTCAAACCCTTTGACCCGAGCCCACCATGTTGTTTAACTGTTGACGCCAGTCAAGTAGGTTTGGGCGCTGCACTTACACAAGTTGAGGATGGAGTTGAAAGAACAATAGGGTTTGCTTCTAGGGTTTTGAGATCACCTGAGTCACAATACTCAGTCATTGAAAAGGAATTACTACCTTGTGCATGGGCCACTGAGAAATTTTGCTCCTATGTGTGGGGAAAGCAGTTTTTGCTCCAAACAGATCATAAACATTTAGTAAATATTTTGGGTGGGACTCAGAATTATGAGAATGGTTATTAAATTACTGCAATATCGTTTTGATATCAGACATATCTCTGGAGGCAAGAATGGCCCAGCGAACTTTCTTTCTCGGTTTCCCTCTCTAGACTCCCAGGAAGATGAGGTTTCCTTCTCAGACCTCATTGATGAAGATTGTGAAGATTGTTTTGTAGATGGTGTGGACATCCCGGAGTTAAAGTTCTGTTCTAAGGATGAGTGGAGGTTAGCTTTTGCCAATGATTGCGTCCTTCAAGGTGTTTCTAAGTTTGTTAGTTGTGGGTGGCCCAGGGAAAAGGTTTTGTCTCCCGCTCTTCAACCTTTTTCTAAAATTGAAGACGAGTTATCCGTGAAGGATGAGATTGTGCTACGCAATGACAAACTTATTCCTCCACATTCATTCAGGAAGGGGATTATTGCTAGAGCCCATGAAGGACATTTGGGTTCTTCGTTTACTAAGTGTTGCATCCGCGACGACGTTTTGGTGGCCGGGAATGGACTCAGAAGTTGACAAGCTTGTTATAGATTGTTGTATTTGCAAGTCATCTGACAAGTCCCTTAAAACTTCTGTTCATCCCCTCATTCCTGTTGAGTGTCCTAACCGTCCCTGGGAGAAGGTTGGTGTAGACGTCATGGGACCCTATACTACTCTCAGTGGCAGTTCTAGATTTATTTTAGTTTTGGTTGATTATGCATCAAAATGGCCCGAATACAAGTTAGTTAGAGAAGCTGATACTAAAGCCATCATAGATTTTTAAAGCGAAGTGTGGTCTAGAGAGGGTTTTCCAGAGATGCTTGTTTCTGACAATGGTAAGCAATTTGTTAGTAAAGATTTTTAATCATTTTTGTCTATCTCTGATGTAAGGCACATAAAAAGTTCTCTTAATCACCCTCAAGGAAATGGACTTGTTGAGAGGATGAATCAGGTAGTTGGGGCCTGTGTAAAGTGGATGAAAGCTAGTAATCAAGATGTTGTAAAATCACTTTACAGCATGAAATGGTTTTATAGAACCACCCCACATTCCTCCACGTAAGTGTCACCTTTTGAACTCATGAGGAGAAGCAAGCCTAATACCTCTTTTCGTCCAGGGTGGATGTTCAAGTGGCTTAATACTGAGTCAGATGTGCATAAATGTATGTCTTTTGTAAAAGGGAATTCTTCTATCACTCAGGTCAAGCAAAAGCTGAGTTTTTACACCAAAATGCGGTCTAAAATGTCTATCCTGAAGGTTGGGGAAACTGTTAAAATAAGGTAATCTATTCATGTCAACAAAGGTGAAAGTAGGTTTGGTACACCTGTCACAGTTGTTAAAATTGTTGGGAATGCTGTTCAAGTTGAGGGTGGTTATTGGTGGAACTTGAGCAAGGTAGCTAAGGTTCAGTGTTCTAACCAGCGGTCATCCTTAAGATTAATAAAAATGCTAGTTCCAATATGGGAAATGTCCCCGGAGTTTGTATGAGAAGTTCCCGGACCATTATTAAACCTGAAAAGTTCAGGGAATGAAATTTTATTAATGTCATCTTATCAGCTTCTGTTGAATTTTTTTTTGTGTGTGTTGTAATGAGAAGGGAAGGTAATGTAGTAATCTGTGGTAATAACCATTTGTTTATTTCATGTGTAGTGTTTCTATAAGGACATTCTTATGCTGCTTAGATACATTGGAATGTGCATGTTTCATTCTTGAGTTGGTGTCTGTTGGAGCTGGTTTGTTTGTAGCTGGCTCCTCATCCATGTAAGTACTAATAAACTACTCAAGACATCTACTGTATCCTGCTTCCTTACTAAATCAGTTTATTGCCTTTCCTCATATTTCATTAGAAAAATATTTCATTGATAGATTTTGTCTACACACTTGATGGATTTTTCCTCAAAATAGTAGCTGTAGATTGTCCACACATCAGCAAGAAGCCAGTGAATATCTGGCATGATGATTTTAAGAGAAATGGTTACATAACCATCAAAATATGGCTGGTGTATGAGGCCAAAGGCTTCCCGGTATTTTCAAGCTATTTACCTGATTCTTTTTAGAGTCACACTTTTTAAAGAGCCACACATGGTTTCACACATATAAAGGTACATGGATTTGTATGTTATGTGTGAAGAGGGTTGTTGACATTAACACAACACTGCAGGTGATGTCACACTACTGTAGCAGAATTACACATACACTGTCACTCCAGAAGTGGCCATGGCCACTACAAAAAGCACATTTGATGATGACATACCACAACCATGTTAGCATTTCCAATAAAACCCTCATCCGGACACTCTCTACAAATGTGAGAGAAATGTCCTTCAACAATTTTCTCACCCACATTAAACAGTAAGCAGAAGCAGAGTAGATAGGATGAAGGGACACCCCTGCTGGAGGCATGACCAAGAAATCACAACAACTTTTCTTTGATAGCACAACCACCCTCAAACAGATGACCCACAACATTTACTGAAACAAGGGGCTGTCATGCACTCACCAGAAAACACAAGTTGCAGAAGCGGTTGAATTCATATGAACACAGCACTAGGTTCAGGCCTGCTCATTCACCCTAGCTAATGCGATAAGTGATGTCAATGAGCAAAAAATTGTGATAAGGCTACCATGAACAAGACGTTATTCTTTAGGCTGCACATCCAGTTAGCCCTCAAATATTCCACCAGGACTACTAGAAACTCACTTGGACCCATGTTTCATGAATTATGTAGAAAATAAAAATAGTGTGATGTAAATCAAACCATTTTCATATTAAACATGAAGAAAAACGAAGGTTACAAAAATGACCATGAATGACAATGCCAAGAAAGTGTGAGCCTTAAAATGATTGCAAAGACATAAAACAACAAGTTACAAACCAGAAGCACTGGATACACCCTTTATCCTAAATCTACTTTGAACATGGACACCACACTGGATATGGCCTGTACATCATTGAATTAGCCATCAATGATTCCCAAGGTAGAACTTACCTGACACCAAGGGGTCGATTCCGGTTCGGGGAAAAACGCTCCGAATAGCCATTCAGAGCGTTTTTCCCGTACGAATCGTACCCTGCAACGTCCCGCGTACGTACATGGAAGTACAATTTGTACCAGGAGCCAGACTCCATATGAATCGTACAGAGACCATACGACTCGAATCCCCGTATGAGTCTCCGTCGGAACCCGCTGTATGCGACATCTGTATGTCTCGCGGCTGGTTTATACGACCCAGCAAGTACGATACGTGTCGGGTACGCACCGTACGACCCTTTTTTTACAGGAGCTGAAAACAGCTGTATAAGCAGAGTTTGCGCCGAAACAGGTATGGAACGGCCCCCCGGGTACGGTGCATAACCCCCATGATCATAGGGGTACGCCCTGTACACCCAGCGTACATGGGGTACGGTGCATACCCCCCATGATCGCAGGCGTACGCACCATACCCCATGTACGCTTGGTGTACGGGGGTACCCCTGCGATCATGGGGGGTACGCACCGTACGGTGTGTATGTGATTGTGCGCTTTTCCGTAGGAATCGCCCTTACCTGACGTGGACCGTACGGATCGCGTCCTGATGCCCCGGTCCGGATTGTACTCGTCGGGCCGTACGGCGTGTGTACGAGTCGTATGGAGAGGGCTCCGGATATGATTCATACGGTCGGTTTTTTTATCGGATCGGAATCGACCCCCAAATGTGTCCAAAATCGGTTTGGGGGTGGGTTTCTTCCCACAGATGACGGACTGCCTATAATGTGAGAGTAATCTTATGGCTGGCCTATGATATATCAAGTTAAACACTGTTGGAATGAGGAACAGATTTGAAGTAAGGGTAACAAAGTTGCTGCCAGTTCTTTAAATTAACAATCCAAGAACTTATGAACACAATGGGCCCGATTGTGATGTCATGCGGAAAGCCTCCGACAATTGTCAGAGGCTTTCCACCCGACACTCTAGGTTTCAGCCCAACTGCCATATTAGGATGACGGCGGTCAGATTGAAACTTGCGGGGGATTCCGATGCACTTCGGACGGGCTCTTTGAACCCGTCGGAGCACCGGAAGCCACCATAATCCCCTAATAACGATGGAGCCAGGCACGGTTCTGCTGTAGGAATTATGATTTGTAAAAAGAGTGGGGTTGTGTCCTTCACTGTGTCCGGGTAGGACAACGTCTCAATGATTAAGAATAAGGAACCCGGTCACTGTTGATTCTGCCACTTTTTTATTTTGAGCAGATTCTCACCCTAAGGTAATTGATCCTTGGGTGATGTAAATACTTTTTTAAATCCAATACAAGTTACATCACTTTGTATGTTTCTAAAAACAGTCTGAGGTTTTACTTGTTGCCGTACAAAAACATGAATTTACATATATACTAAACATACTTTTTACAATACACAAAACAATTGAATTACATTTATCTGTTGAACAATACATTTACCGAAGAACATTTTTACCAGGCTTCTAGGTTGTACCCTACTAAGTAATTATAGTACCAGACCTGTGTTATCCTGATTACTTCTAATCTAGGACTGGTCACGCAAAGGCATAGAACTTAGTAAACATTATTTCATCTGTTACATTCAAAGACTTTATGGGGCCTTTCCGGAATGTACATTCGTATTTACGACGAATGTAAATACGAATGCACATTCCGTAAAAGGCCCCAGAAAGTCTTTGAATGTAACAGATGAAATAATGTTTTACTAAGTTCTATGCCTTTGCGTGACCAAAATGTTCTTCGGTAAATGTATTGTTCAACAGATAAATGTAATTCAATTGTTTTGTGTATTGTAAAAAGTGTGTATAGTATATATGTAAATTCATGTTTTTGTACGGCAACGAGTAAAACCTCAGACTGTTTTTAGAAACATACAAAGTGACGTAGGAATTATGATGGCACTTTCCGACAGCCTTTTCATGTAGGCCTTTTGCAACATGGAAAGGCTGTCCGAAAGTGTCTGTCGGGATCCCAAGCAGGGCCCCCTCCCCTCCTGGCCCTCCCCCATGGGGCCTGGAAGACATCTATCGGGCCTAGGGAGCACCTATGGTGCCCCGAAAACATGCCTGCACAGTGTGGCAGGCACCACTTGGTCAGTTCCAGACCACAACGATCGTATTTAGGCCCTCTGAATCTTTTTTAATTTGGCAATTCTGACTTCACATACAAATGTCCTTTCTTTCTAGAAGTGGATTTGGCCGTATTCCTTAAATTTATATCTTTGACTACCGGTATTCAGACAAAATATTGAATAAAAAATATCAAGTCACATAAATATCGAGTTTTTAATATTGTGATGCACATATATTGTGATGCAGAACTATCATTGACAAAAATATCTATTTTTAAGGTAATATCGACGTCAAAAATATCTGTTGCTAATATCGTTTACAAAAATATAGTTGTAAAATGTATATGTTTTAATTGTACATCTTGCAAATTGTATAATTGTTGTTAATGTTTTTAAATATAGATTGTAAATGTTTTGTTGTTTTTAAATGTAATTTAATTGTTCATTGTAATTTTTAGTGTTCTATTGGGTTGTGGGGTTTGTCGGGGTACAGGGAGGGAAGTAAATTAATGAATAATTATTTTTAAGTAAACTTAATTATTTACTTAATGATTGATTATGAAAATTGTGTAATTATTTTATTTTAGGTGCAGGTTGTGCGATTTGTAGGGATAAAGGTTGGAAAGTTAATTATGTATAATGAAGTAATGAATTGTGTAATGAATTATGTAAATTGTGTAATTATTCGAATTTTTAACATATATTTTTGTTGCAGGGTGCTGGGTTTTTAGGTGGGCAGTTCATTTAGAAATATTTCTGTTTAAAATTAATTATTAACTTATTATGCATTATTTAATTGATAATGATGTAAATTGTGAGATTATCATATTTGTTAAGTTATATTTTAGGTGTGGGTTGACTACTTTGTAGAAGGATGGGGCGGGAAGTGTATTAAGAAATTATTATTATTAATTAATGATTCATTTTAAATAAAATATTACATTTCTTGATACATGTGTAAAAAAAATATATTTTTTTCATGTTATATATTAGGTGTATTTTGTTGTGTTTGTAGGATAATACGGTGGGACGTTATTTAAGTAATAATAAATTAAAAATTATTTATTAATTTATAACAAATGATTCTATTAATTACTTAATATTTTAATTCTGTTTCACTTTTTTTATTTCAATTACATTTTAATTGTTGACCGTGATGTTTGTGAGAATATAGGTGTCGATTAGGATGGCGGACGGACCTGCGTCCGTCCGCCACCCCGAACGTGGAGGTACCGTCCGCAGGGGCAGCAGCGTTCCCTCCATAGGAATTAGGATGTGACCGCCACCCTGGCGGTCACATCCTGTATATTTAACATTGCGGCGGTTGCTGCTTAAAGCAGCACCCGCCGCAAAGTTAAAAATGCATGCTTTGCATGTGCATGCACAAGGCGGCCGGCACCGTGCGGGGCCTGCCGCTTTGTGCATGCACATGCAGGGGGGTACCATAGGTACCCCCATGTGCACCCCCCACCCCCCAACACCCTGGGGGCACGCAAGGGCCCCCCAGAAGCAAAGGTCCACATGCTTTTTCACAGCGGAATATCCGCAGCGGAAAAGCATGTCTCCGCACACATTATAATATGGCTGGCGGTGTCTTGCAGACACTGCCTCCATATTGTGGTCCACACCCCGCGGATCAGCGGCGGACAGACCTGCCATCTGCCGCTGATCCCATCTCCATCATAATCTGGCGGTGGGTGTTTTCAAGGACCGCGGCGGTGAATCCGCATCCTCCGGCCCGGCGGTGGCTTCCACCGGCCCGAAGGATGCGGATTCACCGCCATCACAATCGACCTCATAGTGTAGTATTTAAATTAAATTCATAATAATATTTGCAATTAATAATAATTATTAAACATTGTAATAATTATCTTATTTTGTTTAATTTTCGTTAAAATCCAGACATATAATGTTCATATTCAGAATTCTATATTTTTGGTTATTTAATAGAGTTGTTAAAATATATTATTTGTTTGAAGTGAACCACTCTCTCTACTGTTGCACAGACTACAGTGGGAATAGTACATTTTACCCCTCAGGAGTCCAACGCCTTCCCTACATTTGCATAGACTAGAGTGTGATTAGTAAATTGTACCCCTCACTAGTCCAATGCTTTCCCTACTGTTGCACCTACTGGAGTGGGAATAGTAAATTTCACCCCTCCGGTGTCCAATATTTCCCTACTGTTGCACAAACTGGAGTGGTAATAGGAAATGTTACCCCTCCTGCGTCCAACGCTTTCCATACTGTTTGCACCTTCTTGAGTGAGAATTGTAAATGTTACCCCTCTTGAGTCCAATGCTTGTCTTACTGTTGTACAGACTAGAGTGGAAATAGCAAATTTGACCCCTTTGAAGTCCAACGCTTACCCTACTATTACACAGACTGGATTGGGAATAGTTAATTCTAACCCTCTGGAGTCTGATGCTTTGCCCTCAGTAAGAAATTGAGACATACTCAAATAAAATTTCAGTTCATGCTTTCATGTATACTACTGTGATGTGTTGTGGAGCATTGTAACAAAAGCAAACTTTACCAGTCACATGAATCGTGCTCAGTGGCACTGGCTGAACATCATTTTATTGTTGTTCATTCAAGAGTTTTTTACGTGCCAATTTCTGACTGAGGTGCTATAGTAATGTCATGCATTCATGTTAAAATATTTAGACTTTCACAAATGACTATTTTTAAAGCTGCTAAAGTATAGTGCATTGTCTATGTTTACTGTTCCAATTATTTAAATTGAACTCTCACATGGCACATTTTGGATTGAGAAAGGCAATTGTACTGCCGAAATGAGTCTCTGTGTGTTTACTGTGTCCAGTTAATTTCTCCTGTATTCGAGTGCAAGCTCTGTTCCTTATGGGAGTTTGGAAGGTTTGTGGAATATATATATATATAAAGCATGCAGAATGAAATACTTTTAATAACAAAAAGAAAACGAGAATCCATTGTGATTCCATGTATTATACTACCATTACCTGCACAATGCATTTTGGGATATGTATTTTTTAAAAGAGTTGGCATGTGACTCTGAGTACAAAAAGCACGCACAAAGCACTTTGCACTGCAACAATTTCCACCTGTGAGCAAGGCAGTTAAGCCGAAACGCGTAAGGACATGGAAAAATCTGATGTGCTACTATGATTTTAATTAATGATTTTGTCTCTGGAAATGGACCTCCATTTGCTCCGTTGTTTGTAAAACTATTGATGGGCTGCTCCGTGCCCATGAACAGAGGCGCCTTGAAGGGTCGGAGGCTCCCTGTGCTCGGAGATGGATTCTGATAACAAATCAGGAGCATGACATAGTCGCAGTCACACGCCCAATGTGAGGATATGACAGTGCAGCAAAAGTTGTGATTATTCTGCAGGAAGGGATTCAAAGTGGTTCAACCGCCGCTCTGATCGTTCCAGAGGACGAACTTTTATTGAGGCTACTGTAGTAAGTAAGCACTGGCAAAGACTGCATTTCGTATTTCACATGACTGAGTGAGAGCAAAGAACTTAAATCAAAAATAATGCATGCAGAAAGAAATACTTCTTTTAATAACAAAAAGAAAATGAAGCTCCATTGTGATTCCATGTATTATGTCACCATTAGCTGCACAATGCATTTTGGGATATGTATGTTTTAAAAGAGTTGTCATGTAACTCTGAGTATAAAAAGCACGCACAACGCACAACGCACTGCAACAATTTCCTCCTGTGAGCAAGGCAATTAAGCCGAAACGCGTAAGAACATGGAAAAATCTGATGTGCTGCTATGCTTCGAGTTAATGATTTTGTCTCTGGAAATGGGCCTCTATTTGCTCTGTTGTTTTGAAAACTTATGAGGGGCTGCTCCGTACCCATGAACTGAGGCCGCCCTGAAGGGTCGGAGGCTCCCTGTGCTCGGAGATGGATTATAAATATATATATATAGATATATATATATCTTCACTGAAAAAACATAGGTTTTAGGCACGTTAAAGTTAGGAATTAACATTTAAAAAACCTTGCAAATTCACTGAAATAATCATAGGTTTCAGCCACGTTATAGTTAGGAATTAGCATTTAAAAAACCTTAGAAATTCACTGTAAAAACCATAGGTTTCACACATGTTATAGTTAGCTGGACATTTCAGTCATACAAAACAATTGAAATTCCCGCGTTATAATTAGTTAAGCTAACTATAACTCGCGCGTCCGTAATTCACTGCTGATGACGTCACATATTACATCACTCATGACATGGTCAGTGACATCACTCATGACTTCACTCATGACATCCCAAATGACATCACTGATGACATCATCCAGTGAATGTTAGTGTACATGTATTAGCAAGTACTTTAAATATTTAAATATCTGTATCAGTGTCTCACTTTGTGCATAAGTGGCTGCATGGGTTGGTGAGTAGCTACATGAGTGTGAATATGGGTTATTAGTTGGTTTTTTGAGTATCAGTATGAGTGTCTGTATGGTTCGGTTGGAGATATTACTTAGCGCATAGATGCATGAATGAGGGACTGACTGTTTATATGTGTTTTGAAGACAGCATGTGTGCAGGACTGTATGGGTGGATGAGGGTGTGTATGAGTGTGTTAGTGAGTGAATGACCGTCTCAATAGTGTCTTTATGAGTAAGTACATATGTTTTAAACTAGTATACATGAGTATTGATGTATGTGAGTATATATGAGAGTGAGAGATTGGAAGAGTTCCTGTATAAATAAGTATGTGTTTCTATAAGTGATTGTTTAAGAGAGTAAGTATGTGTACGTTTCTGTAGAAGTAATGTTGTGGTGTATGTATAGCTGTATATGCAATTAAATGGATGTTTGATAGTTTATTTGCATGTGTGAGTATGTGTGTGAGTAACGCTATGTATAAGTGTAGATGTGTAACAGGATATATAGGTGTATGAGTACATATGATGAGTGAGTACATGTATGAGTGACTATATAGAACTGTTGGTGAATGAGTGGATGTGTATGTAGATTTTGAATTACTGAATAGGTTGTTCTAACTGGTATTGGTATCTTCGTTGTTTTGATAATTTTAGTTTCTATTTTTCAATGTGTCTATCAAAGGTTATATTAGGGTAAGAGAAGGTCTGCCACTCTTTCACAAGGATGATGTCATCAGTGATGTCATCAGTGATGTCATTTGAGATGTCATGAGTGATGTCATGAGTGATGTCACTGACCATGTCATGAGTGATGTAATATGTGACGTCATCAGCAGTGGATTGCAGGCGCGCAAGTTATAGTTAGCTGATCTAACTATAACGGGGGAATTTCAATGGATTTGTATGACCGAAATATCCAGCTAACTATAACATGGGTGAAACCTATGGTTTTTTCAGTGAATTTCTAAGGTTTTTTAAATGCTAATTAATAACTATATCGTGGCCGAAACCTATGGTTTCTTCAGTGAATTTGCAAGGTTTTTTAAATGCTAATTCCTAACTATAATGTGCCTAAAACCCATGTTTTTTCAGTGAATTTCATATATTTTGTAAATGCCAATTTTTAAATGTATTGTTATATTTATTTTTTTTATACTAATTTACTATATGTTTTATAATAATTATTTTTAGCTATTTTATTTTTTAAATTAGATTATAATGTTTTAATGTAAAATAATAAAAGAAAATTCAGAAATGATTTTTTTATTCTATATATTTTTTCAATATGTTAAAATTAATTGCAAAAAATGTTTTGTACATTTTTGTGTAAACGTAGAGTACGCGTACCGTCCTCGCACACTATAGTTGTACTGTACGCGTACCCGTGCATATGTCACAGATAGGTTTTGACGTTACGCGTGACATCGGCGCTTCCGCGTGACGTCATTTACGTTTATACGCTGAATATACAGTCAGTGATACCCCGTACCTTCCATGTTGGCCAAGTTGTGGAACTTTACAGATATAATAAAACATTTACTTTTAAGACCCGGGTAACTTCAGCACTAGAAAACGGAAAACCGAATCACATGATTTTTCACATAGCTCACGACAGAATCATGCCCATAGCTCCGGAATCATGCTTCAGAGCCTTGCGCAGTACTAGTGTACGTCAGGCCAGCCCACTCCGCTTACCCTACCAGAAAAACACAACAACATTACATGGCCCAGATTTCCATTGTAGTGATTTGTTAGTTCCAGGTCTAGTTGTCAGAACTGCACACACACTCCCTCATGGCTGGTGTACACCCACACCACACCCATCCAGCACATGCGTCACAACACACGTGACCCTACCTATAAAAAAGACGGGGCGCATGTGCTTCATACCATTTTACAGTTGCTCCCATCCCAACTGCAGGGATGGTCCGTCCTAGTGGTTTGAAAACTTCATGTAGGCCCGAACTACCGAACAAGGAGGCCCATTTGTCCAGTTCATTGTGTGCATACCTCATTCGTCAAGTTCATCGAGTGCATACCTCATCTTTTTCCTGTCCTTGCAAAGTGAGAAATTTGCATTATTTTTGTAATTGTCTATACTGTAACTATGAGTACTGTATTGCTTCCCGTACATCGTTGTGTATTTCTGTGTCGCATTTTTGTGCTGCACCACATGCCCTGTGCATCCATGCATGTAATGGTAGTGTAAGGTCGAATCCTAGTTCTGTGGTGGGCCAATCACTTAATACTCCCTTGACTTTCATATTTATTCCTGCACCACATGGCCGTTCCTGGCCTGTTTTTTCAATTATCATGCATGTTTGAAGCTGAACTTAATGTAATGTGCTCCCTCTTAATCCTCCCATGATTATATCACTTGTTGCTGCGTCACATGGCCCTCCCAGGCCTCTATTCTTATAAATTGTGCGTGCCATAACCCCAAACTTTCTGTAAGTTTTCTCCCGCTCAGGAAATTGCTTCCTCCATGTAATGGTAGGTACTCTCTGTCCCTCGCTCTATTCTTAAAAATCGTGGGTGCATGATTGTAATAGTTATTGCTGCGTCACATGGCTCTCCCAGGCCTCTATTATTTTAAATCGTGCGTGCATGATTCTAAAACTTATTGCTACGTCACGTGGCCCTACCAGGCCTCTATTCATAGTTAATGTAAGTTTTCAGCCACTCAGAAAATTGATTCTTGTGAATTTCTCTGTCG
Source organism: Lissotriton helveticus (assembly GCF_964261635.1). NCBI lineage: Eukaryota > Metazoa > Chordata > Amphibia > Caudata > Salamandridae > Lissotriton > Lissotriton helveticus. Next base: position 686,995,408 of record NC_136057.1, on the reverse strand, counting down.
CATTTTTGTGCTGCACCTCGTGCCCTGTGGTTCCTTGCATGTAATAGTAGTGTAAGGTTTAATCCTGGTTCTGTGGTGGGTCAATCAATTAATCCTCCCTTGACTTTCATATTTATTCCTGTGCCACGTGGCTGTTAATGGCCGGTTTTCAAATATCATGCATGTCTGACGCCGAACTTAATGTAATGTGTTCCCTCTTAATCCTCCCGTGATTATAATACTTGTTGCTGCGTCACGTGGCCCTCACAGACCTCTATTCTTATAAATTGTGCGTGCCATAACTCCAAACTTACTGTAAGTTTTCTCCCGCTCAGGAAATTGCTTCCTCCATGTAATGGTAGGTACTCTCAGTCCCTCGCTTAAAGTTAATGGGTGGATTGAGCTGTGACACTTGTTTTAGGAATTGTGTATTCACACACCTTTATGGTTATTTATGTTTTTGTAATTGAATGTGAGCATGTACAATTTGGTTTTGTATGACGATCCATCGGAAACACTCGCATCGCATTCCCTTACATCGCACTTATTACACCGCATGTGCCCTTACATCGTGAGTAATCACATCGCATACCATAAACTCGCATTCGGTATTTGAATGCATGTGAATGATGGTAACATCGCCTACAGACACCCCGCATGGTATTACATCGCAATTTACACTCCGACCTCAACCCTAAAGCCTAAAACAGCCCCTATACTAAAAGTAGCCCTAAGCCCTAATGCATGCGACGTACCTGACCCTAAACCCTAAAACTGAAACCTTGTACCCAACAGTAATACAAGCCTACACTCCGACCTCAAACCTAAAACCTAAAACAGCCCCTATACTGAAAGTACCCCTATGCCCTAATGCAACCCCAAAACCAGCCCCAATACCGAAAGTAGCCCCAAGCGCTAATGCAACCCCAAAAACAGCCCCTATACTGAAAGTAGCCCTAATCCCTAATGCAACCCCAAAAACAGCCCCTATAGCGAAAGTAGCCCTAAGCCCTAATGCAACCACAAAAACAGCCCCTATACTGAAAGTAGCCCTAAGCCCTAATGCAACCCCAAAAACAGCACCCATTCCCTAAGTAGCCCTAGTAGCCCTAACGCCACCCCAAAACAGCACCCATTTCCTAAGTAGCCCTAGTAGCCCCAACGCCACCCCAAAACAGCACCCATTTCCTAAGTAGCCCCAGTAGCCCTAACACAACCCCTAAACAGCACCTCCTTACCTGTTTCGCCGTTGTTCCCGCGTTGTCTCACTCTCACCTGTGTTCCCCAGAGGCCGCCTTTACATCCCATCCCGTTGTGAATGCATGCGATGTAAATGCGCATGCGACGTAATGTCGTGCACAGACAATGCACGCGACGTACCGTCGCGTGCGTTGTAGGTGCACGCGATGTAAACGCATGCGCTGTAATGCATGAGCTGAGCTGGTTGTTTCCCGTACGATTTGTTCTTTACATCTAACATGCAATTCTCTTAATTTTGTTCTCGTTTATCTTTATTTGAAATAGAAATGGATGCCACTAAGTACCAAGAGCTTCTGGATTATGTAAGCCGTAATGTGTATCCTGATGGTTTCAGTAAAGTCCAGAAGCATGGATTGCGTAGACTGTTTAAAAAATTCACAGTTGACGGTAGTATCATTTTCTGAGTATTGATTTTTTATTGCAATGTGAAATTTAGAGTACTCCAATGTGTATTTTAATCTGCAAATGTATGTGATATGTATTTATATTTTTAAATGATAAATATCAGTGATTGAGTTTTATGTTTCCTTTATTACCTTGAGATTGTACAACAGAAAGCGAAAATGCAGTTATTATAGCAGAAAAGAACATTAGAAAAGCAGAATTGCAGAAGCATACAAAGCGGAATATTGAGGTTGTCCAAGAAAAGCATATAGAAAAATATAAAAAGAGAGTTTCCAAGAAATATAAGCCGCGCACCTTCAGGGAAGGAGATTTAGTGCTTCTAAAAATTGCAGTCGAACAACGAGGAAAGGAGGGATTTTAGAGCACAACTTTACTGTACCCTACTGTATTTCCAAAATGCAAGGAAAGCATGTAAATTTAGTCAATGATAGCAACATGCCTGGATCCCCACCGAAACTAGAAAAACGGTCACCCACGCACTAATCACGAGCCGCCTGGACTACGGAAACACCCTATACGCCGGTACCACCGCAAAGCTTCAGAAAAAACTCCAACGCATCCAGAACGCATCAGCCAGACTCATACTAGACATCCCGCGTAAAGACCACATTTCTAGTCACCTGAAAAACCTCCACTGGCTCCCCGTTAATAAGAGGATTACATTCCGCCTCCTAACTCACGCTCACAAAGCACTTTACGAACTTGGACCCGAATGCCTCAACACACGACTTTCCTTCTACACCCCCTCCCGCCAGCTACGATCCTCCAACCAAGCCCTTGCTGCGGTACCTCGCATCAACAAAACCACCATGGGAGGAAGATCCTTCTCCTACCTGGCAGCTAAAACCTGGAACTCACTTCCCACTCACCTTCGCCTCACTCAGAACCACCTAGCTTTCAGAAAGCAACTTAAAACTTGGATATTCGAAAAGTAATTCCCCACCCTTCTTCAAGCACCTTGAGACCCTCTGGGTATGTAGCGCGCTATATAAATTATTTGACTTGACTTGACTTGACTACGTAGAACATATATTCTCAACATGTTGATGCCTTATAAATCGAGCGTGAAAGGTCATCTATTAAAGGGTACCTTTTTTATAGTAATGGGACATAATTTAGATGTGTGGTGTAATGATGTTCCAGTTACCTAGCCATAAATAATAATTCTTTATCAATATGTGTACTGAAAAACTTTTATTTTGACCTTAGTGTTCAGCAATCCCAGCAACAGTGTCATCCTGAATATTCCTGGGCAAATATCGATCTTCTGCTTTTCGGGTACATATTCATATCAGTTATGTGACTTTTCAGTGTTACAGGTGCAAAGGAATATTGAAAGTTAGTGATTCTTTTAATTAATGTTTGAGAGTAGAATCGAGTAATGTTTAGAAGCCTATGACAAATGTAAGATGTTTTTCAAGGGAAATTTGTTTATTTTGAATATATATTGAATTTATATTTACATTTTCGAATTGTTGTAAGTCTAAACGTATGTATTTGGATTGTAATGTAAAGTTATTCATAATTGTATTTTTAACTCTACAGGTACCTTTTGAGAAAATGGACATTGTTCTTTGCCCGACAAATACTGGCTGTCATTGTATACTTCTGGTAACTGCAAGTTTTTCAACATTTATCAGTCCGTTTTAAAAGTTATTGTTGGAAAATATGACTGGTTGTAATAGTTTAAAGTGCCTACATTTTTTTCAAATAATTTAAAGACTAATATTTTTAAATCATTTTGGGGCATATGGAGGAAGCCGTATGCGATTCGAAAACACCGGAATTCGCAGAATTCCGGCGTTTGCAAACGCAAACGGTGTTTTGGTATGTATGGGCCACATAGCAAAATAAGGAATCGCAAAAATTGCAATTCCTTATCTTGCTCAAGAATTTAAGGAATCGCAATTTTGCGATTCCTAAAATGCTATGTAGGGGTGCCTTTCAAATTGCGATTTTGGCTTAAGGAATCGCAAAATACCACCTACCCCAAGTAGATGGTATTTTGCGATTCCTGTCAAAATGCATTTTTTTTAAAAATTCAAAGTGCCATGTGGAGCACAGACATGCCCTTAGGGCATGTATGTGCGGCACATGTACTTACACATGTACTTACAGGCATATTCCAGGGGTGCAACAGGTGTCCTTTGACACCCTGGCACCCTTGGAATTGCGATTCTCAAATTGCGATTTTCTCATAGAAAATCGCAATTTGAGAATGTATCCCCATTCATTATTAATTGCGATTCGCAATTTGCGAATCGCAATTAAGGAATTTTAGAGATTCGCAAAATAATTGTGAATTATTACATACATTCCATTTTGAAATTCTCAAACAGCGATTCCTTAAAAATCGCTATTTGAGAATCGCAAAATGTAAATTACCTACATATGTCCCCTACTAATGTATCTAGAGTAGACATCTGTACCATAAAATGTAAACTCTCCATACTAAAAATCTTATTTCTATATTGTTTTTTTATAGATTTTGAAACCTTTAACCAAGAGAATAATCGTTCATGATTCACTGAGTAACAAAATTCAAACCTATCAAGAGTTTTTACTAAGTTGAAGGCAACTTTTCCCTACAAAAATCTCAGTCATCTCTAATATTTCTTATATTGCACACATATAAAATTGTCAATATGATTTCCATTTATGAAATTAAAAAAGCAAAATATTTAACATTACCATTCGTATGTCTCTAAAGCTTTTTCCTACAGCAATTGAAGCGTCCCGACTATGACCAATGGTAGTTAGTCGTAGATTGTAACCAAAAGCAACAGGACAGCTACAATTGTGGTGTTTTTTTGCATGCTGGTAATAATACTTCCATTATGTTTTTTTTTTATCTTCATTTGTTAAAGATACATTACTTTATCTTAAGAGCTTACTTCTTTACAATACTCTTAAATAGCAAAGAGAGTTTTTAGGGATGACATTTGTGAACGTCTACCGAATGTTCTATAGTGTCCGTCGGAAGCATATTGCTATTCGCATATGATTTTGTCTGACCACCGCTATGGTCCTAACGCGGTTGCTCTGAAACCTATGATTGCTTTTCAACCCCAATCCTATTGCGAACAATTGTTATTGTTATTGTTATGTACAATATTTTGCAAATTAAGTTTTCAATGGTTAGAATTGCTGTTATGATGTGCTAATGTACATCATTTTCACATGTAGAGTCTGTTGAAAAGTATTGTTGTGTCTGCAACCAAAAAGCTTCAGCAATTTATACGGAAAACTTTATGGTAATGGTCTTTTCTGAGTTCCGTCCGCCATGTTGGTTCACTGGCTATGCACCCTTCCTAGTAATGGACTCAACACCACTTTGCCACTGACTGAGGACAATTCACTATGTTTACTATGTAAATACATTTAAGTTAGCATAACAAAAAGCTATTGACCTTTATACAATGCAAATAGAGTAACAAATTAATGTTCACTTTCTTACCAACAGGCTCAATGTTTAGAATGTTGCTGATGGGTCCACTTTGAATATATCAAAACAAATGCAAGATCTTAGTTACCTTTTTCAGGTTGCAAATGTAACAAATGTATCTATTAAGAAAGTAAAGATATGATTGCATGCCAGCTGTAAAATCACATGCTCTGCATACTCCTGCCATCTAGTGTTGTGTTCGGATTATCATAAGTAGTATTTCTTCGAAGAAGTCTTTCAAATTACGAGTAAGGTCACTCCTCCTCTTCTTTTTTTTCTGTGTGGGCATCGACTCAATTGTTTCTATTCACACACTAGTTTGATAATGGAGTAAGTATGTGTTAAGATAGAGTTTTCAATGTGTATGTGAAATAAATAATAACATGAAACAACCACAGGTGTTGGCGGGGTAGGCAGGAGGACACATGTTAATCAATAGCTCAACATTCCAAGAATAGATGCTGACACTATTAATGTCCCAGTTATTGACACTGTTTCCAGTTTCTTACATAAGTCAACAGCCCAAAGCTGATATATTAAGAAGTTTACAAAAACCGAGCTGAAAAACGACTAAATTGTTGTACTTCTTCAATTTGGTAAATTTAGATTTTCAAAAACTCAATACCATCTCTATTTAGAATTAATGAAATCAACAACTTTACCCATTGCTCCATTTACTAAGCCTTTTTCCACATTCAAATTACGTCGTAAAATTACACGACAGTTTACACATGCATATAGATTCTTTTCTAAACCAGCAGTTTTAGATAGCGATTTCTCTGAAGAATCCAATTTCCTCTTCAAATTTTCTGTCAAATGATAGTGATTCCTTCATGCTCTATTTTATCAACAGCTTCCAATTTTATAATTTCTACATTTTCAAACTTTAAAATTTCTTCATTGAATATAGAACATTCACGCAGTGTTGCAATTAAGCAGAGAACAGATTTGTTTTCTGCAATTCTCATATATATTTTCTTAGGAACGATATTTTCATTAGGAAACAAATTGGAAAGTAATCGTCTCTGTAAAGCTTGTTTGCCATGTTCAGTCACTTTTCCTATTCTTATATCTTAAAGAATAGTTCCATAATCAGCATCATTTGCCTGTCGCATATTTGTAATAAGTTCCTTATATTCAAAATATGCCCAAATTTTAACACTTCCAATGCTACCCAAAGACTTTCTGGTATCTTCATGTTCAAGAGTTTTAAATACTGGTTGTCCTTTTACAGGACTAAGTTGTAGTAGACCTCCAAATCTAGAAAATATTGAAGACAAGACACCTGGAGAGTTGTGTTCTTTGGATCCAGTTAATGTATGCAGGTTTTTCAATCATATATTTGAACCTATGATGTGTTTTATCTGTAATAAAAAATCCTCCTCTTGGAGAAGATTTCTTTTGGAGAAAGGAGTATCAAGCAAGAGGTGCTCCTCATATACATATGCTAATATGGATCAAAGATGCCCCCAAATTCGGAACAGATTTGGATGATACTGTGTTTTCTTTTATTGAAGAATATGCTACATGTGCTATACCCAAAAGCATAGAAGAAAACAACTTAAGACAACAAGTCTTACGATTCCAAAGCCATCGTTGTGGGAAATACTGTCGTTGAAAGTACAACTCAAAGAAAAAGTTTAATACCAAATGTCGTTTTAGTTTTCCACGTCCTATAATATCCAAAGGAAGAATAAACAGTTTTATGTCAGCTATGTGACATACCTTGACAAGAAAGTGTTCAAAGAATACCTATAATTTGAGAAAAAGTGAAGAGTCAAAATATATAAATTATTATACTCCAGTTATTCTGTCCATGTGGAATGCTAACATGGATATTCAATACGTTGCGGACAATTCCATTGCTGTTGCTCGATATGTAACATCCTACATAGCAAAATCAAAAATGATAGAATTGCAGGAAATGTGGGAAGAGATTTCCCACGAGAAGAGTCTAAGTAACAAATTATAGAGGGTGCACCGGGACCCCTATAGGAGAACACCCGCAAGACAAAAACCCAGGAAGATCTTGGTGAACTTTTTAACGTACTCCACAAAGGAACAGATTCTGTCTTCCGCCTTAAAAGAAGGCACTATACACTATAATAACTCCAACCCGTTCAGTTTTCGAATAAGATCTGATATATCTCACATCACTGCATCAAGGCAGTGGGAGTTGGGGAAAAGGCTGGAGGAGCTGAACAGTATAGGTGCTAAGGCACAGCTTAAGTTTCCAGCGCAGTTAAGAGTGATGTGGAACAACCACATGCCTCTGATTAAGACGGGGGATGAAGCGGATGCTCTTATAGCTAAGATTAGAGATAGACAAGGGGGACAAGGGGGGATGTATATTTAGAGGGTCTCTTGGCATAAATATGAAATGTAGTAATCAGGAATGTCAGAAGAGAAAATGTAATTAAAATGTGATTAGCAATTTTGCTCCATGTGGGGGAGGATGGCTAAATAGGCTTTCACCTATTAGAAGGGAGGGTTCCTCAGGGGTGGGTGGGGCACGGAGAAAGGAAGGGTGGGGACAGGGGAGGATGGGAGGCACATGCGTGGGGAGCAGTGGGAAAAAAGGAAAAAAAATTCGACCTCATCTCAACAATTTGCGTATTATATCTTGTCATGAAGGGCGCCCAATTTTTTTTTTAGAATTTGGAAATGATGACAGGTGTGACTATGGGGAGTAGAAGGACCATCTATGCATCTTGGAATGTCAACGGGTTAAGGTGTGCTCGGAGGCAGAGGCCAATTTTTAAGTATCTTGAACTCTCTACCGCACAAGTATGCATGCTGCAAGAGACACACCTGAGCTATGAAGAAAGCTCCTTAATTTTCTCGATGGTCCCCTGGGTGTAGTGCTTTAGCGCCTCAAAACATACATCTCAAAATAGGGGGGTGGCTATATTGATCAAACAAGGAACATCTTGTAATATAAAAAAAACACAATCAGACTCCTCTGGTAGGTGGCTGACTGCTCAATTGGCATTTGGAAGTGTAGAAATATTCTGTGCCTCATTTTATGTCCCAAATATGGACGATCCAACTTATATCCACAAATTACAATCTGTGTTGATGCTGGAACCTCCACCATATGTGATCGGCGGAGATTTCAATGTATTATTGGACCCACTCAAAGATAGATCTAATTTGAGTCACTATAAAGGGGCAGTAAAGGTACGTCGGGCTTTAATTAACATGATACACGATATGGATCTAGTCGATATATGGAGGGGAAAAAAAGGAGACCAGCAGGGCTTTATTTTTTTTAGTAAAAAGCATCACCATTCCTCAAGGATCGACTACATCTTTACTGATAGAGGGTTAATGGTTAACCTAGGGGAGATATCAGTTCTTCCGAGTCACCTTTCAGACCATGCCCCTTTGCAATTAATCTATTTGAGTAAGGAGGTACAGAGGCAAAAGCCAAGGTGGACTCTAAACAGGGCTAAGCTATTAGACACCGAGGTGATTGCAGCTGTACAGGCCCCCTCTAAGGAATTTTTCTACCTAAACTCAGATTCCACAACATCAGTATAGTTTGGGATGCATATAAGGCCTGGTTAAGGGGGAAACTACATGGAATTATATGCTACAAAAATAGGATCGAAGCCGAGGCACTGAAGGGGGTTGAGGGCAGGATAAGTAGTTTGGAGAAAGAAAGAGATGGTGCTAGCAGTGGGGCCCCGGAGCAATTTATTCAGATCATGAAGAAGCTGGAAGAGACAAGAGCTGAGTATGGAGGAATATTAGAAGCTAAATGTAGGGCGCAGTGGAACACCAGAAGGATGCAGAACTATGAATATGGAGAGAAGGCCGGCGCCCTTTTGGCGTGGAAAGCCAGTACTGATTGCGCCAGGAACGATATAAAGGAACTCATTATTAACACTAACAGGGAAACCTCAAATAAGATCGAGGATATGCAGTCCTGTCTCCTTTCCATCTTCTCGGAGCTGTATAGAGAAGATCTGGCTCCCTTGCCGAGCTCGATCCAGTCATTCTTTACAGATAAACAGCTTCCCGTACTCTCAGAAGATAGCAAAAATAAGTTAGAGGCTCCCTTTACCCTGGAGGAGATAGTAGCCCAGATTAAGAAATCGAAAAACAAAAAAGCGGCAGGCTCAGATGCACTCCCAAGTGAAATATATAAGCTCCTTGATGTGGAGCTTTTGGACACCTTGGGGGACACCTTCAACTCAATATATAGCTTAAATGGGAAGGTCCCTAACACATGGAAGGAGGCAATAATTGTACTGATCTTAAAACCTGGCAAGGACCCGAAGGAGGCAGACTCTTATCGTCCAATCTCCCTGCTAAATGCCGATTATAAGATCTTCATGGGCATTTTGACAGGGAGATTGGCAAAACTGATTCCGAAGCTAATACACATGGATCAGAAAGGGTTTGTCGCAGGGAGACACATACAGGAACAGACGCAGCTCTTGATAGGCAACATAGATCTGGCCGTTCAGAAAACACAACCCTTGGCCGTTGTCGCTCTAGACGCGGCCAAGGCCTTTGATAGAGTCTGTTGGGTGTTCCTCTGGGAGGTTTTGAGGGTTATGGGGTTTGGCCCAATCTTCATACATACCCTGCAGAACTGTTATCAGGGTGCCTCTGCTCGAATACTGTTAAATGGGCTTCTCACGGCGAGTTTTAACATCCAGAGAGGAACCAGGCAGGGGTGCCCGATTTTGCCCCTCCTATTTAACCTATATGTGGAACCCTTGGCGCAGATGTTGAGACTGGATGATACAATCTATCTATTTCGATCAGAACAATACAGCTCCAAGTTAGCTTTATATGCCGACGACTTAATATTGTATACAAGTGACCCAGAGACAGCAATCCCTAGGGTGGAGGAGTGCATGAGTGAGTGTGGGACCTTATCCGGGTTTCTTGTCAATAAGACCAAGACAGAGGTGATGTGTGGGAATCTGGAGTGGCCAGGAAGAGTAAGTGTAGAACTGAGATACCTAGGGATCTTTGTAGTAAAGGAATTGGAGAAGATACCTGAGCTTAATCTAAACAGGGTGGCGAAGGAAATTGAGAGTCTCTTCAGTAGATGGAGAAACCTCCTCTTGACTATTTATGGAAAAACCAACTTGGTAAAGATGGTCATTCTACCTAAGCTGACTTACCTTTTCTCCTCTGTACCATTAACATTCCATAACAAAAATTTAATGAAGATTCAGAGTAAGATTGGGGGCTTCATTTGGGGTAATAAGGGAGTCCACCTGGCGTGGAAAAAACTAAGACGTAGGTTAAAAAAAGGCGGGTTAGCCCTTCCTGATGTTAGGCTATATGCTGCAGCTTTTCAGTTTAAAAGCATACGGATGCTTCTGGTTAAACCGGGTGAGTCTGCCTGGGGGAGGTTACTGCGAGTGGAAGGGGGTGGAGATGGCGAGGCTTTTCTGTACAAGTTTGGCTCGCCTAGGTTTTTCAAGCGGGTGCGCCTGAAGGTATTGAGGGCAGCCTTGGAGTTATGGTATAGGCTTAGAAGGTGCTGGAGCATTGGATACCACTCTGACAATGCCCCTGTTTGGGATGCGCCGGGAACGCCGGACTGCCTACAGGACAGTTTGGCATTGCCGATAAGGAGGGCAGGCATCACAGTCTGGTCTGAACTGTTAGACTCCGGGGGGGATACATCCATGGGAGTACCTGAGGGCAAAGATCGGGCCAGGGTTCTCAAGATTCAAATATATACAGTTAAAATCATGGTATGAGGCAGCAAAGGGGAAGATCAGAGGGAATAGAGAAATCAAAGCTTTGTGGCAATCCATCCTCCCAATGAATAAAGAAATCTCTGTTTGGTATAATAGTCTGTTGGAGATGGAGGATCACGAGATACCCCACTTAGCATCCGTATGGGTGGAAACCCCTCTCGGGCCGTCAATAGAGTCATTGTACGAGCCCTCTTTAATGATCTTGTATAGATATGTTAAGCCTGCTTGTTTAAAGAAAAATAATTTTTTTGTGATAAATAGACTCTATTACACCCCAGCGAAAATCGCAAAGTTCGCCCCAGACCCAGTTCCCAAATGCCCTTGATGTGGGACACTTCTCGCCAGCGACCTACACATCTTCTTTGAGTGTCCAGCTCTTGCAAAATTTTGGACTGAGGTGGGGGACAACATTCGAGACATTTTGAATACCAACATAGTGATCAATATGTCATAGGTGTTTTTTGGAGCCGATGGCGGTCTCAGTCAAACCCTCCCTTAGAAGGTCAGAGGTCTATTAATTTATCTGATTTTGCTGGCCAGAAGGGAGGTGTGCAGGAAGTGGAAGGATCCCCTACCGCCGCAAAGGGAAGATTGGCTTAAAGCCGCATTCTCTATGGCCCGTTTAGACTATGATGGTGTGGAAGACAAGACAATGAACATCTGGCACCCCTTTGTGTACTGGGGCAAGAATCTAAGATTAACCTAATATAAATGGTCTAATGATTACACCAGGGTCACTCACGAAAAAGGGGATCGGTCGGACGACCCAAGCGAGTGCGGTAAGCCGCGGGGCCCACAGATCATGAAGGCGGCTTCATAAGACCCGCAGAGGCTTGAAAGGTGAGATGAGGACCAAAAAAAAAAGTAAAAAAAACAAACAAATTATAGAGTTACAGTTCGAAGATGTTATCTCATCAAGAAATCAGAGCATATGAATACTTAGATCGCTTATCATCTGCAAGTCTAAACTCCAAATCTAGAAGAATCATTTGGGTGAGTCTAGATCTTGCTGCCACATGAAATCGAAGCACACTTCGCAGTTATTGTTACAATGGCCACGTATCATCGCAAAATGCACAAACGTAGAGCTTTGTAGGTTTTTTGGGGGGGTTGACGCCAATTTGTGAACAACTAAATATTGAGCAAAAACAAATATATGACCTAGTGAGAGAACAGATTGACCATGGATTACTTAATGAAAAGAAAGAGAAAGAGTGCTCATGCAGGTCATTTCAACCAATGCGAATGTACGTGACTGGACAAGCTGGAATGGGAAAAAGTTTCTTAATTAAAGTAATCACCAGTTGTCTACAGAAAACAACTGAGTCACATTTGTGTTGTATTGTCTCATCTCCAACTGGGTTGGCAGCACACAACAAAATTACTTTACATCGTTTACTAATGCTACCTGTACATCATGAAAACAAATTAGAATATCACAAGCTATCTGAAGAAGCTTCTTGTGTAATTACAAGCCCTCGATAGAGTCCAGTATTGTTGTTTTTGCTAACTACATCCCCGACAAGGCAGTGGGTAATTTGCGCGTCTGCTGCCTTCGCTGGATGTGGTTGCCAATTCTTATTCTTATTCCAATTACAGGCCCTCAATAGAGTACAGTATTGTTGTTTTTGGTAACTACGTCCCCGATAAGGCAGTGGGTAATTTACGCATCTGCTGCCTTCGCTGGATGTGCTTGCCAATTCTTATTCTAATTCTAATTCCAATTACAGGTCCCCGATAGAGCCCAGTATTGTTGTTTTTGGTAACTCCATCCTCGACAAGGCAGTGGGTAATTTGCGTGTCTGCTGCCTTTGCTGGATGTGGTTGCCAATTCTAATTCTAATTACAGGCCCTCGATAGAGTCCAGTATTGTTGTTTTTGGTAACTACTTTCCCGACAAAGCAGTGGGTAATTTGCACGTCTGCTGCCTTCGTTGGATGTGGTTGCCAATTTTTATTCTAATTCTAACTTGAATTACAGGCCCTCAATAGAGTCCAGTATTATTGTTTTTGGTAACTACTTCCCTGACAAGGTAGTGGGTAATTTGCACATCTGTTGCCGTCGTTGGATGTGGTTGCTAATTCTTATTTTAATTCTGATTCCATTTACAGGCCCTCAATAGAGTCCAGTATTGTTGTATTTGGTAACTACTTCCCTGACAACCATCTCTTTTCTGAAGCTTCTGTGTTTATTGAAGACATCTTTAATATGGCTGCACGCCAGGAGGAAGATACATCTGATCACTCTTCATAAAAATAATTTCTTGCTGAGGATGCACAGGCAAAAAGGAAGGAAGCTCTGATCTAGAAATGTTTTACAATTCCAGACGGTGAAAACAAAGTGAATGCAGCCAAGGTCACCTGCAACATGTGTGAGACCATGCTTTCTAGAGGTGATCTAAATAAAAAATATTAATTTGGAACCACCAGCATGGTACGATATGTGAAGAATGTTCATTCCCGCAATTTTGCGAGAACTGTATGCAATAGGCTGTGGGAAAACCCTCCACCAGTTATAGCCAGCATTTCCACAGCACCATCAACTCTGCATCCAGACATCTGTCCCGATTTTGCAGACCTTAATATTTCATGCAATAATAATTTTTTGGTAACTACTTCCCCGACAAGGCAGTGGGTAATTTGCGCGTCTGCTGCATTCGTTGGATGTGGTTGCCAATTCTAATTCCAATTACAGGCCCTCAATACAGCCCAGTATTGTTGTTTTTGGTAACTACTTCCCCGACACGGCAGGGGGTAATTTGCGCATCTGCTACCTTCATTAGATGTGGTTGCCAATTCCTATTCTTATTCTAATTCTAATTCCAAGCCCTCGATAGAGTTCAGTATTGTTGTTTCTGGTAACTACGTCCCCGACAAGGCAGTGGGTAATTTGCGCGTCTACTGCCTTCATTGGATGTGATTGCCAAATCTTATTCTAATTTTAATTCCAATTACAGGCCCTCGATAGAGTCCAGTGTTGTTCTTTTTTGTGACTACATCCCCGACAAGGCAGTGGGTAATTTGTCCGTCTGCTGCCTTCGTTGGATGTGCTTGCCAATTCTTATTCTAATTCCAATTCCAATTACAGGCCCTTGATTGAGCCCAGTATTATTGTTTTTCATGACTACATCCCCGACACGTGCAGCCTTCCTTGGATGTGGTAGCCAATTCTCAGGCTTCCACTGTGGACTCCAACTCACACTCTGTGTAATGCATTGGAAAACCAAACATCCAAAAGGCCTTAGCTGGATGTGTTTGCCAATTCTAATTGAATTACAGGCCGTTGATAGACTCCAGTATTGTTGTTTTAGACAACTACGTCCCCAACAAGGCAATGGTTAATTTGCGTGTCTGCTGCCTTTGTTGGATGTGGTTACCAATTCTAATTCTAATTCCAGGCCCTCGATAGAGCCGAGTATTGTTGCTTTTGGTAACTACTTCCCCGACAAGGCAGTGGGCAATTTGCGCGTCTGCCGCCTTCATTGGATGTGGTTGCCAATTCTAATTCCAATTACAGGCCCTCAATACAGCCCAGTATTGTTGTTTTTGGTAACTACTTTCCCGACAAAGCAGTGGGTAATTTGCACGTCTGCTGCCTTCGTTGGATGTGGTTGCCAATTTTTATTCTAATTCTAACTTGAATTACAGGCCCTCAATAGAGTCCAGTATTATTGTTTTTGGTAACTACTTCCCTGACAAGGTAGTGGGTAATTTGCACGTCTGTTGCCGTCGTTGGATGTGGTTGCTAATTCTTATTTTAATTCTGATTCCATTTACAGGCCCTCAATAGAGTCCAGTATTGTTGTATTTGGTAACTACTTCCCTGACAACCATCTCTTTTCTGAAGCTTCTGTGTTTATTGAAGACATCTTTAATATGGCTGCACGCCAGGAGGAAGATACATCTGATCACTCTTCATAAAAATAATTTCTTGCTGAGGAGGCACAGGCAAAAAGGAAGGAAGCTCTGATCTAGAAATGTTTTACAATTCCAGACGGAGAAAACAAAGTGAATGCAGCCAAGGTCACCTGCAACATGTGTGAGACCATGCTTTCTAGAGGTGATCTAAATAAAAAATATTAATTTGGAACCACCAGCATGGTACGATATGTGAAGAATGTTCATTCCCGCAATTTTGCGAGAACTGTATGCATTAGGCTGTGGGAAAACCCTCCACCAGTTATAGCCAGCATTTCCACAGCACCATCAACTCTGCATCCAGACATCTGTCCCGATTTTGCAGACCTTAATATTTCATGCAATAATAATTTTTGGGTAACTACTTCCCCAACAAGGCAGTGGGTAATTTGCGCGTCTGCTGCATTCGTTGGATGTGGTTGCCAATTCTAATTCCAATTACGGGCCCTCAATACAGCCCAGTATTGTTGTTTTTGGTAACTACTTTCCCGACAAAGCAGTGGGTAATTTGCACGTCTGCTGCCTTCGTTGGATGTGGTTGCCAATTCTTATTCTAATTCTAACTTGAATTACAGGCCCTCAATAGAGCCCAGTATTATTGTTTTTGGTAACTACTTCCCTGACAAGGTAGTGGGTAATTTGCACGTCTGTTGCCGTCGTTGGATGTGGTTGCTAATTCTTATTTTAATTCTGATTCCATTTACAGGCCCTCAATAGAGTCCAGTATTGTTGTATTTAGTAACTACTTCCCTGACAACCATCTCTTTTCTGAAGCTTCTGTGTTTATTGAAGACATCTTTAATATGGCTGCACGCCAGGAGGAAGATACATCTGATCACTCTTCATAAAAAGAATTTCTTGCTGAGGATGCACAGGCAAAAAGGAAGAAAGCTCTGATCTAGAAATGTTTTACAATTCCAGACGGAGAAAAAAAAGTGAATGTAGCCAAGGTCACCTGCAACATGTGTGAGACCATGCTTTCTAGAGGTGATCTAAATAAAAAATATTAATTTGGAACCGCCAGCATGGTACGATATGTGAAGAATGTTCATTCCCGCAATTATGCGAGAACTGTATGCAATAGGCTGTGGGAAAACCCTCCACCAGTTATAGCCAGCATTTCCACAGCACCATCAACTCTGCATCCAGACATCCGTCCCGATTTTGCAGACCTTAATATTTCATGCAATAATAATTTTTTGGTAACTACTTCCCCGACAAGGCAGTGGGTAATTTGCGCGTTTGCTGCATTCGTTGGACGTGGTTGCCAATTCTAATTCTAATTACAGGCCCTCGATAGAGTTCAGTATTGTTGTTTTTGGTAACTACTTCCCCGACAAGGCAGTGGGTAATTTGCACGTCTGCTACCTTCGTTGGATGTGATTGCCAATTCTAATTCTAATTACAAGCCCTCAATAGAGCCCAGTATTGGTGTTTTTTGATACCATGGTAGGCACAGAAGGTAACATCGAAAGTTGATAGTGGAGACAACTGAATGTTTCGTCGTCGTTAGATTCTGTTGAAGACTTCGCAAGAAACAGCTTTAATTTTTCACCTTATTCAGCATCCACACAAGACAGTGGTTAATTTGCACGTCTGCTGCCTTCATTGATGTGGTTGTCAATTCTAATTCTAATTCTAATTACAGGCCCTCGATAGAGTCCAGTATTGTTGTTTTTGGTAAGTACTTCTTCGACAAGGCAGTGAATTATTTGCGCATCTGCTGCCTTCATTGGATGTGGTTGACAATTCTAATTCTAATTACAAGCCCTTGATAGACCCCAGTATTGTTGTTTTTGGCAACTATGTCCCCGTCAAGGCAGTGGGTAATTTGCATGTCTGCTGCCTTCGTTGCATGTGGTTGTCAATTCTAATTCGAATTACAGGCCCTCGATAGAGCCCAGTATTGTTGTTTTTGATAACTACGTACCCAACAAGGCAGTGGGTAATTTGCACGTCTACTGCCTTCGCTGGATGTGGTTACCAATCATTATTCTAATTCTAATTCCAATCACAGGCCCTAGATAAAGTCCAGTATTATGGTTTTTGGTTACTACTTCCCCGACAAGGCAGTGGGTAATTTCCGCATTTTGTGCCTTCGTTGCATGTGAGTGCCCATTCTAATTCCAATTAGAGACCCTCAGTACAGCCCAGTATTGTTGTTTTTGGTCTCTACTTTCCCGACAAGGTAGTAGGTAATTTGCGCGTCTGCTGCCGTCAATGGATGTGGTTGCCAATTCTTATTCTAATTCCAATTACAGGCCCTCGATAGAGTCTAGTAATGTTGTTTTTTGTAACTATTTCCCCGACAAGGCAGTGGGTAATCTGCTGCCTTCGTTGGATGTGGTTGCCAATTCTTATTCTAATTCTAATTCTAATTCCAATTATATCAATTATTATATCTTATATCAATTATTATATCGTATATGTTTCATCCCTACCACCCGGAGTCGGGAGTAGGTAATTTGCGCACTTGCTGCCTGCTTTGGATGTGGTAGCCATTTCTCAGGCTCCAACTCCGGCCTCCGACTTCCACTCTGTATAATGGGCTGGAAATCCAAAGACCCTACAAGAAACAGACTTTATGTCTTGTACCAAGTTGTCAAATTGCTCAAATCTTCTTTCATATACAGTGCCACTTTAATTCTTCTTCCTAAGTTAAGCAACAAGAAATGTCAACTTGCTCATTCCAATTACAGGGCCTCGTAAGAGCCCTGTGTTCTTATTTTTTGTAAGTACGTCACCAAATCGGGAGTGTGGAGTTTGTGCTTCTGCAGCCTTCCTTGCATGTGGCTGACATTTCTCACACTCTCTCTACGGGCTCATACTTTACAATTCCTTTTTACCTTCTTTAGCATTCGTGTTCAATAAAAAGCTTAACAAAGCCACTTTAATTCTTCTTCAAAGAAAGCTCTGACCCTTTTTTTAATGAAGAGAGTTATTTTCAGAGCAATGATTTGTTGCATGCAGTTGACACCAGTGGTCGAGCTCATGAGGTTAGAAATGGTTGTCCTATTGAGAAAGAGAAAATTGCCTGCAAGAGGTGTGGGACCATGCTTTCTACAGGTGATCCGAATAAAAAATATTAATTTGGAACCGCCAGCATGCTGAGACATGTGAAGACTGTTCATCCCCACAATTATGCGAGAGCTTCATGCGACAGGCTGCGGGAAGACCCTCCACCACATGTAGCCAGCACTTCCACAGCACCATCTAGTCCGCATCCGGACATCCGTCCCGATTTGGAGACCTTTTCATTCTTTGCAAAATTTGTAAAGAGGCAATATGTTATGGCAAACAGTCCATTGATTTGATTTGCAGGCGGTGGATAATTCTACTATATGTCTTCACATTTTGTTTATATAAGTGACAAAAAAGCATTCGTCCATGTCTGTGTCAACAACTGCCTTCAATCTACACTGCGGACAGCAGGGTTCACAACTTGAATTCAGCTATTCATCTACTGTACGGACAGCATTCAAATTAGCCTTCATTTATGTAAGCAGAGACAATTTTGTCAATGGATGCCACAAAAACGTACCTCAATGTCTTTACTAAGTACTGCCTTCAAATGTACACTGCGATCAACAGAGTTTACTACTAGATACCAAGAGTGCATTAGCACTACAGACAACATGGAATTTAGTCTTGTTTTATGTAAGGCAGAGCACACATACAATAGGAGTCAAGAGGGAAAAACAGAACTAGGGCGCCCTCCACTCAGTAAGTCAAAAAAAACAAATGACCTAGTTCTTTGGGCAATTTACATCCAGATCTGTGAACACATATGGATTGTTAAATAATCACTCCAGCCACACCTCTAACTCTAGAGATTGTTACCGTGTCCCAGTCTATTGCCATAATAAAAGGTAGCCATACTCTGATCAACACATTACAAACAGCACAGGACAAACATTCACCAGAAGGACAACAATTGAAAAAATATGTGAATAGCTAGATGGCACCTCACGGGCGCACCACCAATGGGACCCCTGGTTGGTACTCACCAGGATGGCCCTGTTCTCATCATCGGTGCCACCTAGCTTAACGTAAACGTGTCCGAGACCCAAAGGAAAGGAGACAGTGAATGGTGCAGTGTACACAAACTTATATGTGACAAGGACTAACAACATTCAACATATAACGAAAAAGTTACTGTGCAAACAAGACACAAAAAACTTTTACTCGCATTCTCTTGTTGCAAACAGTAAACATATATACATAAAAAAGAGAGATGTGAATACTACCTATCGATTCACACTCTGCTTACAGCCGACATGTTTCATTGCCTTGGTCTTTATCAGGCAATTTCTTCAGGGCAAAATAATGAGCTGCCACTGCCAAAAACACTGTGCTTTAAGTGCTGTAAATCAAAATCAATACACATGTATGAGGGACTGCCTGCTGTTCCACTGTGTGTTAGACACAACAGAAACATTGAACATTTACAAAGTAATGGATAATAATTACCCTGTTGGCCAGTTTTTCTCTCATACCATCCAAGAGAAAAAAAACTTTTCAATATCAAATCACAACCCCCGGCGGTGAGTGTGATCCTTTCTCCCTTCATTACTTTTATCTGGGGACAAAAACGCCACGTGGGCAGTAATTAAAATCGTATATCTAATCTCACCATATTCGTCTTGTGTACTACCCCGCCGTGTCTACCCACTTCGAAGATTTTACCAGTGGAGAATAGTCGTTCGGCGTCTTCTCAGCACTGGAACGCCGACAGAATGATGTCCGCTCTATTTACTTTACCAAACACCGCTATTCCCCGGCTCTGATTGGTCATCGTAGTCACATGACTTTCGTGGCCGTGTTTGAGCATTGCCACGACACTTAAAAAGTCAATTTTGCACGTAGATACTCTCATCATCTACAACAATTCTATGGTTTTCTCTGTGTACATTGTTGGGTATCCGCTTTCATGCAGAGTTTTAGAAGCGGCTGGTAAACAATCTGTTTACTTTACGTGTGCCGATATTCCCCGCCTCTCATAGGTCAACGGAGTCACCTGACTTGCGCGGCTATTTTAGAACAGTCTAGCGAGTGTAGTGGCTATTGGAATATACCGGTGTTGCTAATGATTATGCGCCCCCTGCGCCTGCTGGTTTAGATAGAGTCCACAATTTTAATATTAAAAATATTAAATTTTGAATACTATGTATAGATTTTATGTCATATTCATAAAGTGAGGTGGACAACAATCCCATGTACAATAGTATAATAGAACCGCTCCCATTAGTATATCATACTGATCAAATGCTCACTCGGATATCATTATTAATATGCAGATCAGGTCCAAGGCAGTTGTTTTTAGTGTATTGTCACGATATGACATGATAACTAAAGTGTACATACCTACGCTCCTAAGTCTATAGGTATCTTCAATCCAAGCACCACCCCTAAGAAGCCAGGCACTTAATGTGAGTGATATTCATTTTCACTATTAAACTGTTAAACCCAAGGGACTGTTGGAAACCCAGTCGACTCGTGCTTTAAGAGTTTGAAACCATACAGTAGGTTACTATGCCTCGGAACATCTATGTAGATCATTCAGCGTAACTTATTCCATTCCAGGAGTTCATTTAATCCCTTCTGCTCACTTCGTTCCTGGTATATCCAGCGTGCTTCTTTTGTAATCAGACGTCTCTCCATAGACTGTACCTCACCCATCACTCTTTCCAAAACCACCCATGTAAAAGAGTGTTTATTGCGGTGGCAATGTTGCACTAATTTAGTCGTCAGTTTACCAAGTCGTATCGTACTCACATGCTCTTGAATACGGAGTTTGATCTTGCGCGTAGTGAGTCTGATGTATTCTAGTCCACATTCGCATTTCAGCCTGTACACAACATTGGTTGTGTTACAATTGCTGAAATGGTTCAGTGTCCATACCCTTCCAGATTGTAACACAACAGTTGTACTCTTGTTCGTGAGATGGCACACCGAACAGTTCCCACACGGGAAATGGCCGTTAGGTACAGTGGTTGTCTCTACTTCTGATTTTTCAATCATCCTGGTGTGGACCAGTTTGTCCTTAAGATTGTGCGCCCTTCGGAAGGCAAAGCGAGGGGGAGGCATCTTATAATCTGATGTAGATAGAAGGGACCAATGTTTTCTAATGGCCTGACGAATCTTCGTTGCCATCGGGTCATAGGTCATGACCACTGGTAGACACTTTGTCTTCTCTTTGTTTTGAGACTCTAAAAGGGCTATTCGGGGCGTATTCAAGGCCCTCTTATTAGCCTGTCTGATCACTTTACGTGGATAATCACGATCTTTCAGCTTTCTACTCAGACCCTCTGCTTGTTCTTTATAGGCTTCAGTGGAGGAGCAATTACGCCTATATCGCATAAATTGCCCCACAGGGAGATTGTCCCTAAGGGCTCTCGGATGGTATGATTGATAAGTCAGTAACGAATTTCTGTCGGTTGGTTTTTGATGTACGCTGGTTGAGAACTTTCCTTCAGATGCTTCGATGTCCAGATCAAGATAGACTGCACTTGTGTGGTGGTATTTCCACGTGAACCGTAGGCTCATGTCCTGAGTGTTTAGCCAATTAAGAAACTGGAGAAGGGGGTCTTCCTCTCCCGACCAAATGAGGAGCACGTCATCGATGTAGCGCCTCCAAAGGCGCAAATGATCCTTAAAGGGATTGTTGTCGGATTCGATGACGTGCTCCTCAAATTGGCCCACATAAATGCATGCCACGCTCGGTGCCATCATGGCACCCATTGATGTCCCTGTCACTTGGAGAAAAAGGTCTTTCTTGTAACAGAAAAAGTTCCTTGTGAGCGCCAATTCGACACATTGTAAAATGAAGCTCTGAGGTGCATCATAAAACCATTCCTGTTTTCTTAGCGCTTTCGCGATTGCCACGAGTGCAGCTTCCTGTGGAATACACGAATATAAGGACTCGATATCGATAGTCACAATATACTCAGTGTCAGGATCAAAAGTCATGGAATCGAGGGTATTAAGAATGTCTGTAGTGTCCTTGACATAAGATTTTTGAGTTATCACTGATTCGCAAAGGTAATAATCTGCGAATTGGGACAGAGGTTCCAGAATAGACTGGATTCCCGATACAATCGGCCTGCCAGGAGGAGGCCTGGCAGGCTTATGTATTTTTGGGAGGATGTAAAAGGCCGGAGTCCTTGGGGTGGTGTTAATGAGGAACTCCGCCTCCTTCGCACTTATCCATTTCTTTTCTTTCGCATTCCCGACAAGTTGTGTTATTATTTATTTTAATTCAGGGGTAGGATCTTTAGCGAGAGGTTGATAGTTGGTTCTTACATCTAATAATCTTCGTACTTCCACCTCGTAATCAGATGTATTTAAAATGACGATTGCACCGCCTTTATCGGCGTTCTTTATTATTATTTTGTCGTTGTTCTGGAGGGACTTTATGGCATCCCAATTTTCTTTCGTCATATTTTTGAGTCCCACTGATTTGCTCTTACTTTCTATATTTCCAATTTATTCTAAAACCTTTGCCTCAAATACTGCGACTTCGGGACCAATAGCCGTATTGGGAGGACAAAAATTAGAAGGTTTTCTTAGATTGGAATTGAATCCTTTACTTTCTTCGAATGGTTGTTTAAGGAAGAATTTCTTTAATTTGATTTTGCGCATCGTCTCGTGGAACTCAGTTGACCTATGAGAGGCGGGGAATATCGGCACACGTAAAGTAAACAGATTGTTTACCAGCCGCTTCTAAAACTCTGCATGAAAGCGGGTACCCAACAATGTACACAGAGAAAACCATAGAATTGTTGTAGATGATGAGAGTATCTACGTGCAAAATTGACTTATTAAGTGTCATGGCAATGCTCAAACACGGCCACGAAAGTCATGTGACTACGATGACCAATCAGAGCCGGGGAATAGCGGTGTTTGGTAAAGTAAATAGAGCGGACATCATTCTGTCGGCGTTCCAGTGCTGAGAAGACGCCGAACGACTATTCTCCACTGGTAAAATCTTCGAAGTGGGTAGACACGGCGGGGTAGTACACAAGACGAATATGGTGAGATTAGATATACGATTTTAATTACTGCCCACGTGGCGTTTTTGTCCCCAGATAAAAGTACTGAAGGGAGAAAGGATCACACTCACCGCCGGGGGTTGTGATTTGATATTGAAAAGTTTTTTTTCTCTTGGATAGTATGAGAGAAAAACTGGCCAACAGGGTAATTATTATCCATTACTTTGTAAATGTTCAATGTTTCTGTTGTGTCTAACACACAGTGGAACAGCAGGCAGTCCCTCATACATGTGTATTGATTTTGATTTACAGCACTTAAAGCACAGTGTTTTTGGCAGTGGCAGCTCATTATTTTGCCCTGAAGAAATTGCCTGATAAAGACCAAGGCAATGAAACATGTCGGCTGTAAGCAGAGTGTGAATCGATAGGTAGTATTCACATCTCTCTTTTTTATGTATATATGTTTACTGTTTGCAACAAGAGAATGCGAGTAAAAGTTTTTTGTGTCTTGTTTGCACAGTAACTTTTTCGTTATATGTTGAATGTTGTTAGTCCTTGTCACATATAAGTTTGTGTACACTGCACCATTCACTGTCTCCTTTCCTTTGGGTCTCGGACACGTTTACGTTAAGCTAGGTGGCACCGATGATGAGAACAGGGCCATCCTGGTGAGTACCAACCAGGGGTCCCATTGGTGGTGCGCCCGTGAGGTGCCATCTAGCTATTCACATATTTTTTCAATTGTTGTCCTTCTGGTGAATGTTTGTCCTGTGCTGTTTGTAATGTGTTGATCAGAGTATGGCTACCTTTTATTATGGCAATAGACTGGGACACGGTAACAATCTCTAGAGTTAGAGGTGTGGCTGGAGTGATTATTTAACAATCCATATGTGTTCACAGATCTGGATGTAAATTGCCCAAAGAACTAGGTCATTTGTTTTTTTTATTTAAGGCAGAGACAATTGTACTATGTCCTCAGATTCCGTTAACTGTGACAAAATAGCATTCATCGGTGTTTGTGTCAAGTAGTGCCTTCGATCTATATTGTGGACAGCAGGGTTCACAACTTGAATTCAGCTTTGGATGTAAATTTGTCTTCAGTATCTGTGCTGAGAACTGCCTTCAATCAATTTGTGGTCAGTAGAGTTGACAACTAGATACCAAGAGCGCTAGCACTACAGAAACCATTCAATACAGTCTTGCTTTATTTAAAACAGAGACAATTGCACAATGTCCACAGATTTTCTTAAAGTTTGAACAGTAGGAAATTCAGCCTTCATTTATTTAATGAAGAGACCATTCTACTATATGTCTTCACATTTTTTTTAAATAAGTGACAAAAGGCATTCGTCTATGTCTATGTCAACAACTGCCTTCAATCTACACTGCAAACAACAGGGTTCACAACTTGAATTCAGCTTTCCATCTGCACTATGGACAGCATTCAAGTTAGCCTTGATTTATGTAAGGCAGAGACAATTTTGTTAATGGATGCCAAAAAAACGTTCCTCAATTTCTGTACTAAGTACTGCCTTCAAATGTACACTGCGATCAACAGAGTTGACTACTTGATACCAAGAGCGCATCAGCACTACAAACAACATTGAATTCAGTCTCGATTTATTTAAGGCAGAGACAATTGTACTGTGTCCTCAGATTCTGTTAACTGACAAAGTAGCATTCATCGATGTTTGTATCGAGTAGTGCCTTCGATCTACACTGCGGACAGCAGGGTTCACAACTTGAATTCAGCTTTGGATGTAAATTCCTCTTTAGTATCTGTGCTGAGAACTGCCTTCAATCTATTCTGCGGCCAGTAGAGTTGACAACTAGATACCAAGATCGCAAGCAGTACAGAAAACATTGAATTCAGTCTTGATTTATTTAAAACAGACAATTTCACAATGTCCTCAGATTTTCTTAAAGTTTGAACAGTAGGAAATTCAGCCTTCATTTATTTAATGCAGAGACAATTCTACTATATATCTTCACATTTTGTTTAAATATGTGACAAAAAGCATTCATCGATGTTTGCGTCCCCTTTACCACTCATTATCACAGGGTACGTACAAGCTCAGCACCAAAGATACTACTAACTCAGTGCACCATAAATCATCGCAAAGAAAAATGAACAGTTTTGTGTCAGCAATGAGGCATACTATCACTTTTAAAGGGAATTGATGCAGAATTCAATTATTGTGCCTCTCCCCCCGAACACACATCATCACAGGGTATGTTCAAGCTCAGCGCCAAAAGAATGACTAACTCAGTGCACCAGAAATCATCGCCACGTGACCGTATTGAATGAGATGACTTATTTAGATCAAAATATTTCATAGTTTTTGGAGATATACTTCAACTTACTTCTGTGAATTGACAACCAATATTTATTAGAAAACTTGATTTTATAGACTTTGCTACTAGTGCGTCCTGCTTAGACCAGGCATCATCGCAAGCTCCACTGAACCTTGTTGTTACAGGTACCACTAACTCAGTGGAAACCAAACTAAGTATAACACCTATCAAAACCGAGACAATATACCTTTAGTATGCTTCCTTCAAAAATATATTTTATATCACTTATAGATGTAGTTGAATAATGAAATGCTTGTTGCATACATGTTCGATCTTCCACTTGCACTATGATTGCTGATGATGCACTCCACCCTAAGATGTACACTGTGGACAGCAGG
The DNA here is from genome assembly GCF_964261635.1 of Lissotriton helveticus. NCBI lineage: Eukaryota > Metazoa > Chordata > Amphibia > Caudata > Salamandridae > Lissotriton > Lissotriton helveticus. The sequence continues at coordinate 686,969,986 of NC_136057.1, read as the reverse complement.
GTTTTCAACTTCAATTCACCTTTACATCTACACTACAGACAGTACGAAATTCAACCTTGATTTATTTAATGCCGAGACAATTATACTGTATGTATTCAGATTTTGTTGGAACTGGAAAAAAGCATTGTTCTATAACTGTTCTGACTACTAGCTTCCATATACACTGTGCACAGTAGGGTTCACAACTTCAGTTTACCTTTTCAACTACACTACAGACAGAATTAAATTCAGCCTCGATTAATTTAAAGCAGAGAAAAAAATAGTGCTGTTGCACTACTAGTATGTGCCAGCTCCTTCAATCATTGCATTCTGTGAACTATGATAACAAAGAATGTACGTCCCATGTTGGACACATCTAATACTAATAACTAATGAGTCCCATGTTGGACACATCTGTCTAATGGCCTGGAAATCCAAACACCCTAGTTAAAGTTGTCAACTTGCTAAAATCTTCTTTCATATACAGAGCCACTTTAATTCTTCCTCCAAGTTAAGCGACACAAAATGTCAACTTGTTCATTTCAATTACAGGGCTTCATAAGAGCCCTGTGTTCTTATTTTTTGCAAGTATGTCACCAAGTCGGGAGTGTGTACTTTGCGCTTCTGCAGCCTTCCTTGCATGTGGCTGATGTTTCTCAGACTCCCTCTACGGACTCATACTTTACAATTCCTTTTTACCTTATTTAGAATTTGTGTAGAATAAAAAGCTTAACAAAGCCACTTGAATTCTTCTTCAAAGTTGCTAAGCAACATGTAATATCAACTTGCTCATTCCAATTACAGGTCCTCGTAAGAGCCCTGTGTTTATTTTTTGTATGTATGTCACTGAGTCGGTAGTGTATAGCTTGCGCTTCTGCAGCCTTCCTTGCATATGACTGACTTTTCTCAGGCTCCCTCTATGGACTCATACTTTACAATTCCTTTTTACCTTATTTAATGGCCTGCAAATCCAAACACCCTACAGGAAACAGACTTTATGTCTTGTTCCAAGTTGTCAACTTGCTCAAATCTTCTTTCATATTTCACCATGGTAGGAACAGAAAGTAGCATCGAAAGTTGATAGTGGAGACATCTGAACGTATCCTCGTCTTCAGTGGGACATGCGATCATGCCCCAGTTAGCAGATTCTTACATATCTCAACATCCAGAAGCAGATATTTGCATAAGTTCTACATGTTTTGAGGATTTTACATTCAACATTGCAGACCTTTATTCACATTGATTTACACCGTCTTCACCTTAATAGTTCTTGTTCACAAATAATAGAGAAATTTTCACTTTTTGTGTCGCATTTTTTGCTACGCCACATGACCTGTGCATCCTCACATTTAATCGTAGTGTAAGGTGTAATCCTAGATCTGTGGTGGGCGAATCCATTATCCTCATGTGACTTTCATATTTATTCCTGCGCCACGTGGCCGTTCCTGGCCTATTTTCTCAAAAATCATGCATATCTAACGCTGAACTTAATATAATGTGCTCTGTCTTATTCATGGTGTGACAGCAGGAGGTGTGAGGAAGATGGGAGGAAGGCAGGAAATTGATGGGGTAGTAACAATTACGCTAAGATACATTGAGGGATGATTACAAAGTCTATAAGGGAACCCCATTGAGAACAATTGGGATGGGTGAGATGCTGTTTGTATGACATTAAGTCAGGCAGCTCCCTGACAATAGAGTCGATTCCCGTGCAGAATATCATCAAAAAGAGGAGACAGCCTTACCAAGTGACTAAATAGACTTCTTCAAAGAAAAACAACTTGCATACATCCTAACACAACATGATATGGAAGGACTATGGAAACCATATGAATCTACACCACTACATGCCAAGAAGAAATGCTTACTGTGTAAGTGACATTTTTCATCTGTAAGATGTAAGATCTGTCAGTGGTAAAGAAATATGTTCTCAGTGAAGGGAAATGAGTTGTTCCGATACATTGAAACTATTTTCACAACTTGTTTACCTTTCTATCAGTATTTGTGTCCTCACGTTTAATATTTTGAGCTACACTGCAACTATTTTTTACAACTTCTGTACTGTAATATCAGTCTTTGAGGTGCTCACATAACATGTTTTGTAATACATTGAAACTATTTTAAGAACTTCTTTATTGTAATATCAGTGTTTGAGATGCTCACATAAAATATTTTGTGAAACATTACATTTATTTTTACAACTCCTTTACTGTAATATCGGCGTATGTGGTGCTTCCGAAGAAATGTATTTAATATTTATTTTGAAAATGAAGGAACAAAGTGAACTTGAGTGGAAATTATTATGAATACATTCAATAAATAAATACAATAAATAAATACAGTGTCACTATGCATTGTGTCAAGTGCTTTATTTAAGATTTGCAGGAATATGGTCCCTTTCGTTGTCATGACACACAAAGCCAGACAAGAATGAACAATGCAAGCGCATTATAGAATGGTACAAAGCATGTAATTTAATGATTGGGTATTAGGATGGCAGACAGAGATCACATACAAATTGATTCCCGAAACTTCTTACTTTTTCTCTTAAAGGGTTGATACAGTCTTTCCAAGAGGATTTGAATATGGGAAAGTAGGAGGTAAAGAACAGAGGTAGGAGGTTACATCTCAAGATGCAAGAATGGATGCAAAGGGTGATCCAAGGTCTGCATGTACAATGGCCAGTGGAGGCATTTTGAGGGCGGATACACTCAAGGTGGTGTATAATATGCAATATCTGGTGGTGGTACCAACACACCCACAGACTGGGCAAGGGCAGATGAAATGATAGATTGTATGTGCTTGGACAAATGAGGAGAATACACTGAAGGAAGACCAGGTCAAGTGCAGAGATTTAATAAATAAGGCATAGCAAAGGAGGTGGAAACAAGGGGCAGGAGGGTCCATGAGTGGTGGAGGCGAGATTCCTTAATCTGTGTCCTACCTACTGTGTTGCAGTAGGTAGGACTTCAGACACTGACAACCACAGACCCTTACTTTGTCTCCCCCATTACGTTGTCAATTAGGGTGGTAGCAGGGAAATGGAACGGAATGAAGTACATGTCAACAGATGTACTGCTATGTGCAGGACACTGAATTAAGCACTAAAGAACCAAGGTCAGATATAAAAGACGATACACAGAAGGCTGCACAAATAGGATGGCGTATCATGTACACAAACTGGTAAGTCAGCAAAAGAACAACAAGGCTAAGAACACTGCAACAAACGGACGCTACACTGTATAACTGATTGACATAAGAGGTAGAAGAATACTGTAAAAAAAGCCAAGTTAAAATACAGAAAAGAGAAAAAAGATATCATATATGATGACAAAGACACTGGGGTAACACTCTGTTGTCCAACACATAAAAGATCGTACAGAAATTATATGTTAGAATGTTTAAGGAGCTGCACAGGGGGTACACAAATAAATACAATATAAATATATTTATAAATAAATAAAATTAAAAAAATAGGCCTATATAAACTCCCTTCTGATTTAGGGGTACACAAAACTACAGGGAACACAAATACTATTAGGTTCCTTTCAGCGCCAGCCAAACCCTAGTCCACACACACTGCCAACCTAGAATAGGCCTGTATAAGCTCTCTCTTCCAAATAGGAAAGCTGTTTCCAATGACAGGGTGGGAGCAATGAGGGTCCCACACTGTCATTGCAAATGGCAGTGTCCCGGGGGTGTGCACCCGCGACACTACAGGAGCCGGCCCTGGGGGGCAGCGGTCCCCATGGCCATCTTTGGCTCCAGGAGGAGGACCACTCGGCCCCCCTCCAACACTTTCAAGAAGCCCCGAGGGTGGCGGTCCCCGAGGCTGCAGGGTCTCAGAACCCCCCTCAATTAATATTTTAACACCCCAGGGGTGGCGCTCCCCGAAGCTGAAAGGGCCTCAGAGACCCCCATCAAGTAATGTTTTAAAGCCCCAGGAGGTGGTGATCTCCGGGGCTGGGGGGCCTAAGAGTCCCCCCACATACGCATTTATATTTACTGCGAGGGGCTGTGAGCCCCCCGCACATATATTTTAAAAAAGCCCCGGGGGTGGCGATCCCCGGGGTTAGGGGGCCCCTCTGGGCCCCTATTATAATAAACTACATTGCCCCCGAGACTTGGCCCCCCCGGGGGCTAAATAGCACTAAAGTAGGATTCAGGTTTTCTTTTTTTTTTTTTTACGCGATACGCATATCCTACGCACATCCCGCGATTGAAAAATAAATAAAATTTGGCCTTTGCGTGTCTAAAAAGACGTATGCGTCCCTGTTTTAAATAGAAAAAAACATTTTCGTTAATATATAGGAGAAACTTGCTATGCAAACAGAAATAAAAACAGGAATTAACCTTCAAGCTGACTTATTATCATTAAGGTTAACGTCTAGTATGAAGTACTTCTGTCAAAGAAAGCTAAAATGAATAAATAAGCTGCTTGCTATTATCTCAAGTTGTTAAAGAAAAATTCATCATTAGGCTTTAATCAGTGTTCTTTTTCAGACTTCCACCAGACACAGACATAATACATTTTCTGCAACATAATTAGTCTTGTGCACAGCTTAAATGAGGCTGTGAGGTGGCACTACTGTTCGCCTCTCTTATTGATCTCTATATTAGAATTGTCCTTATTTTGTACTTTGTACCTCTACCAACAATACAATGCAATGAACTGCAAGGATTCATGTGATCAGAGTAACCAGGCACAGTATAATTATTTAATTATGAATACTTCAAGTCCATGCAACTGTGTGGAATTTTATGTTGGTTTGATGCCAAAAAATATATACATTTTCTGATTATGATTAACTTTTGTTTTTCAAAATGCCATGTGTTCTCTATTTAAACTCGTGTTGCAAAAGTCTGGACTTTCTTACCAACAACTTGTTCTTGACACGTTTTGTCAGGAACCAGGATATAACCTACCTTTTTGTTTCCAAGATATGATTTTACAATTAAATTTAAATAAAAAGCAGATGTCACCATACAGGATTCATGCGTTGACATTGAGGGAACACATGGGGGTTAATATAGGCTTGTGGGCCCTTCGTTCGCTAATTCATTCATGCAAGTTCCAGTCTAGGGATTATCATTTCCTGAGCACCGGTACCTTTCTACTTGCTCACCAATTAAATGTGCTGTTCAGTTCCAGTTCTACTACGATAGTAGTACTGAACCGTATTCAACCGAAGTGCACTGTACTCCCATAACAGAATTATTGACTATGTTATGAAGCGTTTATTATGCATTATGATGCATTACATACATGCAGTTTTTGTTCATGGACAAATATGACTTACAAATCATATTCAGTAATTTAATGTATTTGAAAATATGGTACAATTTAGGGGCGAGCAGATGGCTGCAGAAATAAATCAGGGATCTGGAGAAGAAGACAGCTGTTTGGGGGTGGGGGGGAGGGTTGGGGAGAAGGAGTTAAACTCGCAGAAGCCAGCCCTGGTAGATACTAAACTGAAATGTAAGTTAGTGGATTTATACAACGCATTTGATAAATACACATACCCTTTGTTCAAAACAACTAAAGAGAGAGGGAGCTGTGTCATGAAAGATGCTGGAATAGTTACTATAGAGAGAATCCTCACAAAAAGATACCCTGCATACATTAGGGGAGACAGGAATGACGCATACATTTCATGTTTTCTTTAATGAGGTGCACTGTGGATACCTTCAAGCTCCTTATTAACAGGTTTCCGTGCCAGTTCATGGATCGACTAGGAAATATTTGAACAGAGGTGGACTGGCGTCATGGATACATACGATGAGAGAGGGAATGGAGGCATCACTTAGTAGGGAAGAATTAAAAAATAAATGCAGGTAAAGTCATGTAGAGATTAAAGACCCCAGGCATTGACGCGTGGCTCCTAGTAGTATCTCCTTGATAAATTGAAAAAATGTTTGATACTACTGGACAGGAGTGTTTTATTCTTAGCATTAAGGAAATGCAACTTTGGCTCAGTCTTTGAGATTGGATTAAGCTGCTATACTAACAAAAAAGGGTAATAATGAGAGTGGTCTCAGGAAGCTGAGAACAGGGCTCAGTGCTAGATTGGAATGTCCACTTTCCTGACTCCTGTTCGGCCTGACCCTAGAGCTACTGGGGGGAGAGGTCAGGAAGGAAATGTCAGATTGGGAAATATAATAGGAATTATGAGCCTGATTACAAGGTTGGCTGTGTGGGAGTGGGGCGGCATGCCCCAGCACCACTCTCGCACCGCCAAACTCGACCGCCGGCCACCCACCAGATTCCGAGTTTTCTCAATGTCTGACTAATGGTCGTTTGGCATTCCCACAGTAGTGCCTTTGAAAAAGGCACCGCAGTGGGAACGCTAAAGCCCTTTCCTGCACGGCATTGACTATTAAGTCCCGGCCGTGCAGGAAAGCGGGCGCATGCACACAGGGGGGCACACCATGTGCCCCCCTGCATGCGCCAAAGGGCCCAGAGATGCCCCCTTTGTTTCCTCAATGCCAGAATTTCATGGCGTGAACACTCCCATTTAATCCTGGTGGTGAGTAAAACTCGTAATATGCATTTGCGGTGCCACAGCGGTACCACCAGCATATTGCATGCCTCTCATGGCTGCGCAACCACCAGGGAACGCAATTGTCTGGGGGTTGCAGTGGTGCCCTGGAGGTCTCACCACCAGAGTTGTAATACAGTGATGGGACCACTGGTGCGGCGGCCAAACTGCCACTGCACCTCTACCACCGGTGCAATGGTTCGAGGGACAGCAATACTCGTAATCAGGCCCTATGACTCATGTGGAGATGATACACTAGTATATTTAAGATGTCCTTAGAGATCTGTTTAACAGATATTGCAAATATTAGAGGAATAAGTCAAAGTCTCAGTTTTCTTTACTAACTTTTGTAAACCATGAATACACCCCCTGAGAGTGCTAACCAGATATGCAGCTGATGACTTGTTAGTGCTGAGTATGACTTAGCAACCCGGAGTCTTGTAGTGGCTTGGGATCCATATTGCTCATGCACAGAAAGACCACATAGACTTGAATCTCGGGAGAGAGTTGGATGGGGTGAGGTATTTTATTTCCTTCTGAACACGCTGTTAATGTCTCCAATGGGAAGGGTACCAGTTAAAATTATAACGCTTGCTTAGTGCTAATATGTTTTTTCTGACTGCTATGGGCCTAATACCCAAATTGATAGTCATAGATCACATGTTGGTATCTTTATTACAGGATAAATCATGGCCAAGAATAAAGTTGACCCCTTTAAAATCAAACTAAGATTATTCCCAAACTTCACGTACTGTGATTTAACATCCCAAATCTGACACTTGTTGATGTGGCTAGATGACCGCCAGCAGGAATAGGTCTCTCTCTTGGGTCCCTGCGAGGAGGATTAGTTATTGGACAAAGGTTTGCAGAAATTTATAAAGAGAGTACCGTTCTTGAATGGAGTGGGAATAGGGGATCTTCCCTTGTTTCATAAGTTGCACAGAGTGGGTTTCAGTGGGGCTGCTAAGAAAAAAGAGTCCCGCTAGTGGAGACACGTTTTTAACATTGGATGAAGCCAGAACTCAATCTGTTGTCCAACTAGTCAAAGTTGTGATATGCATGTTTCAACTATAGACAAAATAAATATTTGCTCATAGCCAGTCCTCCACTATGGTTATGCACAACATGTATCTGTCCCATAAGGATGAGTTTTCAAGATGTCAAGCCAAGTGTGCAGACTTCTTGCATATGTCTTGGTTGTGACCAACTGATGGAAATTCTAGAGACAAGTAGTGGCAAATGTTTAAAACCCGGTATGAAGGTTTAAAGCTACATATGTATTGTATGTAAGTATGTATATGTTATTTCTATAGCACACACCTTGCTAAGAGGAAACAGAGTGCTTTACCTGGACAAAAACAAACATAAAGTAAATGAGTAATAGGACAGGAAACTGGATTATGGATGGGTAACCTGACCTAGCTTTGACCTAGAAATTCGGTATTTTGGGCCTACATTTGAGATAGAAAAGTAGTTATTTATAAACTGGTAACCCTGTCCCGCCTACTTGCAAAGAGATGCATTGCCATATACAGCCTGTGTAACTTGGGGCACCCTCTTTACAGATAGAAGCATGAATTGGGTGAATGGCTGCTGGCTCTAACAAACCATACAATACGGACTAGGACAGATGATACATTGTTAGAAGATTATGAAACTGGAGGCATTTGTATTTACTGATCAAGGCAAGGAGGCGTCACCTTGACAACAGAGATCATAGATGTTCTGTAGCTCCCAAAAGACTTCATATAAGGCAGATCTCGAATGTTGTAGGAAACCAATATTGATTCTGGTTGCTATTGAAGAACTCAGTTGGGGCACTCACTTTTATAACTACATCACGTCCATTTTCGAAAAGTCCTTTCCTGCCACACAGTTGTACTGTGTATACGTTTGATAGCAAGCAAAACTTGTTTAAACAAAAAAAAATCTGTCAGAAAATTATATTTAGCTATTATGAGTGGATAATAACTGAAACCTTAATGTTTTATTCAAACTGATCTTACGTAATGGCATGGTAAAGCACAGTTGAACGGACACTGTTAGATATTACTCTCCTCCCAGGTATTTTGACCCTTTGTTCCCGCCCATTTCTTAACTAAGCAAATCCTCTGGTGCCTGATAGAGGATTTAATTAATTCCTGCCTCATGTTTTCTTCTGAACACACGTCCTTCTCATTAGATAGCAAAGGTGAGCAACATGATACAAGCTGATAAGAGAACCACAAAACCTTGAAGTTGAACTTGCTAGCCTTCTTATTGTCATGGCCTTTCTAAATGTAAGCTATTCTAGTTAGAACTTTTTAATCTTGACACACACATTGGACTATTTTTGATTAAACTAGAACTAATAACACCAGAAATGTGATATGCTCAAATGGTTCTTGTCTAAACACTACATGGGCAATGAAAGTTTAAGAATGTTTGCGCTTTGTGGATAACTAACTCCTTCATAAAATTTCACATTGATATTGGAGTCTTTATGACACCCTGCTACCCCAGAGAATGTTCCTATTAGACCTAACATGCAATTCCAGGAGGTGTTAAACTGACTTAAAATGTCAAAGCGTGATCATGCTAATGCGATCTACAGTGGACTGATAAAGTATCAGATTAAGCAAAATCAGCTCTTATGCCCAGATAGTGTATTCATCATGTGACCCACATACTAGATGTTTCATCGTTTGAAATTTGAATGTCTAGAGAGAGGTATTTGTCCCGTGTTTGCCATCAAGCCTTCCTCTTCGCATACTAGCAAGTTGTTACTAGTTCCCGAGGTAAATGTAGAGGGTCTTGGAATTTACAGCACCAACACTAAAATGCTGGATTCCCTTCCTTTGAAGTATGTGAACTGCCTTCCATCATGACCTTTCAAATGTTGTGCACTCATATCCGCTCGTACATTCAGTCGTGTTATAGTGCACCTGATTTGCAGCGCTGAAATGTGCATGTTCTAATCATAACTAAGCATGAGCGGGATTTACAAATTCGCGATTCGCGAATTTGCACGAATTTGTAATCACGATTCACAAAAATCCGCCAAATTCCGCGATACGCGAATTATTTTTTTTGCGAGTTCGCGAGATTTTTTTACCAGTTCGGGAACATGAACTTGCGCAGTCGGTCGCAACGGTCACAAACATGTTGTTTCCACTTAACCAGCCTGCTCGCAATGCCTTTTTCCTGTTTTGGGTCGCAATGACATGTTCGTGTTTGCAATTTCCTGTTTCGGGTCGCAATGACGTGTTCGCGATTGCGGCATCGCTCGGCCAGCTACCAAAATCTCGCAGCGCACGCGAACAGGTAGGAAAACTCAGCAGCAAACGTAGAATCATGGTAAGTCAATGCCGCGTGCGGGAGATTGTATTTTTGAAGCGTGAACAAGAAAAAAAAATTCGCCAACTCGCGACTTGCGGATTTTTGGGCAATTTCGCACGATTTGCGGATCGCGAAATTGCCAAAAATGTGCTAATTCCGTGAGCGGAACAAATTTTCCGCCCATACTTAATCATAACTATAGAGCTGAACATGAACACAAATATATTCAAATCAAATCAAACTTTATTTGGCATAAAGCCACGAAAGTCAAAAGTAAAAATATACATTGCAATTACTTTTCATAAAATATACGATTGTTAGAACATCATTCTTCCATAAAAAAAAGACCTAAAAATACTTGTATCCAAAGAGCAGATCCTCAAACGTATTAAAGAAGGGAATGCATCATGGACCTTCATAACATCTTGAAACATTTAGCAGATTATAAAGCTAAAAGGCCAATAAAATACTAAAAAAGTGGAATCAGCAGAAACGAAATTTCGAGGTAAGTTAAAAACCTACCTTTACACTAGATAACTTGACCTGCTAGCACTGTTTTCTTTGTTTTACGCTTTTCTCACTGTCAGCGCGGGGACACGCCGGTGCGCGTAACTCAGCGCTTTACAAATGCCCCTATTATTATTATTATTATTTAAAATAAAGTGCAAATATGGGGGGAAGTTGTCCTCAATATCAAAGTGAGATCCTCTCATATCTCTTTTCGGATTGCGCCCACTTTCCTAATAAAGTTGAGAATGGCAAAACAGACATCTGTCATTTGAAGATTCTGTAAATAAGTCAGGCCATCCACATGGGATTTCAGGTTGGGGGTCCGTAGAACAGGTCTTAAAAAATTATGTCTAGGGTCCGCATGTAATGGGCAAAACAAAATGAAGTGGCAAGTACTTTGGGGGTGATTAGGATGGCGGGCGCCACCCTAGCAGTAACGGGACCGCCCGCCTGCCATGCGGCGGTCCCGCCACCCCAATTATGATGCGACTGGCACCCGCGGCGGTCGCATCAGGCAGTTTAACATTGCGGCGGGTGCTTCTGGCCGCATCACCTGCCGCAATGGTAAAATGCCATGTTGTGCATTGCCATGCACAACGTGGCAGGCACAGCGCTGTGCCTGCCACCTTTTGTATGGCAATGTAGGGGGGGACCATGGGTATCCCCCAAGTGCAGCCCCCCATACCCACGGCGGCCTGCAATGGGCCCCCAAAGCAAATCCCCACCAGCCTTTCCATGGTGGCATCACCGCCATGGAAAGGCCTTTAAAATCCAGCATCCTAATATGTGCCCCAGTTTCGTCCGGCCAGCAATCGTAACGATTGCTGACTGGCGGAAAAGCAGCAGACGGACTTCCCGTCCTCCGCGTTACCCACCCTCATTGTAATCTGACAGTGGGTAAATCAGGCTACGATGGCGGCCAGATCCCCACCACCCGGGAGATCTGCCTGCCATCATAATCAGCTCCTACGTTCAGAACTTTAAAATGTATCATAAAAAGTCTAAAATGAGAACGATAACATTGATTTACAGGGTTCGTGACCCAGACAGGTATGGCTCTATGTTGGCTGTCATTGAGATCATGACTTTACATTTTATTGCTACCATGGACTGTGCATTCCATAACCTTAAATTTGTGTGCTTGTTAAAATAACATGATTTGACAATTCTTTCAGAACTATTAATTAGAAAGTCTTCTTCAAGTATGTGACCCAGGGAATTCGCCCTGCCCCATTCAGGGCGAGACAATTGGAAAGGCAAGAACGGACCATCTCTGACTCCAGATTTGTCCAGGTCTTCATCCACAACAATAATGCATAAGGGATCACTTACACAATATCCAAGTAACAATATCGTTGGACACAAGTATCATGTAAAAAAATAGGGGCATATGTACACGGATTGGCAAAAACTACCGCTAACGCTAGTTAGCAGCAGTTTTCTTACCACTGTGTACCGCTGAAAACTATTGCCTTGTTAGCGATGTATGTACAAGACGTCGCTAAATGGCGATAGCTTCAGGGACCAGTGGTGAAAACTGCCGCTAGCGTGATGGCAATAGGAATTCCGGCGTTAGCGGCGAAAACCAGCGACAGGCCCATTAGCGGCAAAAAAACACACGTTAGTCAGCCCAAAGTGAGTTTTGTTTACCTCTATTGGAAAAAATTGGCTATCAGTCGATCTCCAATAGAAAATAGGCAAAAAAAACAATGAAATGCAGAACGGAGTAGACAGGGCCAAGTGCAGCACACACCAACACCCCCTCAAGCCACCTAACATCCAGAATGAGCAGAATGAGAGGCTGGATGCCTCACTGGACCTACGCCTGTAGCCTGGATGCCTCACTAGACCTGCTTCTGGAGCCTGGATGACTCGCTGGACCTGCGTCTGGAGCCTGGATGCATTGCTGGACCTGCATCTGGAGCCTGGATGCGTCGCTGGACTTGCATCTGGAGCCTAGATGCATTGCTGGACCTGCGTCTGGAGCCTGGATGCGTCACTGGACCTTCACCTGGAGTCTGGATGCATTGCTGGACCTGCGTCAGGAGCCTGGATGCATTGCTGGACCTGCATCTGGAGCCTGGATGCGTCGCTGGACTTGCATCTGGAGCCTGGATGCATTGCTGGACCGGCATCTGGAGCCTGGATGCGTCGCTGGACTTGCATCTGGAGCCTAGATGCATTGCTGGACCTGCGCCTGGAGCCTGGATGCCACGCTGGACCTGTGTCTGGAGCATGGATGCTTCGCTGGTCCTGCGTCAGGAGCCTGGAGTGGGATGCGTAGGAGCTGTGGAGTCGATGAGTTGTGGCGGTAGACATTGAGGTGCTGCCATCGCCCGTACCTGATGATGAAGTCTAGCCGGATGCATGGAGACATGTTGCTAGCCTGTGTGAGAAGACCGCCTTTTGCCCCTTGGAACTGTGAATGGTAAAGGCGCTCCTGCGCACCAACGTGGTGAGGTCTGCATTGCATACTATGATCCACCACTATACCGGGTGCACAGAGGTAATTACCAACGGTGGGCGGCACCTCTAGGCAACATAGGCCCGATAAGGTTGCGCTGGCCAGACGCTGTGGAGGGTAAGGCCCCTGAGCTGCGCCAAACTTGTGTTGCAGAAGCACTGCAAGTTCATGCCCAAGGTAGCCCTGCTGCATCAACTGCATCAGGAGGTTCACCAGCAGACTTGTCGGTGACTGCTGTAGCCTGGCTTCTGCAATCCCACCTAGCTGAGGCTCCTGCTGGCTGAGTCACAGATTTGGAGAGAGTTTAACAGATTGCACCACTATGTCAATATCTAGGTGAGGAGAAAGTAGCACCTGTAGATGACGCACCCCCAGTGCTGCTGTGGCGGAAGAGCGTTGCCCCACGGCTTTCAAGCAGTGCAAGAAGAGAAACAATCATCACATGATGATAACCTCCTGCAGCTTGCAGCGTTTGGATTGGCTTAGGGAGGGAGCCTTGCTGCCTACTTCTGGTTCCAAGAAGCAGACTCAGGAGAGCAGGAGCATCGAAGACACGGGACTAGGCCTCTTTTCTCTCATTTAAATCTTTTCAACATTTGCTCACACACACAGCAAATGTGTCCAATCCCCATCCAGTGTTCTGTCTAGCATTTCCAAACTCCCAGCAGTCCTGTCCCCCACGCAGCACTTCTCAATGGCAGCTGCTGTGCGGCCATGCGCAGCGGGCATACCACTGGTGTGCCAAAGGTATATATGGAGTTACGACGAATACCCTTATATCGCATTCCATTAAAATGCATACTAATACTAGCACATTGCAACAGTAGGGAAGGTGTTGGATTGCGCAGATGTAAACATTACTATTCCCACTTCAGTGAGTGCAACCCTAAAACTAACCCTTGCACCCCAAAGTAAACCCTGAACCCTAAAATTCATCTTTGAGCCCCCAAAATACACCCTAAAAATCATATTTGACCCAAATGCACACACCCTTTTTATATTTGACCCAAAGGCACACCCCAATTTTCATGATTGACTCCAAAACACACCCCAAATTTCAAATTGTACACAATAATACATCCAACATTTCATCTCTGACACCCGAAACCCATACCCACCATAAAAATTAAAAATACCCCATTACTGACCTCACAATGCATTGTAATGGAATGCGATGTAAAGGCACCTACGTTGTTGGATTTGCATTGTAAAGGCATTATAATGTAATACCTGCGTTGTAATGGACGTCTCCTGTGCCAAAGGCAAGCCATAGGCAAGCCTGTCTGCGTCGGTCTGCCCCTGGACCGCGCTCAGCACCAAGGACCTGTCCTCTCGGACACTCCACCCCTACAATGCAAGCACCCTCCGCGCCATCAACCCTGAATGCCACACCTCTTGCCAGGACCAACATCTGCTCCGGACCAGATATCGCCATCGCCATCACTGACGGGTAATAAATCACCCCTAAGGACCATCCTGACTGTCCAGGAGGAGGCATTGCCATCACCTACAGAAGCACACTCCAACTGACCAGGCACTCTAATGACCCAACGGTGACCATGGAACACCTTAACTTCCAGATCTGGATCGACCTCAACCCCATCCTCTGTGGCACCCTCATCTGCAGGCCCCCGAGCCATGGACACCTATTCTCTAATACCATTGTAGACCTCATTGCACATCAGGCTCTCCCATCCATGGATAACATCCTACTCGGCGAAATCAAGTTCCACCTGGACAACCCCAGTGAACAGAACACCACTCCCTCCTGGGGTAGCTCCCCAACATCAGACTCGAGCACCAAGTCACTGCAGCAAGCTACATAGCAGGACACACGATCGAGCACGTCTCCTCCTCCAGCAGGACCTTCAACTACAGCCACACCACCGGACTCTCCTGGACGGACCATCATTGTATACGTTATGACTTCACCATGCCCACCGTACACAAACCCCATCATCACCCCCCTTGCAGCTGGATCAAGGTCACCGAAGTACGTCTCGTCAACTCCCTCAGCACCACCACTCCGCCAACGCTTACAGACATTGACATCGCATTAACATGCGTCAGTACCTTACACCTACATGATGGCAGGCTTAAAGGTGCCACGTGCCATAGGGATAGGCTGGCCCCATGCATTGCTGGAGTTACGTCATGGTTGTGACACGACTGCAGCAATGTGTGACTTTCCACCACCATGCGGTTCAGTCCCCGATTGATGTAGATCCCTAGGTATTGAAGACATGAGAGCCTCCATTGGAAATAGTAGGAAGGCACAGCAGCATGGAAAGTCACCCAGGACATCAGGTTGGCCTCACATTTGTCACAGTTGATCTGGTATCCCAAGAGGGACGCAAAGTTGGAGATGATGTCAATAAAGGCCGTTAGAAAGCAGGGGCAGAGTCAGCACAAGGAGCCAGCGACTCCTACACGTGGACAAAACCACGACCTTTACGCGACTCTAAGCACCCTGATGCGGAGAAATTCACCTAATACGAAGGAATTTCAATATGAGAGTTCCATACACTACCTGAATACTGCACAAGTTGTGTGAGTATCACACACCCCCCTGTTTTGTCCTGACGAAACTCCATAGACCCGGGTGGGCCCAGGTGAGCTGAAACATGTCGACCATTTTTGAGAAAGATATTATAATCTAGTAACTCGATTATACAATATACCCATTATTTTTAACCATCAGTGCCCACCTTTTTTATAATAAATTTTTGGTTTGGTGTGACACTGACTTTTAACATCCCTCGTGACTGCTCCTGCTACATTGTTCAGCTGTTGTCCTAAAATCCCTGGACACTTCTACTCCTACCGGAGGTTGCCTCGGGCGAGGCAGGCATACAGCACGTCTTCTTTTTTTGACTACCCGATGACTATGCCATAACGAGAGAGAAGGGGCGGATAAAAAGATACACCGCAACGTAACATTCTAAGCGTTTATGAGGGTTGTCAATAATAACCAATGGTTATAGTAGATACCAGTGTCCTTTCCCATTTGATTGCCACAGGTCCGAGAATGCAAGCAGGATGTCATCTGTATAGAGATATAAAATTGACATCTCCGGGGGTAGGAATGAAGAATATCAACGGGGATTGGATAAGGGAGGCTGTTATGGGTTCCATGGCAAGCTGGAATAAAAAGGGCGATAATTAACAGCTCTCTCAGGTCCCACGTTGAACCTGGAATGGATCTAAGAGAATGCCCCCACAGTTGACCTGGGCAGTTAGTGAGTCATAGAGTCACTGGTCCTTAGATATAAAATCCTATGTCACAAAGAGGAACCCCCATTCTATCGTGTCAAATGCTTTCTCAGTGTCCAGGGAGAGGGCTAGCATATCTTCAGGAATATCCTTGGCGGACCACAGGCATGGGCCAGAGTGCGGAGGTAATTCGAAGAGGAGCACCCAGGGAAAAATCTTACTTGAGAGTAGTGGATCAGGATCACCACTCGGTGGTAAACCTAGGCCAGGATCTTGAGCTCCCTGTTGAGCTGGTGGTGAGCCAGGACAATAGGGAAGCCCCAGTGACCGGGGGGCCAAAGGGGAAGGGAGTGGGTGCGAGAGGCAAAGTCGAGTAGCCAGGGAGCATAACCTATTGTATCAAGGGTATCCGGGGTTCATGGAGGCAGCTGCCACTCCGCAGAGGACCCAGCAGGGTCCAACTAAGCTAGCAAGGATAAAGAGGAAGAGGGGAACAAGCAGGGGGGCCTCCAAGGGAGCGCTAAAGCAATGAGGCTGAGAGCTTGGTGTCCCGGGCCAGGGGTGGGAGAGCGCAGATAGCATGCAGGAGAGGGACGCAACATCAGGGACACAGGGAGCCCAGTAGCGCGGCCTCAGGAGCAGGAGGGTGGCTCGGGGAGTGAAAAGGCAATGGAAAGCACAGAGAAGCATGAGCAGAGCAGAATGGAAAGCAGGCTGCACCCTATTCCAATAACAAGCAACAAACAGCAATGCAACAATGCATGGGGAGCAGCACCACAAGTAATGAAAAACAAAACAACAGCTCATAAGACAGACATTCAGGCAACATTATAATGCTCAGCCATCAGAACTGAGGCACCAAATGTGCAGACAGGCCGCAGCCAGGGAGGGTAGGAAGCAGCTGGGGCAGTAGGAGCGCTTCAGTCCTCAGGAAAATGGGTTTCAGCGTTGAACAAGATTTTTCATGCCCCCGATCCTGTGTGAGCTCTGCATGTCTTTGGCGCTCTGGGATCTGACTGAGCAGTCCATTGACCTGTCCTAATGGCGACCCCCTCTGGGGCACCTGTCCTCATGCATGGAGAGGAGGTCCTTCATCGAGTGAGGCACCGCAAAGGTCTCTACCAGTGCCATGCCATCCTCTGGTCCATGAGGTACTCCAGAAATGACTGCAATTCCTCAGTGTCAAGGAAGTCCCTAGATCTACAATCCTTCATAATCCATATGCATTTAGGATCAAAGAGGCTGAATTTAATGTCCAGTTTCTGCAGATAGGGATCGTACAGCCAGAGAGGCCTTCCCCTTGCCTTTGGTTTCCTGGGAGAAATCTGCAGCGATCTGGATCGTGTGGTCCTCAAAGTCCTAAGGGCCATGGATACGGGTCGCAGTCAGGACTTGTCGAAGCAGCTCATGGTGAAGGAAGCAGGTAATGAGTGGGCGCATCCGCCCTGATGTCGCTGAGTGGAGTAGACCCTGGGGGTGGGCTCTTTGAACCTCCAGAGGAGGGGAGAAGGTCAGCTCTGTGAGGTTCAAAGAGGGAAGAGGTCCCCAAGGAAACCTGAGACGTTGGAGTTCTCAGCATGTTCTAGGAATCCAAAAAAGAGAAGATTGTCTCTGCAGGTACAGTCCTCTAGGTCAGTGGGTTTGTTGTGCAGGTGCCATAGCTCTGAATACCAGTCCGGGAGACAACTGAATCACTTGACTACCATTT
This sequence comes from Lissotriton helveticus, assembly GCF_964261635.1. Taxonomy (NCBI): domain Eukaryota; kingdom Metazoa; phylum Chordata; class Amphibia; order Caudata; family Salamandridae; genus Lissotriton; species Lissotriton helveticus. Next base: position 686,952,255 of record NC_136057.1, on the reverse strand, counting down.
ACAGGAGACAGTCCACGCCCTCCACTCTGTAGTTGAAGCCTGCAATGTCAACCGGGATCGACTTTGATTCCATAGCAAGGTTGAACATCTTGGTGTCTATGCCTTCCAGGCAACGGCCCATCGCAGCGATTTCATGGAGGATGCGGTCCATCATGATGTCCGAGAGAGGATAAGGTGAAGCAGCAGTGGCCACAGCAGTGGGTGGCACAGGGGATGCAGCAGTTGGGTGGGCTGTGAAATAACCTCCATGAAGAGCAGCTGAGTCGACTTGCTGTAGGGCATCTCTGGGTCCGTCTGCAGGAGGAGTGGTTCGCTGCCCACTAGTGTGGTTAACAAGGCCTTCAGTTGACCATGAGGTGGTACGTAGAAAGGTAAAGTGGGAGTCAGACATGACCGGAAGTCCTTCAGCACAGAATGCGTCAAGTTCGGGAGAGGTCTCCACCACTCAGGGTGATGGGTGCCAGCCTTGTGTTGTCTCAAGGACCCAGGGGTTTAGAGAGTTCCACTATTCATTCTGGTTCCGGATGGAATGGCAATGTCCCTGGGCCTGTGGGGTGGCCCCGGGTCGAGACCAATAAGACAAAGAGGGGGGCACTGGTGTACCGCTGTCAGGGGACAGGGATGCACATAGAACTGGCGAGGCCAGACAGAGGTCGGGAACAGCCAGGGTGTCGTAAGGAGCCAAAGAGGGTCCAAGAATACCCTAGGAGAGTGGGCAGTTCACTAAAGTCACAGGCGAGGTAGAAGGGTGTCAGTGGGCCTCCCCAAATGCCTGGTGTGTGAAGGTCAGAAGCCCCCACCAGGGCCCAAGTTCAATTCCAAGCAAATATTTTCAACAGGCCCCCTAGTGAAGCAGGCCACCACCACTTGTCCCCCACAGGTATCAAAGGAGTGGGGCTCCTCATCACAGCACGTCTAAGGGTCGAGGTGTCATTGTGAAGGAACCAAAGTGTGCATGGTTTTGGTGTCCCTCCCCACTCCCTCCAGTAGAGGCCCCCAACCGAGCCGCCCCTCAGCAGGGCCAGAAGAGCTGAGGTAAGGGGGAGAGGGCAGGCATGCACAGTCCTATGTCCCAGTGCAGGCCGCAATGCCTAGCACGGTGATCTAGCCCCTCAGCCATGTTGTGGTCGAACAGCCCTTCAACGTGTGATCTCACTCCTCTGGGGGCCGGGACTGGCTCTCTGTGGAAGTGGAGGCAGGCCCATGATGTGTCATGGGGTACAGGCAATTCCAAAGTGATGCAAGAGGGTAGCGGAGGCACCCAGGCAAGATGACACAGCTATGCACCACTCACCCCTTGACTGGGGCCTGACGCGGCCATGTCTCAAGGGTCAAAAACCCCAAGCAGAGGAAATTTGTGTAGGACCAGGCCCCCGAAGAGGGTGGGAATGGCAGTCTGCATGACATTCCAAGTGTGGATCAAGTGTGACTTAAGCATTTAAAGAGGAATAAAAGACTGGGTACATGGAGTAAAATGGATTATAAATGTTGAGCGTTGTATATTTACAAAATTCAGCTGTGCAACTGGTCTTGGGGCGAAATGTTGCCCCACATAGCATAGTATGCCTTGTATGCCATGAGGAGTCGGATGGGGAGAGACTGAGTAGTCTCATCTTGGACCTGAATGAAACAGAGTCTGCGACAAAATACTGGGTTGGGATCTCAGTGGTTATGGTTTGTAAGGCACTTTCAGAATCTTCTTGTATATCCGGACCAAAAAGGGAACTGAAACAAGATTGCAGCACATAGTCTCAGAACTGTAGTGCTCTATCGATTGGATTACCCAGATCTCAATGGAGGAGTCAGATTCCCTTACTTTAGAGTCTATCTATTAGAGTATTATGGCCCACTCTTGCTGACAGTAGGTGGTCATGCGTGGCCACATGAAAAGTGCAGGGAGCTACTAAAACAAATTCAAAAACTTGATTGGAGAAAATGACTAGAATGCAAGACCCATGGATTTTGATGCATTCCTAGCTTTACCATTACTGGAAGAACTGGAAATACAGCAAAACTGCTAATCATCACCAGGGGAGGAGCAACGAGGAGAAATATATTTATTGTCTCCTTGCTGCAGGTGATTGTTTTTGGCAGGAAGGTGTCCCTTCCTGCACAAAAACGTACAATGCAGGCACCCTTACACCATGGTGCAAGAGGTCCTGCGTTGGCGCTAAGTAGCACATTGTGCGCCTGCACTGGAAAAAGGCAGGAATGCCTACGGTGTATTCCTGCTCTTTCCGTCATGAGGCACAGCAAGGTTGCTTGCTGCGCTGCATCACATATTGATAAATATTAACCCTGGGCGGCCAGCTACGCTCCGTGCACAGAGTGCACGGAGTGCCGTCTCCTACGCATTTTGCGTAGCGGGCGTAGCCAGGCGGCACTACGCGCGCTCCGCAGACGGTGCGTAGCCGGCCGCCACCCGCCTCCCTCCCGCCCTCCCTAAATACATAAATAAACAGTATAGAAAGCTTTTAAAAACACTTACCTTGTCTGCCGCGTCCCCGGGGCTCCCTCTCGCCGTTCTGCGATTCGCGCCGCCATTTCGGATCATAATGCTCATGAGGAATGCGCATGCGAGGCCGCCCGCGCATGCGCATTAGGATCCGAATCGGTGGCGGCGCGAATCGCGGGACGGCGAGAGGGAGCCCCGGGGACGCGGCAGACAAGGTAAGTGTTTTTAAATGCTTTTTATACTTTTATTTATGTATTTAGGGAGGGCGGGAGGGAGGCGGGCGGCGCGGAGTGGCGCTACGCGGAGTGCGCAGGTGGGCGTAGTTGTGTGCCCACTTCGCGTAGCTCCGCGGAGCCCCACTTCGCACACTACGCCCAGGGTTAAAATATACCCCCAAATATCTAAAGGTCTCTTTATTAAAATGAATCTTAAATAGTACATGTGAAAAAGGCTAATTTTTGTTATCATCTCTACAGGGTATAGTAAAGGTTGACTTGTACAACTGTCTACCTCTACGATGCAAAGATCAAGCACAATATGAGATTTTTAGTTTGGCTTCAGGGTTGTTAGACCAGGCATCCTTGGCATGGTTGCCCCCTACCTTTTTTACCTTCTGACCTCCTGTTTTTGCTGACTTTAGTTTTGCTGGCCTAAGGACTCTGTGCGCTTTACCGCTGCTAGCCTTTGCTAAAGTGCTTGTGCTCTCTGCTGAAAACATGGTAACATTGGCTTATACCCAGTTGGCATTGGCATATTTAATTTACTTATAAGTCCCTAGTGAAGTGGCACTACCTGTGCCAATGGCCTGTAAATTAAATGCTACTAGTGGTCCTACAGCTCTGATTGTGCTACCCATTTAAGAAGTCCAATTAAACATGTCTCATGATTGCCATTGCGGAAACTGTGTGTGGAGTTTTAAACAAATTTTGCCGACCAGGCAAAATATACCTTTTGTAAGGTACAAACCTTCCTTTTAAATACATATACGTCACCCCTAGGGTAGGTCCTGAACAGCCTTAAATCAGGGTGCAGTGTATTTAGAAAGTTGGACATGTACTTTTAAACATGTCCTGGTAGTAAAAATTCTTAATTTGTTTTTCACTACAGCAAGGCATAGCTCTTCCATAGGATATCATTGGAGTTACATTATTACATGTATAAGTGTAATTTCCAAAAGGAGAGAGATCACTAGTTCATGTTTGGTGCCTCTTGAATTATAATTTAAAACCATAACTCATGGGGAAGTCAGATTGTGTATTCCAATTCTGAAAATGCCACTTTAAAAAGTGAGCATTTTCTTGCCTTGGAAATTCCCCAAGAGCCGCTGCCCGTCTCTCTACACAGACGTCATCGATCACCCATGGAAGATTGTTAACAAGAAGCACCAGCCTGCCTATCTGCGATGCCTGGCAATCACCTCGGCCATGCTGGCCACCGCCCGTGAAGCTCTCCTTGCTCCTCAAGACCCTCTCCAATGTGAATAGGAGTCTTGGAACAAAACTTGAGAAGGTATACCTTCAGCTAGACTAATATGAGACTTCATCCAAGCTGCAGTTCCATTGCGGTAGGCCTGAACGTTTGACTTTCACCTGGTCCAGCCCAACCAGATAGCCTTACTTTTTTAGGCGCTATTTTACAGTTAATTCTTTCAAAATTCTTAACTCCGGTTCGTCTGATTAGATGTTTGTCATTTTTGGTCTTGTTTTATTTATTGAATTGTGCTCTATGTTCCTAGTGGGATACTTTTTTGTGTGAAGAAGAGGGAAGAGGTGTGGCGCCGCGGCCAGGGCGACTGACTCCGGAATCTGGGGATCACGGTTCGATCCCCGGCACCGGAGGCAGATTAGCCCAGCACCATGTGACTCTGGCCAATAGCTTGCTTAATCTTCCCGACGGCCCCCAGCGCCTAGAGACCCTAACGGGTGATTGTGCGCTTTACAAATGTGGATATTATTATTTATTATTATTGTGATGTTTTCACTGTCTCACTCTTTGAAGTGTAGCACAAATACTTTACACATTGCCTCTAAGTTAAGCCTGATTTCTCTGTGCCAAGCCACCGGGTGGGGGTGAGCAGAGTTTAATATGGGGTTTGCATGTGCCTTACCCCGTCAACGATTGTGCTTGCTGCTTCACCAGGGCTCACACCCCAGGGAACCAGTTTCTCACAAGGGGCCACTGCAAATTGCGACAGCACCCCTTGGCTTGTATCCTTCATAACCCAGGCACACAAGTCTCTTATGCCTTGTACCACATACTCACTTACAGGTGTATTTGTAAAGTGCATGTTTACCCAAGGGTATGTTGACGCTGAATAATAAAGGCTTATTGTTACCCAACTCAATGTACTTATTTTATCGACCTCAGAAGGATGTAAGGCTGAGTGGACCCAATGAGATTTGAACCTGTGACCATGAGGTCAAACACAGGCCCCTACAGTGGACACATTAGTCCACTAAGCCGCCAGACCCGGCTTAAGAACTCTGCATAGTCAAGTTCCAATCAGAGTTTGAAGACCACAGATTATTAAAGTCTATATTCTCCAACTTGCACAGGTGGGACATCAATTTTGTGCTTCTATCATGCCTTCTTAAAATGAAATGAATCATAAAAACAGTGTTAATCAAATGTTCATTTTCCTTTGATCCTCATTTCTTTCTGGTTGCCCAGCTTTGGTGAATGACCATTTCAGGTGTCTAGGCTTTGAAAGAGCATAAACATGTGCTTTAAAATTGAGCATTACTAATGGCAAACCTACCTTCAGCTTCAGAAATGAAACTGCATTTAAAAAGTGACACACAGACATTGGTGGCTTTGAAATTCACATGCTTGGTCAGACGCTTTCCATTTAGCAATTCATGTAAAACATTGCACAATTAATTATTAGCGTGACTTAAATTTGTTTAGTTTAGATTCTGTCCTCACTATGGAAATGTGATTTTTGACATGTAAAACTGTTAAATATGGATTAGTAGAATATAAAGTGCGTTAGAATAAGCACCACATTTTATTATGTAGAAAACAGAACCATCTCTTATGGTATTAAATCTTGCTCTGTGAGTTTCTGCTGCCCTTCGAGAGAACGAAAGGAATCTTTCCATGTGAAGTGAGAATAATGGCATAATTTACAGCTGTGACCTCTGAGCTTTATTTCTGTAGGTGCTGGAAATGATTAAACAAAGCTTCCTTTCACTCTTTGCTTTAAAGAGAATAGAAAATATGCATATTTTAAAAGAGCATTACCATATTATGTTTGATGTATATTGCTTAATTAAATAACATAGTGTGTCATTACGATGGCGGGCGGACTCAAGTCCGCCCGCCACCTTAGTGGTGCCTGAGACAGTCCGCCTGCAACGCGGCGGTCGCCCACATCAGATTATGATGTGACTGCCACCATGGCGGTCGCATCGTGCATGATTAACATTGTGGTGGGTGCTGCTGGCTGCAGCACCCGCCACAATGCTAAACATGCAGGTCGTGTTTTTTACTGCACTACATGGCAGGCACCATGCAGTGCCTACCGCCTAGTGCAGTGAAATGTAGAAAAGTACCATGGGTACCCCCACAGTGCACCACCACCCCCAGCACAAGGGGGGCTCGCAACATGCCCCCAAATGCACTCTCTGCCAGCCTTTTAATGACGGTTTACTTGCCATGTCAATGTCAATGTCAAATGTTCTTGTAAAGCGCACATCTCACCGGAAGGTCTCATGGCGCTAGCAACAACAACAGCAGTATAGAGAGCAACAAGAACACTAAAGGCTGGCTGCGGCCAGCATCAGAATATGGCAGACGATGCCTGCTAGGCAACGCCACCATTTTACACAAGCTGACCGCTCCGCCGATTGCCTGTGGCGGTACGGTGGTGGGCGGTCTTTACGACCACCACAAAACTGGAACGATTCCCCCCACCATCGTAATATGGCTGGGGGAAATTGCTCTCCGATGGCAGAGCCATGCAGTGGCGGGCCTATAGTTCTTTTGCAGCTAATGTTATGTGTTTAGTTAGAAATAAAATGTTATTTAAAGGAAGGTTAGGAGTTGACATTATATTAAATAAGATGCAGAATATGCCAGTGAAAAGACCTTTGTCCGTCTGAGAGATGATGTTGCAATCTGGCGAGGAGTGGAGGCATCCTTTTGGAAAATGCTGGATTCCAGTTTGAGGAAGAGGAAGTCACGCCACATGCTTTGTAACATTGTGTAAGTAAATGTTCTGAAGAAACCATCCAATGTTGCAGTCAATTCCGGAGAACCTATACTCCGGAATTGACTGCAACATTGGATGGTTTCTTCAGAACATTTACTTACACATTGTGTGTTGTTACTTTGAGTGTGCTGGACTTTTGGGAATTTGTGTTTGTGTGGCTTGCCCCACATGATTGAGGGGTTTTAAGGGGCTCCCCTCCCTGACAGCAGCACTCGAATACTTTACACTTATTTTGGATGGAACTTTAATATTGTTAGAGCGCCAATACTTCCTGCCCACTAAAACCCATTTCCTCTTTCAGTAATGCTTTGTAACATTATTCTTTGATAAACCTGTTCCTAGTTAGGAGTTTTCAGAACACTTTCAGAGCCTTTTGAGAGAGACAGGCAGACAGATTTAGAGACGGAAGGCTGCAGAGGAGTTCTGGACTCCGATGTAAAAATGAAGGGAGGAGAGCAGATGTGATTTGCAGATGCAGGGAAAAAGAGGTCAAGCCTTGATGGAGAGCAGATGAGAGGAAGACGTAGGCAGATTTTATGAAGGTTTTGTCCATTCTGACTTTTATTAAAATCGCATAGCTTCATGCTTTGACTAACTGGCTTTATGTCTCTTCATGGAAGACTCCGCAATATCTAATTATTGATTTAGCTTCACGCTAATCTCACTCTTGCTTCTATTCTTGAACTCTTCATGAGTTCTGACTGACATAATTTGTGCCTCATAGTCCTAGATTAGAGATTCTTTTTGCCTTTATGGAACAAGCGGTTTGTAATTTATGATATGCGTTGTACTAACTTAATTTCTCTATTATCAATTCTGTAACCTGACTAATGAATGAAGAGTCAGAGATTCTTAAATATTGAATGGAAAATAAATACCTTTACAACTACGCACAACTCATATTATTGGCTAAAATGTTTATTTGCATTTGATTAATTGCCCATGTTTATGTAGGAACTCCCTTGTCAAAACACAGCGGCCAAGATCTATCTCCTTGAGTGAAAAAAGGGTAATGGTAATCAAAGGTAATTGTGCTATATTTCCTAAATTTTCCAAAGAGAGATTACGGTGAGATTTCTGCTCCAACGCCTTAACTTGAAAACCTTGTAACTGTCTCTCAGCCGCCCCCTACTGTGCTTGATCTGCAAGTTCAAACCAAATTCCAGAGTCCCCCAATGGGCCAGCCATAAGGCATCCAAATGCAAATGAACCGGATGACCTCCTATTTTTGGCAATTCCTGAGTAGGGGGTGCTGTTCTTTAGAGCCTGACCACTGCTCCTCCCACCACATCGCTAAGAGGTTACTGCCCCTTTGCAGCTCACCATAGCTCCATTGATACTGCTTAAATGAAGCCGTGCATTATGTAGAACCTTCCAGCTTCAAAGCTACCATGATTGCTTGTTTTCTAAGCTTATACATGGCAGCTCCTCCATGTTTTTTTATTAGGGGTGGGCAGAATTCTGTGTTATGCACGTAACACAGATAGAAGAATAAATTGCTCCATTTCGCCAGACGAATTACAAATCAGCACTGGTTATCATCACAGGACAGACCAGGACTGGACACAGTGAACGGGGTCACCTTAGGTAGCTCTCATATGAAAATCTGGCAAGGGCCCCAGCAATTGTGCTCACTTAGCTCCAGGGACCTCAAGTATCACTGAGTGATGAACTCACTAAGGATGCACAAAGACAAGAACACTGGTTTCCTGCCTTATGGCCAGAGGTACTTCCCTCGTAACACAGAACTTGCCTGCTACATGTCCATGCATTAAGGCCCTTCACTGGGGACTCTGTCTACCCCTTTTGGTGTCCCAGCGCTCCGCTCTCAGGCACATAAAGAACACCATGCGTACAGAACCTAATGAGAGCACTGGCAGTGAGGTGATGCACTATGTATATTTGCTGCATTATATCTGTGTTGCCTCCTGTGAGTGGAGGGTGGGGTGAAGGGGAGGGACACAAATGTGACATCGAGGTCTGTTGCTTAGGGTGGCAGTTACCAAGCAGCATGGCATGAGTCACATGTACTTGTGCAAACCAATAAAACATTGTCTTCAGTGCAGCTCACCTGCCACTTGTGAGCAAGCCTCTGAAAGTGTCATGCAGGTCCCAGCACGAGCACGATGAGTGCTGACCCTTATATTCTGAGCCTGTAATTACATTGGACTGGCTGCCTTGGAGGGCTCCGAGATCTCGGCATCCTCAGGCGGTAGAAGTGTCTCCTCCTCTCCCTGTCGTGGCCGGTGGGCTGCCCTTCCAAGGCAGGGGAGCCTCTAACCCAGGCAAATGTTGGCTGGAGTTGGAGTACAAGATCATCTGGCAGGAGGTGGCTCAGCTCAAGGAGGTGAGTGCAGCCCAGCACGAGCCTGCATGATTTTACTGGCACTGCATGCATTGCAGCATACAGGGATTTGTTGTTTCTGTCTCTGCGGAGTGCCCACTGCGGATTTTTCCCCTCAACCAATTTCCACAGAATTCCACTGAATGTTGATGTAATTTCACAGGATGAAACTCCACCATTCCCACTCAGGTTTAATTATTATCCAGTTTTGCAATTCACCTTTAACAATTCCAGTCCTTATTTATCTACTTTGTACTCAGAAGTTGCCCATTTCACACCCTCCCCTCCACCTTGACTAATCTTGCTGCAAACATTTTAACTCTGCTGTCAATATTAACATGAAGAAATGACATCACTTCTTTTTACATCATAGTCCTTTACTTTCTGCTACCTGAAAAAAGTTGAGCTTTCTTAATTTCCTTGAGAAATTCAAAAAGACGCCACCTCTTTTTATCATTGTCCTTGAATATCTCCAAATGGAAGAGGAGTATGAATGACTAACTTGATGCATATATGGATGAATTTTTTAATGCATGGATAAATGAATGGATGAGTAAGACAATTGTTTCAATATTATACACAACAGGAGGCTATGCTCCACTTTCACCTCTGCTAATCACTCGCCATTTCATCCATCCGTTTTCTCAGTCAGTCATCAATCCATTCACCTATTTCACTCACTCATATAATCCCACATGTATTGATTCATCCACTCATAAAGACTCACAGAAACATGGCCATCAATTGTCAAGCACATAGCCTAATACAAAGCCAGACCTATCAGCTGTGCCAATGCCAGTTCAATCTTTTGGCTTAACCAGGATCCATGGAGCGATAGACAACACGTCCTTGCTTCTTTATGGCCGTCCCCAAAATGACAGCAACTAGGTAGGCCCAAAAATGTGCCTTTTTTTGGTAGGCCCATCCACAACTTCAGGAAAGAATTTCAAATGGAGAATTATGGTGTGGCATCCTCATTTGATGGGGAGAACGTCTCAGTAGTAATGAGGGTGGAGTACCACACATCCCTCTGAGACTTCACCTTCATACTCATTGTTCCCGTTGAACACCTTACTGTTCTGTAACTGGTCACCTCGCTTTAACTAAAATCGATGTGCATGGAAATGCTGTTGTGGTCGGGTCAAATATGAAAACTAGCTGAAGAGCCCCCAGGGTTTAAATCATGTCAAATAACACATATGACTTTCAAGCCCTGTTTCATGACTGTTGTAGGATGATGACTTTCATCCTACTAGTAGGAGTATCTGTTCCCAATTCATTACATGAGACATATAAGACTCAAAATATAGCTGCAAACTTACTTCTAGCAACTTCATAAACTAATATTCCATGGGACCCGGCTAAATATAATTCTTTATATCTCAGGAATGGTCCTTGCAGGAAATCAACTCTGTTTGGAGAGAGGCTTCACGTGTCTGGAGAACACACTACACAACAGCTCAACAGACCATTACTACCAAGTAGTTTGGAGCCATGGCGGACTTCTGGGTCTAACTTTTAACATGACCCATGGGGGCATATTCTCAAGGACACATCGCCAATTTAGCAGCACTTTTCCGCCACAAAAGTGGCGATAGCTTTATCACCCTATTCACAAGCCTGTGCTAACAGTGGACATCGTCAGTTTACCTTCGATAGCTGGCGCTAAAAACATTGCCAAGGCTGACAGCGACAACTAATGCTAATCATATGCAGAGTAGGCGTTCCCGTCCAAAAACTCATGATAATACCACTTCCTGATATTCTCAATGACCAGCCAGATCAGCGATGCAGTCCAAAAACAGGCGATAAGGCACGTTAGCAGCATGGACTTAAGACCTGCTTTTTTCTGGTCTTAAGTAGGATGAAAACATGCAGTATGAAGGGAGCCCAGCCCAGAGCCACATCTGAGGACCAACAGATTCCCTGGAGCTACTAATCATGCAGCTTGGAGACCGAAGAGGGCCACAACACCCACTGCCACCACCCCCAGGACCACCACCCAACGGAGTACCACCAAGGCAGCACAGAACAAGACAGTGGACCTTTTGCGGGTGTCTCTGTGTCCGCCATAACCTGACCATAGGCCTACACACATATGGCCGACCACCTACAATGGCCAATTTTACACCGGCGATGAGGTGTGAATCTGCCAGAGCAGCGCCCCTCACCCTGCCATGAGGCCGCCGCCATGACCGGTGGTGCCTACGTGATCCTGTGCACCTGCTGCACCCCAGCCCGCTGGTCCCCAGACCTGTCCGGCACCTAGCGGTGATTGACCTCCCCTGCGCACACAGGCCTCACTGCTCACCTTCTGCCACCGGCATGTCTCCAAGAGGGCCCACCACGTGCCAGAGCAATCGTCAAGCTCAAAGCCCGCGAGCCTGGCAGCCTCTGCATCTGATCACTGGCTTCCGTGCAACATGCCCCCACCGCACCCTGCGGCACCGCACCGCAGAGTACTGTGTGTGCTGACTGCCCCCTTTGGCCTACACTGCGGTCCAGCAGGTCCCATGACAAATCCATTCCAGTCCGTCCCAACAGGCCTACTGCATCATCGCAGCTGCACACCCGCTCAGCTCTTCTGGTGGGCCTACCTCAGTGCACCATAAGTCATCGCCATGTGGCGGTAGACCCGTGTCGGATGCAGTGACTCAGGTGCCACCACCTCTGTGCACCACAAGTCACCATCTAGCCTCCAGGCCACTGCATCATCGCAGGATGCACACCCGCTCTGCTCTTCCGGTGGGCTACCTCAGTGCACCACAAGTCATCGTCCCGTGGGACTACCCCACAACCCTGCCTCCAGCAGCCAACAGTATGACCTCTGTAACGCCACTGGAGCCCTTTACAGTCACAGGGCTACCCCTGTCCCAGGCAGGCTGCTGGAAAGCCTGGGTGGAAAGTCTGGAGACATAAATCTGAAGCGCACGGCATCCCAGCACCGCCGCTGCGGCCCATGCGTAGGCGTGTGAGGAGTGTGAAAAAATTGGCCCGAGTTCTGGGTGTGTTTCAGTTCTGGGCTGGACACAAAAGTAACCATGGCATGTGTATCTGTTGTAGTATCAGCGCCACCTGGACCTGAATCGACAACATTGTAATGTAGCATGCACCCGGAGGGTGGGCTCGCCCGAATGTAAAACAAAAGGAGCGCAAGACCGCTCAAGGTCTTGGCTCATACATGCCAACTGTTGTGTGTGTATCTTCATTGCCACAGCATAAGCCAAAGGCATAGCCTAAATTGCATACTTGCTTGCTCATAGACATGACACATCTGTGTGAATTAGAATGTTTTAATCACATTCAGTGGAGTGTTGAAGCTGGACCAGTACATGGCCATGCAAATCTCACTTTACATTGTTGCCCCGTGGAGGGACAGCCAGAGTCCTTTAGGGATTGGCAAGTTCATCGGAAGAGGAAGAGTTCAGTCCGCAGTCTGATTTCTCGTCATTGGTAACCAAACCAAATATGGCAGTCCATGTTGAGGGCCAAGGTGAGTGTCGCAGAGTGTATCAGGGGTCAGTGGAATGTGTTATTCCAGGGCATGATGCAGAGGGCAGAATCAAACTGAAACAGGCCATATGGCAGAGATTAATGCTACCGCTTCCTTCTTACAAGAATGGCAGAATCATCCACATCATCTTCCTCTGATGTGTGATGTGCCTCACATGTGGGTGGTGGTGTTTTGTCTGCAGCACTGTGTGGCAGTACCACATCAGGGGCCGGAGGTGGAATGTCTGCCGCACTGTGAGGCACTGACACATAAGTGGGCAGAGATGTTGATGGAGTAGTAGCAGTAAAAAAGGGGGTGGTGATGGACGGAGCATCTGAATCGATCAAACACTCACACCCAGTCAAAAGATCTGGGTTTAATCCATCCCCGTTCTTTAGCCCACTCTGCCACCCCAGTTCAGACATGTCTATATGCAAATCAGTCTGACCCTGTGCCTCATGGGAACAGTCCAGCCCGAACTGCCAAGCCATGTCTTCCCTGGACCGGAAACAAGCTTCCGAGGACCGGTTTCTGGCATTCCAGCCGTCTTCAGCCCGGCTTGCTTGAATCCAGTGGCAGATGGAGTAGTAGCAGCAGCATTCATCTGCACCAGGCCTTGTGTCAGCAAAGCCATGATGTGGATGTGCAGGGCATAGAAGATCCCAGCTACATCTCACTGGTGTGCAGCCATGGTAGCCACTCTTTCTGCCTGCATCCGCTCTATGTTCTCCATGACCCCCGCCTGTGTCCCAACTCTCGGGTGACATCGGCGGAGCCACTCTGACTAGACAGTTGTTCTTGTCTCAGAGTCATGACTCCAGCGATGTCAGCCAAGGCTTGTTGGAGAGCATGAAGCAGACTGGTGGTGTCCGTTAGTGACTGTTAGTGGTCCCTGATGGGACTTCGACACCCACGACTCCCTCTGCAATGTAAAGGGAAGATGCATTTTAACAATGTGTTCCATGTATGTTCACGCATTGGACAAGTTTAGAAACAGACTGCGTGACAATGTACATTGTGACTGTTTGGGAGGAGATGCCTATTTGATGCGGGACAGTGGACATTTCTATACCATCAGGGATGTGAGGCTGTACTTGCACATTATCATCTCACAGTTTCCTGCTATGCCAAATGTTATTGGCCACTTTCTACACACAAGCGGCAGCAGTAGTGTCCTCTGTTCTGTTGTGAAAGTGTTGCAGTTTGTTCCACATTGTTGTTAATGTTGATGTGCTCTGATTTTCATGTGTGTGTGCTGCATTGTGAGAGAGTCGCCCCTGCAACTCTGATTTGCTGGCCCTTATCCCTTTTAGGAAGTGTGCCTTTCACTTCTGTGCTCATATAGTGCTGAGATGTTGCAGACTTGGGTAAATTGGGCTCTTGGTGAGAGTTGGGACTCTTGGGCATAGTTTGTCTGCAGAGGTCTTGTTGACGTCAGGGGTTGTTTGTGCACGTGAATGTGTCAGGGTGTGACCTGCTCCTTTACGGATGTGGTCCACACTCAGCCACCTCAGTGTCGTGGCATGCACCATGTCATGATAATTGGACTGCAGCCATGCTAATCGTCATGCAGTGTCACTTGCATTGTCAGTGTGGCTCATAGACCCGCAGCTTTGCTGGGTTCAGCAAATGTGTATGGGTTTGTTGTGAGATTAGTGATGTGTGGGGAGTGCCCCCTCTGGCCACATTGTCGACGGGGGCCTACTTGTTGTTTCTATGTGTGCTGCAGTATGCCAAGGAGATCAGGGACATGATCCAGAGTCATTGTGGTGTGCACTGTGCTATACTTAATTGTGCATGTGTGCCATTGTGCCCATCTACCCCCATCCCCCAGTCCCTGCTCGTTACTCACCTTGTTGCTGTTGGGTCAGGTCATGTTGAGCAGTGTCCAATCCCCCAATTCCTGCCACCGTCTCCCCATTGATGACTGTAGACACCATTTCCTCCATCCCACTTCCAGTCTGCATTGCAGCTTTCCAGTTGTTAGCAGGTTTTAGCTTGGTTTTGCGCTTCACATCATTCCAGCGCTTCTTGCAGTTGTCCACTTCCCTTCTCTTCTCTCTGGCTGCATTCACCTTGGCCAAGATGGACTGCCATATTGCATTTTCAGTTGCCAAAGACACAGTGGAGGTGATGACCAGTTGTTGGTGGTGTTCTATAACCTCTGTAATCAGGATCTTGTTTTCCTGTGGACTGAGTTGCGGGTTCCTCTTCTTCTTCCGCTTGCCCTTCTCCTTCCCTGAGGTCCCTGGCTGGTCCTCCAGGGGGTTTGTGGGGTTCTGGTTGGCCTCTTTAGTTGCTCCAGCTTCCTCCATGGTGCTTCTCAGTAGGTTGGGTTTCTTTTTTTTTTTGCAGCTGTTATGGTGATTTTTCCCACCTGATGTAGGAATTGCAAGCCTGGCGCTGCTTATCGCTGATGTTTTTATCGCTGTTGGACCCATCGTAACTTTTTTCACGTTAGACACCATTTCCTACATCCCACTTCCAGTCTGCATTGCAGCTCTCCAGTTATTAGCAAGTTTTAGCTTGGTTTTGCTCTTCACATCATTCCAGCGCTTCTTGCAGTTGTCCACTTCCCTTCTCTCTGGCTGCATTCCCCTTGGCCAAGATGGACTGCCATATTGCATTTTCAGTTGCCAAAGACACAGTGGAGGTGATGACCAGTTGTTGGTGGTGTTCTATCACCTCCGTAATTAGGATCTTGTTTTCCTGTGGACTGAGTTGTGTGTTCCTCTTCTTCTTCTCCTTGCCCTTCTCCTTCCCTGAGGTCCCTGGCTGGTCCTCCGGGGGGGTTGTGGGGTTCTGGTTGGCCTCTGTAGTTGCTCTAGCTTCCTCCATGGTGCTTCTCAGTAGGTTGGGTTTCTTTTTTTTTTGCTGCTGTTAAGGCGATTTTTCTTGCCTGATGTAGATGGTGGAGAAGTGTGGCTCACTGGTTAGAGGAGGCAGACCTGGAAGCAGAAGTCAGCCCGGGACCAGGGTTCAATTCCCGGCTCGGCGGGGTCTTGAGTCCTAAAATGTCCATGGACTCGACAATTCTCACTCCGGTGCCTACTCGATTCACGGGTTCACACTCTGCGACTCTGGGCAATAGCTTGCTTAATCTCCACAACGGCCCCTCGCGGCGGGATGCCTGGCTTTCACCTTGCGGATACCCTGCCGGGGATATCTCACAGGGGAATACCAGGACGGGTTCCCTAAGCAAGCGCTTAGAAACCGCTCGGTGATTTGCGCTATATAAATTCCTGTACATGTACATTTACATGTAGGAATTGCAAGCCTGGCGCTGCTTATCGCTGATGTTTTTATCGCTGTTGGACCCATCGCAACTTTTTTCACGTTTGGGTTTCCTTTTTTATCGGCGTCCCGGTAATTTTAATGTGGACATTTGACGCGTTATCGGGAGACTATCGCCTATTGCCGGCGTGTTGAGAATCGGCTGTTAACACGCGTTAGTTTTCCGCAATAGATGGCGGTATGTAAAATTGCGTTAACCTGGGTTGGCGATAATTATCGCCCGTTCTTGAGAATATCCCCCATGGTGTCTTTGCTAGGCAATCATGATACGATGTTGCTCCAACTGGTACCTTGTCATGGGGGCCTAGGATTTCCTTACACGGAAAGGTTGCTTTACTTTGGATTTGTTCGAAGCACATTTGCAAAACAGAGATGAATTTACAAGATGTGTTGTGAAAACTAACTTGAACTATTCTTGACTATTTAGAATGAAATATTCTTAAATGTTATAAAGTTTACAGGTGAGTAAAAAAAAACTTCTCCACCCTCCCCCCCCCTCAAGACGATGGCCACCACCCGTCATTCCATGCAGAATAGGAGCCTTCCAGAATCAAAAAATATTTTTGTTAGACTTCAATGTTTTCATTCAGCCATCCAGTTACGTCAGCCACACAGGCAGTATGTGACAACGCCGCTTCTCCATCTAGACTGATGATCATGTGTGTATCATCTGCATATGTTATACCAACAAACTTACAGGATCTTAGCTGACAGATCATTCGGGGACCATCCACATTAAATAATGTCAGGCTCAGAGAGGACCCCACATTCAAGATTCGCCTCATTAAAAGTGAATGGAGGCGCAGAGAAAGCTTGATAGTGGTTCTATAGAAATCAATTAAAAAAATTGTGAAATAAAGAGAGTATGACAGTTTTCAATGCTGCGGATAGATCCAGAAGGATTACTGCTGCCTCACCTCCATTATCCTGGATCATCCACACCTTGTTCATCTCTGCCAAAAGGGCTACATAAGTCCCTTGGTGAGGTCTAAATTGTGCTTAAGAAGTATCCAGCTTGTTATTAGCCTTGATAAACTGTGACATTTGGGTATACCCATCTTTTCAGCAACCTTAGCATATACGGTAATAATGAGATTGGTGCCGGGTCAGCAGACGTGTTTTAGTTTGAGTCTCACTATGGCTTTTTTCCGCACCATTGGAACTTTTGCAGTACGTAATTAAATGTTAGTTATCTCTGCTAATTAAGGGGCTATATTTAGGAGCATTCCATAGCAAGGTTGTAATTTATTTTCTGGATATGGGTCTAAAGGGCATCCAGACTTCACCTTTCTAACAATCCTGTGTACATCCTGGGCTGATACGGGTAAAAAATGAATAATGACAATGTATCTTTGTTTTCACAATTCATATGGGGATATTTTACTTCAATGTACCCATCCAGAAACCGAAGTCTGATAGAAGATATACAGGGCCGTATTCACAAATGGCCTCCCTACTCGTTGCGCGGGCCTTGCAGTTGTGTGGGGGTCTCCGCACTCGGGCGGTATCTCATTGCAGAAACTCCCCCACAACTGCAGGACCGCAACCACGAGGGCAGGGCGGGGCGGAGGCACTTTGTGAATCAGGCCTACAGTGTTTTGATTCGATTAATAGTTTATCAGTGAAAAACGTAATTCTGCCATTTGAGCTACTTGGGTGGATAGCCGATGTTTTTTTTTCATTCATTTACAATTTTAAAAGCTTATCTCGGAACATTATTTGCCAAGAATATTGTGGTTGTGTAAAAAGCACTTTCGTTTCTTTAACCAGATATTACTCAGTTCTCCAGCATACTTATGTGGGTTATGATTTTCCTGCTAGTTTCTCCTTGGGGTCTTAAACTGCTGCGTTCTTAATTTTAGCAAGTCACTGTGTCCAGATAGTTTTTTTCTAAAATACTTTCCCGATTTTAAAAGAGCCACTGACTATTACAATAAAAAGGGTGCACAGACATAATATCGACTCCAAAATATCGTTTGGACAGAATATCGAGTTTTAAATATCGTTTGGAGAAAATATCGACAGGACAGAATATCGACAGCAAAAATATCGTTTTTAAGGTAAGTGAAGTAATATCGACTGTAAATAATATCGAAAGTAAAAAATATCATTTTTTATATAATATGTAATTATTTATAGTGTTTTTATGTTATAATATGTGTGAAAAGTTTCATTTTATGTTATAATTATTTTTAATTAAGGATTTTTTTAAAATTATTGTGTAATTTTATTCTGTAGCGGGTTGTGGGTTTATAGGGGAATAGGGTGGGAAGTAATTTAATTATAATTAATTAAATATGTAAATGTATTAATTGGTAGTAATAATTAATTAATTGGTAATTAAATATTATATGTTAATTATTTAAAATTTAATTGGTAATTAATTTAATTTAATTTATTATTTGCTAATTATGTAAATTAAAATAATGTATTTCCTGTAGCGGGTTGTGGGTTTATAGGGGAATAGGGTGGGAAGTAATTTAATTATTATTTATTAAATATGTAAATGTATTAATTGGTAGTAATATTTAATTAATTGGTAATTAAATAATATTTGTTAATTATTAAAATGTAATTGGTAATTAATTTAATTTAATTGATTAATTGCTAATTATGTTAAATTAAAGGGGTATTTTTAGGGTTCAGGGTCAGTTTTTAGTTTTTGGGTAAAGGGGTATTTTTAGGGTGCAGGGTCAGTTTTTAGTTTTTGGGTAAAGGGGTATTTTTAGGGTTCAGGGTCAGTTTTTAGTTTTTGGGTAAAGGGGTATTTTTAGGGTTCAGGGTCAGTTTTTAGTTTTTGGGTAAAGGGGTATTTTTAGGGTTCAGGGTCAGTTTTTAGTTTTTGGGTAAAGGGGTATTTTTAGGGTTCAGGGTCAGTTTTGGGTTTTTGGGTAAAGGTTTTTTTTAGGGTTCAGGGTCAGTTTTGGGGTACAGGGGTACAGGGGTACAGTGTAAAAATAAAGTAAAATTAAATTTACATTAATTTAATTTAATGAAATTAAATTAAATTAAATTATATTTAAATAATTTTAAATAATTTAAATTTAAAAAAATTATTATATACTTACCAATACTTACGTTGTAATGGTAGTGCGTTGTAAAAGTTGCGTTGTAACGTCATATATCTACTGTTGCACTCTTTGCAGTGGGAATAGTAATTTTTACTCTTTTGTATTTGTACGTTAATGATATTGGCTATTATTTAATTAAATTTTGTTACTATATATATATATATGTTTTAAGAAATATGATTAAAAAAATATAATTTTTTTACTTTCATTAATTATTTAATTATTAATAGTTATTTTAAGTATTGTTAATTATATTTTAGTAATTAATTTTTTATATTAATGTAATTAAACATTGTTTTTATTAAAGTCGATATCTTTTACAACTATATTTTTGTTAACGATATTTTGTACTCGATATTTTTGTACTTACCTGTTTGTACATACAAACTCGATATTTTGGTTGTAGATATTTTCTCGTCGATATTTTGGGTAGTCGATATTTTGGTAGTCGATATTATTTCAGTGATCCAATAAAAAGAAAATAGTGTTGCAGGGAAGAGTCCCCAGGTATTTAAATTAACCAATTTATAAAAAAGGGAAAGGGATACATATTTTAAAAGAAAAATAATAAATGAGTGAAGTGGAAACGAAAAAGTAGTTACGGTGCACTGGAGTTACCCCCCTTCATTAAATGAAAATAAATGAAATGAAAATAACTTACAAGAAAAGAAATTACAATATTAAACTCGGAATTGCGAACGTTATTAATTGCTCTGATATTAACACATGGAACTTTGCAACTAGAGTAACTGATGCACTCGCTCACACTTCCAGCAGTAGTTAAACCTAAATTATCCAACTGTAAATTGAATGTTATGAAAACCGCAGGAACTGATTTAGCAAATGTTTCTGAATATCAATCAAAGTATGGATCCACAAGTGTTAGCCACACCTGTGTGCATACTCCTTCCATAGTACCCTGGAACGGGGCCACCTTTAGCGCTGGTGGTGCCATGTGAGACAATCATTTTGGCGCCCCCGCACCCCATGACCGCCGCCTTGGTTTCTCTTAAAAGACCGGGCAAAAGTGCCCCTCATCTCTCCAATCATGAGTTATTGCTAAACACAGTGCCCCCTCAACCCCAATGTCAGCGCCCCTCCACAGGTCAGCGCCCAGTGCAGCTGCACCAGTCGCACTGTCCTAAAGCTAGCCCTGCCCTGGAATCTCCCACAGTGGTAACTCAAATCAATACCTTCAATCACATCCTCTATGCATGAGTTAGTAAATATGCATTTAGGGCCGGTCCAGGTTCTACAATTCAACATACCACACAGCTTAGGTTTTTCCAAGAATATGATAGACTTTCACCTGGAAAATACCATGTGGGCCAGGGTTTGATTTACTAATGGTTTTCACTTTCTTAAGGCATTCTTTAGAGCGTAACGCAACTTTCAATATCGCAGCCCATCGCGGTAAAATAACTCTGTGACAACGTGGAATTCACAACACGGCTGTAGCGTGCAATAGTTTGCCAGCACAGCGGCCAATGCCCGCGACAAACCACCTCGACGGAGATAAAAACACAAACCCCAACGCGAAAAAAACAGCGATGGGCAAAAGCGCAATAAGAAAACAGTGACAACCAGCGCGAGGGCAGCAATACACACTAGCAATGAGGGAAAAAGCACAATAACAGAATACTGAAAATGCCACAGAACAAAATCCAACAATCACGGATGCACCCTGGCCAACTGCAGAGGACTACATGTACACCACAATTACTTAGCACCGTGGAACCGACAGGCACACCGTATGAAAGAGACCAGTGGCAGACAAATCAGAGCTGCACAAGTGACACACCCAACGTGCAGCATACGCACATAGGCAGGAGTGCACCTCGACATTGACAACATCCCGGTGCAACCAGCACCCCCACCACATTTGAACACAGGACACAACTGATTACGCAAATGTGCACGACCTGGCAAATCACATCTGAAATCGCAGGGAAAAGTAACATTAAAATGTACAAGTACAAGCTGAAACCTGCAAATATATTTAATTCATACATGCAGTGCATTTGGAGATTTACTACTGTCGCTTGATTGCCATGGACGGTCACAATGTGACGTGCTCATGAGAACTAAATGTCAATGGGCCATTCCTGCCGCTGCGGCAGTGAGATGTGGTCCACCTGCCACATCACTACCATTATCGTCCGGTACCTCTGGGACTGGGATCCATGGGGCCGTGGTGCAAACACAGATGTTGTGCAACACACAACATGCAACGATCAGCTTGCACACAATGTCCGGGCTGGACAGGACCAGGCGGTTCAACCAATGGAGACCAGGAGTCGCTACAGGGGGAAAAAGAACTAAAAGAACTAGTTGTCAACTTATTGCATAGGACCTTGACAGAAACTGAACTTAGAGTCATGGAGAAAGGTGTGGGCTATGTACCCACTCCTAGAAATGATAAGTTTCGCGACACCTGCGAAATTCAGGAATTCTTCAGGAAAATCCGTTTGAAGCTATTTTTCCATAACACTCCACAAATTGAGAATGATGACTCAGGCCTAAGGAATCCCTCGACTTTTACACACAACAATGGAATGGTACCACCAGAGGGGATTACATTTGAGAAAGCAGTATTCAAAGACCTGGGTGGGATCTCATTGACTAAGCCCTTCCACAATTTGTCCAAGGCTGAACAAACAACAGCTAAGTCTCTTGCAGAATATACAAGCAATACTATCAAGCAACAGGACAAAGTGGGTGCCACAGCGATCCAATCCATTGACGACTATGACTGTGAGTGTAGACGCCAACTGATTAACACGAGATACTACAAGCCTATCTCGGTAGACCCCACCTCTAGACTCATCACTGAGATTAGTAGCATGGTGGTTGAGGCAGAAGCCAATGGGTGGATATCCAAGAAAGAGGCTGACTGTCTTGTCACCAGGGGCTCAAGAGAGCCCTACTTCTACACACTCCCTAAGATCCCAAAAGGTATACTACCCCGGTTCCTGGGAGGCCTATAGTATCAGGGATAGGGTCACACTTGGAGCCCCTGTCCAGATTCTGTGACCTTTTTCTCCAGCCCATCGTTAAGAAAACTCCCTCATATGTACGGGACATTACGACATATTATGCATCATAGCGGAGATACAAGACACCACTGAAATCAACCTTCTACTCACCCTTGACGTAGAAGCGCTCTATACATATATCCCCCAACAAGAGACACTCAGTGCAGTAGAGATGTGTCTCAGGAACGAGGACTGGAGCTCCCCTACACCCATCTCCTTCATCATGGGGTGTACCACCATAGCCCTAATTGAGAACAACTTCGAGTACCAGAAACAGTTGTTCCATCAGTCGCAAGGTACTTCAATGGGGAGTACCTTCGCTCCAAGTGTGGCCTGCCTCTATATGGCCACATTTGAAGACCACATCATCAGAAACACCAACAACCCATTCAACAATAACCTTACCTTATGGATGAGCTTTATTGATGATATTTTGGTGTTCTGGAAAGGCGACCGCACCACCTGAGAGGAATTCTGTGAATGGTTCAATGCACAAAATCAGTATCTCAGGTTCACCCACACAATTACTGGAACAAATATCCCCTTTTTAGACCTCAATTTACAGCGGACACATACGGGACTGAGCACCAACCTATACAAAAAAAACACTGACAGGAACAGCTTACTGCTATACCAAAGCCACCGCCCGAGGGCCCTTATTGATAACCTCCCCTTTGGGCACTTTCTGCACCTTGGACGCAATTGTAGCGCCATCAGTGATTACAAGATGGAGGCCAAGGCACTTTAAAACAACCTCAAACAGAGAGGTTACCCTGCCAAACTGGTCAAGGATGCCGTCAAGAGGGCACTAAACAACCCCAGAGAAGCACTCTTGCAAAACATACAAAATGAACCCACAGAGTCATTGACGTGTGTTACATCATGCACAGCTAAGTCCACCCACATAAAGGGGATCATAAAAAAGCATTGGGCCATCCTGAGTAGGGGCGAACTAGAGTTCCCCCACCAAGATTCGCATTCAAGACAACAAGCAACCTGAAATATGTAATTGTGCACACTAGACGCCCGCACTAGACAGAATGACACCCAAAGAACACTCTGGAACCTCCCCGCCATCACAGGGCATTACCCCTGTGACCACTGTGTGGCCTGTGACCAAACGAGGGTGGTGAAAACGCTAGACCTAACTGACACCCTCACATGGACTATAAGGAGACACACCAACTGCAACACACCTAGATGCATTTACTTGGTTACCTGCCTGTGTGGCAAAATGTATGTGGGCATGACAATGAGAGCTGTTAAGATTCGCATTACAGAACACAAAAGCAACATCAGATGCCAAAGGGTCACAACTAAGATGTACACACACTACCGAGAACAGGGACACAACCCAGAATCACTACAGTGGCTGGTATTAGAATGCCATCCTAGAATCACTCAACGAGCAGTATTCAGGATAGAACAACGGTGGATACATCGGTTGTCCACATCCACTCTTGGCCTGAACGATGACATTCCGTGGACAGCATTGAACAACAGATGAACCTCCACGTATGTATACCTGAGTAGGAACTCCTCCATGTGACTAATTCTGTTCCACTAGCAGACCGGCACTACTTCAAAGGCGGTGGGTGCCATTATGTTGGAGAGTATCCAACCACTGTCATGGTATCCATACACACCAGGTGCGACAATAGGCACTCATTTGACCCAACCTTTCAAAGCTTCCAGGTACCACTGACCCTCCCTACCCATACCACAACCTTAACCACTGCTTTTAATGAGGAGTAGTATTACCTTTGTTGCAATTATGGTACTTGCCCCTGCCTACCTGCCTCTAGGGACCAGATATCACTCACTCAATCAATCCACTGACCCACTCTATTTACAGTGTAGAAGCTATCACGCTGTGTAATAATGAATACTCTCACCCTGAGTCCTCCTTTGATGTACGCCCCGCTACACTAATAACGAGCCTCATTATACCAGCTCTTATCACCCATGAGACCTTCCGACCCACTCCAATATGGCGGCCTTAGCGTGCCACGAGGGTGCTCTAGTCTGCCCTGCATGACCTGCAGGTCACATGATCCGGACTCCGCCCGCACCCCCAGCCTGCACGTGACCCGGAAACAAGGTGCTAATCCTGCTCGGGTGTCACTCTCTATCATCTCGGTGCAGACGCAGAGGGTAGGTGAATTGCTGTGACCCCACGATGGACATGTAAGTACTTGTTATAGGCTGTGAGCCTTGGCCCCAGGACCGACCAAATTTATATCACTACGCGCCACTTTCTGTGCGCCGAGCTGTTTGTCACTATGACTGCACGCTCCACTACCATTTGCCGACCCCAGATGCTCGATGAGCTTTCCCGACATTATGCTATGTGAGCATGAGGGCTGCCATTCACTCCCACGAATGGCAGCACACATGCATGATGCATGGAATTCACGAGCGCTTTCGGCAGGCTCTGGTGCAATGGAGTAGCCCATCCATGTGGCTACTGCCCATACGAATAGAAGGGTGGATTGCCTGTAACACACACAGGTACATCGATCAACCCACTACCTATTCCATTTGTACATTTTATTTTAAATCGCAGGACACCATCCTCCGAGCTGTCTTTCTGACTCACCGCAACGGCTGAGGAGACACTCCAACTACAGGGAGGTGAGTTCATCCGTGACATCCTATTATGCCACCTGCCACTCTGCAGGCATTTGACCTTTGGTTTCATCATGTCTTTCCCACACCGAGGAGCCTTTTTGCCTGCTTGATTGTTGGTTCCAAGGACCTGCTAACAATGGCCATAAGTCCTTGACTGAGAGACCAGTCTTCTGAAGTAAGGTGTATTACCACCTCTATATTTTTAACATGCACTTGGGGTATAATCCATGCCCCTTATCCACGTTATTCGCGCCGCACTTTCATGTTATCTGTGTCCGTGTTGCTCTTCACTATTTGTTTTTAAAGCATAAACTAGGAGGTCAGATGAACACTTAGAGCGACCATTATAGGGATAGTCACATACTGTTTGTGATAAACTCATGCGCTTTTTCCATCTACTTTATTTCTCCCTAGGTCCTCAAACAACACTACTGGAGAATCTCGAGGTAGTGTTCTTCCCTAGTGGTAGTTAGCAATTAGCAGCACCACAAAGTGTAGATAGATTTTAACTTCCAAGGTCCTGATGAATTGCCACGGTATTTCATAACCACGAGGCAAGAAACATGTTGACCACAAAGAGATGAGCATAGCTTCAACTGAACCCTCATGTCAGGGGAGCTGCCACTCTTCACACATTTTAATAAGGTAGATAACCAACCTAAATAAAATTATCCTTTGGAATATCCAACCTTTTTTTAAAAACGCACTCACTCCACTCCACTGTATCTACACTTTCACAGGCCCCACACCCCCACTTCATCAAACGGCAAAGGAACAGAAGATCTCCGACAAAGAGCCCCTTCATGGGTGTCCGTTGGGTATTGCAGAAAGGCGCCAACGAGGAAGAGGTTCAGATGATGAAGCATGACACCTAGCTTGCTGGCTGTGTGAGGACCCTAGTTCCGCAAAAGCGGGATCCCCTGTGATTTCCGACCACTCCTAGTATCACTTTATTACCACCATCGTTCTTTGATGGATGGTGCACACCACCTGCTCAGGCTCCACTAATAGAGGAACAGCACCCACCTTTGATATTATTGATCTGATAGGGCATAGTTGCTGGACCTCTTTAAACAGCCCTCTAGTCCCCCCTCTTTGAGAAACATGTTTTATTCACACATGCAGTGCATTTGGACATTTACTACTGTCGCTTGATTGCCATGGATGGTCACAATGTGACGTGCTCATGAGAAGTAAGTGCCCACCTGCCCCATCACCACTATCATCATCCGGTACCTCTGGGACTGGGATCCATGGTGCCCTGGTGCGAACACAGATGTTGTGCAACACACAACACGCAATGATCAGCTTGCACACGATGTCCGGGCTGTACAGGAGCTTCCCACCTGTGCCGTCCAGACACCTAAAGCATGACTTCCACACGCCCCTGGGGCATATGTGGACCGCATTGTACTGCCTCTGGGCAAGTGTGTTTGGATTGCAGAGGGGGTGTCATCATCCTAGGGCAGAGTGCATATCCTTGATCACCTGTGACAGTTCAGGGAGAAAAGAGTCAATACTTGGTTCTGCAGAATGTGATGGCAGGTCCACCAATCCAGTGATGTCTGTGCTGGCTGTGTGTGCTGTGAGTGTAAGCCAGCACACAGGGAGTAGCTGATGCTGGCAACTACACCAACAGTCATCAGGTACCCAGAAATGCAATCTAAGAACTACAAGGAGGGATGACACGAGTCGCACAGGGCTAGTGTCCCCGGATGAACAGCGGGCAACACTGGCCCACCGCCACGGGACGCTGACCTGCAGGAGACTGGGGTAAGGTTATGTGGGCAGAGCAGTGCCTCAAATGTGTTATGGCTGCATTTCGCATCTCCAAAGTTCAACTGTTGTGTGGCTGTGGTGCCATGAAATGTCTGTTTTGGGTGCAGGGGTAGGCCAGGATGACCATGGAGTGGTGTGGTCGTGTCTGGTAGGTAGTCGTGTAGTTTAACATTTTGATTGTGGTTTGGTCACATGTGCATCCCCACAGTTGTGCATTGTGCTTTGGAGACATTGGGATGTGTGGTGTGTTGACTTGGTACTTACCAACAAGCAGTTCCGTTCCATATGTGCCATCCTGGAAGCGCTGGTTGATGATGGTCTGTCGGAAGATGAAGGAATCATGCACAAGGCCTGGGTAGTTGGCGGCGACATTGGTAAAGAGTCCCCGGTGGTCCACTATTGCCTGCACATTGATGGAATGCGTGTGCTTTCTGTTGCTGTAGTGGTGTGCAGTATCCACAGGGGGCACAAGTGAGACTTGTGTGCAGTAGATTGCCCCCAACACGGCCGGGAATCTGGCTATGGCGTAGAAGCCTTGCTTTGTCTCCAGCTGTTGCTGCACAGTGTTGGGGAAGTGAAGGTACTGGGGTATGAAGCTGAGGATGTCATCCAGGACAGGTGTGATGAACTTTGATAGGGCTGGCTGTGAGACCCCTCCTACTCTGTGTCCCTGTTGGGGCTCCAAGCTGCATGGTGAGTAACTCTATGGCGTTGTTTGTTCTTCAGGTGTGGCTGTGTGCGGCGTTCTGTTGCCTACTGCAGGTAGTCGTCCGTCTTTACACCTGCTTGAGGCTGGTGTTAAATACCTGCGGCTACCGCTGCTTATCGCCTGTTTTTGGTTCGCTTCGTGGATCTGTCAGTTTGCTGTGAAAGTGGTGGTGTTGGAGTTTCGTTTTTTTCTGCATGGGAATGCCTACTCTGCATCGCATTAGCGTTAGTTTGTGGTCTCCGCCATGGTGTTAGGTTTTGGGACTGTTATCGCGGGAATCCTGACAATGTCTGCTGTTAGCACCAGCTTGTGAATGGAGGGGTAAATTTATCACGACTTTGGCTGCGCTAAAGTGCCTTTAATTTGGTGATAGCTCCTTGTGAATATGAACCAAAGTTGCTGAGTGAAATGCTTGCAAAAGTTTCAGCCACTGTCAGTCACTAATAGCTGATGGCTGCATTCTAGACCATCATTTGTGTAGCCCACTATGCAACTCCAGAAATGCATTAGCATGCGCAAATCAGACTTATGCCCCGTTTACAAGTTTAGTGGTCCGACCGCCGGACATCCGTTGCGGCGGTCAGGAGAAGGCTACCAAGCCAGCGGTATCTCGATTGCCATATTATGAGTACACCACTAGGCTGGTGGTGTTGTGTTGGCAGTGTCACGGTGGAGGCATGCTTCGGCTCGTAGAGAGCCTGAATCATATGCCAGCACTGTGGCAGCGCTGCTTGCACGTAGGTGCACTGAGTACCATGCACCATGCACAATCCCCCATTGGCAAATTTGTCCTGGGGCCCTGTCTGGGGCCTGTCCCTGCCTTTCTGCTGACCATTTCATGGTGGGGTCCCTGCCATGAACAGGTCGGCGGAAAGGCAGGTCGTGATCAGCATGGCATCAGCACTGATGCCATTGATCACCACTCTCCCCACCACCACCCTTTGGGATCCAGGATGCTGGTGGTGGCTGCAGTCTCACATCGGGCCTGTGGCAGTCTGACAGCCAACCTTGCAGTCAGGCAGTCGGACTGACGAGGAAATGGTGGTCGGACCGCCACCTCGGGGACGACAGTCTTGGGACTGCCGTACTCATCAGGCCCTTAGACCTGTTCCAATAAGAGCAGTCAAACACAAACTGTAAGGTTAGGCCCCTCTAGGCTGGAGCACAAGCAACCTCAGACTTGTTTCAACATTGTTGTGCCTCAGTAAGGTGTGACATGAAGCCTCTGGTAAAACGAACAGTGGACCCAAGTTAAGGCATACCCATGGAATTTGTTTTTTCACATTGAACCACAATGACAATGGAACAAATGCCTGTAGAAGTCTCCGCCTCTGGTAATCTCTTGTGCTGAATTCCAGTCCCTCATTCTTTGCCTTTAATGTAATTTCAGGCCAGGTCTTTTTTCTGAAAAATCAGTCCGAACCGGGCGTGAGCAGGTGGGGAGTGCTGCTACAGCACATCTAAAATCACTTAAAATTCTGTTTGCTGTAGAATGGTAAGCACAACACACGCTTAGCGGTCATACTGCTTGTGAGTCTGAATTTCGTAGTCGCTCTTCTTTTGACGGCACATGTTTTCTATTTAGTGTAGATTGTTTCTGTTTTACAATGATACAGCACTGGTAGTGGTGGTATAGGCTGTCGCACTACCAATCTTTAGAGTTACAATGCAAATTAGTTAAAATTGATTTTGGCAGTCCAAATTATTTTCAATATGATGATGGTGCCCCTCACGGTAGCAGTGACATCCCACTACCACAGATGTCGACTGTAACTGAAATCCCAAAGGAGATCAGTTATAATAAGCTAGGTAAACAATTGTTGTACCTCGGCACTCTAATATTGGTTTTGCGTAGAAGCAAATGCTTCTAAGGGAGATAATTCCCTGTCCTGACCTTCTTATAGAGTCACGACTTTTAGCGATCAAAATACACATTCCAAAATTTTAACTGTATATAGAGAACATCCAAAACATGAGATATCTTTGTTGTTTTAATATCGTATTTTGCACAATTATTGTCTATATAATGCCATATTGTTGATACATGTTAGAAAACTCGTTGTTGGGAGTTCTTCTGTACATATATTCCAGAGAAAAACACAACAGGAAGCCGACACATGTTTTGTTACTGGAAAGTAACTTCCTCAAGGCTGAAAATAGAAAATGACAGGGATAAGCTATCTGGTTTCTGTCATCATTCCATCTTTCATACTAGTGCCAAAAATTCACAAAAAATGCGATCCTGATAGATCCCAAAAAAATTCCAAATGGTGATGTTCTCTTTAGGCAGATAGTGTGCAGATTGTCCAGTGAACAGGAATTTAGAAAAATGATTAAAAGGTTCTAAAAGTGAGTATAAAAGAGTAATCCAAGTTGGAGAGATGAGTGGGATGCAGTGCTATAACGGAGATAGTAGTACCCGCCGGGTGTTTATATAGGCGGTGAATTAATACCTTTTATTATTTCCTAGATTGGATACGTCATGTACAGCTTTCAAAATTTCAAAGACGAACGATTGATGAGCCTGTGAACCAACGGAAAGATTCTTACTCATTATAATGAGTAATTTTAAAGATGCCTAATTACATGCTGGGCAAAATGATAATATTACGTTAATTTAAAGGTTGAGTTGCCTCTCAATCCTATTGGTCAACATTGCTATTCCTCAGACATTATAGAGGTGTAATCCTAAAAAGAGATGTCCAAATGTTATTTATTTTTGACGCGAATTTCTCAAAAGAACGCAAATGATGGGGTTTATTTAAAGGCCTTGCTACCTATAAAGAGTTACCTTATCCAAACGTTATCGCTCAGCTGTGTGTAATGTATTTGACCACAGCCAGTTAGTGATAGGTCCAAAACGAGATTAGATGGACCTGTGTTTAAAATTCTAAGTAAAAGACAAAATATTATTTATTAATATCTTCATGAAAGATTTAAACAATCAAAAAGTTGGCATATTTTTAACAATCTTAACAACATTGAACCAAGAACATGGGTACACGAAGGCAGGCGCCAAGGTCCGTTAGGTACATGGCTCGCGGTATAAGAGTAATGTGGTACTTATTTGTGAACAAGGGAGGCCGTAGAGAAATGACACGTTGTCTAATGTAAACATGCTAATCATTTGTTACCTGGAAGTGCGGCGACGTACGTGATATAGTTCCCCAGTGTTAAATTTCTGTCAATTCTATGTGCCAATCCAAACGCACGTAATAAGTAATGGTATCTCTATAAGTGAAAAAAAGTGACTGAAAATGTTCAAGGGCTGTTTAAAGATGGTAGTCAACTGTATTTAGGACAGGTCAAACTTATTTCCTATTAAACTATCTTGAATTGGGATAGCAAAGTCTGACTGATATGAATTTCATATCAGTCAGACTTTGCTATTAAATACAGTTGAATTCGGTATTTTCGAATCGGTAAATACTATTTATCTACATCTGGCCCGTAGCTCTTTAAGGCTGTCATTCCAACATGCCTTTCCGTCACCCTCCATGCCGGAAGGATTGCTGGCCATCAGGCATGTAATACCGTCGGGCAGGCACATGAATAATCAGAGCCTATGAATACTGAAGCATTGTGCATGCCGGGTAGTTAAATATTGACATAGTGCAAGCGCTCAGTAATGCTAAATGCTTAAAATAGAAATTCAATTCAAATAATCTTTATTTCGGTCAAGGACCTTAAAAGATACAAAATACAATCAATAAAAAACATCGTTACAGCTGTGTGTATCATCATTAGATTAAAGAGTACACAATTTCATTTCATA
The DNA here is from genome assembly GCF_964261635.1 of Lissotriton helveticus. Classification (NCBI taxonomy): domain Eukaryota; kingdom Metazoa; phylum Chordata; class Amphibia; order Caudata; family Salamandridae; genus Lissotriton; species Lissotriton helveticus. The sequence continues at coordinate 686,921,456 of NC_136057.1, read as the reverse complement.
AAGGCTAAAAACATGATTAAAAATGGGATAAAAGGTTTAGATGAATATTATACAAAAAATAGTGTACAATCGTAGCACAGATTTCAAACATCGGTCTAGGCTAGACAGAACATTATCCGCGGAGATTGTTATTAATAAATGACCAGCGCCTACGCCACATGGCATGTAAAAAACAAGAAACTGAGAATACAACAGGTAGGGAAGTATCACATTTTAAAATCCTAAGTGCCTGATGGTACTGCTTGAACCCCAAGTTTCTGCACAGTTGGATAAGCCATCGCTGCCTAAGAGGCTTATAGGATGGGCAGAAGAAGAAAACATGGTGCTCAGACTCCTCCTGTGCACCACACGCTGGACATTCTAGCAACTTAGTGTGAGACCATTTGTGGGAGAAAACCCTAAGTGGTAATGTACCCTGTCTAAATTGTACATAGAGTTTCCTCGCCCCACTGGGAAAAATCTCATCCAAAAATGGCTCAAGTTTGTACTCCTCTTTGTTGCTCAGAAACTCTAAAGTTAAGGAACCCAGCATAGAGTTAGTGAGTATATACGCCAGCTGATGGTTACGGTGGAGTTTCACCAAATCAGCACGGGACACCTTCGTACAAGCAAATTCAGGGTTGCTCCAAAAATCAGGGTTACCCAACCTCTTACTCTCGTTTCATATATAAGCAAACCATTGGATTTTGTCAGCCTCAGGGAGTCCCATGAGTTCTTTAACTTCATCTCTAAAATATCTCAGATCTGGGGTTACCCGTAGTCTGCGCCAGTATGTTAAAGGGCATAGACCAATTTCTTCATCTACGGGTCTAATACCTAGACCCAATCTTAGAGGGACAAGGGGAGTACTGACTGGGAGAGTCAACAAAAATCTCAAAAAGCAGTTTTCTGCCTTGAGGATATATTCGGTCGAACAGTGTCTCCACAGTTCTGCCCCATATAAAATGTCTTCCCTGGCTTACGCTTTGTAAATTTCCAGAATGGAGGCAACTGGTTTAGAGGTGGATTCCCTGTGCAATTTTAAGACACCTCCTGCGGTCTGTACCAGCCTAAGTTTAGCCATGGCTATCTGGGGGCCCCACTCCATATTGTCGGTAAGGGTAATACCCAAATATTCGAATACAGTTACCCTATCCAGAATATTACAGGTTTAGAGAAGGGTTGGGATGGGTGATCTTTGGTGGATTACAGATCATGTATTTGTCTTTAAGGTGTTAATCTCCAACCCCCTTTTCTCGCAAAAGCTGGAAAAACTGTCTAAGGCACGCTGTATTCCTATCGGGGATTTGGACAATAGAAGAGTGTCGTCGGCAAACATTAGTGCCACTACCTGCTCGTTTCTTAGCTTGGCGCATCGATGTCTTTGACCCCCTTAAAATGAGCAATTAGGGCATTGTCGAAAAGACAAAAAAGGGTGGGCGCCAGGACACATCCCTGTCTCACTCCTCTATTGACCAAGAACCTAGGTGTCAGGGCACCCCTTTTGCCACTTCTGACCTGAGCAAAATTGTTTATATGGAGTCTCTTGAGAATGTCAAGACGATATATAGTGATCCCCATATCTGCTGGGAATTTTATCGCTTTTGAGATAAACATTGCTAATAGCACGTAATCTCAGCGATAAAATCTGGTGATGCGCGGCGATAAAAAAATTGCAGCTAAGCCTACTTAGCGATAAATATCGCTATTTGTTGATAATATGCCCCTTAGTCCCACTGAAATGAGTCACAACTGCAGCTCACAGAATGCACTAGGTCATTAGATACATGCTCGGGACCTAGCCAATTAATTGGCAATTAAAGAATCTGGCGACTTATCATAAACATTCATGTTCTTGACCTCGGATGAAAAAGTATAAGTGTGACTTGCCAGGTTCTAACCTAGAATGTTCGTGTCTTGGACAGCGTCTAGCAGCATGGCTCAAACTATAAATCTTTAAAATATCATTTTCCTCAGTCAGATCCTCAATCTCACTATGGATCGCAGTAATGTTGCTTATATATTTCTCCAGATCCTTGCTGTTGTCTGGTATATAACACATTCTCATAATATGTCTGTGGTCTACGAAGGCACAACTTCCCTTTCAGCACTTCATCTAAAGCTATTGGACTATAACTTCCTTTTGACTTGTGCAGCTTTTCTTCATCGGTCCAATCTACCTTACCCTGTCCTGAATCTCGCAACTGCTTTTGTCTCCGGTACCTATCTTCCACTTGTTCTATGAATTTCTTCTCTGTGTCTGACAACAAACATGTCAGATTATGGCGATGAGCATAAGACGTATCCAATTCTTGAGTCGGAATAAAATACGTCCAAGTCTGTCTTCTGATTTGTAACAATCATACTTTACACTATACTGGCTCACAGAAATACAAATCACTACTTTGTGAGGCTAAAATTCACAGAGAATGATACCAATTCAATACTTGTGTCAACCACATATTTAGAATAAGTATACAAAAGAGGGTTCATACCGGGATGATTGCCTTTTTACATGCAAGAAAGTGGAATTTACTATTCCACTTTAGGTAACTAGGTATAGTTTTATTGTACAGTTGTTTTTACATTTAGTTTTTGCTCACTGGTGTGGAGGAATAACAACATGCAAGTGAAATGCATCTTGTTTGGTGGCGAGTGTGTGTTGTTTTTTTGAGGCAACAAACATATTTTTCTTCCCTGAGCTGGTCCAGGTATGGACCCTCCTTTGTATAGTTATTCTAAATATGTGGTTGACACAAGTATTGAATTGGTATCATTCTCTGTGAATTTTAGCCTCTCAAAGTAATGATTTGTATTTCTGTTTCTTTGCATGGGTCGTATGGGTCTCGGTATTCTCTGTTGGTGTTGTCGCATGAATTTTAGCTTTTAATTTTATGTGGGTGTTCTCATGGCCGGTCTCGATGATAAGTCTTTTTTGACGTGGAACTGCCCTTTTAAGTTTTGTGTTTTGAGAACATGTTCATTATTGTACACCTGGTGAAGGTTTGAATCAAGTGCACTTTGTGATTTATTGTGTACTAGCAATGTTTTGTTGTTTTAACAGCCCTGAGGAAGCCCGTGGGGGTGAAACGCGTTGGCTGTGTGGACCAAGAATAAAGAAGATTTTTCTACGAATACAAGTCTCCATAGAATATCTGTGTGATCAATGTGCATATTGTATGCTGTTTGATATGTGCCTCTCTGAGCCAGTATAGTGTATAGTTTGAGTTTAGGTCCTGTGGCAGTGGACCTACAGAGGTGGACAGGTCTTAGATTAATCTGTGTGAAAAACCTATAGTGATAGAAGAGCAAGTGCGGCTGTAATTGAGTTCCCTCGCTGCCATTAGCGTTTTTTGAATTAATAATCACACGTGTTCAACTGCTTATAAGCAGGTACTTCAGGAAGTACAGCATCATAATTCGAAAAGAAATACTCAAAATGATTTTGTCCTTAGAAAATGCTAAGTAGCAAACTACATGAAATTCCATAAGTCAATGGAAGGTGATGGTATCTATTACCCACATCTACAGAAGCAGGCAATTGCATACACACATAACAACCTTTCGCATCCATGGCCTCAATATACTAATACAACAACTTTGCATACGCATTAAGCTTGAAATTGCCTCTAGACAGATCTGCATGTAACCTAGGACTCTCCTCTAGCAGCAAGGCTCTTTCATCTCCTATTTTGACCTCTTTTTCGCTCCATGCCTGCTCATGTGGTACTAAATACAAAAATACAACTACCAGAATAATGAAGAGTACCACTCCTCCTATAAGTGTGCCTACAATGCACCTAACTCTAGGATTCGGATTTCCAGCCTCCATGGTCTCAGGACAATTTGCAGCTTCTCTTGTTCGGCAACAACCTTCACAGTCTCTTCTCTCCAACCTCAATTACTTGAATCAGTTCGAACCACACCTTAGAAAGCTGGAAGTCCCCTTTGAATTTCAGTTCCTTATTTACAGTTTACAACCCAAACCCTTCTCCTTCTATGGGATGCCCCTTAATTTCTTCTTCTTCCACTCGGACCTAGGTTGTCAAAGCAAGTTTATTTACAGAAAAGTCTTAGTCATCCATAATAAGATTTGTGCCAACCGCCTCTAGCACATATTACAAAAGTTCAAGACGAAGAACAATAGATTCATGAGATGATATTCCAGGACCAAACTTAGGAAAAAGCAGTCTACTCAAAATCAGATGACGAATTCTGCTCAAAATCGGTGGATTTGGGACTGTGATGGTCAGTACACCTTCAATTTCAAGTCCTGGTACCAACAACAGCACATCCAACTTGATATTAGGACTGGTACTGATCACTGTCACTGCCCTCACCCTCCCCGATCTCAGAACTCCTGGCATCAGTCACAAGGTAAGTCTACTCCGGCAAGGCACCCTCGTTCGTCTTGATCTCCTCAAACCTCCACGAGCTTGCCCTTCTTTGCCTTTGTCCGATTTAGATTCCTCAGACACAGGAGCAAGGTCTCTTTCAGAAACCAGTCTCAAGTTCAGTCACCTTTGTTGCTCTGGCCACTGTTCCTCTGCTCTGCTGGCTCTCGCACCTTCTCCTTGCTCACCCTGCTCACGACTTTCTTCAGCTGAGTTTTACTCTGGACCACTTTCACAGCAACTTCCCCTTTCGGAGTCAGTTTCGGAGTCGCTGCCGTTGCCACCCTCTTCAGCTTGATCTTGTGAGCAACCAGCTACTTCAGACACCCTCAGAGCATGGCTTGTTCCCTCCTGTGGACCTGCCACATCAGCTGGAATTTCATTCGGGAGAGGAGCTGTTTCTTTCAAGGGTGCTGAAACTCGATGGGTATAGGAAGCATAACCAAACTATGACGGTGATGGGTCTTTAGGTGTGCACCAGAGGTAAATTTCCACGCAAGTACAATAATGACATTTACGCCCACACTCAACCTTCACGAGGTACACCGTCCTGACCTCTATACACTACTTCAAAGCAAAACCCTCAATTGAAGGGAGTATGTTAGTCCAAAAACACAATTATTCATGCAGTTTCAAATGTTCATATTGTGTGTAATCAACACAAACGAAGATCAACTTCTATTTTTTTTCTTTTATTCTGATATATTCAGTCCAGTCAGCTTCCAGATGATATCACATAAATTTACATGAGAACCAAGATGAATAAATTAACAGCCAACGCGTTTCATCCCCAACTGGGACATCATCAGGGCTAGTGTGTCAATCTCCAGAGAATCAAATAACAGCTGTTTCTTCACTTCCCAAAAATATTTTCTCCTTTTCTTTAACAGTGCTCCCAGCAACTGAAATCCTTAAAACTTCCTTTAATACACAATTAGATAGAACAAGTCGTCCAGGTTATTCCTCAATCAATTGTCAATCGTGTTTTGTCCAAAAAAGAGAAGGCAATGTCCATCTAATACTAGTACAATGTCCTTGTGCCAAATCGATTCAATGACTACTCGTCCCTGTTTTTGGACCAATGATAAGTCTTGGGGGGGTGTGAATCAGTATTCCTTTCAAAGAAAATCCATAGCGTCCACGTCCACATCCAAGCACCCGGCTCCCGGTCCTGATAAATACGGACCGGGAGCCGGGTGCTTGGACTACAACGGAGTCTCTGATCAATATTCAGTGCTGTGCAAAGCATCTTTATGATTTTGCTATAAAAATGCGTTCCTCTGTCCGATTCCAAAGAGGTTGGAATCGCGAATTGAGGGACAAGTTCCCTCAACAACAGCTTAGCTACTGTAAGTGTGTCGCACCTTTAGGTCGGATATGCCTCCACCCACCTTTAAAACACACACACCACCACCAAGATGTACCTCAAGTGGTTGCACCTAGGCATCTCAATGAAGTCCAATTGCATTCTGTTGAAGGGCCCCCCTGACCTCCCAATGTGACTCATGGTAACTGCAGTCCTCTTTCCGACATTCATTTGTTGACACGCAACACATCTCTGACATACAGCTTCTGCCACCGCACGAAACCATGGGTTGTACCATGTCTGTTGGAACACTCGCACCATCGCATCTCTTCCTAAATGCACTGCACCATGAATCTGTCTTTCCATCGGACTCAGCAACTCATCCGGAAACACTGCTCTTCCATCACCAGACACCCAAATGTCCACATCCCCTTTCCCGCAGCCTGAATTGATCCACACATTCTTTTTGCGGTCTGACACCTGTTCTTGCAAACACTTGAGCTCATCCCAAGTATCTGCCATGGCCAACATCATGTTAAAATCGGTTCTTTCTTCACCCCCTACAACATGGTTCTCAATGAAGATATAACCTTGTTCGGCACAGAACCGTGCAACCTCGTCCACATAGCGGTTTCCGAGTGACACGAAATCTGTCCGTTTCCCATGAGCCGTGCACTTTACAACAGCGATTTCTTTAGGACGTTGTAAGGCCTCTAAAAGCAACCTCATGAACTCCCCATTGCGGATGGGCGATCCTGACGATGTCATGTAACCTCTCTGGGACCATAACTGTCCGAAGTCATGAACCACACCAAACCCATATTGGCTGTCAGTGTAGATGGTAATCCGAATCTGATCTGCTGCTATGCAAGCAAGAGTCAAAGCAATGATCTCAGCCACCTGAGCGGAGTATACTCCTTCCAGGCATGCAGCTTCAACTACTGTACCTTAAACATGAACCATCAGCAAAGAAAATTTCATCAGGGTCAACCAATGGTTCATCGACAATGTCAGGTCTCAGTTTGGTACAAAGTTCAATCACATCAAGACAATCGTGGTCCGCACAATCTTCATCCAGGGTGTTTGGCAACGGCATCAAGGTAGCAGGATTCAAAACAGAACACCTCTTAAGGGTCACATTCTCCACAGCAAGTACAACCTACTCATAGCATGTGAGCCTATTGTTCATCAGGTGCTGTGTCTTGGTCCTGGTCATCAGCAGTTCAACTGAATGTGGAACATGTACATCAAAGGGTGACCCATCACAATACTCTCACACCTTTCAATGCTGACACCTGTTGCAGCAATGGATTTGAGACCTCCGGGCAACGCTGAAGCTACTGGATCTAAAGTAGCTGAGAGGTAAGCAACTGCCCTACGGACACCTCCATGATCTTGTACTAGTACTGCTAAAGCACAACCCTCTCGTTCACAGCAGAATAGTGAAAAAGTCTTATTATAATCAGGCATTCCCAGTGCCGGAGCACGACAAAGATCCTCTCGCAACTCAAGGAAAGCCTTAATACATTTGTTGTCCCATGGTACCGGATCACTCACATCTTTGTGCGTAAGTGTCGGCAAAGGCTTTGCCTTCGAAGAAAAATTGGCAATTCATTGGCGACAGTAGCCAACCATCCCTAGGAACATTCTGACCTCTCTTTGAGTAGAAGGCGCCATCATACCCATGATTGCCTCTATCCTGTCAGATGATACCTTCCTCTTGCCTTTTTCTATCTGGTGACCCAAGTACTGCACCTCATTCGAACAGTACTGTAACTAGTTTGGCGACACCTTGTGTCCGTTCTCTGCCAAATGATTTAGTAAGGCAATGGTATCAATCCTGCATGCATCCTCAGTCTCTGACGTGACAAGGAAGTCGTTAATGTACTGTACGAGAACCGAATTCTTCGGCAGTACAAGACTCTCAAGATTCTTCTTCAAGATCTGATTGAAGATCGATGGACTCTCTGTGTACCCCTGAGGGATACGACACCATGTTAAGACACAGTTTTCCAGCTTAAAAGCAAAAAGAAATTGGCTCTCTTCATGCAAAGGGATTGAGAAGAAAGCCTGACACAGATCAATCACGGTAAACCATTCGGCTTGGCACGGAATCTGAAACAATATCACAGATGGATTCGGTACCACTGGACAACAGGGAACAACTATGTGTTTACCCGGCTCAGGTCCTGCACAATTCTGAACTTCCCCCTTGGTTTTTGCAATCCCATAATAGGCGTATTACATGGACTGCCCATTACTTCCTTCAGGATCCCTTGTTTAATCATGGACTCAATTACAGGTTGTATCCCTGCAATTGTTTCTGGAGTCAGATTATACTGAGGCGTTCTGGGGAATTCAGCATTCTGCTTGACCTAAATCTTAACTGGTTCAACTCCTTTGATCAATCCTATGTCCTCTCCAGTAAAGTCCCACACTTCCTGCAAGACTGAATCTCTCAAGTCTAGTGGAAGCTCCTCCACCGTCAAAACAGGATACATCTCTATGCAAACATGCTGATTTGCGACCTTAAAGGTAGCATCATCATCATTTATTTGCAGTTCCACTCCTTTGGGGGTACAATAGATGGTACAATTAAGTTTACATGGGAGATCTCTCCCTAGTAAACAAACAGGACTCGGGTTGCACACCACAAACTGGTGTTTGTCACAAAACTATCCTATTTTCACAGGAATCGGTTCTGTCAAAGGATTCGTCATCTTCCTATTTGCAGCACCTACAACTTGGATTGTCTGTCCCGAGAGGGGTCGGTTGGGGACTACTCCAGATCTCACAGTAGAACGGGTAGCACCAGTATCAACCAGAAAGGTGGTGGGGTGACCATCAACATCCGCTTCCACAAATGGTCCCCTCTGGTCTACCTCCAAGACTGCCCCAAGAGTGCAGTCTTCCTCCCCTCTCAGGCACCGTCATGCCAATGGGTCTAAGTAACAACCATCAATCTCATCAAAAAGAGGCATCTGCTGGTATATCCGAGTCCCTGACAGGATCCTCGGTTCCTGGGGAACCTGTACTCGCAGAGCCGAAGTCCCCCCTTTCACAGTTTTGGGCTTTGACACAGTGGTTTTCACCTGTGGCACCTGTACCTGTTCTACCTTTTTCCTCCTGCTCAACCTGATTTGCAGGATTCAAGGGACACTCGCGTCTCCAGTATCCAATCTGATGACACTGGTGGCAGGCAGTAGGCTATTTCAACAGGGCTAGATCTACTCTTGGCTTGGAATCCTCTACATTTCCCTTCATCTTGTTCTGACCATTCTGTCCTTCCCAGCGTCCCTCCTCCAGACTGCACCTGACCTTTATCAGCCACCTGCATCTGGACCAATATCAACTTGTCGTTAAACTTTTTATTTTTCGAGTCTATTTCATCGCTACAATACCTAGCATACCTCATAATTTCGTCCAGCGGCTTGCTCTGCCAACAAATCAAATGCTGCTGGATCATAAGGCAGATATCAGGTCTTAATCCCTGGACAAACTTGGAAACAAGCTGTCCCATGTCCTTCGGATCCATTACATTCAACCCACTGATCTGCTTAAAGACTTGCAACAGTCTTTCGTAATATTCATGCACTGTCTCCTTCAGTTCCTGACACGTCCGATCTATCTTCACCCAGTCAACATCCTGTAGAGATACCTTAGACTTTAGTCATGTGATCGCCTGTTCATATTTCCTCATGACCAAAGGCGATGGCTTGTTTGTGACAACATCACGGTCTGGTTCAGCAGTAGGCCACTCAATCACAACCTTACATGCAACCCACATGTTCTCCTGGAACTATAATGTCGAATAAGGTATTCAAGTCGATCCACAACACTTTAGAATTCTTAACAAACCTTTCAACCTGCTGGTACCATTCAACTGGGTTCTCTCTTAACTTTGGAAAATCGTTTGTGAATGCTGCCAAATCTCCTCGACTCCAAGGCACATGCACGTATCCTCCACTGGCCACTTCCCGTAAAGGGTATGTCCCAACTCCTGACATTCCCTCTCCTAGATTGGGTGTCTCTACCACACTCCTTCTGACACTCTTTTTCTTTGACCACAGTTCTTCCCATTTGTCGAGCCTGCTCCAGGCTTGTGTTCCTATGATCAGCTCTCTAATGTGAGTCTTTAAGCCAATTACCCTCTTCTCTTCCAGGTCTTGATCAGTGTATTGCAACCTATGAGTTCCCTGCAACATTTTTGTCCTGGACAGGTCCACATCATATTTATTTGCCAATTCAGTCAGTTTCCCATGTGTCGACCTCGGTTTGTGAGTCCCATCCTTCGCTACAAACAGCAACTCATCTGGCTCATAAAGCTCCACTCTCTCTAAGGGTAAATTTCCCTCAATTATCTCGTCCACTTTTGCTTTGAGTCTCATTACGTCCAGCCTTTTCGCTTTTGCGGCTGCTGACAGGGTACTTCTGCTAGCTACACCACTCGATTCCCTGCAAGTGCTGTCCTGTTCTCGGCACCTATTATCTTTGGGTGTTTCTCTAAAACTCATCCTGTTCTCCGCCCTCTCATGGTCCCAATCCTTTCTTGGCCCCTCGCTTTGAGCCCCTTTGACAGTCTCCCATGTCCTTAAGCCTGGCCTCAGCTCACCAAGAGATTTTGGCCTCGGCCCCCACAGATCCATCAGTCCTCTAGACGAATCTGCAGTAGCCGGCAACAGAGTACTTGATTCCACAGGCCTTGGCATTTGGCTTAACCCACCTACTACACTGCTCCTTACATCGCTGATGCTCCCTTCCATTCCCATCTGTGATGGAGTTATATTTCTTAACGGCTCTGGATTGTACACTGACTCTATAGGACCAATGGTAACCGGTACCTTAAGGGCATCCGGCAACCTCTATGGACTAATACTTCCTACGTTCTGCATCTCCCCTGCTGAGTGCTTTCCCACTACTTCCACACTGGGCGGAACTTGTTGCTCTCCAACTCCTTCTATTGGGGCTAACTTCTCCCCTTCTGACTCTGGATTGTATGGAGGTGGTCTCTCAAATAACATCCTTTCTAAAAAGCTATCATCCGTGTCACTGTCGTCTTCTTCATCATTCCTTTTCTGGCTGCCCCCTGTCTTTACTAACAGCGGATACAACCTGTCCCCCTCAATAGTCTGTACTCTCCATATTTTTGCCAATGCATCCCACCTCGCATCCTGGAATGCTCTGGCTGACTGTTTCACTCTTTCCTGTCTCCTGTCCCTGTTTCTCTCGTGTGCTGCCCTAATCCACACATTCAATGCCTCAAACTGGCAACGGACGCAAAGAAGCCATAATCGACTTCAACTGATATAACACTTCCCATCTGAAAGTTTCTTATCTGGGGAAAGTCAGCTCTTCATTTCCATCAGTCATCTTAGCCCAATTCTCAAGCCACAATATTGTATGCAACCTTACATTCGTAGCCGTAGCCATATAATGAGCTGGAGTATCCTCGGGTGGAGCCTCTTCCTCCTCCCCCCCCGAGGTTCTAATCTCTTTTCTCTTTTGAACATTTCTCTAAACACTTTAAAACATTTCATGATGAAAACTAACTTCTCTCTCCGTTCGCAGTATTCCTCTATTTCCTGATGACAATCCACTAATCCCAGCGTGGCTTCACACCAACCGCCCTATCCTAGTGCGACCCCTTCTGATGTCACTCACCTACGTTTTGCAGCAGTTCCCCTCCTTTACAATTCAGTTCTCACTCACGCATACGTCCCATTCACACACTGAAATGATCACTTACGACCAATCACTTCGCTGACTGTACGTCCACAGTCTGACTGTACATCCATAGTCGCATGGGCGAATTTTGCGAATTTGCGATCCGCGAATTTGCGAATTCGCAATTCGCAAAATTCGCGAATTTGTGCGAATTTGCCCAAAAAAAAAATTCGCCGGGGCTTGGCGTGTTTGCGGGGCGCTTTGCGTGTTCGCTGTTTTTTTTTTTTGCAAGACCGCGATGCGCCCTCTGGTTCATGACTCCCACCCTCTCGTTTTTTGTGCCCTTCTGCCCTCTGCCCCACTTGTTTTTGTGCCATTTTGCCCTCTGCCCCACTCGTTGTGCCCTTGTGCCCCTTGCCCCACTCGTTGTTGTGCCCTTCTGCCACTTGCCACACTCTGTTCTGAACTTTTGACCTTCTGCCCTCTGCCCCACTCTGTGACCTTCTGCCCTCTGCCCCACTCCTGTTTCATTTTAGAATGGCGCCGGCAAGCTGCCAGCGCCATTCTAAAATAGTTACTAAGTTAGCTTCATCAGGAAGCACTAATAGATAAAATAAAGCAGGTGCTCGAGCACCTGCATTTTATCTATTAGTGCTTCCTGTTGAAGCTAACTTAGTAACTATTTTAGAATGGCGCTGGCAGCTTGCCGGCGCCATTCTAAAATAGTTACAAGCTTGAAGCTTGAACTTTTGCCCCCCGGATCGCGAATTTGCCGAAAATCCGCAAAACCTGCGAGCGGAATGGATTTTGCGCCCATGCTTAGTAATTGTCACCGAACTGGCAACTGTCTGTCCACAAAGCGACCAGACAATCACCTCAACTGATAGGTTACAAACACTCAGGAACCCATGACCAGCGTCAGTTACTCATGCACTCACACACTCACACACTCGTTCCCCCATCTCGGTCCAGCGGGCGATCGACGGTACCTCACGATCCCCTTAACAATGGTCGACAATTACTCTGGGTGTACGGTACACATGACCCACTTAAGCTACTCCTTGAGCCTAAGATTTTCCCGGGCTGCGCGCGCTCACAGCCTGATCCAGTTTCATACAACAGGCATTCCAACTCCGGAAGGCATCACAATACAACACAAACACAGCAATCTAACAACAGAAAACCCTATTCATACTCACTCTCCCCCGCACTGCTGCTGCCTTTGCCGCACAGTCACTCTCCGTCACTTTCCATGAAACCCCGTCTTCCGCCGACAATCCAATGGACAATCATCACCTAATTTCTATGGGCCTTGGAAATTCTTATCCTAATCTAGATCTCCCCTCAATCTAGAGACAACTATCCTACTCTGCTACCAACTGAAGGGGCTGGGATTCTTATATAGATTTTTACCTTATCAATTCTCTAGAATCCCAAGACAGGTCGACTGGAACTTTTTGTCTGCTAAGAAGTATAGAGGGGAGGTTTCCAAACTCGTAATTAAACAGCTTTGTAAATCAACAATCAAATCCAATTTAAAGAACCACTGACTACGAACTTAAGTTAAGAATTTATTACAAAGTCAAAAATAACTGGACATACAAACACCTCAGCAAGAGGTTCAAAAAATAAACGGGCACTAATACAAACATAATCCTGCGAAGGAGTCTCAGACGACTCACAATGAAAAGCAAAGTCAATTCTAGGAACATCAGGCATCCAATTACCGTCCCTATTTGAAGTCTGGATAGCATTTACAAAGGGAAAGAAAAGATTAATCTGTCCCTACATTAACTCTAAGGTGACATCCCTACTTAGCAATTCCCTTCAGGCAAGAGTAAAGGTGTTAGCCGTGAAGACTCCCTAAGAGGTGCATTCATGTTTCTCAAATAAGTAGTCTAAACTACTGAGCTCATTCTAAGATGCTCCTTCCTATACCCCACTCTGCCCTAAGTTCCATTAGTGCTGTCTAAGTTGCCTACATCCTGCTGTAGCAACCTTATGACAAAATCTGCTCTCCACCCTCGGGGTCTGTCCCTAATAGAAAACTCCCAAATCGTAGACACGCCCAAGGCACACCCCTCTGGGTAGGTGTTGGTGTTCGGATTTTTCCAGCATGGCATCCTTCCATCCAGCATCCGTTAGGGTGTCCTTGGATCCCAGGCACCTTCCCCGCTAAATGTTGCAGATGGACATTCCTCTAGCACCTTCTCGTTCTTACTCCTACTGGCCTAACTTCCAAACAATGGATCTTTCTACCTAACGAGCTCCGTGGCGTTGGACCTGCAACTGAAATACGTGAGAAGCAACCTTGTGCACATCCAAAGTTACAATTCAATATTTGCCGAGAACAGCACTCTTCCCAACAAGCAGCTATTTCACAATAATAACCAATGCTAACTAAAGAAATTACAGTTAGGCTCTACTGCCTTTTCTTCATGTCCCAGGCCTTTACGCATTTAAATGCATTTCTAAATGATTCTTCATTATAAGCAATGCACTCTATTCCATTACAAAGACAACATTACATTTCATCTTTAAACATAAGTTCTTTTCCACATTAAAGCATCACATTCTAGCTCCTACACGTGCAACTCATAATATGGCACGTTTATTAATCCTACAATACACACATTTAGTATCATTTCTACATCATCACGCTCCTGTTAAGTCTCTACATTAATCTGAAATGTTATGAATACATCGTTCACACATTGCACTAATTCCCAACTTACTGTTATATCTCTAAAAGCAAACGTTAGTATACCCTCTAAATATGTGGGTGCTGACTACGGGAGATATGATGCCCCCTACAATTTCCCAAAGCAACATGACACTCTTTCAATTATATCAAATTTACCCGAAACAGACACTCCTGTTTTGGGAAGGAACACATAGGCATGGAAATATGATGCAAGTAATGGAACAGTGCTGCTCTCCTTGAAACCAGCTTCATAACATGGCCTGTCAGTTTTTAAGCAGTAGCAGCTGGTGTGAGGGAAAAGTAGTGAGGCAGCTCAGGGGTCAATAATAAAAAATAAAAAAAATTAAAAAAATGTAACTAACGCTCTCCACTCTTCTGCTGTGCACAGGCTGAGGCTTCGAGTCTTCCCTACAGTCAATGCAGATGCTACTTTCATGCTGGTAATACTCATGAGAGTAGCGTCTGGATTGGGCGAGCGGGCTGGTTTTGCGCTCCATTGCTGACTAGCAGCCTGTGCCTGCTGTTGTTCTCCACCCAGCAGCACATCTGGGTTGGAGGGATGTATGACATTACAATGCATGCTTTTACATCGCATGCTTTTACAACGCTGTTTTTACAACGCATACCATTACAACGCATAGTGCTTTGGGGCGCTGGATAGTGAATAGTTTAATTTACTATTCCAACTACAGTCCCCGTGGATAGTAGGGAAGGTGTTGGACAGTAAATTAAACCTATTCCCTATCCTAGAGTGCCCCCCAGCGCAATGCGTTGTAATGGTTTGCGTTGTAAAAGTTGCGTCGTAAAGGCACTGCGTGGTAAAAGTTGCGTTGTAAAGGATGTTTCCCGGGTTGGAGAGATGTCAGTGTGTGCATTGCTGTTTGGCCGTCCTAAGATGGCAGGTCAAACTGATAAGCGCACTGACAGCAGTGCCCACCTCTCCTGCACCATTCTTCATATGGCCCCACCTCCAGTACTTGGCTTCTGAAAAAAAAAATGATAATAAAACTGTTATTATTATTTTATTTTTCGTTTGCTTCTGCAGGCAGGGGGACAGCGCTCCTCTGCCATAACAGAGGGGCCGCCACTGTACTTTAGTTTAGTGCAAAATTAATCTGATTTGTTTGGCCTGAAGCTAAACATAGAGGGGGAATAGGAGTGCTCTAGGGTCCAGAATACAGACCGTATAGCATACTATGCAATACAAAAAGTATGCTGTTCCTGGGTGGAAGGAAGGACAGGAGGACCTAGGTGAAGGAAATTAAGGCAACAGATCAGCGGATCTGATTTCCCAGAATCAAGAGCGCTCACACACCTGTGTGGGTGTCCAGACTCTTTTTGTATTACATTGTTTGACCTGAAGACAAAGCTTAAGACCTTACTTATAGTTTGGTGGAGAGGGTACTCTGTGGCAAACATGACAGAGTACCTGACTGTCAAGCTCACGGTCTGCCTGCCTCATTTAGAAACTGGTGAACCCTAACTTTTCTGTCGATGGAGCCTTCATTGGCTCAGTTGAAGCTCTGTTGGAGCTTCCTCCGGCGCATGGTTGCATGGTTACATAGGGGACTGCTGGGTCTGGGGTCATCTCTAAATTTAACAGATGGCTTACCGTCTGGATGGCAGAATCAATGCTCACTACACTGTCTGTCAAAATCTTAATCATGCCCTTAGTTCCTACATCACCCATGTCATGTGTGACACCTCCCAGTGCTTGCTATTGTCCTAAACCACTTTGCATTCTAAAAGCAAATAACATTGTAAAAAAAGAGTAGGCTGAGCTGGAGAAAGATGAATAGTTGTTCCTCAGCATACAAGACAACATGCTTGCTCTTCAATGCTTGTGACTCAATAGAAACCGAAAGTCAGAATGCTGGTCTTTCTGCAGCTTGCCCTTTAACTTGAAAAGAAAGCCAGCAGCTGGGAACTTTTAATGACGTTTTCTGAATAAAAGAATATCAAGACCATCGCACGTTTTGGAACGCTTTATATAAACATACAAAAAACTTTTGTGTTTGTTTGTGACTGACTGTATGTTCAGGTCTAATGTAGCCATATTTGTAATTTGATGATACAACGAGAGGTTTGCTGTTCTAACCCCAAAAAAATCTTTGAGCATATTAGATGTACACTCTGTGTACAACTAACGCCACTGGGTAGTTGGTGTATTGAGGGTAAATTGAGCACCCTAAGTTAGACTTTGTGAAGCAATTGTTGACACTACACGTATACATAGTTATCTCAGGAATGTGCGGACGTTTCTCTTTTTAGGGAACACTACTATCCAAGTCGTTCTGGCATAAAGAAAGCCAGCAGCGGCTGATAGTGGAGGAGGTGGAGCCCTCACTAAGCTCCTTCCTTCTACTTGTCAGCCAGCTCCTGGACGTTTGCTTGAAAGGAGTTCTGATGACCCTGCCCTGAGCCACAGCAATAAACGTTCAAATGGAAACCTATTCATCACTGCTGAACCTAGCCTCACCCATCACTGTGATGTCACTGCCCTGGCTTGTGCCTCCAGGGCGAGGGCTTTCTCGACCAGGACATGAGCAGGGCTCTCTTTTCCTACCACCAATGCCTCTCAAAAACTAAAACAATCCAGCCTGAAACATCTCAAGCATCTGGTTGCTCATTGTGCTCAAATTTCCTATTTCTCCCCCTTCATGATGGAAGGGCAACTCCCAGTACACTCTTGAGCACCAATTGCCTATGGTAAAAACTTTACCTTCTGACTTTAAGGGAGAAAATTCTTCTTAACGAGGTCATCAGCGAGTCAATGTCAGCAGGCTGAAGCGCAGGACCTTGGTGGGAGCTTCAGCATTGGTGGGAAGTTTAAAGCTTTCCACATCAAAGACAGGGAACCTTCGGCGGGGTGGGGGGGTTACGAGGATCAGGCCAAGGAAGGAATGAGCTTTGACGACGTGCTTCTTTGCATTGGTACCAGTGCAGTTCTCTATGTTCAGACTTAAAACCTTATTTGGAAGTAAGTCACAGCAAGTTAAGTCCCTCCAGTAGCTCAACTTGGCAGATGGTTCTTGTGTTGTAGCCTTTGGAGTTAAGCATGAGGATTATATGTTGACACTTATCCAAGAGCTTCAAGGCCTTAGGGACACCATTTGGGGTCAGGACTCACTCCAGAAGAAGCAAACAGCACTGTTCAGGGCTGGTCTAGTTGGAGCTAATCAGATGGGCACTTCAGGAAAGTGGGCATCTTCAGTGTTCCTGTAGCCAACTGACACTTGGAGTCCAGGTCTCAGTCGAGGGTACAAGTAGGAGCAGGTCTAACACTTGGGGTCTCACACCACAGGTTATACAACAGTTGCAGTCCTTCTTCTGCCTTCCACCGGTCCAGAGGTGTTCTAAAGAAGGTATCCAGGAGCAGCACTTGTATGTCTGGAATTAGCTTGTGGGTAGGGGAAACTCTATGTCCAATAGGGAAAAAGCTCCCATGGGCAACCCTACCCACTTTGACTTCATTTCCTGGGGGTTGGCCCTACACAATCCCACAGAGTCCTGCTTTGACAAAATCCCATATAGAATATTTTCTTTCCCTGGTCAGAGCTCTGGGCACATCCCAGAGGTGTGTCTAGGGAACTGAGGAACCTGCACTGCAAACCAGTTCAGGAACTGCCCCCCCCCCCTACTGGGATTAGTGTGACTCTGGCTGCTTGAAAATTTGCAGGGTCAGACATAAATATAAGTATATAAGTTACATCTGTCTGTGGCAAGGGGTGCCCATTTGAAGCTTGTGATGTTGGGGGGCACATCCACAAGAGACCGTCCTGTCAGGAAGTCACACTTCCTTTCAGCCAAGACCCTTTGTTTCCTTTCCTGTGAGTTATTCACACCTCTCAGCCAGCAGGCTGACAGGTGACAGTTGGATATTAACTCTGAAAAGGCTACTAGAGGCTTTCAGCTTTCTAAAAGTAGCATTTTCAGTATAGTAATTTAAAATTGGACTTGATCACCAGATTGGCTTTTAAATTCCTGCCATTTGAGTCTTAGAACCATGGTTCTAGCTATTACCAAATTGAAGTTTTGCAGTAGTAGGTGTTTTATTGTAACCACCTAGGGCCAGATGTAGGTAGCCAAATACCGGTCGGTAATGGCTGAAATTACCGAATTTCGGCCGTTACCGACCGGTATTTGGACATTGAGATGTAGGGCTCCCTAAAACTACAGAATCGGTAAATTTTCCGATTCGGTAGATTTACCGAATCGGTAAACCTTCCGATTCGGTAGATTTACCGAATCGGTAAATTTTCCGAATCGGTACATTTTCCGAATCGGAAAATAAGAAATGGAAAAATAAGACTCTTGAGATGTAGGTGACCCCTAAAATACCCAATTTGCTTCAAATTCGGTATTTAAGAGTCGGTATTTAGCATGGATTGAAAGCAGGTGGTAACCAGGTGCAGGCTATAAAATAGGGCCCCAAAATGCAACAGTGTAACCAGAATCGCGGCATTCTACATCATAGCAAGGCGGCTACGGCTACAGGCAGCAGGAGAGAGGGAATGGAGAAGGGAGGAGCAGGTCTACAGGCAGAGGATCACACTCTTCCAACTGATTGAGCCAGAGATACTGCAAAGGTACAGACTGCACCCCCAAACCATCCTGGACCTGATCAGGGACCTGCACCCACTCCTGGAGCACCCAACACCAAGGGCGCCATCCCACCCATGTGCAGGTGCTCTGTAGCATACGCCTGCTTGCATCTGGGAGTAACCAGAGTGTTGTTGCTGCGGTAGGTGGGGTATCCCAGAGCTGCCTGTCCCGTTTCTTCAGGAAGTTACTGGATGCCATAATGCAAAGAATGGAGCATTACATCCGCTTCCCGGACACTGATGCGGACCTGTTTAGGACCAAGACTGACTTTTACCTAATGGCACATTTCCCACACGTGATTGGCTGCATTGATGTCACCCACATCCCAATATGCCCACCTGCTGCCACTGAGTACATTTACAGGAACAGGAAGTCATCCCACTCAATAAATGTACAAGTAATCTCCGATGCCAAGTACCTGATCACGGACATAGTGGCCAGGTACCCAGGAAGCACCAACGACTCCTACATCTTCCAAAACAGTGGAATCTACACCCGCCTGACAGCAGGGGAATTTGGCGAAGGATATCTGCTAGGTAAATTACTGTGTGACACTCCCTTGATAGATAATGCAGACATATGTTTATGTGTGCCTGTGAGTAATGGTTTTCTCATTTCACATTAGGGGATAGTTCATATGCCCTCCGTTCCTTCGTCCTGACACCCTACCTCAACCCCACGACCCCCAGCAAGAGACGATACAATGTGGCACATAAATCAACCCGGAATATCGTGGAGCGCACCTTTGGCCTTCTGAAGAGCAGGTTCCGCTGCCTCCACAATAGTGGAGGGGCACGGCAGTACTCACCAGTCATATGCTGTAAGATCATTGCAACTTGTGCAATGTTGCACAACCTCCCTACTAAGAAGGGCACCGAGGTGGAATTGAACGACTATGAAGACCATGACGATGACCAGGCACTACCTGCAGCCAACACAGTAGGAGTACCAACACCGACAGACCGCAGACAGAGACGGGCAGAGATCACACACAACTACTTTTGAGTAAGTAGAGAGACACAGCAAGGGTTTAAATGCAATAAACGTAGTTTAATTGGCACTACGGTAAATGTCTGAAGACACATTTGTTAGATCCTAAGTGTGCCTAGCACAACTGGGCGGACAGGGGTTACCTCACCCTCACATCTACACTCGAATTTGGCAGCCTTACTGCCTGCGCCCATGCACTGCACTGGTGATGCCTGTTGTTGGGTTTGATCATTGTCTGCTGTGCCAGCGCCTGTACTCTGGCGTCTGCTGCCCCTCCGAATTTCCGGTATTGGGGTGCTGCTCCTGCTACTGGTGTTGTCTGCGTCCCCTAAACCTTCACCTCCTGTGGTGGCTGACTGGTTAGTCAGCAACACGTCCATTGTTGTAGTGACTCTCCACATCCCCCTTGTGAGATCTGTGCAGCAGTGCACCAGCCCCTCCTGCATTGCAACAGAACGGCGACACAGCAGTGAAGTCGCTGTTGCAAGACGGTGCATGCCCCTTGTCTGCTATTGCATGCACTGCCTCTCCCTGCGCCTTTGTGCGCGGTCCTCATGGAGTTCGTCACAAAGTGACATCACACACTGGAACATGTCCCTGACCCCATTGGCCATGTCCCTCATGCTGTCCGCCATTGATGTAATCCCCTGGTTCATGGTGTCAAAGTTTTTGTTCATATGGCGCATTTGTCTGTGCACTGCACTAATTGCTTTTTCCTGCAGGCGCTGCACCTTGACCATTGTTGTCTCGAGGCCATGGAAGACACCATCATCATGCCCATTCAAGCTTGCCTCCCGGACCCTACGGCGTCTTGTGCCTCCGGATACAGTGACAGGAGTGGACAGAAGACCATCTGTATTTTCTGCCATTGACTTTATTGGGATCTCACCCTCCCTTTCCTCATCAGAGGATGTTTGTAAGATTCTTAGCGGGGGAACGTCATGCCTCCTGGGCCTGCAGATTTCTGACACCTCTGACTCTGCTGGTGTGGCAAGTTGTTGTGGCTCATGTTGTGGTGAGTCAAGGAGCAGAGGAGATGATGGCAGTTGCATAGTGGCTGCCTCTGGTGTGGCAGCTGCTTGTGTGCAGGGTGCTGGAGGTGTTGCAGTGCTGGGCCCTGCATCCCTGGCTTCTTCCTCACTCCTCTCCCTTTGGGGTGGCCTCTTCTCCCTCTCCTGCATTGTCTTGCGCGAAGTCTCTCCTGAGGACAGATATGGACAGTGTCTTAGTGGTGCTTTCACCGTGTATTTCTATAATAAATCACATATCATTTGCACTATTTCCTGGTCCTCCACTGTCTCTAATTGTATTGTGTGGCATGCCTGACATTCTTTCATGTTGCCTGCTCTGATGTGAATTCTTATGACTACCACTCCCATAATGCATTGCAGGTGGATACAGAAGCCTGTACTGGAGTTCCTCAACACACAGCCACATTGGGGGAGGGAGACAGGCAAGGGGTGATGAATGATGGACATGTCCCTTACCTTTCTTTGATGCAGCTCGGGCTGAGCTGTCTGCATCATCAATTCCTACAACGCTCTCTGGCTCCAGTGTGGACTCCACAAGCTCTTCCAGATCCGTGAGAGCAGGTGCCCTGTTCTTTCCTCCACCTGTAGCATTGGCCTCTTTCCTTCTTGCCGCCAATTTCTTTTTGGTAATGATCCTCAGATCATACCATCTCTTCTTCAGATCGTCCACTTCCCTGGTTGTCACTCCAATTGCGTTCACTTTGGACTGGATTCCCAGCCAGGTGTTCCTCTTCCCAGCCTCTGCTACCTGCAGAGACTGCTTTCCAAAAATCTTGGAGTAGTGCTTTACCACCTCCTCCACCAGCACCTGAAGTTCACCTGTGCTGAACTTCATCTTCCTCTTCCTCTCTGCACCTTCCCTCTGGGAGTCTTGGGAATCCATTTGTAACTCCTGCACAGCTCAGCTTCACAACAGCCTGTCAGTGTGTAACTGCTCTCCTGGGTGATCAGTTACTCTGCACCTGCATGGGTGTGGCCACTTCCTGGTTGGTTGGGTGGGGTGGATGCACAGGTTTGGTTGATTGCTCTGTTGGTTGGCTGAGGGGTGGGGTGGAGGCACGTGATTGGTTGGTAGCTCAACTGCTTGCTTTTTTGTATCCCCGAGTCGGTATTTACCGAATTGGTATTTACCGATTCGGTAAATACCAATTCGGTAAATCCCTTTCATTCCTATGGGCATCCAGGCCCATAGGAATGAATGGGATTTGCCGAATCGGTATTTGCCGATTCGGTAAATACCGATTCGGTAAATACCGACTCAGGCATTCTGATTTTTACCGAATCGGTATTTTTTACCGATTTTTTTCCTACATCTCATTTCCCTTTTCTAAAATAACGAATCGGTAAAATTCGGTATTTTAGAATCGGTAAACATGAGTTACCTACATCTGGCCCCTAGTGTTTTGGTATGGGAGGCCAGCCTTGCCACAGTGAAAAACTACTTTGGAGATTTTTCACTGCCAGGATATGGAAAACGTAACTACACTTGTCCTAATCTTTAAATACCATGCACTTTAACCTATTGGCATTTAGAGCCTGCCTTAGGGGTGAATTGTAAGCATGAAAAAGACAGGGTTAAGCATGTCAAAAGATTTGTTTTGCCACATTGAAATAGCAGTTTTAAAATGCACCCTCAGGCTGCAGGGGCAAGCCTGAAGACATGGTTTGCATTGTCACTCTAGTGGTAGGGCAATATGTCCACTAGTGAAATTTAACTTACAGGCCTTCAGAGTACCATATACAAATGACTTCTAGATAAATTAAATAAGGCAATTAGGGATTAGCCAATTCTACATTTTTAGGTGTCTGAGCACATACACTGGGTACGTGAGGGCAGTGCCCCAGTGTTCAGAGCTCAGACGCCAGCAATAAAAACTAGCAAAAAGTGGGGAGGTGACGACGTAAAATTTCATTTTCTTACACCAGCATTCCAGAGAAGCTGCTCTGAAAGTCTTCTGTGTGCAAAGCCTGTTTCCTACATTCTCCATACCCGTCTCTGTTCGCCTTCCCCCTATGTTCAGCCATGCCCCTTCTGAGCCCCCAGAATCCGTCAAGATAAAAGTTTAGCTACAGAGCGAGGATTTGTCTCAACTTCAGCCAAGACACCGGCATCCGTTTTGTCAGCAAGGAGAATATTCTACAATTTTTTATTTCATTTCACACTCTCGTATAGTTCACTGTCTGCCCTTTTATATTAAAAAGTCAACTGTTCGAATTCTCAACGGTTTTAAATATCCTTGTAGTATAGTAAGACATCACCTGTTTCCAGACAGATCATTTCCCCAAACACGCAACATCCTTTTCTAACTTTAGTGTTTTTAGGGCTCGCAAGCGAAGCGAGCAAAAAGCCCTACTACTAGGGTTTCCAAAATGGACCTTGAAATTCCACACAGCTCGTGCATGTGCATTTCAAGGTCCATTTTGATTGGGCTTTGCATGCGTGCTGTTTTATAACAGAACACGCAATAGGCCATAGGCGGTCGCGTAGCTCCGCCTATGGCCTATTGGTGTCTGTTACGCGCACCAAAGCCAATATGTCTTCATTTATGGCGGCCAGACACGGCCGCCATAATTGAAGACATATGCTCGCAGTGGTGCACGCACGGCACCACTCACGAGCTTCTTCTTTTTTTGGGATCCATTTCAGCAACTAAACGCTGACGTCTTGTTTTAGTCTTCTTTCCTGCCAATGTCTCCCGGACCGTGCAGTAATATTCCAAAGCGTGGGGGGCAGATGTCTCTCTTGTCCCGCGCAAAAGTTTCTTTCCTTGAAACTGACAAATCTCTTTAGTGCCTGCGGAATGAAACGATCTTGAAATATAAGCCATGTAATGTATAAAATGATAAGGATTTCGATGAACAACTTTGAAGTACCTTAAGATCTACTCTTCCTCCAGTAGCTGAAAAGGATTCTAAACATAAAAAAACTTAAGAAAGCAGGGATGGTGCGGGTGAGATAAGAAGGTGTGTGTGAGGGTGGGAGAAAGGCACAAGCGGAATCTAGACTGGGAAGCCCTGGTATTAATCAACCCTGGTATTGGACAGCACCGGATGGTGGGTACCCGAGAGGTAGAGCTCGCGCACTTCCAGATCAAACACTGCGGTTATTACAAATGCCACCTGGTTGTGCCTCACGAACCCTCCCACCCTCCTGGGAGGCACACGGCCACAGACCATGAGGGCTGTAGTTTAGGTCTGGCCTCACAATCGGTAAGCTTCTCACTTACATTGTGCCTTGTTCACAACATACATCGCGGGCTGCGGGCATTACAATTGCCACTGCAGGCCTGTCAGGGATGGCATTTTGCAGGATCACGTCTACTTGTAAGGAAAGGCTGGGGGGAGGGGGAGGTACGCATTCTTAATTTGCTACTTTCAGGCCTGGTGTTTCCGAGCAACTGGGCTACTATAATCAAAGCAACCTTTTCCTACTTTTAAATCTACTCATTTGCAACAGTAGATACAGTACCACTAACATTTTAAGTAGAATAAAAACACACACACGTTGAACATCTCCCATGTTTCGAGTCTGTCTGAGCCTGTTCTGGGTTTCTAATATCAAGAACCTTGGGAGGAGTCTCATTAGGGCACTTCAAGAACCAGAATGCTTTGGGTTACATAAAAATATGCTTGCATATAGTTCTCATCCTCATGACATTGGGTTCGTCGATCGCTAGGACATGCCACGATTAAACTGGTTCAGGAGACTAAAGGGATGCGTTTACAGGGAACCAAAAAACACGAAATTACGTACGTTTTTCTATTCTTTTAAATAGAACAGCATCCTTGCCAAAACCAGCCCTCAAATACGAGGATTATAAAACAAATGTGGCGTAATTTACTGATCGATATTATCATGCGGACTTTAAGAGTTTCGTTTTCGTGCCCCCAGGTAACACGCAAGGTAGAGAGATGCGTGGCGCACAGCAGGCCATGAATTGTCTGTCACTGGTGACAGTATTTCCGACAATATCGTACATACACCTTAGACTGAAAGCCACTGCGGATTGTCCCCTGCGAGAAACAAGTGATATACTTGTCAGCAGCTAGCGCCAAGCCTACAGAACTATCAGAGCAGCTGTAGTGCCGCCACACCCCTCCCCCCCAGCAACCATCGGCTCAAACTAGAGGCCCCACTTACAACCACCACCTCAAATTAAGCCCTATACCAGACCGATCCCTGCAAGAGAGACAAAAAAATACGGCTGTACCAACCCACTTCCTTGAAAAATAAGGCTTGGTGAGAGAAAGGAACAAATCAATGATGAAAAATCACAAACCGGTCCTGCGTCTGTACACGACAGAGAACAGCCAAAAGTGTTTTCGTTTTAGCAAAAAACTTGCATTACCAGACAGATGACTCAGTCCGACCTCAACAGCCAGTGACAAATAAAAGCGCCAATTGCAGACACAACTCTGGCCCGCCAAAGTGGCATTAATAGGCCGAGAGCGACTGCAGCTGAGACAAATTAACCTCTTCCCGCCACTAGTGAGAGCCTTCCTAGGACCCGCCACCCAGTGAGAGCCTTCCTAAGACCCGCCCCTCCTGTCACTCAGTGAGAGCCTTCCTAAGACCCGCGCCTCCTGTCACTCAGTGAGAACCTTCCTAAGACCAGCCCCCTCACCTGTTCCCTCTCCACAGCCATGGTTAAGAGCCTGAACCTGTCAACTCTCCAGTTCCCTCGCTCGCATCCCACTCTTGAAGCTGAGCCCACAGGACCCCCCCCTCAGCCCCTGCTCTCACTTCTTCTCTTACCCAGCATGCCCTGGGAACTCTTTCGTAGCAGCATATAAAAGACAAGACAGGCCTGCATACAACACGCACCAACAATATCGCTGACCAGGCGCGCAACACCCATTGAGCTCACTGGGCTTCAGCCCCCCCCGTCGTCTTCTTCAGCCCGGGCTAATTTGACACGCACTGAAATAACCGCGCATCGGAGCCGAGAAAGTCATTTTTATGATGCTTTTTGAGAGGCCCAGCAGCCCGAGCCAGCCAGCCTCTTAGCAGTTTCAGGAAACCCCCAGCCCCCACCTCTTGTTTTCCTTTACTGGCACTGAGGTGATATCCTTGCCTGAAGGCAGGGATTTCACCTAATCACTCGATGTGTTCAGCATGGGTGGGAGTGGGAAGATGCACGCAGCAGGGGGAAAGGGACGGCCAGTGCAGGGGATGCTTTTCCTTTGTAAATTAATTTCTGCTGGTGTCATAGCCCAGGGTGTGCTGTCTGTGCACTTGTATGGATGTGTATTCCATACAAGTGCACAGACATCACACCCTGGGCTATGACGCCAGCAGGAATTAATTTACAAAGGAAAAGCTTCACCTGCACTGGACATCCCTTTCCCCCTGCTGTCTGTGCACTTGTAGGGAATTCACATCCAGGGCGCTAAAACACACGCAGAAGCAGAGGAGGCCCTGGTAAGGAGAAACCAGGACACATTTGGCCCGCACCTGTCCACACTGTGAGATTTTCGGGAGGGGCTGGATGCCAGGACACAGTGCTGCTGATCAGCCCAACGTCAAAGAGGAGAGTTCCCTCCGAATATGCAAATGTAGTGTAAGGTTGCAGAGTTCATTTTTTGGGGTGCTAGTGGGTAACTTTAGGGTTCAGGGTGGGTGTGGGTTTTAGGGTGCCAGGGAGTAATTTTAGGGTTCAGGGTGGGTTACGGATTGGGGTGCCTGGGGGTAATTTTAGGGTTCTGAGTGGGTATGGGTTTTAGGGTGCCAGGGGTAATTTTAGGGTTCAGGGTAGTAATGGGTTTTGGTGTGCCAGGGGGTAATTTTAGGGTTCAAGATCGGTATGGGTTTTGGGGGCCAGGAGGGCAATTTAGGGGTTCAGGGTGGGTGTGGGTTTTGGGGTGCCAGGGGTAATTTTACGCTTCAGGGTGGGTATGGGTTTTGGGGAACCAGGGGTAATTTTAGGGTTCAGGGTGGGCATGGGATTTGGAGTGCCAGGGGGTAATTTTAGGGTTCAGCGTGGGTATGGGTGTTGGTGTGCCAGGGGTAATTTTATGGTTTAGGGTGATTAAGGGTTTTGGGGTGCTATGGAGTTAATTGTAGGGTTCAGGGTGGGTATGGGTTTTAGCATGTGAGGGGGGAATTTTAGGGTTCAGGGTGGGTGTGGGTTTTTGGATGTCACGGGGGCAATTTTAGGTTTCAGGGTGGGTAGGGATTTTGGGGTGCCAGGGGGTCATTTTAGGGTTTAGGGTGGTAATGGGTTTTGGGGTGTGAGGGGGGGACATTTTAGGTTTCAGGGTGGGTGTGGAATTTCGGGTGTCAGGGGGCAATTTTAGGGTTCAGGGTGGGTATGGGTTTTGGGGTGCCAGGGGAGAATTTAATGTTCAGCATGGGTATGGGTTTTGGGGTGCCAGGGGTAATTTTAAGGTTCAGGGTGGGTATGGGTTTTGGGGGGCAAGGGTGTAATTTTAAGGATCAGCGCGGGTATGAGTTTTGGGGCTCCAGGGGTTGATTTTAGGGTTCAGAGTGGTAATGGGTTTTGGGGTGCCAGGGGGTAATTTTAGGGTTCAGGGTGGGTATGGGTTGTGGGGTGCTAGGGGGGTAATTTTGGGGTTCAGGGTGGTAATGGATTTGAGGGGGCAAGGGTGTAATTTTAGGGATCAGTGCAGGTATGAGTTTTGGGGTGCCAGAGGTAATTTTAGGGTTCAGGGTGGGTAAGGGTTTTGGGGGGTAAGGGTGTAATTTTAGGGATCAGCGCGAGTATGCGGTTTGGGGTTCTAGGGGGATGATTTCAGGGTTCAGGGTGGTAATGGGTTTTGGGGTGCGAGGGGGTAATTTTAGGGTTGCATGTTTTCTCCGCTTGACCTGAGCATTAATCAATCCTGATTATCTGCCATTTTAGCCGCCCCCCGAAATTAAGACCTAGGTGCGCCCCTGTCGCTGACAGTTCAATCAGTCCCAGGCAAGGAGTGTTTGTCCTATCCTATCTCATGGTTGGGCACATTGCATGCTGGTTCTGGTGGTCCTACATTGATGACGATGATGACATAAAAACGGACACAGCAGCTTTTCCTTACACACGGCAGCCAGTCTAGTTTTATCTTTTGTTTTACACACAGCAGTGCGCTGATGGCGTCTCTGTTGGTTTCCTTCTAATCTGAACTAAGGCAAACAGGGGGGCCCTCCACCAGAGGCCAAAGCAGGACCTCTGTTTACAGACCCCATGCCTGGCGCTGCCACTGACCCCACGTGTGTCTCGCTAGTGTATTCCAATTTGCAGTCTCCGTAGCCTGTGGTGACCCATCAGATAGGTCAGCCAGTTCTGCCGCAGTGCCACATTTCTACGCTTTACTAGATTTCTTGCACACATTCTTACCGGCAGTTGCTGCCTCGAGCCAGCAGGGAGTGAAGGCACAGGTCAGAATCGTGTATCCAAGGCCTGTAAACTTCAGGGAACTTTTTGTGGAGGAAACTGCCTTCTTCTACAGCAAAATGGCGGCCACTGAGCCCTAATGGTGCTGAAAAGAGCAGGTCAGGCAGCAACATCAGTTGTAATTGCGAGAAAGGCTTATGGAGGGTCCACGTTGATGGCCTCCGTAAAACCATCATTGGATCATAGCCCGAGATGCACATTATTGTTTTTTGGAAAAGGTTGCGATCTTAGGCCGGTTTTACTTTCAGAAAACATAACAACAAAATACACACAATTTGATATGCATATTTATTTGCATAATTATTACAACATTCCTTTCCCCAAAATACACAGTAAACAAGTCCTCAAGTTGTCTACAACCCAGTCTCCCCCTGTGTATCCAAACATTGTTTGTGAATTCACGGTTTGCCTTTCAGACTCTGCTTGCGGGGAGATTACCGACGCTGGATTTACCTGCAGCTTTCCCCTGACTGCTGTTTCCCTTGCTCTCCTTGACCTCCGCATCGTGCGTCAAGGGAGCCGTGTGCTGAGAGGAACTTGCCGGTGGTGTGCAACAGGGCTGCGAGTGTTGCAGGGACTCCATCTCCCAGGAGTCCCTGCCTGACCAACACCTACCACCTAGTCCGCTCTCCTTGTTGCCCCGCCCCAGCCCACTGGAGTGTATTTTAACAGCCTGCTCCTCCTACATCGTGGGTGTGCCTTTCAGACTCTGCTTGCGGGGAGATTACCGACGCTGGATTTACCTGCAGCTTTCCCCTGACTGCTGTTTCCCTTGCTCTCCTTGACCTCGCCGCACCCGCTCCGCGGGTGGCGCATCGTTTGTCAAGGGATCCGTGTGCTGAGAGGAACTTGCCGGTGGTGTGCAACAGGGCTGCGAGTGTTGCAGGGACTCCATCTCCCAGGAGTCCCTGCCTGACCAACACCTACCACCTGGTCCGCTCTCCTTGTTGCCCCGCCCCAGCCTGTCACCACTCCCATATATTGGTCGTAGTACCCCGCTGCACGGGAGCGGCGCCGGGTGAAGACCGGGCCAAGAGCGGGCCCGTCTGTGGCTGTCCGGGGCCGAGGGAGGCCGGGCTGGGCCACCCCTCCTGACATTTGGTCTTCGGGACAGTCGTAACGCACCCTAATATTGCATACAGCTCTTTACCTTTTCACACTAATGTAAGTTGTGCGTTACATGCCTCGTATCGCATAACCGTGTCTATTGTGATTTAATTTTTAATTTATTTTTTACTTCTTAAAGGACCTTTTTTTTAAAATTAACGAACGTTGTTTTTTTTCCTACTTCTCCATACCCAAGATGTCTTCATCGGATTTGGACCCTTTACCTAACACCGTAGGGGTATCTATTCTTGGTCCATTGGATAAATATTTTTCTAAAGTTAAAAGTGAGGTTGATAGAGAGATTACACTGGCGGAGAAGCGTGCCGAGTGCCGTTTCTCTATCGAACTCTTGAAAAAACAACCACTCCCTGCTCTTCAGAAGGTTGACACGTGTTCCCTATCAGACTTAGCTATACATAAAGAAACTGATGCTGATCTATTCAGCACAGAAAACGTACCACT
The DNA here is from genome assembly GCF_964261635.1 of Lissotriton helveticus. NCBI lineage: Eukaryota > Metazoa > Chordata > Amphibia > Caudata > Salamandridae > Lissotriton > Lissotriton helveticus. The sequence goes on along the minus strand of NC_136057.1, from coordinate 686,891,820 downwards.
AATATTCCAAGAGATCCAATCAGCTCAAGATGCCATTATAGCCCTTTCTGATTCAAATATTATTGAGTCAACCCAAACATCCAATTCCTTAATTGACCTTAGTACACCTTTACCTATTGATGTAATTCCCCTTCATAACATAAACGTACCTTCTCCTGTGTTTACACCCTTAGCATTAGACTTACAACCGATCATTGTATCTGATAAAAAGTCTAAAAAATCTCTTACTAGGGGGACCAATAGCGTTTTTCGCTCCCCGCCGAGAAAGAAGAGAAGAAAGGGAGGAGTCAGAAAGGGGGATAGATTTCTCCCCATGGCTACTAGTAACATGTATTCCCCACACAAGACAATTAAAGATGCAGGGAAGGCAGACTCTATAGGGTATCCAACCGTTACTTCGAAACTTGCCCCTAACTATAAAGGGCTTTTAGAGGATATTGAGCGTATCCTAAAAGCTTTAATACTCCCTCTAACTGAAAGACTCAAAAGGTTGGGGGAGAAAATGGATCAGATCCTGCCAGCGAAAAGTGGGACAGATCATCATTTACCTACTAATCAAAGTAAAATGCCCTCTGCAGCTAAACAGCATTCCAAACACTTACCTAGGCAACAACTTGATACAACTATAACTAACAACACGCCAGCTGCTACAAAACCAAATGAAGTAGCGGGCGTTAAAATTGCCACAGTCACGGAAAAAATAAACAAAGAAAAAGCCCATATAAGTGTATCAAAAAGAGGCCAAAACACAAAGGATCTCACAAGTAAGGCTACCAACATAACCAGAACTAAACCTAGTACTGTTGCTGACCTACCCCCGGAATCTTTAAACTATGTTATTATTCTTACAGGTGTTCCGGCAATGTCAGTTGGAAACATAGAATATAATTCCAGTCTTAAAAACAAAGTCATCCACTGGCTGCGTAAGAATAGACCACTCCCTCCACACTTAAATGGAGACATAGTGTCAGTGAGACGCTGTAACTGGATAGGCTCACGACCCAAGGATATCGAAGGGGACGTGATAATAGTCAATTTCAAAGACCATAGACTGGTCACGTATATTAGTGACTGGTTTCCCGGGAGATGCGAGGGGGGCATTTCAACGCGGAATCTGAGTTACTTCTACCCAGAAGCCCTGATGTCGTCCCTAAACAATCCGCTAACGCTATCTATGAACTACCCTCCAATGAAGCATAGATCTGATGTATCATATAGAACTAATACAACTCGGAATCAGGCTGTACATAGATATTACAGCGAGTATGATACCCCTCTCCACCAACCCATGTCCACAAATCATCCTTCTTTGACGCGTAGACCTGATCCAATATATGGACGAAATCTCACCCCGAACCCGACTGCTCAAAGATACTATAGTAAGAACGTTAATTCTTTCTTCCAACCTTTGTACCCAAATCTACAACAACCCTCGGTTGATAATAATCATCTTCACATCAATAATCCCAGGGAATACTGGGACATACCATTATCTAACCTATTCTATCCCCCGGGAGAGGCATATCCAGGGTGGACTCCAAATAATAACATTCCCCTAAGAAACCGTTTTGATCTACTAGTGGGAATGGAGGGATTAGATTGACCATTAGTCAGTCAAAAGGAAAACGTAGCTCCCAGAGGAGAGGTGAAGTTGAGGGAGAATGAGGGTGAAAGATGGAAGGATACCTTTGTGGAGGATGTCTCAGCCTGTGACCCACTGATTGTTAACCCACTAGAGCCAGAGGTTATTATTATCTCAGAATGTGAGTCGAATTTATCAGCCACAGGACAACTTTTGGCAACTCGACCAGAACCTGTGGGTGACAATTTGGGGGAACCAAGGCTGCGCCTAATCTCCTGGAATATCGCAGGTCTTGCTGGTAGATCAGAGGATGAGGCTTAGTTGGATGATGTGGGCGGTCACGATATCCTGTGTTTTCAGGAGACATGGAGCCGAACGTCCCAGGACATTGATGGCTTTCAACCGTTTAATGTTCTGGCAGTGCCATCACCAGCAGGGAGGGCAAGGGGCGGGATAATGACAGCAATTTCCCTTAAATTGAACAATGTGGTAACTTCTAAGATAGTGGATAGCCCATGGTACCAATTGCTTTTGTTGGAAAATCTGTTCCCTGAGCCGCTGTTACTGATAAACTGGTATCACAATGTCTTTGATGATAATGAGATATCCGTAATTACGAGCCTGGAGGAAGTAATATGTAAGGCACGCAGTGACCGGACACTATTATTCGTCATTTGGGTTGGTGATTTCAACTGTTCGCTGTGTAAATTTGGTGGCTCAAATGTGTGTGGTTTGGAGGATCTAAATGAACAACCCCTGATACACTTTAAGCACACACCATAGGGGAACGCTCTAAATAACATCATTGTGTTAAATGATCTATGCATAGTGGAGCCTTGGTTTGCCCCTAATTTATTACCAATACCAACTTTTCAGGGAACTAGAGGTTCGATGAGTGGCATTGATTTTGCCATTGTGTCCAGTAGTTACTTCCATTATGTTGACAAGCTTGAGGTAATTGCAAACGCTGCAAGTGATCACAACCCCCTAATGTTATCTTTGTGTTGTCCTGTTACTATAAAACATCCAGTTTGGGAGCAACCAATAAAATATAACAGGAACCAAGGTGTCATTTTGAAGTGGGGGAAAATAGATGCTGTAGGTTTAGAGGCAGAGATCTTAAACGCCCATAGCTCTGAATTTGAGTCATGTTTAGCGCCTACATCTGATCCTGAAAAGGTCATTAGGAATTTTGAAACTTTATGTGGGCATGTGGCCGAACATCTTAGAAAACCAATTGGGAAAAATAACCCAAAGGGTTTTAGATGGTTTGATGCTGTGTGCTCTGCATCACATAAATCCCTAAAAATGGCACTACAACAAAAACCAAGGAATAAGGAGTTGGTAAGAACGACTAGAATGGCCTATAAAGAGGCTATCAGAAAAAGAAAGCAGGACCTAAAAAACCTTGCTTGGGAAGATCTAGAGAAAGCATCAGAGCTAAAAGATAGTAGGCTTTTTTGGGAAGTAGTGAATCGTCCCCTTTTTAAGAGTGATAATAAAGATAATATAGTGATGCAGATTACTGGTGAATCGTGGGAAGCCCATTTTGGAAAAATCTTTAACCCAAACGCAATATTATCTTTGGGCTTGCTGGATGACACTAGGGAGTTGGTGGCCTCATCCACAGCTTTCTCTTTAAGTTCCTCACTTGCATTGCAAGAGGTGGAGGAGGCCTTGAGGAAAGGTATACTATTAAAAGCCCCTGGTCCGGATGCTGTGCCTTTGGACTTTTTTAGGCATAACATTGATGTGTGGGCACCGTTGTTGCTAAATGTGTTTAGGGCAGCTGTTATTGGCCGTATCCCTGCATCATGGAAGGAGGCAGTGGTGGTGCCGATCTTTAAGAAGGGTGATAGGTGTGATCCCCGATGCTATCGCCCCATATCTTTAATTGATGCATCATGCAAATTGTTGGGAAGGGTTATCCTGGCCAGACTGGAAACATGGGCAGATTCTGTGGGCCTTATTGTGAACTCTCAATACGGATTCAGAAGAGGAAAGGGGACGGTCGAACAGTGTCTGAATCTGGCACTAATTATAGGCAAGTACATGAAGGCAAGGAGTTCATCCATCTACCTTGCCTTCATGGACTTGTCAAGTGCTTTTGACACTGTTTGTAGAAGCAAGCTGTGGCAAATGATGGATGACATGGTTTTCGAGGAACCTCTGGTTACATTGCTCCGCAGATTGCATGCAGCAACAACTGTGGCTATAAGGTTCGGACCAGGGGGGGAAAAAACTAAATCTATTCCCTTAACCGAGGGTGTGCGACAAGGTTGCATTTTAGCGCCTTTCTTGTTTTTAGTATACACAAACGGCCTGGAGAAGTACTTGTTGGATCACTGTTGTGACTTTCCAAAGATAAACAGTAGGAGTATCCCCATGCTTTCTTATGCCGACGACACGGTACTAATGACCCTTACAGGAAGTAGTATGCAGGTTTGTCTTGATGCCTTTAATACCTTCATGCTGGACCTGGATCTGAAGGTAAATTTTGCAAAATCCTTTGCAATGGTCTGTGGTCCAAAAGGGTCAAAATCCAGGAAGTTCAAGGTAAATGATTTTACCATTGAAAAGGTAGACAACTTTAATTACCTGGGAAATCTTTTTAATAACAAACTGAGCTGGGCACCACTAATGAAGGCTCGAGTACAGAGTGCCAGTCGATCCATAGAGGGCCTGTTCCGCTTTTGTGGTAAGCTGGGTCAAAAACCGGTGGCACACCTAAAAACCCTGTATAGATCTAAATGCCTATCTGTGGCCACTTATGGGGCAGGGGTATGGGGGACCGAAAGTCCTGTCAAAATACAGGTCATGGAAAATAATTTTTTAAAACGCGTATTATCCATTCCATTGGGTTCATCAAATATTTTCTGTCATGATGAAATGGGAATGAGTTATGTGACCGATATCATTCGTCTCTCGCCTTTGTTATTATGGGGTAAAATATGGCTATCTGAGGACCTCCAGTTTTCTAGAGATATTCTCCTAGACTGTAAGAGTCTTGATAAGGCAAAGCAGATCCCTTGGTTGTCATATGTCAGCGATATGTTGCATAAAATAGGTTTGGGTCATGTTTATGACAACCCTGAAAATATCCAGGGAGACATTAAAACCCAAATTAAAACAAGTTACAGGAAATCTTTAAACACATTATGTTCGGATAAAATACAGCACCAGTTTTATTTAACTTTCACAACCCATGTGCAATGGCGGTTTTATCTTACAAGGTTTAGGCTAAATATTCTTCACTTTCTTTTCGCCTTTCCAAAACAAGGGGGTTGGTGTGAGAGGCTGCCCCCTTGCCCATGCAATAACAGAGTTAGTCAGAATACCCTACACGTTGTCCTCTTTTGTTCTTTATATCAGGAACCAAGGATTAGATTTATCAAACCTATCCTGAAGAGGCGGCAACCATGTAATTATAAAGAAGGTTTTGACTACTTGTTATCGCTATCAACTCCTGGAGTATGTTCCGCCATGTTAAATTTTATACGAGTGTCACTCCAGATTAGGAAACGGTATGGCTAAATTTTGCCCTTAGACTGATACATTGTTGTGGGAACCTGTATTTATCTGTTGCTGTATGATGGCCACTTGATTATAATTATTGTGTGTAATAATACTGGCTGGCCTAGGGTGATTAATATGGATCCTATTGTCTGTATGTCCTTATTCATTCAAATGATTTCTGGAATGTATTAGTTTAAGCTTTTAATTTTCTAAATGTGTAAATTACAGATGGTTCATTTTAAAATTGTAATCAATTTAAAATGTATACTTTTATGATTCTTTGTATGAATCGAATAAAGTTTTTGAACCGAACCGGTTTGCCTTTCCACCCGGTCCCCCAAGCAAAGAAAAGTCTCTCTTATGCAACCCCCAGGCCCAATTCTCTTAAGCTAGAGGCCTATCCACCCTTATCCCCGAGCATCACAGCTGGGGTATGCATTGTATAGCAATGTGTTCTCAGCTGCTTATGAAGTTTCTTCCCTGTTGCTGTCCTCTTCACTAACAACTGGTAGCTTTTTCAACCAGGTCTAGTTGTTTCGGTGTTTGAATGCTTCTATAATATTTCTGCTTCCTTAATAAACATGCTGAGATTCTCACGTCTTCTCGCACGGCCCGTCATGTACACCTAAACTCTGGTTCACCTAGGTTCTCCATGCGAGCTCCTCTTGGAGGGGTTTGCAATCGGCCTCTATCGCTTTGCGCATGTGAAGCCTGGATGCCTACACAATTCTCCACGTCACCTCGCCCCTAATGTGGGCAGTGGTTAAACAGCCAACTTCTATTTCAGAAGACACTTATCACAATGCACCTTAAAACCAGCTTGTTACATTGTTGAGCCACGTGAATCTCACCAGATATCCCGGCCTCCGCATCCTTCTCTATGCAGTGGCCATCAAAGCCTCTCTGCCCATCCAGCTGTCCTCTCTCTTCACTAGTGTACCCTGAATGAGCAACCTTTGCGTGCAGCTGCACAGGACCATGGATGCCATCTCCCAAGTCATATTTCAAGCTTTTAAGTCTGCCTCTCTCACTACCATCTCTCTCCCTACCATCTCTCTCACTACCATCTCTCTCCACCTCTCTCTCTACCTCTCTCTCTGCCTCTTTCTCTCTACCTCTCTCTCTACCTCTACCTCTCTCTCTACCTCTCTCTCTACCTCTCTACCTCACTCTCTACCTCTCTCTACCTCTCTACCTCTCTCTCTACCACCTTTGGGACCTTATAAGTGTTTAGCCATGCAACAGTTGATGTTGTTGCACCAAGGATATTGTGCTGCATAGCTAAATACTTATAAGGTCCCAAAGGCAAGAACTATTGGCTATGCCAATGCTTAATACTCTACCTTCTATCTATCTATCTATCTATCTATCTATCTATCTATCTATCTATCTATCTATCTATCTATCTATCTATCTATCTATCCATCTGTCTATCTATCTATCGCCCTGACCCTATCTATCTATCGCCCTCACTCTATCTATCGCCCTCACTCTATCTATCGCCTCACTCTATCTATCTATCGTCCTCACTCTATCTATCTATCTATCTATCTATCTATCTATCTATCTATCTATCTATCTATCTATCTATCTATCTATCTATCGCCCTCTATCTATCTATTGCCCTCACTCTATCGCCCTCACTCTATCTATCGCCCTCACTCTATCAATCGCCCCTCACTCTATCAATCTATCTATCGCCCTCACTCTATCTATCGCCCTCACTCTATCTATCTATCTATTGCTCCTCACTCTATCAATCTATCTATCTATTGCCCTCACTCTATCGCCCTCACTCTATCTATCTATCGCCCTCACTCTATCTCTCCATCTATCGCCCTCACTCTATCTATCTATTGCCCTCACTCCATCAACCTCACTTTATCGCCCTCACTCTATCTTTTGGCCTCACTCTACTATCGCCCTCACTCTACTATCGCCCTCACTGTATCTTTCACCCTCACTCTATCTATCGCCCTCACTCTATCTATCGCCCTCACTCTATCTATCTATCTATCTATCTATCTATCTATCTATCTATCTATCTATCTATCTATCTATCTATCTATCTATCGCCCTCACTCTATCTCTCTATCTATCTATCTATCTATCTATCTATCTCCCTCACTCTATCTATCTATTGTCCTTACTCTATCTATCTATCTATCACCCTCACTCTATCTATCTATCTATCTATCTATCTATCTATCTATCTATCTACTATCTATCTAACTATCTATCTATCTATCTCCCTCACTCTATCTATCTATCTATCCATCTATCTATCTATCTATCTATGTATCTATCACCCACACTCTATCTATCTATCGCCCTCACTCTATCTATTGCCCTCACTCTATCTATCTATCGCCCTCACTTTATCGCCCTCACTCCATCTATCTATCTATCACCCTAACTCTATCTATCGCCTTCACTCTATCTATCTATCGCCTTCACTCTATCTATTGCCCTCACTCTATCTATCGCCCTCACTTTATCGCCCTCACTCCATCTATCTATCTATCACCCTAACTCTATCTATCGCCCTCACTCTATCTATCTATCGCCCTCACTCTATCTATCTATCTATCTATCTATCTATCTATCTATCTATCTATCTATCTATCTATCTATCTATCTATCCATCAGCCTCACTCTATCTATCTATCTATTTATCTATCACCCTCACTCTATCTATCACCCTCACTCTATCTAGCGCACTCACTCTATCTATCTCCCTCACGCTATCTATCTATTGCCCTCACTATATCTATCTATCTATCTATCTATCTATCTATCTATCTATCTATCTATCTATCTAGCTAGCTAGCTATCTAGCTAGCTATCTATATAGCTATCGCCCTCATTCTATCTATCTATCATCCTCACTCTATCTATCTATGGCCCTTACTCTATCTATCGCCATCACTCACTCACTCTATCTATCTATCTATCTATCTATCTATCTATCTATCTATCTATCTATCTATCTACTATCTATCTAACTATCTATCTATCTATCTCCCTCACTCTAACTATCTATCTATCCATCTATCTATCTATCTATCTATTTATCTATCACCCACACTCTATCTATCTATCGCCCTCACTCTATCTATTGCCCTCACTCTATCTATCTATCGCCCTCACTTTATCGCCCTCACTCCATCTATCTATCTATCACCCTAACTCTATCTATCGCCCTCACTCTATCTATCTATCGCCTTCACTCTATCTATTGCTCTCACTCTATCTATCTATCGCCCTCACTTTATCGCCCTCACTCCATCTATCTATCTATCACCCTAACTCTATCTATCGCCCTCACTCTATCTATCTATCGCCCTCACTCTATCTATCTATCTATCTATCTATCTATCTATCTATCAATCTATCTATCTATCCATCAGCCTCACTCTATCTATCTATCTATCTATTTATCTATCGCCCTCACTCTATCTATCACCCTCACTCTATCTAGCACACTCACTCTATCTATCGCCCTCACGCTATCTATCTATTGCCCTCACTATATCTATCTATCTATCTATCTATCTATCTATCTATCTATCTATCGCCCTCACTCTATCTCTCTATTGCCCTCACTCTATCTATCCATCTATTGCCCTCACTCTATGTAACTATCGCTCTCACTCTGTCTATCTATCAATCGCCCTCACTCACTCTATCTATCTATCTATCTATCTATCTATCTATCTATCTATCTATCTATCTATCTATCTATCTAACTATCTATCTATCTAACTATCTGTTAGAAACGGGACCCCCGGCCGGCCAGGGCTCACGCCAAAGTCAGTCAGGGATCGCCATTTCTAAGGTCAGGACAAGGGAGTTACACACCAAGATAACCCCTGCTCACCCTCTAGGTAACGTGACGCGAGCAGCAAGGCTAATCTCGGAGGCGATGTGTAAAGCGTTTGCACGCGCACCCCAGCGACTACACCCTAGGCCCACCACAAAGGAAACTCCACACAAGGTTATATAAAAATAGCCTTTGTATTATAATAAAAAACATTAGATAAGACACACACTTTACAATGTGCCAACAGGCACGGGCAGAATTTACAAGGGATTATGTACAGGACAGGGCCACCTGGACCACTGTCAGGGGTATGCACTTTTTAGGAATAATACTTGTAGGTATAACACTTAGCACATAAACATATAATGACTGTAGCACAAAAATAGTATATGTAGCACACAACCAGTAACTACTGGTAAAGGGTAAATACCTCCTACGCAACCCTAACCACTGGTAGGAAAATCACGCAGGGAACTAGGACCTTATGATCAGGACCTATGGAAGGAAAACACCATCACCTAAGCAGGTCACTTTTAGCAAAGGGAAAGAAGCATAAAACACTCACCTAGGCAAGTCACATTTAGCAAAGGTAATAAACCATAAACAATCCTCTAAGCAGGTCACTTTTAGCAAAGGGGAAGAAACATAAAACACATTGCACCTGAGGCATTTAAACACATTCAAAGGTGCAGGTAGAACATTTGCGCAGGAATCACATAAGCAAGTAAACCATACATTGCGCAAGGTGCACATGGCACAACACTAGAAATGTCCCCCAGGCCAACTGGCCTCGCAAGGGCTGGAATGCCCTTAGTCCACAATGTCAGGGCAGGCTGCGCAGGCAGCAGAGAACAAAACCTAAACGTGGCAACTGTCCACTAAGTGCTGGACAGTTGTAAAGCAATGATGGCCAACGTTGGAGCCTTGTGGGCTCAAGAACAATGGTGAGGGCAACACAGCGTGGGAGCCACGGGGCTCTGACCAACTGCCTGTGTCCCCCCATGAGCCTCTCTGGGCTCTAAAGTACAAATGGCGCTGTGAGCCTCTCAGGCTCTGAACAAGCACTGGCCCTCCTGAGCCTCTCAGGGCTCATGAAACAACTGCGGGCTTGGGGAGCCACTCGGGGCCCAAAATACACAAATTGCCCCCAGGAGCCTCGGGGCTCCTAATCAAAATTGCGGGGTTGTTGGAGTCCCTCACGGGGACTCAGAACCAAATGATGCCCCCGGAGCCTCTTGGCTTCAACAGAGAAATGCCGCACACGTTGGAGCGGCCCGCTGCCTCTCGGGGCCGCTCGGTCGCCACAGGAATGCCCCCGGAAGCCTTTTGAGAGCCTTGCAGGCTCGCAACTAGAACACTGCCCCACTCGGTGGAGCGGCCCGCTATCAACCGGGGCCGCTCTGCTCTCAATTGGGAGGCCCCAGCCCTCCTGCACTCACCGGCTCTCCTGCGGCGGTTGCTCCGGTGCCGCAGGTGGGGCTCTCTCTGGGGCGGCAGGGCTCTCCTCCTGACCACGGAGCCCTGCCTGCCCCCTCCGTCGCTCCTCTCCTCGCTGCTCGGCTGCGGGGCGGGACTTCCGGTCCTCGTCTCGGGGGCCGCGCAGCGATTGGCCGGTCAACCAATCACTTCCGGGTCGCCGTGGGCAGCGCGGCGGCTAGTTTCAGGCAGGCAGGCGGGGTCTCATTATCCGAGGAGTGAGCTCCCTCGTGATAAATTAAAATATGAGAACGGGGCAATGCCGGGTGGGCACCGGCTTTTCTTTAGGCAAACAATAAATCGAGGTGGGCACTCGATCGGGGCACAAAAGCAGCGGCAAGGTCCCTGGTAGTGTGGGCACCTACCAGGGGACTCGAAAATCGGCAGAAAGCGGCATGGTCAGCCGCGAGAGTAAAAAAAAAGCGCTCTGAGCGCTAGCAGGCCATAAAGCGCTCCCCAGTGCTGGCACAGCAACAAAAGCGCTTCCTGTCGCTAGGGGCAAGAATAAAGCTCCAGCAAGGTCTGGAGGCAGGCAGGGGGCAAGGCTGGGCCCAGAGCCAGCTCACTGGGTCTCCAGGCAGGGAGACAATCCAAGTGACGGTCCTCCCGGCCGCAGCAACAGCAGCAGCCCCCTCTGGCAGGATCAGAAAAAGAACATAGCACACCATTTCTAGGGACACAGCCCCTTCTTATACTCATAAATCCTTTGTCTCAGGGTGCAGGGTGGGGGGAAACCAGTCGCAGCTGGTCTTGGAGTACCCTTGATGGCCCAACCACACCTTTCCTTCACTGGGGAGGCTAGGGTCATTAGACGCACCACAGGGGGCAGAGCCAGCATTGTGTGGGGAAAGCCCAGCCCCATCAAGGAACGAGGTGCACCCCTCCCTCACATCACTCCTGCTAATCTCTCCACTCACTCCTGGGCAGACCCATCTAGACTTCCTGGAGCCAGGCTTGCCAGCCAGCTCCAGCCAATCACGCTCCAGCACCCTCACTGCACACATACATCAATGTCTAGAAGTGGCACTTCCCTACTAGACACATACAAGCCACACATACCATCGCGCAGCATTCACTCTCACGAGTTCGCACATACCAAACTCGAGCCTGCACTCCCCACACATCAGGAACTAACATGGACACACACATTCCCCATGCATTCCTAGGGGAGGGCAGGCCAGCCATACTACATGCACGTACTTTACCCTGGGACACAGGGAAAAAGTGCGCAGAGACCCAAAAATCCGTAACACAGGGTGACAAATAAAAGCAAAAAGATTAGGGGTGAACCTGCCATAAGGGCCAAGTCCAACACTATCTATCTATCTATCTCCCTCTCTCTATCTCTCTATCTATCTATCTATCTATCTATCCATCTATCCATCTATCTATCTATCTCTCTATCTATCTATGGCCCTCACTCTATCTATCACCCTCACTCTATCTATCTATCGCCCTCACTCTATCTATCTATCTGTTGCCCACACTCTATCTATCTATCTATCACCCTCACTCTATCTATCTATCTATCTATCTATCTATCTATCTATCTATCTATCTATCTATCTATCTCCCCCACTCCTATCTATCTATCTATCTATCTATCTATCTATCTATCTATCTATCTATCTATCTATCTATCTAGCTAGCTATCTATCTAGCTAGCTATCTATTTATCTATCGCCCTCACTCTATCTATCTATCTATCGCCCTCACTCTATCTATTGCCATCACTCTATCTATCGCCCCTCACTCTATCAATCTATCTATCTATCGCCCTCACTCTATCTATCGCCCTCACTCTATCTATCTATCTATCTATCTATCTATCTATCTAGCTATCGCCCTCATTCTATCTATCTATCACCCTCACTCTATCTATCTAAGGCCCTTACTCTATCTTCGCCCTCACTCACTCTATCTATCTATCTATCTATCTATCTATCTATCTATCTATCTATCTATCTATCTATCTTTCTATCTATCTATCTATCTATCTATCTATCTAGCTAGCTATCTATCTATCTATCTATCGCCCTCATTCTATCTATCTATCACCCTCACTCTATCTATCTATGGCCCTTACTCTATCTATCGCCCTCACTCTATCTATCTATCCCCCTCACTCTATCTATCTATTGCCCTCACTCTATCTATTGCCCTCACTCTATCTATCTATCGCCCTCACTCTATCCATCTATCCCCCTCACTCTATCTATCGCACTCACTCTATTGCCCCCTCTATCTATCTATCTATCTATCTATCTATCTATCTATCTATCTATCTATCTATGTATCTATCCATCTATCTATCTATCTATCTATCTATCTATCTATCTATCTATCTATCTGTCTATCTATCGCCCTCACTCTATCTGTCTATCTATCACACTCACTCTATCTATTGCCATCACTCTATCTATCTATCGATTGCCCTCACTCTTTGTATCTGTCTATCGCACTCACTCTATCTATCGCATCACCAAAGCATCACTCAGCACCACCACAGCATCACTCAGGGGCACCACAACAACACTATGCACTACCACAGCATCACTAAATGCCACTGCATCACTCGTCGCCACTACAACATCACTCAGCGCCACCACAGCATCAATCTGTGCAACCATCCAACAACAACTGGTTCAAATATGTTCTCTCAATGTTTCAAGCTTTTTTACAAATGTCACAAAAATATGTTAATATTTCACTTCTGTTCTTGGATTTTCGTCAGAATAAAATACACTGAACATAATCTTCACAAAAGTTATTTACAAAAGTTTAAGCTATTGTCATTATAAATTACAATAACTTTTATTTAAGTATTAATTATAAAAAAATAAAAAGCCATTGTTATTTGTAATATCAATACATGTAAGTCACGTAAATACAACACATATTGCATTACAAATGCTATAGGTGTCACATTTGCAAAAGTTATAACTATTGGCATTGTAAATGAAAAAGCTATTGATTTCGCTATTTTCAAAATCAAAACATAAATAAAAAATGTGTCATTTACAATACTAATAGCTCAAACTTTCCTAATGCGAGACCTATTGCATTGCAAATGCTTGTTTTACCAAGATACAAGGTGGAACGAGAGGTCCTCGAACTGTAAGAACACAGTGCAGCCTAATGAGTGCAGTGTGACCTTCGCCTGCAGCATTATTCAAACATGAAGCAGCAGTCCAGCCCAGACTCTCTCTCCAGTCAGCAGCTGACGCAAAAATAGCCCCAGGCAGCAACGTCCGCTTTTTGTGCTCAGCTGAAGCGATGCCAACAGCGAGAGGCGTTGCCAATGGGGGGCTGATTTCGTTGATGGGGACCTGTGTGTGCTGGACGAAATTCGTTTTGCTTTGTATATTTCGAAGCACACGCAGGTCTTCATCAACGAAATTAGTCGCCAACGCAGTGACATCAGCCCCCAGCTCTGCAGCATGCCAAAACAGTAGCCAGTCCGGCCCTGGCCAAAGCACAACAATTTCCCAATCATTGAGACGATGCGAGAACCGTGTTAATATGTATTAGTTTCAACCGAGATGCGTGGCACTTGGCATGACCGAAAGGGTCAGAAATTCATGTTTCGAATGCCCGTGATTTGCGCCCATTTACTGATGGACAACACTAATTTTGCTAGGACTAAGTGATCATTTAAAAATCTGAAAACTGTTTTTTCGGGTGATGGTAAACAGTGGCACACGTCAAAGAGGGACAAAAATGTCATTCATTTATACCAACAAGGTCCTGGTTCCAAGCCTGTCAGAATCCATGTGCTTATACTCTGGTGCAATATATAGTACCTATTACCAAACAACATGCAGATTTTTGTACTTACTGCACCAGCATTCACATAGAGGGCCGTTTCTACCATTAGGCAAGACTAGGCGGCTGCCTAGGGCGGCAAAAGCGTTAGGGCGGCAAAAGGGGGATTTTTTTTCATTTGAACCTATTGTAAGTAAAGAGCCGCTTGCCGCTACTGAGTACTTTACACTTACGAAACTCAAGTTCACGCCGCCAGCCTTCAACCAGAGCATCACACGGGAAGTCTATGCCATCCGAGCCGCGATGTTCTGCTTAGTGCTTGAACTACTCATGCTCATTGGGAGGGAAGAAGGGGGGCAAGCACACCGACTACCATTTTGTGTGTGTAAAAGGCCGCTTTATTGAAACAGGTGCACATCACATTTATTAAACTGGCAAACTGCCTTACAAAACTGAAACCTCTCTAAACATCGAGTTACCTGACCCCTTTTGTTTTACTCCCCCCACCCCTACGATCCCCACATGATAAAATCCCCCACCCTGCAATATACAAACATATAACTCCATTACATCATAATACTATCCAGTTTTATCCCCTACCTCCTAACTCCAAAACCTCCCAAGACCTACAGTCCTATTTGCCTTCTTGCAACTGTAACTAACTACCCTCTAATGTCAACTCCCAAACTGGTTACGCTTTCCCCGCTCCCGTTTCCCAACTCCCCAAACTTCACGAGAAAGTACCGAAATCCAGCCAAACTTGGCCAACATCAAAAACAACTCCGCCAGCACCTGTTCCAAGCGACAACTTACATATAAACACCCCCTGTGCACCTGTCCCAACCCAGCCACCTGACACAAAAACCCTTCCTGTCCTGACTTTCTCAGCACAACCAAAAGCCCAAGCCTAAAAACCTAGGGAGGGTGGGCGGGGACAAAAAGCTCCTGACTAAACACGTTCCCAGCCACCAGGTCTCAGTATCTAAAATGGTGGCTGGGAACATTCGGGAAAACTATTTATACTTTGGGCTTTTGGGCTCCTTTTGGGCGGCTTTTGGGCTATCCCTAGACAGCCCAACGCGGCAAAATGGCCGCTCGCTTGTTCTCCCCCCTTCCCCCTCCCAAATCTGCCCGGGGGGCAGACCTCGCGGCTCGGCTGCCCCCCAAACCCCCCTTGGGAGGGAAGAAGGGGGGCAAGCACACCGACTACCATTTTGTGTGTGTAAAAGGCCGCTTTATTGAAACAGGTGCACATCACATTTATTAAACTGGCAAACTGCCTTACAAAACTGAAACCTCTCTAAACATCGAGTTACCTGACCCCTTTTGTTTTACTCCCCCCACCCCTACGATCCCCACATGATAAAATCCCCCACCCTGCAATATACAAACATATAACTCCATTACATCATAATACTATCCAGTTTTATCCCCTACCTCCTAACTCCAAAACCTCCCAAGACCTACAGTCCTATTTGCCTTCTTGCAACTGTAACTAACTACCCTCTAATGTCAACTCCCAAACTGGTTACGCTTTCCCCGCTCCCGTTTCCCAACTCCCCAAACTTCACGAGAAAGTACCGAAATCCAGCCAAACTTGGCCAACATCAAAAACAACTCCGCCACCCAGGGAAAGGCGGAGGTTAGGTGCTTACACCGCCTCCCCCTTTTCCTGCCCCCCCCACCCCCCTTTTTTGATGCAACCTTGAAACGCCAACCGCCTGTCCCCCACTCACTCGCACCCCCCAATAACGGGCCTCCCTGACCAATGCAACCTGAAACCATTCAGGATTGAGACTCAGCTTACCACCAAGTAAGCTATCCCGGCTTGCCACTTGGCTCTCTTTACAAACGAAAGCTCCGCCATCCAAATCAAGACGTCCCGGGCTAGGAAAACCCTTTCCGACCTGCACGAGCAACCATTGTCGACAACTATACCCCCTCAACTTCCCTTGCGCGTTCAAAAGAAATTCGCTGCGCACATAACGCCGAATACCACTGCGGATCATCGCCACCGACGCGTGAATGTCCCCCCGGCCGCCCCACCGTCCATGCGTTTCCGACGCCCCACAACTCCGAAGCCGGAACGTGCCCTACCACTGCTATCCTCCCCCCGCCCTTACCTGAGGCTTCCACCCCGCTAACCTCCCCGACACGTACCACTCGCCCGCAAAACCACGGTGTCCCCCCAGCACATGAGTTTCCTACACTACCCCCATGCGCTATGCCCCCCAGAACTCTAGCCGCCCCGATATCCGCTGCTGTTTGTCTGCCGGCCACCAGGCCTCCATCAACACCCGCGTCCAACCAACCCAAATATTGGCCGCGCCAAGCCGGCCCCATTGTCATTGAATTTCCAACCCTGGCACTTTGTGCCATGCCTCATCACCTCGAGCCGCCTCAACACCTGCCGCTACCTGCCTGCCGGAAACCGTGCTCCCAGTAAACACCAATACCAGCTCAATACCCAGAAGTGACAGCGCCGTGCCTGGCCCCACTGTCTTTTGACGTTCCAACATTGGCACCTCGTGCCTTGCCTCCATCCCCTCTAGATGCCTCAACATCCGCCACGGCCTGTCTGCCAGCAACCGTGTCTCCAGCAACCCACGCCCCGTTCCATACCCAAATTTGTCCATGCCATGCCGTCCCCACTGTCTTTTCACTTTCCATACTGGCACATTGTGCCTTGCCTCCATCACCTCCAGTAAGCCCCGAGACAGCTCAAAACCAAAATTGACAGCGCCGTTCCTGGCCCCACTTGTCATTTGAAATTCCACACTGGCACTGTGTTCCTTGCTTCCCTCACCCCTAGCAGCCTCCACATCCGCCGCTGCTTGTCTACCGGCAAACGTGTGTCCAGTAACACCGAGCCCAGCTCCTTCCCCAAATTGACAGCGCCGTGCCTGGCCCTACTTGTCTTTCTGAATTTCCCCACACTGCCACTTTGTGGTTTGGCTCCATCACCTCGAGCCGCCTCATCATCCGTCGCTGCTCGCTTGCCGGCAACCGTGCCTCCAGCAACAACGAGACCAGCTCCTTACACAAAGGTGACAGCGCCGTGCGTGGCCTTACTGCCTCAACCGGCGCCCATGGCACCCCCAAGGACCTCCGTGATCTCCTGAAACCTGTCCAGCGCCACCTGGCAGTTCGTGGAGTCCGGGGCCCCGCCACGAAAAAGAGTCATCCAGGTAGAGCTGAAACTCCCCAGTGACCCGTTCGTTCCATAAAGCCATTGCTGGAACCTACAAAACCTTCAACCCCGCGCAGGACCTCGCGCAGCCCATCGGCAATGCCGTGTCCACCTACCTAATGAACATACCTTTGGCAAAACAATATTCCCCAGGAACTGGGCCTAGTCAAAAACTATAATAAAAAAGTGGTCCTCAGGGAATTATTTTAAAGTTTTTTTTTTTTTTTTTTTTTTTTTAAACACTCCTTCAACTGTGTCACCATAGTGAACAACCTTCCATAACGCTCCAGGGATTATTATCAAATCAAAATGTTGCAGTGTTCATAAGCCACCTAAGAGCCTATCTTACGTACATCACCCATGTTAAGCCATATTTCATGCATGTCTGGCGACTCAAATATCCAAGCTACTCGGGTTTACAAAGTGCAGCCGTGTTTGACCCTTTCCCCCCCACTATGTGGTCAATCAATCAATCAATCACAGACATTTATAGAGCGCGCTACTTACCCGGATGTGCCATTCGCCATATAACCTTATTCCCCCCTATCTACCTAAACCCAATACCCTGCACAGTAGTCTTATCCATGGAAGAGTGTCATAGCGTTGACGTGTGTTCTCACACACCATTATCCCAGACACCCTCGCCAGGACAAGTGTTGCACCATGAATCCATTGTAAAATCACAGATGCACCAACCAGAACATATTTACGACCCATCTCCTAAGAACATGTATATGTATCGTCTGCCCACCCCCCACGGAATGCCCCAAGCGCATATTCATAATGTCCCTCACCTATTCCACTCCCAACGTGTCCGAACACCACTACCCCATCACAGCTTCGTGGAGTCAAACGTAACCCAGGTCCCATACGGCTGTCCCCTCCGTGGTGCCGCACCATACTACTAGGCGAAATGCACCCTCCTCTAACATCCATGTTTGCTCCTCATTACTCACCAACACGCCCGGCAACGAAGACCTAACGTCTGCTCCTAAAAGGAACCAACGACCGCCACCGCAACCACATGAATTGGCGTTGCGTCCTAATGCTGTGTAACCATGCACCCCTCCGTATTTTATACCTTCCGCCTCTCTTCGAGCAGAAACTAAAATTGCACACATGCCCCAACAGTACCAATATTCTATCGTGTTATGAGACCTTAGCGCCCCCATGAATGAATCCAACTGTACTTGCATCCCCTGTACTTTGCCCGTGCAACCTCGCAAGGAAACCTAACGTGCCAAACTAAAATAATGACAGAGTTCCGTGCATAGCGCCGTACAACCCAACAAAAAACCCCCAGCCACGGTAGAAAACTTACAGACGCATGGTTGCCTGAATCAGTCCTCCTCTCATGAAACTCGCTTCACCAATCGAGTGCTTTGCTGGTGCGGTGCAGCTACGCTATAGTCGCTCCTGCGATTACGTGACCCAACTGCACGGCAAACGTGTCGGCCTTAATGGTATGGGGTCCCGTGTCTGACTTTGCCTCTAACAAAACGGCACGTGGCTAATAGCCCCAATATCCCCAACATCACTGCGACAATTTTGGACCACTTTAAAGGCATAGCATTACTGTCGCCGTTACCCCCGTCTAATGTCTCCCTTCCCACCCGCAATAGAGATCTCCTACGTGGCTGCATGACCAAACCTCACCGGTGATTACCACACACTCCTGCCCGACCTTGCTAGCCACAACCTCCGTATAACCACCTACCCCTGCTACCCACTCAGGGGTACTCATGATCCCCAAAACAAAAAACCCCTTTCCCTGTCCCCTAACGCCGCTTGTCGAAAAAGGAACACTGACCATACGCTGCGTCCTCCCTCTGTAAATCTCGCGATAGCTTATTCTCGTATATATTGGAACTACTGTGTCGGAAAAGAAATATACCACAACCTCCCGTCCAATGTAGTTCAACATCCACCCATAGCTTCGCATAACCACAGGCCTCCTCCATTATTCCCACAATTATACAAAATATTGTCTGAGCTAACACCACCACCTCGCTATATCTAAGAGCGCCTTACCCTTGCGTAAGGACCACCCAATCCTCCCGTTAGACTGATTGTCGCAGGTTGCCCATCCATCTTACCCTACTGGCGACATACGTTGAGGTTCCCAGAAAGCCTGATGTGGTAATGACGAACTCCTATGCTAGATATAGTACCAGTGTGCTTAAGCGTGTATAAGGAAAAGCATGTGACAATGAAATGAATATCCTCGGCCTCAAGGCATGTAAAGCTTGCACGCGAGCCCTCCACAATTGTAGCCCCCAATGTCATCTGCATTGTAATCGTGTAGAAGGAAAGCACAGGACAATGAATTGAATATCCTTGGCCCCAAGGCATGTAAAGCTTGTACACGAGCATTCCACCATTGTAGCCCCCAATGTCATCTGCATTGTCTTAAAAAGAGGCGACGCCCTCACCAAGTCCCCCGCTGATTTGATTGGTAAACACAATTTCATCTTTGCTACCAAGACTAGTCAAGTATTCCTCTGTGCCGTTGTTCCATGGCTGCCGACGAGCCCCAGGCCGCTGGGGGCCCTGTGGGTGTGAGGGCCTGCCGAGCCCGCCTGGGGCCTTCTAACTCCCCAAGCCGCTGGGGGCCCCGTGGGTGGTGGTACTGGCGAGCCCGCCTGGGGCCTTCGTAACCAGCCGCGTCGAGACCCTCGCGTACTCCGGGCCTGCTGCAGGAAGCACAGCCCTCCCTTCTCCTTGGTGCCGCCGGGCCGCTCCAAGCCATACCAAGTCTGGAGCCCCACGCCGGCCGCCCCCCTGCCAAAGAAAAGTACTGCTGGTGTACTGGGACCCCTAACCGCGTGCCCCCCCTCACCGCCCCCCTGTTTTTCCCCCACCTCCTCGTACCCTCTCCCTATTAACCCCCCGTACCCCCGGTGTTCATGCCTGCGCTGTGTGTTTAATGTTTCCATACAGTTACGTGGTGTTTCTAACGAGAAATACCTAATAGAATTATGTTTCCCACATCCCTGCACTAGTCAGGGTGGTCACACGAAGGGGGGCTTCACTGGCTGTGACTGACACTGGTGTCTGTGAAATGGGTGGTGTCACACAACTTCAGACTTAGGGAAAAAAGAAAGCAGGCGGGCTTCTGTCAAAACGGACGATGATCGGGGAGTCTGACTGGGCTGCTGTTCGAGCCACCTCCCGACCTCGCGTCGTCACCCAGAGCAGACAATGTGCAAAGGTGCACTTGAGCCCTTCGTATAGAAGTGGCGCAGAGTAGCCATAATTGTTTCTCCCCAAAACGTTATCTCTCTCCTGACAGATCGGCTATTCCTGCTTTATTTCGGGACATACGCGCCTCAGCCGGCAGTGTCTGAGGAGCACTATGAATGACGCGCATTAGCCTACACTGCATTGTGCATGTTCCGTTTACATACAATGTGCGGACATGTCCATTCTATCACAAACCAGAATTACAAAAATGTCCCTTGGCTCGTAACCAATACGCCGCCCTCCCCGCCGATTCCATTCCCAAAGACTGCGGGGCGCCGCTGGCAGCGCGCCTCGGCCGCCCTCCCTACATCCTTTAGTTTCCCGCCCCGCCTGTCCCAAACCTACCTGGGAATACGCAAACTTCTGTGGCGGCGCGCAGGCGATGGCCGCCCGCCTCGCCCAGCCAGCATCGAGGGCTCGCCCCTCGCCATAAAGCCGAAATTGCAACTATGCCGAAACCGGGATTGAAACCGGGTCCCCTTAAAAATAGCGAAAGCCGCCGAAGAACTAACAATATCAATAGACTCAAGCAGAAAGACAAAAAGCTCCTGACTAAACACGTTCCCAGCCACCAGGTCTCAGTATCTAAAATGGTGGCTGGGAACATTCGGGAAAACTATTTATACTTTGGGCTTTTGGGCTCCTTTTGGGCGGCTTTTGGGCTATCCCTAGCCAGCCCAACGCGGCAAAAT
The DNA here is from genome assembly GCF_964261635.1 of Lissotriton helveticus. Taxonomy (NCBI): domain Eukaryota; kingdom Metazoa; phylum Chordata; class Amphibia; order Caudata; family Salamandridae; genus Lissotriton; species Lissotriton helveticus. The sequence goes on along the minus strand of NC_136057.1, from coordinate 686,870,533 downwards.
GGCCGCTCGCTTGTTCTCCCCCCTTCCCCCTCCCAAATCTGCCCGGGGGGGGCAGACCTCGCGGCTCGGCTGCCCCCCAAACCCCCCTCGCCGAAGTGAGCGATTGCAAAAGCATGCTGCGGATTTGTTTGCACTTGAAAGTTCAATGTAAAGTTCAGAGACAGTTTTAGTAGTTGGAGCCAGTTCGGGTGCCTCGTGCCTTCCATCCCTTTCCTGACTTCTGGGAGTACAGAGGTGTCGGAGTTCGAGAATTGTTCCCCGCACGCTCTGACTGGCACTCATCTAGTTTGAGGTGGCCTCGACTTGGTTGCCAGACTGTAGGTGGCTGCTGAAATGAAGGCTTTGTGGCTCGATGCCAAAATGCGCTCTTCTTTGGAATGAGTGGAAGGACATGTGACGCAGGGCCCCGATCATTTCACTTTTGGACTGCACAGGGAGAGAGATGGAATGGCGTGTGGGCATGTTTAAGGGACGTGTGTGTGTGGAGGGTAGGAGTAAGGCTCTCTTTGTGCCTTCTGTGTGAAGATGGAAAAAGAGGCGATAACAGCCGCAGCAACAAGAGGTACTGATGTTTAATCTCGAAAAGAGTTATTATGAATCTATTGTCTCTGGACATCGGGGCTTCTTGCAAAGAAACACAAGACGCATTTTTAACGTTTCTAAACACACGATTCTGCATCAAACCCAGTGCATACAGAGAGCTGGGTGTTGATTTGTTTATGTGTCCTGTCACTTACGCTGCAAGGGAGGGGGATGCTAAACCCCTTTGAGCCTTATGGGCGTTGTGCACCTTACCTAAGATCTGTCCAGAAGGTCACGTGTGCGCCACACTGACCTGCAGGGGTCTCATGGCGCTCAAAAAACAATCCTCCACTTGCAAGCGGGGGGCGGGGGGGGTGAGCTCTCCCAAGGAAGGGCTACAATAAAATAAAATAACACATCAGAGGCCCCCAGGACCCTGCCCTGCTCACCTCCCATCCTAATACTTTACACTGCCCCTGGGGGTGCTTACACTGTGTGATTCTGGGCAAATCACTTTATCTCCCTGTGCCTAAAAATGAATGTGTCCGTCTGTAACACAACTGGTGCTCATGTAAAGTGCTCTGATGCCTTCGGGTGGAGTTTCCGCTATATAAAACTGCAAACAAATACTTGGTAGGGGGCCTTGTGCTGCTTTTGGCCAGCATTTAATCAGATGATGTAGTAAAATAACAAAGAGCATGGCGCAAGAGGCTTTTCTCATCACCATAAATTCATAAACAGCCTCTGAAGACGTATAACCAGTAGGCGCTTTATACAGCGCTATATATGAAGCTGGGTGTGTTCCGCAGTGCGCAGTGTGCCTACATGAGACAGTGGAGACTGGGAGGGATTTATGAGGCCAGGATTCAGGCCCTCGCCCAGGACCATATATGTAGGACGACAAGGGTGTCACAGGAGGACGTCCTTGAGGGAGCAGCGCAGGAACACAAAACTGAAAGACAACACATCACACTCTCCAACATGCAGCTGCCACGAGTGACGACCCCTCAATGAGGAGTGAGGAGTGAGACAAAGACAGAAGCTGGCAAAGTACGGCTGCATCAGAGCAGAGTCCTCGTCCTGGGCTGAGGTCTAGAAAACATAAAAAGAAGCACTTCCAGAATGTGTTCGAGGTCACCTACCAAGGGCCAACGGTCAGATGCACCTGCGATAAAACAGGAGCACCCCCTGTAAGGAAGGCTAACGGACCCCTAAGGGACGAGGCTCGGGTAGGATTGAGCACACGAGCATTTTTTAATGTGTGAATTAATTCATGGATGAATGAGTTGAATGAGTGCAATGTCTCTGTGGCAACGGATATAGTTGGAAGAATTAAAGTAAGCTAGAGTGCCTTTACGAGGGGTCGCATAAGACCATGTTACAATAGTAATTACTGCACTAATACTGTTCTTCCTTCTACTAAATTCGCAAACATTTATTTTGAACAAGTGCATGCATGGGAACAACGCGAATGGCCAGAATGCGAGAAGCTATTGTTTACGGCATTTGTTTTTCGCACTGATTTTTAGCACACAATATAGCACCAAGTTCCGGTTATGCAGAATTCCTCCTAATTTTGCAGTTTCCCCAAAAGTTCCAGATAATATGCAGATACAAATTCTGCATTTTTTTCGTAAAGTTAACCCAGTCTTTCCTCAGCTGACAAAATTAACACTACTGAGTTGGGTTATATTACTAATTATCTGCAGCGAGGGGCTTTTGCAAAAAGCGCTGCACAGAAAAAAAAACTGTTGAAAGAGGAGGGGTTTTCTTTATAATGTCGCTCTACATCACCTAATGTTAATTTTTTTTTTGTTAGTGACCCCTAACGCGTCCCCTCCTAGAAATGTCAATTGGTAGGCCCTTTATTAGGGCAATAAATGTTTTTTGCTTTTGATTGGGGGGATTGCTGGCAGTAGGCCAAAATAATTTAGCATTTCATCCGTGGGTGTTGCATGTCTACATGCGTGCTTGGCGGAAGGTTACGTTATTTCTGGTTTTGAAAACGAGTTAAACTTCATGCCTCAGTGGTATTTAAACGTGGCTCTATTGGGCACCCGTGTACATAGTTCTGGGAGTGAATGGCTACCATAACGGTCTGGCCTGGGCCTTTCGTTGAGGTCGTTTGCAGGACTGACTGTTGTGATCGTGTTTCCTGATAGTAAATGAGAGTAACACAGAAGGTTTTGGCAGTAGAGGGTGTGCCTCTCTAGCCCTGATGATGGGGGAGAGAGTGATGGTAATAAAAGGGAGGGGGCAGCATTTTTCACTTCTCGCCTAGGGCGGCAAAACACCTAGAAACGGCACGTGTCCCCTGTTAAATCCCAGCATGTTTTGCCTGCCAAAATGTAATGAAGAGTGAGATATTTAACTCAATCGGCAAGCCCTGGATACAGTAAATTCCATCTAACTCGTAATTCTGGACCCTGCACAAACAGGGATTTCTTCAGGGATCAGAAAACACTGATCCACTCATACCAGGACCTGCGTTTTTCAATGGATGATACTTTGAACTGGTGATGATAGTGAATTGAATGTCATTGGAAAGACCTATAGTTCTGTTCTATATGATGAAACCATTAGGAGAAAAGGTTGGAGTTGAGAAGATGAAAAACTGATGTATCACGTTTCCTTGGTGGGGATCACGTGTCCTTGGTAAGGTTATGGCTGTTAGTGGCATGCCTGACTTCCAGTTCTTCCTCATGCCTCTGAGGATGGATGAATTGGAGGAGCTGCATGAGGATAATGAGGGGGAGATGGCACAGTCGAGCAAGGGGAGACCAGCAATCTAAATGATGTATGTGGAGATTAAAATACCCAAGAATATTTTGTTTTACAGATGCTCGGCTGGAGAATGGGACCAACAGTTATAAAATGAAAGGAAGGATTACATTGTACAAGGCGTATTATTATCTTAATCCTTCTACAAGCACTTCTTGAATTTTTTATATTGTATTTGGTTTCCTAAAAGAAGGCAGGGTTCGTTTTTATGGTGTGACTAATCTATTCATTTCAAGATGGTGTCTATTTCATGGTTTCCCAGCATAAAATAAAAAAACTTGATTTCATTTTGCTAATCCTGCGAGATGTATCGTCACCTTTCAACCTCGCCACTCACTCATCTCCCTTCTTCCACACATGCCACGAGGAATGCACAAGATGTCAAGAAAAGCCTTTTGCCTGGCACGCTAAAAGGTCAGCAAAACATTGCATTTGATGCCGTTACAAAGCAGCAAGTGCCAAAATGATCTATGTGTCTGCCAAGATTTCTGCCGATTTCAGTGACAGAATTAGAAATATTTTTTCTAGATTGATGTAAGAGCTGTGCTGTAAGAACAGGATTCAAGCTATGAGGGTTCAAGCTGTCAGGTTTTTCATTTACTGATTGCTTTTTTGGCTCGTGTTTGCTTTCAAAATATGTGCTTTTAAAATATACAAATTTCTTGAAGCCTATCTGCATTCATTACAATTTATTGGAGTATGCAACAGACTCATGCCGACTTATGTTTACGGCGATGATGGCTCCTTAACTAAAAGTAATCTTTAAAATAACCTAAGTTTTCAAAGCACACAATATATGTGCTGGCATAGCAAAAAGCATAGCTTGGTTATGGTACTGGATTGCGCTGAAGATGTAAAAGATTTAATTAAACCTGCAAATGTGACCCTTTTGGGGGAGTTTAAGCGTTACTTTATTTCTAGTCTGCATTATACATTTTCAACTGGTGTGAGTAAGAAAGAAAATAGTGCTCATGGGCAGGCAATCCAGGAAATGCAATCTAGCACATGCATGTCAGCTGGTGAGTACTGATGAGCCTGGCCGAAGGAGCTATCAAGAGGTTGAAAAGCATGGGACTCAATGAGGAACTTTTGGAGATACCACACAAGTGGGTACATGAATATTGTCTGGGTACAGCCTAAAAAAAGGACCGAATCCAGTCAAAAGCCTTGCCTCTAATTCTGACCTCCTTTCATCTTGACAAAGACTGCAGAGAGGTTGAGAGGAATCAGCACAACTAACTTCTCCTTGGACCAGGATTATACATAGCTTATTTTGAACGGCTAGTCGGGCATGTAGGAACCGAAAGCCAACCAGATCTGGGTGAAGCAATGATTTATTAGGGAAGAATATTGAGATATAAATATTGAAAGGTATTAAAGAGATTGTTCTGTAGTTGTTTGAAGGCTTGTTATCCAAAGATGGCTTCTTCAGCAGGGGGAGGATGCAAACCTTTTTTTCCAATTTAGAGTATTTCTGCTTGAAAAGATGAATGTACCAGTTTTGAAAATGAAGAAGCCACAGCGTGTGCTGGTAAATACAGAATACAAGTTTTTATGGGTCACATGGAGAACCAGATTTATTAGTTTTCACGATTTTGAACTTTGCCTCTAGAGTTAATGAGCTGAAATAGGACATTGTATAGGTGGCATCCAGCGTCTTTATTATTTTGTTAGAATTTGAGATTGTGGGGAAAAAAGAATGTGTGAAAAATGTACTGTTGGATAGGATTAACTGTATTTTTAAAGAAAGTTGAAGTACATTTTCAGACAAACAATGGGAGATAAATTCAGGGCACACTAAGTTGACAAATTAATGTTTTAAAGAAGAATTTAAAGCTTGATTGATTTCAAATTTTATTATAGAATGAGGCTGTTAGATTTGGGGGTCTCTAGTTGGCAGAGGTAGGTACCTTTGACCAAATAGGGACCCTTGTGTCTAGTCAGGGTAAGGGTGTACACTGCTAAAATAACCCCTGATCACCCCCTTGGTAGCTTGGCATGAGCAGGAAGGATTATTTCAGAGGGAGTGTGTAAAGCATTTGTGAACACATACAGTAACCCAGTGACAACACTACTGATGGACACCACACAAGTTGTAGAATAAAAATAAGGACACTTTTTTATATAGACTTAACCCAAGACCACAAATGACAAAAATCCACAATACTATACTTTAAAAATGGTAGAAATAGCTTAGTTCTCTTTAGATGGTAAATGCGACACTTTTATGTTCAATGTACCTTTGGATGCGTAACGCTATACCACGAAAGTGTTGCAGGGAAGGTGATGTGTCGGTTCCATACATGCAAGAACGGTGATGCGTCGGGTCCCTACTGATGCGTAGGGGATACGTTGGTTCTTCTCAGCGCGGGGAGGTGATGCGTCGATTTCTTACCGCACTTCCGTGGCGATGCGACCTGCAGCGCAGTGATGCGATGAAGATCCGGTGCAATGAAACAAAATGGCATCTTCTCCTTGATGCGACATGATGCGTGCATGCCCGTCGGCCGTGCGGCGACTCAATGATTCTTCTGAGCTCCGACAGGCCCTGCGACACGATTCTCCGGTGATGCGACGGCGTCTGAAGTGACGACGACACTCTTCTCCGGTGATGCGAGACGCTTCGGTGATGCAATGCACAGCTGCAGCGGCGACACCCTTTTTCAGTGATGCAACAACAGCGGCGGCGACACACTTCCCAATGATGCGACGGCGTCTGATGCGACGGCGACACTCTTCTCCGGCGAGGCGCTTTATGTGAGGCAAAGCGACAGCGACGCATTTTCTTCATGAGTCGTGCTTCCAGCTCCTTGCGACACGCAGTCCCTCAGAAAGCTCAACACAACTGCAGGCACATCTAAAGAACTCTTGGGGAGTTGGTGGGTGAAGCCTGTTGTCCCTGAGACTTCAGCAGGAGGCAAGCTCTATCTGAAACCCTTGGAGATCCTTCACAAATTGAATAAAAGCAGCACAAAGTCCTTTCTCCTTTCTTTGGCAGTCAGGCAACCACTGCAGGCCAATCCCCCAGACAGCCCTTAGCTTCTCTGGTTCCTCTCCTCAGCAAATGTTTGCACCCTTTCCAAGTAGGGACCACAATCCTAAGCAGGGCAATCTATATACATGCTTTAAATTAACCTGCACTCACCATCTGGTAGCTTGGTACAGACAGGCTTATTTTAAGAGGCGATGTGTAAAGTATTTGTGCAATATGCAAACACAAAGTAACACAATGAAAATACCACAAAAAGACTCAACGAAGGTTTAGCAAAATATAGAATATTTATCTGAGTAAAATAAGACCCAAAGAACAAAAATCCGATCAGTAGAAATCAAGATATGAATTTTAAAGAATAAATACAAAAATAGTGCTCAGAAGGCGGTCAAAAGGTTACTTGAGGTCACGAGGGACCGGTACCAATCCAAAGTTCAGGCCAACTGTGATGGAGGACAGGCCGGCTCAGCACCCAGACAGGTCCCGCTAAAAAAATACCTTGGCAGGAGCAAGTGTCAACACCCAGAGCCTACTGCATTGTCGTCGTGCTGCGCAAAGGGGTTCCCACGTCATCGGCAAGCTCCGTTGAAGTGAAAGCAATGTATCTTCAAGTTGTGCATAGCATTATCGTCGAGCCACGCAGGCTGTGGATCTGCTGTCATTGAGCAGCCTCTGCGTCAGCCTCGAAGGGCAATGCAGCGGAATTTCTCACTCAGTAAGGGTGATGTGTCAGTTTTTGCAGAAATCAGCTACAGAACTGGCTTCTGAGGCCCAGGAATGGAAGGGGCACCTCAGGCAAGGGTAGGGCGCACAGATGGCAGAGTCCAGCAGCACCAGCTAGTTTGCAGGCAGTCTTTTGTGTCCCTGAGACTTCAGAAAACAGGATGCAAGCCAGCAAGCCCTTGGAATCACTATGTGGCTAAGTGAAATGAGTCTAGTCCTTGACTTGAGCAGGACAGAGATCTGCAGGACAGAGATCTGCAGGGCTGCTCAGCAAAGTGGAGAAGCAGTTTCTCAGAACAGTCAGTCAAGGCAAAGTGGAAATCCTTACAGCACAGCAGTCTTTACTACAGCAGAGTTCTTTCCAGGTCCAGTAATGTACTGATTTGGTAGAGTCAGATCCCCAGTACTTATTCCGAAAAGTGCATTTGATGTAGGGGGTGACTTCAAAGGAGCTCTCTAAAGGGCACAAAGGTGTGGACAGAACGCCCCTATTGAAGTGTGTCAGCCCCTCTCATTCCTCCCTGCCCAGGAAGAACCATCAGAATGCAGATGAGTTCTCGGAATGGGGATAGGCCTACCCTTATTGTGTCTGTGACTGTTCAGAGGGAATGCACGAAGTGTAACTGTCACCCAGCCCAGACATGTATTGGAGACAGGCTGTAGGCATCCAGAGCATAGCTTATTGCAGAGAAATGTCAATTTTCTAAAAGTGAAAAGAACGCAGCCACGGGTGCATTCAGTAATCTCACTCAAACTAAGTGTACAATTAATCTAAAAATTATTCTAATGAAGTCATCAAATCGCGTGCACCAGGAAAAAGTCCCTGCTAAGCCTTTGCTATAATAATTAGAAAACCCGGGTGTCTGCCCAGTAAACCCCAGTGCACTGCGCAAAACACTCAACAGAGTGTCATCAATGTTTGGGAAAGTAATCCAATTTCAAATGACACTTTAAACAGTGATACAACAAAAACATCAGATATACAAAATATCATAGAGAATGAATCTTCTGAAATCTTCAACTGATGATCCAATTCTTGTTTAATAGTTCATAGAGTTTGTTGTAATTTTCACAAAATCCATGACAATGGTATGGTTATTTCGGAAACAAATCCCAATGCATTTCGGGCTATCAAAAAGCACCCTTCATCAGGGGGATCTACAAATAATAATTACACAACATTACATTGATGGAATTGCAGCGAAACGTTTGGGTTCAAGCAATCAAATCAGGAAAATAGTCATCTCTGGAGAACAAAATGAAAAAGGTGCACAGTGTACCACATTGAGAATGCAAAAGGTGAAAAAGTCCCAAACCACCAACAGCCACCAACATTTTCTAAAAGTGGCATTTCTGAAATAGTAATGGCAAATCCAGCTTTACCATTAAAGAGGATTTATCATTACCATTCTAAAGATATGAAAGATGATTTAGCTACTTTTTTCTAATCTGGAATTACAGCTTAAAGGTGCTTTAAGGAATTCCCAATGTCAATCTATGAGAGGAGTAGACCTCACAGTAGTGAAAAATGAATTTAGCTGTTTGTCACTACCAGGATATTTCAAACTTAAAAGTGCATACCCTACCTTTTAGTTACAAAGCACCCTGCCCACAGGGCTAAATAGGGCCAACCTTAGGGGATAATGAAAGGGGAGTTTAAGGCTTGGCAGTGCTTTAAATTCCAAGTCGAAGTGTCAGTAAATTGCACACACAGTCTTTCCAATGGAAGGCCTAATACAGGTTTGAAAGGCTGCATTTGTGAGTGGCACAATAAGTGCCGCAGGCCCACTAGTACAATTTAGATTCGAGGCCCTGCGTACATGGTATGCCACTTTGCAAGGAATTTATAAGTAAACTAAATATGTCAAACAGGTATAAACCGATGTCACCATTTTTAGGGGAGAAGCACGTGCACTTTAGCAATAGTCCGCAGTGGTAAGGTGCTCAGAATCCTAAAGACAACAAAAAATACAGAAAAAAGCAGAGGTAAGTAGGGAAAATGTTGGCGGAAGACCACCAAAAGAGACATTTTGTGTTCAGATGTATTGTGAAATGGGGCAAAACCATATATGAAACCTGAATAAATTTGTCACCAGAAAAAAGTCTCTAGATGCAGGTTTTTGAGCTGAAAATGGTGCAGCAGCATTAAATTTAGCATGTTATGCCCCATTCCACAGCTACCTATAGATGATTTATTTATAATTGCCTCGTAGTGCTACAGCCTGGAACTTTGGCCACTCATTATGAGTATGAATATTGTAACTGAGTGACTCAATGGAGCAAGTTTAATAGCCACTGGTCAATTTCAGGGGGGGTAATGTCAAATAATTGAAAAATACGCAACTGATGTTAACACCTTTCTACTCTTTTTTCAGTCTTCTCTGTAAAAACAGAAAATGCATATTGTAGTAGTTACATATGGTAAATGACAAACATAATTAGCACAACACATTGCAATAGATTTTCTGTAAATGCTGACACCTTACTGAGTACTGAGATGGAAGCAGTGAGACAGCGTGGCAAGTAGACTTTACCTGTGTCATGAGTCCAGGCGTGTGCTGTTTCTATTTTTTTAAAGCAGTGCAAAGTGGTTTCTTGTAGGATGTGTTCATAAACACAAGGATGCTCAGCATCATACTGGCCAGCTTTCAGTTCCCCAGAGGCAGATAAATGTCTTTTATCCAGAAAAGAGGCTAGACACCAAGAAGCATATGTATAAGAAAGTGTTGGAGAGCAGAGTAGCTCCAAAATTACTAACGCTGTGTTCTATCACTTTAGAAACGCAGGGATGCACCGTATTCACAGTATTATGTCGCACCCCTCCATTTCTCCCTGCACTGGCACTAAATTCAAATGCCTAGCACCAACATAGGCCCCCTTGCACCATAGTGCAAGGGAGCATGCGTTGGGGGAATGATGGTTTATGTGCAGGAAGGTGTCGCTTCCCGTACATAAACAATCCAGAATTGCGATTTGTAACTCTTATGTATGCTGTATTGTGCAGCACACATACAAGTTGCAAATCGTCATTTTGTACATGATTGTCAGTAAATTGCACACATAGGCTTTCCAATAGCATTCATGGCAATTTGCTGTTTTTATGTGTGCTGCACAGTGCACATACAAACAGCAAATTGCCATGAATGATTGTTTAGGCGCAGGCGCAGGAAGGTCTCCCTTCCTGCACATCAACAATCATTAAAAAAATTACGATTTGCAAATTGTATATGTGCTGCACAATGCAGCACATATAGAAGTTACAGATCGCCATTCTGGGTTGTTTCCTGCACATAAACAATGATTTAAAGAATGATTTTTGCAACTTCTATGCACAGTGCAGCACACATAGACACAGCAACAACGAGGAGAAATAAAGCATTTCTCCTCGTTTCACCATTTTAAGATCAGATTTTCTCTTGTCCTATTTGGTGCTGCCTCCTATTTACACCACCCTTGTAAATAGGCGGCAGCATAAAAATCAATGGATGTTGTGGTGAAACGCCCATCACAACACCCATTGCACGCCCCTTTTATATTAAGTGTAGTGTGAAACGCGGCCTCATTTACAAGGTGGCGTTAAGTGGCTTAAAGCCGCCTTGTAAATAAGGCAAAGCATTTACCACCACAGGAACGTCATCAAAAGTGACGTTCCTGTGGCAATAAGGGCTTGTAATTATGCCCCCAAATTTAGAGTAAATTCCAAAACTTTGGAAGAAAATTATGAACCTGGATGACAATCCACCAGTGGAAGTTTCCACACAATTCTCTTAATTAGCTAGAGGAAATACTGTTGTTGGATTCTCCCCCACGGGTTTCAATTGTCCTCCAAAATTCAGATGATTTCCCATCATCCTCAACACCTCCATCTCCACAGCAATGTTCCCGGACAGATAGAAAAACGCAGACGTCAGATCCCTCGTAAAGAAACCATCCTCCGGCCCCAAAGATGTCAAAAATTATTGTCTGATCTCCCTTCTCCCCACCAGGCAAACGTCCTCAAGAAAGCCATCAACCAGTAGCTCACTGAAAACCTTGAACAAAACCACCTACTGTATGTCTCACAATCAGGGTTACAGGCCAACTACAGCACTGACAGTGCACTGATTGTCATGCAAACAACATCAGGACTCCCCTCGATCACAGAGATTATGTGACCCTGAACTTCCTCAACCTCTCCATGGTGTTCGACACCATCTTCCACAACACCCTCATCAACAGTCTCTACAACATAGGCATACAGCAAGACTCCTTCAAGTGGATCGCCTCCTTCCTCACAGGATGCACATAGAACATCTGGCTGCACCCCTTATCCTCTGCACCCAAGGACATCATATGTGGCATACTCCAAGGATCATATCTCTGCACCACCCTGTTTAACACACAACATGTGCCCCTCGCAGACATCGTCAGATCGCGTGGCCTCAACATAATCACCTACGCAGATGACACTCAACTAATCCTCTTGCTCACCAATGACCCTGCCAATGTCCAAACCAACTTCTCCAATGCCATGACTCAAGTAACTAATCCTGCCTCCACTGCGACAATGCCCTCTCTGTTGGCATCTCCATCAAACTCCTCAGAAGACTCCAGACCATACAGAACGCTGCAGCCAGATTTAACCTGCACCTCCCCAAATAAACTTACATCGCCCCCCAACTGAGAGTCCTCCACTGATTCCACATCCAGAAGAGATACCAGTTCAACATCCTCATGCACGCCTACAAAGCCCTCCACAACACAGGACCTTTCTACATCAATCATCGACTGAACTTCCACCAACCCTCTAGACGCCTGCACTACTCCTCACTCACACTTCCACATACCCCCTGCATCCATATCAGCCGCAGTGGTGGCCACTCCTTTTCCTACTTCGCTTTCACGACCTGGAACAACCTGCACCTCCAGCTGCGTACAGTCCCTTGCTGGCAGACTTCAAATAGAGACTCAAGACTTGGCTTTGAGAAATAGGGCCCAGATACCCTAAGGGGTGACAGTGTTCATGCTTTGCAAATGCTGTTTGATTGATTGAATATGTGAATTAAAAAAAAATTGGTGCTGGTTGATTTTAAAATTATCTTTCAACACTAGAATGCAGGAGTCTTGCGGTGACTGTCACTGTTGTCAGATGCACTGCACTGTTAAGATGCGGGATTCTTGATGCGCACCTATGTGTCGTTGATGATTCATAGGTGTATGCTGAGCTGGATTGTATCTTCAGTATTTTGGAAGTAATTTAGGTTTTGCTGAAGGTCTCTGCTGTGACCTTTGGCTTTCCACTTGTTACCCTTGACACTGTCTTTGCGACACCTTGACTGTTAGGAGCTATGATGATGCTTTTGCTAGCAGCTGAAATAAGTAAATAAAATGGCTTCAAATGTATGTTATGTGTGAGAATGTGTATGAGAGACAGCATGTGAATGTGTGACCAAGTGTCTGCATGGGTGAGTGTTAAAAATGGGAATCTCTATTTGGCAGGGATTTGCACCCTGTGCAAGTAGGGACCCTCACTCTAGTCAGGACAAGGGTGTCACAGAGCTAAAATAACCCCTGCTCACCCCCTTGGTAACTTGGCACGAGCAATCAGACTTATCCTAAAGGCAATGTGTAATGCATTTGTGCATTCACAGTAATACAGTGGAAACATTACAAAATGAGTCTACACCAGTTAAAAAAATAAGTAGCCAACATTTATCTGAACAAAGCAAGACCATACAACAAAAATCCAACATACACAAGTAAAGATATCACTTTTCAAAAGTTAAATAAATTCAATCCGTAGAAATCAATGGATGCGTTTCTTTGAGCACAAAGTACCTTGGATGTGTCACAACTCAAGGTCGATGCAAGTCACAGGGGAGGTGAGGCCCCGGAAAAACTAAGCAATGTATTGGTTACTTACTCCCAGTGGAGGAGTTGAGTCATTCCTTATTGCCAGTGGAGGTCCCTTACTGCTGCACATGGGAGGTGATGCATCAGTTTCTTACTAGAAGGGGAAGTGATGCATCAATCACCCTACACATGGCCTTGGTTCCTTACTGCTGGGCAACATCGATGAAGAAATCAGTTCCATCCATGAAGAAATCAGCTCCCAAGGATGATGAGTCGAAAATCCAGACCCACTGCAACGACTCGACAGCCGCGTAGCAAGTGCTGCATCGGAGTTGGCGCAGTGAGTCACAGACTTCAGTGATGCAGTGCTTGAAAGGCTGCGGCGGTTACTCTTACGTGTACGACGGAAGGCTGCTGCCTGCGGTGAAAGCTGTAGTCGATGTGCTGATCGTGAACCTTGCTCCGTGGCCTGCAGCAGCAATGCAGCGAAGTTTGTAGTGATGAGCAGGTCTGGGTGGAGTTTGCAGAGTTTCACTGCGGAATTCAACGGAGTGACAGAAAAACTCCACGACCAAGCAGGGTATTGATCGGTTACCGAAAATTGATTTCTTAAAACAGAGTTGAAGTGTTCACGTAGAAGCCCCAGAATTAATTTCAGTTGACATAAGTAAGTAAAATTGAATATAGTGAAGATGCCACTAGATGGGGGCGGAAAGAAACCACGGACACAGGTGAGAGCAGGCAGCTAGCAGCGACAGTGAAGGAGGCAGGTGGGAGGCGGTAGAAACTGCATAGCCGCACTAGTGAGCCCCTCTGCCTTGCCTTGCCTTGCCCCTGCCCCCGGGTCTGCCTTAGCCACACCAGCGCCTAAACCACCAAATTACATATAGCCACACCTAGCACCTAGCTCCGTGAATGACTTTTGAAACTTTTGATATTTATGCCTAAAATTGCCTAGAAACATACAAATGTCCGCATAAGAGCTGCTATACCCGGTCGTACTTTCCCTTGGTGGTGTAGGTGGGAGTAGTGAACGCCAAGGAGCAGCAAGCGAGCGCGACTACCGTTAGCTCGCGTGGGAGAGCAGAAATAATATTAGCAACGGCCCAGTGCTGGGAAAATACTGGACCAAAAAGGACTCAAAAGGAAAATAAAATCGCTCTGGACAAACTCCTCGATTGATTCTTGCCTTAAGAGAGTCCTCAGGGGAGGAGCCAAGACAGCGACTGTGATGGCCGCTTGAGACCTCGGCTCCGCGGCCCTTCTCCTCCCACCTGGATATCCTGTAATTGATCCTGGACCTATTTCACACTCCCGCGTCGGTGAGGACGCCCGGTCACAGGTCGCGTGATCCCAAGGTCTCCCCCAGCCATACACCCGGAGAAACATCCGTTTGCATCTTGCGGCCTGCAATGGCGTCGGAACCGGGACTGTGCGTTATAGATGGGGCCGGGTACTGAGTGAACAACAGCGCTCACCCGTGCCGGGGAGGAGTCGGTCAGCTGGAGCAATGAGATGATCGGCTTGCTTCTTGCCGAGGACAGCTAGCACAACTAGCGGAGCGGATCGGAGTATGCCCGGCGTGGTAATTTCGAGGGATTGTGTAATTATGTGCCTACTTGCAAGTGAGCCGATCGGACGCTGTCGGCCGCCCGGCCCGCTTTTGGCGGGCCGCTCCCGAATTTTCGCATGAACTGCTCCCTTTCACGGATGGCTCGCACCGGATGCTGCCATTTCGGCATTTATTGAGACTGCCCTTACAGAATTGCTGCTGTACTATGGAGCCTGATGTGCCTTTGTTTGAGGCTCGGTCCCACACGTTAGTGGAGCGGCTTGCTGACCAACTCGATAATGAGGAGTGTAACACCCGAAGTGCTGGCTTGCAGCAAGGAGGGAAGTGCATGGACATGAGGAGCGTGGCAGTGTTTGCACATGGAGTTGGATTAACGTGTCGTGACCTTCTAGCGGCTCTTAGTGCCCTACACTCCGCCTTGGAACGTGGCATCCAAGTATTGGGGAATAAATTGGATGCCATGGTGTCTACCTTGAGACTTTCGATACCAGACCGTCTTCAGGCTCACGATGACCTGCCTGGTTCTGTACCCGTGAGGAGCGTGATGGTTGCCCCTGTGAACATTGCAACATCGGAGGTCCCGGTTCGTGTGGTAACTTGTGCGCAGGCTTCCGGATGTTCGGACTGCTCGGTGGGACTAACACTGGATCCAGAGGTGGCAGTATCGTTCTACGCTATGCTCCCGAAGACCCTAGTGCTGCCTCAGATGCTGTCGGACATTTTGTTTCTCCTCTCCCTCCCGGATATTGTGCATGTGACCTGGAAGATACGCTTCGGAGCGGTATTGGGATTGTTGGACTGCCATGCTGATGACTGTGTTTGTGTTCAGATATGTCGCCTCATTGTGTGTGGACTGCAGTCTGGGCTAGATTTGAGGCTCCGTTACCTCGCGATATTCGTTATGGGAATGGGTCGACTGCGATTGGACTCCGTTGGTGCATTAGATCGCACGGGACAGGGTTGAGGTCGTGTCCTGGATTGCTGGAGTTTGATTTCCTGGTGACTATGTGGGACATGCCTTCTGTTGATTGAAATGATGGTCGCCCGGGTGCTGATTTGAAGGGCTGGAGATCGGATGAGTGTGGTGGCTGGGGGCCAGTATAATAATTATCTCTCCTCCTCCATTTTCTTTCTCTTTTGTCTTACTAAATTTCGGGTTCCATTTAGGGCGACGGGCACACTGCTGGGGGGGTAGGCCATGGCCTTCTGCAGGGGTGCGGGGTGGGGGGTTGGAGGGGGGGGGGTTCTTTCTATCTTCTTGTTTCCTCCTTGGTTCTATGGCCCTTTTTCTTTAATCTTTTCTGCGTTATCGTTTCACAGGGTTCCTGTAGTGTACTCAGTTTTTGTGGGGTGGGACATCGGTTTATCACGTATAGTGATTGTAATGATGGCTACTTTGTATTGTTTACTTCGCCCTTCACTCCCACTTTAATTGTTATGCTGAATGCCGTTGTACATTCTGATGGCCAGCTGTAGGTCCTGAAACGATTGCTTGGCATTGATCCTGTACTCTCTAGAAACCTTTAAAAAAGAAACCTCTTTCATCCTGGTATCGTTATGGTACGGTCACTATCCTGAGCTACAATAGGGCAATTGGAAGACGGAATGTTGCATGCTTATGGCTTTATTGATTTGCTTGCCCGTGATTGTAACTGCTTTATGTACAATAAAGGTTTTAAAAAAAAAAAAAAAAAAAAGAGAGTCCTCAAGCGCCTCCTTCCGAGCGGACGATTAACCGGAAAGAAGCGCTCAGACTTAGCTGACTTAAAGCACCCGCAACAAAGCTCTGAGTCACTGTCATTGTCTCACGTAAAAGCAGCGCGGCACCGACCAAACTCCTACCAAAACATGAGGTCCGGCAAAGTAAGAAAGGCTCCAGGCGAAAAATCAACTGCATTAAAGGGCACAGCAAAATGGAGAAAACTCAACAAAACATGTGCAAATAAGGCAAACAGCACCTTAAAAAAACCTTTAATCTCACCAATCGCCTCTCTCTTTGAAAAATCGGCATCAAATAAAAACTCTTTACAGAATTTATGATTCCAGTTTTTGAAAGACCCGGGGTCAGCAGTGTTTTCATTAACAGCAGAAGTTGCGGGATTATCAACACCCTTGGACCCAGTGAAAGATCTTGAAGCAAACAACCAGTTGGAAGAGGCAGCATGCAAACCAATGCCAGGGAATCTAATTGCGCAATCTAGCGTAAACTGCGTCTCCCCTAAAGAGCAAGATCATCTATCCGATTTTGTGCACAAAAAAAATCTGACCAAGACAAAAACCAGCACATTCACATCCGCAATAGTACACTCTGCCTTTGATGAGGACACTGTAAAAACCACCCAAAAAAAGCCTCAAGAAAATCGAACAAGTCAAGCTCCCAGACCAAGTCTGGAATCAATGAATAAAACTCAACAAAACCATATTCAACTACTTCACTCAAGCTTTGATGAGCTTTCACAACTATGACTAAATTCTAGCCACTTATGTGATAATAGCAAAGAGAAAGATCAATTGGCTGAAACAGTTTTTGCCCAAGAGAAGAGTCAAGAGGAGGCAAGTGCGGAAGCTGGAAATCTCAGTGAAGGTGAGGTTCTACACTCATCAGACTGGAGTGACAACATAACTCTATGTGGATTAACAGGTCCTACAGAAATACACCCTCTCTGTTCATCACCACCCCCTTTTTGTAATTATTTTGGCCACCATGAGTGTGGAAGGGTATGCTCAGACATGAGTCCCTTGCTCATTGCACCATCAGGATTCAAGCAAGCCTGGCCGAAGACGGCTGTAATGCCAGAAACCGGTCCCCGGAAGCTTGTTTCCTTACCAGTGAAGAATTGGCTTGGTAGTTTGGTCTGCCCTGTTCCCATGATGCACTGGGCCAGGGACAGACTAATTTGCATATAGCCAGGTTCTGAACTGGGATGGTGCAGTGAGCTAAAAAACGGTGATGGATCAAGCCCTGATCTGTTGACTGGGTAGGAGTGTTCTGATTAACTCAGATACTCTGTCCATCATCACCCCCTTTTTGTAATTATTTTGGCCACCATGAGTGTGGAAGGGTATGCTCAGACATGAGTCCCTTGCTCATTGCACCATCAGGATTCAAGCAAGCCGGGCCGAAGACGGCTGTAATGCCAGAAACCGGTCCCCGGAAGCTTGTTTCCTTTCCAGTGAAGAATTGGCTTGGTAGTTTGGTCTGCCCTGTTCCCATGATGCACTGGGCCAGGGACAGACTAATTTGCATATAGCCAGGTTCTGAACTGGGATGGTGCAGTGAGCTAAAAAACGGTGATGGGTCAAGCTCTGATCTGTTGACTGGGTAGGAGTGTTCTGATTAACTCAGATACTCTGTCCATCACCACCCCCTTTTTGTAATTATTTTGGCCACCATGAGTGTGGAAGGGTATGCTCAGACATGAGTCCCTTGCTCATTGCACCATCAGCATTCAAGCAAGCCGGGCCGAAGACGGCTGTAATGCCAGAAACCGGTCCCCGGAAGCTTGTTTCCTTTCCAGTGAAGAATTGGCTTGGTAGTTTGGTCTGCCCTGTTCCCATGATGCACTGGGCCAGGGACAGACTAATTTGCATATAGCCAGGTTCTGAACTGGGATGGTGCAGTGAGCTAAAAAACGGTGATGGATCAAGCCCTGATCTGTTGACTGGGTAGGAGTGTTCTGATTAACTCAGATACTCTGTCCATCACCACCCCCTTTTTGTAATTATCTGATAAATTGGACATCCAAATTGACCTAATGAACATAATTGCATCTTACATTGCGGGGATAAACACGAAATTAGATCATTTTAATAATCTAATTAAAAGAGCCCAAGCAAATACTCCTGATCTCCAACCATCTTGCCCTTGTGGTCCAATTCTTGATAAATTAAGCACCTTACCAACAGTCCTACAGCAGATACTTACCCTAAATAAACGCTTTGTTAACCCTGATAGAGACTCAGAACGGCCGGGCTCCGCCAAAATTGCGCACCATCATACAATTGACAACAAGCCCCTTGCAGAACAAACCAATGAGGAAGAAACCACTAAGCACGGGAATGCTATAATTAGTGATGAAACCGGCACAAAATCCACTCCTGCGGCAATCATTTTTGAACCAATAAAACAAATATTATCTAAGAGACAAAGGAAAAAAGAACCTAAGGCTAGGAACAAAAAAGGCGAAGCAGTCTCACAGCCACGCATTAGACTGTATCCAATTTTCTCAAATCTACACACAAGGAAAACAAAAGAGGGCTGTACCAAGGGAACTAGTCCGGATGCAATAGCAGGAGCTAACAAACCCTCTACCGCTAACTTGTCGCCAATAAAGGATCTAAAGGGTCTCCGCCCACTAGGAAGCCGGACAAGCTCAACTCTGACGCTAACAACCAAGCAAAATGCCTCGCTAAAAGCAAACAACCTGCCCGTTATAGGCGCAGAACAAAATTCCAAGACAACTACGTCAAGGGATAACACCAGTATTATCGATCCAGAGGACATCTTGCAGTCCAAAGACGTTTGTAATGGCATAACACCTCAAGATCTGGCGCCAGCCCTGGAAATCAACAATGCGGCTAGGCACTACCAACTCACTAACATAATACCAATACAAATACCCCAAAACACGCAAATTGGGGCACATCTTGAGGGTATAAAAGGGGCTCCAGACTGTGCACCTAGCCAATTACAAATGGTCCATCATAAAGAAGCAGAAAAAACGGGTTTGGCAGCTATTGATTCAAAAATAGCACAACGACCAGGAACACAAGACATTGAACACAATTTACCGCCACACTATCATAAGCCAATATCAGAAACGCAGCGTAATCTTACTCAGGCCAAATTAAGCTTCTGCATACTGAACAAGGATATTACTCAATTAAACCAGGAGGCGGAAGTAAAGCCAAGGTCAGACTTTACAAAGCCAGAGGACGTCTGTCTTCAAATCATCTTGACTCCGGAGTACAAGACACAAGGCAGACATGATATACTTAACAGGAGCAATATATTGAAACTTATGACGGAAATCAAGGAATTTCGTCATATTAAAACTACCGATCTAGAACAGGTTGAATTCCTAAGCGGATCAAGCGATACAATAAATGAACAAACGCTGACCACCTGGAAATCCGCCGCTATAGTGCAATTAATACTAGGGAAATCAGATATATTTCAAACATGGGGCATCCAACTTTCACAGCCCATTAATCCAAGATATCCTCTCCCTCTAAAGAAAATTAGCAGCCCGCAAATTACTAGGAAACTGGCTGAATTTGCTCCCAAAAAATCAGTCTACTCTATTTTACACAACGCCAAAGGCAGAAGCGACGCAGCCACCACACAGGAAGGTCTCAATGCAGATAGAGAGGAGGACTCGTTAATATTAAGCGATACCTGGAAATGGCTCCCCAGTATGCTAAACAATAAACGGAAGAACTGACCGAACGGAGCTGCGACAAACATAGCAGCAAACAACGATATACACATACTAGCATGGAATATCGCTGGTGCGAAAAGACTTTTGGAGGATGGACTAGCTTTAGATGAATGGGACAACTGCGACATAATCGCCCTGCAAGATACATGGCTGCAGGAAGACATAGCACTGGTTGGATTCATTCATTATACTGTAGCCGCAGAAAAATTTAAATCCTACGGTCGAGCAATTGGAGGCCTCTCAGTTTATGTGTCTACTGCTTAAAAAATCAATTCGGAACAACTTAAATCTCCAGATCCAAGCATTCAGCTAATTAAATTATCAGGACATAATTCAAACGATAACAAAACGATAATCCTGATTAATTATTACATTCAACCTAATCTACAAGCAAAAAAGATAAAAAAATGCATTGCTATGCAAGGTAATAATGAGTCTTCGAAGCACTAAGCCATCATGAAACATTATACTAACCGGAGATTTCAATTCCAACCTGATATATACTCCAGATGAAGACGAAATACTAGCTGCAGAGAACATGCACTGGAGCATTCCTCAGCAGACAAAAGGCGCGACAAGGAGTCGGAAGGACCACATTGGCATAAACTTGGTAACGGAGCTGGAGTATCTAGGCATGCGCGTCCTGAATGGAAGGACTGAAGAAGATAGACCACCGAAAAAAACTTATTACGGCACGCACACCCAATCAACACTGGACTTCACTATCGCTAGTCTTTCACTGATCCCCCAACTGATCACCTTCTATATTGAATATACACCGATGAGCGATCACGCGATGCAATACCTTAAATTAAACTTTGCATGGAAAGACTTCAGCCTTTGTATTCACTAGGGGGCCAACTAAGCACAATTAATCAAAAACGAATAAATTGGTCCAACTCCAATAAAGAGGAGTGTCTGTCAATAATAGAGGTCATACTGAATGAGTTAGGACGCACTACAACAAACGAGATAGAAGCTTGGTCTTGTTTTCTAGAGAAATTAAAGACAAAAATGAAATCATTCAACACAAGGGTTAAAAGAGTCAACTCAAAAAAGAAACTGCCGATGGAGCTACAAGACCTAAGAAGGGACTTACGCAGAAGTCAAAAGAAGTTGCAGCTGAACGACAAAGATCGGCGTCACTTGGATAATTTTCTTGGCCAAAGAAATTTATATAAAAAAAGGGTTTGGGTGCATAAAAAACGGATGAATGAAGACTTCTGGATCCATCTGCTGGCCAGCTCTAAACTCCGTGACTCAAGTAAATTCTGGAAGACCATAAACCAACTATCAAGGCCGCTAAACGTCCTGACATCGAACATTCAGGAATCTGAATGGGTAACTTTCGTGTCGTCAAAATTCAAAGAAAATCGAGTAAAGGCACTTGGCCAGCAAATCATTTCAGCTAATCTTATTAAAACCAGCAGCGAAGAAGAAGGCTGTAGTCAGTTACCAACAACTGACCTAAGGTATACTTCACACCTTTCTGTACCATGTGGCACCTACTCTGTAGAGGAGATAATAAATATAATCAGTAAGGGGGCACCTGGACCGAACGGTATCCCGCAAGCCACCTTTAAATATGCACCCGAATTTTGGGCACCACCTCTTGAAAAACTCTTCGCAGACGTGCAAACTTGCAATCTTATCCCTGAAAGTTGGCAAGGCTTTATCAACACGCCCATATATAAAGGAGGAGATAGATCTAACCCCCTTAACTATCGACTAATAACATTACAGGACGTCGAAGCCAAATATTTCGCATCTCTTCTTCTAAAAGATCTGGCAAACTGGTCAGAAGAGAAAGCAATGATCCCATTTAACCAAACTGGATTCAGAGCAGGAATCGGAACAACCTCGAACATTTTATCTATAACTATGATTGCAGAAAAATGCCAGCGCACTAAGAAAGAGCTGAACCTGTGTTTTATCGACTTGCAGGCGGCATTTGATAGTGTCGATCGGAATCTTCTATGGGCAAAGCTGAGAGCATGGAACATACCGGAGAGCATATTAAGGGGCTTGCTGTTATTCTACTCTGACACCTAGACACAAATCAAACTAGGGGACGGTTCACTATTATCAATAAAAGTCTATACAACAACCGGCTTAAAACAGGGATGCGTCCTGGCTCCACATTTATTCAATTTATTTATTTCAGATCTCTCAGGTAAACTAAACAACTGCAATTCTCACTCGCCGAAACTTTGCAACTTACAACTTACACATCTGGCATACGCCGACGACATTGTGCTTATGAGCCTCACTAAAGTTGGTTTGTCCAGATTACTAACAGAACTATCAGAATTCCTGTCCGCGAATAACCTTGCTCTCAACCTGTCCAAAACAAAAACAATGTTAATCACCAATTGACGATCAGCACGTTTTAATATCATGCTGGAAGGAAATCACCTGGAAAGGGTATCAAGTTAGAAATATCTAGGATTCTATATCGACGACAGATGTACCCTAAAAGCTCAGAGAAACTTTATGACGCAAAGAGCTGGAGCTTTAATATTTGCACTTAGCACTCTGTCAAAAAAACTGGAGGGCCCCTCGTTTAAACTACTACTGACAGTGATTGCCAGCAAAGTACTTTCAACCTTAGCATATGCTAGTGTAGCTATGCTGGGTAAGGACGCTATCATTCTAAACAACCTGATTACAAAAATTTATAAAAAGGCTCTCCGACTTCCTAGCTCAGCCTCACCAGCTCAGATGCGCCTAGAATTTGGCCTCATGAATGAAACACTAGGAAGACTCTACACAAGCATCAGGGTATGGTACCGAATTAAGATGAACGCTACTGATAATAATCTTAATAGATTTTTATGGCAGGAACTGGAATTACAAAAAAACTCAGAAGCTAACAAATACTTGACTTGCGCTCTGGAGCAAACGTGCACTGCTAACCTGTGGGACAAAAACTTGCCATTCATCTCCTTTAAACAGGCATTAAATAAGGCGGCCAAATTTCATTCGTTGATTACTGACCAAGCCATTTTTTCAGACCGCTCCCATTCCTGGACTGTGATCAACGGTTACAAAAAACGTACCCCGGCTGCCTACTTAGACACAACCTATTCTGTCTCTATAAAAAAAAAGCTGATGGCTCTGAGATTCGGTAAATACCCAACCTTGGCTGACGAACCTGCCTGGAAATATTACAATACAGTTGTCTGTCGCCTCTGTGGCACCACAAAAGAAGATATAATTCATATCATATGTTATTGCAAGAATCTGAGCCGGGAGCGCAGGCTCTTTTTAAAGAACATTTTTCGGGACAAGAGACTACGCACCTGCAGGACTGCTGTTATTGGTGGTTTGGACTCAACAGCTCCTATAATTAATTGCAAACTGATAAAGTTCTTGATAGCCTTTGATAAACGCTTGAAAGCAACTGGTCATGTTTAGATTTAATGAGGCCTCTTATTATTATTAACTTTTCTTTTTTATACTGCTAGCTGATAAAGTTTTTGATGGCCTTAGAACAACGCTTGAAAGCAACTGGTCACCTCTAGATTTAATAGGACCATCATTTTATATCAAACCTCGGTTTTAAACTGTATTTTGATTAATTTTACTTTCTCTTTTAATATTGGATACTTTTTGTAAAGGATATTTGTTATGGTTTTAATTAACTAAACAATAAAGTTTACTTACTTACTTCACTAGATGGAGATGCAAGCTCAAATATATATTATGCTAATGGATCATGTTTCCTATCACAGACACCTATAATGCACAGCTCTACTGGTGAGGGTGCAGGGATTAACAAGTCCGACTTACAGAACAGCTGTTCAACTTCTTACACATGCACATACTTTAAAATCTTTGGCATCTGTAATAATACGTCAGTAACCGGCATGAAACTTATTAACACATGCACAAAAACAGCCTGTGTAAAACACAAGAAATATGACCATTTTTACTACAGATCACCTTTCAAATTAAATCCAACCCCCCAGGCAACGTATTTTTATTATTCAAGCCCCCCTCCGACTGCTGATGTTGCATTGCAATTGCAAGCCCGATATATCATATTATGTATAGATTGTAACTACTTAGGATACAAAAAATTTAAATATGATATATCTGGCTTGCAGTTGCAATGTGACATCGCAATCTGGGTACAAAGGACGAGCTTCCGACAGCACTAGCTGGAATGTAGCTGTGTCAGGGAGTCGGAGCTGAAGACCTAAGTACTAGCTTAGCTCACAAACAAACTCTAACAAACATATCTCACCCACTTCCCACTCCGGCTGTGCCATTCCCCCAAACAGCAGCTGTAACAATAAAGGGCCCCCTGAACCCTGGTGGCACTGGCAAGTCACCTGACCCCTTTAGCTGCGACCAGCGAGGCACAGGTCCCGACCCTGTCTTCAGTTCCACTCTGCAGCCCGGGCCTTTAGCTGCCTTTCCTTCATGCCTGGTTATCTCTGTCTCAGGCAAACTGTACGGCTAGGCCATCAGGACGCCTCCTCTTGTGGCATGTGAATCGTGCCATGCTAATCAGAGCAGGTGAGCGGCTCATACTGGGTAACTCTGCCTCGTGTGTGAATGGCACAGTTTTGCTAAACTTAGCACTCCAAGCGGAGTGCGCAGTAGCTAAAAACCCCGCATACGGAGTAGAGTTTCCTGCCCATCCCTAGCGATGAGTCAATAAAAACATACGTTGGGTGTCAATGCTTGGATTTTCTCCTTCAGTTCACCAGATTCTACTTCCAAGGGCCCAGGAACTGAAGTGGCATCACCTGGACTCTCAGCAAAGGAGCCCAGGCACTGGCAGGGGAAGCCTTTGATGGCACTGAGACTTCTTAACTGGAGGCAAACACACACAAGCGATTGGAGAACTTTGGAAGCAGGATACACAGAGCAAAGTCTAGTCCTTTCACTCCCGGGACAGAAGCAGAAAGCCGCAGGCCAGCACCACAAAGCAACAGGCAGAGTGTCAGTTCTCCCTACAGCATCCAGCTAATCTTCCTGGCAGAATGTCCTTTAGTCGAGAAGTGTTCTGATTTGAGAGTGTCAGATGTCCAATACTTTTATTCATTTCTGCCTTTCAAGTAGGCAAACGTCAAAGGAAAGTAGTTGTAGCTCACAAGACCCTGCCTTTCCCTGACCTGACTACAGGCACACAAGGGGGGGGGCAGAGACAGCTTTGTGTGAGGACAGGCACAGCCCTATTCAGGTGTCAGTAACAATTCTTCTCCCCACTCTAGCTCAGGTAGGCCCAACTGCCTGGTGATGGCCCATCAGGGTATGCAAGACATACCTGAGCTCCCTTTTGTGTGACGGTCTAGGGTGAAAGCACAAGAGACCAACTGTCAGAGGTCCCAACCTCCAACTCGCCATCTGCTCCCAATGGCAAATTACACTGAAAATATATTTACAGGCAATCCGCTTGCTAACCTACGGGAGAAACAGTCCTTGCAATAGTTGATAAAGAAATTAGCAGTATTTCACTATTAAGACATGCAAAACACAACAGTACATGTCCTACCTTTTACATACACTGCACCCTGCACATGGGGATACTTTGGGCCTACTTTAGGGGTGACTTACTCGTGGTAAAAGGGAAGCTTTGGGCCTGGCAAGTGGGTGCACTTGCAAAGTCGAAATGGCAGTTTAAAACTGCATGCACAAACACTGCAGTGGCAGATCAGAGACATGGTTGCAAGGCTACTCATATGCGTGGCACAATCAGCGCTTCAGGCCCAATAGTAGCATTTGCTTTACAGGCCCTGGGCACACCTGGTGCACTTTACTAGGTACTTACTAGTAAGTCAAATATGCCAATCATGGATAAAACCATCACCATTACAATTAACACAGGGAGCACTTGCACTTTAGCACTGGTCAGCAGTGGTAAAGTGCCCAGAGTCCTAAAACCAGTAAAAGAGAAATGTAGCACACTGTCACACACAGGAGGTCAAAAGCAAAAAGACATGGGGAAATCATGCCAAAAGATGCCAGGTTTAACAAGGAGCATGTGTGTGTGACAAATAATGAGTATGAGGGAGTGTTTGAGAGTCTGAGGGAGAGAAAGTGAATGTGAGTAAGAATTAGTAAGAGTGAGTGAGTATGAATGAGTGAATGAGAAGAAGTGAGATAAAGTTAGAGTGAGGGAAAGTGAGTGCAATTGACTGTGAGTGAAAAGGTATGAGTAAGTAAGAATGAGACTGAGTGTGAATGAATGTGAATGAGTGAGAGCAAGATTGAATATGAGAGTGAGAATGAATGCGTGCAAGTGGGTGTGAGTGAGAATGGATGTGTGTTAAACAATGTTGAATGTGGTGCTATAATTTCAAGTTTGCAGTTGTTCTTGGCATATCGAATGTAATTCCTGGCTTTTAGATAGCCATGGCAAACTGCTGGCACTAATATGGAGGGGGCAATTCTTAGCATGTCTTGTACAGATACTGACACTTGCTTACTAGAAGTAATACTGACATATGGACACCTGCGAGAAAACGCTGGTGCTGTTATAATGGAGGCAAATCTTGGGATATGGGCACCCATGTAAAAGTACTGGTACTGGCATACTGAAGGAAATTTTGTAGTCTAGGGAACACCTGTGACAAAATGCTGAGGTTGGAATAGAGGAAGTAATCTTTGGCAAAAAGGAAGAGTAGCATGGCATATACATCAGCAATAAGTATTCATTTAAATCAATAACTTAGTTCATATTTGTTAAATGGAATATTTCAATGAATACATGTGGCCATATCTATTATCTACCATTATTTTTTAATATTTTGTTTTTCTTTCACTATGGTTTATAAATATATTTCTCTTTGTGGTATATACAAGGAGAACTATTATTTAATGACAGTTGTTGTATAAATAATTTAGGCTCTCAGTGCTGTTCTGTGCTTTATGACTCTATATGCTCTTTGTTAGAAACGAGGGTCTCTAATTGGCAGAGGTAGGTACCTTTGTCCAAATAAGGACCCTTGCTTCTAGTCATGGTAAGGGGGATACACACTTTAAACAACCCCTGCACAACCCCTGGGTAGCTTGGCATGAGCAGACAGACTTATCCCAAAGGCAATGTGTAAAGTATTTGTACTCAAAACAAACAGTAATACAGTGAGAACACCACAAATGGACACCACACTAGTTAGGGAAAAACAAAGTATCTTTATCTAAACTCAACTAGGCCAAAACAACAAAAATCCAACATACATGTAATTCGAATATGACTTTTCAAAGTTTTTAAACAACTGGGTCCATAGAAATCTATGGATGAATGATTTCTCACAAAGTATTTGTAGATGGGTCAAAATTCACAAGGTCAATTAGTTTCAGAGATGGGAAGCGTTGAAAAACAAGGGATGCGTCAGTTCATGTGACCATGGAGAGGAGATGCATCACTTCTGCTGCATGCAGGAGAAATGATGCGTCGAATCCGGTCTATTGGTGGAAGCGATGCTTCGATTCTGCGATAGTTCTGGCCCGCGGGTGATGCATTGGGAAAACTTGCCACTCAGGTACGATGCATTGCAATTCAGGATGTGCCGGGGATCGATGCAGCAGTGTCGAGCGGTGCTGTGGCAGTTTCTTCAGCTGCGATCCCTCTATACATCGGTTCTTGCAGTGTTGACAGGCGCTGCATCGGTTTCGGCAGATTGGAGATTCTTCTCGCACAGTGGTGCTGCATCGGAAAAACATCCACAAGAAGAGAGATGCGTCTATTTCTTCAGTTCTTCCAGCTCCCAGCAGCAAGCACAACCTTCAGAGGCCCAGAACTGGAACAGGCACCTCCTGGCAGATCAGAACTCTCAGCAGCAAAAGTCTTACGAGCTGGGGGTGTATGTTTGTGTCCCTGAAACTTCAGAACAGGAGGCCAGCACACACAGGCCCTTGGAGATCTTCTTCAAGCAGGTTTAAAGCAAAGTTCCAATCTTTGTCCATTCCTTGGCAGAAACAGCAACTGCAGGCCAACCCCAAACAGCACACAGCAAAGGGGCAGTACTCCTCCTCACAGCTCTTCAGCTCTTCTCCTTGGCAAAGGGTCCTCTTGAGTCTAGAAGTGATCTAAATCTCTGGGGTTTTAGGTCTAATACTTATACCCCAACACGTCTTTGTTCTCTTTGTGCAAGGGTCTTTGAGCCCAATGCAAACCAGTTCTGTCTTCACTGGTGCAGTATGACCACAGGGGGTGGAACATCATTGTGCTAGGGAGACAAGCCCTATTCAGGTGCAAGGATATCTCCTCCCACTACTCTAAATTCCATCAAGGTCTAGTCATCCCAGCTCTCAGTCATCCAGGAAGTGCCAGGCACACCTCAAACCCCCCCGCAAGTGGCTGTCTCTAGTGGAGGCACATCCCCAGCCCCTGTCACTCCAAAACCAGACAGTCAATACACAAACAGGCAGAGGCATGTTGGGTCGTTCTTGTGGGAAAGAATTCTGTTGTATCATCTGTACCTCACCTATTAGAATGTACAGATGAGGTGTGGAATTTTGGTGGGTGGAATGCGGGACACTCGAACTGGAGACTGGTTGGTGAGGAGATGGTTGTATTTCGCCTCTCCTGCTGGCTGCCGGTGTGAGGGTCCTGGGAACTGGAATAAAGCCAACTTATGAAGATATATCATCTGGTGACGATTTCCCAGGACTGAAAAGGAACCCATTATCTTCGGCCACAAGTAAGGAAATTTACTAATGCTGCGCAGCTTTTTAAAATAAGGCGGCGGCCGCACCGGAAGTTCAAGCGAACTTTAAAAAGTTAATTTTCCTATATTGGAAAGTTATATGAACTGTGAATTGCTCAGCACAGTTACTTACGTGTGTGAGGATTCCAACTGCCATCCAGAGAGATGCGTACCAGTGCAGAGTGCAAAGGAAGTGCAGTGTGAGGAGAATCTTGCCGGCGCAACAGAAAACTTGGCAAATTCTACGTCACGCACTTGGGAGGACGCACTAGATTGGGAATAAGCAGCAACATAAGCATATATGCACACATCGCGGCGGCCATCTTGAGGAGTCGCAGCCTGCACTTAGTGACAGGCACACCTTTACAGCGTATGAGCTCAAGCCCAAGGTATCAACATAGTTGAATGCACAGTGATGGGCACACCTTGTCATTCTCATTTGGGAAGCAATATTTTATGTTTACAGAGGTCAGCTGGCACATGGTGACTAGCACACCTTTCTAATTCAGTAACAGGAATGCAGAAAAGATTTTATCCAGCCTGTACTCGGTGACAAGCACACCTGCCTGCTCGGTGATGGCCACACCCATTTTATTTAGGTGAATTTAACTACAGTTGTGTTATATATTCATCTTACACCGGGTCAGGAACCTCTTTAAAACATTTCTATATAATACTGTAAGGTGTTTCATTAGTTTTTTATATTTGTCTGTTACGGAAAAATGTGTTCATTACGTTGGGGCATAGAATTTTTAAAGCATTGCAAACATGAATTTTCCAGCTCCACAACCTTTCATGATGATTGAAGATGACGTCAACAGTTCAAAATGGGAAGAGTGGAAAGACGTTTTCATTAATTACATTTATACCTTTGGATAGTTAACACCAGAAGGAAGAAAAGCACATTGTTACATTGCTTGTGTCTCCTTGGTCTTAAAGTTTATAATTGTATGGAAAAGAAACCACGCTCAGGCGATGAAGGCGATGTTTTCAAACATGCTTTAGCTAACCTGGGTGCGTATTTTGCACCTACAGTTTGCAAGGCAATAGACCGTTACAACTTCTACCATAGTAAGCAAGGGCCAAGCGAGGAAATTGAGGACTATGTTGCTGCCCTAATGAAGTTAGCCATCTACTGTATAATGCATTGCAATAATCCAAGCTTACAGGATAGGTTGTGGGTACATGGAGAGTCAAGTTTACAAGAAGTCACAAATATTATACGGAAATCAGAACTTACATATAGATGCGCTAAAGCAGTTGTGCTCTAAGCAAAAAGGGAAAGCACTGATGACACTTTGAGACTGGTAAAGAAGAAATTACAGAAAAAGGACATTCCTGAGAAATAAAGAATTGAAGAGAAAGTTGTGGGGAAGAATAAGTATAGGATGCATGATTTGAAAGGAAAATGTATTGTTGTGCAAGTTCGGGCATTTAGCACATGACAAAGCGTGTTCTGCGGTTGGGCAGAAGTGCGCAAATGTGGTACTGAGGGGCATTTTGCGGGTGTGTGTCGTAAATCCAGAGCTGTCAAGTGTGTGGTGGAAAAAATGGATTAAGAATGTAACTGATTCTGATATGGAAAGTCCCCAAATGTTGTGTGTACTGAAAGGTGATGTGTTGCAAGTAGAAGTCACAAAGAGGAAGAAACCTGTAAGTGAAGTGTTTGCGGGAGGTGTTCTTGTGTCACTGGTAGCTGATTCTGGGTCTCTATTTGCAATCATTAATAAGGATACATGGTTGAAATTATTTTGTGAGAAGATTGGTTCAGACCTTGAAGAAGCTGACATCTCTCCTCAGAGTTTCACAGGAGAACCTATTGCTCTTTTGGGTATCCGGAAACTTCTTTTTGAATTCAAAGGTAGAGAGGCGAAGTGTAAATTATATGTAGCTGCTGCTGGTCCATGTGTTTTAGGTTCGGAAGATCTGGATATAATACTAGACACCCAACATTCCAGAGTCTGTTCTGATTGTGGAAAATGAATGTGGGGAGAAGGCGGATATGGTAATGACATTTCCAAAAGTTTTTTCAGGGAAGGTAGGTGAGTTAGAAGGGTTCATACATAAAATTGTACTGCAAGAAAATGCGAAACCCTGCATACACAAGTTGAGGAATATTCCTGTGAACGTTAAGGAGGAGGTAATCAAGGATGTCAATAAGCATGTAGAGAGGGGGATGATAGAACAAGTAGAATCTTCAGATTGGGTAGCCCCTCTGGGTGGAGCACATAAGGCCAATGGGAACATTCGCTTATGTGTTGTCCTTAGGGAATTGAATAAGAACATTTTTATAGACAGGTTTCCTCTACCCAGGATTGAGGAATTGTTAGCGGCAAAAAAGGGAATGCAGTGGTTCTCGACCACTGATCCAACATCAGCGTACCACCAGGTCCCCCTGCATGACAGTAGTAAACATCTCACAGCGTTTATTACTCCCAATGGTTGTCTAGGGTTTAAGAGGGTTCCGTTTGGGTTAGCCTCAGCTGCGGCCATGTTTCAGCGCTTGATGTACAAACTGTTTAAGGGGAAGGTCATTTTTTTCCATGATGACATCCTTGTCATGGGGAAAGATAGGAAGGATCATGATGCAGAACTACAAGCAGTACTCAGTACCTTAGAGAAGTTTGGTCTAACTGCTGAAGAGTCTAAGTACAAGTTTGCGGGAAAAAGTAACTTACCTTGGTCACGAGATTATTTCAAAAGGCTTTAGTCTTAATTCTGCTCTTGTGGATGCGATAAAAGAAGCCCCTGTTCCACAGAAGAAAGATGAGCTATGCTCTGTTTTAAGATTATTTGAGTTTTACTCGAAATTTGTACAGAACTTCTCAGAGAAAATGTATCATATTAGACAGATGTTGAAAAAGGGGTAACAGTTTCAAGTGGACAAAGGAATGTCTAGCAAGCTTTAAACGCATTAAGGAGGACATTTGTAGAGCTCCTGCTCTCCAAGGTTTTGACTAAATGTGTAAAACCTTTGTCACAACTGTAGCCAGGGGAAAGGGTTTGGGGGCTGTGTTGTCACAACGGCAAAGGGATAGTAGCGAACGTGTAGTCGAGTTTGCTTCTAGAGCTCTCACTCCGACTGAGGAGAAGTATTCCATTATGGAACGGGAAATGTTAGCATGTGTCTGGGGCCGTAACCATTTTAGGCAGTTTATTTGGGGTGGTAGTGTAGTATTGAGGAGTGATCACAAACCGCTGATGAAAGTACTCACCATACAGGGTTTGAGTAATGCTTCTCCTAGGATGAGCAGATTATCTATGCAATTACTAGACTTTGTGTATGAGGTTGAATGCGTTCCAAATGTACGTAACAGAATTGCTGTTTTTTTTAGTCGTTTACCTTTGGCCAACAAGAAAAGTATTAAGAATGAGTTGGACAAGTACTGCATAGCTTTGTTAGTCGGGAGAATTTGCAAAGTATTGGTCAGAAAGACCGGATTGATTCTCTTACGCAAGATAAGTGCTTGTGCGGGATCAAAGACTATGTCATTAAAGGATGGTCTGAAAAACAGTCTATAGGCAAGGATTTTTTACCCTTCTGGGAAGTGAGATTAGAGTTATTGGTGGAAGAGGATTTTTTGCTACTGGCTGGAAAACTGGTTCCTC
Source organism: Lissotriton helveticus (assembly GCF_964261635.1). NCBI lineage: Eukaryota > Metazoa > Chordata > Amphibia > Caudata > Salamandridae > Lissotriton > Lissotriton helveticus. The sequence continues at coordinate 686,838,397 of NC_136057.1, read as the reverse complement.
CTACAAAGTTAAGAGAACAAGTAATCAGATTATGTCATGAAGGACACCTTTGTATTGTAAAAACCAAGAGCAGAGCTAAGCCGTCATACTGTTGGCCTTGAGTGGATAAGGAGATTGAAAGAGTAGTTAAGAAATGTATAAGTTGTACCAATTCAGACACAACCATGGTCACGTTCAAACTACCACTACACCCCAAAGAGGTGCCGGGTATGTCATGGGAGAGAGTTGGGGTGGACATCTGTAGTCATGTTCAAGGTAGCGACTGCAACACTAAATTTGTACTTGGGGTTGTTGACCATTTCTCAAAATGGACAGAGCTCAAAATTGTATCTAGAGCAGATTCAGCAATTGTGGTAGATTCTTTAAAGAACATATTTAGTTGGGAAGGGTGGCCAAAAACCATAGTTTCCTACAATGGAGGATAATTTACATCTGACATGTTTAAAGCACTTGTGAAACAAACTGGCATATTACACATAACCACATCCTCGTATCATCCAGAAGGAAATACAAATGTGGAACGCTTCAATAGGGTTATCTAGGGCACTATAGAATTATCTAACAGTAATGGCATGACCTGGGAGGAGGAAATAAGGAAAACGGTGGCAGCATACAGGATTGCCAAAAGAGCTAGCATGGGACACAGCCCATTCAAACTGATGAGGGGAAGATCAGTTTTATACCACTGACAACATGGGTTGGTTAAAAAATTCTAGGATGGTTGAGTAGTCAGCTGATGAAGGGAGGAAGCATATGATACAAGGACAAAAGAATTAGAAACATAAATATGACTCATCCAAGGGGGTGAAAAGAGTTGATCTTAAGGAAGGGGACGTAGTTAAAGTAAAGAAAGGGCAGCTGGTGAGTAAGGGTGAAAGCAGATTTTCAGAACCTTTAAAAGTCATCAAAGTTTTGTGCAATGCCGCCCTATTGAGTGATGCCAAGGTGTGGCATGCTAAAAGGCTGGCTGTGTTGAGAGGAAGGGAAAAGAAAGTGGTTTCTGGTCACAAGTCATAGGACTGGGTGGATCACTTCTGCTCTGATAGTACCTAGTGTGAAAGTATTTGCAGTGGTCCTGGTCTATGTGATTGACATGCTGGAGGGGAGCTGCAAGAGAGACAAGATGACAGGAACACGGATGCCTCTTCTCTGGAGCATATGGTTGTAGAGCAACGGGTTGGAGGTGGTTCAGGTACTGATAGCCTGCTCCCTGTTAGTGTACCTCAACCTACTGTCTCCAGATTTGTCAGGGTATGTATGAAGCTGACACTCTTAGATGATTTTTTTACTTTAAGTTTTCCTCTTAGGACATGAATTGCTCCTTCTACAGCCTATACATGTATTGGTATTTTGTTCAGTTTTGCTGTTTTACTTATGTAGGGGTTAACTGTAGTTGGATTTGCATTGCCTATGCACTCTTATATTTTTAATATTATGTGGAAGGGGGATGTGTTGGGTCATTCTTGTGGGTAAGTATTCATTTTCATCATCTGTGCCTGGCCTATTAGCATCTACAGGCGTAGGTGTGGAATTCTGGTGGGTGGAATGTGGGACACTTGAGCTGGGTACTGGTCGGCAAGGAGATGGTTGTATTTCGCCTCTCCTGCTGGCTGCCGGTGTGAGGGTCCGGGGAACTGGAATAAAGCCCACTTGTAAAGATATATTGTCTATGTGTCATCACTGACACAAGAAGGCACCAAGAATGGTAAACAAGAAAATGACTACTTTCTAAAAGTAAAGCAAGACCAGAGGGAATGATGGACTGAGTGTTGAACATTGCAAGCACTCACCCCCAGTCAACTGATCTGGGTTTAATCCATCATAATTCTTTAACTCACTCCGCCACCCCAGTTCAGACATGGCCATATGCAAATCAGTCTGACCCTGTGCCTCATGGGAATAGTCCAGCCTGAACTGCCAACTGCGTACTGGGGTGAATGTATGACATTGTTCTGCATTCTGTCCATCAACTGTTGTTTTTGGATTTGTCACCCCGAGTGGGACGGGTATGCTCAGACATGAGTCTCATGCTCTCCATGCCACTGGAATCAAGCTATCCTGGCTGATGCGGGCTGAAAGCCCGAAACCGGTCCTAGGGTGCTTGTTTCCAGTCCAGGGAGGCCATGGCTTGGCAGTTCGGACTGGACTGTTCCCTTGGGGGACAGGGTCAAGACTGATTTGCATATGGCTGGGTTCAAACTGGAATGGCATGGTGAGCCAAAAAATTATGGATTTAGGCCCAGATCTCTGTACTGGGGTGAATGTATGACATTGTTCTGCATTCTGTCCATCAACTGTTGTTTTTGTACTTCCTAAAAGTGGCATTTTGAAATGAAATAATAAGGAAATACCAGCATTTGTAAATCGCACAGCTACCTACGGAGAGGTGTCCAGGCGCTGGGGGCTGTCAGGAAGATTAAGCGAGCTATTTCCCAGAGTCACATGGTGCTGGGCTAACCTGCCGCCAGGGATCGAACCGTGAACCCTGTGGTCCGGAGTCAGGAACCCTGGACGCTGCGCCACACTTCTTCCACAAGGTAGTGAAAAGAAAGTGGTTTCAAACACACAATTTAAAAAAACATCAATTTAACAATTAAAACACCAACAATTTAAAAAACATCTTTACTAAAAGATGTATTCTTAAATTCTGAGTTCAGAGAGCCAAAACTGTATTTCTTAATCTTGTCCCAATGAGAAGTTATACTTGTAAGATGTTACGAAGCATTTCCCATTTTATCATATGGGGCAAGATAGGCTTTCAATAGTGAAATATGAAATTGGCAGTATTTCACTATCAGGACATGTCACACACACCAGCACATATCCTACCTTTCACATACACTGCACCCTGCCCAGGAGGTTACCATGGGCCTACCATAGTGGTACATTACATGTAAGAAAAGGGAAGGTTAGGGCTTGGCAAGTGGAGGCACTTGCCAAGTCAACATGGCACTTAACAACTGTGCACAGACACTGCATTGACAGGTCTGATACACTTTTTCAGGGATACTCATGTGGGTTGTACAATCAGTGCTGCAGGCCCACTAGTAGCATTTAATTTACCTGCCCTGGTACAGTTCAATGCACTTTACTAGGTACTCACCAGTAAATCAAATATGCCAATCAGGGAGAACCAATTGAAACAACAATTTACAAAGGGAGCACTTGCAATTTGACACTGATCAGCAGAGGCAAAGTGCCCAAAGCTTCTAAGCCAGCAAAAAATGAAATCCAGCACAGCATTAAAAATACAGGAGGTAGAGGCAAAAAGTCAGGGGTAACCACGCCAGATATGCAAAGTCTAACAGTCTTCAAATAAACACATAATTGTTTGTGTAATACAAAGAGAAACAAGTAATGTTTCTCTGACATATTATGTCATCACCTTAAATAGGTGGTATGTAAAATAGATATTATCCGCTAATCATAGAGTTATAATGGAACTTTAGCAATCTCCATTATTGTGCTGTCATCAGAGCTAAGGTCATGTAGCTTCACTTCCTACAATGAACCAGACTCATAGGTCATATGACGCCACTTCCTGTGATGTCATTTAGATCAACATGGATGATGTCACTCCTACTGCCTTGGCACTTTTGTGAATTGACGTCCATGTTTGAAAACCTGTTCTAGGCATATGAGGAGGTGATCACCTCCCATCACCGTGTAATACAATTCAAGGGAGGGTGGTGGCTCCATCTCTGCATCCCTCCAAATAGGGTGCTAAAAAGTGAAAGTGCTGACATATTAGAATGCTTGCAGATAGCAGGTGGTGTTAATCATGGGTTTGCACTTCCTCAGTAAGAGGAAGAGGATCATTATGGATGGTACTATTTTGTGCATACTCTGCCTTTGGTGCTGGACATAAAAAATGATTTGTGGAAAGAGAAGTTGGAAAGATTAGTTGTGAAAAAAACAACCCGGGATTGGAGCTCGAAATACGATAATAATAGTATCATTACCTTTGCAGAATTAAAATATTTTTTGTTATCCCGTGGATGTTCAATAGCTTGAGATCAGCATCTCCAGATGTCAAGCAAACTTGAAATTTAAATGCCATTTGTAAGAAAGTGGAATACAATTGAAGTGGATGGAATTCCTCTTCAAGTAATAATAGCACAATTCCTTACTGTGCCAAGTTAGGTCTCAATCATTTAAACCTTCAATGCTAAGGCAATTCCCGCTGGGTGCTGAGGAGCTTGGATTCCCATTGTTCATGACAAGGTCAGCTCGTCATAAGCACAGCTCCAGTAAACTGCATGACGAGCTGGCCTTGTCATTAGCATGGAAGTGGTTAAAGCAAGAGTAGAGTTATGAGAAATCTGTACAGCATTTATCAGAACTAAATCGGTAGAAAGCACAGCATAATAAAAAGGTAAACATCTGATGTAGGGAACCAGAGATATCATTTTCAAAGTTTTAGATGTTTCTAACACCAAAAAGCACAAACAGCCAGCCGTGACTATCTTGTCACACTAGACCATGTCAAAAACAAAAGTTACGGCCAACCAAGATAAAGCCCAGGTTGGATACAGAGACCAAATTAATCCTGGGGCAAAAAAGTATACCTTTTGACTCAGTAGTTTTTCTATAGAAAAGTCCTCGCCAATGAGGTCAGAGTCAGGGTGCCAGCTGGATCCAAATAGGGGCTATTCCACAGCAGAAGGCTGAGTCACTGGACTTTGTGGAAGCATTTAATAGGACGGGATGTTTAAGGCTCTCAATGCTAAAGGCAGTAAAATTCAGACTGGGCAAAGTTATGTCCCAGGATGACGTTGTCGATATAGGGTTGATGCTCAGCGTTAGTCCCGGGTAAAGTGCTTATCATTAAGACTTAGAAATATTTTTTGGTAGTCAGGATTTTTTCAGTGGGGCAAATCAGCAATTTGAGTCCTTTAGGCAGTTTAGTGTAGGCTGCTAAAACTCATCAGTGCCTAGTGGTGGACCCTGGTTCTTTTGGCAAAAAGTTCAGAAAAAGTTTCTCTGACCGGACAAGAAGAGCGATGACCAGTTATAGTTTATCACTATGGGAATTTTATTCAGTTACCTTTTTATAGCAGGTCTCTAGTTTCAAGAGTAAGGGTCAAAAGGTTTAATAGCACTCCTTGTGCTACGTTCCTAGTTTTGTGTTCCATCTTCTCTTGTCCCCCGTTCTTAAACATAACATAAACAGGTAGGCGGCTATTAGTAATGCAATTCCCTTATTGAGTAGCCCTTCACCAGGCACCGCTTGTGAAATAAAGGCCCTAGGTTTGTGTTCTCTGTACCAGACCTCGGTATACCCTTAGGTTCTCATTTATGAGGCCCCTTGCGCCACCAGAAAGTCACTTTTTGTGACATACTGTGGTGCAGGAACCTACTCCATATTTACGAGGCAGCACTAAGCCACTTTTTTTTGGTAATGCTGCCTCATTAATATGGTACCTTTTCACACAGTTTTCTGCGTCAAAGGGGCATTTCATGGGGGGCCTATCCAGCAACATCCATGGCTTTTTGACACTACCTCAGATTTATGAGAAATTGTAAATCTGAGGCAGCATCAAAAACTTACAGAAGGCACAATGAGGAGATATATCTTTATTTCTCCTTGTTTTTCCTTTTTCAGTGTGTGTAGAGCACATATACTGAGCACTGGACAGCAGCACCCGGTGTTCAGAATACATACACCAGCAATAAAATTTAGCAAAGTGCTTTTGAGTACACTGGTGCAATCTTGCACTGAATAACTGCTAAAGAGGATCACACAAAAAATATAATAATGCTTTGCTATGAACCAAAAGGAACCCAAGTAGCCAACATAGCAGTTTGGTTGCAAATAACAGAATGAAAAAAAAGTAGGAGAGGTAGATGTAAAGTCCTCTGGAATACAATTAGGAAGATCATTCTAAAAATCAGTCGGGCCAGATATAGGCTTACCCAAATCTTTTGGAACTAAAGAAGGAACAGCCTTCCATTATCACTGTGGAAGGCCAGCTACATCAGACAGATGACAAAGATTTAGGGTGATTTGAGGAGTTAACAGTGGACTTCAAGATAAAATAATGGAAGACACTGTGGCAAGCATCATCTGAGTAACCTTGTTGAAAATACACCTAATGCTGCATTAATGCATCTTTAATGATAATCAACTCCCATGCGTGCACAATGAATTTGATGTTTCCCAGGGTCAGGCAGAAATCTGGTGACATAACGTTTGTCAATGCACAATATTGCAACTCTCCTCGAGATGAGGTACAAATGAGTCACTGTGCTGCCTGCCACACCTGCCTTATGAGCCTGATTCAGCTAATGACAGATACTCTCCTCATGTCAAGCTGGCAATGGGTACCCAAAGTATACCATTTTGCTTATGGGTTCTGGGAAATGACCAGCCGGATAGGCATGCACGCCAAATGGTAGGAATGCTGTAACTGGTAGTTCTAAAGAAAAAACAATATCCCAAACGGTATGAATGAAAAGACAAATTATATTGCATGCACAAAGCATTACATTGATCAAGGAAAGGAGACACTTATTCAAATAAATTAGTTTCCAAAGTTAATTTGTTATATTTTGATATTCAACAGGAGAGAAAAAACATTTTATATGATAATGATTATATACAGCACAGAGTAGAATAATTCAAATGACAACCGACAAAACTTGGTGCTCAGTATATACAAGTGATATGTGGTGACGCAAGTGAAACAGGTGAACAGCGATGAACGGCGCAAGGTGAGCAAGGTGAAATATTTACAGTGAATAGCTCAAAAATGTGACATAAAATCAGTGACTTTTTATAATACAGTTTGTGAAATCAATGGAGTCACAACAGGATGCGCCTATAATTTGCGATGTAGGGTCGACGACGTTTCGGTCCTTAGTTAATGTGGACCATCTTCAGGACGAGGTTGTCTAGTTTTTGGGTGCTGTAGGGTAAGAGGGGACAGGGTTATATTCTATCCTGGGACTTACAGATGGGAGATAGTCTCAACATCAGTTTTGATAGTTCTTACTATTAATTGGGCGACTCCTCCTTAGTTAATAGGGGCTGTACTTAGCTCACTAACTTGTACCCTCCCCTGTTGTAACAGGAGTTTTTTTGTTGTTTGCATCTAATGCAAATTTTATGGCTTTTTGCTAGAAGGTATGCAAATGCAGGTGGGGGTATAAATATCTTGTGTGATTTTCTATCTCTCTTCTTAATTGGCCCTTGGAGCTTAGTTACATTTTTGAGGGTAGGCCCCAGCATAATTTCAATTACTTCAAAGTAATGAGAGCAATTTCAGTAATTCTGTGTTACTCTTTGATATTACAGATAATTACGCAAATGCTCCTGCCCGATGAAATATGAGTCGTTTGGGGGCAGAGGAAAATCCTATAACAAGAGCACATTTAGCGAGCTGCCGCTCACACTTGCTATGCATGTTCTGATGCATTTAGCGCTATTTATTAGTACAAAATGCATCCTCATGTTCATTTTAGATGCAAAGGTGATTTTGCGCTCAGCAAATAGCTCTAAATGCTGGAAGTAATTTGGGGGAAAATCTTATGCCAAGAGCACATTTCACAAACCTGAGCAGCTGCTTGCAGCCGCGGTTTGTGTTCTTTTGCATGTTGCGATATTTTTTTATGCAAAGCATTCTCACGCCATTTTGGACATGGAGCAGCATTTTTGCTCTAAAATTAGTGCTACATATAGACTTAAGAGTAATCTTGCAGAATTCTCTGGTAATTCTATGTGATTATGATACACTGAATTATGCGAGTTACGCCCACTCCTAGTTGAGGGTCATTACATAATATCGTATGGGAAAGTAAAAGACATATATAGAAAGTGGCATGATCAACTGCTGGTCTCTTATAACTTCCTATCAGCATGAACAGTGCAAAGGATAGTCGCTCTGGAAGCATAACTAACCTGCTGCAAATTATGTGAATGACAAAGACAGATCTTCACAACAGGTCTCCATCTTCAGAGAGACATAAGTTAGGTCCTTCAAACCCAAAGAGTTTTCTGGACATTTTATGACTGGAAGCCCTGGGGTCTGATCTGCAAATATGCTTTTTATGAGATTTTGGAATATTGGTAGAGAGGGTTGGAGGCCCCAATCAGGCTAAAACCACAATCCTTGTCAGAGGGAACCGCAAAAATCCCTAAATTAACCTGCGATTAACCTTATGGTAGCTTGGCATAAAGCAGTCCGGCTTAACGTTGAGGCAAAGTGTAAAGTATTCATGCAGCACACAAACAGCAATAAAGTGAAAACACCATACAAGAAAAATCCTAAACCACTTTAAAACATAGGTGACATTTTGATAAATAAAACAGTACCAGAATGACAAAAATCCAATAAGTAGACCAGGAGATATTTAAGTTCAGAATTTTCAAGTAAATATAGCATCACTCGTGGTCATCTGATTGGGCCAGACCTGGGAAAGATCACTAGTGCAGGCCGACCGCAATTTAGCATGGGTCAGATGTAGGTACCAGGTAAATACCATTGAAAGAGTTACCTTCTCTAAGACCATCGTTGCTGAAGCTTAGTGCTGTCAGGCACTGTGAGCTGTTGCTGTAGCACGAAGTGCAGATTTCACTTTGCTGGTCAATGCTGGCAGCGCCCGTAGCACGTCTTCACTGGAGCTTCACATTGGCAGTCATCACGTTCGGCAGGGTCTTGGCATAAAGAGGTCCGTTCATGGTCGTGAAGAGCTCTAACTTCGGGAGTTCACCTTTTCTTCTTGGGAGAAGCACAGACTTTTGTCAGCCAAGAGGCTAGAACCTGTAAGAACCACTTGGGCATCAGGAACTCACTCCATCAGAGAACAGCAGGGTTCAGCCACGTCCAGTTGCAGGTCCAGTTGCAGCAGGTCAGCTGGGCAATTACAGCGAGGCCTCTGGAGCGTAAGTCCCTATAGCTCAAACTGGGGGTCAGCTAACTGACCACTGATATCACTCAGCTTAGCTTGGGCTGAAGATAAGCAGGTTCAGTCTTCCTTCTCAGTAGCAAGGCAGGCATCATGCTGCTGGGCAGTTATCTGGAAGCAGGGCTGTCCTTCTTGTGTAATGTTAAACAGTCCAGGTGTGTTCCGAAGTGTTGTTCTGAGGGCCCACTATTTGTACCTGGTGCAAGACCTTGTGTGTAAGGAAAACACCCTGTCCTACCTCCACATCTGTTTCTCAAAATGTATTCCGCCCCCCAGTCATGGCTCCAAGATGTCTAGGGTGACAATGACTGGTGTCAGGCTCCTTTATGTGTGCTGAGGGGAAGTCCCTTTGAAGTGTAAGTGGGTCAGGGAATAGCTCCACCCCAGCAATCACGACAGATGACACATCCTGTCCACACCTAATCCACTAATCTCCTTTGTGTCACAAATGTTTAGGACAAGAAAATGCCAGCTTTCTAAAAGTGCTGGCCAAGGGTTTGAGTCTTTCAAACCAGGAAGGTTGGATCACTTACAAATCTCACATCACTTTACCAACAAAAAGCCTTTTTTAGTGATCAAGAAATGTACTTAACCTGATCACACTTTTTCATCATATTTTTTTTTTTTACTTTAGAGCAAACTGTTTCTTTTTTCCATATCATATCATATTATATCATGTACATTCAGAACTCATAACCATTAGTCAAAATCCAAGTAGATTTTTCAATCAACAATATTTGTGTTTTAGCGCAGGGGAGAGCACAGGGGCACACCATTGTCCTGTAAATACGGCATTTCCCTGCGTTTTTTTTTTTTTAAATGATGCACCACGGTGCAGCAAAATTGCCTGTGGTGCCACGCTGCCCCATTTCCTTGTAAATATCCCTCTAAGTTTATGATACTCACCAGTGATAGTGCAAATCTTCGGACTTCATCAGCACTCAAAGGAATGATCTTTGTCTCAAAATGAAGTTTGTCATCTGAAATGTAATAATATATCAATGACAGTGAAGAATATATTGCCCCGCCGTAACTATAGAGAGTAGTAGATGTACAAACCATGAAGGTTCTATTAAAAAATGTGTAAAGTTACAACTCAAATCAAACAGTTTATTAAAAATGCAATGATCATCTTATTACAGTATAAAGTCATATAATACAAACAGGCCAAACAGCAAGGGTGTAGTCAAATTATTTAAGTGTAAAGTTGGCAAATCATCAAAAACCTAGTTCTCCTAATGTGAAACTCAATAATGTTAAAGTTTTGGGCAAAGACTGGGAAATACATAAGTAGCACGTGTCTGCAAATATAGTACCTCAAATGAGCCAAATGAATGTTCCGATCAGAAGAAGAAGAAATGTGCTTTCCCGAGAGAGTAAAGATCTCTGAAGAGCGAAAGGGACGTCCACCTCTTAGGGTGGGCAGAAGTCTAACTATCTAGCACAAAAGTGCACAATTAAATCATGAAATTGAACCACAAGATTACTCCTACGGTTTACACAGAGAAGGAAAAATCTAAACTAAATGTGCATGTAACTTTTGGTGTTGGTACTCTTATCATGAGTCATACAATGCAATATTTCCCAGGGCCGTGGCCTTCGTAGATATCACACAAGAGAGTATTCCTCTCCATCAGACGCTCTCACACACAGTTGCTGAGATTTACTGTTCAGTTTATTAACACGTTACTTTACATGGCCTTTCACACAGAGCTTAACAATAACAATGCAGTTTAAGGAGTATATGTAAGGAAACAGGCTTTTTGCCGATTCATCCTCACGTTTTGCTCATATTTTGATGGTTGTATGTGGTTTCATGAAGAACGAATTCATGGATTACCATTACTGAGAAACCATTTCGTCTAAACTGTTTAATGAAAAAGTTCAATATGAATGCCAATTACCTTTTTTTAGAAACCAATTCATGGAAGCTCTTTTTCATGGAAATTTGCTTTTGAATGCTATCTTTTCAAGCCTAAATGCAATTTTTGCAGGTCTTACTTTCAGAAACAGTTTTGTCTGAGATATTTATTTCAGTGCTTTGCTTCAGGGGAAATTGGTTTATATTTATATCATTTACATTGTCAGACAATTACTTTCGATGCTTTTAGCTCTCTGATCCATCACCACCCATAAACACCATCCATCAATGACTCCTGACAACCCCTACTCTTTACTGAGGTGAATATATGACATTGTTCTGCATTCTGTCCATCAGTTGTTCTTTTTGCATTTGTCAGCATGAGTAGGACGGGTATGCCAAGACGTGGGTCCTGTGCTCTCTATGCCTCTGGAGTCAAGCTATCCTGCTCTGGGCTGAATGTATGACATTGTTCTGCATTCTGTCCATCAAATGCTCTTTTTGCATTTGTCAAGTGGGAGGTGTATGCCTAGACGTGGGTCCCGTGCTCTCCATGCCACTGGAGTCAAGCTATCCAGGCTTTTGAGGGGTGAAATCCCGAAACCGGTCCTAGGATACTTGTTTCCAGTCCAGGGAGGACCTGGCCTGGCAGTTCGGGCTGGACCATTCCCTTAGGGCACAGAGTCAAAACTGATTTGTGTATGGCGTGGTTCAAACTGGAATGGCATGGGGAACAACAAACCAATGGAGTTAGGCCCAGATCTCTGTATCTGGGAGAATGTATGATATTGTTCTACATTCTGTCCATCAATGGTTCTTTTTGCTCCTGACAACTCCTAAACACGATCAATCACTGCCCCCTAATGCCCTTCATCAGACCTAAACTGCACTCATCTTTTAAACCTAAAAGCGCTTTCTACCCCAAAAATCCACCATTTGTGAACCATAAAATAACGTACTACCCCTAACTCCAAACTCTTTTTAAGCATAAACCCCACTCATCCCACACCTCTTAAAACACATGAGCACTCACAAACTCCATTCGTCACTGAACCCTCAAAATCCCTCACCACCCTTAAACATCTGCCATCCATGGCCCAAAACTCATCACTCTAAACTACACATCCCTGACCCCAAAAAACCTTTCTTCATCTAATCCCCATCCATCCTTGAATCCTTAAAACCCCACACCACTCTTGAACAATAAAAACTGTTCACCACCTCAGCCGCTACCCATAGCTGAACTTTAAAAACCCTCACTAGCCCTAAACTCTGCCCATCCATGAACCCTAAAACCCCTTCAACTCTTTTACACTCCACCCATCCATGAAACCTAAAAACACCTTACTCTGTCGGGATGGGTCTAGGAGGTAAATATTAAGTTGATCGTTCAGAGGACTAGCTGGGTGATACTGGGACTAGACTGGATACTAAGTCTGTGTGTGATCTCTGAAAGGAATACAAACAAGAGAGTTCTAAAAGGCTGGAAGGAAAGCAGGACAGAAGCAGAGGACTGAAGCAGGTTGGAAACAGGCTGTGACGAGGGCACTGGAACAGGAATATAAAAGGAAACAATAGACAACTATCATAAATGCTAGTTTATCTGCTCCTCTGTAATGATCTCTCTGTGAAGTGAAAAAATCCTATATGGCAGCAGGGAGCGCTTTAATCTCACATAGTTCCAAGAGACACCCAGCAGCTCCTATGGAGAAGGTGCACTGGGTGGTTCTCTGTGCCAAAGGCACAAGTCTTGGAATCCAACTGGCACCCTTGGAAGCAACGAAAATCCAGATAACAATACAAGTCAGAACACCGGGGAACAGAACAAGGAACACCAAAAGATTAACTGGGCTCAGGCAAAGCAGGACTGAAAATCAGGGTCAGGAACAGGGCTGGAATTCTAAGATCAAGCGTAGGAAAATTCTGAACTCACACGAGGCAAGGCAGAAATATGCAGACAAACAGGAACAGAGAATACAAGGCAAGCAGTCTGCCTATAACAGGGCAGATCAGGAAGACTGCAGACAGAAGTCTATTAACTCTGGCTTACAAAGGAATAGTGATGCCGGAAAACTAGAAACAGATAAAACATATAGCCAAAAGAGAGAAAAATAGGTACAAGGAAAAAGGAAACAGAATCAAAGGACATGCTTATAGTTTCAGCAGTAGTAACACAGAGAAGGAGACACAAGAGGAGTCAGTTGCAAAGCCAGCAAGCTTTGTGCTCAGAGGATTGAAATAGCTGAAGGCTCAGGGGAGGGGCACAGGTGCAGGGAGAGAGCCAAGTGCAAGGAGTTAACCAGGTGCAGGGAATCAGGAAACCACCAATTAAAATAAGGCTGAACCGAGGCGCGTTGGAAGGAAGACCAAGGAAACTAGGAGACAAGAGATAGGACACAGAAAAGCCTGGAACGGACTGTGGATAGGAGCAAAGAGAGATACTGGTGCAGAATACAAACAAAGGGTTTAAAATTACTGTAGGATTCTGAAACAAATCTGGCTAACAAGAAACCACCACCAGGATGTGATCTAGAAAGTGTCTGAGTAAAGAGGGAACTACAAGGACCATAATACATTAGGACAGTAAAGTGGCAGCTGGTACTGGAATACAAAGTGTATCTGGCAAGGTGTATAAGAGCATACCATCATATTTAGTGTTAAAGGCAGGAGTTCAGAAGGCCTTCATGAGCACTGCCTAGTGGCAGGATGGCAGAATGCTGACACAGACATCTAAACACCCCTCTTTCATGAACTCTATAAACCCTTCACCACCCCTGCACTCCACCCATCTCTGAACCCTAAAAACCCCTTTCCCTACATGAGCGGCACTTCTACCTGACGCCTAAGACCCCCTCATCACCCTAAACATTACCTATCCCCGAGCCCAAAAGCCCTACAGTAGTCCTATGTCCATCTCAAGTTTACTGTAATTTTGGATTGTTCGTAAAATTATCTTTCCTTTAAAATGTTCCCTTTCCTATTTTTTGTCATTTCTTTAAAACGGTCTTTCCTTAACATTGGTTTTCCATAATTTGGTATCCTCCATTGTCATTTCTCAGTTTTTGTTTTCCGTTATTTCACTCACATCATATTTGAACTACTAGCTCCTGGTATAACAACACAGCAATGCCATGAGTTCTGATAATCAGCACTCAGTGCATGTGCTCTGATCCTTAAAAATACATCCCCAATTGGCATCACTTAACTTACTTGTAAGTCTCTAGTATGTGGTACCGGGGATACCTAGGGCCTGTAAGTTAAAGTGTCTCTCGTGGACTTCCACATTGGTTGTGCCACCATGAGTGTGACAAAGCACATGCATGACTCCCAGCCTGCCATTGCTGGCTGACAGTGCGGTTTTAAACTGCTAACTCAACTTTCCTTCCTTTTTAATGATTGTAAGTCATCCCTAAAGCAGGCCTACTGAGCCCTGAAGGCAGGATGCATTATATTCAAAGGTTGGACCTGTAGTTCATATATAAAGGTCCTAATAGTAAAAACCTGTAATTGCTGTTCTTACTTGTTAGAAATGGGGGTCTCTAGTTGGCAGAGGTAGGTACATTTGTCCAAATAGGGACCCTTGCTTCTAGTCAGGGTAAGAGGGATACACACTCCTCCTGCTTCAACACCCCCTAGAGGCTCAACAAGATCTACAGATGGATCCCCACCGAAACCAGGGGAACGGTCACGCAAGCACTTGTCATCAGCAGGCTGGACTACTGCAAGACCCTCTACGCAGGAACCACGGCTACACTCCAGAAGAGACTCCGATGCATACAAAACGCTTCCGCATGCCTCATCCTCGGACTCCCCCGCCACAGCCACATCACCACCCACCTAAGAGATCTACACTGGCTCCCGGTCAACAAGAGTGTCACCTTCAAACTCCTCACCCATGCTCACAAATCACTACACAATGCCGGGCCACCAAACCTCAACGAACAACTGTCCTTCTACAACCTGAACCGCCAGTTCCGCTCCGCCCCGCACACCTCACCCTCGCCACCGTCCCACGCATCCGCCGAATGACCGCAGGCTGCAGATCTTTTTCCTAACTTGCCGCTTAGACATGGAACACCCACCCCGCCCACCTGCGTCAGACCCAGGACCTGCTGACCTTCAGGAGACTTCTCAACATCTGGATGTTCGACCAGTAGCTGCCTCCCTGCCACCCCTCAGCGCCTTGAGACCTCACAGGTATGTAGTGTGCTCTACAAATGTTGTGATTGATTGATTGATTTAGATGACCCCTGTTCACCCCCTTGGTAGCTTGCCACAGCAGACAGGCTTATCCCAAAGGCAATGTGTAAAGTATTTGTACCAATACTCACAGTAACACAGTTAAAACACCACAAATGGACACCACACCAGTTAAAAAAATAAAGTATCTTTATCTAAACTTAACAAGACCAAAAAAACAAAAATCCAACATACACAGGTAAAAATTTGTCTTTCAAAAGGTTTCAAGAACTTGTACCATAGAAATCTATGGATGTGTGACTTTTCACAAAAATACCTGTAGATGCGTCAAATTTCCACCAGCCAAACAGCCACAGAGTCAGAAAACAAAGAGATGCAACATTCCTTAGACCTTGCGTAAGGCAATGCGACAGTTTTGCGACACGAGGAGGATGAGTTGCGTCAAATCCAGTCTGTATGGGTAGTGATGCATCGATTCTTCGTGACTGTTCCAGTTCGCAGGTGATGTGCAGAGAAAGCGTGCTGCACAGTTACGTGGCGTGGATCTCCGGGATAAGTCAGCAATCGATGCAGTGGTATCAAATGGTGCTGCGTTGGTCCTCCTAGCCGCGATCCCTCAATGCGTCGATTCTTGCTGCGATGACAGGCGCTGCAACGGTTTTTGCAGCGGCATGGCGATGTGTGGAAATTCTTTTCATGCCGTGGAGATGTGTCGAGAAAACAGCCGCAAGAAGAGCGATGCGTCAATTTTAGCAGTTCTTCACGTTTCTTGTTTCTTCCAGTGCCCAAACAGGAGCAAGAACCTCCAGAGGTCCAAAACTGGCACAGGCACCTCTAGACAAGTCAGACTCACAACAGCAGAGTTCAGGGGATCTGGGGGTGTAGTCTTTGTGTCCCTGAGACTTCAGAACAGGAGGCCAGCACACACAGGCACTTGGAAATCTTCAAGCAGGGGACACAGCACACAGCAAAGTCCTTCTCCTTTCCTTGACAGAAACAGGCACACGGCAAGGGCAGTACTTCTCAATTTCTCCAGCTCTTCTCCATGGCAAAGGGTCCTCTTGAATTCCAGGAATGATCTAAAGTTCTGGGGTTTGAGCCCCAATATTTATACTACAAAATCCTTTGTTCTCTGGTGGCAGAGAAGCCCTGTACCAAGCCAAAACCAGGTCTGCCATCTCTGGTGCAGCTTCCTGGCAGAAGGTGGAGACAGCATTGTGGAAGGCAGACCAGGCCCATCCAGGTGAAAGGAAATCTCCTCCCCTACTCTAAAGGCAGCCCAGGTCTATTCAGCCCAGCCCTGACTCATCAGGCTCTCTGGAGCCACTGCTCCTCCCCAGCCCTTGACACTCCAAAACCCAGAGAGGCAATCCACATCTCAGCAGAGGCACACTGGAAGGTTGAACAAGAAAATACAGAATTTCTAAAAGTGGTATTTTCAAACACAGAATGTTAAAATCGCCCTTACTAAAAGATTCATCTTAACATTCTGAGCTCAGGCATACTAAACTTTATTTTCCTACCTTGTTCCCAGGGGCAGTTATGTTCATAATATGTTATATCAATATAGGACTAGCTAGGTTGTGTTAGTGAGACTCAGGGAGTATATCTGCGGGCAAACCCTTAGGTTTGGTCATGAAGCCCTCACACACCAACCTAGTTGGTGTCATGCTTCATCATCGGGCCCACCACAGTGACACCGAATGTGTCCCGGGTGTGCTGCGACTCCAGATTACTGAGGAGCTGGTATTCTTGCTGAGTGTGCAGTGCTGGTGAGAATGAACGTGAAAAGTTAAAAGCTATACAGGTGGTCCCAGTTCCCGAGGGTAAAAGGTAAATGTAATACCTGGGCCCCTGTTAGCAAGATAAAAAGGCTGTGGACGATGTGGAGTGTATTAAGAGCTCCTACGTCCTTGTGGTCTACATGTTTCAGCCAGGCCTTTTGATTAAAACTGGCTTTCCTCAGGACCAATGAGTATGTGTGGGTGATAATAAACTATATTAAGTGACAATGTGTGGTAAAAAGTGTCGCACTCGCTAAGGTGCTGTACGTGTAAGAGGGGGATTCCCTCTACTTTAACTTGCTACTTGCTGTTAAAGCCTCATGGGTCACTTGGCAGGGAGGGAAAGAAGACCGGTATTGCCGATCAGCGTGCTCCTGCGACCTATCGTCCTGCTCCAGTGTCCCGAGTCTAGGTTGGTGTGTGAGGGCTTCATGACCAAACCTAAGGGTTTGCCCGCAGATATACTCCCTGAGTCTCACTAACACAACCTAGCTAGTCCTATATTGATATTTCTACATATAAACAGGGGACCCGGACTGGCTTACCTAGTCCTCTCTCTCCCTTTTGATTTGCTCATAATATGTTATAAACACACTCTCCATTCTGTCCTATGGGAACAGGTAGCCTTGCAACAGTGAAAAACAAAATTGGCAGTAATTGACTATCAGGACATGTTACACACCTCAGTACATGACCTACCTTTCACATACACTGCACCCTGCCCAGCGGGATACCTTGGGCCTTCCATAGGGGTGTCTAATATGTAAAAAAGGGGAAGGTTAGGGCCTGGCAAGTGGGTGCACTTGCCAAGTTGAAATGGCAGTTAACAAACTGTGCGCAGGCACCGCAGTGGCAGGCTTGAGACACCTTTTCAGGACTGCTCAGGGGGGTGGCACAATCAGTGCTGCAGGCTCACTAGTAGCATTTGATTTACCAGCCCTGGAACACTTAGTGCCCTTTACTTGGGACCTACTAGTAAATCAAATATGCCAATCACGGAGAACCAATTACAGTCATCTATTACACAGGGAGCACTTGCATTTTGACACTGATCAGCAGTTGCAAAGTGCCCAAAGCATCTAAGCCAGCAAAAACAAAATCCAGAACAGCATCAAAAACACAGGAGGTAAAGGCAGAAAGTCATGGAAAACCATGCCAAGGATGCCAGATCTAACACAAATGTTAAAAGGCTAGTAACCTCATTGATGAGAACAGGGTTACATGTTGTCATTTCACAAATGCTAACTTCTTTACAGGACTACTAAGGTTGGTGCTTCAAGGTATCAATAGGATCAGTACATTATATCTGATTAAGAGGTTAAATCGAATTTAATGTTACTAATAGGCAAAGTGCACCTTTAGTAAGTTGCCACTTTGTTACTCAAGTTTTCCAGTGCCAGTTTACGGTTGCATACAAGGGATGCCTTTAAAGGATTGTCTGACATAATATCGAAAGACAGAATATCGACATACAAAAATATCGACACAAAAATATCGAAATCAAAAATATCGGAGTCATATCTTCATAAAGGTAAGTACAAAAATATCGAAAAAATAATATCGTAGTACAAAAATATCGAAATTAAAAATATCGTTTTTTTAAATGTATAAATAATAATGTAAAAATTATTTTAAAATACATATAATTTTACAAATATTAAATAAAAACATTAAAACATAATTAAAAAATTAAAACTAATACATATACATTTAAAATAAATACATTAAAAACGTAATAATTTAATGTAATTTTATTTTTTTTAATTTCATTTAATTGATTTAATTTAAATATAAATTTATTTTATTTTTACCCTGTACGCCTGTATCCCAAAAACCCAAAACTGACCCTAAACCCTAAAAATACCCCTTTACCCAAAAACCCAAAACTGACCCTGAACCCTAAAAATACCTTTTTACCCAAAAACCCAAAACTGACCCTGAACCCTAAAAATACCCCTTTACCCAAAAACCCAAAACTGACCCTGAACCCTAAAAATACCCTTTTACCCAAAAACCCAAAACTGACCCTGAACCCTAAAAATACCCCTTTACCCAAAAACCCCAAACTGACCCTGAACCCTAAAAATACCCCTTTACCCAAAAACTGAAAACTGACCCTGAACCCAAAAAATACCCCTTTACCCAAGAACTAAAAACTGACCCTGAACCCAAAAAATACCCCTTTACCCAAAAACTGAAAACTGACCCTGAACCCTAAAAATACCCCTTTACCCAAAAACTGAAAACTGACCCTGAACCCTAAAAATACCCCTTTACCCAAAAACTGAAAACTGACCCTGAACCCAAAAAATACCCCTTTACCCAAAAACTGAAAACTGACCCTGAACCCAAAAAATACCCCTTTACCCAAAAACTGAAAACTGACCCTGAACCCTAAAAATACCCCTTTACCCAAAAACTGAAAACTGACCCTGAACCCAAAAAATACCCCTTTACCCAAGAACTGAAAACTGACCCTGAACCCTAAAAATACTCCTTTACCCAAAAACTGAAAACTGACCCTGAACTCTAAAAATACCCCTTTACCCAAAAAACTGAAAACTGACCCTGAACACTAAAAATACCCTTTTACCCAAAAACTGAAAACTGACCCTGAACCCTAAAAATACCCCTTAAAAAAACTAAAACATATAAAATTTAAAATATTATTATATACTTACCTATACTTACGTTGTAATGGTATGCGTTGTAAAGGTACCTGCGTTGTAAAAACATGCGTTGTAAACACATGCGTTGTAATGGTTTTTGCATTGTAAAAATTTCGTAATGGTAGTGCGTTGTAAAAGTTGCGTTGTAAAGGTTGTTTCCCCGGTGGATAGCGTAGGGGTAAAAATTACTATTCACACTCCAGAGGGTGCAACAGTAGGGAAAGCGTTGGATAGCATGGGGGTAAAAATTAATTCCCACACTACTCCCACTTTAACACACAACACACTACACATATAAAAAAGACAATTAATATAAATTTCAATTAATAAATTAATAACAATTAATATTACTAAATTGATGTAATTATAAATGAACTAAATAACACATATTAATTACTAATTAATTAACAATAAATACCAAAGAAAATTACAATCTCTTTAATTAATTACATTTAATTATATCACACCCTATCCCCCTATAAACACACAACCCACTACACAGAAATAAATCATATCATTTATTCACTTAATAATTATTAATTACCAATTAATTATTATTTAACAATAACAAAAAATTAAATATATTAGCACATTAACTCTAAATAATTTAATTACATAATTAATATTATTTAATTACCAATTAATTATTAATTAACAATAACAACACATTAAATATATTAGCACATTAACTCTAAATAATTTAATTACATAATTAATATTATTTAATTATCAATTAATTATTAATTAACAATAACAATAAAGTAAATATATTAGCACATTAGCTGTAAATAATTTAATTTACTAATTAATATTATAGTTTCCCAATTAATTAATTAACAATAACAAAAAATTATATATAAAAAAATTACTCTAATTAATGTAATTAACTAATTAATATTAATTAATTACCAATTAATTATTAATTAAAAATATGTACAAAATTATATCAATTAATTAACTAATTAATATTAATTAATTACCAATTAGGTATTAAATAAAAATATTTACAAACATATATTAATTAATTAATTATTATTAAATTACTTCCCACCCTATTCCCCTATAAACCCACAACCCGCTCTGATACTAAAACGCAAAATGTAAACAAATTTACAAATTTTCAAACATACATTACAAAACATGTTTAACAAACATATAAACAACACATTAAAATACATACCACTAAACAAAATTTCGATATTAGTAAAATTCGATATTAGTAACATACATACCTTAAAAAACGATATTCTGTCTGTCGATATTTTGGACATCGATATTCTATACTATCGATATTAAAACATCGATATTATTGTATGTCGATATTTTAATTTCGATATTTTGTCTGTGTACCCTTTAAAGATAGCCTTTTGGCCTCCTGGAGATATAGGTATGAATGACCCCCAGAAAGGAACAGAAAGGGTCTGCTGTGGGAGGAAGTGTTATTTTCTCCTGGCAGGACAGCCAAATGAGGTGTGAAACCAAATAGTGAGCTTCAGAGGGGAAGACGCCTTTGAAGGGAAAATGGCAGAAGAAGAGATGCCCTTTTGTTTCACTAACAGAATGCCATTTGGGACACAAAAGAAGGAAACAGTAGTTAGGCCAGTTTTCCCATGGATTTATAGCCTTCAGGTAACCACACCCATTAGGGTGGACTACCAAGCACCACAATCCAAGAGAAGGGTTCTGCCATCTTGAGAGTGGACAGAATTCAGCATTCTGGGATAGCTAGATGTCACACTTCACCGAAAGATGTCATCAAACAAGAGGGACACAGGTAGCCCATCAGTTAGTGACCTTTGCATCTCTTGAGGGCAATTTCTACGTACAATTGTGGTAGCCCTGGCCCCTAAATATCAGTATTGCCTTTACTGGAGAAAAGGGCTGAAGAAGGACTGCCCTGCTGCCCATGGACCTGGTAAAAAGGCTGAAACAAAGTTGGACTGCAGCTGCTGATTCTTGGACTAGCAAAGAAAGGACTATACCTGTGATGCCCAGCTCAAAGAAGGAATCCCCAAACCCCAGACAGAAGGAAAGACTCCAAGAGTCAGCTGGGTAATATCCTGTTTGAGCACCAGGCACAAAAGCTGAAGAAGCCTGCCTTGGTGAGTAGGTAGCCAAGATCACCAGATCGTCACTCGCCACCAAAGCATAGCCTAAAACACTGAGTCCTGTTGCCCAAACATTGCACCTGAGTCTGCTGGACCTAAGAGAGTCATTGAAGTGCAGTTTGGTCAACCATAAGGAAAGTTAGTGCCAGTAGAAGGGAACTGCTGGTTTTAATGTCACTGGAGACCAGTGTAACAGTGGCAACTGTTGATTGGAGTCCATCTGGCCTTCGAGGGACATTGACCTCTGTAGCAAAAGTGAACATCATGTTTATGAACCGTGCCCACGTCTGTTTGGCCGGCCTAAGAAGGCCGGCCAAACTGACATTCACACTTATAAGTCCACACTACTACCGGCCATGTGTTGACCCCTCATCTAATGGCAGTGGGTCCATGTTCTTCCGCCATTACCGAGGAGCCACCCCTCGTTGGTGTAGGAGAGTAGGCTCTGCCAATATCATTTGAAAAATCACATTAAGGTACCAGTAGGTACATGTAAATCAAGCTTATAATACATACGTTCTACTGAACGTAGAAGTTGTAGGTGTCAAGGGCTTAGCACACCCTGACTACAACTCCTAGAGAGGTTCTAGTAGGAAACCAAGTAGTGTAGGTAGGTACACTGTGAGGAAAAATATATATCTATATGTTTGCATCAGTCAAATAAGTGAATCAATCCCATAATCTCCTCCACCCTATCTCAGACCCACTGAGCTAACTAGGTCTGCTCTGACCAAACTGCTTACTCTGTGCTACTAAACACCCCTCCCTTTACAAATCTATTAAAGCTTGACCCCAGGACCTGTATTGCCCTCTTTGACACGTCCTGGGTTAACAGCTGTGAAAAGCCTCTGAATCTTGCAGGTTGGCTTAAACTTGCTTTCTGGTCCCTTGTGCCCTTATCTATGTCCTGGGCTTGCACGACACTTCCATTTGTATATGTACAACCGCATTTGGCCTTGTCCACATCTTATGATTTTACTGATGACTGCACTTTCTGCCCTATATATTCTCCTGTGAATATCTATGAGGGGGTGAAGAAGCTTGTTCCAAGACGTGATACTGCGTCTGCCTTCTGCCTTGGCATGCCAATAAACGGACAAAGGTGCAAGAACATTTCCTGTATTTTGTGGCAGTTGGGGTCTGTTTGCTTTGCGTCGCTCTGAGGAGGGTTGGAGGATTTATTACCCAACTTAATAGATTTATTACCCAACATGCACACACCACACCTCACTAGTCATGGCTTTAAGGGCAGGAGCTAATGTATCTCTGCCAGATGTCAGCCAAGTGCAGACATCTAAATATGACACATTCTCCTTCCAGGAGATAAGGGGTTTGTGTGCCATAGGAAAATTAAAGCAAGGACAAAGTCCCACCACCCAACACCTGATAGATATCTTAGTGGCAGATGAATTAGACAAAGCATCAGACCCTGATAGACTAGGTAATGGGGATGGGGTGCAACCATCAACTGAAGAGGATCCCAATGGAGTATCCCACCAGGACTCTGAGGAAGATGAGGATGCAGACCAGGCTGGTGTCAATGGAACCAACCTGGGAGAAACAGGACTACCTGGAGATGAAGTGGGCCAAAATGGGCCTCCCTCCATCCCCCACGTAGGCCTAATTGTGTACCTAGAAGGTCAAGATCACCTTCAGTGGAATCTAACCCTTATAGGTCATCAATAGGGTCCTCTGCCTCATCTCATAGGAGGAGAACTTCTCCAGATAAGAGGGAACATGAAGCTAGAATGAGAGAAGTCAAGCTCAGGAGCAAGAGGCAAGAGATTGCCTTAGAAAAGGAGACCCTAGCTCTTGAAAGAGAGAACAAGAAGATGGGGATAGAATCCCCTAGTGGCAGCAATATCCCTCGTGGTAGGGATAGGTCTTATGACCATAGGAACCTAAACAAGATTGTCCCTCCCTATCAGACTGGGGATCATCCACAAATGGATCACTGCACTGGAACCCCAGGAGAAGTGGGCAGCAATCTTGTGGCTCTCCTTTGCAGACAAAGGTAGAGATAAGCTCCTCACTGTCTAAGAAGAGGATGCTGATGATTACAAAGTCCTGAAGAGTGCTCTAATAGATGGGATTGGCCTAAACAGTATAGGTTGAAGTTCAGAGATACATAGATAAAGTGTGTGACTATACAGGATTATTTAATCTAATCATGAGAAAACAGATTCTTAATAATTGTCAGAACCAGTTGTTGCATCAGCACTTGGTTGACTCTGATCTGACCTCTCCCCAAGAATCGGGAAAGAAGGCAGGCAAATGGGTCAGAACCAGGGTAAGGCAGAAGGTACAGAACCAAGGTGGTGACCAGAAGAAGCAAGACCAAAAGGGTTGGGAGAAAGCTAAAGACCAGAAGTCTTCACAAGGTGCCCAAAAAGCTTCTAATGGCGGGGGTCCCCAATCCAAAAAGAAAGAAAAACCTGGTGCAAAGTTTGTAAAAAATAATACTCACTGGACCAGTGAGTGCACCAAAAGGAGACAGCTCCAGCCACCATTGTTCCTATTGCAACTGTTCCCCCTATTCTGCTCCGAGTGGTGGTTCTCAACAGAAGGGTGTAGTAGGGTTAACCCTGGGAACTGAGATAGATTCTGGCCAAGTCAGAATACCAACTCAAGCTGTTTTGATCCGTAATGGAGGCATGGATATGTCCTCCTCTGTGAGTCCCAGTAACCTGGGCAAGTACAGACAAATTCCTTTAGTCAATGAGAAAAAGGCTCAGGCCTACAGGGACACAGGTGCCAGTGTCACAATGGTGATACCTGACTTTGTGGACTCTGGGAAGGTCACCTGATACACCTGAAAAATGTTTTGGAGGCCCTGCAGAAAACAGGCCTAACTATCAAGGCTACTAAGTGTCAGATAGGGAAGAGTCAGGTTGTGTACCTGGGCCACCTTGTAGGTGGAGGCCAGGTTCAACCATTGCAGAGCAAAATCTAGACCATAATGGACTGGGTTGCTCCAACCACCCAGACTGAGGTCAGAGCTTTCTTGGGCCTGACTGGGTATTATAGGAGATTTGTCAAGGATTATGGTTCCATTGTGACACCCCTGAATGACTTAACGTCTAAAAGAATGCCTAAGAAAGTTCAGTGGTCAGTCAGCTGTCAAAAGGCATTTGATGACCTGAAACAGGCCATGTGCACAGCACTAATTCTGCAAAGTCCTAACTACTCCAAAGAATTCATTGTTCAAACAGATGCTTCTGAGTTGGGGGTAGGGACTGTGCTTTGAAAATTGAATGAAGAAGGTCAGGACCAGCCAATAGCTATTAGCAGAAGGCTGACCCTAGAGAGAAACGTTGGTCAGCTATTGAGAGGGAGGCCTTTGCTGTGGTTTGGACTCTGAAGAAGCTGAGGTCATACTTGTTTGGTACTCACTTCACAGTTCAGACAGACTATAAGCCCATCTTATGGCTAAAACAGATGAAGTGTGAAAATCCCAAACTACTCAGGTGGTCCATTTCCCTACAGGGGATTGACTATACAGTGGAACATAGACCTGGGAGTAACCATGCCTATCCAGATGGACTCTCCCAATATTTCCACTTAGAACATGAAGACTCAACCGGTCAAGGTTAGTTTAATGTCCCTGCGTTGGGATGGGTTGTGTTGAAGAGTAAGGTCTGCTTCCTATGGTTACCCCCACTTTTTTGCTGTGCTTCACTGGTTTTTCGACTTTAGTATGGCTGTGGCCCTGCTAATCAGGCCCAGAGCCTAGCTGTACTCGCTCAAAATTGATACCATGTACTTTAGGTACATACCAGATTGGTTACTGAGGCACCCTAGTGAGCCCCTGTATATGGTACCTTAGGTAGCCAGGGCATAGAGACCGCAGAGGCCAACCAGGGGCTGCAGCATGTATTGTGCTACTCCTGGTTAACCTTCCAAACTGACACCACAGGTCTGTACTTACAGCCTGGGTAAGGTGGTGTAAGCACCCCTTACTTAGATATAGTATATGTTAGAACTGGGATTTCTGGTTGGCTAAGGCTTACGCCAAAGCCAGGCAGAAACCACCATTCTAGTCTGGGCAAGGGGGTCACACGCCAAGATAACCCCTGCTCACCCCCTTGGTAGCTTGGCACGAGCAGACAGGCTTATCCCGGAGGCAATGTGTAAAGCATTTGCGCACGCACACAACAGCAACAACATCCTTGGCACACCACAAAAGGAACTCCACACAAGGTTATATAAAAATAACTTCTGTATTGTCAAAAACACATCAGATAGTAATCACACACTATACATTGTGCCAACTGGCACGGGCAATATTCACAAGGGATTATGTACGAGACAGGGCCACCTGGACCACTGTCAGAATCAGCACCTAGTAGAAATAGCACTTCTAGAACTTAGAATAAGTGTAGCACAAAAGAACAATTATAGGTAAGAACACATTACACATGATGCATCACAACATTCAGAGGTGTAGGGAAGGAAAACACATGATGCATAAACATACATTCAGCGGTGTAAGAACAAGGCACATGATGCATAAAACACATTCAGAGGTGTCACAGGCATAATGGCATAGCACATTACGCATAACTCACATTTGGGCCTAACCGGTAAAAGTACAGTAGGCAATCTACTCACTAGTCTAAACACATTAGACTCTGCCTCCTAAGAATAAATCATATTTAGGGGCGTAACTCACATAGTGAAAACATCTCACTAGCATAAACCTACACAGGTAAAATAACCTCATAGTCACATTGCGCAAACATCATCTTAGGCAATTACTATCATAAACATAGCAAAATCACATTGCGCAAAAATCACATTAGGGCCTTGCGCCCTCCCCACATACCAGCCAACTGGCCATCCAACAAGGGGACTCAAAAAGCCCTGTGTCCAAAATGTCAGGACGCGCTGCCACGCAGCGCCAGTCAGGGGTGCGCCACCGGCGCAAACCTAAACGTTGCAGCTGCCCACTAATTGCTGGGCAGCTGAGAACAACAACAGGGCCTGAACGTTGCAGCTGGCACTAAGTGCCGCGCAGCTGTAGAAGGCCTGGCACCTCTGTGCCATCTCTGTCCCACACAGGGACTCTCTCTCCCTTGGCGACTAAACGGTGCAGCTGCCCACTAATTGCTGGGCAGCTGGGGACAAAACTGCGACAGGGGCTTCACTGGCACTTTAGAAGACATCTGCGCCAACACGTTGGAGCCCCCTAGGCTCTGAACAACTCAGGGGCATTTTGGGGAGCCCACTAGGCTCTGAAATACAATTATCACCCTAGAAGCACACTGGCTCCTGAAAATAACACTGCGCAGGCTGGAGCCCTCTGGCTCTTAAACTGAATGTACCCACAACAGGGGCAAGAACACAGGCCCCTCTGGCCCTCGGGACCCCCATGGGCCCTGCAAACACATATGGCCCAGTCAGAGCCACACAGGCTCTCTAAACAGTTGAAGTGCCCCCAAAACGGGAGCCTCGCGTAGGCTCTTAGGAAATGCCCCAACTGCCGTGGGAGTGGCCTGCTGCAAACCGGGGCCGCCCTAAATACACCCCAGCCATTGTGCCATCCTCCGGCACCAACATTGGCCCCTACGGAGCCCCCCCCCAGCCCTTCTCACTCACCGGGCTTCCTTTCGGGTGGGGGCTCCTCTGGGCGGCGGTGCGGGCGGGGCTCTCTCTCAATACGAGAGCCCCGCCTTCCTCTTTACCTGGGTCCCCTTTCGGGACCCGGGACGCGGCTGCAATGCTTTGGGAGGCGGGGTGGGCTCCCGGCCTCCCTCGCGGTACACATCCCGGGGCTCCCATCGCTCACGGGAGCCCCGCATCGGTCCTCCACACTTCCTTGTCCGGCCGCCTCCTCATTTCCGCTTCCGTCCGGCGGCCCGGCCAACAACCAGGCGGGCCGCGGACGGCAACGGCGGCATCTCGGGGGCAGCACTGAAGGGTGGGCATCCTCGGTGCGAAAAACAAACACAGAAGCGGGGTGGGCACCCGCTAAGGACGCCATAAACGGGGTGGCACCCGTGATATAAAAATTTATCGAAACTCGGGCAAAATGCAGGGTGGGCACCTGCGAGGCACAAAGAGCAGGACAGAGAGCAGCTCCACGCTGCAGAGCCCAAATAAAGTGCCCACAAAGCGCTAGGGAACAGGCAGACCCCAAGCCCCCAAGAAGGGCTCCCATTGCAAAGGGGCCTCAGCTACCAAAGCAAAAGCCCAGCGCTCCCCTCTGGAAGAAAATGGTCCTGGGAGAAAAGTGCAGCAAAGAGGACCCCAAGAAAACAAAGAGCCTCCAGGCATCAAGGTCCATCAGGTATCCAGGGGCAAGCCTTCCCCTGGGCCCAAGCAGCAGCACGCCCCTGGCAGGATTCAAGTCAGAAACAAGAACCTTTTGTAAGGGGACACAGCCCCTTTTTATACGGTGAATTCCTTTGTCTAAAGGTGCAGGGTGGCGGAAAAACCAGGCGCAGCTGGTTTGGGAGCCCCCTTGATGAGCTCAGCCACCCCTACCATTCACTAGTCAGGCTAGGGTCATCAGTCGCACTACAGGGGGCGGAGCCAGCATTGTGTGGGGAAAGCCCAGCCCTATTCAGGACCCAGGTGCACCCCTCCCCTCACATCAGCATGTTAATCTCAACACTCACCACTGGGCAGACCCATCCAGACTCCTTGGAGCCAGGCTCCAGCCAATCACGTGTCAGCACACTCACTACACACGCACACCCATGTCTAGAAGTGGCACTTCCACACTAGACACATTCATGCCGCATACATCATTACGCAACATTCAATCTCACGAGTTCGCACATACCAAACTCGACCCTGCACTCCCCACACATCAGGAACTACCATGGTCACACATATTCCCCATGCATTCCTATGGGAGGGCAGGTCACTCTCACACATACACAGAGAGCTCACGCACTTTACACTGTACCACAGTGAAAAAGTGCGCAGAGACCTAAAATCACCAACACCAGGTTACAGAAATAGGCTAGGAAAAAGAAAAAAGTTTCGGGGTGAACCTGCCAGAAAAGGGCCTGGTCCAACAGTATACCTATATCTACCTAATATATAGAGACACTCCTATGGCAGGTCTTGACAATCCTGGAGGCAGAGTGCTTGGTTTTGTGTGAGAGGGTGCCCTAGCATGAGCTGAGCTCCTCTGCAGCTTTCAGAACCATCTCCTTATAGCTGTTCTATGATATAGCCATACCATATACTCTTAAGTGCATTATAATCCTCGCGGTTAATGCTAACTTGGGCTTGGCTTTATCAAAACATGTTGTGTAAGGTGCCAAACACTTTGGAATACTACCCCCCGCAAGTTCTGGCGGCAGGGGTAGCATTCCACCCATTCCAGGGAGAAGACATATAGTTACTTTTAAAACCGGTTAAAGTTAAACAGAGCACCAGCATCACAAAATGGATGCTGCTGCCATAGACACGAGTCTCCTCTCCTGCTGCTGGACGAAACTCCGGCAGGGGAGGCCTGGACAATAGGTTTCCTGTCCAGGGAGGTGCTGTCACCTCCCCAGAAAAGCTTTAGGGGAAGGGTGGATTGCATTCAGTGAATGCTTTTCAAACACTGCCTGGGGCACACAAGGTGCTTCATGCATTTCCCAGTTCAAACCGGTTGCTGGGGCGCTAAGCCCCAGCTCTGGCACGAAACTGGACAAAGGGGAAGGGGTGTAACCACCCCCTCCCCAGGTCCACCCATAGGAGGGACCTTAGAGTTTGTCCAACCCCTAAACTTACTATAAGTATAGAACCCCAGTCCCTAGGACTTTAGATTACCCTGGACGAAACTCTGCAGCATATATCTTGGACCTTCGACATTCCATATCGACTGGAAGATGGCAGAAATCTCCCTTGTGGTCATGGAGTGACCACCCTGTTCAAACAGGCACCAACTGCATCTTTGCCAGTCTGGATTTTTAAGGCTCCCGCCGGATCCCGAAGAATCTGTGACACAGGGCACAGACTTTCAGACATCTCTGACACTAACCTGCGCTCCCAGCAAAGCTGAGACCTGTAGCGGATACGAGAGACGTGGGACTGGAACTCCTGGACATCCTACATCCTTGCAACTGCACATACTTCCCGAGGTATCCTGAAGTTGTGCATTGGAGTATTTGAACCCCCTGCCCCAAGCACCTTTTGCACCAAAGCTCAGAGGCCTACACTCCACGAGTGCCCCTTGGGCCCGCTTTGTGCATTTCCACTTGAGGCCCCTTTGCGGTTCCTAGTCTGTTGGCTAGCGAGCCCCCACGAAGGGCCATCTTTGATTTAGTGAGATTTCCTGGTTGCTTCAGACATGCTCCCACTCCTCTCCAAAGGAGGAGTCCCTCAGACCTTTCTGGTGTGCACCGAAGCCAATCTTGTCTTCTTCCATGGATTGCTGTTGCCAGGGCTTGTTGGGTCCAATCCGGATTCCTACACTGCAGTCAACCATATCCTTTGTGGCACAGCTCAAATCCAGCTCTTGGTCATCGTCGATGCCTCCTGGTCCTCGTGGCTGAAGAGTCAAGCTTCACCTCTTTCACCTGAAATCACACGACATCGGCTGGCATCTTCTCCTCGCCATCCTGGTCACTGGCTAGTGACCCAGACTCTGTCTCTTCTGCTTTCAGGTTCTTCACATCTCCGATCCACCCTTAGATCCACCCGGACACTTTTCCTTTGGTTGCCTGCAGCATTTCTTCGCAGCTCTCCATTGGAATCGGCAAAGAAACCCGACACCAAAAAACACCTAGGCACCCGGCCTCCCTGGGTGAGGTAACACGAGTACTCCGATGCTCCCATGGATCTTGACTCTCGAAGTGTCCTAGTCTAAAAGGGTTCCATCGTAGTTCACCTAGAAGTGACCTTAATCTTTAAAATTGTTACTTGTTCATTCTCCATCGAAAGTCAATGGTGATCCGCGGCTGTGTTTAGACACTGCACGCGTCCCCATGGGCCTCCTGCATTCTAACCCTAGGTGGTTATAGGTAGCCCCAGTGGTTCTACAGGCCCAAGGCCTGCTTTCAAACTATGACGTGGTTCTTATACCACTATTTTAGAATATGGTTTGTGAGGTCCCTAGGGCATAACGTATACTGTGCAACTTATCGTATGCTAATTAAGTTCCTTGTATTGTACTTTTACCTCTGACCTCATAAAGAGTACAGAGGGGTTGTGTTTAGAATCAATACATATATATTTGATATATACCTTGTGTGGTGTGCCTCTAAGTCTCAGCCTGAAGGCTGCTCTCCACAGCTACCACTAGGATAGCTTTCTATAAGGTTGACTTTACAACCTACCATCAATAAGGGTCGTTTGGACTGGTGCAAGGTGCCCACTAGAATAGTGGACCTCATATACCAGGCCAACTTCTCACAGTTGGAATACTACCGCAAGCGATTTCTACTGGTTACACTATTTGCCAGCATTTGTCTCATCACCTTTTGGGTGTTTGATTGCCAGTAGTGTAACTGGAAACATGAGACTGTCACAGCTTTGCAGGCTTGTGACTACCAATGTTTGTAAATTCCAAAACATAGTACATTTCCATCCATTTAAGGAGAACTTCCATAGGTGAAGATTTACTACTTTTTAGGTAAACTGGTCACTACATATATATATTAAATTCCCAATCTAAACAATGACAAGTTAAAACCTCTTCCCTAAGCGAAAAAACGGCTTTCCCTAAGCGAAAAAACGGCCCAGGCCTCAGTAACAGCAATTACTAAAACTGACGTGTTAATTATACCCTTCCTTTTCTGGAATGTGGCGGGTCTACGCCCAAAGATGGAGGACGCTGTGGCCCTGAATTTCTTGGAACAAGGGGAAATAATTTGCCTCCAAGAAACTTGGTCCATAACAGAGCTCCACCTTTTGGGTTATAAAACCTATTCCTCTCCAGCTATTCGCAGTACAATAGGCAGGCCAAAAGGAGGGCTAATAATATATATAGCTAACACACTTTCCCTCTTAAAAGTGTCCAACGTATTTACTGATCCCAACTGCCAGATTTTATCCCTCTCTCTTGCAAATAAAGATATTATCCTCCTAGTTAACATGTATAATAATCTAGACGAGAATGATTTTTTTACTCTTGTCAGAAACATACAGGAGAGACTAAGAAGTCTCCATCAGTGGAAGGACCACCCCGGAATGATCCACCTCCTATGGGGAGGTGATTTCAACCTTCACCCATGCTCTATGGCAAACTCCCAATGTTGTGGGTTTGTGGACGAACACGAGGCTCCATTCGCCCACTTCGTCCACAGCAAATCGGGAAACGCAATGAATAATATACTCTCCGACTTCGACCTAGTAATTGCTAACTGCCCAAATTTGAAAAAAAACCTTTTCTATCCGACCTATGTGGGTAGAGGCCATCGAACGACAGTTGATTATATCCTTCTCTCTCCAGGACTGCTTCCGATGGCCAAAGCTTACCACGTCTTGGCTAACCCACTAAGTGATCACTCCGCACTAAAAATGGACCTTCATATTACCGAATCTAAATCCAAGGTCACTGAAATAGCCAACACTCTCACCCAAAATAGGTTAGAACTAGCAAAAAACAACGGCTTTTCCATAAAAAGGGAAAAGGTTAACCCCAACGAACTTACAAAAAAGTTAGTGGACCGGGCATACCCAAACATAATTAAATGCTTGGACCCTGCGGTAAACCATGCAGAGGTTCTAAACAATTTTATTGAAATCTTAGAAATAACTAAGGGATTGCTCATGGCAAAAACAACAACTAAACATCCCAGTAAGAAAGGGTGGTTTAACCATAATTGCACTAGAGCCCTATCTGATTTAAAATCTGCTCTCCACAACAAACCAAGAGACGCGAGTCTTATTCAACTCCTTAGACGAAAATACACCCAAGAGCGCAAGCAAAGAGCTCAACAATTGAAAGAGAAGCTCTGGGAAGATCTAAACAAGAGCGCTCACTCGAAAAATAGTCAGGCCTTTTGGCGGACGGTCAGATCCCCCTACCTCACAGACAACAACTCTCCTAGGATAGAGGTGGCCATAGATGAGGATACCTGGGTGGCCCACTTCGCAAATATTTTTAAAGATCATGCGTGCGCAGATGGGCCAACGAATATTCACATCAAGCCACAATACCCAATTCCATTGTCTTTTGATATCCCTGACATATTAGTGGCCTTAGAAAAAAGTAAGACTGGAAAAGCTCCAGGCCCTGACGGCGTCCCGGTAGACCTTTTTAAATTTAACCAAGATCTATGGGCGCCCATTCTCACAAGAGTGTGTATAGCTGCAGCTAGCGAGGGCTTATTAGACTCTTGGACCAGGTCAATTATGGTCCCCATTTTCAAGAAAGGGGACCGCCAGGATGTGAAATGTTATCGCCCCATTTCACTCCTGGACTCTCTCGGTAAAGTGGTGGGGAGGGTCATCTTGGAGAGACTTCAGCAGTGGGGCGAGGAAAGAGGCATCATTTCGGACTTGCAGTTCGGCTTTCGAGAAGGTTTTGGGATGGTAGAGCAGACCCTTAACCTTAGCCTGATAATGGGCAAATACATGCAGGCAAAGAAGAGTACGGTGTACATGGTCTATGTGGACCTGTCCACCGCATTCGACTGCGTCTCGCATTCAAAACTATGGACTGTCCTAAGACAAATGGACGTGGACCCCTCTTTACTAGATTTTCTGAGAGAGCTCTATTCGGGTGCCTCGGCGAGAGTTCGCTTTGGAAGGAACGGCGAGCTGACGGCGTCATTTGGAGTGGAGCGGGGAGTTAGGCAGGGTTGTGTCCTGGCCCCCTTCCTCTTCTCACTTTACACCAATGGTCTGGAGGGGGATATGTTGAGGGGGGCCCAGGACCTCCCAAGAATAAAACAGCGCCTGATCCCAGCTCTGCTCTATGCGGATGACGCCGTCATCATGGCGCGAACTCCGCGTGAACTCCAGAGTTCACTGAATAGATACACTACTTTTATGAGTAGTTTAAATCTAAAGGTGAATGTAAAAAAAACGTTTGTCATGATCACAGGGGGTGTGAAGAAAGGCACAAAAAAGATATATCTTGACAATCAGAAACTCGAGACCACCACACAGTACCCATACCTCGGGATTATGATAGATGACAGGCTGACTTGGAAACCAGCAGTGGAGACGAGATGTCATCTGTTTAAAAGATCGATAGCGGCTTTACAGATTTTCTCGCAGAAGCTGGGGAGGAGGGCCCCAGTAGAGTTGTTGAAAATCTATAATGCCAAGTGCCAGGCCATCGCTCTTTACGGAGCAGGAGTGTGGGGTCACACAGACGTTAGAGCCCTTCAGGTAATTGAAAACACATTTATAAGATTTCTCCTAGCTACACCAAAAGGCACATCAACCTATGCCTCCCATATAGAACTGGGAATCCCCTACCTTGAGGGCCTTCTCAAAATTCAGCCATTAATGTTGTGGAGGCGCATTTGGTCATCTGACACAAATGCGCTAACACAGTCAATTGTGGCTGATACAATGTCACTTGACTACTCCTCAAGGCTGAAGTGGCTTCGCTATATCAGAAACTTTTTTACAGACCTCGGCCTTGAGAACTATTATCTGCAACCTGAGACGATAGTCGGCTTGTCAAAGAAGGGCCTGAAGCAACTAGCTCTTCATCACCTAGAAACAGTGAGACTGACATCAGAGGCTATAAAACCATCAGTTATTCACGCGAACCTGGTCCAGACAACATATGGCATTCAACCGTATTTAACCCTGCAGACCAAAACATACGAGAGAATGCTGTTGACCAGGCTCAGACTGGATACTTTTTTCAGATTGGTTGTTTTTCCAACGAATAAGGGCTGGGAACCAAATTTGCCCCCATGTCCTTGTGATGGGAAGTCCATTCAATCCAACATACATGTGATCATGTTCTGTAAATTTTACCACCCTCACAGAAAATGTTGGCTTCTTCCCATATTTAGGTGGTGGGGTCTCAGACAGTGTCGACCAGCATTCTATCGATTGCAATTGCTAGAGACTGAAGAAGTGTGTTATGCAGTTCTAAACTTTTTAAAATGCAATATGAATCACAGAAAAAATCTTTAAAACATCCGTTCTGTAAAAATAACAACATTGAAACGTATTATTATTTTAATATGTTTGCTTATATTCATTGCATACTGTCTTTTGCACGACTTTTTTAAAAATTATTGTATAACCTGCACTTTTTTATTCATTGTATTTTTGACTGTTTCTTTTATGGTTTTCCTTGTGATAAACCGAATAAAGAGTTATATTATTATTATAAGTTAAAACCTCTTAGCAAAATAAAAATGATGAGAAAAACCAACACAGAAATAACCCTCTCTCAGGATGCCCTGACCCATCTACCAACCAAGAATGCATTAGTGAGGTGTCACACCCCAAACATCCCTGCTGAATCTACGCCACTGGGAACTCATGACTATGGTCATGTACAACACAACATCCTGGAGTCTCTGATATGAGATCACTCATTTTGAAAGTATTTTCACTGCATGCACTGCTCTTCGTCTCAGCTAGAAGGCAGCTTGGTGGCGGGGTTGTCAAATCAGGTGCATGCGGACAGGCTTCATGGGACTTCATTTATGAGGCCTTGCGTCAGTTTTGCGCTTCCGATGCGTCACTTTTTGTGACGAATCGGCAACGTAAAACATGCCTCCTGTTGCGCACTATTTACAAAGTGACATATCTAAGCAGATGCGTCACTTTGTAAACCCCTGTGTTACATTATACCTGCGTCACGTATAATGTATCCAGGGGGGGGCGTTCTCCCGCAAAAAGCCTCGTAGAAGTGACGCAGTGAAATCTATGAGATTTCACTGCGTCACTTCTAGGACGCCGTTGCGTCAAAATCCTGTGCCTGCCTCACAGCAGGTGTAAGACTGACGCAGGCCAAGCCCCATGTGAAAGGACGCATTGCTGGAGTTGCGTCACTTTTGTGACACACTCCAGCAATGTGTCACTTTTGCGCTTACAGATACGTCAGAAATACTTACGTATCTGTAACTCCTTGCGACATTATCCGTCATACATTAAATATGACGCATCAGGTATGTCGCAAGGAGGGCGCACTGAGAAGTGACGCATCGCTGCTTTCACGCAGCGATGCGTCATTTCTCATAAATGAGGCCCCATGTTTCTAGTCCTCTCCTTTTACAAATCATTTTATCAAGGAGCAGATGGTGCCAAGTACTAAACCCAAGTCGCAAGTATAGGAGGACATGCAGGCAAATTAATAGAGTAGAACAGAGACGAGGTATGGGTCTGCCTCAGCTCTAAAAATCCATGCACAAGCTGTACCATGAAATTGTTTGACATGTATATAATGCTTTTTTCCAACAAAGGGGAGAAAGAGGAGACCGAATCAGAAAGGTTGTGGTCCTATCAAGTGCATCAGAACTAAAGAGAACCCTACTGTTTGCATGGACTAACTCTCCACTCGAAAAAGGAAATGCCTGGTTTTCTTATATAACCCTCACCCACCAGGGTTGCCCCTTAGTGGCATACTTCCTCATTGGGCCCATCCCGTTCTGCCGCGGAACGGGCGTGCTAAGACCTACCCGTTACGTGGAAGCACTTTTTGTTTGTTTTATTAAATGTTTTAAAATGATGACAAAAATAGGAGTGGGGAGGTCTTGTGTGGAAAGTGAGATTAAAAATACCTGCCTAGTAGGTAAATAACTATTTATTCAGGCCTTTAGTCGGTATGATTAAAAACAGGGGAACAAGAAAGAGTAGGTCATAGGGTGCCTGCCTTTCTAACAGGTCAACATGTTTCAAGTTGTACCCCAAGCCTTTTCTTCAGGACCAAGGAAGCTAACTCCCTGATACCACTCCTGCTATATTATTTTATCTGCACACACACTGCATGCTAAAAAGTATATACACATGCATAGAGCATCTACTTGCTTGTATTTCGGTAAAAACTTAATGGGAAAGTTAGTTTGCCAAAAGACACTGGCAATATACATTATTTAAAATTGATAAACCACTGTATGTGACATAATGACTGAGTCTGTCCTATTTTTCCACAATGTAATCACCGCCTTGTGAAAAAACACATTTTCAGCATGCAGTGTGCGCAGCTAAAACAATTCCAACAGGAGTGGTATCAGGGCAGGGCCGGCTTTAGGGCAGTGCGACTGGTGCGGCCGCACTGGGCTCTGACCGGGGAGGGGGCGATGTGACCTCACGGGGGCGCTGTGCTTGGCAATATGAAAGATGAGGGACACTTCTGCAGGTGGTAGTAAGAGACTACGCGGAGGCGGTCATGGGATGTGGAGGCGCCAAAAGTGATTGACGCACCGGGCGCCACCAGTGCTAAAGCCAGCTCTGTATCAGGGAGTTCGTTTCCTTGGTCTTGAAGAAAAGCCTTGTCACGCCGAGCAGCTCAGTGATGTGATTAACTGTGCTGCACTGCGATACATTCTCGTAAATAAGCCCCGAGGTGCTTTGAAATAAGACAAGCGAGGAGTTTCATGTTTATGGCTCTGTTTGATATTTTTATGATCACATATGTGCTTTCTATTTAAACACTGTCTGCTTTGGATAGCACCGCATGGAATTTAAGTGTGGGAAGCTTTTGAAGTAAATTAGTAGCAAACAAACACCGAACTTTCTCCATCATATTTTTAAGTATGTAGCGAATTGTTGAAATGTAACTTAACGTGAAAGGTTTGTCACTGAATTTTTCATAACATTTATGAACCTCAGTAGGTCTAATGTTACCATCTAGTGGACATTTGCTAAAGTACAGCAAATGGAAAAGTACGATATTATTACTGCTAGCACAGTACTCAACAGAGAATAGTACCCAGCAGATAATAAATTCACACCTTTTCACTCTGTCCTTTCTGATTTTCCTTTCCGTTTACTATATCTGTATCTACTGCAAATTCCTTTTGAGTTATAGGCGTCTGCAATAGACAATGCTGTTTTGGCTCAAAAAGTGCAGTGGGCAGAATGGACTGAATTCGGAACTTTTGGATTCGTTGTAAAATATTAAGGGGCAGATTTACAAGCCCCGTGCTCCACTTTTGCACCGCCGTTGCTTCGCTTCTATGATGCAGCAGCGGCATAAAGCCAGCGCCATGTTGGGATGGATTTACAACGTGACGCATCTAGAGAGATGCGGCACGTAGAAAGCCCTACACCACATGAAACCTGCGTCAGGTTTCATGTGGGAGTTCCGGAGCAGGGTGGGCATTCCGGTGCAAGAACGCCTTGGAAAAGTGCCTGAGTAAAATCTACAAGATTTCATTCAGTCACTTTTTCGACGCCGCTGCGACAAAACCTTGTGCCTGCTTGAAGCATGCGTAAGGCTTGCGCACCACGTTGTGTATGGGCAGGCCACGAGCATTGCTGGAGTTGCGTCATGCTGGCGACACGACTCCAGCAGTGCGCCACCCTTCTGACGGGAGATGCATCCAGTAATTGCACACACATAGCCTGGCATAGAAGGCGCTTTCCAAGATTTGGTGCTGACCTGGGGCAGGCATTATAACATTAGTGGGCATTCATCGATAGGTCAGCAGGGTTTACTGGAACTCTGTAGTACATTAAATTAACATATATGCAAAATCTGTCCTAAAGTGACATTTGTTCCGCTTAGGCCCAAACAGTCTAGCAAGACGTCGAACTGCCCCCTGAGTTTGATTTTACAGTGCCAAACCACTAAATGCCTAATTATGAGTATAGCAGACCATGGGACCACCGTACTCGCAGTGGAGGGGTAGGGCCCGCCGCACTGGCAGTTCGACCACTGCCTTTTGAGTGTGGCGGTCCCACCTCCACAAGAGTTTTGTAATGAAGATTTTTTCACTATCTTTGTTTGTGTATTATTCTATGTAAGTTAGCATTTGCGGCACCATTTTATGTTTGGCCGCCATTTTGAACCATGGTTGAAACTAATGTCTGTTTCACTGAAAAACAGTTTCTGGTGAGATTCATTTCTCCAAGGCCTTGCTGTGCTGATGAATACACTGTTACAGGAGATAGTGTGTGCCCGGCCTCAGAGTCGAAACCTATCCTACTGTACTTCTTTCTTTACCTGCATCTGCCTGGAAAATTCCATTATGGCGTGCCATTATTGGTTCTTCATTGTACATATTTTATCTCCATGTTTGCTGATCTCAGTCCCTCTGCAGCACTCCTAAGAGAATGGGCAGACCAGGCTCCGCTCAAGTGTATCTGAATAAATATATTGGATTGTATTTTCTACTATCCAATCAACTTTTCATTTGGTATGGAAGGCTGAGATGTCGTCATGAGTGACCCGGGTGACCCTAGGCGGGTCACTTTCTTCAGTTGGCGCTCGAACAGGGACTCCTTCTGGTGAGTGACCCATCTAATACCACGGACGGGTGGGGAGGTCGGGGCCATCATTGGGTCAGATGGAAGGATCATGGATCCCTGCATGAGAGAGTTCCTGTACTCGCAGCTGCCCCTTCTGTCAGCCGGGCGGTGTCTCGCCCAGTGGTCATCTCTTCTGAAGTTCTGAATGGCCTGGATCTGACTGTTTGGTCTGAAGAGTTGGCAGTGGAGAATACATTTGTTTGACCTGCATATATCAGGTGAGTTTGTTTAGGTTCTTTGTGGATATGGTACCATTTTGGTTTATATTTGATATGGTCTGAGGACTGTCTTTGGGATTAAAGCACTTGCAATTGCTTTGCCAGCCAAAATAACGAATTTAGAACCCTTCTGAAAATGCCTGGAATTAGTTGATGCTTTGTTTCCTGTTGTCATTGTTATTCTGCAGATGGTCAATTGGAATAAGCTCAGCCGGCGCCTCCAGAAGGCACTCCTCACTTTGATATGTATGTGAAATATTTTAATGGCCCTATTATGTTTAGTACATTATGGCATAAATATACGAGGGACAATGCCGAGTTGCAATGGCCATTGACGGGCACTTTTGATTAACAAAAATGTGGGTTTTTAAAGGGAAAAGTGTTAGCGAAAAGAACTAGGCAGTCTATGTTTTGATTTTCTTCAAATGTGGCAGAAGGAGGCTAAACAGAGACGATAAAAAATGGAAAAGGAGGACCGAAAGGAGAGAATGCAAACGTTGACCCAGAAAGCTGTAGCACATGATAGAGAAAAACAAGAGATAGGGATTGAACGTGAGGATAGGAGGTTTCGATTACATATTGACAAATCTTATGTGGTCCAAGTCGAAAATATACTTTCTTAGAGGAGTTATTAGAAAATATACCCCCACCCCGTACGCTCCACAAAAGATATTTCCCCCTGTTCCGTCTGCCTAACAGTCTGCTGTTACTGTTGGGTCATGGAGCTGGTGGGGTGAACAGGGCTAAACGTGCTGCGGCCTCGCAGGGTTGTTCTGATAATAATTATTTTGTTGACCCTCAGGCGGGTAGTACTACCATGATGATTATGACACAGATGAGGTGACAGGACTGTCTTATAGCTAGGACAGCTAGGGACAGAGTGAGGGACCAGTTCCGATACCTGTAGATCAGCGCGGTCCTTACGTTACTGTGGATTTTCATGGTTCGGCAAAGGAATGTTTGGTGGATACAGGTGCAACAAACAGTTCTATTGCTCGCTCTTTGTTGAAGAAATTGTATGCTAAGATTTATTGCTCCTCAGCAGGTGTTTACATGAAAATAGGTCCGGAGGTGGTATGTGCTAAACAGTGTCTGTCCAAAGATGCGCCCCTTCCTGTTGAATTTAAAGATGTGCCACCCATTTCGTGGGCAACAGGTAACACAGATGTGGGACTGTTACAGATATGGCTGGTTTTGATCCAAGTTAAAGACAATACTATTTTACCTTGTATCCCTCAGTATAAAATACAGCAGGAAGGAGAGTGAGCCTTATTGCAAATTGTACAGGATTAGATTGAGAAAGGTGTTGTAGAGAGACAACTGTGTATATTTGTAATAGTCCAATTCTTCCGATTCTTAAAAGGACACCTTTGGGTTCCTCTGATGATCATGAAGATGGTTATCGTTTTGTGATTGATTTGCGCAAAGTTAATAAAATAGTTGTTTCCCAGATTTCCTGTGGTCCCAGACATTACAACTCTTTTGAAAATGATTCCTTTCACTGCCAAATTATTTTCTGTCATTGACTTGAAAAATGCATTCTTCAGTGTTCCTATCCATCCAGACATCAGGTATTTGTTCAGTTTTACACTAGCTGGCATAAGCTTTAGATTCTGTCAAGCTCCTCCGGCTATACTGAGAGTCCAGGGGGCAGATTTACAAGCCCCTTGCGTGTCTTTTACGCTGCCGTTGCATCACTTTTGTGACGCAACGGCGGCGCAAAAGATGCGATATGGTGCAGGGTATTTACAACGTGACGCATCTGGGAGATGCGTCACGTTGTAAAGCCCTTCGCCAGAAGGAGGTGTTCCTGCGCAGGAAGGGGCGTTCCGGCGCAGGAACGCCTTCTAAAAGTGGCTGAGTGAAATCTACAGGATTTCACTCAGTCACTTTGGGGCCCATGCTGCGTCAAAACCCTGAGCCTGCTTAAAGCAGGCGTAAGGATTGACGCAGCATTAACAAGATAGGGCCCCCCAGAGCATTGCTGGAGCTGCGTCGCGCTTGCGACGAAACTCCAGCAATGCGTCACTTTTACGGCACAGATGCGTGACGCATCTGTGCCGTTTTTGCCCCATGGTGCGCCGCATTGTAAATGCTGCGGCGCATCCATGGTGGCGGAGGCATGGCGCACAATAAGTGGCGCATCCCTGCTGAAATGCAGGGATGCGCCACTTATTGTAAATATGCCCCCAAGTATCTATAGTCAAGCTTTAAAGGTCCAATTGGATTCCCTTTCACTTCCTACAGATAATGTATTGCTCCAGTGTGTTGATGATCTCCTTATCGCTTCTAACACAGAACAAGGTCCTAGGGATAGTACAGTCAAATTGTTGTTGTACTTGGCGCAGCACGGACATAAATTGTCACTTTCCAAATTTCAGTATTGTCGACAGGAGGTCCCCTATTTGGGTCACCTACTATTGAAAGAGGGTAGAAGATTGACTCCTGAGCACATCAGTACCATTGTTACAATGTCCATCCCACAAACTCAGAAAGATGTGCACGCTTTTATAGGTATCTCTTCCTACTGTCAGCTGTGGATACCTACTAACTAAACCCTTGCTGGTACTAACCAAAGATGTGCATGAGCCTTTGCCTTGGACGCCTGAATGTCAGCAGTCTTTTGAGCAATTGAGGGCTGTGTTTTGTTCGGCTCCTGTGCTTGGTACACCTAACTATGGCAAGCCGTTTGTGTTGTACGTCTTATTGGAGATAAGCAATGGCTGTGTGCTTATTTCTCTGCTGTTCTTGACCCTGTCACAAGAGCCCTCCCGAGCTGTCTAAGAGCGGTTGCGGCTGTGGCTGTCTCGATGCGACAATCAGCTGGACTCATGCTTGATACTGATTTCACAGTCATGGTACCTCATGCTATGGATACACTTTTGAATAAGACTAAGACAGAACACCTCACCAGTGCACGTTTGACGGGTTATGACCTAACATTCTTCGCCAGACACAGCACGATCAAAAGATATGCCACTTGAATCCAATCACTTTACTGCCCCTCCCTTGTGAAAAAGATGAAATTGATAAACATGATTGTATCTTCTGGACGGAAGAAGAGATGAAAGGATGGGTAGACTTGACTGATATTCCCTTGTCCTACCCACAAGGGGATCCATATGTCGATGGCTCTTGTTTCAAACTACTAGATGGCACTACAACTGCTGCTTATGCAATCACCACATTGCGTACAGTCATAGAGACATCACTAGTCCCTTATCAGGCAGCCCAAGCAGCTTAGTTAGCCTCCCTTTTTCAAGCTTGTGAATTGAGCGAGGTACTGGTTGTCAGTATTTATACTGAGAGCAAGTATGCCTTCGGGTCGCGCACAATTTTGGGCGGCTTTGGGCTGAGAGAGGTTTAGTGACGTGTAGCGCCCATAGGAAGGTTACTGACGATGTAGGTAAAGGGAATGCTTTTGCTGACCAGACAGCTAAGGAAAAGGCACTGTCTAAAAGGAAGACAATGATAGCAGGCCCGCTAGGTACGTGCCTAATGTTACCATGTTTGAAGATACGTTTGAAAATGTGAAGGAGATATAAAGTGAGGCTACAATAGAAGGATTAGCATTATGGCAAGAAAGTACAGCACAATTGAACGATGAGGGATGTTGGGTTGATAAGTCAGGGAAACAGAGATGGATGTTGCCAGATGCATATGTTCCTGTGGTCACGGTGGCCCATGGCCCAGCCCATATCAGAGCTAAAGGTGTTTGCGAGTTGTTAGACACCGTATGGCAAAATGAAAATATTCCTACGACACACATTTAGGGGCCTATTCCGATCCGGTAAAATCCCCCACGATTCGCTGTATGGAGCGTTTTTCCCGTACGATTCGTACACCTACAACGTCCCCGTACGTACAATGAAGTACGATCCTAACACAAAGCATATCTACATACGAATCGTACCAAACACCATACGACACAAAAATACATACGACTCATATCCGGGTCACAGAGTATGCGTCGTCCGTATGTAAACAGCCAGCAGTTTCAGGCCCAGCAAGTACGATCCGTGTTGACGACACTCCGTACGACCCTTCTGCTACGGGAGTTGAAAACAGCCGTAAAAGCAGAGTCCGGCCCGAACTGCACCCGGATACGCGACAGACACGTCATGAACACCCTCAGCCGTGTCAAACCAGTCCTGTACACCTACGACCTGGTGCATAGAAATCGACGA
Organism: Lissotriton helveticus; assembly: GCF_964261635.1. Classification (NCBI taxonomy): domain Eukaryota; kingdom Metazoa; phylum Chordata; class Amphibia; order Caudata; family Salamandridae; genus Lissotriton; species Lissotriton helveticus. Next base: position 686,795,123 of record NC_136057.1, on the reverse strand, counting down.
TGGTGCATACGGTGAGTACAACGTACCTCAATAACGGAAGTGTACTTGTACGGTGCATCACACACTCGCGTACAGCATCATTGCAGTAGTGATAAGATCTGCACAGACGTCACTAATGTTGGGGTACGGTGCGTCACACGCTCGCGTACAGCATCATTGCAGTAGTAATAAGAGCCACACAGACGTCACTAATGCTGGGGTACGGTGCGTCACATGCTCGCGTACAGAATCATTGCAGTAGTTATAAGAGCCGCACAGACGACATCAATGTAGGGGAACGGTGCGTCACACGCTCGCGTATGGCACCAGTGCAATAGTGACACGAGCCGCACAGACGTCAATATTGTTGGGGTACGGTGCATAACATCTGAGTGTGTGGTGGATATGACTCCCAGCATTGCCCAGACATAGGAGGGGTGGGTGTATATGACTCCCAGCAGTGCCCAGACATGGGAGGGGTGGGTGCACAGGACTCCCAGCAGTGCCCAGACATGAGAGGGGTGGATGGATATGACTCCCAGCATTGCCCAGACATAAAGGGGCGGGTGCAGAGGACTCCCAGCAGTGCCCAGACATGAGAGCGGTGGGTGCAGGGGACTCCCAGAAGTGCCCAGACATAGGAGGGGTGGGTGCACATGACTCCCAGCAGTGCCCAGACATGAGAGAAGTGGGTACACAGCACTCCCAGCAGTGCCCAGACATGAGAGGGGTGGCTTGATATGTCTCCCAGCGGTGCCCAGACATAAGAGGGGTGGGTGCAGAGGGCTCCCAGCAGTGCCAAGACATGAGAGGGGTGAGTGCAGAGGACTCCCAGCAGTGCCCATACATTTGAGGTGTGGGTGCACAGGACTCCCAGCATTGCCCAGACATCGGAGGGGTGGGTGGATATGACTCCCAGCAGTGCCCAGACATGAGAGGGGTGTCTGGATATGACTCCCAGCATTGCCCAGACATAGGAGGGGTGGGTGGATATGACTCCCAGCAGTGCCCAGACATGAGAGGGGTGGCTGTATATGACTCCCAGCAGTGCCCAGACATAGGAGGTGTGGTTGGATATGACTCCCAGCAGTGCCCATACATTAGAGGGGTGGGTGCAGAGGAGTCCCAGCAGTGCCCAGACATAGAAGGGGTGTAAGCATGGGCGGATTTTGCGGATCCACATTCCGCGGATTTGCGGATCGTGGATCCGCAAAATCGGCGGATTTTGCGGATTTGCGCATCCGCGGATTTGGGGCGGGGCTTCCATGCGAGTGCACATGCCTCTTGTGTGTTTAAAAGGTCTGAGACCGAACAGAGCAGTAAATGAAGAGACAGAAGCTCCTGGTCACAGGAACAGCGAAGGGATTGCGCTCATGAAAGTCAAGGATGCAAAGGCCTCTATCCAGCATCACAGCTGATTTTCGACGGTAGATTTGGGAAGAAGGCACACCTGCCCAGCCTCGATGACGAGTCACTGAATTTGAGCTTCAACTAGTTCCAGCGACCATGTGTGTGTTACTATGCAATCGCCCCGAAGGGCGCAGGGGTCCCTTGGGTGAGCTGTCCATCATAGTGGGTCAATGGCGGGAAGACAGTGCACACCGCGAGTGTGTGGGCGGGGCTTCCATGCGAGTGCACATGCCTCTTGTGTGTTTAAAAGGTCTGAGACCGAACAGAGCAGTAAATGAAGAGACAGAAGCTCCTGGTCACAGGAACAGCAAAGGGATTGCGCTCGTGAAAGTCAAGGATGCAAAGGCCTCTATCCAGCATCACAGCTGATTTTCGACAGTAGATTTGGGAAAAGAAAGCACACCAGCCTGGCCTGTTGTAACTATTTTACGATGGCGCCGGCAAGCTGCCAGCGCCATCCTAAAATATTTACTAAATTAGCTTCAACAGGAAGCTCTAATAGATAAAATCGTTATGCGAGATTGCATCGCTGGAGGGAGCTCGCGAGTGGTGTTGGAGCCGGAAAAACGCCATTCACGAAAGACGCCTCGTTGAAAACGCTCTTGATCCCACTCTTTCTCCTGCCCCCCGTCTCCTGCCCCCATCATCATACCTGACAAGGGGGCTATGGCGGAGTAGCGGATGAGAACACGGGTCCATACGGGGCACAATTAGCAAGGTTCGGGGTCGTGATTCACCGGACCGGACTGCCCGTTGTTCTCCCTGTTGGGCTGCCCGTGTGAGCTTCGCTTCGCTTCACACCGTGGCAGGTACATCGGGAGAGTCCGACAGTGTGTGGGAAGAGGAGCGGACAGAGACGGGCAGGGCAGAGCAGGCAGAGACGCAGTGGGCGGGAGTGAGAAGGTGCGAGCGCTGCCTAAGCTGAGTCTGAGGCCGAGCGCTGAGATAACAGCACCCCTCCGCCCCCGTCAGCGTCAGCCCCAGTGCCAGTGCCAGTGTCAGTGCGAGCCTGCTTTTCTGAAAATTGTAACCTGTAGCCTGGAAACTTATAAGAACTATGGATTTGTAAAGGGGATCATTAGTGTCCCGTTAAACTGCTGCTGTCTGTTGATTGGCTGGTGTGAGCGCTCTCTAGCGCTGTGAAAACAACACTGCCAAGGGGAGCCTGTCATTTACTTACACCAGGATCACACCACGGACTGTGGGCTGCGAATTACATACCCAAACCACATCCGTAGAGGTAGGGTTTTATATATATATATATAGTATCAACTCTGGGGTATTGGTTCATTAGGTAAATAGGTCATTGGTTGATAGGGCAAGGTGGAAATCTTTACATCCATAATCTACAACCCTTAGCCCAAAGCCTTTACCCAGGAGACCTCACGACCTCATGAAAGTTGTTGATTAGTCTGAACTGAACTGATTAGACTGAAGGACACTGCTGAGAACTGTTTCACGGAACCGGATTATAGCGCCACAGAAAAGGACCGGCCTAACGCTACCTCTGGCCGCACCCGCTTCGCGGGTGCCGCTGCGACGACTGGAGACCCTGTGCACTGGTTGTGTGTGTGCAGCAAGGCAGGTTGAGCAGCGGAGCAGGGACTCAAACCCCCAGGAGTCCCTGCTGGTTTACCATCACCTGCTCCTCCATCGACACTGAGACCCGCCCACCACTGCCTGATTACCTTTAAAAATATCAGAGACTACCGCTGCGCGGGAGCGCCGGGCGAAGCCCGGGCAAAGGGCGGGCCGTCTGTGGCCGTCCGGGGATGGAGGAGGACGGGACGGCACACCCCTCTTTCATCCTCACAAGCCACCCAGGCAGTTGGGACGGTAGGACACTTCCACCATGACCTCCAATTGTGATAAATCGGCGTCTGTGGGGGGTGGTAGTAAAGGAACACTAGAGGGCTATTTCACGAGGACTTCTACGGAGCTGGACAAGGATATTGAGATGGCTGAGCGCAGGTCTGAGCGACGTCGCTCCATCGAATCAATGAAAACTAGACCCTTGTTGGAATTGATGGCCGATCCCACTCTGCCGGTCTCTGCCTCTGTCCCCTCCAGCGAGGACCCACTGTCCCTGGACAAATTTCCATTACTCCTAAGAGACACCTCACCACACCCAGTTGTTGTAAATACCACACCTACACCCATTGTGCGTCCCCAAGTATTTATACTACAGGTCCAAATGTATCTAACGTGCCTTCTCTTCCAGCCAGGGAGCTACCTAAAAAGAAGGGCAAGTTGCCCAATGTCCCCAAAGTTCATGGTCCCCCTCCAGCCAAACGGAGAAGAGGGATGGGGACACCCCAGAGAAGCAAGCTCAGTCATTTAGAGTTCGGCAAATCATTAAAAACTAATGTTTCAGTTGTATCCAAGTTTAAGGCCAAAGATATTTCTGTGGTAGTTACACCGGCCCCTGTGGTGCAGGTACCACCGTCCATTGAGGTTCTGGATACATCTGATCTAATGTCTGTCACTGATTTAGTATGTGAAACGAGGTCAGCCCTTCCCCCTTTAGAGAAAGATTTAATGTCCAATATTCCATGTGAGTCTATTGAGCACCTACTTAGGTCCTTTATGCACCCAATATTGGATATTTTGAAGAGGATGGAACAAAGGCTGGGGAATCTTGAGTCTTTGTTTGTTGATAATGTAGAGGCAGGGCCCTTATTGATTATTGATAAGCCAGCCCTTCCATCGAGGGTCACAGTCCAGGCCCAAATTGCTCCTGTCCAGCCCCCGGCTGTCACCAAGGGCCCTGCTAAGGGCACTACTGGAGTTAACAATCTCCCCGTTAATACTCACTCGGGAGTACCAGCTACCCAGCAAGTTGTCCAACAGGTCCCTTTGGTGACAGCAGTAAAATCAGCTGCATTGGCGACTAGAGAAACTCTGAAGGGAGGGGAAAGTCTGACACCCCCTAACCAACGAGCGGGCCGGGGAAGGTTGAGTCGACCTATCAAAGATAAATTGCAGGGCCCTAATGTTGAATTGCCCCCCGAATCTGTGCCCTTTGTGGTCGTGCTTACTGGCGTCCCAACCCTAGAGGTTGGTAAAAGGGAGGGGTATTCCCAACTAAAAAACAAAACACTGCACTGGCTGGGACTAAACAGACCACTCCCATACTATGTTAATGGAGAGATTGTTCACGTTAGGTGCATCCCATGGTTGGGTAGTAGGGAAAAAAATCTAAAGGGAGACCTTATAGTTATAAACTTTAGAGACCCAGAGGCAGTCAGACTTATACTGAACGGGTCTTCGGGGAACTCGAGCAGTGCCATAGTTCCACACGATCTAACTTTTTTCTACCCAAGATCCCTTGTGTGCCCCCCCTTCTTCCCGGGAGGTTTAGCTGACACTCAACTTAATATGTATATGCCATCCACCAACAGTTACACGGGGCAAGCCTTTACACCTTTGCCCATTAGGAACGACCTTGGGTGGAATACAGTGCCCGTTAGAAACTATTGTATGCCACCAGGGAGGTTGGACCAAGCGTATGGGGATAGGAGAATGGACCATCTGATTCCATTCACCCCATTAGAAACTTCCAACAGATTTAATATCCTCTCCTGCTTCGATGGGTGCGATTGACAGCCGGGGCATTCTGTTGGCAGTCCACCGGGTACGTTCACTCCTAGATCAAACCCACTATCAGAACCAGCATATGAGTGGCCTTTACCTGCCTTATCTACTGAGCTCAAAACTGCTCTCCCTTCCGTTGATTGTTGCATATTTGTTGAGGGATCTGAACAGGGGTTATTCGTTGGTTTAAATGCTGACAAAGCCATCCTTGGTGATTTATTATCTCCAGTTTTGCCTGTAGGTTCCCAACCATCTTGCTTTGATGCTAGCCCTACTCTTTGTCCACCATGCCCTGCCATACTTGGCTCGGCAAGAGTGGGCGAAGGGGGTAACCGACCTGTGTTTGTCGAAGTTACGGATATGTTCCTGGAACATTGCTGGACTTGAATCAAAGCTTGATTTGCCGGATTGGGTGACCTTTATAGACCACTCTGACATTTGGGCATTCCAGGAAACCTGGGCCCTCGGGCCTATTTTTCGTGCTGGGTTTCTGAACTACTCTAGACCAGCTGTGAAGGGTGCAAGGGGCAGACCAGTGGGTGGTCTAGTTATCTGGGTACGCCAACATGCAGGTGTAACAGTGGAGGAGTTCCCATTGGATAACCCCGATATGTTAGCCATACGGGTAATCTCGTCTTCTGGACTGAATATGGTGATTGTAAATACCTATATGAGGGGTATCCAAGGGGGAAAATGTTCTCCTGTTGCTCTGGTGTTGGACAGATTCCTAAGCTCATTACCGGTGAATACAAACAGGGTGGTATTGGGGGATTTTAATACCTGTTTCGAACCTATGGGGTTGGATGATGGTATGCTCACCGAGGACGAGGATTCTTTGTGGGGCATCCCGGGTCTGGAACTACAACCCATCAAGAAGTGGTCTCAATCAGCCATATTTTTGAAGGGTCTTTGTTTGAACCAGGGAATGCGTGCAGTTAATGGGCGTCTGAAGTCCGATAGGATGGGGGCAATGACTTTTGATAATGGTAGATCTGGCTCTCGCATTGACTATATCCTGGTGAATGTGGAAATGTGGCCCAGTTTGCTGGATATGGTGGTAGTAAATAGAGTCGAGAGTGACCATAATCCCTTGGTTCTATCGATTAAAGAAGGTGCTTTTGTAGTGCCCACGGTGGCAGAGGCGTCCCTGCCACAGGTCTTATTAACCAACAATGAAAGAAGGGTTAGCTGGCCCAAAATAGCCCTGGATGAGGAGGTTCTGTTAAGGATTAGAACCATGTTGAGGGATACAATGACCCAAATCAGCGGGTTCAGTCAGGAGTCGGCCCTTCTGGACAATATTACATCACTACATAGGGATCTTTTCTTAAATCTCAAAACCTTCTTTATTAAATCTACTGGCCCTAGTAGGAACAAGCCAAAGCCCCTAACCTGGTATGACAGCGCCTGCAGGGAATCACAAAAGGCGCTACACGCAGCTTTAAGATCAAGAGACCAGACCTTAATCCGCTGTTGCAGGGCCACCTATAAAGTTGTGCAGGCCACTGCTAAGAAGAATTGGGACGAGACCCGTTGGAAGGAATTGTTGGAGGCTTGCCAGAGTAATAATATGACCAAATTCTGGCGGCAGCTTAAATGGGGCAATCGCCCACAGGATAGATCCCCCACAAATAGTGTTGAGCCAAGGGAATGGGTTGAGTACTATGGGAATCAATTCAAAGAGAATGTTTCCAGTCCCGCAAATCTGATGCACATTACTACCAACGAAGCCTTGGTTTTTACGCCTACTGAAGTTAGGGCAGTGTTAAGGGTCATCCCGGGGGGTAAAGCACCAGGTCCTGACTGCATACCAGCTGACATGTTTAAGCAGGAACAGGACCTTTGGGTCCCATATATTGTTCTCTTGGCCAATGCATTGGCAAGGGGTGCGAAAGTCCCTGAATCATGGCTTGGGGCGGAGATCCTCCCCATTTATAAGAAGGGTGACCGCTCAGTAACGGCTAACTATCGACCCATAAGCCTCATTGATGCTGTACAAAAGATTGTGGCCCGCCTTCTTTTGGGTAGGATCCAGACTTGGATTTCTGACCATGATGTTTTAAGTCCTCTCCAGGCGGGTTTTCGGCAACATATGGGGACCTTAGAGCAAGTCTTTTGATTTATGCTAATATATTGGAAGGTGGTCCATCTTGGGGGAGGCCTGGTGTTTGCGGCATTCGTGGACCTCAGGTCAGCCTTCGACCTTGTACCCAGGATTAAGCTCTGGGAAGTTTTGCTGGATTTAGGCATGCCCAAAGAGCTGGTGGTGCTGCTGATCAATCTGCACTCAAATACCTACGCCAAAGTAAGATGGGGTGGTCCAGGGGAAGTCACTGATAGCTTTAAAGTTGCTAAGGGGGTTAGACAAGGGTGTGTGTTGGCCCCCACCCTTTTCTCTTTGTTTATTAATGGGGTGACCAAGTATTTTTCTAACTACCCAACGGACGCGCCCACCCTTGCTGGAAGGAAAATTCCCCTCCCCATGTTCGCGGACGACACGCTTATTATTTCTAAAACGAGGCAGGGACTGCAGTCCGCCCTGGCCCGTTTTGAGTGTTTCTGCAGCGAGCATGAGTTAGAGGTGAATGTCAATAAGACCAAATTCATGGTTCTGCGAGGCCCCAAGGCTGTGAAGGCCAAGGTGTCAATGAGCGGTGCCATTTTGGATCAAACGGAGGTTTTCACATACCTGGGTGTCACATTAAGTGAGAATTTGAGCTGGAAACCTCAAATGGATCTTATGACCCTGAAACATGCGCAACTTGGGGGAGCCTTATTGAAGGAGTATGCAAAATCTCTCACCAAACCCATGGCACCGTTGGTTAAAATTTATGGTTCCAAGGTAATTCCTGCAACTATCTACGGTGCCGAACTGTGGGGGTATAGTGATTTATCCTCTTTGAGGGTGGCTCAGAATAGGTTCCTGAGAATGGCAACTGGCCTCCCACAATCGACATCCTGCTTACCCCTGCGGCTAGACCTAGGTGTCAAATCCATTGAGGATGAGGTACGGTATAGACCACTGGCATTTTGGCGGCGTCTGTGGACTACACCGGAATTATCCCTGTTCGCTGAGGCCATCGATGATGTGAGGGGTCTTGAAGGGTCTCACAGGGTACCCTGGTTCTGTCACCTCAGGATGCTCCTAAAAAATCTAAACCTGGAGGCACTATGGGTTGATCCAGCACGCGCGACCTTTCCTTCAAAGAAGGCACTTAAAGATATTTACTGGCATTGGATCACTGAGAGGAGATCCGCTATGGTTGATGGTCCTACCATGACTCTGGAATTTTTGGTCGTAAAAGATGTCCCTAAATACGAAGCCTATTGGGACTTAATCACCAAGCCAAACGATCGCAAACTGTACCACCAACTACGAGTAGGCTTGTTACCTGTGCGGGGGCTCGCGCACTCTTGGACTACTGGTGGTAGTGATAAGTGCCCCTTCTGTGTAACAGCAGTAGAGAATATTGAACATCTTTTTTTCTGCTGCCCCATGTATTTGTTACCCAGGAAAGTTTGGCTTTTACCAGTTTGTCGGTTACTAGGCACCAGATCTGCTGTCGCAGCGTTTAGGATACTTAAAACTGATACTTCCCCCTCTATCGCTATTGGTGTAGCAAAATTTGTGAGCTGGGCGTGGTCAATCCGAACCCGTAACCTTGGCAAATGAAGTTCCCATTGTACAGTTTTTATGACTATTTGTTTAAAGTAGCACTGTTTTTATGTAGCAAGGGGTCTTCTCGTTCATCATTGTCTAAAAAATTTAATATCTTTTTAACATGGTTTTAAAATGTAATGTATTTATTATCTTATATGTAAAATGAATTGTTTTTTTATATATATATGTATTTGTCTTTTATGATGTGAATCGAATAAAGACCTCTTGACTTGATAAAATCGAGCACCTGCTCAATTTTATCTATTAGAGCTTCCTGTTGAAGCTAACTTAGTAACTATTTTAGGATGGCGCTTGCAGCTTGCCGGCGCCATCGTAAAATAGTTACAACAGGCCAGGCTTCAACTTTTGCCCCCGGATCCGCCACTCGCGGATTTGCGAATTCTCGGTAAATTCGCGGGAGTTCGCGGATCGCGAATTTACCGAAAATTCGCAAAATTCGCGAGCGGAACGGATTTTGCGCTCATACTTAAAGGGGTGTGTGGATATGACTCCCAGTAGTGCCCAGACATAGGAGGTGTGGGTGCAGAGGACTCCCAGCAGTGCCCAGACATAGGAGGAGTGGCTGGATATGACTCCCAGCAGTGCCCAGACATAAGAGGGGTGGCTGGATATGATTCCCAGCATTGCCCAGGCATAGGAGGGGTGGGTGGATATGACTCCCAGCAGTGCCCAGACATAGGAGGGGTGGGTGCAGAGAACTCCCAGAAGTGCCCAGACATAGGAGGTGTGGGTGCAGAGGACTCCCAGCAGTGCCCAGACATAAGAGGGGTGGGTGCAGAGGACTCCCAGCAGTGCCCAGACATAGGAGGGGTGGGTGGATATGACTCCCAGCAGTGCCCAGACATAGAAGGTGTGGGTGCAGAGGACTCCCAGCAGTGCCCAGACATGAGAGGGGTGGCTGTATATGACTCCCAGCATTGCCCAGACATAGGAGGTGGGGTGGATATGACTCCCAGCAGTGCCCAGACATAGGAGGTGGGGTGGATATCACTCCCAGCAGTGCCCAGACATAGGAGGGGTGGGTGCAGAGGACTCCCAGCAGTGCCCAGACATAGGAGGGGTGGGTGCAGAGGACTCCCAGCTGTGCCCAGACATGAGAGGGGTGGCTTGATATGACTCTCAACATTGCCCAGACATAGGAGGGGTGGGTGGATATGACTCCCAGCAGTGCCCATACATTTGAGGTGTTGGTGCAGAGGACTGCCAGCAGTGCCCAGACATAGTAGGGGTGGGTGGATATGACTCCCAGCAGTGCCCAGACATGAGAGGGGTGGCTGGATATGACTCCCAGCAGTGTCCAGACATGAGAGGGGTGGCTGGATAGGACTCCCAGCATTACCTAGACATGAGAGGGGTGGGTGCAGAGGACTCCCAGCAGTGCCCAGACATAGGAGGTGTTGGTGCAGAGGACTCCCAGCAGCGCCCAGATATAGGAGAGGTGGGTGGATATGACTCCCAGCAGTGCCCAGACATGAGAGGGGTGGCTGGATATGACTCCCAGCAGTGCTCAGACATAGGAGGTGTGGCTGGATATGACTCCCAGCAGTGCCCAGACATGAGAGGGGTGGGTGCAGAGGACTCCCAGCAGTGCACAGACATAGGAGGTGTGGGTGGATATGACTCCCAGCAGTGCCCAGACATAGGAGGGGTGGCTGGATATGACTCCCAGTAGTGCCCAGACATAGGAGGTGTGGGTGGATATGACTCCCAGCAGTGCCCAGGCATAGGAGGGGTGGGTGGATATGACTCCCAGCAGTGCCCTGACATGAGAGAGGTGGGTGCAGAGGACTCTCAGCAGTGCCCAGACATAGGAGGTGTGGGTGGATATGACTCCCAGCAGTGCCCAGACATACGAGGGGTGGGTGGATATGACTCCCAGCAATGCCCAGACATGAGAGGGGTGGGTGCAGAGGACTCCCAGCAGTGCCCAGACATAGGAGGGGTGGGTGGATATGACTCCCAGCAGGGCACAGTTATAGGGGGGGCATTGTCATCATCATACCACAACTACATGGGGCTATGTTTACAATCCTAACCTGTGAGAGTCCTGATAGTGCCATAGCAACACATCACTTACAGCAGTGTCACACTACACGGATGATGGATATCTGTCACACACAGCGTGACACACCACATGTGGGTGTGATGTCAGATCCCACATGCATATCCACCCTGGAGGTTGCAGGCAACCTACACACCCTACCATTATGACACAATAGTGTATAGTCATGTAACAGCCCAACAAACAAAGACAGCAAAAGGGAACACACACTGTCATGTACATCCCTCGGCTGATATGGATGTCCAGGTGCTGGTCAGACCACCAACATGTACTTGCTCATGGAAGGAATATGGTTGAAAGTCCTTAGATACAATGCACAACATTGTGATTCATGTGCACAAATACCCTGCAGTACCAATACAAACATAAGGGTAAGGCTGTGATTATACATCTGCATATTGGGAAAAAGGGTTATTGTGTCCATGAAGGCATCTCTACATACTCTAAATACAAGAACAGTGAGTCACATGGATGGCACACAGTCATGATCAGTAGTCATCTGTGAGCAGGCATGGCCATTGTTGAGTGAACGTTCAACAACATAGTGAATATGCACACATGTCAGCACAACCATTGTGCAACTGTCTGTAGTGAAGTTCTCATCGTATAACTGACGAATGGACACTCCTTGGGACAATGTCTGTTGGCAAACTGAACACACACAACCAAAGATTAATTGCTGTTACTTTGTGATGGCACAAAGATACCATGGTCCATCCTCATTAACATCATAAAATATACATATTTCACAATCTCAAAACATGAACATGACATCAACTCCTAGGCACACAGCACCTAAAGCAAGTACCTGAAATGCAATAGTTTAGAATGAAAAAGAAAATGCTTTATTCAGCTCCAAAGTAAAAGTAATTTAAAAATGAGTCCTGTCTTCAACAATGGCCAGTCCATTATCAAGTCTGTTTGGGGGATGTTGTGGGGGTTGTCGACACCCAACTTGCCTGCACATTCTGGAGCTGAAGGTGGGTTGACCCGTGGGGGGCATCATCAGGGTCAGGGTCTGGCACAGCAGGGACAGTTGAGGGAAGGGCAGGTGTTGTGGGTGCAGGGAGGGAGGAATCCTCCTCAGTGGCTTGTGCAGCGCCAAAGGTGGAAACATATTCAGTGCTGCACACTGCTGCCAGTTCCGCCAGACCACCATCTGCACCTGGGGACACAATGGGAGTGGAGGAAGAGGGCTGTGAGTCAGGCGTACTGTCTATGTGTCTGCGTGTCTGCCGTCTGACCTCTGGCCCTGTGGGTGTGCCTGCATCCCTCTGAGACTGTGTGCCAGGAGATCTGCGCTTACACTTAGGTGGTGGTGTGGTGGTTGTGGGTGTTGGTGTACCTGATCTTGTGCGTTGGCGTGTGCTTGGGCCAGGTATGGGAGAGGGGAGTGTGGATGGGTCAGAAGGAGGGGAGGGGGACTGACCGCTGCAGGAGTGAAACTGCTGCCATCAGTGAGGAGTCCATGGAGGCTAGTATCCGACGTTGGTCAGACATCGCAGCTGACATGCCCTCCATGAATGACAACAACTGTTTCAGAATAGCAGTGTGGGCATGGAGGACAGTCAGCATTGATGTCTGACCAACATGAATCTTCCGGAGTAGGTCCACAGACTCGGCAATGAGGGCAGCAGGGGAGACAGGGGCAGGGGCTGCAGTGCCAGGGACGAAGGAGACATGGGGGGAGCACGGACAGAAGGGACCGGAGCAACTGGGAGGGTGGAGATGGGTCTGGAGGAGGTGGGGATGGACACAGTGATGGTAGCTGCTGTTCCAATCCTCCTGGGAGTCAGAAGCCGAGCTGTCCGCATGGTAAGAGGTGTCGCACTCCAAAGGTCCGGCGGTCTGACTCCCCTATCCCTCCGTGCCACGAGCTCCCTCCAACTCCTCTGCGCTGGTGGCACTGCAGCTGGGTTCCTCCTCCTGGTCCGTGCTGATGTCTCCTCCTGTGTCGGTTGATGATGCTGTGGGCAAGGAGAAGAAACAAAAATGCATCAGTCACCTGTACACATCTGACACGTGAGCACAAAATCATTTGGTCCCACGGCAAATCATGGCAGGCATCATGAGTAATAGCCAGATAGCTCAGCACAGAATTGACACTAGTACTGCCCAGTTGGTATAGACGCAATTCTACTTGGACACAAGGATCCAAAGAACAGACCAGGCCACAACTTGAATGAGAGTCACACTGAGTAGCTTCTGTTTGTTTACAGGAGAGCAGATCTATACAATGAAGCGATGCCACCTCAAGTTCACAAAGAAATAAACAGTTGTGTTGCCCCTCAGAGCAAACTAACACACCTCACTCACCAAGGTGACACCACACTCTGAGCCCTGTAAGTACATTTTGGTGAAAACTAATGTCACAAATTGTTGGCATCTTGGGACTCACCATACTTCACACATTCAGCATGCATTGCATGTGTAACTTTGCCATCTTGTGAACATAACACGTAGGTGCCTGCATGAAAGATCTCTCACAAGGAAATGCACACCAAAAACATAGACACATTCATTGAAACAGCTGACACACTTTTCAATGAAACACTGTCACAAACAAATGGCGTGGATCATGTACCATATACATGCTCCAACAGAGGTCTTGATGGTTTGACTCGCATTAGTCTGTGCAATTGACAACAAAGGACTCTCAAGCACTCCAGAACACTGTATGGACATGTCTATGTAGATTAAGGCACACCATCAATCACGAACACTGGCTCCTCCAAAAGCTGCCTGCTAATCCAAAACATTGCAAATGTTTTTTGGTGTGCACCATCTTGTTAAACAACTATAATGCAGACACATAAGTGTTACCTACACAATTTGTCATATGAACACATTCAAAACATGAACAACTTTTAACAAGTGTTGGGAGTGCCAAGGTACATACCTGAATGTGAGACAACTTCTAATGTGTCAGTCCACACAGGGGCATTTATCACCAGATCATACAGTTGCTAGCACATAAAACCCACTGGCTGTCATGTGAAGTGGCCCACATGTCCCAGATCATGACAATACGTAAGCTAATGTGCCAGCAATTGTGTAGTCCAAAACCATTGCTGCATCGTGGACACACCTTTATCCACATGCTAAATGTCAACGCCTTAGTGTGCACACCAAGACAAAACAGCGATGCACCAGAAGTACATAAATGTGGCTAAAAAAGATTGAGGCACAATCATCTCTGGAAGCAAATGACATAGCCTATAAAGCCCCTAATGAGAGAACTGTCCACCATCACAGTGGAAGTGCCTAGCTTAAAAATCCAAGACACAATTTACATCCACAGGTCAAAACTGCCAAGGGCCAAACAGGCAGGCCCATTACACCACTCCAGCACAACACCCACATCACTCAGTCAATGTGATTGATACAGCCCAAGAAGTGAGAACTCAGAATAAGGGTAACAAACAGTGCAGCAACTTCACAAAAATTACACCAAGGTCACCTCGTGGGGCTGGCAATACATATTAGTCACAACCAAACAACAACAGATTGTTCTGAATAGGCACACAGGCACTGGCCAGTGTGAGCATGCACAGGCCAAATTTTGTATCCATGGCCAGTGTGCACATGTAGCAGACACATGATGAATACAAACTATGCAAGGCACCAATCCCACAGACACTGACCCATCCTGAGAACACATAGAATGGGCACAGTGTTGCATGAAACACATGATTTGGATACCAGGGTGTCTCAGGGGACTGTAGTGGGCACACAGATCCATGGGTCTAAAAATGCTGACTGTCTCAGGATTACCCGTCATGACAATATGCATATCTCACAAATGATGTCTGAGAATGCAACATGGGTCATGCATGCTGCAAGTGTGTGCATTTTAAACCGCACACTCCTATGTTGAGACTCATTATCAGTGCAAACACATGTGAAGGCCAAACACAGTGCACAGGTCAGGGCACAGGCAAGGTACCAACACATGTCACAAACGTCCCTCACACCTGATGCGCTAATCAATGTGCAGTCTAATTACCTTGCACCCCAGAGGAACATGTGCAAATGTGAAAACACACAGACCGGGGGACACCTGTGGAGGAGGGGAAGGGATGAAAAAGAGCACCAGCTGAATATGTGGAATTGAAGATACAATGCACAAATAGCGAGTCTGACCAGACACCCTGACTATGGGAGTGTTTACAGGATTTATTGCACCTCAAGTAGCAGCTGACACACAACACTACAAACAGCCATGTACCTACCCCCTCCTTGGTGCTGTCCCTCCTGCAACTGCCTATGGAGGTCTAGAAAGACCACTGCCAGGACCCGGAACATCTGGGGGGTGAGGTTGTGGCTTCCACCATGCCGGCGTGGGGCCTCCATCTTCAGCTGGACCCGGGCAATACGCACCGGATGCCTTGCCACCTCTTCCTGACATTCCTCAGCCGCCGGCGATGGCCCCCGCACTCCTGACAGCCCTGACGATGTCCATCCACATCTCTCCCTTTTCATAGGCAGATACCTGTCAGGAAGAACAAGTGAATCAACATCAGTACACCTGCTCCATGTCCCAGAGACAGACACTTGCACACCATTGATAATGTGAATAGGGCATAGGATGCTGACAGGACTTGCATTATTGTCCATGTGAATTAGGCATATGGAAAAACTCAAACACAGCACATGCCTTTGAAAGTCAACATATGGCATAAGGGGTGCAACACACTCACTGATCATGGCACACACTGTACAACACATGCAAATGCAGGTTATGGGACAGCACGTGACAACCTGTCACGTATCATACTCCACTTAAGAACACTCAGCAGACCAGACACACACCCCCTGTCACAGATCACTCGCCTGTCAGTGTCAACGGTGTATAAAACCTTCATTTTGCACATGTCCCACTTGACAAAGAGGTGCCACAGGTGTTGTGCTAACTGTGCAAGTCAGGCACACAACATAGCATACTTGTCACATCAGATGGCCACAGCTGCTGCATACGTCACGCAGCTGTGGTGCAAAACATCACATACACACTCAGCCAGGTGACAAGGAACATTCACACTCTTGAATGTCCATGAGTTCAAACACAGCATTTTGTAGTAATCATGTCCTCAGGCAGGTGATGTAGATAAGTGGTTTAATAGATATTAGGTAGATAAGATAGTATAAACCATAAAGACCCCAACAGGAACATCCTGCAAGATGCTCAGCCCCAAGCCAACTGCCAGCCTAAGCCCACAGACTGCCAACATTCCACAGAGCATCATAGCCAGAACATTCTATAATAAAAGGGAATAGTGCAAGGATACTACATTATCCTCTCCCTTTACTAACGGAACACAGTAAAGTTAAAGGGAAAGAAACAAAGAACAGAAATATAAAGAAATCTGTAACCCAGAGATGTAATAAAAAAATTAACATCACGAGAGGGAAAACAGAAATACAACAATTGTAAAAGAAGAAGGAAAGTGAACAGAAAGAATCAACTTCACCATCCTTCTCCTCCTCTAATTTAGAACAATGTTAGAATAAGTAAATATTGAGTACTTTTAATCATTGAACTCACCAAAACCTAAGAAAGTGCTACAGACAAAAAGAGACATTTTTTTTTTTTAGCACTTTCTGTAGTAAATGGGACTACAAACCCACGTGTATAACAACGAAACCAATAAAGTAAGATTAATAAAGTAATCCCTCTAATAGGAATAAATTGCTTTCTAAAATGGATAAAGACTACAGAGAATTAAGTAGATAAGAACTAAAAAAACAAATTCCTACCTATATGTGTAAAATAGACGATGAAGGGAATAAGACCCATATCTAGCCCTAAAAAAACTGAGGACCGTTAAACAAATGGGACTCAAAACCCAAACCTTAAATCTGCCCCAAAAAAACTAGGGATTATGAATGTGAAACAGGAAAAATAAAACCAAAGACTGTGGTAATGTGTTTCTCTCATGAGAAAATTGTGACATAGCCAAGAAAAGGTGGGACACTAAAAGGACTCATACCCTAGTGTAACGTTACCTGGGTGGGACTGACACCCCCTAAAAAAACCACTAAGGTGGGATAAACACCCCCTCTTAAAAATTTAGCATGTGTCAGAGTAATGGGACTAAAACCCATTCTAAAGTGCTTCTCACATAAGAAGACTGTGACGTAGTCAAAAATGCCACTTCTCTTTTAAGAGACACTATGGGACTCAAACCCTAGTGTAAAACTATTTAGGTGGGACTGACACCCCCTAAAAACACAAAGGTGGGACTAACACCCCCTCAAACAAAACTAATAACATCAATTTTTAAAAAATAGCGTGTTGCAGGGTAATGGGACTAAAACCCATTCTTAAGGATCACGGGACTGAACCCGCTCCTACACTAAAGATAGCGTGTTACAGGGTAGTGGGACTAAAACCCATTCCTAAGGATCACGGGACTAAAACCCGCTCCTACACTAAGTGTGTGTAAAACTACATTGAAATACAAACACAAAGCGCTACTACTTAATATCACAGCCAGTCATATACACAAAAACTATGTAGAAACACAACCACGCTACAACCCAAAGCGCCATTACTTAATATCACAGCCAGTCACACACACACAATACCGCAACATAATACTTTCTCCATTATAAAATGGCCAGCAAAATACAATAAGAGTAAGTCTATGCTCCGGTGAGCGATCTCTCACCCGAGGTCTCCAAAGCAGATCGTCGATCTCAAGTAGGTTGTAGCTGTAAAATTTCCGACTTGTACTGTAAGATTTCTTCTTTATTTTTTTTTTAAACTCACTGCCAGACTGGATAAACATTTCGCCAGTACGAAAAACCACAAGACTTTTACTGTCCTGGTTGAAGAATTTAGTCAAAATGACGTGCTTCTCCGTGCTTCTTCTTGAAAAATAGTTGCCATGGTGACCAAGGATAATTAAACCTAGTGCGCAAAATGGTGGCACGTTTTCTACGTTGTACAGAGTGGCTCTGCGCACAGCGTTGCTTTGGCTCTGCGCACAGCGTTGCTTACAAACGTGAAGATGATGTATACTCCCAAAACGTCATAAAGTGCTCAGGATGAAAGGTAAGCTTCGTGTATTTGTTGCGCACATTAACAAGATTTAAAATGACAGTTGAAATCTCGAGCACATTGCATGACGCAGTTAAAAATGTTTTAGATGACAATTGGTGTTTCCATTGAAAATAAACATGACGATGTGAAAATTATGCTTTCAATTCCTCAAGTCTCCGCTATGTTCTTTTTCTTGAGGCAATATAAAGAAAGGCATCACACACTCTTTAAACGCTATGAAGGTGACTTGGCTGAACGGCTTAAAAGATTAAATGATCGTTTCTCTGCCAGTCCCAAGTTGAATATTTTCGATGTTAACTATGCTTCTTATACAAACTCGAGAAATAAACAGTGCTTCCGCTTGTTGTAAACAAGTGATAAATGTCTTCAGAGCCAATAAAAAAAAACATAGGATGAATAACAACACATCTGTGTTAATGTTGCGCTCGTGAAAGTACCGGTTTTTCTATGTGCACAAGTGACGAAAATTATAAATTCTGTGTAGACAGTGTATTGCATGCTCTAACCGGCACAATGTTCAAATGTCTCATAGCAGGTCGCACTGATTGTCAAAACGCCAAAAACAAGTATAATTAACGTTATGCTTACTGTTTGATGCATCAGATGACCATATGTACAAGGAAACCACTAACAGCACATTTTGGCAAAGGCCGTCCGATGTGATGGACACTGGTGGGGTCGTTTTTTCTTATTGTGCTGATGTTTCTTTAGTGGCTCCTCACTTAGATGGTATCTCTCTTGGTATATCTCTTGTCTTGTACTGTATCTTTTGTCTCTTGTTCATTTAATCTTTATCTTCATGTTGGCGCTTGTCATTTTTGCACTTCTGAAGGATTTTCTTTTGTAGACTACTTCTGAGTTATATTTGTTAAATTTTGCTTCGCCCAGTACGTGGGAAGGTCGTCCTCGTCGCCATAAATATTGTAGTAATCATGTCCTCAGGCAGGTGATGTAGATAAGTGGTTTAATAGATATTAGGTAGATAAGATAGTATAAACCATAAAGACCCCAACAGGAACATCCTGCAAGATGCGCAGCCCCAAGCCAACTGCCAGCCTAAGCCCACAGACTGCCAACATTCCACAGAGCATCATAGCCAGAACATTCTATAATAAAAGGGAATAGTGCAAGGATACTACACATTTGTATAACATCACCACAGGTCCACAAAAAACATAAACATCAGTGATTACATTCAGCTGTCGCTCTGGGGTGAACACTATTACAGCTCAGTAAATTATGGCAAAAAAACCTGCAAGGTGTGGCACAGCAGAATGTGTAAATCAGTATGCATAGAATGTCACAGTTAGCATAATGAAAGTACAGAATAAACACACTTTAACTACAACATGCTCTGCATGGGAGACAGCACAATGTACACACCCGGCACTCACTGCCAAACCACATTGCATGTCTGTTCCACAAATACACGATGCCCGTAGTGCCACTCACACAATAGGTGCACAGTCAAAGCAAGTGCAATCATCACTCACCTGCTCCCCTGGTCTCCCATACAGATTGCTGTAGTTTGGTGGAGGGCATCCAGCAGGGCCTGGTTCTCCTCCTCACTGAATGCAGGTGCCCTTTCTATGGCCAGCAAATTCAGAGTCCAGGGAATGCAGAGACAGCAGCAGTGTGGTCCACTCCACTCCAACGTTGTGTAGGCAAGTGCTCACTCACAGACACATGCAGCCTTAAAGCTGTGCTGCTGAGGGGCTTTATGTTTCTGGAGTATAGTGTGATAGGTCAGAAAACTGTGCATCCTATGTTTCATCCAATCCCTTCAAACATAAGGCCCTGACTCAAATTTGCATGCTTTAAAATTTGAGCTTCAGCTCCAAATACTAATTGCAACATTGTATATTTCTGCCCAACTGACTTTTGCAGGACACCTGTAGAACACACTCAAATCTCAGTATCCATGACAACCAGGCTGCATTCAGGGCCCAATATTTGCCCATATGTGTACCCTAGCTAGTTTCTGAGATCAACACACGTCTACGGTGCTTTCCACGTCGCGTATGGCACCATTGTAGTAGAGAAACGAGGCGCACACATGCACATCAGGTCGGGGAACTGTTTGCCCGTGTATGGCACCATTGTAGTAGTGACACGAGGTGCACACACACACATCAGGTTGGGGTACGGTTTGCTCGCGTATGGCACGATTGTAGTAGTGTAACGAGGCGCACAAAAGCACGTCAGGTCGGGGTACGGTTTCCTCACGTATGGCACCATTGTAGTAGTGAAACGAGGCACACACACGCACATCAGGTCGGGGTACGGTTCGCTCGCGTATGGCACCATTGTAGTAGTGACACAAGGAGCACACACGCACATCAGGTCGGGGTACAGTTCGCTTGCGTATGGCACGATTGTATTTGTGAAAAGAGGCGCACACACGCACGTCAGGTCAGGGTACGGTTCACTCGCATATGGCACCATTGTAGTAGTGAAACGAGGTGCATATACGCACGTCAGGTTGGGGTACGGCTCACTCGCATATGGCACCATTGTATTTGTGAAACGAGGCGCACAAACACACGTCAGGTCGGGGTGCGGTTCGCTCGCGTATGGCACGATTGTTTTTGTGAAATGAGGCGCACGCATGCACGTCAGGTCGGGGTACGGTTCGCTCACGTACGGCACCATTGTAGTAGTAAAACGAGGCGCACACACGCACGTCAGGTCGGGGTACAGTTCGTTCGTGTATGGCACCATTGTAGTAGTGAAATGAGGGGCACACATGCACGTCAGGTCGGGGTACGGTTCGCTTGCGTATGGCACCATTGTATTTGTGAAACAAGGCGCACACACGCACTTCATGTCGGGGTACGGTTCGCTCGTGTATGGCACGATTGTAATAGTGAAACGAGGCACACACACGCACGTCAGGTCGGGGTACGTTCGATCGCGTATGGCACGATTGTATTTGTGAAACGAGGCGCACACATGCACATCAGGTCGGGGTACGGTGCGTTACACCCGCTGTGGTGAAGGCAGGGGTACGGTGCGTTGCACACACTCACTTACTGCAACATTACAATAGTGTTACGAGGCGCACACATGGCACCAATGTTTGTGTACGGTTGAAACCAGGATGTATAACAGGTTTTTGTCATTGCATACTTACATGAGCAGTGCCTAGGTGTAGCAGGCTGTGACATGGCACAGGGCATCGGACCCTTTCCTCAATCAGTGTGACGACCTGTTGACACCTGTCATGTGTGATGGGGCAATAAGTGTAACACATCACCTTAAAACCTGTCCCCTATGTGTCAATATGTGCATTTATTCATGCACATCAACACTGGGTTGGCACAGTCATCACTATGATATTTGAGGAAAGGTGCGAAAAGTTACGACACCAGCTGCTGCACTGCTGAACTTAGGAAAAGTATCCTCCATATGTAAACCAATTGTTAACGTTGACCAGAGTAATCAATGAAGTTCCCATTTTTAAATGTTCAGAAATCCATGTTTTCCATACTTATGAAATCACTTTGGGGACAAAAGTTGAGCTGGAATGTTTTATTCATCATTTTCAAATGTCATATGCTGTTTATCCAAACTTAAACCTAGACATGTGTTGCCAACTTTCATTTAACCCAGTATAGTGGAAAAACCCAATGCATTTCGAACGATGTACGTTCTTCGTCAGGGGTACTGCAATAAATCAGAAAGAACTGCTTAAATGACTGTGCATGAGCAATGCGGCTGCATGATGGTAAATAAAACATTTTATCAATAAACCCCTTCCTTGTCAACCCTCGTTAACCTCCCCTGTTCTCAAAATCTCATGCTAACAAAAAGCTGATGCTAACTAAAAAACACAAATTCAAGAAATACTGTGAAAGCCCCTCGTGTTCATTCGTAACCAAAATACAAGATCTGTGTGCATTTACCTTAAGAGGCTGTGGCTAACAATTTAACGTCTGCATCTCTCCCCTCATTACCAAAAAAGAATCAACCTACTCCCTCTCCCACCATGCCTTATGTTTCAAACTGACTTGCACACGTGGTCCCAATCAGTCCCAAATAGATACTGCCCTGTGACCTATTTAATCAACCTTTGCTCGTGGATAAAACTCCTGCCTAATAATCCCATAATGCACCTGCCTAGTTAACTAAAATGTGTGCCCACGAAAATTACCTAGTGAAAGTTACATAGTAAAAGAAACAACCAACTGCATCCAGTACACACAAATATAAATGCAATCAGGTTTGCAGCATGATGCATTAACAATCAAATTACGTGGTTTAAATCAAACAAAGTCCATGGTATGTTGAGCGACCTTCATAGTGCCCATGGTGCTTCCTTTTCAGTGGAATATTAAACAGTCCGAACTTCATGTCACTATTAAATAAACTGAATCAAAGTTCCACGATGAAATATTGTCTCCTCAGTGATGCTTTAAATTGGCCCAGTATTCTCATTCAATATACAGTACACTTCTGGGGTGCAACTCGCGTTAGGGACGAAATTAATTGCGAAGCAAGAGTCATGATACCGAGTGCACTCCTTCCCTTTAACAATAGTTGGTTTTTGCTTGGACTGCCAAATGGGTGCGTGCATAACAGCGCTGTGTTTGTCCCACCACAGCATAATATTGATATTTGAGGAAAGGTGCGAAAAGTTACGACACCAGCTGCTGCACTGCTGAATTTAGGAAAAGTATCCTCCATATGTAAACCAATTGTTAACGTTGACCAAAGTAATCAATGAAGTTCCCATTTTTAAATGTTCAGAAATCCTTCATTGATTACTCTGGTCAACGTTAACAATTGGTTTACATATGGAGGATACTTTTCCTAAATTCAGCAGTGCAGCAGCTGGTGTCGTAACTTTTCGCACCTTTCCTCAAATATCAATATTATGCTGTGGTGGGACAAACACAGCGCTGTTATGCACGCACCCATTTGGCAGTCCAAGCAAAAACCAACTATTGTTAAAGGGAAGGAGTGCACTCGGTATCATGACTCTTGCTTCGCAATTAATTTCGTCCCTAACGCGAGTTGCACCCCAGAAGTGTACTGTATATTGAATGAGAATACTGGGCCAATTTAAAGCATCACCGAGGAGACAATATTTCATCGTGGAACTTTGATTCAGTTTATTTAATAGTGGCATGAAGTTCGGACTGTTTAATATTCCACTGAAAAGGAAGCACCATGGGCACTATGAAGGTCGCTCAACATACCATGGACTTTGTTTGATTTAAACCACGTAATTTGATTGTTTATGCATCATGCTGCAAACCCGATTGCATTTATCTTTTTGTGTACTGGATGCATATGGTTGTTTCTTTTACTATGTAACTTTCACTAGGTAATTTTCGTGGGCACACATTTTAGTTAACTAGGCAGGTGCATTATGGGATTATTGGCAGGAGTTTTATCCACGAGCAAATGTTGATTAAATAGGTCACAGGGCAGTATCTATTTGGGACTGATTGGGACCACGTGTGCAAGTCAGTTTGAAACATAAGGCATGGTGGGAGAGGGAGTAGGTTGATTCTTTTTTGGTAATGAAGGGAGAGATGCAGATGTTAAATTGTTAGCCACAGCCTCTTAAGGTAAATGCACACAGATCTTGTATTTTGGTTACGAATGAACACGAGGGGCTTTCACAGTATTTCTTGAATTTGTGTTTTTTAGTTAGCATCAGCTTTTTGTTAGCATGAAATTTTGAGAACAGGGGAGGTTAACGAGGGTTGACAGGGAAGGGGTTTATTGATAAAGTGTATTATTTACCATCATGCAGCCACATTGCTCATGCACAGTCATTTAAAAAGTTCTTTCTGATTTATTGCAGTACCCCTGACGAAGAACGTACATCGTTCGACATGCATTGATTTTTTCCACTATACTGGGTTAAATGAAAGTTGGCAACACATGTCTATGTTTAACTTTGGATAAACAGCATATGACATTTGAAAATGAGGAATAAAACATTCCAGCTCAACTTTTGTCTCCGAAGTGATTTCATAAGTATGGAAAACATGGATTTCTGAACATTTAAAAATGGGAACTTCATTGATTACTCTGGTCAACGTTAACAATTGGTTTACATATGGAGGATACTTTTCCTAAATTCAGCAGTGCAGCAGCTGGTGTCGTAACTTTTCGCACCTTTCCTCAAATATCAATAATATGCTGTGGTGGGACAAACACAGCGCTGTTATGCACGCACCCATTTGGCAGTCCAAGCAAAAACCAACTATTGTTAAAGGGAAGGAGTGCACTCGGTATCATGACTCTTACAGTCATCACTATGGGCAGCTGTCTCATTATGCCTGTGACCGGGGCCCCTTCTCACTTGACATTTTGACGCTCAGCATGACACTATCTGACAATGTCATGTGTGTGTCATGGTAAGAGTTGCACTCGCTGTTTGTGTTGCATTAACTGCATATGCTGTTGGTTCATCTCTCATGCATCTGTGTTGTGATTGACATGGATGTCCATGTACGCACACCATGCCACATGTGCTTTTCAAAGGATTTTGTGTCTGATGGCATCATACATCATTTATCCCCAGGCATACATGGCTGCATCGTGAGAATGGCTGTGGTGTTGCTTTAACACATGCACACCTCATTTACAATTTGTCCGATATGAAATGTTGGAGTGCCAGCAAGATGCCATATGTGTCCTGGATGTCTTGCACACGCCAGACACCATAGTGATTTGATGTGTAGTTGCAGTGTTGCATGTGCTATGTACATTGGTATTGTTGTTGGCTGACAGTTGTTCTCAATTCTTCCCAAATATGTCCTGCAGGGCACCGCCTCTACCATGGCCTTTCCCGGACTTGGAGACCATGAGGGAACGTGATTGCATCCGACGTTACCAATTCACTCGAGAGTTGATTCTGAACTTGATGGTCAGGCTGGAACCACATGTCCAACCGCGACATAGGTATCCGACTGCGCTGACACCCAAGCTAAAGGTGATGGCAGCACTACATTTCTTTGCTACAGGTATGTTTCAATTTACCATAGCTGATGTTGAGGGGATGTCCCAAACCATGTTCAGCCGTGTTCTACGTGATGTGTTAGCTGCTATGTTGCAGCACATTGATGAGTTCATAAAATGTCCAACTGCACAAGAGTTGACAGATGTCAAGGGTGATTTCTATGCCCTGGGAGGGATGCCACATGTCATTGGGTCCATTGATGGTACACATGTGACTTTGGTGCCAGCCCAGGCTCAGGAGCAGGCCTTCCGTAACAGGAAACATTACCACTCAATAAATGCCCTGGTTGTGTGTCTTGCTAACATGCTGATTTCCCATGTTTGTTCACGTTTTCCAGGATCATGCCATGATGCATTCATCATGGGGCGTAGCAGGGTACCACTGATGATGCTGCAGCTGCACAACGAGCGGGCATGTCTTATTGGTGGGTAAACTCTGTTTGTCCTGTATGTCTCATTTATGTTTTATGTATGACGGCATCTCATTACACACTTTTTTGCATGAAGTTTACTTTAGGAGACGCGGGATATCCCAACATGCCGTGGCTCATGTCACCGCTCCGCCATCCCAGAACAGCTGCAGACCAGCGGTACAACAATGCACACGGGCAGACCAGGCGAGTGATAGAGCGGACTTTTGGACTCCTGAAGAGTCGATTCCGGTGCCTTGATAAGACCTCCCATACGCCCCACAAAAGGTGTGTAACATCTTTATCGTGTGCTGCATGCTGCACAACATGGCAGTTGAGGAGGCTGTGCCACTCATCCTGGATCCTGATGAGCTGGAACATCCACCCATTGAGGATGCCGGCATTGGCCACGATGAAAGTGATGCGGAGGAGGAGGATGATATCCGGAGTCAGCTCATACGCCACTTCTTCTCTTAATGGTGAGTCACTGGGAATTATTGTGCAAACTTGTAGCATAGAGTGGCATGTCAGTAGAAATCCAAACAGGCTGTTTTGGGTTGGTATGGTTTTCGAATATGTGTGAACTGTTTCTGTGCATGTTGTTGAACCATACCTACATGTCCCATTCCCATTGATCAAATTGCATGTTGCACCACTCCAATGACAGAACAGTCACCCTTCTTGACAGTCATCTGTTGTGGAATTTTGACTCTGGTGAATGCATCAATGTGTGTATACTAGCCCCAGACACATTGCCCTGACACCGGTTGACATAGCATGGGACATCTCAACAACAGGCTCTGTGTGGAGTTGCAGCCTCACTGTGTGCAGCAGGATGTGTCTGGCTCATCCCCTTTATCCTGTGTGGCAGTACAGTTTCATCTGCAAACAACCATGTTGTGAAGTTGTGGGACATTGTATGTCCCACATGGTCTGTCAACTGTCCTGTGAGTCTGTTCGTAGGGATGCATTGCCCCTTGTGCCCGTATGTTATGTCACAGTCATGTCGCTACCCCTGTGCCGGTGGAGAACACTGCTTTGCAAGCCATCTCTGTTAGTTGATGTTAACTTTCTGTTCTCATGATGGCAGGTATGTAGCACTGATGACGTCACAACGTTGTGGTGTGGATAATGTTTACTCTTCTGTGGCACCAGTCGGGTGACGTCAATCCCAGGATTCTTTTGTACTGTGCTGCATATCCTGGTCACGGTAGGGGTGGTTTATTGGATTTGTAAATGATTTCTCTCTTTGTAGTTTGTTGTGACCTGCTTGTCATGTTAGGCATCGTAAGGCACAGTTGGACAAGCCAATGACAGGCTCTTGCGGGGCTACCTTGTGTTTAGATAATTCCCTTCCACATTGGTTGAGCTTCCTAGGGCTCTTGCTTGTGATGTGTCATTTGCCTTCATGACTGTCACTGATTCTCCGGGATGACTACAGATTATGGGCTTTGTGTGAGTAGCACTGCCACACATTATATTCACTTTAAGTTTGAGCCTCATTCATACACTGTGAACCTATAGATGAGCGCATGGATCTCATTGCATTGATGCTGTCCTGGTGAGCGTTACACCCCTTCATTTAGGTGACAAACTCTGCTACCTTTTATGTGTCCGTGTTCAATGTTCTGATTTTGTATCATTTCCAAATATGTGTTCCCAATTCGGATACAGTGGCTGTGATCATACTTCACATGTGTAAATGTTACAGTATAGGTCCAGAGGTATTCTGTTAATCTGTGACAAGAAGTGTGGAATGCTTATGCTTCTTTACCTTTGTTTCAGATCTCACTCCCTGCTGTTCCCATCCTCCCCTTCCCTCGCCTGATCACCCTTTTGTGTCTGCCATTTATACTCAGACCAAGGGGCTATTGGGAGATGGACCCGTATCAGCATCGCACAACTCTGAGGCCCAAAGGTACCGACAGTCCCAGGCAGTCCTGTGGCTATTGGTTGAACAGCATTACAGGTAACATTATTGCATGTCTGTTATCTTCATCAGAGCAATGCCACTGACCATGTACATTGTGCAAAGCAGCATGGCCTCATAGCAAACGCGATAATTTTTTGTAGTGAATGTGTTACCCACAGTACGTTGTGCATCATTACTGTCACCACAGATCTTCAGCCGGTTTCCATGCCTCATCTATGTTTTTATTTACAATGTTTGTACATATGTGCTTATGTGTAATGTGGCATCATGCATGCTATTTTTTTTAAAATACTAATGGTTCATATAGTGCATGACGTACATGGTTGGATATGTCTTGTTTAGCTGGCTACCCACAACGGGAAGGCAACACCAGATGACGCTGTGTGTCCTATGCCCCCCTAGTCCTTTTGGTGCATGATCCTGTGTCCATCCTAATTTGTGAGTTTTCAACAAGTTTTGTGCAGTGACCCATAAGTAACCACACACCTCTTCCTTTGCATACACATGTTACAGGGTGCCTTGCAATAATCCTTCTCTTTGTGTACTAGTTTTTCATGGTGTGTCAACCCTTCTGCCATCATGTGTTCAGTCATTCATGCTGGTGCCTCACCGAGTGCCCTTATTCTGCAACACACACACCTCCAAGATGTCCCTCCAGCCATCCATTCTTAAGGCATTCCACAACTTGTCTATGCCACTGTTGCACCAACTACGTTCAAAAGGCTGGACCATCAGCGCATGCAACGTGCACAATGTAGGACCCTCTGGGCCATCCATGATGCAGGTAACACAACAGACTCATGCTCCAGCCACCCTCCACATGGTGTACGCCAGACATTCATCCACCTGTGATCAGGCAACCCCTAGGTGCACACATGACACCTTTGCAGGCTGTGGGTGCGACTCATACTGTCACCACCGCACTGCACCACATAACAGTGCATGTCCGTACATTAGTGCCTCATACTGCATACACGATAATTACACCACCAGCCCATTGTTATCTGTCAACTCATCAACAAAACAGTCCCACACATCGCCTTCATTCATTTGACCTGTTTGTCTACAACCACAGCACACTACTTTAACATTGCCATCACAGTGGTACACCCGCAGATAGTGGTACACCCGCAGGGACCAGAACAAAATTCCAGGAGTATGATTTGCTACACTCTACGAGGTACACCCTCTGAGTCACATACAACACCAAGGACACACTCCGCATTGTCAAACTTCTGAACTTCACCTTTCACACCAACAACCGGCCAACCCTCAGTGTAACTATCATCAACAAGTCTCCAAGCCTACACCCACATATCTGCTAAGCCATCTAGTATTATATTAATAGTCATTAATTGTGCGCACATTTAACCCGACGGGCTGTTCTAGCCTTTACTCAAGATGGGCAGGAGTAACGGGTGTCTGCAGCCATACTGATTACTGGTCAATCTGAGGTACAGGTTACAAATGGTGTACAAATGGTGTTTGGGAATATTAGCAAGGATGTTGTATTGCTTTACGGGCATGGGGTCCATAGGGGAACTGGATTGACACATCTGCTAATCGAGCAGAGAGGCTTCATTATTAATTGTGTAAAAATCTGAGACTACAGAGCTTGGAATCGACAGAACTGATTGCTCATCAGACATTGGAGTAATACATCAGCACACAGGTCCGCACCTACACAGACTACATGGGTCAGAGGTAGAGCAAGTCCTCGCTGGATGAGCTGCACACCACCATCCAGCATTGGTACGTCACCGTTTGCATCCAATTCCCCAAGACAACACCATCACTACCTCATGCTGCAATTCCCTCCACATGCAGGAAATGATCTTCAGATAGATCCACTCTTAGTCAAGACAGACAGCCACCCAGGTCCCAGATACCAGGCAGCTGTACTACGCCAACAACATCTATGCAGGAACAAGAGCCATACTCCAGCAGTACTTGTGCACATACAGGGTGCATGCACACACCTCATCCTCAGCTTCCCCTGCCACAGCCACATGACCGTCCTTCTTAGATACGTACAATAGTCCCACAGTCAACTGCAGGAACACCTTCATACTCCTCAGCCACACTCAGTAGGCACTCCACAACCCAAACCAATAGTAGCTGAAATATGTACGTCTGCCAAACTACACCCCGTTGGCCAAGATGTCAGACCAGGTGACCTGGGAGATGCGCATGGCCCACTGCCTCTCAACGTCTTCTCCGTGGACGACCCACCTTCCTTGGCGGACCCTCATATGCAGGCCTTGACGATGCCTGGGACGCTCGGTCGGACGATTCCGCCTCCTCCTCCCTCCCTGTGCCTGTTGTCAGTCTTTGCCTTGATGTTTCTGGCCTGGTGACACAGGGAGGCTGCTGCATGTTGTCAGCGATCCGACGGAGTGAGTGGCTTATGTCCCTCTGCACCGCCAAGAGCTCAGCCAGTCTTGCCTCCATCCGTCCTTGGTGTTGATGTTGACTGGCGTGTTGCTCGGCCTGCTGCTTTGTTAAGTCAATGAGGGACCCCACTCCCTGGCTGACGGTGTACCTCCATGATGTTTCTCAGTTCCGATAAACCGGGCCCTGCAGCTTGCTGGTCAGGTTCTCGCCTCCGCCTTGTGCCACTCCCGCCACCCCTGCCCACACGAGCCTGGCCTGCTGTAGTGGGCACATTGGGTCGCCGGGACCCCTGAGGGTTGACAGTGGTGGTGTTGTCTGCCACCTCCTGGGTGTCCAGCGAACCTTGTCCCTCATTGTCAGACTGGCTCAGTTGTGGATTGTGGGCAGGGCTCTGAGCTGTCTGCTGGGATGTTGCAGGAATGGGTGTGGTGGTTGGCACAGATGGCCCTGATCCAGCTGCTGCACGGGTTTGGGAACCAGAGGTGCCAGGTTGGTCTGTGTCATCTGTGGAGTGGTGAGAGGCGTCGCTGTTGGTGGGATCAGGATCCTGCGGAGCCTGGGACTGTGATCCATCTCCCCCCTGGTTGGGGGTAGATACCGCACATTGCCCTGTGGGTGTGAGAGACAGCAGATGTTAATGTCATGTAATGCAACATCAAAATTCCATATACATTGTCTTTGTCACTGTTCAACCTGCTTTGTTTTTTTCATATTGATCACTTGTGGATGATTATTTTGTGGGGTCAGATTGATTTGTGCTCAGGAATCATTGACATGTGAGGGTCTATTTACAATAACTGGCAGAGCCAGGCATATCAGCAGTGATATGGCATTCATCATGCATACAGCTATGCCAAGATGGATGCAAAACATTAACACTGCGGTTCACCATGGTGGAAGAACAGAACAGCTGCGTTACGCATCTGTGCCATGGAAGTGGCCCATTGCTGTAGTTGTGTAGCTGGCACAAGGAAGATCCTGTTATGCTCTGTGTGGCCCTATCTGCACAATGCTGTGTCAATCCTTACGTTTGCTTCAAGCATGCACAGTGTTTTGAGGCAGCATGTACATAGAAGTGACTGAGTGAAAATGTTAAGATTACAGTCAGCAACTTTTAGGAGGTGTTGCTGCGCCATGACAGGCAAACACCGCACACCACAACACAACCAGTACACCGACTTCTGACGCTGGGCTTTAGTACGTGGCACATCTCCAAGGTGTATCACCTTGTCATTACCCAGCACCATGGCACGATGTTTTGCATCCACTGCCTCACTGAGGTGAATCTACAGTGTTGTGGTATCAGTGCAAGGGACTTGTGCATTAGCACCGTGCATGTTTTGCTTGGATGCTTCATCAGATCTGTATTTGTTGTGTTACATGACGATTGTGACAGTGGGCCACTCCATTGCCTGTCCTAGGTGGCTAAGTATATGTAAGGGGTGTGAGTGACAGGCTGTGCTGGTAGTTTGAGTCAGGTTTGCAACTGGGCATCCCTCATGGTGTGGCTGTTCCCCCTTAGGGCATGTTGCCATCACAGTGGTTGAGAGTTCCTGTTCAAGATATCTGTCCTTGTTGTCCTGGTGTTGGAATTTGCAGTGGTCACAGGAGAGCCTTGTGCTGCCTACACCAGGGCCCCGTGTCAGCTATGTTGTCAGTACTTTCACACTCCCTGTACATTGGGCATGAGGCATTGGTGTGTACCTTGGCCATATGGGATGAGTACAATTGTGCATGGATGTACACATTATTGTTGTTGGGTGTAGCAATTTTTAAGATTATTCACAATCCCCTTGCACCCTCCTACACTCCCACTTGCACCCTTATCAGTCTCCCCCTTGCAGCCTTCAGACACTAGCCCTTGCACCCACCCCCATACTATTGGCCACTGCTGTAAGTCATATCCACCCACCCGCAAACTGTTGGCCACTGCTGGGAGTCATATCCACCCACACCTCTTATGTCTGGCCTCTACTGGGAGTCATATCCACCCACCCCTCCTATGTCTGGGCACTGCTAGGAGTCATATCACCCACACCTCCTATGTCTGGGCAGTGATGGGAGTCATATCCACCCAACCCTCCTATGTCTGGGCAGTGCTGGGAGTCATATCCACCCACACCTTCTATGTCTGGGCACTTCTGGGAGTCATATCCACCCACACCTCCTATGTCTGGCCTTTGCTGGGAGTCATATGCACCCCCCCTCCTATGTCTGGGCACTGCTGGGAGTCCTCTGCACCCACCCCCATACTGTTGGGCACTGCTGGGAGTCATATCCACCCACCCCCATACTGTTGGGCAGTGCTGGAAGTCATATCCACCCACCCCCATACTGTTAGGCAGTGCTGGGAGTCATATCCACCCACCCCTCATATGTGTGGCCACTGCTGGGAGTCCCCCCATGTTACATGAGTTGTTGGTATACTCCCCTGGCTCCACGACTCCTTCAATTCTATGTACTACCACAGGTGGTAGCAGGGCCATGACCTTCTCCTCCCTGGTATGGTACTGTACTGGTCTGCGGGGACCACCACCTTGAGCGTAGTCCTCGTCCATCTTGCGCTTCACCATCCTCCGCAGATCGTACCACCTGGCCTGGCAAACTGACCTGGTGCGCCTGATGGGAGCAACAGCATTGACCCTATTGACGATCCTCTCCCACATGTGTGTTTTGTCATGTATGCTGATCTGTCTGACCAATGCGCCAAACAACTGTAGCTCAACTCTCGTCTACAAGGATCTCCATCTCCTGGTTTGTGAACTTTGGATTCTTTGGTGCAGACATGTTGTGGGGTGATTGTGATTGGGGGGTGATGGTGTGTATGGAAGGGGGTGTGTTGGTCTGAGTGTGAAAGGGGTGTGTAGGTCTCAATATGATTGGTGGTATATGTGAAGGTGGATGTGTGCAGTTGTTGGCGTGTTGTCAGTCTCTGTTGTAAAATGTGTATGTTGTAAAGGATGCTGGTTTGTGCGTGTGGGCTTTTTTTATCGGTCCATATGTGAGTGTTGCTTATTTTGAATTTTTGGTGGGTGTGTTATATGGGGTGGGTCTGAGTTGGGCCCTCTGTTTGGCAGTTTTGATCTGGACAGGACATTGTTTTGAAACGGTTAGTACTTATGGGACATGTTTTGGAGTGTTGTGCGACTACTTTACACCTTCCTTGTGCTGTTTTAGGGGGACGCGTGCGCTTTTTTGTGGGGGTTCATTACTTGATTTACTGTGTAGCTCTCTCTAACGTGACATTTTTGTGGGGTACTCGTGCGCTTGGTTGGGGGGTTTATTTCATAATTTACTGTGTAGCTCTCACAAATGCGACGTTTTTGCAGGGTACGCGTGCGCTTGGTTGGGGGGTTCATTTCTTGATTTACGGTGTAGCTCTCTCAAATGCGACGTTTTTGCGGGGTACGCGTGCGCTTGGTTGGGGGGTTTGTTTTGTGATTTACTGTGTAGCTCTCTCAAACGTGATGTGTTTGCGGGGTACGCGTGCGCTTGGTTGGGGGGGTTTGTTTCGTGATTTACTGTGTAGCTCTCTCAAACGCGACGTTTTTGCGGGGTACGCGTGCGCTTGGTTGGGGGGGTTCGTTTCGTGATTTACTGTGTGGCTCTCTCTAACGTGACGTTTTTACGGGTTACGCATGCACTTGGTTGGGAGGTTCGTTTCATTATTTACTGTGTAGCTCTCTCATATGCGACGTTTTTGCGGGGTTCGCGTGCGCTTGGTTGGAGGGTTTGTTTCGTGATTTACTCTGTAGCCCTCTCAAACGCAATGTTTTTGCGGGGTACGCGTGTGCTTCGTTGTGTGGGGTTTGTTTAATGATTTACTGTCTATCTCTCTCAAACGCGGCGTTTTTGCGGGGTACGCGTGCGCTTCGTTGTGGGGGGGTTCATTTTGTACTTGATGGTGCGGCTCACTCATATGCTATATTTTCCGTACAAATCTCAGTTCATACACGACGTTGTTTTCCCTTACGTATGGCGTTCTGGGTACCCGGTCCGGATCGTACTTTGCGAGTCGTACGGCATGTTTACAAATCGTACGGTTCAAATGCTGAGTCAGTATCGTACGGAGCTTCGCTCGTTTTTCGTACGGTTCGGAGACATTCGGACATATATTTCGGAAACAGATCGTACTACGCGATTCGGACGATTTTGTACGATTTGTACGGAAACAGCTACGAATACGATTCATCAGACGGTTTTTTTCCTGAATCGGAATTGACCCCTTAGTGAAGTACTGTATGGTATGCATGATGCACAGTCCTGGAAAAGGTACCTCTATACCACCCGGTAATTTTTAACACCTACTTTCCCCTTTGAGGTCCTCCAGATGGACTACATAGAACTAGACAGATGTAATGATTTGAAGTACGTGTTGGTGGTTTTCTGTGCTTTCAGTAAATGGGTTGGGGCCTTTCCCTCTAAGGACAATTCAGCCATTACAACTGCAAAGGTACTCCTGTAGGAATTCTTTACTCGTTTCTGTTTGCCCCGTTTGATCTGGAGTGAGAACATAAGTCATTTTAATGCTAAGGTAATACAGCTAATTTGTGATGGCTTGAGTATCAAATAAACATTTCCTGCTGCTAATCACCCACAGTCAGCAGGTTTGGTTGAGAAGTGCAATGATACTCTCAAACTAAAGTTGGCAAAAATCAGGAGAACACAGGGTTACAGTGGCCAGATGCTTTACCTTCAGCACTTTTGTCAATAAGAGCAACGGCACATTCTAGGACAGGATTGTTACCATAGGAGGGCGTGTTTGGACGCCCTGCAAATGTCTGGGGTGTCCCGCACCCTCGTAGGTTCTCCGATATTGAGTATCTATTGTTGATAGACTAACTTTGTCAGTTAACTGAAAGTCTGCATTCTATTCACCAAAAGGTCGGGGAGTCCCTAACAAATACACCAGGTTTGCAACTTTCAGTGGAAGAAGAGATTGGAGCGACGCTGGAAGGGACCCAAACTGGTCCTCTTATCCACACGTACCGCCGTAAAAATAGGTGGCCAGAAGACCTGGGTGCATGTCAGCCATTGCTGCAAGGTCCCTCTTCCTCTGCCCTATAACGAATGGGTGAAGGAGGGAGTCGGGGACTCTGAATGTGAGCTGGTATCCCAGTTTGGTCATTTTAGTGATGCGAGATTGACCTGGTACAAAACAGATGAGCAAAATGATGAAGTATTGAATGCAGCAGTTCCTCCAGAAATAAGAGCTATTAAGGAGCCAGTGTTTGTTGTTCCAACGGTGCCTGGGGCTGCCAGGTACAATTTGCGTCCTTGGTTGAGAAATAGTGCACTAAAGGAGAGGTCATATTAGATACGGATTGACTGCGTAAGTCAAGTGTACTTTGTTATAGTACCAACATAATTAGTTAGTGTAATGTGAGACTTTGCACTATTTTGAACATTGGACAGGATAGCTCAAAAGGTATCCCATTTGGGTGCTTTATCCTGATCGACGTGGGATACATCAAGAGCTTAGGAAAGAGCAAGCTCCACCACCAGTGCTCAAGAGCACCAACGTATTGATGAAAAATAGGAGCCTGTACCAGTGAGGCTATGATGGACACAGGGAACAATTACCTTTACTATCATTTTTGTTGCATTTCTCTATTGCTGAGGAGGAACAGCTATTTGCACCACCAATGAGGGGTTGGTCGACAGGAAGTAAAATAGTTTGCATACTAATTGTTGTGATTGCACTAGCGACAATATTTGGAATATCTTGCTTTCTAGAGGAGGAATTTCCTGTACATTCCTTGGTAGGTACTACTACCACTCCCCCTTAGCACATTTGTGTTACTCTAGCCCCCCACAAAGAAGTGCATAGACTGTCTTACACTGACAATGTATTTATGCAAACGTTGCATCATGCCCATAATGTGTCCAATACAACTGATTGTTGGGTTTGTGGGTTGCTCCCTTCGGTCACTCATAAAAGCGATAACTTGTTGTCAATGCCACTGTCACATATGGGCAGCTGCGAGGGTTGGTATCAATTGTTTCGGCTGGTATACTTCCAATTTCACCTTTCTACTTTGGGTATGACATCCTCTGATTCTCAAACTGCACTTGAATATGTACGCTTCTGTCAAGGGTTTACCCCCATAGGACTGGCAGGACAAGGGACTCTAGGGACTCTGTCCTCAAAGTCATGTGTGAACACGTACCGTGAAGTGAAGAACAATGCCTGGTTCTGAATGGAAATGGCTGATTTCTAATGGTTTAACACATCTCAGTACTTCCGAGCTCAAAATATTACCAAAGATAAACCAATACCCGTGTCAGTGGTCAATACAACAGTTAGTTTTTGTGTCCAGGGGACTGGGGAGGTAAAGGTGGAGGACAGTGAATGTAATTTCACCTACAAGCTAAATACGACTAATAGTCTGCCTTTGATCCTGCCCCATAATGTCTATTTTGTTTGTGGGTCACAAGCTCACATCTGACTCCCAAGGGTATGGCCATTTTATGTTTGGCTGCCATTTTGAACCATGATCGAAACTAATGTCTGTCTCTCTGAAAAACGGTTTCTGGTGAGTTTCATTTCTCCAAGGCCTTGCTTTGCTGATGAATACACTGTTCTTATTAGCGCATACCTTTCTCACCAGATAGAGGACTTCTCCCACCAGTCTAGTGGCAGACACGGACATAGTGACCTTGGGTAGGAGATAGTGTGTGCCCGGCCTCAGAGTCAAAACCTATCCTACTGTACATCTTTCATTAGCTGCATCTGCCTGGAAAATTCCATTATGGGCATGCCTTCATTGGTTCTGCATTGTACATGATGTATCTCCATGTTTGCTGATGTCAGTCCCTCTGCAGCACTCCTAAGAGAATGGGCAGACCAGGTTCTGCTCGAGTGTATCTGAATAAATATATTCGTTTGTATTCTCTACTGTCTGACTGACCCATTTGGTATGGAAGGATGAGAGGTGGTTGTGAGTGACCGGGTGACCCTAAGTGGGCAACTTCCTTCAAGAGCGCTGCAACCATCGCGATCCAAAGTGATGGCATGGCGGTGAGAGGCTTCATTATGCTTGGTGGTATGGCTGCAGCACTGCCAAGAATATTTGGAGTTTCCTCACAACCACAGTTTTCATAGCGGTGAGGCCGCCATGAAAACTGTGGCAGTGAGGAAACGAAGGGGGCCCTACAGACCTCCCTGTTGCTTCAGGGCCAAGGGGGCCTGCAAGAGGCTACATGTTGTGTGTAGCTGTGCGCATTCACCCACTGTTTCAGCACAGGATTGACTTCACAGTCCATGCCCTGCTGGAATGGGCTTTGGCATTCCTGTTGCGGTGCCTTTTTAATAGACACCGCTGTGGGAACGCCAAAGGACCGCCTGCCCGACTAGGACAAACTATGGGTTTGGCAGTCAAAGAGGGTAGAGCTGGCATGGCGGCCGGCTCCAGGACCACCAAACTCGTAATCAGGCCCTAAATTAACATTATGTGGGGCTTCAGAAATTTATACACACAAGAAGAGGTGGAGAGACTCAAAAGACATATAACACCGTAAAACAGAGAAAATATAACTGTTTTGAAAATACTGCCCTCACTCACACACCGAAGTGTGTGACATGCTTACAATACGCCCAGGTGTAGCCACACTCAGGACGGAGCATAAGGGAGGAGATAAACATAAAAGACCAAAAGACACAAAACAAAACCAAACAACATATATATTGATATGTATATATATATATACAGAAATTGTCATATTTATTTGGCTCAGCTGCTCATAAGACTAAAAAGGAGCAATTATCAGTGATTGACTGAGTTTCTAGGAGAAGAAAGGGGCAATTGGAAAATATGCACCTGATAATCAGCTTCTCATCCTGCACCTGGGTTCAGACAGCCCAGGTCGACTGAGCAAAGGAGGATGCCCAGACATCTATAGTCAATGCAGGAGAGGATCACCTTTACAGTTTTGGTGTAGGGATCTGGCAACGATGTCAGTTAGGGGTGGAGCCGAGGCCCTCAGATGAGCTCTTTTCAGAGAAAACTTGACAGCACCATGTTGGATTGCCCCACAGTTCTCTGGAGGAGGATTGGGATGGGAGAGGCAGCGGAGAAGACTGGACCTGAGAGGTGACAAGAGCGGAAGGATGACCAGCTGGACAGAGGATCCACCTGAAGCCCTGCAAGACAGACTAAGGAGCTTGTTACCAGCTCACCCCAAAGACTAGGATGGGTCTCTCCAGGACTATTTGAGGGAAGATCTGAACTCCATTGCTTCCCCACGTGGGCTCTACCACATGGCCTGGAGGCTCTAGGGTCTGAGGCGTGCAGACAGGACTCTGCACTGCCACATCAGTTTAAGTCACATAGCAGACATCAAACAAGTCAGTTTGATTGCTCGTTTAATGATTGGAGAATGATTAAATTATCAGATTATTAGTTAATAAGATAGGGGCAGGCCATGAGTGACAGAACTGCAA
This sequence comes from Lissotriton helveticus, assembly GCF_964261635.1. Classification (NCBI taxonomy): domain Eukaryota; kingdom Metazoa; phylum Chordata; class Amphibia; order Caudata; family Salamandridae; genus Lissotriton; species Lissotriton helveticus. The sequence continues at coordinate 686,757,172 of NC_136057.1, read as the reverse complement.
CACAATGGCATAATGAGACTGGGTAACTTGCAGGTGAAACAATTACTGGTGTTCTTTGAGTAATTAAGGGAAGTGTTCTGTCTGGTCATGAAATATTTCAGAGATGCTTGCACTTGTACAACTGTCTCTAATGGTTCACAGATAATAGCGAAGGAAGAATGATGGGATACAATATTGGAAAATATCTTAAATATTTTGGGAGTTATAATAACCTGAGACTTTTGGTATTGTACTTCTGCTAGAGCCTGATTAATGGAGAAGCTGACACAGCTGAGGACAAAGAGATGGGACTTGGGGTGACACTGGACGAGAGTGAATGAAATCTGGAGAAAAGAAGCTAAGGAGGCCATATCAAGAAATATCATGTCTAATGCAATCAACAGAACACCAATCAGACAAAGTAAGCGGAGAAAAGCAATTCAAGTTTGTGAGGAAGAGGGTTCATAACTGCACGTGCTTTAGAGTTGGGATTACATATTGTCATTGGCAGAAGTAAGGGACGGCTAGACTATTTGAAATCTATTTAGATGAGCAGACATACAGGTCAGTTTTCATGAAATACCTGTTGGTAAGGCTCACCACGGAAGATGACTCCCATGGTGAGGGGAGCATCGTTTTTAAAATTTCTATTTTAAAAAACAAAATCCAGCTTTGGGGTTCTGTTTTTGAAAATAAAAAATTTGTAACATTGGCATATGGCTCCATCGTGTTTGACGGAGCTGTACATCAAAGTTACAATACATTGGCAGGAGCCGCCGTGACAGCTGTTTCTGAAAATGCATGAAATGTCAGTTGGCCTGACAGACATTTAAAAATATTATGGTTTGGACCTCCACCAGGGTGATGGAGCAATTTACTCCATCACCCTGTTGAGGACTGCCAACTTTCAAATAGTCATTTGCTTTGTTGAGTCACTGACTTATCGTCAGTGTTTCATTCTGAGTAGGACAGTCTCACTCATTCCCTCTCCAACATCTAGTATATCAAAATCTTCAATCTATCACTCTCCTTCACCTTTTCTCTTGTCTGATAACCACAACTCAAAAATGTGTTTGGTTCTTTACATCTGCCCCCGGACTATCTATGGCCAATGACTGAACTTTATTCAGCTCTCTGCTACAGCTGGTAATACACATATATTGTCCTAAAATTACCTTTTTCCTCTTGAGCTTCCATTCTCGAATCTTATTCCTGTTCTGCTTAGATCCATATGCTCTCCCTCGAGCTGTGACCCCCCTAGGTCAGTTATACCTCTCTTACGGTGTTCCACATTACCTTCACTCTTCTAATGGGTACAAACTATAATTGTTTTTACTGGCACTAATTCGTTTCTACAAAAAAGTTTCATGCCATTGGTTTAACTGTCATTCATCTCTATGTGTTAAGCCTCTTGTGAGAACGTGAATTTTTAGTTTTGGGCGAATGGTAGTACAGTGCAAGCAATAATGTCACTATTCTTGTTAGGGCCAGTAAAGGTTTCATTAATTTAAACCTGAGCTCAACCCCTGGTAGCTCTGGCACAGACCAGACAGGCTTAACTTAACTTAAGAAAAGGTGCAAAGTATTTAGAAATACCAAACAGTTTAAAAGTCGAAAACACAATACAAAAACCCTACAACAATTTATAAAAACAAAGAATATTTTAATGAACAAAATGACATTTCAAAAAATTAGAACTGGATACATTAATTTTTAAAGTTTTAAATACAAATAAAGCACCAACAAGTGGTGAGCTCTAACTAGTCCATATAGTTGCACTTGACTGTTACCGAGTTGCAATTTAAGGTTGACCACGATGGAGTGCAGGTCACATACAGGAACCAGGTTCATCACAGTCAGAAGGTCTACCTTTTGATTTAGTTTCTGAAATAGAAGTCAAAATTCTTCAGAGGGCAAGGCAGCAAGCTGTGGCCTAGAGGGATCCATGAGGCTATATAGCCATCAGACCCAGTCTCAGTGAACCCATAGACTTTTAGCTGGATGCTCCGAATGGGAGAACTTCAACATTTGTGTCCAAGAAAAGTATCTCACTGCCCAGATACTTTTGCCACGTTCACCGGTGGAATATTTCTACTTTCGGAATTTGTTGCTGTTTTTTAGCTCTGAGTCCTCCAGCAGGTCAAGACTGCAAGCTGCAGCTGAACAGGGCTCTAAAAAGGCAGGACACCTTTGTTGCTACATACTGCTGAAATGGATTTGTAGCTGCAGAAGAGCTTAGGGCAGGAGCAACCTAGATCTTTGGTCCATCAGCTTCAAACCTTTGTTAGATTGATGTGGCTGGTTTGCCCTGGTCCTAAAGAGGTATTTGGAGCCAAAACATTTTTGAGTCCCAGGCTTTTAGGAAATTGGGAGGAACACACTGCGACACAGCCAAGGGTCCCATGCTCTCAGGAACAGCACTTGTGGGTCAAGACTCACTCCAGCAGAACCCACAAGCAAGGTCCAAGGCAGGTCTATTTGGAACTGTTCAGCTGGGCACATCAGAGAAAGGGTTTATACCAGCTTGGTATGTCCCTGTAGCTTAACAGGAGGTCAACCAATTGACCCCTGGAGTCCACTTCTTTGTTTTGGGTACAAGTGACAGCAGGTCCAGCCTTTTATGTCACCTCACACATCTCAATAGCAGGTACAGTGCTTCTTCTCCCTTCCACAGGTCCATCTGTGTGCTGAAAAGGGTGGTCAGTGATGCCACATATACACCCAACACTAGCTTGTTGGTGGTGTTGATTCCTGGCCCTTGCCTAGCCAATAAGGGAAATGCTCCCAGTATTAGCCCAACGAACTTTTGCAGCAGTTCCTGTATGCCCTACTGCAACATATCTCACAGTGCCCCTCTCTATCAGAACCTTCCTTTCCTTGTGTAGAACTCCTGTGCCCACCCCAGAGGTGTGGAGAGGGGGGGGTCTGAGGTCACTTAAAATCAGTTATAGAGGCAGCTCCTCTCCCACTGGTTTTGGTGCCTGGGTGACTGGAGGGGCAAAGAAGGGGCTAAACAATGTGTTAGCTAAATCTGCCTGTGACAGGATAGGCCTTGTTGAATGTAGATTATTGGAACTCTGTTCCATGCAAAAGCTTAACCAACTCTCCTCCTACCCAATCCATAAGAAGGAAAATACCTTGAGCCTAGTATTAGCCCACACAAAACATAATAAGCACTGAAAAAGCATTTAGATATACTTGTTGGACCACTTAAGCATTACTTTTCATACCACATCTTTAAAGCTACAGAAAAATGTCCAGTCTAAACCTAACAAGATCTGGAGAAGATCCATAAAGGACATCTCAGTTACTGCACAATCTGAAAAATTCAAATTAAACATTTCAAGCCAAAATAACATTCATAATACGGAGGTTCTTTCAAACAACTACAAAACTGCAGCAATGATCATCCCTCTCTCAACTATGTCTAAGGAAGAACCTCCTATGTTTTGTTTACCAAGTAAAAAAGTAACCAGAAAATGTGAATATAAAACCTGGATAAAACAACCAATGGAAAAATGTTGGACCTAACCCTCTCTGAAGGGTGACCCCCGAACATTGTGCCTTTGCCCTCCACTTTTTTGCTGAATTTGTTTTTGCTGACCGTGGGACTCTATGTACTTTACTACTACAAACCAGTGCTAAAGTGCTTGAGCTCACTCCCCTAAACATGATTTAATTGGCTTATACCCAATTCGCACATTTAATTTACTTGCTGTCCAATGTTGAGTGATATATATTATACTTCTAAATACTGATGGGGTGCACAATTTCAAAAGAAGTCCATAGAGGCAAAAGTATATGAAAATAATTCTTCGTTATTCTTTAAAGTTCTTTTGGATAGAAAAGATAACTTTTGTCAAACAGATCAGCCAACGCGTTTCTCTCCCTCACTGGGAGCTTCCTCAGGGCAATTTCAAAGTAGGAGTTCAATCAAAATTCGAAAATTATCAGGAAGTGTAGAGGACAGGTATTGGCACCGATAAAAGTAGAGACCAAGTAGAAATCCAATGGTCCTGCAGAATAGCTATTTACCATGTGCCATCAAGTCATATTCATAGGGCCTGTATTCGCCGAGACACGGATCCAGTAATCAATAATTCAAAACCTAATATATGATCCAAACAATATAACTACTGGTAGAAGGCACTGCTAGCGAAAATCCCACTCTCAATCCACGGAGGGTCAAAGTTTTCATGGGCGTATTGTCTCACCCTGCTCCATAGTCTGGACAGCAAAATCGTAGAGCGCGGCGTGGCGTAGCATGTAGGACCCGTGCACCTTAGTATACATTTAAATTAAAAGCTACCAGTGGGCCTGTCGCACTTATTGTGACACCCACTTAAATAGCACCTTAAAATATGTCCCAGGCCTGCCACTGCAGCCTGGTTGCAGTTAGAAACTGCTATGCCAACTTGTCATGAAAGCCCCCTTGTCATGCTTTGAACTCCTCTTTCATTACATATAAATCAACTCCAAGGTAGGCCCTAGGTAGCCTATAGGCAAGGTGCTTTGTAATGAAAAGGTTTTACATGTGCTTTTAAGTATTGTGTGTCCTGGTAGTGAAAAAGTCCTACATTCATTTTTCACTATGGTGAGGCCTACTGCTCCCAAAAGATTACATTGGGGATTCCTTATTACATTTACTAAGCTGTAATTTTAATTTGGGAGCAGGTAGCTATTTCATTTTTGGTGTCTTTAGAATGGTGGCAAAGAGCCCTATTAAATGGTAAAGTTGGGTTTTTTATCACAATTATAAAAATGCCACTTTTATAAAGTTGTCATTTTTCTGCCCTTAGCTCTTTTTGTGCCAATAGCCTATCCTGGGTCACTTGATCAGATGCAACTGACAGACTTTGGGAATTCCTCCCAGCAGTCACACACAGAGGTTATTAGGTGTGCCTGAATGGGCCATCTGCTGGCAGGATGGGGGCAGGCTAAGAACAGCCCCACTTACAACTGAATAGCATTTTTGCTCTGCCTTCACACAAAGGGCCTAACGACTCTGCATTGTAACTTCAGTCAGCTTAAAATCTTAAACCCACACCCTGACCCAGGTCAAGTGAGTGCTGACTATCCACATGGGGTCCATCCAATCCTTGATCCTTGGAAGTGATGCCAAAGGTGTCCAGTTGGCAAAAGCCAAAAGTGAGGACTTTTTGATTACAAACTGCTCTGAGAACTGGGAGGACACCTGGACCAACCAGCCTGTGGTGTACTGCAGGTTGGGTTGATGTCATGAATCGTCCTGCTATGTTCTTCTCTGCAGCAGGAAACCTGTTTCAGCAGTCCTTCACCAAAGGGGTATTCGACCTTGTGGAGCTGTCTTTGGCTACAGCCCACAGCCTCACCCCACTGGAGCTTTTCATCCTTCATTTCAGTGACTAAATCTGAATGTAGAAGGTTATCCAGAGACGAGGATCCCTTCTCAAATACCTCCTACAGCCTTGTGCCACTAAACTTTACCTTCTCAGAACATTTTCTTCTAGAATTTATCTAAATCTGAAGTTAAGCACCACCCGCCCCAATCCACTTCTTTTATCTGAACAGCGCTCCATTACAGACGCACATATTTTTCGACTTTAACCCAGTCTTGTGCGGCTAGATGTCCGCAGTTGGCACTTTGATCTTTAGGCACAAGTTTTCACTAAAAACTTTAACATTTGTAAGTCCGGTTCTACTGATTGGATTTTTGTTATTTTGGTGTCACATTATTTAAATGTGCTCATTTTTTCTAAATTTGTTTGGGATTGTTCTTGTGTTTTGTTTTCACGTTGTTACTGTGCTGCATACATACTTTACACATTGCCTCTAAGTTAAGCTTGACTGATTTTTGTGCCAAGCTACCAAGGGTTAAGCACAGGTTAATTTAGTGACTTTTTGTGGTTCACCCTGCAAGGGATTGTGGCTGTTGCTTGACCGAGGCTCACCCCCCAGTCACACCTGATCTCACATCCCAGTCAACCAACACAATTTTGAAAAAAAATAAGATTTACAACTTCAAAGTGCTCTTCCAAATCATCACAGTGCCAACCCAACCAATATTCTTTGACCTTTGTCTCCAGAATAGTAAACCTTTTTTACCAGAAAGTATCAACATACATTAAGAATTAAAACATGCTTATCAAAGGGGATCCAACCTCTAAATTTCTACCAGGACTACATTTTCACCATTAAACAAACTCGACCAAACAAACTCGACCACCAATCCTTACTGAAGATTATTTCAAAATCGAAGCCTTCATTCCATGTTATTGACCCCAAGCCAGCCCGCTTACTAAAATCCTGCTCTCAAGATATTGCGCAAAATGTACTCAAAATAGTCAATACATCACTTCAAAAAGGTACATTCCCTAAATCACTAAAATTGGATCAGATTGCACCTGTGCTGAAGAAGCACACTCTTGAACATCTGGATTTCAAAATCTCAAACAGTACCCAAACTATCTGTAAAATATAACATCCATTCAGCATCTAAGCCTTGTAGTAATTTATTCAGTAATGTAGTGGAGCAATGAACAACATGTAAAGGGCCCAGTGGAAGTGTTCCAACTGTCCCACATTCAAAGGCAAACATTGCAACATTCTCATATAGAACATAGGGTTAACCAATGGAAAACATCCCCAACTATTACATCATGCTAACATAGATACACAATAATGACATAGAAACCCAAGTCACTACATATCTCCCTCCATTACAATGAGAAACTCCCCAATGAAACATGACGAAAAAGAATGGGCATAACAATACAAAATAATAGGACAACAACAAATAACAGAAACAAGAAACACAGTTAAACACATATGACACCATGAAAAACACTAATACAATAAGCTGACAACCAAACTGAAGAAGTAAAATAATTTGACACTCCTGGGTAGTGATAACTCTTGGTTGTACAACACACTGCTGTCAAGGTTAATGAAACCTTTTCCCTGTGGTTAGCTCTGATCATGCGTAATTGGTGTGTTATTTATCAAATCCATTTCATTGACTCTAGCTAAACGAGACATGTTCCACCATTGTCCACTTGATACCTTTACTGCTTGACCTCTAACCTCAATAATGCACATGGGATCTCTGAATTTTGAAGCTCCTTTTTTGCAGCAATATAGGATCCTTGATTTGCACAAAGTCACCCACACTGAACTTGTTTTTGGCAGAATTTGTATTACCTCTTAACCTCATCTCTCTCACCCCTCACACCATAGTGTTCATCACTAGCATTCCTAGCCTCTTTCCAAAATGAACTCAACTTTCCAAAATGAACTCAACAATTACATAATTCTTCTACCTCTCATTAGCTGAAATGGTACCTTACCCAACACTGAATGTAGAGTAGTTCTATCTGCCTACAACAATTCTCTGATAGCAATCTAACAATCAACTTTGGATTTGATAGTGCTTTGAATGCCTTTCACCAATACCTTATTAAACCTTTCCACTTTACCTTTTACGTGTGGATATGATACAAGGACATGCATAGATATTTTGTCTCCAGCCTATTCAGGAACTCACCAAAGACATAAACTGAACAAATGTATATGTTAGTAATTCTTCTGGCACTCATTCCTTATTAAATACTTCTTGAAAGCAGCGAGTTGCAGGTTTTGTGTTGAGTTCAGATGTTCCCTTTATTTCCACCCACCTAGACAAATAAGCCACTAAAACAATGAAACGATTCATATTGTTAGGTAACACATTAAATGGTCCTAGAAAATCCACAGCAACTCTCTGACAACCATTTCTAGACACACCACAGGGATGAGAGGGGGTTTGGATGTGATTAAGTGTTTATCACTGTAACAACATTGCACATACCCTCTTACGAGTGCTTCCAATTCACGGACTAAACCACGCCACGAAGAATCATGCCTTATGCTACATTTATTGGCTGTCACTCCTAAATGACCTGGGTGGGCATTTTCCAAAATTCTTTGTTTGAAGTATTCAGGAGGAATCAACTTGTCTACGTTTCAAAACATTTTTCACTATAGATAATTCATTTGTCACCTTGCAAAAAGATTGCAACAAATATTCAACTGACTTTTCTTTTGGCCAACCAGTGGTCACCAATTTCATGACTTGACTCAATATAACCTCTCCTCTGAGCGCATCATACATGCACCATGTCAGAAAAAACAACACAATCCCACACTAGCAATGATGCATTCCTCAAGCTCATTCTGAACTTTCTTCTAACTTAGGGGCATATTATCAAGAATGGTGTTAAAATGATCGCCACTTTAGCGGCAGGAAACTGCTAAAGCGGCGATATTGGGCTTGATAATATGCCCTTGAGAATTCCCATAAAAGCCTAGGTTCACACCAGAACATGAGCTTCTACTGGAATTCTCAAGGGCATATTATCAAGCCTATTATCGTTGCTTTGGCTTCCTGCTGCTAATGCAGTGATAGTTTTAATATGCTCCATAACTCTTCAATGACCGGCATCTGCTCTCACGTTTTTTCCTCTTTCAATATGACTGACCACGAAATGAAATTCTGGAAATTTTGTTGTTGGTCTGGCCAATCTTGGAGTTGTTTAAAAAAAATATCCTTTTTCCAAAAAGAATATCTACCACTGGGCCTGTGGTCAGTTCTTAAGCAAAATGTCCTTCCCCATAAGTAGGTTTGAACTTTTCTATGCCCCCACACAAGCCAACACCTCTTTCTTTATTACTGAATATCTTGCCTCCACACCTCTCATTCTCCTAGAGGCAAAACCAATGGTGATTTTTCTTCCTCCAAACTGCTTCTGACAATGCAGCACCCATACCCCAGGCACTGGCATCAACTGTTAGGAAAGTTTCATACCCTTTAATGTATTGTTAGTAAGTTTTGGGGCTTCCACTAAGCATCTCTTAATTATTTCAAAATTCTCCTGCCACATTGATGTCCATACAAATTCTGCTTCCTTCTTTAATAATACTCTGAAGTATGAGTACTCACAAACATTTTCCCAGGGGCCACAAATTTGGTCTATGATGTTACAGAGGGCTACATTAATACCAGTAATGTGAAGGTCAAGGTTCGGAGAGGGGGTTGTGGTAAGGTGGGTGTAAGGGAAGATAGGTGTATACATCCAGTGTCTGAATTGCACTACGTGAATCCAAAAATGTGGGATTAATCCTGGCTTCTCCGCTTAACCAAACTGTGTGATCCTAGGTATTTTTTTTCATTAGCACATGAGGACCTTGAAATACATGACTTCAGGATGTGTGCTGCACAAAGCCTTCTCCGGTGTTTGATTTAATTAACTGTATGTTGTTCATGTATAATAGAAACCCCAACCCCCAAAAGGTGTATATGACAACTGACTTACCTCTTCGTATACTATTGACATTGCTATCAGGGTGTAGGGAAGAATGAATGTTTCTCAATTCATGTTTGAAAACTATCACTTTAAATAAATACTTCCTAATACACCGATAATCTGATGTACTAAGTTGAAACGGTTCTGCATGTTAATAAATTATTAACAGACTTTATCATACTTTTATTGCAAGATGTTTTTATAAATGATGGTGTTCCTAAAATTAAGTGTTTTAGGACACCTTATTTACTTACTTTCCTTAATTTCAATTGACCTTCAAATAAATGCTTGCCGGTTTATTTAACGTATTATTTTATGTTAGTGTTGGGTCACGTAAACATTAGGCCAGTGCTGCTCTTGACCAGGGGGGCGCATGTAAAGGTCAGGAGGGCCGCATGTGACACCTGGACAATACTTTGAGTATTACTGCAATAAAGCTTATGTAAGCTCTGAAAAATTCTTAATGAAGTTTGAGTAAAACTCGCATAGTCCAATAACAGGATGCAGTGAATTGACAATTCCATCAACAATTCTTTGGGTTTCACACCTTCACCTGACAGCACATGGCCCAGATATTTGATTTAATTCACACAAAAAGTGTATGTATCCTCTCTAACAGTGACCCCATTGGTTTGCAAAACAGATAAAACACTTTTCACAGCTCTGCCATGTGTCTCACATGTCTCACTGTATGAATTTGATTATCATCCTGAAAAACAAACATGATTAATTTTAGCAAACATCCTAGAAATAACCTTTTGAAAAACAGAGGCTGCAGAGGCCAGTCCAAATGGCATGCAACCAAAATTAAATGTTCCATCTGGTTTGACGAAAACAGTAAGAAGACATGATTGTTCATCCAAGCCACTTGATGGTAAGCTGTACGAAGATCTAATTTTGTAAACCATTTGGACCGACCTACAGCTGTGATAAGATTTAGAATAGGATTTTCAATAGGAGGTAATGGATCATTTTCAATCTAGATGGCATTATTAAGAGACCTAAAATCTAAACACAGATGCAATTCAACAAATTTTTTTCTCTGCCAAAACAATCAGTGAGAGCCACTGACTTGTGTCAACAGGTTCAATAACCTCATCATCTTGCACTTCTCTCAGAATTTTTATTAATTCACATTGTACATTATGTAATACATTGTAGAGTTTATGAGGAAGAACGTCTTCCTTAACTTTGAAAGTATGCACAAAATATTTGATTTTACCCACTTTCTTTTTAAAAACATCTGTAAACCTTTCCTTCCATACTTGGTTAGAAACAGACCCAACTAGAAAAATTGGATATTCCTGGCAAAGGCCTAATGATCATGCCAAAATCCCGCTTGATGCCACCACCCGAGGACATTAATACCTTTGTGTGCTATATACATCTTTCCTTTTATAGTTTTGCTCTCGAAAGAAATGTCAGCTCAGAAATATTCCACCAAATCAACTCCACTTCCTTCAAAAGAAGTAGTAATGACATCTGGGGGTAATAATCCTGCATTTGACCAATGATTTTAATACTTTTCAATGTAAATGATAGTGATTAATGCACCCGAATCTATGAGCAGAGGCATATCAGCATCATCTATTTTTATTATTTACCTTCATTAGATACACTATTAATTTGCATACTGTACACAGACAGAAACAGTTAATCTACATTTCTGTTCAAGTCATTTGCACCATTGCATGATCTTTTGTTCTTAAACACTTCTTACAGGCATGCATTTACCAACACGGCAGATGTTTCCAAAATTACACACCTTTTAACATTTACAGCATACTTGTGCCATTGCTGGACAATTTCGAAAATTTGACATATAGATACTACTTGCATTTCTACCCTTACCTTAGCTTCACGAGTAAGACATTTACTTTGCATATTGCGTTGAGCATTGATATTTGCTCCTGCCATATGTGGCCCCTTCAATTCTATTGTTTTGCATCCTGTTTAGACCATTCTATCCTTTTTGCAATATCAATTGCCTCATCATGTTATGGATTTTTGCAAGTTAACTTCTGTTCAATTTTCTTTGAAAAGCATTTTGATACAATTTGGTCACAAATGAGTTGAGATGTAAAACTTTCAAATTCACAATAGGACACTAATATGTTAAGGTCAGTAATGTAAGAATCCATGGGCACATTCAGTTTTTGGATAAGAGCAAAAACCTTGTGTCTATAAACTACCGGTTTTAACTCTCCTTCAAAATATGTATCAAGTTGTTTCACTGCAACCTGAAAAGCCAGTTGCTGTTGTCGCAGCAGAAAAATCTGCCTGGTGCCCTTTTCAAAGCATGCCAATCACTGTAGTCACTTTCATAAATTGGAAAAAACAGTAGCCAAATTTAACCAGAAGATGGTGCTGTAGAATAGTTCAGGAGGCTGAGGAAAATCTGGTCCAACATAAAGAACTGGCTGAATTGTAAACTACATATCAATTGCAGATTCTCGCTTGTAGAGATGTGCCAATGGCGAAGGTAGCATACTGAATTTTTCTCCCTTTTTTAATGCAGTTTGTGTGCGTTGCTCCGTAAACCCCTTAGTGTCTACACACAATCCCCTTTCTGTGAAAACTAAGAGAGCTAGCAGTCCGTGAGCGGCTCAATACAGACGAGCGGTTCCGCTGCTCGCACAGCTGTAGAAAGGAGAATCCAGCACCCGTGCACCAGCTCATGCATGCAGAGACTGTACACAAGTTAACCCTCACTTCAAAAGAAATACCAAAAGCAATAGCTTAACACAGCCATGGGGAGTGGTAAAATTGATAAATACCTGTTCACTGGGTTCTGACACTTTTCCCTTTAGAAATAGCGCCTGGGTAATAAAAATGTAGGCCATGCATTGGCATAGCCAATAGGTCTCGCCTTTCAGAACGTATAAATGTTTAGCCATGCCGCACATTATCAGACTACCTAAAACATCATAAATGTAATACTGTGTGTGCTGTATAGATTGTAATTGCATTTATATAGCGCTTACTTCCACTGACAAGGCATTTAAGCACTTTACGCTGGGCAACACACTGCTCAGGAACCCAAGGTTAATGGTCAGTTTAGGGTTATTACTGTTAGTTACTGTGATTAGTCTAGCACGCTCAAAACAAATTATTCATTGGAGCCATTTCAGTTTTTTAATGGTGGACTAAAGTAATAGTGGTTGGTTCTGATCATTAGATAAGCATACATTGTTGGATGGTGTGCAGACACTTGCTGGCACAGTTAGGCCTTATGCCATTACAGACGGACAACCCCTGGATAGGTGGATTGACAGGTGGAAGGATGGCAGAGTTGTAAAGATGTCAAAGACTCGCAAAGGTAAGCTCAAGGTGAAGCTTTATTCAGCAAACCCTATCCATCGTAGCACTGGGCCAACTGACAAACCCAGAACCCTACAAAGTCCTGGTTCCATGCTAGAACGTAGAATATGGAACCAGGCCATATCATGCTTCTTCCCTTTTCCATTTGAAATAGATTTTTACAAAAGCATTTCACACATTTCAGCAAGAAACTCAAACATAACCCTTCTTTCCCTTAAATAAACAAAAGAAGGGAGAAACAAACAGTATGTCAGACATTCACAGTAACGTACAATTAACTTCACACAAAATCATTAAGATAACGGGCTTTTGCAGACTCTTAACACTTTTACGTGTAGGATCACATTCCAAACGCGAAGAGACACCAACAGAAGACTCTGATTGTTGTCACTGCTTGGTCTAACATGAACAACATGACTGTGATTCCAAATCCGACCATCGTTGGTTTTGACAGCTTTCTTGAAAAGTTTCACCACACTCTTTACACAGGTGAACTTGGACCAGTTTTGACAACCGACTGAATCCTTAACCTTGACTTTGTCACCAACATTAAACTTAACAACCTTACCAGACCTGCGAGTGTCAAGGTAGATCTTCCTTTTTTGTTGGTGAGCTAATTCCTTAACCCTCCACTCACCAATACCATTGTCCTTGAGACCTTTTTCCAGAATCATCTGCCCTGAACACATGATGCTATTTGGAGATCTTTCTTTGAATAACTCAAAAGGTGTCTTCCCAGTTGAGGAGCGTGGTGTAAATCTGAAAGCAGAAATGCAACTTTGTAACTCATCTCTCTAGTTTAAACAGTTGACTCTTCGCCAGTTGTATGCTTTACTTTCAACGTTTTGTTCAACCTCTCAAAGGCGTCATTAGACTCGGGATGATAAAGAGAGATTGTCTTGTATTCAATTCCACACTTCAATAAATATTTCTCCATTTCACGTGAACAAAATTGTGGGCCATTGTCAGATAACAATGAACAAGGAAAACTTTCACGCTTGAAGATAGAATCTAAAACCTTAATTACACATTGTGTTGTGATATCTCTCACAGAACTCACTTCAATCCACTGAGAGTATAAATCCAAGAAGACAATCAAATAGGGAGTTAGGTGTTCACCATGAAGAGGACCAACAATATCAATGGCTACTTCATCCCAGGGACACATGGGTAATCACCTACAAACCATGGGTGGTTGTCTGGGCTTAAGAATTGTGTCACTCAAAGAGCAAGGAATACAATCACGCACTGCCCATTCCACCATGAGATCCAAACCTGGCCACCAAAAATCTTGCCTATGCGTTCTTTGGTTTTTGAAATTCCCATATGTCCTTCGTGTGCCATCTGAATAATAATGTTCCATAAACTCTCAGGTGGAACTAGGCTTGTGCCTCTGGTTAAAATGCCATGCATGTTGGCTAACTCATTAGACACTAACAACCAGGACCTCTCTGTTTCCCTTATCTTGTGACAACAATTCTATCACACCCAACATTTCTGAATCTTTCTTCAATTCTTCTTTCCACTCATCTTCTTTAATCGCACCGAAAGTGATATCACACACCCTTATTTCAAACTCATCCTCCATTCCTTCCTCACAACACGGATCAGTAGAGACCACAGTGTCCACTAGACACGAGAGGCAGTCTGCAGCCACATTTGAACTCCCAGACATCTATTCAAAAACAAAATGATACTCCTACAAAGAGATGACCTACCCCTGATCCTAGAGGAAATTGAGTCAACGCCCTTTATCTAAAAAAAAAAGGGGCTTGTTATCCAACCTGACAATAAAGGAGGTGCCCCAAGCACATTTCTTAAATTTGTTGAGTGCCCACAAAATGGCATGAGCCTCTTTTTCAATGACTGAGTAGTTAAGCTCAGCAACCCTCAGATATCTCGAAGCACACGCAACCAATTGCTTGTGACCATTTCTCAACTAAAACCAGTAGGGCACCCAAACCTTTTCTGCTCGCCTCTGTTATGACGTATGTCACATATAATGGTTTAAATGCATGTAAATTAGGGGCACTCTTGAGATCAATCTTAACTCCTGCAAACTCATCCTTACACACTTCATCGCACACAAACTCAGTCTTCTTGCACAGTAAATTTCTAAGAGTTCAGGGTGGTCTGATTTTAATCTATGGTGGTGGGATTGATCAGTGGGGCCTAAACCTGTGCAGCCTAGAAGGATGCTTCGTAACGCATCCCTATCGAGTTGGAGGGACATGTTGCTTCTCTTACTGAGTTGAGATTTGCCATATCTGCGGCTTTAAATATGGAACATAGCATTTATCTTGATTTGGATATTATCCCTAATTCAATCTTAATCACTGTGGTTTTGGCTTTAACAATGCTGTTTCTTTCCACCGAGTTAATTTAGTATAACATGGAATTATCCCTGTACTCGAGGTAAATGTGAATAAGACTGACACATCAATTGCACATGCCAGTTGTAAGAATTGTGAGCATTTGGGCCCTGACTATTAGTCTAACTCCAGCTATTAATAATAAAAACTGTACTGAATGATATTATTTCAGAGTTTTCCCATGTTTTTACTGTTGGTTTTGCTCGTAATATAACATTTCATTATAACGGCATTGTGACACTGCCGTTCAGTGCCACAGTGTGTATACTCTGTCCCTAAACATGTACTATGAAATCAATTACACCCAGTTGACTTATTTAACTTTCTAATAACACCATGGGAATTTGGCACTGGAAATGCACCAATTGAGAGGAAGTAAAACGTTGCATGTAGGCTGCAGTGTATACTTGCATCTTCCATCCACGTGTCCCCAGAGACCACTATTGTGCCCTAGTCAGAATTAAGTTTTAAAACGATGCAGTGGTATATGGCAAAGAAAAGAGATTTGCCATGTAGCAAAATGGCGTGTATACATTGGTAGGTAGTATCAAAGTGTGTCTTAAAAGCTACGTGTTTACTTGATAAAAGAGGGCCAAACTAAATATTAAAGAAAAGCATGTGGCCACATTGAAAAGTTTCAAAAAGCGGTTTTTCATTTTTAGGAAAATGTATGTTTTGCCCTGAGCAGTACTAGTTATAAATAAAAGCCTATATTTATAATTCCACTTGGGAAAACAGTAGAAACTGAACGAATGTGTAGTTCTTTTTCACTTTTGACAACAACTTTATCTGGTCATGAAAGTGATAAGTGTATTAGAAAAATAATGTCTAAAACCTGTACTTTGTGCTGCTGAAAGTAATATGAAATGAAAACCAGTTTAGCTGGTTGCCTTCCATACAGTGGCTGATATCAGTATCTGAACTAGGAATAAAGTAATGGCTTTGGAGAAAACAACTTAGCCTCTCCTAAGTGTAAGAAGGCTGTTGTAGGGTCAACTGACCACTTAGCAAGGACGAGTCAACTTATTCTGCACAGTAACATATCCTAACACAGTAAACTGTCAGAATATTCCCATTTTTCTTGTTGAAATCTCAAATGGGGATCCCGGCGACAGAAAAAGAATTGAGCCATCAAACATGCTCAGACATTTGTACCTTTCAGAGATTTTTATCTGTCTGCAGCAGGTGAAAAAACTTGTTCCGGAACAGGGAGAAATGTATTTCCTCCTTTCCTAAATGGTGTATCTGCAAGGACATTTTAGGCGCCTGCAAACGCACAAGGATAGGGCCATCTGGAATGAATGTTTATGATAAATGGAGAGAGGACATGCTGCAAAAGGACTTTGGATATCTGGGGCAGTATTATGGAATACGGCGCACCCTCCTTATTAGCGCCGCCGACTGCACCTTTTCATAAGGTGCACTCGGCGTTAACAAGAAGAGTGCCCTGGGGGCTGCACTTCAAGTGAAATATGGAGAGGCTGCTTCAAAGACGCTCCGTGTTTAACTGTGCAGGTGGCAACCCGCCTGCACTTTTAAGAGTATTAGAGATCCCCTTGCATGCGGGTGCAGTGAGTGATGGCACCCGCCCGCAAGGGAATGTCTAGGGGGTCCATGGAAACCCCCTTCCCACCCCTCTAGAGGGCTGCCATCATTAGATTTTGATAAAGTGCTGAGAGCATGAAAGGGGGGCTAACAAGCACAAATTAATCTATTAGGAGAATGCAAATGAAGAGGCTGAACAGCAAGGAGCACTGAAGTTAGGAGAGGCAGGAGATACTGTGTGCCAGGGAACCTTGCCAATTGCACCATTCATGGCTAGGAGCGGTGTGTCTTATCACTGTTTGTCCCCATGGGAGATGGAGGCTTACAAGTTAGAGTATGTAATAAAGATGATAGGGATTTGAAGTAGAATTCAACTATGTTGGCCTGGCAGTAGAAAAACTCATCACTTGCCATTGGAACTTATTGGATTGTCTAAGTCTTAGTATTTCCAGATTGAACTATTACAAAGTCCTCCTCATCAGTGTTCCTAAATATCTTCTCAATTGACTCCAAAATGACTACATTGCAGCTGCCTGCCTTAGTCTCAACTTCAGAAATTCGGACACATTACTTGTCAACTTTCATCATTGCATTAGACAATTAAATTCTCATTTGTCACACAGCATTCCACAATAGCTGCCTGTATATATGCAAAAGTATTTTTGAAGATATATCCCTACAAAAACCTTGCGTTCTGCAACTACCAAACAACCACTCTGTGAAATACTTGAATGAGCTGCCTCCTCTTCTACACTCTCCTGAGTCTAACTCCGTGTTCAGGAAATTACTTAAAACCTATATTGTCAATTCATAAGTAAGCCTCTCCTTATGGATTGTCTGTTCTTAGAGGTTTCCAGTGCCAGGACAACCATTATTGCGTAACAGTGCATGTTATAAATATCATTTCATTGATTAAGGAGAATAAGGAAATGAAGCCCTGGCTGCAAAGGATAAAAAGTTAACTGAAGCCCGTGCTCCCCAGGAGAAAAGGTTGGCCTGAGAGGAGCCTAAGGCTATATCAATTCATGAAGAGAAAGAAATAGAGGTATGGATGTAAGAGCAAAGAGGGCATTAGAGTCTTGTAATGAAGGTGGCAGTGAAGGTAAGCTGTTGTTAGAAATGACCCTTTTTGCAGGGTTCTCCACAAATTCTTTGCTTCTTCCTCTCTAGTTTTTCTGACCTGTGGTTGTTGGCTATAGGACTCTGGGCACTTTACCATTGCTGATCAGTGCTAAAGTGCATATGCTCTCCCTGTAAATTGTTGTTGTGATTGGTTATCCGTGATTGGCAAATTTGTTTTACCAGTAGATCCCTAGAAAAGTGCACTTAATGTGCGAGGGCTGGTGATTAAAGTGTTACTAGTGGGCTTGCTGCACTGATTGAGCCACCCACAGGAGTACCCCTAAAATGGTGTCTAAGGCCTTCCACCGCAGTGCCTGTGGGCAGTTGCTAACTGCAATGTTGTCCTGGACAGTGTACACAAGTGCCAGGCCTGACCCTTCCCTTTTCTTACACATTGGACACCCCTATGGTAGGCCCAAGGTACCTGGGCAGGGTGCAGTGTATGTGAAAGGTAGGCCACGTACTAGTGTGGGTAACATGTCCTGATAGTGAAATACTGCCAATTTCGTTTTTCACTATTGAAAGGCTATCTTGCCCATAGGATAGAATGGGGAATGCAGTGTAACATGTTTACCTGCTTATCTTCCCGTAGCAACAAGATGGACATATGGAATTTGGTATCCCTGAACTCAGAATTTAATAACACATCTTTAAGTGAAGATGGTTTCTAAATTCTAAGTTTGGAAATAGCAATTTTAGAAAGTGGCTATTTTCTTGCTCAGCCTTTCTGTGTGCCTCTGCCTGTTTGTGGATTGACTGTCTGGTTTGTAAGTGACAGGGGCTAGGGGTGGCTCCAGGAGACTGGGTGAGTCACCACTAGGCTGAATAGACCCATCTTCATGTAGGGTGGTGGGGAAAAGTAGCACCTGGGTCTGAATAGGGCTGTGCCGTGCTTTCTACAATGCTGGCTCCACCTCCTGCGGTGTGTCTGATGGCCCTGGTCCACACTCACAAAGTTAGAAGATATGCCCTGGCAGAATTCACCCAGAACTGGTTTGGACTGGGTCTAGGACCCCTCACACAGAAAGAACTAAGACTTTTGGGGTATAAAAGTAGAGCTGAGACCCCTGTAAAATTAGATTAGGAAAACGTTGTGATCAAGAAGGAATCCCTGCCAAAGAAGAACAGCTAGGAAGACTGAGGAAGAGTGCTGCCATTGCTGAGTGTCTGGGAGCTGACCTGCAGCTGCTGTGATTGCCGAGGAAGAGGACCAAGGGACTGTCTGCTGTGTGCTGGGTCCCCCTTGCTTAAAGAGGAGCTGTGCTGTGTGTTTTGCCCCTTCTAAAGTCCACCTATCTCCAAGGGCCTGGGAAGAGCTGGCCTCCTGTTGAAACTCAGGGACATAAAAGTTTGCTCAAAGGACTCCTACAAAACTTGCCCTACATTGTGATCCCCTATCCCTGCTGTCTCTGGGCTGATCTGTGTGACCCAGGACGATGCTGAGGCTCTTCGTAAAGCCTGCCTGGCGTTAACGGTAATTTTTTGCCCAACGTTAGACACGGAGGGCCGGTACTTTATATCCACCGGCCCCCGTTTTGCCGGCATTGCCGATCTCTTTGATTTGCGGGCATTTGTTGATCACCGCTGCCGGCCCAGTACTAAAAAAGAAGCTACGCTGTGTGTGAGGGAAATCACCGCCGCCGGTCCGGGAGCCTCATCACCATTGTTCCCCTGCACCCCCCTACGTCACGGACAAGCCACGCTGGGATTGGCCCCAGTGTGGCAGGTTGCCAAGCAACAAGAAGCTCGCCCGGAAGTGCCCTGTGTCCTGGCAAATCGGGCTTCCCCCCGCTCTGCAGCCAAAAATCTGAGTGCGCCCGAGAGCCGGGGAGCGCCACCGGAGAAGGAAGCTGCCTCCCCGGGGACCTGAGCGACCAGCCAAGTCCCCCGCCACATCTGAGAAGGTAACCAGCTCTGGTCTTAGATGACTTGAGACTAGTATAAGAGAAAGAACCTCTCCCACCTGAAGAGGGACCTCAGCAGTAAATGAAATCCAACTTTATTCCACTCAGAGTGTTTAGCGCCAACACTGGAGGCTTCAACTGGAGCTCATTAAAGAAGTGCCTGACGTCAAGGGATTCTAAGTGGTTTCAGTATACTGCATTGTCCCACTGAAGCATTCTAGGAACACGAAATGTGACCTCTATGTGACCTACCAGGCTTGTCTAAACCTTGTTTCAAAGCCTTCTTTTGCTGGCACGTATGTTCTTTCTGAACGATGCGACTTCTGGAGGCAAAGAGAATGGCTGAACCGAGTTAGGAGCTGAAAGTGGTTAAAATGAGTTTTTATATTCAGATACATCCTTTAGGGGTGAAGGGTGGTAGTTGTACAGTTATGCATTTACAAAAGTGATGTCGTTTAGGGACTGTTTCATATGCAGCATGTTAAGCTAAATGTGATTTCGAATTGTATAAATGCAAGGATCCTTTATGAGTGCATTATTATAATTGCATTGAGTTGTAAGTATAAATGTGATGCCCTTTAGGGGCTGTGATTAAATTACATTATTCATGCTAACAGTTATGATGAGTACACTGCACTCCCAGTGATGTTTAGACATTTATTCTTGCTAATGCTTTAATGGAATACTGAGACTGTCAGCCATTTGTGATTAAAGTTTGTTTGCTTTATTGCCAGTACTAGGGGCTCTCAGTCATGGTTATATGTAACTATTGCATTTATTCCTATGGTGACACGCTTGTAGAAATAAGGAGGCGGACTGTCACTCGCTTTGCTATGTTCAACCCATGGCATTTAGGGACAAGATAATGTTTAAACATGTGAGTTGAGGTACTAAACCCCCTTCCTTTGGGAGGGGTAAGAATGAATACGTAATTTCATCAAGAAGTATTTCCATCAGCTTATGTATATTTGTACATTCTTGCATAGTATTGAGTTATGTGTAATGAGTGAACTTTTCCTTTATCTAAAGCAAAGCACAGACTGGACAGTCATTTATTGAGTGGTATTATTGTGTATCTGTGAAAGCCACCTGAAAGTCTTATTTCATGCTTGGCAGGATTTGAATATCGGGGTTTGTAGGCAAAGTGAGTCCTCTAGAGATAGTGAGGATGATTGTGAAGTAGAAAAGGTACTTCAAATTAATTGCATTTTAAACCAGGCACCCAATCTAATTTCTTCTCAGGTCTCTAAGGGTGGCCAATGGAATTCTCTCAGTATAAGTATGATGTGGTCATATTTGTGTCAACTGCATTTGTAGGTGTTTGATTTGTATAGCGAGAGAAGGTTTTGGCTCGGTATTTCTATGTCAGAATACTATTAGCAAGTAATAAAGTAACTAAGGTAACTATAACTTGTGCCCCCGCCATGCACAGTTTTCTCATCAATAATTTCACTGCAAATGTTACAGTGACATTATCAATGATGTCATAGAAGATGTCATGAGTGATGTACTATGTCGGGGAATATTTAGTTCATATCGTGGGTGCAAGCTGCAGTCACCTTAGGACACAAGTTATAGTTACTTGAGATAACTATAACTGTTGAATTACTGTGGTTTTTATGAATGAATGAAATCATTTTATAGAGCGCAATACCTGAAGGTGTCTTAACGCTGTATGGATCAAAACCAGGAAAACCTTCTGCCTGAGGACAACCCTATTGAGAAAACAACCAGGTCTTCAACTGTTTTCTGAATTGCTGCATGATGGGTCGCGAGCATAAGGAAAGAGGCAAGGTGTTCCATAGTTTCCCTCCACGGTACGAGAGCATTCTTCCACTCTATTTTGCTTTGTTTATTCTTGGGACAGTGATCATTTGCACAGACCTCGATCTAAGGTTCCCACAGGGAATATTGCCAGGAGAACCGATCCTTAAAAAAGGGTGAACCGGCTCTGCAGAGGGCTTTGTGAATTATGCACAGAGCCTTCAATGAAATCCTCTTTTCCACTGGCAAGCAGTGGAGGACGTGCATTAGATGAGAGATTGGTCCAAATTTGGGGACCTTCAGTAACGTTCTTGTTGCTGCAATCTGCAAGGACTAGAGTTTTTTGTATTAGATATTTAGAAGTGCCTAAATATAGAGCATTGTAGAAATCCATCTTTGGGAAGATGAGTGCCATCATCACCTTCTTTTGTAGATCAAACAGAATAAACTGAAATATTGTCTTGAGAACCCTCAGCATTTAAAACCTGCTGAGGACACAGCATTGATTTATTCAGAGAAACATAGTTTGGTATCAAAGATGACTCCCAGATTTTTTGCCTTTTGCACTGGCCTTGGTAAAGCACCCAGATCGGAGCGCCGCCAAGATGCATCCCAAAAGGTGATCTCCTTTCCAAAAAGCAAAACCTTAGTTTTATCCGAGTTCAGCTTGAGACAGTTTCTTTGCATCCAGCCTGCAACCTGGGCCATGCATCTGCAGAAATTATTTGCATCCTTTTTCTCCTCCAATGAGATAGATACCACTATTTGTGTATCATCAGTGTGGGAGAATACAGCCAGGCCAAAACTCTGAATAATAGTAACAGGGGGAGTGACATACACATTAAGGCCCTCATTATGATTGCGGTGAATCCGCATACTCCGGGCCGGCGGAAGCCACCGCCGGCCCGGAGTATGCGGATTCACCGCCGCAGCCACATAGAACACCCACCGCCAGATTAGGATGGCGGTGGGATTGCGGTTGGACCAGCGGCGGACGGCAGGTCCGTCCGCCGCTGATCCGCCGGGTGGGGAGGGCTATTTGGTGACGGTGTCTGCAAGACACCGTCAGCCAAATTAGGATTTGCACGGAGACATGTTTTTCCGCGGCAGCTTTTCCGCCGTGGAAAAGCATGTGGACTTTGGCTTTTGGGGGCCCGTTGCGGGCCCCCAGGGTGTCGGGGGGTGGGGGGTGCACATGGGGGGTACCTATGGTACCCCCCAACATTTACATGCACAAAGCGGCAGGCACCGCGCGGTGCCTGCCGCTTTGTGCATGTAAATGTAATACATGCATTTGTAACATTGCGGTGGGTGCTGCTTGAAGCAGCACCCGCCGCAATGTTATTAATACAGGATGTGACAGCCACCCTGGCGGTCACATCGTAATTTGCACGGAGGGACCGCCGCTGCCCCTGCGCACGGTCCCTCCTACTCTATGGTGGCGGACGGACTCAGGTCCGTCCGCCATCATAATCGGCCCCTATATATGGTGAGGCTAAGAACAGACCCCTGAGGTTCGGTCTTAGCCTCACCTTATTTAATGTGTTTTTAGAGTTTAAAACATGGCTGCCCATTTTACCTAACTATAGCGTTTACTTTAACCTTTGTTTTTTTCAGTGAATTATGAGGGTATTTGTAATGTAAAGTAACATTTAATTACCATATGTAATTCCAATCCTTGTCCACAAACCGTGGCTTAAGGTTTTGGCCCTGTGGCCAGCCCCTCTAAAGGCAGTCAACGCCCCACTGTACAGGGCCTTAGGTCGTGCTTGGCGGGAGGTTGCCTGCAGGGCTTGGCCTCCAGCCAGGTCCTGCAGCCATCCCCTGCATGTAGCCAGCCCCACACTATGCAGGGCCCAGTGGCCAACCCTCCTAAAGGAAGCAAACCCCACACAGTGCAGGACCTGACATGGCCCAACACCCCAAGCCTCATTAGGTCCTGGGACTCCATCCCCCAGGCCATTTTGCTTCTTACAAGGGAGAGGCCATGTGCCCCCCCATCCGAGCCATATTAGGCTCTGAGGACCCCACCCCCTGGATCCCTCGGCATGCAGTAAACCCCACCCGGCACATGCTATGTGGACAACCCTCCTAAAGCCAGTCAACCCACCCCATGCTGCTCACGGCCTTCGGCTGTGCCCAGCAGGAGGCTGGCCACAAGGCATGGCTAAAGAACCCAATCCTCATGGGCCTTTATTTTGTAAAGGGAGAGGGGTCCTGTGCCCCCTCCCCAAGCGTAAATTAGCCCTGGGGGCTCCCTCCCCAGGGCCATATATATTTTAAAGGGTAGGGGGGGCCCTGTCCAAGCATCATTAGGTCCTAGAGACCCCATCCTTAGGGGCCTTATTTATTTTAAAGTGGAGGGTGGCCATGTGGCCCCCCTCCCCCAGCCTTACTAGGCACTGAGGACCAAATCCCCCAGGGCTGTTTTCTTTTTATAAAAAGGGAGGAGGGTGCGTGAAATAAATGAGAGAGGGGCCAAACTGTTATCAGCCCTGGGGACCCAATCTTCCAGGGCCAGCTTTATTTAAAGGATGGTGGCCTGGTGCCCAGTCACAGCAATCACCATATACTCATTCAAGGCTACAGAGGGAGCCACAGGCCCGCGCGGCCCCAGCTGGCTCCCTGTATGCAGCAGTAGCCAGCATGTCTCTGACACAAAGCACCTTCTGTAGAGAAATATTTTTAACTGTTTCCCTGCCTGCATTATTCAGGCAGGGAAACATATCAAAAGTATTTTCCCAGCAAGCAGGAACATTTTAAAAGCTCCCTTCAGCTGGGAGCAGACTTTGTGTTTGCTCCCACTTGGCAGGAGATACAAAAATGCTCCAGCCAAGCTGCAGCAAACAGGTTTCCTTGCCTGCACCCATGCAGACACGGAGACCTCTATGGGCTCCGAGGGACAGAGCTAGTGAGCCATTCCCAGGACCAGGGTACCCAGGGCTACAGAAGGATCAGGGAGGTGGGGCAACATGGCCCCCTCCCTTTTGCAAATTTTAGCACCCCAGAGATGAGGACCCTAGGGCCAACAGTTGACTGGGGAGGGATGCTGATTATCCCCTTCCCCTAAAAAAATACATCAGGCAGCAAGAAAGGTCCCCTAGGGCTAATAACAACCCAGGGAGGTGGGCTGCATACCAAATCCCCTTAAAACCTTAAAACATATATCAGGCCCCAGGAATTAGGCCCACCCCAGGGAGTTAAGAAAAGAAGTGCAGGAAACTGGGCTTGTTTAAAAAAAATGTTTGGGCCTCAGACAGGGTCCCTCTGGAACCCCACCAGGCCTGAGGATCTGGGTATCTGCACCCTTCCTCTATGTGTTTTATGCTTTTTTTATGACTCAGAGTGAATCCTGGGTCCTAAGATGGCTGCCACTACTTCCTGATTGAGGTGGAGACAGGCAATCAGACTTTATTTCGAGACCTGTTGGCTGGATGGATCCACCGCGGCATGAAATATAGAATTGTTTTTAACCCTAATTTCTCCAAAACTACTGAATGGATTTACACTGCAACATAAAAAGCCCTCTTTCTGAAACAAGATCTAGCTTTCTGTCAAATTTGGTGTAAATCCGTTCAGTGGTTTGCACTGTAGCTGTGTCTAAAGTTCCTATGGAAAAATTAGTTTAGAAAATTCATTTTGGGACCCCCATTTTTTCGACCCCCTTGCTTGATGGATCACCACATGTCCATGTGCAAATTAATCAACAAGTAACACTTTCCTGGAAGGTTCTGTGGAGATTTATCATACTGGGCCAAAGGTATTAGCAACACAAAAAATGAATTTCCTATGGAAACACAGTCTTATCTATAACTACTCAGTTTCTCACAAAAAAACAATACAAAGTTTAAAGGGACTTTATAGTTAGATTAAAATGGCAGCTAAAACATACCATTTTAAACTAACAAACCACTGAAATGTACTAGTTATGGTTATCTCAAGTAACTATAACCTAAAGTACCCAAGTAAAAAGTGGACTTTATGGCTGTATGAAGTGGTCAATATAATAACATATATAAACATATATAAAGCCTATGTATTTTTTCTTTTTTTTTTTAAGTCCTCATGGCCCGGATAAGCAGAAAAAACTGCCCCAGATCACTTCTTCCCTGTGTAGCTCTAATGATCTTACTGGGAGCCAGGGATGGTACACTCTATACCTTGTAGTCTTACTCAACCATTGGTGCCTGTTCCACCCTGCGATCCTTCGGCTACCACCATAGCATTTGCAAATTGATATAGAGGCTTAATCATTGGGCTCATTTATACAAGCCTGTAACCACACCTCATAGGGGAGCCAGAAAGCATTTTGCCTGCATCTATATGCTCTATCCAAAGTGTTTGTATACTTTATTGAGGCCAACCATTCCAATTTGCTAGGGGGAGTAGCCTTAACCCAGTTCTTACATATCTCCCTACGAGCAAGTAATATTAAGTAAAAAACTTCATATTTTTTTACATAGATTCACTATTATTTGTAAGCCCAAAGAAAACCAGCAATTCACTCACCTGGAGTGCTTGACCCAGAATGTAAAAAATTGTATTACTCACATCCAGCCAGAAGGATTGGATCGCCGGACAAGACATAAACATGTGCGTATCATCACCTTTCTCCTTGTTGCATTTAGGGCATTTGGGAACTACTCCACTCCCCATTTTACATAGCTTGTATGGAGTCCAATACACCCAGTGGAGACAAAAAGGTGGTGCTGCCTTAAATTTGTGGGTCAGAATGAGGAGTATAGAATGTCGTAGGATACTTGCCACAAATCTTGTATCTGTTCTCCTGGTAAGCTCCTCTCCCACAGCTCCGTCGGCAGGTTGAAGTCTCTATCCACCGATTCCATTAATGACCAGTAGTAATTCGCCACCTCTTTTTTATGAGTTGTTCCAGCTACCAATTTTTTTTCCAGCTTATTTAGCAGTCCTGCCCCAAGGCCATCAGTACGACTCCAACATAGCATTTGTAAATACTTAAATCTCGAAAGTTGGCCATCAAACACATTTTGGCACTCTTCCCATAATATTAGATTGGCATCTATTATCAACTGCCTCCAGATAGTATTCCTACATCCTTCAGTGGATGCATCAGACAGTCCTTCGACCATTCTGGGGATCCTGGAGAGTAAAAAACAGGCGCCATCCCACTGAAACATATGTATTGTTTTTGATAGGAAATGTCCAATAACTATAATGGAATTTATATTTCACTAATTAACACCGTTCAATGTTTAATTAAAATGATTGTCATTATTAATAAAGCATTATTAAAAAAGAAATCAATTTCTCTTTGAATCTTTTTTAAAAAATGTTAAGCTACAAAGTGCAGCCACAGAACTGACCAAATAAAGCTGTTCACTGCAGCTGAAGAGCATAGAGCTCCAGTTAGGGCTGCCTTAAAAAAATATTTCAAGCACTCCTGGGGTCATGGATTCAATGAACCAGGAGACTTACTGTTTCTTTTTATTGTATCTTGGGTGATGCTACACTCCCTGCAGTCCCCCATCACAACATTAAAAAATCATTGGTAGTGCCACTGCCACCTCTAGGGCGCAGGTAAGAGGAGGCAATCTTTTGTTGTTGATGTTCAATAATACGAGGGAGGGGGTCCCCACACCCCTGGGCCATATTCCTTTTTATGGGGAGGGAGGCATGCACTCATTAGAACCCCTGGGCTCCCATCCCCTGGGGTTGTTTTTTATTTTTATGGGGAAAAGACGCTTTACTCCCTCCTTGAGCTAATATTTTCTCTGGGGATTTATTCCTCAGGGCCCTTGGTAGGTGGCTTGGTGCCTACCTAGGGTACCCAAAAAACAGGAAGTTGGGGGTTGTGGGGTGGGACCCCATAGACCCTCTGGCCTTGCCAGCTCAACCGGTTCACAAGATGGCTGCCAACGTGTCCTGATTTAAAGAAATGTCAGCCAATTACATCTCAACATGAGATCGGGAGGGGTCTCTATATATACAACTAGAAATCTCTTTAAGTTTCTCAGCCAATACTGAACGGATAACAAAAAGGAACTTCCTTAAACCAACATCTACCTTTCTGACAAATTTGGTGTAATTCCGTTCAGCATTCCGGCTGTAGCCGTGTCTAAAGATCCTATGAGAATTAATCTGTGGAAAACGTGCTTTTAAGCAGCCCCTAGTTCTCGGCCCCCGCTTGACAGAACACCTCAAAACTTTAAAGATAGCAACTGAAGTGAGCGTTTTATTAGTTTTGGAAATTTCGTGAGGATTCGTCAAATGGAACCAAGGTTATTGGCAAAACATAAACGCTTTTCCTATAAAAAATGGTCCTCACTATAACTACCTAATGGTGACTGCCAGTAGGTAATATATTAAACTTTAAATATACAATCCCATTCATTCTTAGTTTAGGTTTATATGGTCCAGATGAATTGCCCAGATCAATCATAAACATTTAAGCCAAGAAACATATTGACCTGTTTTTCTCCCACTTTGTGAGTCGTACAGGATCGTTGCCTCCAAAACAGCCACTCTGTGTTTTTACTCATGTTGGAACCACTAATAAGCATTAATGATGGTAACTCCCAATGGTCTTAATGTTGACAATGGTCATTACTGTTGGTAGCAATTGTAGGCACAGTTGTTGACAGAACTTGTCCATAGTTGTGCGAGCAGTGTTATTATATACAGATGCTGGTAGCAAATGCATTTGCTACACTATGCAGTGCATGTCATTTACATCTGTCAGATCCCAGTGTAAGGCCTGAATGAATTATAGATACAGTTATTGACAGAACTTGCCTGTAGTTGTGCAAGCAGTATTATTTCCTACAAATGCTGGTAGCAAAGGCATTTGCTACACTATGCAGTGTGTGTGTAATTTACATCTGTAAGGGCTGAATTAAATGAAAGACAAATCAATTATAAGGTGGGGCCCCGGTTGTGTGGCGTATCCAGTTGGAGAGAACGGGCTAAAGCTTAGTCCTGTTAGGGTTAATGTGGTTATGGGCAAGCGCCCCCAAGATAAGGATGAGATGCCTTTTCGGCTTGCCGAGAAATTCGATCAACTGGAGGCAGTATTCCCGAATACTTCTCCTGTGGAAAAGCACAGGATCCTTACTATTAGTTTGCAAAAAGACTAAGGGGCCCATTATAATGTCGGGCGGATTGCCCCCGCCAGGTTCGCGGTAGCCACCGCCAGCCTGACGGGGGCAATCCGCTCGACATCCATACTCGTTTTCCCCCCAGCAATATTAGTATGGCGGGGGGGTCTCGACGAACAGAAAGACCGTCCGCCGCTTTTCCGCCCTGGTCACCTTGCGGCCGGGCCGGAAAAGGAATAATATGGTGGCGGTGTCTATTAGACACCGCCAGCCATATTACGATGGGCCTGGGCAGGTGCCTTTCCGTGCCGGCGATGCCACCATGGAAAGGCATGCGGTCTTGACCTTGGGGGCCCCCTCTGGGCCCCCAAAGTGAAGGAGGGGTGGGGGGTGCACACGGGGTGTACCTGTGGTACCCCCCTGTATTTTCATATACAATGCGGTAGGCACCGCGCGGTGCCTGCCGCATTGTGTATGCAAATGCATACATGCATTTATTACATTGTGGCGGGCGGTGTAGAGAGCACCGCCCGCCACAATGTTATAAATGCAGGATGCGGCCGCCACTATGGCGGCCGCATCCTAATACCACCCACGGGACCCCCGCCCTTGTGGCGGGCGGTCCCTAGTCCCTAAGTCCGCCCGTCATCCTAATGACCCCCTAGGTGCCAGACGTAAATGACTGTACCACTTGGAGTGTGATTTTTGTTGCAGTCTATACTAGGTGCTACGGCACCATGTCAATGGCTGTCCTGCCCTCCGTTATTAAATGTGTTCAGGATGAACACGGACCGGAGGCGGCTGTGGAGTTGGGAAAGCGACTCATGGGAGCGTTTGACATGGTTCGCGATCTCGTCCTTGCAAATGTTAAGGGGGATGCGGTAAGTTTCCAAGTGTCGAATGCTCTGCGCGATGTCCCCGATGCCGACAAACTCCGTCAGTTACCGAGAATTATTACGGAGGCTTATATGACCGTTGGCCGTAATAGTTTGGGTGTTAAGCCTTTTGCTAAAAAACAGACACCACAGCAAACTCAACAAGCGTCATCTCATAAAGATGACTGCCCGAAAGTTCAGAAACAAAATTGGAGTAAGAACAAAAAACACGGCAGACAGCAACAGAAGCAGGAGCCCCGCCCTGCTTCACCTACACCTGCCTCTACTGAGCATACATATGAGTTGCGCGACCGCACTACTATTAAGTCACCTGATAGATTTCAGGTTCCTGAACAACGTTCCCCTCGCTCTTTGCAAGAAACTTCGGTCTCACCCACCGGTGGAGGAGGCGGCGGCAGAGGTCGAGGTGCCCAACAGAGCCGTGAGCAACCTCGTAAGGCTGACGGAAAAGGCAAGCAAGACGAGTCACCGAGACAAAGACCCAAGTTTCAAAAGAAGAAAGTTGCTGCGGTAACAGCGATATATGCCACAGATAGTGAGAACGCAGCTTCGGAATCCGACATGGGCGCTGACACTATTGGACAGGGCGGCGGAGATTACCATAGTGCGAGAGGGCCTGCGTCCACTACTGAAGGTGACAGCGACTGACACCTTTGTTGTAGTTGAGACAGCTGACACTAGAGTGGCTCCCCTGACAGACATTATGATATTGTCCTTGCAATTGAAGATGACATAGAACGTACCATAAAAGGTTTTTTGGGGAAAATCTTACTACTACCTATGGTATATTGTTGGCGGAGGTCGACTGGCCCCCACCCTTTTTCTTAGCTGCTCCCCAGGGGGAGGAGTTAATATTCCCTAGTTTCACGCACACAGTGCCAAAAGAGCAGGCACTGCATTTTGCAGAAGATTGGGCTAAGGCGCTTGCGCAAAACCGTACTCACTGTGAATGGGACAAATTTTTCCCTCAGCATGAGATTCCATTGCGGTCAATGCCACAGCCTCAACCCCAATACCCCATGCGGCGAGAAGCAAAAGATTCCGTTGTGGAAATCCTTGAACAATTGGATTATCAAGGTGTAATTGAAAGGTCTTTTTACTGTGACCAAGCCAGATGGCTTGTAGCATTTGGTATTGGATTACCACCACTTAAACTCACATTGTCGTACGAGGGCGGTGCAGAATACACACAGTTCTGCTCTTGTGGATAGTCTCATGCGTAAAAGGTTCAAAACCGCCCTTGATATATCCAATGTTTTTTTTGCCCACAATCTGTCCCCTCTTAGAAGTCAATGGACAGCTTTTACCAGTGGTGGCAAACAACGCCAATTTCACCGTTTGGCTATAGGCTACAAGAACAGTCCAGGCTTCTTTGCCACCCGCGTTGTCTCTCTCTTGGAGGGGATCGACACAGATGCATGCTTGTATGTGGATGATATCTATCTCACAGACAACGAATTATGGCCGCATCTGTGCCAAGTGGACCGCATAATTTGCAATTTTGCAGATTTTGGTTACAAATTTAACTTTGCGAAATCTCACATTGCTGAGTACACAGTGTTGTTTCTGGGCTACAAGCTCAACAATGAAGGATGAGGTTTGGCTCCTCACTTCCTGGAGAAATGCGCACTTTTGCGCACTCCTACAACACTGAAGAAACTACAATTTTTACTGGGCTTTTTGAATTTCAGGCATACCTACATTCCCAAATATGCCCAGCGTATCAAGCCTCTTTATGCTTTGATACAACCTTCTTTTTCCAAATCCTGCTGGCTGCATGAACATTCAGCCATCTTGCAATATTTGCAGGCTGATCTTCTAGAATCTAAATTCTTGTTGACCCTTAATAACCACACGAACCTGGTGTTTAGAATCGTACCAGGGGTGGTGGGTTTCACGTACCTCACTTTTAATGAGGGTGAAACTGTCCCTATCGCTTACAAGTCACACTTGTACACTTCGGCTGAGTTGCAGTTTTCCACTGTGGAAAAAGTTTTGACAGCAGTGCAAATGGCGATTCTTAAGGAACGTGCACTGTCGCAGGGAAAGCACATTTTGGTTGTTACTCCGTATTCTGCCTTGGAGGCAGTGACGAAAGCCAGTGTACCAAATTTAAAAGCTTTGCACCCGCGGTGGATACAATGGGCCACGTCCTTGACATCTCCGGATGCCTGTTCATTTTTGATTCCTTACTGCAGACGCAAGAGTTCTTGCAGTTTGTACATCCTGCTCCTCTGACTATGCATCCACTTGAGGATTTCCGTTGTATCATTTACACTGACGGAAGCGCGCAAGCGGCTTCGGTTTCAAAGCACGCATATTCTTCGGCCTGCGCAATTGTGGTTGCTACTATGGTAGATGGTGAATTCAAGTCCGATGTCGTCCATACACAGACATTAGGGAACTGTACCACCCGATTGGCAGAGCTTCGTGCTCTGATGCTTGCATTGGAGTACCCAGATCCTAGTGTGACTACTCTTATTGTAAGTGAATCTTTCTACTGTGTTCAATCATATATACATAAAATGATCTGGGTTCGAGTAGCTGAGCTTAAAGAAAGGCTGCCACTTGTCTTTGTAATTCATACTCTGGGTCACCAGCGTGTTGGAGTTCACCCTGTTAGCAACTGTCTCACGGAGGAAGCCACAAAGACAGCAGTTGCAACATATGCAGCGGCAGCGGTTACACGTTCCAAAAGTAAGATTGATGATGACATCTTGGCAGCTATTGTCGTAACAGAGAAGGGAGGTAATTACCCTAAAGTTTTCCCTTCTAAGTACTCTTATCATTTAAGTCCTGATAAAGTTCCTTATGTGAGAATTAACGACGTTAGTGACAGGTTAATACCCAACTCGGACCGCAGGCATACTGTGATTACAGCACCCCACGCTGGGATGGCCTCATCACATGCCGGCGTGTCAACTACTGTGTCTCTTCTCCAGCAACGGTATTGGTGGCGGGGTTTGTACAAACAAACGCGTGATTATGTCCTTCAATGTGGCATTTGGCAGCAAATAAACCTTCTACTGCTGCATACCCACCCCAAAGTCAGTTGTACATATCTAATAAACCACTTGCGTGTCTTTATTTAGATCACGGCTGTTCTTTCTCATCTGATACTGCGTATCATTACATCTTAGTAGCAGTGTACCCTTGCACGCCCTTTGTGAGGTTGTGGCCTCAAAGGAGTGCTGATTCCAGAACTGTCGTAAGGGATTTGCGTGTCTTTGTGGGAATTTTTGCATGTGGTACCTTCCATTCGGACCGTGGATACAAGGATGCCATGGCTTCATTAGGGGTCCAGGTCAAATTTTTGTCTCCATACCGGCCTGAGGGTAATAGTGTTGTGGAGTGGATGAACCGTGACTTAAAGCAATCCTTGACAGCTAAGGTTTTAGGTACTGGTACCGACTGGCTTAACCACCTCAATAGAGCTCAGCGTGCACTAAATATTCTTCCTAGAAGGTCTCTGGGTGGGTGGACCCCATACGAAATGCTCTTTGGCATCAAAATGTTTGTCCCGGACCTTGATGGTCTAGACATGGCGGTGGCAGCTGCATCCTTTAACATAGATGAACATTCTAATGTTTTACAGAACCTACAAAAGACCAGAGACAGTCTTGCAAAGGAACACTTGCGCTCCACATCAGATGCTGCATTGCAGGTTACGGTAGTCAGCTGGCTACCCCTAGTTGGAGAACTGGTCCGAGAGAAGGTCGAGAACAAAAAGGAATTCGGTCCCTCCTATTGAGCTCCAGTTCCTGTGATTGGCGTGCAGGGTACAAGAACAGTAATTTTATCTCCTCTTCCTGGGCAAATGGGGAACAGGTACATCTCCATTGACAATGTCAAACTACACAGGGTGGCCGATTCTTTATAGTATGACTCCTGCCGTTTCGTGTCCAGCAATGGTGCGATACTCTGTTTTGGTCCCGTATCCTGCCATCGGGCCTGATATTGCCATTGAAATGAATACAGTTGTGAATCCGTCATTGAATTCAACTGCTGGTGATCCTCTTAATGATACTGAATATACTTACCCCACTGACTTGTCCATGCCTGATTTGGAGACCCGTGTGACTAATCAATCATTTGACAGTGGCTCTACAACATCTAAGGTCCCTTCAAAAGTTTCAATTTTTGCTACCTGGTTAAAAA
Source organism: Lissotriton helveticus (assembly GCF_964261635.1). Lineage (NCBI taxonomy): Eukaryota > Metazoa > Chordata > Amphibia > Caudata > Salamandridae > Lissotriton > Lissotriton helveticus. Next base: position 686,723,718 of record NC_136057.1, on the reverse strand, counting down.
ACTAATTTTTGATACCCCCTTGGACTTACATTTGGCTGGTGCTTTTTTCAATCTTTTTATTCATGTCCATTGGATTTGTGGTGTATTTTTTTCATTTTATTAATGGATACTACGTTCAAGAAAGAACTTCTATTAGACTAATTGATGGAACTTTGGCCCCCCACTCCTCTTCGCACATTATGAAGAGGGACCAGACATTTGTGAATATAACTGCTTGGCTGTGATTGTATGGGATGCTGTAAAGTTCCAGATTCCTGGGCCCACAGAGGTTATTATTGTTTCCAATGTACTCCGTGTTTCTATGGGGGATGTGGTTAAACAGAATATTCGCTCTGATGATTGGGACGTCCAGGTCATAGAGGCTTAATTTTCTGATTTGAAATATTATGCTGCCTTCGATGCTGAAGATTTATATTTAGAGTCTGTGCACTATGGTGATTTGTACTGTTACCAGCATTTTGGCAATCTCTTTCTGCATAAGACAAATTCATTTAGAAATGTGGTTAACTACACACAGTGGGAACATTGTCCCGCACCAGTGGAAGGCAGCTCCAAAACTCTTTTAAATGTATTTTCTTATTTTACTGATTTTGATCAATCAAACCCTTATGCATTTTATTTTAAGATGACTGAGAAGTCCTCTTCCAAGGTTAGACTTACCCACACAAAATTACTGTATTCAAAGTCCTTTATTGACCAGTTGGCTGTTGAGGGCTATGAGCTGTGGAAAGATACCGTTGATCTTAAATCTGTTTGCGGTTCTAAAAGTTGACAAGTGCAAGGCACAGAGGCTTCGCATCGTGGATGTCTCATCCCGAACCATATGTTGTTTCTGAATGCCACTATTTCACAAACCACTTGCTTTGGATTGGCTACTTCTAAAAAATTAAATGCTCCTTCATTTCCTGATTCGGGTGAATACCCCCATTGGAATAATTACACCCTTAGTGATTTACAAGCCCTGTTGAGAAATTCCCCTTTTAGTGTTTCCAGCATTAATCCCGAAGACTGATTGCTATGGCAAAAAATTGCAGATTCCTGCCAGCACCGTTTTCTGGGTCTGACCCCGGGCTATACAGAGGTTAGAGTAGATCCCCGTTTTCAGAGTCAGCATTCAGTCACTACCTATTCTGTAGGCAAATTGTGTCAGAATTGGCTCAGACACTCGATCTTAGTGTCCGTTAAGTTACATGTGTCCAAACTGACTGACGCAGTTGATTTGAATGATTTTGTAAAAGGTCCTGCCGCAGGCAGATCGAAAAGATGGATATATGCTGCTTACAACGAAGTTTGGAAACTGTCCCAGATTGAAGCTGCTTCTAGGCTTAGAGCTATTGATCAGGCCAATTTAGAAAAAGTGCCTGCTGTAGTAGATAATAGCATGAACACCCTTTTTTCCCGTATTCACACATTAGATAATATTGTTTCATCTGTTGTTGATATAGTACAAGAAGATGTTGCAGTTCTGTACCATGGACAAAATCAATTGCGCTCTATAATGCAGTTTGCTTGCACTCTTCAAACATTAAAATCTGGGACGGTGCCTTGGGATTACATGAAAATGACATCGTTATTTTTGCCTTCTAATTTGACTGTTAAACAACAATTTATGTCAATGAAATGTGCCACGTTTTCGCTGTTGCATATTGAAAAATTGGAACCGTTACCGTTTAAAGTGACAGAGTCGAATTCTGCACTTTGGCTCATCCATGGGGTAATAACTATACCGTTCCTCCTGTTTAAATGTGAGTCATGCATGAAACACTATGCCGTAGGCAGATATGAACCTTTGGGTAGTGCCTTTTTACATGAAGTGTGGAATCTCCCATTTACATATAGGTGCTTGAGAGAGGGAAAAGAGGTTTATCTAAAGGGTGAAGACTGCACTTCCACACCAGATCACTCTTTAGTCTGTAGAAACCTGAAATTGCACGGTTCTTGTAATGTTACAGCACCGAATCTTGCGTGTGTTTTGAAAGCACCCCTGCCCCAGCTATTACACCAACTTTCACTTTGCTTGCAAATGGTAGTTATTTGTTATTAAATAATGAAGATTGCTGTGGTATGCTTGCTGATATTCTGTATATTGTGAAGTTTGCTGTAAGAATGTCCTGTTTCGTCCTCCACATGGGAGGCTCAATATTTCCATCTGGCCTTATATTCTGACCTTGAAAGCAGAGTTCAACAAAATGAGTCGAATAAGAGCTCTTTTGTCCCAGAAGGAAGTCCCCCTTACATCTGCGCATGAGACATTCGTCCTTCACGTTGCAAATACTCGTACTGAGGTGAATGCCATATTAAACACAGACCTGCCCCTGCATTTCGGTGCTTTGATTCACACAATCTTTAATGCCTCGTCAACCTTGGGCCTGGCAAACTTTTTTAAAGTAGTAAGTTCTGGCCTTGTGACCTCATTCCAAACTATATTTGGTGTGATCCCAGCATTGTTTCATTAGATTTTTTCAAGTATCTTCGGCGGTTTCCCATTAATTCTCGCTTTTGGAGCGGGTGTGCTGCTGTTGATTTGTTTACTTCAGAATGGATGCAGTCTGTGCCCCACAACAATCTGCCCCGGCTGCTCCAGCTTCGTAACCGGATGCTAGAATACTATGGATTGCTGCCTCTGGCGACCCTGAGTGTGGCCCATGGTTTAACTTTCTGGTCTCATACTTTACTTGCGTGCAGCCTGTTTTCCATTGCCTAGATTGTGGATTTGAATGGGCCCTGGATTTGTGTCTCTGCAACACGATGTCTCCTGACCTGGATTTTAATCTACTAATGAGTCCCTTAGTTGCTCATTAAATAGATTGTTCTAGTTTCGGGATTATGGCCTGCGCATCGGCTCATGGGGTTCTAGGCAATTGGAACATATGGACTGCAGCCAATGACTTTCTGGCACGCAGTTATCTTGAAGAAAGCCCGAGTTGTCCTTAGATGGTGCTAGAGGCTCCGGTTGTTGAAGAACATGTATGTCCATTTCTGTTACTTAATTGGATGGCTGAAATGCTCATGGATGATGACGACTTCCTATTGGAGGCGGTTGCAACGTACGGGGCATATACGCTGTTGGATTGAAGCGTGACTTTTTCTGCTTCATAGACACATATTGAACTGGTGAAAATTCTTTTTATATAATGCCTTAATGTTTTTCTTAATTATTGAAGTCTTTTTCACACCATGGCCACCCGTGATTGTTTTCACTGACTTGGTTCCTTGTTAATTCTGATGTTTACTCCCAATTATCAAGTTTGGCAAAATTCCTGAACTTGGTTCTGTCTCATTCGAACTTAAACTCTGCATTCTATGAGTCTTGCCCCCTTTCTTGTATGTTACCCGATCAAGGGAGGGTGTAGTATGGCCTAAGGCCTGCTTTACGCGTATGTTATGTTAGCATGGCTTATTAGAAGTTTAAATGCCATTTTACCTTTTGCTGCTTTTGCACACGACAATGCATAGCTGTTTTTGTAAGTTAGCCTTCACGAAGGTCTATATATGAGAAAAGGTTTTGTTTTCGACATCTCTAGACTTCCATCGTGCCCCTAGTCTGCACAGTGAGTGCTGAAGCCGTCAAGGTTATCAAAACATGTTAGTTGTTTTTCGACATGTTCGAGTAACGCTTTCTAGACACAACAATTTGGCAGCTGTAAGCCAACTAAGATCCTGGCGCCTTTATCATTGCACACTTGCCATGATTTCACACACTTGGAAGATTTTCAATTTCCATGGATGCAGAGAGCTTTGGCTGATCCAAAAGTGATTCACTCTTACTGAGCAGAAAGGTAATGGGGTCCCCCAAACAAGCCTAGGAGACCTTCTTTAGTTTATAATACATTGTTCCTATATAGGGAGGGTGTTAAACTAGGCGCTATAGGACCTGTTTTCACCATCATTGTAATATGATTTCACCTTTTGTATTTTATGGAATTGTAACAATGCTGACCATATTATTTTTAATCATATGTCTGCTTATGTTGGCTAAGATACTGCATTTGAGATCACATCATTAAAATACATATTTTAACCTTAATGTGTCTCTTCTTTATTCCTGTTGTGGACTGGTATGAGAGTATAACGAAAGAGTGTTCTCACTTCCCACCATTCCTGAGTTTGTACTATGTCGCATGTTATAGGTAGTTTAATCATTGGTTACTTTGCTATGGGACGAAGAGCTAATGTGACACTGATGCTAGCTGGTTGGGTTTTTTCTAGGTACTGAGGTGCGTTTCTGGTACATCACAATTCACTGATGTCCTAGGTCTTTGTGCACAGTTCTGCGAATGAGCAGGATCCATGCAACAAGGTTACCCATTAACTATTGTGTGTGTTGGGAAGGGGGAGCTGTGTGTGTATGTGTGTGTGTGTGTTTCATCACCAAACATAGGTCACATGGTTTAAATAACTAAAACAAATGGTATGTAATTTTTCATAAACGCTTTACAAGTATTACATTGAGACAACTGTTTGTAATACATATATTTTCTTTATTTTTACAATAAATTTGATGCCATATTGGCCCTGCCAAATACAAACATAAGAATTATCTCTTAAGCAAAGAAAGTCTAGCTCAGCAAATGCAATGTTTCAAGTCTTGTTTTCAAGTCTTCAGATTATTACATTCACTTGTACATATTTACAATACATGTATTGTATAAATATACTACATATACTCTTGTAATCACAATACATATTAACAGATATTATAGGCACACAGCATGTAAAAATGCAGAATCTGTACTACTATGTGCGTCTGTAGTCAGGCAACACAGTGTTAAATCATAGTTTTGCACTCAAGACAAAAAACTTTTACATAAAATTTACAACTGTAGCCAGCGATTTTTGATGAACTTTTTCCGCTGTAAGTGCTGTTGTTGGTTTCTTTATACTGTTTGTCTATACATGGATTACATAAGAAAATATTTAGCAAATGCCTTTGTGTGCAGCAAAAAGTTGAGAAAATGCTACCAAAATAATTGAAAGCCTATTAACATAATATACAGACTTGTGTTGCAGCACAATTTTAATCTTAGATGCAAGATTAAGCACATTACATGGAATATGAGGCCCATTATAAGCAAACTTTGTGACATATTTATGTCATAGATAGAAGGTAGTTCTTTTTGACTGCATTAGTGTACTCTTTATGTTAGGTGCTGCTCTTGGTATGCCAGTATATGGCCTTTTAGCACGAAGCAAATAGTGCCTATGATGGATGCTGAGCAAACAGATTTGTTACCGAGGAAACATGGATGATATTCAATTTCCTAGACTGCTCCCAGAAGGCTGCTCCACAGTTTGGTCCCTATCATGGGGAAGGTGAATCAATAAGAAGGCAGTAATGGGTGAATTATGCCAGAGCAATTGAGGTCCCACACAAAGTGTGAAGAGCCAGGAGCTGGCAGCTCCTACTGAAAGGTTTGTGGTGGAACTGCCCATGCCAGAAAGATGAGCTGACATAGGAACAGCTGAAGGAACAGTGATGCAATTTCTTTTAGAATTCTATGTAGCCTTCTTAGAAGGAAAGAAGGATTGTCAGGCCAGGATACAGGCTAATTTCATCTTTTTCCCAAGCAGGTATCAAAACAATCGCAGTAAAATGTCTTTGAGATCTGAGAAAATAAAGAATTCTGACAGGCTAGAGTAAATGTGAAAATCTCTAATTAGAGTTGGTGCCTCTTGCTATAGATATTTAAAAGAGGAAGCCATCCTCAAATGATTGGCTCACTAATTAGTGAGCAAAAGGGATCTTGTCTGGATTTTTTTTAGTACAGTTCAGGCACAACTGAGCATCAGTGAAAATAAACATGCCAGAGATTCCAGATCTCCCTCTAACTAGGGTATGCACATTTGTAAAAAAGTAAGCCATAACTACAGGCAATGATGCCAAACGCTGAAGATAGCAAATGTCAAGAGTAAGTAGTAGCAAAGAGTCCAATGTTTCTTGCACAGAAAACCCTAGATTAGTAATAAGAGTAAAGAATAAGGCAGCAAGGAATGTACCAATCAAGATATATAAACTAAAAACTCCATTCGGTCAAACTTCTTTGGATTCAAAAAAGCCACAGTCACATTTAATATAAGAAAGTAGCTACACCATCCAAGTTTTCAGTTCATTTTTCCATAAAGAGGTACTTGTTTAAAAGAATTATACTTTTTCTTCTGATCATAATCATCTGCTAGCCCTGGATGTATCAATGTTCATGTCCAGCACTACCTACGTTAAAGTTATTGTCGATGTCTACATACTCATATGGTTACAAAACAGAAAAGCATCAGGGTGTTTAAGGGAAAACATCAGACTATGGAAGGCATTGCTTCAATTATGAGGGTATACAGTATGGATATTCATAACTACAATAAAAATGAATAGCAATCTTATGAAAGTAGTCAGTGCAGAATAATCTTTTTAAAAAAGCCATTCTTTGAGTATTTTGGATTTAGCATTTAACATTTGAAATGTTTTAAAAGGCAACATACATTGAATGTGATGACCTTGAATGCTACTTTTTCCACAGGAATTACAGCACTTAAAATATCCATGATAAGATATTTAATTTTATCACACTAAATAGTTTCTTGGTCGCTTACCGGTGCACTGCCTTCTAACAGGGGCAACTGCTACACCTTGCAGTACAGCCAGGGAGAACATACATATGTTCTTTCTTTTCTTTCTTGCCTGCAATTGTACCTTTGCTCTAAAGTTATTATCATCAGTAATGTTTACTAAAGGTGGAGAGACTTTACTTGGCAGCAATGATTTAGAGATCTCTAATTTGAATATGTCCAATATTCTAATTATATAGCCTTTTCTCTCTAATAAAGAAAAACGAATTCAAGCTGGTATTGTCAGGGGTCAATGTGCCTGCCAATATCTAAGACAAATAGGAAAATACACTACTAGTCTACAGGCCAAACTCAAGACAGTGGTTTAGAGTTTGAGTGTGGTGCACTGTGGTTTCTATGAGTTAATTTTATGTCTGTCATTTATAAGTAGCTCTTCGGTAAAAAGATACATTATTTCAAACGCTCTAAAATATAGAAGACCTATACATAAGCACGTGAATAAATACATTGCTCCAAAGTAACAAAATCTGCATGTTAATGATGTTTCTTTCAGATGTTACACAACATTATAAACATTGTGTATCTTCCTGAAGAGCATAGATAGTATAAAGTCACTGGAGAACTGATTCCATCACTTGAGGGTGCATGTGCATGAAACATTGCCTGTAACAATTCGCTCATTGAGATTTAGTACAGATCATTGGCCTGGCCTTTTTCGAGAATCACCGATGAAAGTGAAAAGCTTTGCATAGTTTTTAGCTCAGAAAACATTAACACATTCAGTCAGCCCAGGGGATCTCATCTCAGATACAAAATGTTAAATAACCTCTTTATCTAACATCATTCTCAATTTTGCACTACACAATTCATGTAGGCATATTTTTAAAAGATTTCACTTCCATTACATACAAGCTGCTAAATGTTTGTGATATCATTATCTTGGCTTTAGTGGTAAAAGGTAGAAACAACTGCGTGAAAATGCTGTCCCATGCCATGTTTAAAGAACTTCTTTCTCTTGCTGAAAAGATGAATATTGTTCCTGAACCACCCACCACGGACCTCACAGTCGGGAATACTGTCATCACGGTAAAGCCATGTGTGCACACACAATATGTGATGCAAGTAGGCCCATGATAGAGCCTCACTGATGTACTCCTGTACCACACATTTTCATGTTGGACCGGACTGCATACGCGTCACCAACAATAATGATGACATCAGTACCCAAGACATTTGCACTCTTCAGGACTGCACCTGGGGCAAACTGTTCATCTGTTCTCTTGTTTGTTTATTCATGTACAACATTTTCATAGCGTTGTGATTCTGGAAAATAACTCACTTGTTTTAAGGGAAATTAAAAAAAACTAGTATTTATGTCTTGACCGTGCTCAAAACACAATTGGAATGTGATTATTATTGTGCTGATGTGTTTAGTAAAAATGTAATAGGTTGTGTTTATTATTGGGAATATTAAATATGAGAATATATTTAGACGTATGACTTCTAAAAGAGCAACGATTAGCCATACAACTGTGCCACATGTACATACATTATTACATTGCTTACTATGCATCCATTCACCTGCAGCCAAAAGCCACTATCGCCCTGCAAGGCCTCGATGTCTGTCCTTTGCATCCCCAGTTGAGATCCCCAGTACTTTTGCTGGTGTATGCATGCATGCATGCGTCTATATACATGGTTACCTGTGATGTGGTATGGTAGCTCATCTGACTCATCATGCTGTATGGCATTATCTCATCCAGTTGCAATGCCGCTTCCTTTCTTCCCTTACCCTTCATTTCGTCACCCACTCTTTCTTCTTCCTTCTCCATTCAAACAAAGAGCATTGTTATGTTTTTGCTCAACTTTAGCGGTCATGGAGAATGAGACTGTGGTCATCTCACTGCCCTAGAAGTAAATGACCCAGATCTAGGGATATAAAATATGCCACCATTATTTTGACCTTGTTAAATTGTGTAAATGGGGCATTGGGCAGCCACCTTCCTCTTCTATAAATCCTAACTTGTTACTTTTAAAGAATCCAACTTTTTTGCCGAGTTATTTTAATTTTTTTGCTGTGGGTATCTAGTATTTAACCTATGAATAAACAGATTCCTCCTAGTCTGGCTCCAGATAATGTGCTCTGCATAGACAAAGACTTTAAGAAGTATTTTCTTCACTGGTATTTAAAACATTAAAGTATCTAAAACCTCATGGTGCCTACAGTAGACTGCAAAAGACTACTTTTAAAAATGCAAATTGGTTAAAAGAATTCTTATTTGCAAAATTATGTTGGAAGGTGGTTACAGAATTTACATTAACATTCCACAGGTAATCCATCTTAGAAATTTGATGGCAATGTTAGATATTTATTTCATATACTATTTATCATTTTAAGTTATAATAGATAACCTGTCTAAGGCTTAGCAGAGGCGTTTTGCAAAAGAACAATTATATTCCTGGCTGGCTTCCTGTTGTTCGACCTAGTCTTCATTTCTGACACCTCATTACAGTTCAGGCTGAGGAGGCCAGTTGCTGGACTGCACATGGCTCAGAAAGGGAGTTACATTGATTTCCAATCTTCCAGGTTACATCTCTTTATAAATAGTTTTTTCAGCAGAAGTGGGGTCCGTCAGGACACGAAAGCTTGGGGAGCAGCACAGATATAGGATTGGTAATGGAGCATCTCTTTGACTCGTGATTGGAGTATTTAGTCCAGCTTTGGGAGTTATTGGGACAGAGGAACACATATGCAGAACGGAATAAAGTTGGTAGTATTTTCTTTTTCTGTGGTTAATGGGACTCTGGGGTACATTTTCCCACAAAACATACAGCAGCTACTAAGTTAATTTGTTGAGATTCAAGGACAGAGAAAGTTAGGACGAAAGATATAGAGCTTTCCCACAAATTGGGGTTTGGAACAATTCTGCACTGGAGGACAAAAACAAACTAAAAAGCCTTGTCAAAAAAGATGATAGATGGCTTCATCAAAATTATTTATCTCACTTGGAGATTCTTACTTTTGAGTTCAGTTTAACGCGACAGCAGGATTGCTTAGTAAAATAAAATTAAAGAAAAAACACATTCTCTCTTGTGGACCCCTCATTTTCTACTGTACCAGTCTTGTACCACTTATAATATGTTACTAACAATCTTTTGCTAAGCCTAAGGGAAATACTTTTGCGCTGGGCGAATCGTTAACCTATTAACTGGTGAGCTCCATCATAGGTCATTCCACAAAGTGTCTCAGGCCATCAGTTTACAACATCAAAGAGTTTGACATTCCTTTTTAACTTTCTTACTGTTTCCTATGGAAGGGTTCTTGCTTTTGCAATCGCTCATAATTCCTATAGCTGAGTTAGTGACATTTTCCACCTTAATTTCTTTCTTTTTTACTGATTTGGCGAGGAAATGTTTAATTCTTTATTTCGTAATTGTATTGTTGATTTGATGTTGTTGCAGAAATATCACATGCATTTCTCTGAACAAAGCTTCGCTGTCTGACCCAATATACCAAAGGTGAACCATTGTTCCTCACAGAAAAGTTTACACTTAAGGAGTCCAATTATTTGGGCTTTGTACAAATCAGTCATAGGCCAAACCATACCTGTGTCTTTTGTCTCCCCAGATCAATGATACAATTTCATACTGTCTTACTCCCATATTGTATAACACAATACTGTCCCTATTTTCCATTTTGCCACGTGGTTCCTTTCAGCATTATCCTTTATCCTGTCACAAATTTCTTCTCGTGTCACTAGTTTCTCTTGCTACATCTGATGGTTACATTTGTTTTTTATCAGCCGACTGGCTTCCACTTCCTACCCTTTCACAATCACATTAATACAAAGCATACTAAACTATACAAAAAATTTTGGAGCCATGGATTAAAAACCAAATCCGTAGTTCAAAATGTAGTGTGATAGTACAAAGCCTAACTTCCTTGTTTGTTACTTCAGCTGCATTTTAATGCACAAATGAAGTCTTAATCTAGATAACTAAAATATAGTTTAGGTCTTCCGCAGCAATGCCAGCTTTATTTTGAATAAAACTACTTAACACTGATTAAAGCTGATGCAGGGTTCAATGGTCTTCTGGTACCCAGACGTACTGATAACCTGGATATTGGTACTACTGGGATGAGGGAAAACTAGGCCTTTTCATGTTGAATTCTGGAAATGGCCAATATGGGTGGGATTCAAAGTTTCTACATCGAATCCTGCATGCTTTGACAAATTATCATGCCTGTTTTTAGCCGACCGAACATCTGATATAAAACAGATGAGAGTCACAGTTTTCCACAGAGAACTTGTAACTTTAGATGGCTGGAAACTCCCTATACTGACCAAATCAGGAATTACTGGCCTCTTACAATATGCCACTTACGGAAGTACTTTTTCATAAGGTTGTGGAAGGACCCCCCCAATCATTCCTTTAATGACAAATTTGTACCCAACGTCTTGCTAGTTAATGTGCTAAAGCTTTATGGGCATAATATACAGGTAAGCAGTAGATTTGAACATAAAGGACTTCCCCACAATGGGTCCAATGAACCACTTACCAAAGAAGAATGGGAAGAGTAGGTGAACCAGGATTTCTCCATCAGCAAGGGCCGGGACGAGCTTTCAATACATGAGTGACATGTTGACTTTGAGTTTGAGCTTTATCACCACTGATAGTATATGTATCATGTATAAACACTATATTGGTTCTGTGTGAACAATATATTGGTTCAGCATAAATTCAAGATTGTGGCACTCCTGGCTTTGTTCTCTTCCTGGAATCCACATTTTAGCATGAGAGCAGACATGAAAGCTTTACTATTTTCTTGTTTTGTGAATGCCCCCAAACAGCAGGTAATTGACAGGTAACTAGTACTGATTTCTCCATATTGACAAAGATTCTGATCTACAAAAGCCCTCACTAAATCGTCAAAATCAACCGTGAACTGGCTTGTTGGCAATAGTTTTCAGGTCAGGAGATTTGTATTCCCCTAGATTCAGAAAAGATCAAGGACAGCATAAAATAATTGGTAGAACTACTTATGTGACTAGAAACGAAGGTGTGATCTAATATAAAAAGCAGTCAACTCTGCATATGGATTCAGTGTAAGAATATGGATGCCTTCAGAGTCCTGCAATTCAACAGTTAGTGAAATACATAGAAAGAATCTGAATCTGTATTGAATTACAGAGATTTTATTTTCCCTTTTGTACAGAAGGATTTTAAGGAAGTGTTTGTTTGTGTCAGCTCTGTCACGCTTGTTGGTGGGGCTCTAAACTCTTAATTGAAAGAGCATAAGTGGTGACCTGGAGGTTCAGGAATTTAGTTCTTTCCTCATGAAACCCCTCAAAGCATGACTTCAATAACAAGTAAGTCACAGCAGTGATATGAAGTTGCAAAGGCAATTGAATATGCAGTGGGGCCCAGTAAGTTTGAGGTAAAAACAGGAGAATCCTACTGGGATGAGATATAGCTGTCAAAGAACTGTTCAAACAGCAAGGATTACAGAGTCTAAGTAGGAGATTGGGAAATTGATTGAGAACTTATAGCCATCCCCTCTAAGGTTTGGCCTATTCCAATGCTTCTTCCCTACAAACCTCTCATGGTAGATAATGTGACTTTGGCAGGAATGGATGTTTTTGGGAGGTGTATAGTAGATAAGTATGCATGTTTTTCTAGGTACCTCTAGCGAGTCCTCAAAATTGCTGCAAAGCACAGTGATGTTTTTGTGATTTTTCCCCAATCCCCTTGCTCACAGGCATAAAGGCGCTCTTTTTCCTTGCTCATCTGTACAGGTGACATATGTTGTGAAACTCAAAACTGAGGGAAGCAGATTATCAGAAACACCTTGTAAACCATAGCAAGGAAATCCTGTGCACAATCAAAAATCAGTCACTTCCAGTGGGCGGATTAACTGCCCACAGCATCTGTCATTTTGTTGACACAGTAGTGGGAAAATACCCTAGCCATGAAACAGAAATTGTTTATGATTGTTGGTTTTACAGGAGATATAATCACTCTTGTATGCTACAAAACATTGGAAATGTATACAGATTGCTTTGTTTCTTACTTTCCACTCCACATCACCCAAAAATATATAGGGAGAGTAGGAAGAACGGTAATATTGTGACATGTTTGAGATTTAAGATGTCCCTCTCCAGAGGAAGACTGAGCAATGCCACATGTGTTTAGTAACATCTTCATATTGGCACTGTAAGGTGATCAATATAGGAGGTAAGTTAAAAATAAGGGTTAGCAAGCAGGCAGACATATCCACTAACAATTTCCCAGGCACCAGGGGTGTCCATAGCTAAACTTGACATATTCCTAAATAGACTAGCGCAAGATGAGTGAAGACCTAGAATGCTAGATGAGAACTTGATCTAGAGAGACAACCTAACACCACTTGAATGGACATGCCGGAATTGATAGGACAAAGCACTGCAGCATCACTGCACATTAAATTATTGAAGCAGGTGCCAGACTTGGATTTTACTAGACACATGGACAAGGTTTTATGGTAAGGAAACCTACATTCTGAATAGGACTGTGACTAGGGACTAAGGTATAGCAACCTAACAACCCCAGCCAATGTTCAAGTCTTGTTCATACAGATATTATCATGAATGAAACACTAAGCCTATTAAGTATCTGGCTTAAGAAGGTGCCCCATCCTTTTAGGAATTGCATATGCATGGATGTTGAATCAGACCCTCTACCATTTGGACACATTGTTCTGAACATTAAGATACACTTTGTTGCAGCAGGGGTATCTCATGGTACTAGAATGGGTTACACGTAAAAATAAACCTTAATGTGGGCACTGTTGAAGAAAACCTGTTGGAAACAGGACAGAGGACACAAGTCCAACAATGCTGATGGAAATAGGAAAACAAGTTGCAATGAAAGCCTTCACTGTGAAACAGGAAGTCTGGTTTGATAAAATCTTGGGAGGTGGTGCACTATACAAAATTATGATTTTTCTAGAAATTATTTTGAGGATTATTCACCTGCTATTTTTAAAAGCACAGGCTCTTTATGGGCGAATGCATATTTCACTGCATAATAATAAAAAATAAACCTGTCTTGAGAAACACATGGGGGAGTGAAGGATATTCATTCTTCCCTACTAAAAATTAATTTCAGTACAAATGGGGGAGAGAGGGCCAATCTATTGTTTAAAGGCAATTTATCTTTTACCTTTGGATTAAAACTGCAGACATGGGCTGCTGCAACTACACTTTCAAAAATTAAGGTATGCTATGTTTACCACAGCTAATGTTCATTAATATGAACAGAAAAACTAACCACCACATTTTACTGCTATAGGTCAGATTCAGGCATATCTGGAATATCTGCCATATCATCCATTATATATCCTATACCATATCGCCCATTGGGGGCAGTGTCAACTTTTAGAGTTGGTGATCCACTTTGCTTCCGGTAAATGCTGTTGCCAATATTTGGGGACGGCATCTCACTGGAAATCTTTGCATGAATCAAACTGGCATCATCGTCTTCCAGATTAGATGTTTCTTTAATTATATGTCCTCGCTTATAAGAAACCGCAGCCAGTCCACCAGAGCTATCATCAATAAGATTGCATATGCGAACAAGGAAGACTATAGGGACAGGCAGCACTGCAACCCCTATCAGCGACATACAAAGAACTATTCCCCATGTTGGATAGATCTTGAATTCTTCTGTGGCCTGAAAGGTTCAAGAAAAACAGAATTACTAAGACAGCAGTCTTCATCAGAATAAAACACAACCAGTGAAGAACTGGAAAGCAAAAACAGAACATCCCTCAATGGACATGTTTCATGGATGGCAGCGGCAGTTCTTCCCAACCCAAAAAGGCCAGTGCTCTTTTTAGCTTCATTACAGCGCATTTAGTATGATTGCAATAAATAAGTGCACACAGGTAAAGATCAGTAAAACTAAATGCAGGAATAGGCGGTGTGCGTAAATAATTTATTCTAATTGAGGGGGGATTCCGTTTTTTACATGTTGCAATAACAGTTATATTCCGACTATTGATCACAAACTAAACAAAAAGCATCACAACAATAGTTATTATTATAATTCCTGTTCTCAGTCCACTAAGGCTATCTTCTATTATTCCTTACATATCCCATCACACATTGAAGCTGCATGGTGTGTTCAAAGTAGTCCAAAGGATCACAGGCTGTTTTGTGCATTATTTATTAGTGTGGATTTCTAGCAATGTTCCATCTCCTCAATACCTGAGAGTTGAGCTCTGAACTCTGCCAATGTTTTACACAACTCTATGGCCTCGATTATCAGTGACCAGATTTTTCAGGCTCCTGCACAAACCCATGTTTGAGCAGGGTCTGCGTTATGAGGGGTGTAGACTTTATCACACCCGATAATTGCCAGAAGCGTAACGTCTACCATCCCTGTTAAATTGCAGCAGGTAACACTACTGGGATTTAAGGGGGGGGGGAGTGTGGTAATTAGCCGAACAGGTAAAATTTGGTACAATAATCAAAACAGGTACAATTTGGCACAATAATCAAAACATCTTGAAGTTATGCCCCATTTACAGGACAACACATGCAATAGGTGTTATTTATAAAACCGCTCGTAATTGAGGACTATGGGCAGATAACATTAGCAGGGGTGTATCCTCAAGGATTTATCGATGAGTTAACGGCCCTTTATCGCAGCCAAAGTGGTGATAAATTTATCGCCCCATTCACAAGCTGGTGCTAACAGCCGATATCACCAGTTTACCTGCGATAGTAACCGCCAAAAACATCGCCAAAGATGACCCCGGTAACTATCGCTAATGAGATGCAGAGTAGGCGTTCCCGTGCAAAAAGCCGCGACAACACTACTCCGCAACATTCTCAATGACCAGCCAGGTTGGCTATAAGATCCCCAAACAGGCGATAAGGCGCGTTAGCAGCAGGAAATTAACACCTGATCTGACCTGGTTTAAAGTCGGACGACAACCTGCACCAGAAAAGGGAGCCCAGGCCAGATCCACACCTGAAGAACAACATTTGCCAGGGAGCTATCCCCAGAGGGCCACAACACCCACAGCCACCACACCCAGGCTCTGCAGCCCCCCCGGATCCCTCTTAGGACTACCACAGAGGCAGCGCAAACCAAGACAGTGGACCTTCAGAAAACGTGCCAGCCTCACAGACCCAACACAAGAGGATGATTTTGCCCACTACAGGCTCAAAAGGACAACCATCCTCCACATTCTGAGTATCATTGCCCACAGGCTGACGGTACCCACACAGTGGACAACCAACATCCCTCCACAGACAAAGCTGCTGGCCGTGCTGCATCTGTTGGCCTCTGGTACCTTCCAACCAACAACTGCCAGAGACGGAGGAGTCTCACAGCCAGCTCTATTAAAGTTCATCACACCTGTCTTGGATGCCATCAACAGCTTGGTACCTCAGCACCTTCACTTCCCCCACACTGCATAGAAACAGCTGGAGACCAAGCAAGGCTTCTACGCCATAGCTGTCTTCCCACATGTATTGAGGACAATTGACTGCACACATGTCCTACTTGTGCACCCTGCCGAGACTGTATACAATTACCACAATAGAAAGCACACACATTCCATCAATGTGCAGGCAATAGTGGCCCACCGGGGACTCTTTTCCAATGTCGTCGCCAACTACCCAGGCAATGTGCATGATACCTACATCTTACGACAGTCCAACATCAACCGGTGCTTCCCGGATGGCACCCACGGAAATGCTCTGCTCGTTGGAATGTACCAAAATAACACACCGCACACCCCACCTCCACAATCCTGCAACTCACAAATATGGGAATGCACACGTTACAAACTCACACACAACATGCCAAACAACATGCCCACTCACCAGACACAACAGCACAAGTTACTGTGGTAACACAGGCTAGCCATGTACATGAGCCAACAACAGGATGGCATCCCAGCCACACAATAGCAGAATGTGGGGAGAGGTGGGAACCAGGCATGTGCGAAGGAGGCAAGTGACCCATGAATGAGAATGTACACAATGCCAAGTGTGGCGTGGATGTGCAGGACAGACTGCAGTATGCAGACCACAGACATATCCATGTTGGCATACACTGCTGGTGTTTGGAGTGTAGTGGACAGTGGACGCAACCATGTCACCCCAGCCAGTGGGGAAGATCGCGGAAATGTAGCTTCTTATGTCCCCTACCTGTAAGCGTGAGCGGAGTGGGCTGGCCCGGCGTATGCCAGGCTAGCGTAGGGGTGTGAATAAAAAGCACGTAGCTCTGGGCGTGGTTCTCTTCCGGAATGGCCAATATGTCTGCCAGGGTGGCCCCTCTCACCCCGCAACAAGGCCGTCACCGTGAGCGATGCTGCCTGCGATCCTGTGTGCCTGCTGCATCCCGGGCCGCCTATCCCTGAACCCGTATTTGGCGCCCCTGTGCACCCAGGCCTCACTGCTCACCTGCCGACACCGGCGTGTCTATAAGAGGGCCCACCAAGTGCCAGTGCAAGCTCCAAGCTTGAGGCCCGCAACCTTGGCAGCCTCTTCCGACCTTCACGGCCTCCACAACACAGGCCCGCAGTACTCCTTTCTCGTTGACGTTCTCCACCGCTGCCTCCGGCCTACACCACGGTCAAGTAGGTCACACATTTGGAACTGAGTTTTGATATCCTGATGGCCGAGTTCATATGTTCATGGGATGTTTGATATCACTGTACTCCCTTCAAAGTGGTGCCTCCAAGTCTGTGTATAGCATTCCAACCACACGTGTCTGTAGTTCCTCGCTGACTACTGCCTTTGACCCACTCTGCGGTCGAGTCGGTCACACATTTGGAACTGAGTCTTGATTTCTCAATGTCAGAGTTTATATCATTGCACACAAGGAGAGGTGTAAGAGGATGACGCGCTTGAGTCTGGAGGAAAAAGGATCATTGTTACAGAGGTGATCAAACACTGCCAAAAACTGCTCTGGTGTCACTAACTCTGTGCATTGCGAACCACCGACACGAAGCTGTGGGCCCCTGCTGACCGCTGCCTCGGACCTACACTGCAGTTGAGTAGGTCACACATTTGGAACTGAGTTTTGATTTATTTATGGCAGAGTTTATAGCATTGTACATGCCTCATCGCAGACTGCATCCCCTTGCAGCTCCGGTGCCACTAAGTCTGTGCCCCGACATCCATGGACACTTTCTGGTTGAACTTTGGTGGCGACTGAGTCTTTGGACTGGGGGTTGTCTTCATCATCATTTCGGTGATACTGACTTGGTGGTAAAAACGAGGCTGTAGCATTTCACTCCTCCATTTGCTGCTTCCTGCCGGCTTCTGCCCTCTGCATCATGCCCTGGAGGACACCTTCCACTGTACCCCGCAACCCTCTGCTAATTTCACCTTCGACATCGACGAGGACCCGCTCAGCTCACGTGGCCCTACCTCAGTGCACCGCAAGTCACCGTCCCATGGCGGTGTGCCTGTGCCGGTCGCAGTGCATCTTGGCACACTAACTCTGTGCAGCTCAATCATGGACCCTGTCTGATAGAATATTGGATGGCCTCTGGGTCGATGGACAGAGGGTCATCAACGCCATGTGTTTGTGGTCCTGCGCTGTCCGCTGCCTCCGGCCTCAACTGCGGTCCACCTGGGATCACACATCAAATTGAGTCCTGCCGGGACGTCGCATCATTGCAGGATGCACACGCCACCTCTGCCAGGACCAACTCCAAACAATAGGTGCCAGAGTCGGAAGTGTCTTACTGCCAGACTATCAGAGTTGCTCACACCAGTCATGGGTACCATCATCAGCTTGATACACTGCTCAGCTCTTCAGGTGCACCACAACTCATGGGCCATTTCTGATTGAGTTCTGTGCTGTGGACAGCTCACACATCAATGTCACCTCAGGCAGTGTGGAATACCTGGGACGATGATGAGGAAGATGATGCCGGTGTAACACACCCCACTGCACCTGCAGCAGGAATATCCCGAAAGGACAAAATGCTATACAATTTGTTCAAATGAGCACGATCAGCTCTGGCGCCCCAACCTTAGTGCACTGCAACTCACAGCCCCTTCAGATTGCATATTGGGTGACCTCTGTACTTGCTCCGGCAACCAAGATGCTTCACAGTTGCTTCTGTTATGCTGTTGTTTTTTGTTTCCGCTTTATTTGTGATCACTGTTCAAGTTGTTGCCAGCCCCAACCACTCCATGAGGTCTGGCTTACACTCACCCCACACACATTCAGCACAGGTGTCACTGTACATGTGACCTTGGCAATAAAGGTGCCGAGCGCACTTGCCCGTAGCCAGTTCCACAAACTATCTGAGTGTGTCCGTGTGGTCAAAATGAATGCATGAGGGCCCCGGGCCCTACAACATTACATTGTGCTGTGTACAGCGAACACAAACATATCACCGCAGGCAGCGGGTGAAACCTTGGACAAGTAGCTTTGACGTCCCTCAATCAGTACGTAAGAGGAGTGGACTGGGCTGGTGTACGCAAGTCCAGCGTGGGGGTGTGAATGATTATATCGTGGCTCTGGGTGTGATTCAGTACTGGAAATGTGCAAATGCATGTGTCCCGTCGCAGTGTGGGTCTCCGTTGGGGAGTGTAAGTGGTGCCTGATGGGACTTGGACATCCACGTATGTGATCTAGTTCGGTTTCCATGAGGTCGAACTCCACCCGCACCCGTTTGTCTGGTCTTCTCTGCTGGTGGTGTTGTTTGTCATTTGCAATGTGAAGGGGGGATACATTTTGACATTGTGTTGACATGTATGTTGATGCATTGTTCATGTTTACATACAGACTGTATAACAATGTACATTGTGACTGTTTGGGAGGAGCGGACTATGTGATGCGGGACAGTGGACATTTGGACTACATCACGGATGTGTAGTTGTACACTTACATTTAAATCCCACAGTTTCCTGCTATGGCAGGTGTGATTGGCCTGTTTCAACGTACAAGCAGACCCAGTTGTGTCCTCAGTTCTGCAGTGTAAGTGTTGTACTTTGTGCCACAATGTCGTCAATGTGGATGTGCTGTTATTGCTATGTGTGTGCTGCCTTGTGGGTGATTCGCCCATGCAGCAGTGATTTTGCTGGCCCTTATCCCTTTGAGGCAGTGTACCTTTGACTTCTGTGCTGTTACGGTGCTGAGATGGTGGCGACTTGGGTCATTTATGCTCTTGGATGGTTTTTGTTCTCGTGTGCATTGCTTGTATGCAGATATATTGTTGATGCCAGGGGTTATTTGTGCACGTGGATGTGTCAGAGTGTGACCTGCTCCTTTCCGGATGTGGTCCACATTCAGCCACCTCAGTGTCCTGGCCTGCACGATGTCATGATGATTGTATTGCAGGCACGCTGATCTTCATGTAGTGTCACTTGCATTGTCAGTGTGGCTCACAAATACGCATCTTTGCTGTGTTTTGCCTGTGTGCATTTGTTGGTTGTGAGATTGGTGATATGTGGGGTGGGGCCTCATTGGGCACATGGTGGAAGGGGGCCTTCTTGGTGTTTGTATGTGTGCTGCAGTGTGCCACAGGGATCAGGGACATGATCCAGGATCATTGTGGGTGTGCAGCGTGCTACACATGATTATGCATGTGTGCCATTGTGCCCATCTCTCCCCGTCCCCCTAGTCCCTGGTCGTTACTCACCCTGTTGATGTTGTGTCAGGTCATATAGAGCTGTGTCCGGACTTCCAACCACTTGCACCGTCTCCCCACTGATGACTGTGGCCACCATTTCCTCCAGCTCCTTCTTTGTTGCAGGACTCCCACCTCCAGTCGCCATGGCTGCCTTAATGTTGGCAGTGAGTTTCTGCCTGGTTTGACTTTTCACATCATGGCAGCACCTCTTGACCTCCTCCATTACCTTCTCAACACTCCGACTGCATTCACGTTGTACACGATGGACTGGCATGTTTCCCTTTGTGTTGCCAATGACACAGTGGCGGTGATGAACAGTTTTTGTTAGTGTTCTTTCTCCTCCGTGATGAATATCCTGATTTCCTGCGGACTGAACCCCGTCTTCCTCTTCCTCTTCGCCTTGGCCTTTCCCGACCCCGGGGATCATTGGTCGTGGTCTGTGGGGCTTGTGGGGTTCGCGTTGGCCTCTGCACTTGGTCCGGGTGCATCATGGTGCTAAGCAGTTTCTTTTTTTTCCCTTTTTTTTCCTCTACTTTTCTGGTGCATTTTCCCGTATGGTGCATGGGAATTGCAGGCCTGTCGCTGGTTATCGCTGATTTTTGTATTGCCATTTGGGAAATCGCTACTATTTTCGTGTTTCTGTTTCGTGTTTTTGCGGCATTGCGTTGATTGTAACGCAATAATTTGATGCGTTATTGTGAGACTATCGCATGGTACCACCGTGTTCAGAATACCACGTTAACACAGCGTTATTTTCCTGTGATAGACTGCGATGTGAAGAGTTGCCTTAAGCTAATTTTGAGGTAAATATCACATGTTCTTGAGAATATGCCCCACAGTTTCTTGGCTTCTGTCTGAGCTACTCCTTTGAGTGTAACTATGTTCCTCTTTCTTTCACCCCGTTCAGTTTGTGGAATGTTACAATGAGTACGAACCAAACCCAAACGTGCTTACATTGCTGACTTCCTTCATATGTCTTTCCTTGCATTTTGTCTTCCTCTGCATTCACTCAAGGGTACCACCCCCACCTCCATCAATGTTCAGCACTTTGAGGCAGATCTGTGGCATATAGTGCTTAATAAATCACCTTTTAATATAATTGACTACAATTAATTTGCCTTTTCTCTTTTATTAGGTTAATGTGGCCAGACCTGCATTCAATCTATTGAGATTATCCACACTTTTTAAATGTGTTTTATTTGGTAGTTTGGCAAATCCAGTCTCACATTTATCTTGTTTCCCTCAGAACTCCAGTGGAATACTGTTTTCAGTTAACAACCAATGTATATGTTTACTACACAGGGAAGCAAATTAACTTCTAGCATTTTCAGCTCATCATATAATTTAGTCTATTCAGGCAAATTCAAACATGTGCAAATCTTAGTGGGAGTCAGTCACCTACGATCTCTCTAGACAAAGTTGTAATGGCTATTGAGAAAAGTGCAGGCGGGAAAGCAACAGGACCAGATGGTGTCCTGATTGATATATATTAATATCTGCCCTACTTATGGGATCCTATTCTGACTCAAGCATTGAACGCATCTGTAAATGGATATTTTCTGATAACCTCGGCAGAATCATTGGTAATTCCAGTTTTTGAAAGGAGCTGTAAAAGTGATCCTAAATGGTATCACCCCATTTCCCTCCTGGACTCCTCTGCTAAGACATTGGCTAGAGTGAACCTAGATAGATTAGAACAATAATCTGAGGATACCAGGGTCCTCATACAGTCACAATATGGGTTCGGGAGGGGTCTAGGAATGGTAGAACAGTGCGTTAATTTCGATCTCCTCGTAGGAAAATATACGAGGGTTAAGGTAGTTAATATACGCTTATGTTTTGTTGACCTGTCCAGTGCCTTTGATTTGTTAAATCATTCAGCCCTGTGGCAAACGTTATTCTTCATTGTGGCACTGTCAGAAATAATGTAATTATTATCACAATTACATAGCAATTTGTCACCTTGGGTGAGCTCCACCATTTAACATTCAGAGAGAAGTCAGGCAAGGGTGCTTATTGGCACCGTTCTTGTTTTCTTTATTTATAAATGTTGTGGATAGTTTGCTCCAGAAAGTGGCCTTAGGCTCTCCATGAATGGAAGTAAGGGCAGTGCCTGTTCTCCTCCATGTTGAGGATGCTATCCGCAAATGGCCTGCAAAGACTAATAGATTGCTTTGCGGCATTCATGGAGGAAAGGAATCCTAAAATAAACCTGAAGTAAACCTACACAATGATCTGCGGAAGGGGAGCATATAAATCATGTGATCATAATATCAACGGTATCAATGGTAACTTCATTTTCCTATCTGGATATTTTCTTTAGCTCTAATATTTGGAAGATCCCCTAGCAATGAAGACAATCCAGCTATGGCACTCTATTTGGAGTAAAGAAGAGACAAAGGGGCCAATTAGGATGGCGGACGGACTTGCGTCCGTCCGCCATCCCAGAGGTGGAGGGACCATCCGCATGGACTGCGGAGGTCCCTCCATGCAAATCAGGATGTGACCGCCAGCCTGGCGGTCACATCCTGGATATTTAACATTGCGGCGGGTGCTGCTTCAAGCAGCACCCGCCGCAATGTTAAAAGTGCATGTGTAACATTTACATGCACAAAGCGGCAGGCACCGCGCGGTGCATGTAAATGGTACCCCCCATGTGCACCCCCCACCTGCCTACGCCTTGGGGGCCCGCAACGGGCCCCCAAAAGCAAAAGTACACATGCTTTTCCACGGCGGAAAAACCACCGCAGAAAAGCATGTTTACTAATGCTTCCTAATTTGGCTGGCGGTGTCTGATAGACACTGCCAGCCAAAGGAGAGCTTTTCCGCCGCGGTTGTAATCCGACCGCGGCGGAAAAGCAGCGGACAGAATCCAAGACCCACCAGCCATCGTAATGCGGCGGTGGGTCTTTGGTGACTCCGCAGAGGATTTTCCGCCTCCTCCGGGCCGGCGGTGGCTTCCGCCGGCCCGGAGGAGGCGGAAAATCCTCTATCATAATCGGCCCCAAAGTTCACAAAAGCATTATAAGGAATGGTTTAGAAAATGTATTGGGAATCCTGTGGATCTTGTACATCTCCAGACAGATGGCACAGTTTAATGATCCTCCATTATTACATGAAACTGGTGGCATAATGGACTTTAGTAAAAGGGAATTGAAGCTTTTTCTTCTTTTAAAGAAGATGGATCCTAGATGTACTAAAGATATTACTAGACCCTCAGTTGTAAGATACCTCTCTGTGGCACAAAATGAGAGCCTTCAGAGGTATCTTACATTTACGTCTTACACCCAAAATTGTTTTGTCCTGACACGTCTACGATTTGATAGCCTTTCGCAAAAATGAAACAGTGGCTAGAGGCAGCTGTTAAATGTCCATGTGATGGAAGACTGACTTAAACCACACTTTTTTTGATCTTATTTTGTAGCATCTATGCTGAAATTAGGACATTCTATTTAAAACCATTGTTTTTAGGATGTATTAGTAGGAGCTATAACAAAGCGTATTCATATCTATGTTTCCTGGAGGATACAAATGTGTTTTAGAGTTGCCTCCTTTATATGGAAAGCCATTTGTTAGACCTGACTTTTTCAGCGGATTTATCCCCAGAC
Organism: Lissotriton helveticus; assembly: GCF_964261635.1. NCBI lineage: Eukaryota > Metazoa > Chordata > Amphibia > Caudata > Salamandridae > Lissotriton > Lissotriton helveticus. The sequence continues at coordinate 686,699,898 of NC_136057.1, read as the reverse complement.
TTTTTGCTTTTTGCCTCCTGTTTTAGACCCTCTTTTTGTTGGTTTTATGACTCTGCGCACTTTACCACTGCTTATCAGTGCTAAAGTGCATATGCTCTCCCTATAAATTGTGTTTATGGATTGGCGATTTCATGATTGGCATATTTGATTTACTGGTAAGTCCCTAGTAAAGTGCACTGTTTGTGCCAAGGACTTGTAAATCAAATGCTACTAGTGGGCCTGCACCACTGATTGTGCCACCCACATGAGCAGCCGGTAAATGTAACTCAGATCTACCACTGCAGTGTCTGTGCGCAGTTTGGTACTGCAAGTGCACCCACTTACCAGTCCCTAAACTTCCCTTTTCTTACATTTCAATCACCCCTAAGGTAGACCGAAGGTACCCCTGTGGGCAGGGTGCAGTGTATGTGAAAAGTAGGACATGCCCTGATATGTGTATGGCATGTCCTGATAGTGAAATACTGCTAGTTTCGTTTTTTCACTATTGAAAGGCTATCTGTCCCATAGAATAGAATGGGGGTTTATTATAACATCTTATACATATAACTTACCATAAGGACAAGATAGGAAGTTGGAGTTTAGTATGCCTGAACTCAAAATATAAAAATGCATCTTTTAGTAAAGATGATTTTTATATTGTATGTTTTAAAATACCACTTTTTAGAAAGTGGGTATTTTCTTGCTTAGCCATCCTGTGTGCCTCTGCTGGTTTGTGGATTGACTGTCAGGCTTTGGAGAGACAGAGGCTGGTAATGTGCATTCTGTCAGACAGCCACTGGGGGGTTGATATGTGTCCTGCCTATCCTGAATGAGTCAGGGCTGGGCTAAATTGACCTGATCTGCATTCAGAGTGGGGGGGGGGATTAATTTTACACCTGAGTGGGTCCGGTCTGCTTTGTACAATGCTTTCTCAACCTCCTGCTGGGCAGCTGCACCACAGAGGACAGAACTGGTTTTGGTTGGGCAAAGAGCTTCTCTTCCACCAGAGAACAACGGAATTTGTGCTATAAAAATAGGGTCCCAGACCCCAGACTTTTAGATCACTTTTGGACTTCAAGAAGGAACCTCTGCCAAGGAGAAGAGCTGGAAGAAACTGGAGGAGGAGTATTGCCCCTTTGCTGTGTGCTGTCTGACGTTGGCCTGCAGTAGCTGTTTCTGCCCAGGAGAGGAACTGTGTGTGCATCCTGCTTGAGAATGTATATCCAAGGGCTTGGAAGTGGAGCTTGCCCCTTGTTCAAGAGGTCTCAGGAACAGCAAAGACCTCACCATCCTTCTGGGCACCGTCTCTGGAACCGCTGGTTTCAGTTGCCACGGAAGAAAGGAGCAGCTGACTCTGTCACCGAGTCCGTGTTGTGAAGGCACAGCAGAAGGCCCCGCCGCACTACGCAACACATCCTTGATCTCACTGATGCTGTCTAGACGATCGTCACTGAGCTGTTGCTTGCACCGTGTCCTGTGGGCACCGCACTCTGCCCTGCCTTGCCTCCCCCTGCCTGGACGTCACTGACACGGTCGCTGCACAACCCGAACATCAACCAGCTCCATCGCCTGCACCGCAACCTACCAGCACCTTTAGCTGGCCCGTACCGACACGGTCAGCTGGAACTGTTAGACTCTATCATCTTCAGCATCACGGTAGCCTCGGACTGAGCTACCGACTTGGAAGAACTATGTTTTTGGGATATTTCTGCAATTGAAAGGTTATCTTGCAAAGTAACTTTTTTTTACAGAACTGTATGTTCAATTTTTGTCGTATTAGGTCTTGTTGGTTTAGATAAAGTGCTGCTTATTTTTCTAAACTGGTATGGTGTTCATTTGTTGTGTTTTCACTGTGTTACTGTATGCATGCACAAATGCTTTATACACTGCCTCTGAGATAAGCCTGCCTGCTCGTGCCAAGCTACCAAGGGGGCGAGCAGGGGATATTTTGGAAGTATAGCCCCCTTACCTTGTCAGGGAAGAAGGGTCCCTACTTGGACAAAGGTGCAAACCATTGCCAACTAGAGACCCCCATTTCCAACACCATTAGGAAACAGCTCTTTTCTGGCATCATATCAATTTTGTTGATGTCCCAAACCTTTATTCATCTACACTTTGAAACTGGCATCCCATTGTGGGACAGTGGTCTGGTAATCTAGCCATAATGCTCTGCTTTTATGAAGTTTATGTTATGTTATGTTATGTTAATAAGGCATTTATTAAGCGCACTATCACCGGTTGGTTTCCTGGCGCTAAAATCAACAGTAACATAGTCATGGATGTGAGATGGAGAGTTATTGGTAAGCTTGTCTGTAGAGCCAGGTCTTTAAAGCTTTCCGAAATGAGAGGAGGTCCTGGCAGGTCCGAATCTCAAGAGGGAAGGTGTTCCACAGACAAGGAGCCAGTGTTGCAAACCTACGACCGCCAGAGCGCTTGAGTTTAAAAGGGGGTATGTGGAGGAGGCCGTGAAGGGATGAGCGGAGGTTACGGGATGGTACATACTTTGTAATAAGTTGGTCAATGAATTTGGGACTCTTGCAATGTAAGGATTTAAAAATCATGCAACCTGTTTTAAAAGTGCAACGTTGGATCACCGGAAGCCACTGGAGTTTCATAAGTAAGGGGGTAGCTGGGTGCCACCTAGGTTGATTCAATATCAATCTAGCGGCATAGTTTTGCACCATCTGGAGACGTTTTGACAGGTAAAGGGGTAGACCTAAATAAATAGAGTTCGCATAATCCAGATGGAACAGAACGTGGCGATCACTACCTGGGTAACTGCTTCCAGGGTGAGAAGGCGCCGGACCTTCCGGATTTTTCTTAATTGGAAAAAGCACTTAGAGACCACCTGGCCCACTTGTGCTTTTAGCGAAAGATCACGGTCCACGGTGACCCCAAGTGTCTTTGCCGATGGTGATGGGGTCGGGGCTTGACCCAAGTCCAATGGCCAATAGTGGGGGCCCCAGTGTTTGGCGCTATCTCCAGTGAGAACTAACTCGGTTTTTCCGGGTTTAATTTCAGCTGATTTTGGTCCATCCAGGCTTTGATGTACCTCATGGTCGATTGAAAGTGCAAGATGGAGGTTTCAGAGTTATCAATCGTAAACAACAGCTGTAAATCGTCAGCGTAGTTAAATACCATCACTTGCTCATCTCTAAGGGCCTGAATCAATGGGAGGATGTAGAGGTTGAACAGGTGGGGTGACAGGGAGGAGCCCTGTGGAACTCCGCATGTAATGGACTGTTTTGAGCCAGCTAAATCTCCAAGCCATACTGCCTGAGAGCGGTTCTCCAAGAAGGACATCAGCCAGCGGGCCGCGTGCCCCGGATGCCGGCCTGTCCGACACGGTCGATCAAGATGTTATGATCGACCGTGTCAAACGCGGCCGACAGATCCAGGAGCACCAGTGCCTGAGGAGAGCGCCTATCTGCACAGTCCCGGAGAGTATACAGGACTGTGGTTACCACTGCCTCCGTTGAGTGTGCCGGGCGGATCCCTGCTTGGTGGGGCTCAAAACAGCCGGATTCCTCTAAGAAATTCGAGACCATTTAGCAACATGAGCCTCCAACACCTTTGCCAAATAAGGCAATAAGGAGATGGGCCGGTAGTTTGCCTTACAGGATGGGTCAGCCCCAGGTTTTTTTAAGAGCGGTATGACCGTGGCTTCCTTAAAGGCCAAAGGGACAAGTCCGGAGGTCAAAGAGTTATTCAGGAGCGTAAGGGCTGGGGCCGGGAGGACGGAAAAACACTCTTTTAGGATATGCAGGGGACAGCTGTCTGAGGGGGCACCGGATTTAACTCTTGTTAATAGTTCCTGAAATTGATCTGGGTAATCGGTGGGAAACTGCTAAGAATGCCAGAGCTGTTGTTGATTGCCATGCCGGTAGTAATTGGAGTCGCCGACTGGGGGATGCTGGCTTTAATGTCCACAATTTTCTCACTAAAGTAGGTGTTAAGTGAGTTACAGAGGGACTGAGTCGGAGTTATCCTGGGACGGACATTATCCAAGTTAGTTAATTCATTAAGAATGGTGAAAATGTCCTTGGATCTATTTGAGGAGTTAAGGACCCGAGAAGAAAAATAAGCCACCTTCGCCGCGGAAATGGCATTCATATATTCCTTCCTGGCCCTTGTATAATTGATCTTTAACTCAGGGTCATAGTTTCGTCGCCATTGACGTTCCAACTGCCGCAGGGCTGATTTCCTAGTTTTTAAATCAGAGGAGAACCATCTTTGGGCGTCAGCACGCCGTGCCAGTCTGATTTTTTTATAGGGGGCATGCAGATCAGTAGCAGCTTGTAGCCAGCCGGAAAGGTTGATTTCTGAGGAATTAATATCACCATGAGAGGTGGGAGTAGTATTGGCTAGTGACTGTAAGAATGCTGCTCTGTCCATAGCATTCCAGTTCCTAGCTAAACCACCTGTGGCCAATGTGGTTGTCCTGGCGGGGGGGAAACATAAATTAAATTTAAGGATCAAATGATCTCACCAAAGGCAAGGCAGAGTTGTCGGGGTTGTTACACATGTAGTGTTGGTCCACACCTGGCCTAATATGTGGCCCTTACAGTGAGTAGGGGAGAGCACTAATTGTGAGAAGTTTAAATTTGACATAAGTTCAGTCAGTTCGCCCGATTGAGGACTTTCCATAGGGTCATTGAACCAATAGTTTAGATCACCTACTAAGAGGATCCTGGCGTGGTCCAGTGCTAAGTTACCAACTTGATCAGTTAGTGCCAGAGGAAATGTTGGCATTGAATTAGGAGGTCTATACAGGAGGACACATGCCATCGTCATTTGGGAAAAGTCAATCTTTAACACTGAGTTGTCCGTGTTTGATAACGTTAGGCAAGTCAGAGTGGTAACTTCCAAACTTGTGCGGAAGGTACTAGTATGACTACGTTGGATTGGAGGATCTTAGTGCCATTGTGATTATGTCTGAAAGTCGTCTTTCAGTACGTTTGCCACTTTATTTTATATTAACATAACAGACCCTAATTAGAGGTTTTTGTTTTAAAGAGTCTAATGGTTAACCTGTGGGATTTTTAACTCCAAGTCTTTTATGATGTTTTTGGGCAACATGGCACAGCAGTTGCATTAGTCGTTGTTAAGCTTTAATTAGACCCATTTTAACTCACTAATCTGCACAGGCACTTTGTTGACCCATGGGGCCGATCTAAACATATTAAATAACGTTAGCACCTTATAATAAGTTGGCTGACCTTATACATTGCTATTGTAAGTTCATGCTGCTATTTTCTGTTCCTTATTGATGATGAGTTTTGAAATGCCTAATGAATCATGTGCTATCCTACTTTTACTGCTAAAGACTTGTTTTTTAGTTTCATAGTTTATATTTTGCTATTTTTGTACATCTCATCTATGTAGAATTTTAAAATATCTTACCACATTGTAATATATTTTGCACTTATTGTTAGTGTTCTATGTTATATGTGACCCCTATATGATGAGGTATTTTATGTGCTTTATGGAATTGTTATCTATACTTTTATGATTTTATTTCAAAACTGAATAAAGATTTTAAATAGAATTGCATTCTTCCACCTTGTGTTCTAGTGGACTTGGCACTATGTAGGGCCTTTGTTGAACTTTCTGTAATAAGGAAATGTGGTGAATGAACAAATAAATGGTACAAATGAAGGTACTGTTTTATTCACTTCAGGCACTTTATGCCATTAAGGTTCAAGACTATGACCATGGTTCTCATCTAACAGTATACCTTGTATCACCTGCAAGATCTACCTGAGGGATTTAAAACAACATACAACAGAGATATCCATTTATAAACATGATTTAAGTTCCTTTTTAACATGATACTCACTGTTTCTTCTATCCATGCACTGTAACCTGGAGGGTTGTAACCCATTCCAACAATGCTTGAGATTAGCAAAAATAGCAAAACTATTGGAGAGATGTATTTCCATGTGTAGTAATAATATTTGTATGGAGTAAAACCCAGCATATCAGTCAAATCTTCCATGAATCTGGAAATAAAATGAAATCATTAGGTTCTATACCTTGCTCCCTGGAGAGATTTACACCTTTTATTTTAAAAATGTCACTCGTTTTTGAACTGGTAAGAAACTTACCTCCAAAGTAAGGCAAATGTAAGATAGCTCTTTTATCTTGTGTTGTCTATATCTTCTTCACTGAGAGCATCAATGTAAGTGTAAGAACACAGTCAAATGCCATGCTGCTATACTACAGCAACAAGCAAATTAAAATATGTGTAATGAAAGGAATGCACTGTTCGTTTGGATGTAAATAATAATATTTAGGGATAATTTGTTGTGAGCAATTACAAGTTGAGAGTTGTGCACACTGAAATGAGTAGTATGATAGTATTTTGTGTTTCGTAGACGTATATTGTAGCTCTGTATACATCAAGCCTTTACATTCAATATATTTTAAGAAGGCAATGATTTTTTTAAATACTCTTTATTGTGTTTTAACATAAGTAAGTACAATCATCACATGATTTCATTTATAAAGTAAAAAAATGCAAAATCATTCTACTGAATATTACAGTCAACTTTTACTCCTTTGTTTACACTTCTCATAACTGGGTTTTAATGACAAAAAAGAAAGACATCCATACAGAAGAGAACTTACTTGTCTACTCCATAGACCCAAGCAACTGCAATATTTTCTAAAATGACCACAATCAGAAGGGGCAGTGTTGCTGAATAATCATCAAACATAGTCACAAAGTAATTTCCGGACCGCTGTACAAAGATTAGTCCAATGCAAAAGGCAGAAAGGCAGCATCCAACTGGAATGAAATGGCATCATTAATAACATGGTAAATGTCAGTTCAGTTAATCCACTGTCAAACCACTTGTCACAGCAAAACATCTCAAGTAATAAGAGTTAACAAGGTATACTCTTTTCACTCTCCCTTGTCTTCCCCTCATTCTTTCTCTCTAATTTCAGTGCCCAGTTATTGTGGACTAACATTTACTTTTTGGTACAATTTTCTTTATTAGTAAGCGTATGTTACGATTAGTCTAATGTTTAAAAAGTCATGCTAGATTCTTGCAATGTTTCTTGAATAACATTTAACACATTTAGACTATTAATATACACAGATGTAAATCACAGTGGGGAGCATTGACATTAAATCATACTATGATAGAAGCTTAATAAAACGGAACAGATGGATCAATGGCATTAACATGAGCACAATAAATCAGAGAACATATTTATGACATGGCATTAGATGTTTGTTAGGTTTCTGTTTGCAGTATAAATTTGTGTTTTACGGGTACATTTATAAATGCCTCTGAAACGCACCTCTCCCACCGATTCTAATTTAAGTAGTGTAATATAATTTGTTGGATGTCTCAACCTTGCTAAGCTATTCATGTTTGAGCACACAAGAATATGATTTGTATTGGGATATATGACATTTATAGATGCGAACATTAAAAACAAATTTGAAAGATCATTAGATTTACTACTCGTAAATGCCCTTTGTGAATATTGAAATTCGTAAAGTTAGACTTTTGTCTTACTCTACCTTTGTGAATCGAGTCTGTTGTGTTTGCCAGTAAGAATCTGAAAAGTTGTGGGTTGCACTTTTGAAGCTGGTTTGATATAGCGGTCCAAAAGGGGGTGGTGATGGACGGTACAAAAGGGGGTGGTGATGAGTGTTTGATTGGTTCAGATGCTCCGTCCATCACCACCCCCTTTAGTACTGCTTTTGGCCGCCATTAGTGTGGCAGGGTATGCTCAGTCGCGAGTCCCTTGTTCACTTTGCTACTGGATTCAAACAAGCCGGGCTGAAGACGGCTGGAATGCCAGAAACCGGTCCTCGGAGGCTTGTTTCCGGTCCAGGGAAGGCATGGCTTGGCAGTTCGGGCTGGACTGTTCCCATGAGGCACAGGGTCAGACTGATTTGCATATAGCCATGTCTGAACTGGTGTGGCAGAGTGGGCTAAAGAACGGTGATGGATCAAACCCAGATATTTTGACTGGGTGTGAGTGTTTGATTGGTTCAGATGCTCCGTCCATGACCACCCCCTTTTGTACTGCTTTTGGCCGCCATAAGTGTGGCAGGGTATGCTCAGACGTGAGTCCCTTGTTCACTTTGCCACTGGATTCAAGCAAGCCGGGCTGAAGACGGCTGGAATGCCAGAAACCGGTCCTCGGAGGCTTGTTTCCGGTCTAGGGAAGGCATGGCTTGGCAGTTTGGGCTGGACTGTTCCCATGAGGCACAGGGTCAGACTGATTTGCATATAGCCATGTCTGAACTGGGGTGGCAGAATGGGCTAAAGAACGGTGATGGATCAAACCCAGATCTTTTGACTGGGTGTGAGTGTTTGATTGGTTCAGATGCTCCGTCCATCACCACCCCCTTTTGTACTGCTTTTGGCCGCCATAAGTGTGGGAGGGTATGCTTAGACGTGAGTCCCTTGTTCACTTTGCCACAGGATTCAAGCAAGCCGGGCTGAAGACGGCTGGAATGCCAGAAACCGGTCCTCGAAGGCTTGTTTCCGGTCCAGGGAAGGCATGGCTTGGCAGTTCGGGCTGGACTGTTCCCATGAGGCACAGGGTCAGACTGATTTGCATATAGCAATGTCTGAACTGGGGTGGTGTGGAGTGCAAAACAACGATGGATTTAGGTCCAGATCTCTGTACTGGGGTGAATGTATGACATTGTTCTGCATTCTGTCCATCAACTGTGGTTTTTGCATTTGTCACCCCGAGTGGGATGGGTATGCTCAGACGTGAGTCCCATGCAGAGTGGGCTAAAGAACGGTGATGGATCAAACCCAGATCTTTTGACTGGGTGTGAGTGTTTGATTGGTTCAGATGCTCCGTCCATCACCACCCCCTTTTGTACCGGTTTGATATAGCAGCACTATAATGGATCTTGGGTAGAGGATCCTGTGGGGGGGCTGTGAGGGGCATGAAATTAGCAACATTTTGCAAATAATTATGCGCATTAGCGAGCTGTCCCACTTCACAAATTCCACTCTTGAAGACTATGGTAATTTTTAATTGCTGTTTTGTCCCCTCTCAGTGCCCTGGTTCATTGACATTGCATATATAATAACCATTGCATGTTTTGGTTAAGTACAGTCAATTTTATAAACATAACAATGAAAATTGGAGCCAGACACAAATACTAACTTTCTCATGTCCTTTTGTGCCAAGACCTACCTTGTTATAGCGGCAAAGAGTTCGCAAAGCAAGACAGAAGTCTCACTTGTCTTTTCTTTGTAGTTTTAGCAGTTTTGCCTAATAGACCTGCAGCTACCAGAAGAGACTAAAATTATGATTTCCAGATCAATGTTGAAACAAGGTGTCCCTGATCCAAGCATGTGTAATGAGCTGACACATTCCAGACTTCTCCACCTTCATACGTGACATCACCACCATCACACCTAATTTGCTCCAAGAGTTAGACATTCCCGGGAAAAGTAAACAGGATTCTGCAGATATGTAGGACCTCAGGTGACATCAAAAGCCTGGATTGTTGAGAGTCTTCTACAAAGATTAGTGTGTAATCTTCTGGTTCCAAGTACCATCAAAGTCTATACTTTGCCCATTCTGATGTGATACAATGAGTACCCAAGTTCTGTAACATAAACTATTATTAAACTACTTAGAAATAATTGAGTTTCTATTGTGTGCTTAGGCAATATTCTGACAACGATATTCTGTTGCCACACCATCAGTAGCAGGCTACAACTCTACAGTCTAACACAGCTCAGAGTTAAAACTGTACAAACTGACACAGACGTTCACACAAGCATACATACATTACGCACTCTTTAAGAGTTTGAAATACACCTTTGATTATTTCGTTTTGATTTATTTACTCTTCTCAAAGTTCAACCAACCGACCGTACACTAAACTCTCAAAGTGTTTGGGACATGCATTCACTGGTTTGATAAAACACAGTTAAATAATTCACTGGATGTTCGGGAGAATAATTTTGATGATATTAAGAACCGGGATGGGTAATTCCTAAATCTGTGCAATGGGGACTAACAGCCATACAGTTATCAAACTTCATCATCCCAACTCCTCATCCATTCCATGTATACTGTATCACTAAATTTGTTAATGCTGTATTGAGTGCACTTTCATATAGAAATGAATCTCCAATTGATTTTAAATGGATTGCTATTTTAGAGGTTTCCAAAAAGACATGGTAATATATTGTCTAAAATGGGTAAAAATGAGAGTCACTACAGTGTTCAGAGTTTTCTAACGCACAACACAGTGGCTTTTGTATTAACCCAAAAGCACTGGACATTAACATATTTCACTAACAAGTTTCTACACATTGAAGTAATTTTGTACCATGTAAAGGAGTACTTGTGCAGAACTTTGTATATACTTTTACATGCCTTGGTGAATTAGCCCCAAAACCGTAAAATGGGAATACATTGCAAATAATCTGGGAATATTCATATATAATTAGTACAAATAGAAAGGACCATGCCTTCTTTGCACTTCCATTAATAGGGAGTTATACGTTTCTGGGCTGGTTCACAAAGGCATGTAAAACTATGTAAACAAATACTCCTGCAGTACTATTACCCATACTCATAAAAGCTTTTGTGAATCAGCCCCATGGATGCTATATTTTTTCCCTTGATTTTTGTGCAAGCAGTTCCTAGGGAACCACTGCACCCTGCTATTCTGTATAACCAGATTCCCAGTGTGTTCATGTTTTGTTCTTAATGGTTATTTTAGAGGTCCCGATGTGCTTCTCAATAGTCAATGATCATTATGTTTTTTGATTTATTTTTTGCCAACTGATGTCAAGATTTTCTTCCCTGCAACTCCAGAACTAATTCTGAACAGTTTTTCCAAAATGAAACCCACACACGGACACAGAATGGGAAAATGAAGTTCTCCACCTGCCCTACTCATTTTTAGGTCAAACCTAGCGGCAGCACGCATGCGCTGCGCACTCCGCGAGCCTCTTATAGTAGAGTATTGGAGAGAAGCTGCACCCACGCACCCGCCCATATTTTTCATTGGCTTGTGTCATTGTCCTTCGAAAATGCTGCCTTCGGATTCGGTAACAGGCTTGTCAGTCCCTCCTTAGTATGATCTTCTCTTTATTTGTACCCTCCCATGGTGACTGGCCCATTTACTTCGGTTGTTACACAGGACCTGATATTTAGTCTATAAGCACTATTTACTTTATTGAGTTTCTCTTACTGCAGGCCAGACACGCGGTGCTTCAGCTGAAACCCCTTGTGTATTTTTAAGCAGCACGGCTGCCCCGTAACACAGCACCCGCTTTCATTCACTTTAACCTGGCATTATCTCGTGCCTATTTCAACACTCCCAGTAAAATGGATTTAGAAATTATTAGCAAATTCAGTCATATGAATTCCAGGTAGTACATAATCATGTACTAATGGGCTGAAGCTGACAACAGCACATCTGTGTTACGTCATGTGTATTAAAGACACCTGAAGGGTTGTTTTCAAAAGCCTGTTTTATTAACAACAACAACACCACCACCAATTCCACCACCACTAATACCACCACCACCAATTCCACCATCACCAATACCTCCACCCACCAAGAATACCACCACCACCACCAATACCACCACCAACAATACCACCAGCATCACTACCAATAGCACCACCAATAACACCACCTCCACCAATACCACCACCACAAATACCACCACCAATACCACCACCAACAAGACCACCACCACCAGTACCACCAACACCAATACTACCACCACCAAAACCACCACCACCAATACCACAACTACCACCACCACCTATATCACCACCAATACCACCACCACCAATACCAATAACACCACCACTGATACAACCACCATCAATACCAATACCACCACCAATACTACCACCACCAATACCACCAATACCACCAATACCATCACAACCAACACCACCACCACCATCACCACCACCAATACCACTACCACCAATACCACTGCCGCCAATACCATCATCATCACCATCAATACCACCACCACCAATACCACCACCACCAGTACTACCACCGCCACTACCACCTATATCACCACCAATACCAATAACACCACCACCAATACCGATACCACCATCAATACCAATACCACCACCACCAATACTACCCCTACCTATACCACCACCAATACCACCACCACCAATAACAATAACACCACCATCAATACAATACCACCATCAATACCAATACCATCACCAATACCACCAATACCATCACAACCAATACCACCACCACCAATACTACCACTAATACCACCACCATCACCACCAATACCACCACCACCAATACAACTACCACCAATACCACCACCAATACCACTGCCACCAATACAAATACCACCACCAATACCACCATCACCACTACCAATACCACCACTATCACCAATACCACCACCAATATCACCAACACCACCAATACCACCACCAATACCAATACCACCATCAATACCATCACCAATACCACCACAATACCACCACCACCTGGGGAGAGGTGTGGCGCCACGGCCAGGGCGACTGACGCTGGAATCTGGGGACCACGGTTCGATCCCCGGCTCCGGCGGCAGGTTAGCCCAGCACCATGTGACTCTGGGCAATAGCTCGCTTAATCTTCCCGATGGCCCCCAGCGCCTAGAGACCCTTACGGGTGATTGTGCGCTTTACAAATGTGGACTTTACTTCACCAATACCACCACCACCAATACCACCACCACTAATGCCACCACAACCACCAATACCACCCCCAACACAACCACCAATACCACCACCATCACCACCACCACCAATACTACCACCAATACCACCACCTCCACCACCACCAATACCACCATCACCAACACCTCCAATACCATCACCACCAATACCACCACCACCACCACCAATACCAATAACACCAGCACCAATACCATCACCAATACCACCACCACCACCACCAATACCAATACCACCAAAACCACCACCACCACCAACACCACCAATACCACCACCACCAATACCACCACCACCACCAATATCACCATCTCCACCACCACAAATACCACCAGCACTAATACCACTACAAATACCACCAACACCACCATCAATTCATTACCACCACAAATACAATACCACCACCACCAATACCACTACCACCACCACCATCAATACCACCACCAATACTACCACTAATGCCACCATCAATATTACCACCATCAATTTCACCACCACCACCAACACCATCACCACCAATACCACCACCAACACCACCACCACCAATACCATCACCACTAATTCCACCACCACCACCAATTCCACCACCACCAATACCACCACCTATACCACCACCAGATGGCAGGAAATAGCCCCCCCTGCTCTTCCTCCTGAGCCGCGACAGTGTAATCACAGAGCAAAATGTGTTGGAGCACTTTAATAGTGTTTATAGCTCAGATCATATATAACTCTCACTTCACACTTTGCGTCTGTGTAATTTCAGCACTTACACATCTTCTTCACTGCACTATTTATTGCTACTTTGAAGACGTCACAGGCCGGTCTCTTCCTCTGATGTTTACAATCTAACAAGAGGTTGCATAGGCTTTTTATTACAATGCAATAGGTCTTGCATTTGCAAGAGTTTAAGCTATTGGTATTGTAAATGAGAATGCCTTTTATTTATGTTTTAAAACCCAAAATATAAAGAAAAGGCATTGTAATTTACAATGCCAATAGCTCAAACTCACCTGAATGCAAGACCTATTGCATTGCAAATGTGTGTTCTACTTTAAACCAATTTAATGCAGTGGTTCCATGGTAAAAAATTATTTGTTTCTTACGGTGCACTGCTTAAGCATACCACCCATATCAATCACCACCCCTGCTGGCAGGTATCTTTAGCCAAAGGGCCTCTCCTCATCACTTTCTTACGCCCAGCATCTGCTTAAAACAGTTTTCATATGCAATTCTAAAGGGAAATTTGTGGTACATTCCTGAAGTTCACAAACAGTATCATTTGTCTACATCAGCAAAATCTGTGCCTAGAGGAACATTGAGTGCCACTCCTTTGCACTAATGGGCTGAGGTCCCATTAGCCTCTCCAGCCCTCAAGTGGCCCTTTGCCCTTCCGTCTACTGGGGGTGTCCCTGTATGCCACATGTAAAGTCAATCCTATCTGTGGCTCTGTTCATATCCTACTCACTTCAGCTGTCTTGCCGACTCCAACTGACAGCTTTAGTGAGTTCTTAATTTAGTTGTAACTGGAAAATTAAAACTACAAGTTTTAGAATGTAATGTGCTACTGGGTCCATGGCCTGTAATGTCCAAAGGTGTGAACCCGCTTCGGCTGCACCCATTCCCTATACTAATCAGTGCAATTGATGTACAAATTGAAATTTCTCTTGAACTGTTTTGGTCTTTCTGAAAGTTAGGGAGGGTTATAATAGAAAACTGTCGTTTTTGATTAAAAAGAAAGGTAAAATAGGGCTCATAGGCCATTCTGTAAAATAGCTTCACACTGGCTTACTGCTTTTTTCCACATCCAAGCCACCATTCCTCTTTCCATCGTATCCCTACTCATCGTCAAAGAAGTCTCAATATTTGCAGGCCATTTCTCTGTAACACACTGAAAATTATTATTATTTGATTTCTTTTTTATTAGTAGAAAATGCTATTTTGATGTTTTTTTTTAAATCTCAGCTCTGCATTTCCTGACCAGTTCTACAGCTCATACTGTCTGTCTCCATTATCACTATTTTAAAATTTCAGCTAGATGCGCTAAAAATTTAAATCAGCATTTAAAATGTCATTCAGTGTGAAATTACACTAATTGGCACTCCCTTAGACCAGCACTGACCATACTAATGTAGCCACTGTTATTTATCTATTGCCTTTAAACTGACTGAAAATGCATCAGAGCTGAAAATCTCTAATTCAGTGTTGGCTTCTATGGGACTTGGCCCTTTTTGCAGGTTCATCCCTGAACTTTTTGCCTTCCTCCTAGCCTTTTTTCTGACATGGTGTTGGTGATTATAGGACTCTGGGCACTTTAGCACTGCTGTCCAGTGTAAAGTGTGTGTGTTCTCTGTAGTAAACATGGTAAGGTTGTTCTACACCTGTTTGGCATATCTAATTTACCTTTCAGTCCCTTGTAAAGTGGTACCTCAGAAACTCAGGGCCGGTGAATTAAATACTACTGGTGGGCTTGCAGTGCTGATTGCGCCACCCACCAAAGTAGCCTTTCAAACCTGTCTCATGCCTCTGCCATTGCAGGGCCTGTGCGTGCAGTGTTACTGCCGCTGTGACGTGACACCTAAAGTGTGTGCCATGTCTGTGACTCCCCCTTTTACTGCATGTCAGTCACCCCTAAGGTAGGCCCTAGATAGCCCTCTGGGCAGGGTGCATTGTAGGTAAAAGGTTGGAAATATACCTTAAGTGCGTGACATGTCCTGGTAGTAACAAACAGCCATTTTGCTTTGTCACTGCTGTGAGGCTGCCCTCTCATAGGAATGCATTGGGGATTCCCTGATAAGTGTTTCAGTGGTAATTCCTGATATGAGAGGAGCAGTTTAGTATGTTTGGAATAGTAATAATAAAGGCTGCGCAATGGTGTGCGCAGATTTACTATCACTATTTTAGAAATGGCACTTATAGAAGTTGGCATTTCTGTGTGCTACGTGTCTGCCTGCCTGATGTGTATTACATGTCTGGCTGTGAAGTGACAGGGGCTGGGGAGGTGTGTGTGGCTCCAGGGAGGGCATGGCGAGTCAGCGCTAGGCTGAATAGGGGATCTGCATTTGGAGTGGTGGGAGGAGTAGTTCCCTGACCCTAAATAGTTCTGTGCCTGCCTGGGTGAATGCTGGCTCTGCTGCCCTGTGGTGGTCTGATGACTGAACCCCCACCTGACAAAGGGGAAGAGAAGCCCTGTAAACAAAGTGCTCCAATACCCCCCAGAACCAGTTGAGGCTGGTTCCCCCGAGCCCTGTGCCAAGGGCAGAACAAAGGAAAATGCTGTATAAGTACTGGGGCTGTGACCCCATGTTTGGTGTGCTGTGCTTCCTTGGGATTTGGGACTGCTGCTGGGCCCCAGGAGCAACCGCCACAATGGACTGCCTCCCTGCTGGAGGGCCCTGTGAGCTGGCCTGCCAGGGGCCAGCCTTGTGCCCCTGAAACTCTGGCGCCTAAATGTCTTGTGAGCGCTATGTACTTGTTCCAGGACAGGAGGAGTGCTGGGGCATTGCAGCACTGGGCTGCGACGTTGCCAGGAGGAATCCCGGCGTGGGGACTCCCTCGTGTTGCTGGGAAGACAAGCGGGAGTCTACCCCGTGTTTTGGATGCCATTTGGAGCTCGAGCCGACCTGGCATTTATTGGTGCTCCTGTTAGCAGGTGCCAACCCCGCAATTGTGTCCTTTTTACAGCAGCAACCCATCCCGCATTTGTGTATTTACCGGGGGGAGCCTACCCCGCACTTGTAAGCAGAGAAGAAAGGCTGCCGCCCTACAAGCAGCGACATGGAAGCCAGGCAAGCTGCCTGGTTGGGGGAGTGGCCGGAAGGAAGACGCAGGGAGCCAGACCAAACGTGCCCCGTATGTTGGTGGGAGCCCCACGTGTGGGCAAAGAATCGGAGCCTTGCAGGTTCCATCCTGTGACCAGAGGCCAGGCAGGAGCCTACCCCGCGCTGGCAAGCAGCCAAGAGACGACCTAGACTCTATCCTGGTGAGTGAGGTCGAGAGAAGGAGTTCGATCGAGCCTCGAGGGCTCCCAGTGCAGAGACTTCCCCCGTGAGGGAAGAGTCCCGGTGAGTGAGGACGGGACAGAGGAGTCAAAGAGAGTCCCGGTGAGTGGGGCTCGAAGTGGCACACTGTTGGTGCCAGCACCTGTTTTCTTCAGATGCCTCACAGGAAAGCGGGCAGCTACAACATTGGGGGGTCATTTGGTTCTGGAGTCCCAGAGCGGGCCCCTCAGGCACGGAGAGTGCCAGTGTTGATTCTCGATGGCCGCATTGTTGGTGCCGAGAGCGGCACCAGAAGGCCCCCATTGAAGGGGGACCCCCTAGGCAGGGTTATTGCCAGAGCTTTCTCTGCTACACAGTTGCACCGCGAGAGCGCGGGCAGCTGCAACGGGGGACATTTCTTGTTTAGATGATAAGTGAGATGCACCCATCGGCCCCCAGTGCATGACGCCCCTTGGTTTTGCTGCTTTGACAGTCAGAGGGCTACTTATGCGGCCCTCTAATTACCAGCCCTGAAATTTGGGACAGCGGACATTTTTAAGCCCCAGAGAAAGGCCAGTTGGCCTGGGGACATTTTGGTGATATGGGTTGGGAGCAAGGCTCTACAAGGATTGCATAATGTGTTTATGCCTAATCTGATTGTTGCTAAATGTGATTTATGCACCATGATTATTGCAGAATATGTTTATTCTTGTGCCTACAGAGGTTGCGTATGTGTTTATGCTTATGAGGTTTATGCATAATGTGTTTATGCCGAATGTGATGCAGACATAATGCGTTTAGGTTGCAGGTGATAAGTACAGTATTGTACAGTAGTTATTGGTTGTGTTATTTTTGCTACTTGTGCTTGTGATGGTGCTGACAGTGGCCCGATTAGCCCTGTCATGTATATAATCCCCTGTGAACATTGCCTAGTGCCAGTTGGCACAGTGTATATGTGTGATTATGATTCTAATGTGTTTTGGATAATACAAAGGCTATTTTTTATTTAACCTTGTGTGGAGTTACTTTTGTGGTGTGCCCAGTGTGTTGCTCCTGTGAGAGTGTGTTGTACAAATGCTTTACACATTGCCGCTGAGATAAGCCTGACTGCTGGTGCTAATCTACCAAGGGGGTGAGCAGGGGTTATCTTCAGCGTATAGCTCCCTTGCCCTGACTAGAGTGGTGGTTTCTGCCTGGCGTAGGCGCATGCCCTAGCCAACCAGAAATCCCATTTTTAACACCTTCTTTTCCATTCAACCCTCCCACACAGATCCAGTCACAACTTCAGGCAATTAATTTTTGCAAACATCATCACTGACCCACCCACACCCCTTTCGCAAATGTATTTCAGCGGGTAGTTGACCACATAGGTAAGCTGCAGACTTGGCAGGTCTGGTCCTCTTCCCCAGTCGAGCGTTCTTTTCACCCCCTCCCAACCACTGGTCCACATGCACAAAACCTACCTTTTTTAAATGTTAGCCTAATAATTTTGTTGCCACTATTATCACACCTATTCCATGGCATATAAACCCCTTCTACTTCAACATTTAACCTTTCTCATTCCTAGAACAATACCGAGGATTTTGCACTGAAAAACAAGTCAAGAAAGGTAAATCTTAAATAACACCCCCACACCACACAATCGCAACCAAGGTCTTCCTTTACAGTGTACAGTCATTTACAATGATGTCCAGAATTCAGTAATCACTTCTTCTGGGCCGGGGACATTTCATGAACATTTCTTTATTGAAATGGCCATTCAATTTGTCCGTTCTCAAGATAAAAAGTGTTTTGTCATTTGTCCAGCTACAGGAATTGCTGTCATCATCTTGTGGTTACTTACTGGTATCAAAAATTCATAATAATAATCGATTTGAGACCATTTATGTTGCTCATTCCGTTGCTAGTCTTTCATGCAATGTAAAGTTTGTTTGCTAGATTTTGCATTCAATTTACTTGCCCCAGCCCCTTGGGGTACGTTTGAGTCCCACCGAGACTAACATTGTCCTACGTCACTCTCTTTTCTAAGGTACGCCCGAGCAATGCTTACCATTCCCATGGACTTGCTTAAAGCAGCTTCCTTCATATTTTTCGTTACTCTCCATCTCAACTGGCTTTTGCGAGTGTTTATTTGCTTCCTCATTGAAATGTTTTCCTTGTACCAGCTTGCCTTTGTCGTTTTACTCCTTTACCACCGACGACAAATAATAATAATAAACACAAAGGTACCAGAAAGCATACTTGAAAAGATGAAAAGGACTCACCGGTAAGAAATTCCTTGCGCACTTTGAAAGTGTCCACAATGGGTGTTGTGATCCCCTCTATTGTTCCAAACATACTGCCGAGCCCCAGATTCACCAACATCAAGAAAAACATCACCGACCAAAAAGGAGATGCTGGGAAGTGCGTCATTGCTTCCGTAAAGGCAATGAAAGCCAAGCCGGTCCCTTGAACAGACTGACGTCAATAAAAGGGCAATTGTGAGATAAGCAGCGAATCAATCGAGGATACATCAACAGCTACAATATTTCTACACACTTTTATGAGCTAACAAATCCAAAATTATTTCATCGGGAGCTCTGATTGCGAAAGTCGATTAGCCGTTTTTAACTTTGTCATAGTAGCTTCAAAACAAGACATGTAGTTATATATATATGTAATGCATTTCTTAGTTTATACATGACACCAACTCTGTACTATCCGTAAAAAAATAGAATTAAAGTGCTTACATCACTTGAGTTTTAAAAACGAAACAGATAGACAACATTTTACATAGTAGTTGCTACAACATTTTATTAATGGCAGTGCAAATAAAGTTTCCTATTCCGCAGCACAGCTCGCTGGTTGTTCCAGAATTTGAACCGTGAGACGTGAGATATGTGCCTCACATCTGTGGAGCAGATTTATGCCTTTGCTGTATGTATCAAGCAGAAGACAAGTCCAACTCCTGTGTGGAGCAGGGACTGTGAAAAGAAACTGTGTGGAGTAGGGACTGTAAAAAGGACCTACGTTCTGGGGCAGATATTGTTTATGAGGCTCAAGTATGAGGAAAAAGCTGATGGAGCAAGGATTCAACATAATGTTAATACACTAATCAACACGTTTGTCTTATTAATATTGCATTTCACAAAAACATTGGGTATCTAGAAGAAGCTTGCATATGTGTTTTTACTAATATTAACCCGCTTGCAAATAAAATGGCTGCTGCTACGCGGGATTTCTTACTGCGCATGCGTCTGTCACACTCACGTGACATGACGTATTCTTTGCTTGGAGGGAATCTTTCGCTTCTGCGCATTAAAGCTAAGATGGCTGCTCTGTGTTACCAGCATGCATGAAGCTTGCACTGCTGCTTTTGCTAAGCTGTTCGTTCTGCCTAATTTCTAATGCAATAGTTAAAATAAAGTAATGGGAATAAAGTAGAAGTAAGTGGTATACTGTAAATTCATTTTTTCTGTGTTCTAAAACTGTTTCTTTCTATTGTTTCATGTAACGATAATCTTGGGTCCTGGAGGTGCTAACTCCATCTTGAAAACCCACATCACGCATGTCTGACTCTAAAGAGAACTGAAGTCATCTAACCTTGAAGCAATGCCAAACTACCGCGCACTAGAAGATACGCATGGGAAAACGAACTTTTGAACCCAAGTGGAAGAAAACTTGTTAATATGTTATAACAATGTATTTGTTAATAGAAGATTAATTGTCGGGTGGAATAAAACATGCGTGGGAAAAATAAATTGATGGGCGGGAAAGCAAGCTTTAATATTCATTCTGAAAGCTTCATTTTAGTGTGGTGTGATGACCTCTCCTCATCCTTTGTCCAATAAAAATTGGGGATCCTTACACTTGCAACATTGGGGGGTGGTATACTGACCTGGAAAATAGTATAACTAGGGTAGGCTTAGCTAGTTAATTTGTCCGACTTGTCCGAATAGCTGACCTGTCACTGACCCAACATACTCAATAGGTAATCGGGAGCAGAGGTGCTGGCGGAGCCCTCTGTCAGAAGGTTCGAAACCCAGGTCGGGGTTTGAAAGCTGAAGTACTGGCGCAGCACTTTGTCGGAGAAGTCGATAACTTTTACCGGGTTCTGACTGTTAGCTGCAGAGAAGGAGTAACGGAGGCGTTGCAACTTTAACTGCGGGTGCTGGTCTTAGCCTTGGTGGTCCTGTCCTGATCCAATTTGGCTTTACCTGTCCTGATTCCGATCTGCACCTGCCTGCCTTTATGGGGCCTGCACTTTTGGGGTTCTGTCCTCTAAACTGACCAATGGCCAGGGTTAGTTCTTCACACCATTCTAGGTAAATATTAAATGTGGGTACTGTCATTGTTCTGTTTCCTTCTCTCTTCCCACCCTAATGTTAAATTATAAAAGTTTTGCATATTGTTGTATATTATTGATCTGATTCCTTCTCTTTTCCCACCCTCTTGTCAAATGCGTAAAGACTGCTTTATAAGAACTCTGTATCTTTTCATTCTAATCATTATTTTCCTAATTGAGAATTTTCTATTATTCAATGCTTGGATTATGACATTTTAAAGATTTTAGATAAAGAGTTTAAACCTTTCCCATGTTGTGGTTATTTTATGAGTGCAAATGTTATTATTCTACCTATTATTCTAACTCTTTTGATCCCTTAGGAATTTAGGTACCGATGACAAGGATTGGTAAGACAAAGGTTGAGGTCCTAAATGAAATTTATAAAACACTGATTAGGATAAGTGCACAGGTTACCTGATTTAAAATTTCATCATGTGTTGTTTATGGGCCCAGGTGAGTATGGTAATTTGAGTCGGGTGACCTGCGCGCTCTATCAGTATTTCTTTTGGTAGCAGAGAAAAGGTTAGGGTTTAGTTAAGATAGGTAGGTAGTTATAGTTAGCTGGTTAATGAAAATATTTTTGCATATTTGAAATCGTATTATTGATTGTATTGATTTATGTATTAACCAAAATTGTTCGTACCTGTTATATGTTTTGTCTGGAATCCCCGGGGGCAGAATAGCGGGTGGTAAATGGAAGCCACACTGCAGTGAGGTCACTTACCTTTAGGAAATAAGTGCATGGTTAGGTTAAACCGGAAGCACTATTTAGGGATATTCTGTATGAATGTGTGAATAAATTATAGCAAAGGGTTCGCTATTAAAACTTTTTGTGTGATATCACCTAGAAAGGGTCACACGGAAGGAATAGCAGGTTTGTCTGAGCTTGATTGATAGCAAAGGGGTTCGCTGGTGAAACTTTGGCCTTAGTATATCCCAGAAGGGATAAGTCTAAAGGAGTAGCAGGTTCTCTAATGCTGAAGGGTAGACGAAAGGGCTCTACTCGTAGTATATGAAGAGTAAGCGGAAGGGATTTACTCGTAGTGAGTGAAGTATATCTTTCCTTTGATTTAGTCACTCAGGTACAGTGGTGAATGTTTTTACGTTGTTGAATAATACAATCTGCATTAAAAAAGTGAAAGAAATTAAGTTTCGTATTACCTTGCAAAGGAGGGAGTCAGTCGTGGAGCTGTGCTGACGTCACTCCGAACCACGCTGGTATTTGTCGAGACAGCGGGTGTGTAGCTGAGGTAATAATTGTAAAGGAGGGGTGAGTACAGGAGCGTGAGAACTAGTCTCATGAGAAAAGCCGCGCAACTATTGGTTGGAATTATTTGAATTCTAAATTTTGATTGGTCACTGAAAAATAAAAGATGCACTGGTATTGGAAGTAATTTGTAAACAAATTGAGACTATCTAGAAGATTTGCATTTAAAATATATGTGGCATATAGGCCCGCTTGAAGAAAATAGACCCAGTAGGAGATATTTAGGGTTTTCACAAGAACAGCATATAAGAGGAAGACCTTTTATCATGAACGGAGGAAAGAGGAAAATGTCATTCATTAAAAGAATTAAGAATTATTTCAAGAAAGATAAAGTAATTAAAACAAGAGAAGGGATTATTATTCCACCACCAAACACGCCTGCATTATACATGATGGTCGAAAGGGGCTATCACACTTGTGTATGGTTAGAAAATTGGATGGAGTACACAAAAGATGATGGTGTCTTAGCATTTCCAGGAAATTGTACATTTAATGGCAGAGTTTTGCACAATTTGAGAACTTGCATGAATGAATTAGATCCCAGACGTAGATTAACGCAGTATGAGGCATTGGAGGAATGGGAAACTGAGGCTTTTGAGCGAGATAGACCCAGAAGTAATGGTAATTGGAGTAAGTTTTATCCCCAATTTCCAAAAGATACAAGAGATAAATTAATGAAACAATTGAGACAGTCTATGTTAGTGGAAGGGTTGTATCCTGTATTAACTTTAGAAGAATCCACTGGAAGTAAAAGGACTGAGAAAACGAAACATTTAATGACTAGTGGTGAATCGGATGATGATTATTTGGAGGATTTGTTATTGAAAAATCTACCACCTTATAATGAGGAACGAAGCACAGTTAATCCAAATGCTCCGTTTCTGAAACCACCTTTAATTCTGCAAGTGGTACATGAGACTTCGTTAGAAAAAGTACTGCAAGATAGGGAAAGAGAAGCATTAAATAAACAAAAAAGTGAGTTGATTCAGAAAATTTCCCAATCAAATACAAGTCCTGAAGCCCTATCAATTCCGGTAACTATTGGCCCAGTTGTTCCTTTGTACGGAGATAAGCAGGCTAGTCCTAAAACTCCCGTTCTGACTACACCTGTAGTTCAGCCAAGAAAAGAACCCTTAATAGTTGATGATCAAGCAAGTGAATGTGAATCAGTGATTTCCCTGATGGATTTGCCCATAAGAGATATTTGTAAAGTAACGTACCCAGGCACACAAAATCAAGACTGGCCCAATACATATAGCAAACACAAGCAAAATTAATAGTAAAACACTGAATTAGCAAAAAAGTACAGTGTTTTACTATTAATTTCGCTTGTGTTTGCTATATGTATTGTGCCAGTCTTGATTTTGTGTGCCTGGGTACGTTACTTTACAAATATTATTTGCCCTGACCCAGGAACTATATCCAAATCAGAGGGTCCTTGTTCTGTATACATTTGCCCATAAGAGAACCAGTGGGTGACTCGGTCAGAAAAACCCCTCCTAATAATTCAAGAGAAATACAAATGGAGACATCCTCAGGTACGTGAAATGCCACAGTAGTAACCCCAGAAGAAATAGAGAGATGGACACGAGAAATAGAGAAGCCAAAGTCACAGCCAAAGGTATTGGATATATTTAAATTAAGAGTCGAATTAGAAGAAATGATGGCTGGGAATGTGGGAATGGACAGATTAAATACATTCAGTGAAGATTAATTATTATTCATATGCAAAAGTATTACTAGAAATACAAGAGTGTTTCATGAAAAGTTATTGGACATGGCAGCTAACATGGTAATTGACATTGGCAAATCTAAAGTGTTACAGAAACCATATTGACCTGAATTTTCAGACAAAGATTTGGAAGATATAAATGTGTCAAGTAGAAAGGTACAGATCAGGGAGCTTATGACATTACTGCAGAAATGCGGTGACATAGAAAAATGGAAAACTAGGTGGGCAAAGAAAAAACAAGAGTCCCGATCCAAACAAGCTGCATCTGAATATGTGTTAAAAGAAGCAGACATAGTGGAAAGGTTATGTCCCATGACAGAGGTACCAGATGTAGGTTATGTACATGTCCCATGGTCCCGACAGGATATTTAGTCATTTAGAAATGACTCCCCCAAACTTCACGAGAAACCTGTAGAGTGGTGCAGACAAGTTGAGAGATTTGTGAAGGTTTCGAAATGTCTTTTGAAAGACTTAGATGGACTATTTGACATTGTTGTTCCTGTAGACTTGTGGACAGAATGTAAAATGGCTATTGATTCACCTAGTGATGAGTATCCTAGAGATCTGAAGACAGGGGCGCCTTCTGATGAGGTGATGAAGAAGTACCACCAGGTAATACTCTACCTCAAAGGAAAGGTGCCTGCAAAAGAGACAGATTGGACTAGGATAGATAGAACCACTCAGAATAAAGATGAATCTGTGCATGCATATTATGAACGTCTATTACAAGTATTCAAACAGTATAGTGGTTTAGATAATATCGATATGAAAGACATGACGCATTTCATCTATCGGTTTGTGTCAGGATTAAGGCCAGAAATTTCGCACTGGAATAAAGACCATAAAATTTGCTGGCAGACCAAGCCAATTGATGAAATCCTTCAATATGCAAAATATTGTGAAGATGAACTCGACAATAAACGAAAAGAATTAAAAGAAAAAGTAATGTGGGCACAAGTGAAATTAGCAGAGCAACAGGAACTCCAGTTAAGCCAAATAAATATTAACCAGACTCAGGGTGATGGAAATGGGAGTAACCCAGGGGTAAATTCAATAGAGAAGAAGCTGAAAAGAAATTTCCCTGTCACGGGTGTGGCAAATTGGGGCACTGGAAGAACAAGTGTAAGGCCGTGCAAAACGGTAACATGCAAAATAATTATTTAAATCTACAGACGCAGAATGAAGTGCCACGGAAACAACAGCAGCAGGTAATACAAAACCATTTAACCCTTGCACCTATGCCAAATTTTAGGAGCAAAGCACATCAGAGTGTGGATACCACAAAATGGGAGAAAAGTGAGAGGAGAGACACAGCGACATCACAATTTCTTTTGAGTGATACGTTTTTCAGTAAGGACACATACTGACGGTGCATGAGAGGGGAGGACGAGGAGTGCATAATTGGAGCCTCCTTGCCGGTAGATCAGTCAGGTCCATACATTGAAGAAAAGGTTGAAGGAAATGATGTCACCTTTCTATTGGACACTGGTGCAACCCGTTCTACTGTGAGAACAACAGACGTTCCAAACCTACCCCTCTCGGGAGAAGCGATCCAAGTAGTGGGCGTTTCTAATAAACAAATTAGTACCCCAGTTACAGAACCAATGGAAGTTGGAATAGGCAATTTCAAAGAAATGCATAGGTTTGTTGTATGTGATTCAAGTCCAGTAAACATGTTAGGTAGAGATTTGTTGTGCAAAATGAATTGCACCATCTTTTGCACCCCAAGTGGTGTTGAAATTCAAACCCCAGACAAAGACGGAGTTTATAAACTAATGTTAGCAAAACAAGAAACAGAGAATAAAAGGTTAACTCTAGAAGACTTACCAGAAGAATTACAACAGACTGTAAATCCTAATGTATGGGATTTTACTGGAAAAGATGTAGGATTAATGGCAGATGTGGATCCAATAAAAGTGACAGTAAAAGAAGGTGCAGTTTACCCAAATACTCGACAGTACAAAATGAGCCCAGAAATAAAAGCAGGTGTTGCAGCAGAAATAAAGCTTTTGGTTGAAGCAGGCATTTTACAAGAAATATGAGCAGTCCATGTAATTCGCCCATAATTGGCATTAAGAAACCGAGTGGCAAGTATAGGGTCGTACAAGACCTTCACAAAATTAATAAGATTGTTGTCCCGTGCTGTCCAGTTGTGCCACATCCTGCAGTGATTCTGTATCAGATACTGTGGGGAGCTGAATGGTTCACTGTAATCGATCTGTGTCACGCATTTTTCTCGATTTCATTGCATCCAGATAGCAAATTTCTTTTCTCTTTTGAATTTGACAGTAATGTGTACGTCTGGAACCACGTTCTTCAGGGGTATACAGAAAGTCCATCGATTTTTAATCAGATTTTGAAAAAGTGCCTTGAGTCATTGGTGCTGCCCGGACAGTCAGTACTGGTTCAATATATAGATGACCAATTGGTGGCGTCTAAAACTCGAAATGAGTGTGTTGTTGATACCATTGCTTTACTGAATCATTTAGGTGAAGGAGGACATAAAGAATCAGAATAATCAAAAACATGAATCTACCTTAAACTCAGAAAGAGATCAGAATGTTTCTTGGAGTTGTAGGTTACTGCAGGCAGTGGATTGTGGGATTTGCAGTTCTAGCAAAGCCATTGATACAAATGACAAAGAAAAGAGCAAAAGACCCAATAGAATGGGATGAAGAAAGCATGACTGCTTTTTTGAAATTACGAGAATGTCTGTGTACAGCTCCACCATTAGGGATGCCTGACTATTCAAAGGATTTTGCACTATTCTGTGACACACAAGATAATTGTGCACTTTCAGTCTTGACCCAAACTCATGGTCTGATGAGACGTCCTGTGGCATATTTTTCTTCCACACTAGACCCAGTGGCATCTGCATTGCCCGGATGTCTAAAAGCAGTAGCTGCAACCTGCATGAGCCTTGAGCAAAGTGAGTCCATTATTATGGGGCATCCAGTGACAGTGTATGTTCCACACGCAGTTGTGATTTTGTTAACAAGAACCAAGACCCAGTATCTCACTCCTAGTCGGCTGACTAAGTATGAGCGAATCCTTGTAGGTGCAGGAAATGTAACCATTGCTATGTGTAATATTTTGAACCCAGCAACACTGCTACCTAATTCACACTTTGCAAAAGTGAAGGGAGAAGTCAAACATGATTGTATCGACTTAAGTGAATACAGTACAAAACCACGTCCAGACATAAGAGAAGAGCCATTAATTGATTCTGAATATGAGCTATTTGTAGATGGCTCATGTATGAGACATGAGGAAGGAGGTTTGAGTGCTGCCTATGCAGTGTGCACGTTGGGAGGTCCAATTGAAGCATCCTATTGACCTGGAGTCAAGTCTGCACAAGTAGCCAAATTGATTGCATTGACAAAAGCCTGCAAACTTGGGAAAAATTGGAAATTAACCATATTCACTGATAGCCAGTATGGTTACGGGGTTGTGAACGACTATGACCAATTATGGATGCAAAGGGAGTTTCTGACTTCTTCAGGTACTCCTGTTAAAAATGGTCATTATGTAAAAGATTTACTTGAAGCAATCCAACTGCCAAAAGAAGTGGCTGTGGTCAAGAGTGCTGCTCACAAATCTGGAAATGACAAAGTAACAGCTGGTAACCGATATGCTGACCAGTTAGCCCAACATTCCACAAAATTTTAAATGGCTGTAAATAAGACAATAGGAGTGGGCGGAAACAGCTGCCAACTTATGTTGCTTGAAGGTGTGCGAACGTGGGAAGAAGTGAGAGACTTGCAAAATGAAGCAGAACCAAAAGAAAAGGAAGAGTGGAGAAAGATAGGATGTCAGAGAAGAGTTGAAGATGGTGTCATTGTTTACCTTGATGGTAGGCCTGTGTTACCAGACTGTTTGCTTACTCCTTTGGCTAGGATGTTCCACGGAGATTCTCATTTGGGGAGAGATGCCATGATACGTCTGTTCAGACAATCATGGTTCAATGTGAAATTCAGGAAAATAGCAGAAGCACTTTGCCAAAGATGTTTAATCTGCCAACAAATGAATCCTGGAAAGAAAACTGTAGTGTTACCAGGAAAGATTGGGAAGGCAGAGGGTCCCTTCATACGATTGCAGATTGATTTCATTCAGTTACCCCCTTGTCGAGGACTAAAATACATTCTTGTCATTGTCTGCCTATTTTCAAAATGGGTGGAAGCTTACCCCACACGTAAGAATGATAGCATTACTGTAGCCAAACTCCTACTCAGAGAACTCATACCACGTTTTGGTTTTCCAGTAGCGATTAAATCCGACCGAGGCTGCCAAATTTTAATAATGAAATAATTGGCCTAATCTGTGAAGCATTCAATGTTAAACAAAAGCTACACTGTGCATACTGCCCAGAGGCTTCTGGAGCGGTAGAACAACTGAATGGCACACTCAAGCCAAGATTGGTAAAGATGTATGAATCTACCAGAGTGGCCAGATGCTTTACCTCTTGTTCTGATGGGACTCAGAAGTATTCCAGACCGGAACTCTGCCTTGAGTCCTCATGAAATACTAATGGGAAGAGCAATGAGGCAAGCATGGGTGCCAGGACACATGCTGATAATTATATCTGATGATTTAGTACTGGAGTACTGCAAAGAACTGGCTGACCAAGTGCGTTCTATCTCTCACCAGGTTGGGGAAGACGCTGTCGCCAGACAAGCAACTCCAGCACATGACCTGAACCCAGGTGACTGGGTAGTGCTAAAGGAACAACTCAAAAATCTTGCCTTGCACCGAGGTGGGGAAAACCATGACATGTAATTCTGATTGCCACCACAGTTGTAAAGTGCGAAGGAGTTCCACACTGGATCCATGCCAGTCACACAAAAAGAGTGACTGAACCTGATGAAACTGAAGCTGAAGGTTGTGCAGCTGATATCGATCCTGAAGTAGCTGAAGAGGAACAACCAAGCACCAGTCAAGATAATTGGATTCCAGTAGTTGAGATACCTGCAGAATACGTGAGAACAAGAAGTCAGACTCATCTAGAGAGTCAGAGTGATAGTGAGGATGAGATAGGTCTAGAATAACGTACTCAGATTACTGAAATCCAAGCCAGTAATAATTCTGAGGAGGAACAGATAAGGAAAGATCAGAATACTCAGACAAATGACACTCCACCAAGAACTCTTGAGTCTAAGGAGGGACAGATAGGTAATAGGGCAAGAGCTCAGGCAGAAGAAGGTCAAGGGTTCAAAGAGCTTGAGCAGGGCCAGATAGGAGTAGAAAAATGTGTTCAGTAAGAAGAAAGTGAATCAAATCAAAGTCAAATTCAGCAGAAAGCTGAACAAGGCCAGATTAGTAACCGGGCAGAAGTAACAAAAATAAGACCTGGACCTAGTCAGATAGAGAGGGATACAGAAGACAGCATTGAAATAGATGTGCCACAACTGAATGAAAATAAAAGAGCACTGGAAAAAGGCCAGAGCACAGTGCCAGCTAAAAGACTCAGAAAAGGAGACTAGTGGCCTCGGTTTGTCAAAATACTGAGATTTCGCCTAAAGACAATAAATGAACAACCAGAACAAGTAAATGAAATAACTAGTCAAGCTGAACAGTCTGCGATACAACCATGAAGGAGAAGCCCATGACTGAAAAGACTGAATAATACATTCAGAGGCCCTGAATGGACTTACATTGTTCTTGAAGATTTCGAAAACTTAGAAATAAGTGATGAAAGTGATGACGAACTGATTGCTGATGAAACTGACGAAGTGAGACCCACTTGAAAATTTCACAGGGTAATAGACTGTGTAAAAGCTACAAAGAGGGATTACAGTCTCATTGGTCAGAAATTGCTGATCATGTTGTTAATGGAAGACCGAAAAGAAACTGTTTAAAAACATGCTGCAGAATATGCACATGTAGTATAGCGATAGTACTCATAGTATGTTTAGGACTGACAATAGCTATTCCTTACATAATGAGTAGAGACATGAAAAATGATACTAATGAGCTACAAACGATAGACACACCTAGAAAAATAGATACACAAGAGAAAGCACTTAACATTGAACAACAGAAGGTAGATTTAGAAGCATCAGATGAGGAAGGACTACATTATACTGGAATTAAAAACAGAACTCACTTAAATGTATTTGCAAACCTATTAGTACACTATGTAGAAGCTTTGAAATAGAAGATTGCTATGTTTGTATGAAGTTACCTACTTTGGTAGCCGAAGGTGTATCTTACCACCATTTACTGCTAACATATGGTATTTCATGTTGTATTTTAGCTAGTTTATTCAATAAGAAAGGACCTTTGCAGTATTACTATTCTAATTCAGATGTGAAATTTTTTTATGAACTACCTATACGTAGTAACCTGAATTCTGTACATACTAAGAGTGATGTAACACGCTATATGAGTGAATATTTTTTAACTATAGGTCCAATAGATATAGCTGAAGCACACAAGAATAATTTATCATGTTTACTACGAGAGAAAGAGAAAATATTTTTGAATATGGTTGAGAAAATTAGAGAGAATTTCCAAAGAAAAGCAAATGATAAGAATCATAAAATTCCTAAATGGGCTGAAAATATAGGGTTCAACCAAAATGGCAAGACTCATGCTGCTATGTTGCTGGATTTCGAAAAGAAGGGGAAACTGTCTCGAAAGGGAAAGAACTAGGTATTATAACAATATATTCATTGGTTCCAGTGAATGTGAACACAATTATAAGGTAATTGGGGGTTGGGGATTCAAAGATGGAACTGAACCTGTGTTTCCTGGTATCTATTTTATATGCGGAAAAAAGGCTTATTGAAAAACTGCCATATCATTGGTATGGGAGCTGTTATTTTGGAATAGTATTCCCAAAGATATATCATGTAAACAAAATCACTGGAAACAATGAAGAAACTAATGGATTAATTCGTAGCAAAAGAGCTAGTTTTGGAGAAATAGTAAGTGATATATTAAGTGCATTGATACCTACAGTGGAGTGGCTCTGAATACGCAAAGAATTTGCAAATTGTCAACAGTAGTGGATCGTTTATCGACTGATACTGCTGGAGGGTTCTTAATGGTCAATACCGAATTGGTTGCGATCAGATCAATGGTTTTACAAAATCGACTTGCTCTTGATACATTATTAGCAAAAGAGGGCAGAGTCTGTAGAATGTTGAAAGAGCAACATTGTTGAACTTACATAGCTGATAAAAGTGTTGAAATTAAAGGGTATGTAAGAAATATTACACATTGGAAAAAGAGCTCAAATCACTGGAGGTTGATAGTGCACGGAAGAGACTTACCGATGGTCTCTCCTCTATAGGTAATTGGCTTTCTAATGTAGGAAAAAGTGTTGTAGGTGGAATTCTGATGCCAATGGTGGGAATAGGTTTACTGATTTTAGGGATAATAATTTGTTGCAAATGTCGGAAGCAAAAAAAGATATATACAGTAAATAAGAGAGGGAAAAAGAGAAATATGATGAGCTTGAATTAGAAGAGTTGAATGGAAATATATACAAGAAAGTCAAAAACTTTCACACAAACAATGAAAAGAAATAAAATAGAAAGTTTGAAGAAATTGATCTGGGTGAAATGTGAAAGTTGGCCTCTGTTTCATTAATTGGTGATGATATAAAATATCATCAAAGAGGGGATTGATGGAGCAAGGATTCGCATGTATTGCGACTTGCTTGAATTCAGTCCTCTCGACATAACGTTAATACACTAATCAACATGTTTGTCTTAATAATATTGCATTTCACAAAAACATTGGGTATCTAGAAGAAGCTTGCATATGTGTTTTTACTAATGGTAATCCGCTTGCAAATAAAATGGCTGCTGCTACGCGGGATTTCTTACTGTGCATGCGTCTGTCACACTCACGTGACATGACGTATTCTTTGCTTGAAGGGAATCTTTTACTTCTGCGCATTAAAGCTAAGATGGCTGCTCTGTGTTAACAGCATGCATGAAGCATGCACTGCTGCTTTTGCTAAGCTGTTCGTTCTGCCTAATTTCTAATGCAATAGTTAAAAGAAAGTAATGGGAATAGAGTAGAAGTAAGTGGTATACAGTACATTCATTTTTTCTGTGTTTTAAAACTGTTTCTTTCTATGTTTTCATGTAACGATAATCTTGGGCCCTGGAGGTGCTATTACTCCATCTTGAAAACCCACATTGCCCATGTCTGACTCTAAAGAGATCTGAAGTCATCTAACCTTGAAGCAATGCCAAACTGTCGCGCACTAGAAGATACGCATGGGAAAACGAACTTTTGAACCCAAGCGGAAGAAAACTTGTTAATATGTTATAACAATGTATTTGTTAATAGAACATTCATTGTTGTGTGGACTAAAACATACGTGGGAAAAATTAATTGATGGGCGGGAAAGCAAGCATTAATATTCAATCTGAAAGCTTCATTTTAGTGTGGTGTGATGACCTCTCCTCATCCTTAGTCCAATCAAAATTGGGGATCCTTACACTTGCAACATTGGGGGGTGGTACACTGACCTGGAAAATAGTATAACTAGGGTAGGCTTAGCTAGTTAATTTGTCCGACTTGTCCGAATAGCTGACCTGTCACTGAACCAACGTACTCAATAGGTAATCGGGAGCAGAGGTGCCGGCGGAGCTCTCTGTCAGAAGGTTCGAAACCCAGATCGGGGTTTGAAAGCTGAAGTGCTGGCGAAGCACTTTGTTGGAGAAGTCGATAACTTTTACCGGGTTCTGGCTGTTAGCTGCAGAGAGGGAGTAATGCAGGGGTTTCAACTTTAACTGCGGGTGCTGGTGTTAGCCTTGGTGGTCCTGTCCTGATCCAATTTGGCTTTACCTATCCTTATTCCGATCTGCACCTGCCTGCCTTTATTGTGCCTGCACTTTTGGGGTTCTGTCCTCTAAACTGACCCGTGGGCAGGGTGAGTTCTTCACATCATTCTAAGTAAATATTAAATGCGGGTACTGTCATTGTTCTGTTTCCTTCTCTCTTCCCACCCTAATGTTAAATGTTAAAAGTTTTGCGTATTGTCATATATTATTGATCTGATTCCTTCTCTTTTCCCACCCTCTTGTCAAATGCGTAAAGACTGCTTCATAAGAACTCTGCAAATTTTCATTCTAATCATTATTTTCCTAATTGAGAATTTTCTATTATTCAATGCTTGGTTTATGACATTTTAAAGATTTTAGATAGAGAGTTTAAACCTTTCCCGAGTTTGTGGTTATTTTATGAGTGCAAATTTTATTATTCTACCTATTATTCTAACTCCTTTGATTCCTTAGGACTTTAGATACCGATGACAAGGATTGGTAAGACAATGGTTTAGGTCCTAAATGAAATTGATAAAACACTGATTAGAGTAAGTGCACAGGTTACCTGATTTAAAATCTCATCATATGTTGTTTATGGGCCCAGGTGAGTATGGTAATTTGAGTCGGTGACCTGCGTGCTCTATCAGAGCTTTGTAGACGTGTACAGAAAAGGGGCTGAACATTCAGCAAGCACAGTAGGAGTTGTGTGTGACATGTGTTTAGCAAATGTTGTGTGTCTCTAAAGACTAGGGTTGTCAGCTATTTCCATCTAATTTTTTTTAGGCATGTGCTATGCGTTTCATGTATGGGGAAACACTATGTAAATCACCAGAGTGAGGTAAAGTCTGTTTGCATCTGAGTACGGGATATGCTGATCAGTTAGCCCAACATTGCGCAAAATTTAAAATGGCTGTAAATAAGAATATTGGAGTGGGCGGAAACAGCTGCCAACTTATGTTGCTTGAAGGGGTGCGAACGTGGGAAGAAGTGAGAGACTTGCAAAATGAAGCAGAACCAAAAGAAAAGGAAGAGTGGAGAATGATAGGTTGTCAGAGAAGGGTTGAAGACGATGTCATTGCTTGTCTTGATGGTAGGCCTGTGTTACCAGACTGTTTGCTTGCTCCTATGGCTAGGATGTTCCACGGAGATTCTCATTTGGGGAGAGATGCCATGATACGTCTGTTCAGACAATCATGGTTCAATGTGAAATTCAGGAAAATAGCAGAAGCACTTTGCCAAAGATGTTTAATTTGTCAACAAATGAATCCTGCAAAGAAAACTGTAGTGTTACCAGGAAAGATTGGGAAGGCAGAGGGTCCCTTCATACGATTGCAGATTGATTTCATTCAGTTACCCCCTTGTCGAGGACTAAAATACATTCTTGTCATTGTCTGCCTATTTTCAAAATGGGTGGAAGCTTACCCCACATGTAAGAATGATAGCATCACTGTAGCCAAACTCCTACTCAGAGAACTCATACCACGTTTCCGTTTTCCAGTAACGATTGAATCAGACCGAGGCTGCCAAATTTTAATAATGAAATAATTGGCCTAATCTGTAAAGCATTCAATGTTAAACAAAAGCTACACTGTACATACCGCCCAGAGGCTTCTGGAGTTGTAGAACAACTGAATGGCACAATCAAGTCAAGATTGGTAAAGATGTATGAATCTACCCGAGTAGAGTGGCCAGATGCTTTACCTCTTGTTCTGATGGGACTCAGAAGTATTCCAGACCTGAACACAGGCTTGAGTCCTCATGAAATACTAATGGGAAGAGCAATAAGGCAAGCATGGGTGCCAGGACACAAGCTGATAAATATATCTGATGAATTAGTACTGGAGTACTGCAAAGAACTGGCTGACTAAGTGCGTTCTATCTCTCACCAGGTTGGGGAAGACGCTGTCGCCAGACAAGCAACTCCAGCACGTGACCTGAACCCAGGTGACTGGGTAGTGCTAAAGGAACAACTCAAAAATCTTGCCTTGCACCGAGGTTGGGAAAACCATGACAAGTAATTCTGGTTACCACCACAGCTGTAAAGTGCGAAGGAGTTCCACACTGGATCCATGCCAGTCACACAAAGAGTGACTGAACCTGATGAAACTGAAGCTGAAGGTTGTGCAGCTGAGAGGTCTCAAGATATCGATCCTGAAGTAGCTGAAGAGGAACAACCGAGCACCAGTCAAGATAATTGGATTCCATTAGTTGAGATACCTGCAGAATACGTGAGAACCAGTAGTCAGACTTATCGAGACAGTCAGAGTGATAGTGAGGATGAGATAGGTCTAGAATAACGTACTCAGATTACAGAAATCCAAGCCAGTAGTAATTCTGTAGAGGAACAGATAAGGAAAGATCAGAATACTCAGACAAATGACACTCCACCAAGAACTCTTGAGCCTGAGGAGGGACAGATAGGTAATAGGGCAAGAGCTCAGGCAGAAGAAGGTCAAGTGTTTAAAGAGCTTGAGCTGGGCCAGATAGGAGTAGAAAAATGTGTTCAGGAAGAAGAAGGTGAATCAAATCAAAGTCAAATTCAGCAGATACCAGAACAAGGCCAGATTAGTAACCAGGCAGAAGTAACAGAAATAAGACCTGGACCTAGTCAGATAGAGAGGGATACAGAAAACAGCATTGAAATAGATGTGCCACAACTGAATGAAAATAAAAGAGCACTTGAAGAAGGCCAGAGCACAGTGCCAGCTAAAAGACTCAGAAAAGGAGACAAGTGGCCTAGGTTTGTCAAAAGACTGAGATTTTGTCTAAAGACAATAAATGAAGAACCGGAACAAGTAAATGAAATAACTAGTCAAGCTGAAAAGTCTGCGATACAACCAAGAAGGAGAAGTCCACGACTGAAAAGACTGAATAATACATTCAGAGGCCCTGAATGGACTTACATCATTCTTGAAGATTTTGAAAACTTAGAAATAAGTGATGAAAGTGATGACGAATTGATTGCTGATCAAACTGACGAAGTGAGACCCATTTGAAAATTTCACAGGGTAATAGACTGTGTAAAAGCTACAAAGAGGGATTACAGTCTCCTTGGTCAGAATAGCTGATCATAATGTTAATGGAAGACCAAAAAGAAACTGTTTAAACACATGCTGTAGAATATGCACATGCAGTATAGCGATAGTACTCATAGTATGGTTAGGATTGACAATAGCTATTCCTTACATAATGAGTAGAGACATGAAGAATGATACTAATGAGCTAAACATGATAGACACACCTAGAAAAATAGATACACAAGAGAAAGCACTTAACATTAAACAACAAAAGGTAGATTTAGAATCATCAGATGAGGAAGGACTACATTATACTGGAATTAAAAACAGAACTCACTTAAATGTATTTGCAAACCTATTAGTACACTATGTAGAAGCTTTGAAATAGAATATTGCTATGTTTGTATGAAGTTACCTACTTCGGTAGCCGAAGGTGTAACTTACCACCATTTACCGCTAACATATGGTATTTCATGTAGTATTTTTGCTAGTTTATTCAATAAGAAAGGACCTTTGCAGTATTACTATTCTAATTCAGATGTGAATTATTTTTATGAACTACCTTAACCTGATTGCTGTACATACTAAGAGTGATGTAACACGTTATATGGGTGAATATTTTCTAACTATAGGTACAATAGATATAGCTGAACCACACAAGAATAATTTATCATGTTTACTACGAGAGAAAGAGAAAATATTTTTGAATATGGTTGAGAAAAGGAGAGAGAATTTCCAAAGAAAAGCAAATGGTAAGAATCATAAAATTCCTAAATGGGCTGAAAATATAGGGTTCACCCAAAATGGCAAGACTCATGCTGCTATGTTGCTGGATTTCGAAAAGAAGGGGAAACTCTGTCTCCACAGAGAAAGAACTAGTTATTATAACAATATATTCATTGGTTCCAGTGAATGTGAACACAATTATAAGGTAATTGGGGGTTGGGGAATCAAAGATGGAACTGAACCTGTGTTTCCTGGAATCTATTTCATATGCGGAAACAAGGCTTATTACAAACTGCCGGATCATTGGTATGGGAGCTGTTATTTTGGAATAGTATTCCCAAAGATATATCATGTAAACAAAATCACTGGAAACAATGAAGAAACTAATGGATTAATACGTAGCAAAAGAGCTAGTTTTGGAGAAATAGTAGGTGATATATTAAGTGCATTGATACCTACAGTGGGAGTGGCTCTGAATACGCAAAGAATTTGCAAATTGTCAACAGTAGTGGATCGTTTATCGACTGATACTGCTGGAGGGGTCTTAATGGTCAATACAGAATTGGTTGTGATCAGATCAATGGTTTTACAAAATCGACTTGCTCTTGATACATTATTAGCAAAAGAGGGCGGAGTCTGTAAAATTTTGAAAGCGCAACATTGTTGCACTTACATACCTGATAAAAGTGTTGAAATTAAAGGGTATGTAAGAAATATTACACATTTTGAAAAAGAGCTCAAACCACTGGAGGTTGATAGTGCATGGAAGAGACTTACCGATGGTCTCTCCTCTATAGGTAGTTGGCTTTCTAATGTAGGAAAAAGTTTTGTAGGCAGAATACTGATGCCAATGGTGGGAATAGGCTTACTGATTTTAGGGATAATAATTTGTTGCAAATGTCGGAAGCACAAAAAGACATATACAGTAAATAAGAGAGGGAAAAAGAGAAATATTGATGAGCTTGAATTAGAAGAGTTGAATGGAAATATATACAAGAAAGTGAAAAACTTTCACACAAACAATGAAAAGAAACAAAATAGAAAGTTTGAAGAAATTTATCTGGGTGAAATGCGAAAGTTGCCATCTGTTTCATTAATTGGTGATGATATAAAATATCATCAAAGAGGGGATTGATGGAGCAAGGATTCGCACGTAATGCGACTTGCTTGAATTCAGTCCTCTCGACATAACGTTAATACACTAATCAACATGTTTGTCTTAATAATATTGCATTTCACCAAAACATTGGGTATCTAGAAGAAGCTTGCATATGTGTTTTTACTAATGTTAATCCGCTTGCAAATAAAATGGCTGCTGCTACGCGGGATTTCTTACTGCGCATGCGTCTGTCACACTCACGTGAAATGACGTATTCTTTGCTTGGAGGGAATCTTTCGCTTCTGCACATTAAAGCTAAGATGGCTGCTCTGTATTAACAGCATGCATGAAGCTTGCACTGCTGCTTTTGCTAAGCTGTTCGTTCTGCCTAATTTCTAATGCAATAGTTAAAATAAAGTAATGGCAATAGAGTAGAAGTAAGTGGTATACAGTACATTAATTGTTTCTGTGTTCTAAAACTGTTTATTTCTATTTTTTCAGGTAACGATAATCTTGGGCCCTGGAGGTGCTATTACTCCATTACTCCATCTTGAAAGCCCACATTGCGCATGTCTGACTCTAAAGAGAACTGAAGTCATCTAACCTTGAAGCAATGCCAAACTACCGTGCACTAGAAGATGCGCATGGGAAAACTAACTTTTGAACCCAAGTGGAAGAAAACTTGTTAATATTTTATAACAATGTATTTGTTAATAGAAAATTCATTGTCGTGTGGAATAAAATATACGTGGGAAGAATAAATTGATGGGTGGGAAAGCAAGCATTAATATTCATTCTGAAAGCTTCATTTTAGTGTGGTGTGATGACCTCTCCTCATCCTTTGTCCAATCAAAAATGGTTATCCTTACACTTGCAACATTGGGGGATGGTACACTGACAAGGAAAATAGTATAACTAGGGTAGGTTTACCTAGTTAATTTGTCCGACTTGTCTGAATAGCTGACCTGTCACTGACCCAACGTACTCAATAGGTAATCGGGAGCAGAGGTGCTGGCGGAGCCCTCTGTCAGAAGTTTCGAAACCCAGATCGGGGTTTGAAAGCTGAAGTGCTGGTGAAGCACTTTGTTGGAGAAGTCAATAACATTTACCAGGTTCTGGCTGTTACCTGCAGAGAGGGAGTAACACAGGTGTTGCAACTTTAACTGCGGGTGCTGGTCTTAGCCTTGGTGGTCCTGTCCTGATCCAATTTGGCTTTACCTGTCCTGAATCCGATCTGCACCTGCCTGCCTTTATTGTGCCTGCACTTTTGGGGTTTTGTCCTCTAAACTGACCCGTGGCCAGGGTTAGTTCTTCACACCATTCTATGTAAATATTAAATGCGGGTACTGTCATTGTTCTGTTTCCTTCTCTCTTCCCACCCTAATGTTAAATGATAAAAGTTTTGCATGTTGTCATATATTATTGATCTGATTCCTTCTCTTTTCCCACCCTCTTGTCAAATGCGTAAAGACTGCTTTATAAGAACTCTGCATATTTTCATTCTAGTCATTATTTTACTAATTGAGAATTTTCTATTATTCAATGCTTGGATTATGACATTTTAAAGATTTTAGATAAAGAGTTTAAACCTTTCCTGAGTTGTGGTTATTTTATGAGTGCAAATGTTATCATTCTACCTATTATTCTAACTCTTTTGATCCCTTAGGACTTTAGGTACCGATGACAAGGAATTGGTAAGACAATGGTATAGGTCCTAAATGAAATGTATAAAACACTGATTAGAGTAAGTGCACAGGTTACCTGATTTAAAATCTCATCATATGTTGTTTATGGGCCCAGATGAGTATGGTAATTTGAGTCGGGTGACCTGTGTGCTCTATCAGAGCTTTGTAGACGTGTACAGAAAAGGGGCTGTACATTCAGCAAGCACAGTAGGAGTTGTGTGTGACACGTGTTAAGCAAATGTTGTGTGTCTCTAAAGACTAGGGTTGTCAGCTCTGTCCATCTAATTGTTTTTTAGGCATGTGCTATGCGTTTCATGTATGGGGAAACACTATGCACATCACCAGAGTGAGATAAAGTCTGTTTGCATCTGAGTACGGGATCAGTAGACATGTGGGTCTGATGTGTGCGGGACCAGATTTGTGTTCATCCTTAGGAAGAGACCTGTTTGAATCTCCAGTATGGAAATAATATGTTGGGTTTGCGTAGTACACAAGCAATTACGCATCTTACATAGGGTTAGGGCGCGCTATATAAGTGCTGCAGAAGAATACATGCCATGTGTGGTGCATGCGCCATAAACGTCTGGCACTGTGGATTAGAGCACAGGATGTGAATTAGAAGCTCCATGAATCACTTGTACGAAGCAGAAGCAGTCACCCCCAACGTGTTTCTCAGTAGCTGTGTTCATCTCTTGTATGCAGATGAAGGACACCTGATGGGCAGAGGTAGACCTATGTATGCACCAAGTGTGTAACAGGATATGCTTGTGATGAGTATGACAAAATATGTGCATCTGATGAACGGGGGACAAGCTGCAAGAATCTCTCATGG
This sequence comes from Lissotriton helveticus, assembly GCF_964261635.1. Taxonomy (NCBI): domain Eukaryota; kingdom Metazoa; phylum Chordata; class Amphibia; order Caudata; family Salamandridae; genus Lissotriton; species Lissotriton helveticus. Next base: position 686,659,751 of record NC_136057.1, on the reverse strand, counting down.
AGCAGAATCTGTGCGACTCTGGTATGTCGACAGAATATGTATGCATTTGATTTGCAAAGCAGAAACTATGCCTAACTTATTTATGTCAAAAAGATGTGGGACTGTGTACAGTCCCCAGAAAAGCACAGCGAGATGCCACCTTTGGCTATCATTATTCAATCTTATTAGTTCAACTTTGATCTAAGTAATCTGTAACCTTTTATTGTCAATCCTCCAACTTTCAAAAAACGAGACCACGCACATTTTATACACAAAATTTTCAGGTTTCTACTGTTCATATGGAGTCACCCTGGACATTTACCAAGAACATGAGTAAGACGTGAGTTCAGTTCCAAGCAGTATTTATTCATTCAAATCATATAACCCAATGCATTTCGGGCTTCACGCCCTTCTTCGGGGGTCACTGTGAATAACAATAAAAATGACACAATTATCGAACTGTTTTCACCCAATATCAACCATATGCATCCTCAAAGCTTATGTAACAACAGTATCAAATATGTGTGGTTAAAAAATAATAATAATCTTATTAATATTACAATGTCATCAAGTGTTCCGTGAACCAACCGCATCAGTCTACACTTAAAACCCGGCCTTATTTGCATCCCCTCCCACTCCTCTGTAGTGTTCTGCTATATCTCTAATAACATTTAAACATTCACCCCTTAGTCATAGTGCAGCGCATTTCATCAGCATTATCACAACAAACTGTAAACAGTTCCCTTTAACAGAAACATATAAACTAGCGCCCGTGTTACTCTCGTGTTTTTTTGTAATGGCAGAGAAACTGTCCAAACCCCTTCTGAGTATCAACCAAACAGTGTTCCAAACATTTATTAGACCACGTATATATCTACTGTTTATATGAATCTCATCTCCCCGAGTACCACGTACCTGCTCTTTCATCATTACTAGCCCATTGCCACGCTGCTAGTTACAACGAACCAATTATTTCCCATAATTCCTCTCCCTTTTGAATGCAACATCAAAGCTCTGATTGGTTCAAAAATGTAAAGAATTCCCGTGTTCCCCATGTGCCTGCATGCGTGCAAAACAAATATGGACTAAACATGGTTTGAAAAAATGGATAAAAGAAAGGTGTGCATCCCGTTCTCATGAAAAAACATTGTAACTATAGCCCAAAAATCAGGATTGCACCCGCAAAGAATAAAATGGAATGAGGAATAAACTGACGAGCCCACGCACAAAAATAACATCGCGGTTCAAGATGAAGGCAGTTTGGATAATGATCAATTAAAGAACTGTTTTAAATCAGAGGACATCTGCATGTTGTGTGGTTAACTCGCTTTTCGATTTTAATGTACACTAATAGCTGCATTATGGGAGATGTATTTTTAGAGTGAAAGACATTAGGTGGAATTCCGTCAGGCACATGGGGAACACGGGAATTCTTTACATTTTTGAACCAATCAGAGCTTTGATGTTGCATTCAAAAGGGAGAGGAATTATGGGAAATAATTGGTTCGTTGTAACTAGCAGCGTGGCAATGGGCTTGTAATGATGAAAGAGCAGGTACGTGGTACTCGGGGAGATGAGATTCATATAAACAGTAGATATATACGTGGTGTAATAAATGTTTGGAACACTGTTTGGTTGATACTCAGAAGGGGTTTGGACAGTTTCTCTGCCATTACAAAAAAACACGAGAGTAACACGGGCGCTAGTTTATATGTTTCTGTTAAAGGGAACTGTTTACAGTTTGTTGTGATAATGCTGATGAAATGCGCTGCACTATGACTAAGGGGTGAATGTTTAAATGTTATTAGAGATATAGCAGAACACTACAGAGGAGTGGGAGGGGATGCAAATAAGGCCGGGTTTTAAGTATAGACTGATGCGGTTGGTTCACGGAACACTTGATGACATTGTAATATTAATAAGATTATTATTATTTTTTAACCACACATATTTGATACTGTTGTTACATAAGCTTTAAGGATGCATATGGTTGATATTGGGTGAAAACAGTTCGATAATTGTGTCATTTTTATTGTTATTTACAGTGACCCCCGAAGAAGGGCGTGAAGCCCGAAATGCATTGGGTTATATGATTTGAATGAATAAATACTGCTTGGAACTGAACTCACGTCTTACTCATGTTCTTGGTAAATGTCCAGGGTGACTCCATATGAACAGTAGAAACCTGAAAATTTCGTGTATAAAATGTGCGTGGTCTCGTTTTTTGAAAGTTGGAGGATTGACAATAAAAGGTTACAGATTACTTGGATCAAAGTTGAACTAATAAGATTGAATAATGATAGCCAAAGGTGGCATCTCGCTGTGCTTTTCTGGGGACTGGACACAGTCCCACATCTTTTTGACGTTAGTACCTTAGTGCGTTTGGGCACTGCACTACAGAAAATTGCACGCATGCAAAAACAAATATGGACTAAACATGGTTTGAAAAAATGGATAAAAGAAAGGTGTGCATCCCGTTCTCATGAAAAAACATTGTAACTTATTTATGTGGCAGTAAACGTGTGCATCGGACAAATGACATCGGAATAGTATTCATCTATTATGTTAATACGTTTTTTAAATATTTTTATTTTTTACACCTATCACCCTACTTGTTCCATTGACAGTGAGCTTTCTTGAATATTTGACAATGGCCACAGCCAAACCGAGTAGAGACTAGTGAATTGTGAAAGGATATAGAGCGTTAGTCTTACACGTGAACAGGAGTTGATCTAGACTGCAGTACTACACTGTCTCAAATTCTGGCCTTACGGACCGATAAGGCACAGCTCCAGTTCTTTTCTTGTTGTTTTTTGGTACTACTAAAATGTAAGTATCAGCTAATGATAAAGACCCTCTAGGTGCAGAAAGTTGGGAATTCTTGATATCATCCGACTTGGAATCAAGAGATGTGTAAAGGAAAACAACAAAATAGGAGCATTCTCATGTTTCACACCCAGATCTGAATTTCATATACTGAACATTGATGTTTACAACAAACCCCTAGTTTCTCTTTCCCCACTGGCTGCACGTGAAGATAGCCCTCTCTACCACTACGTATATGAATGTAAACTGTTTCCCCAACTATGGCACTCGTTAGACTTGGCACCTTGGCGTGAGTCTCTCTTCCACTTTTTGCTAATGTGCCTCATGTGTTTTGCTGGTGTTAGCTGCTCAGGGCACAGTGCCACTGCCAATCAGTGCCACAGTGCAAGTGCTCCCTATGAAAAGTGTATACATTGATTGGTTTAGATAATTGGCTTATTTGGTTTACTGTCCGTCCCCAGTAAAGTGCACCAGGAGTGCCAGGGCCGATAAATACAAATGCTGCTGGTGGGCCTGCAGCACTGATTGTGCCACCCACAGAAGCGGCCTAGTAAAATGTGTCTAAGGTCTGACATAGCAGAACCTGCGTGCAGTCTGGTACTGTCATGCTGGTTGGGCAAGTGCACCCACTTGCCAGCCCCTAAACCTTCCCTTTACTTCATGTGAGTCATCCCTATGGTAGGCCCAAGGGCAGGGTGCATTGTAAGTATTAGGTAGGACAAGCCGTGAGGTGTGTGGCATGTCCTAATAGTGAATTACAGCCATTTTCGTTTTTCAATATTGTAAGGCTACCTGCTCTAGGACAGAATGGGCTGCTGGAATTATTACACCATATAATCCTAACAGACTCAGGGAGCATGGTAGAAAGCCAAGTTTAGTATGCCTGAACTCAGAATAATAAAATACTTCTTTTAGTAAAGTTTATTTTAATATCATGTGTTTGCAAATACTACTTTTAGAAAGTTAGTATTTGCTTGCCTAACCATTTCAGCCCGCCCCTGCTAGGATGTGTATCTGCTATCTGGTTTCTGTGAGTGAAAGGGCTGGGGGATTCCAGGAGACAGGCTGGGGCTGACAGGTGGTGAATAGGGAGATTACACCAGGATGGGAGGGGGAAGTGCCCCTTGACTCTGAATAGGGCTGTGCTCTGCCACCTCAATGCTGGCTCCACCCCCTGGGGAGCGACTGATGACTCTGCCCTGCACCTTGTGTAGGGAGAGGGGAAGACTGGCAACAGAGTGCTCCTGGACTGTACTTGTCACCACAATGCTGGCTCCACCTCCTGCGGAGCGTCTGATGTCCATCCCTGCTCACTGAAAGGTGAAGCCAGAGTCTGCAAAACAAAGTACTCAGAGATGGACTGGAATAGGCAAAGGACCCCCTGGCCTGAAAGAACAAAAGAAATGCTGTACAAAAGTAGGAGCCCTGCTCCCAAGAAACTAGATCCTGTTTCCGCCAAGAAGAACCCTCTGCCTGAGGAGAAGGAACTAGGAAAGCTGAAGGAGGAAGACTGTCCCTATCCTGGGGGACTGGCCTGCAGTGGTTGCCTTGCTGCTGAAGGAGAGGAAGAAACCTACAAGGACTTGTTGCTTTTTAAAAAGACTTTCTTTTACTCTCTACAAAGAACTTGTGCTCAAAAACGATATCCAAGGCCCTGGAAGTGAGCTGGCCCCCTGACCTGAGTCCCAGGGACATTGGACTCTGCCTGCCTGCATCTGAGCTGTGAAGAAATTGCTGAACTCTTCCCCTGCTGCTGGAGCCGCCACAAGTGCGTCCCATATCCCTGGACCGCCGCGAAGCCGTCCTGTGCCTGCCCGCCCCGTGTGAACCGCTCTGACTACGAGCCGTACTCACACTGTGTCACTGGGCTGTCCACACCCGCTTCGCCCTCCTCTGAAGGACGCACTGTTCTGCCTGCCGCCTCCCCACTGGGGGGAGAAACCTTAATGATCAGCGCATCGCCACCAGTGATGCCTCGTACGCCGAAGTGTACCCTCTGCCCGACGCCGCGCTACAAAAAGAAAGAGCATTTACCCGCTCAGACGGGCATCTCCTGATGTACACGTTGTACGCCAGAAGCGTACTAAACTTCACCGCCTTCTGCGACCCTCCGAGACGTACCGCCTTCTGCGATCAACCCAGTACGCATCGCACACCGCTTGCCAGAGTGAATAGAAGTACGCGTCGTACGTTGGAAGCATACGAAACTACATCGCACCTTGCCCCCGAAGCCGCGCCGCAAAAAGGAGAGCCGCGCTGTATGCTGTATACAGGCCGCCCCGTGCCGCATTGCCGCCTCTGGGGGAGATCGGTTCCCTACGAAGAACGCCTACGCTGCAGAACTCGCCAGCAGCCCGGACCCTCCGCAGCGACCATCTAAGGTCCCGCTCCAGCCGTCCTGTCTCGACGCCTGCCACAAGGCGGACCGGCGCTGCCGACCCGCATCTTGAGTACGCCTCGTACCCCCTCATTGTCCTCAGCTCATCTCAAGGTACTGTGTACGCGTCGGACTAGAAAGTCTGGTTTTGGTTGCTAAAGGCTCTTTTCTTTACGTATCATCAAGGGAGCGCCCTAGGAAGTACCAACTCTGCAAACTGGAAATTTAGCCTATTTACAAGAGATCACTTTTTGCTATAAACAGTATTGTGCGCATTTAAAAAAAACATTATTTATGGTCTTGTACTGAAGTTTGCATAGAAACCTATATTTTATATAAAGCCTACGTATTATTTTATAAATCCTAGACTGGTGTCCATTTGTGGGGGTCATTGGATTGTTGTGCACTATCATAAATGCTTAACCTCTAACGCTCCGGGATTAGCCTTGTCTGCTCGCGCCACGCAACCTAGAGGGTGAGCAGGAGTTATTCACTAGAGTAAGTCCCTTGCCCTGACTAGAGGAGAGGGTCCCTGCTTGTCACAAGTGCCTAACTGTGCCAACCAGAGACCCCCAAATCTAACATTGGTGGCAGCGAAAGGATTTCGAATTTGCATTTATGATTTGTGTACAATAATTATTGATCACCACGTAGTGAGTTCAGACCCATAATGCAGCTACATACTGTTGATTTTTGTTTTGCTAAGAAGATCTCCAATTTTGAAAAATCATGCCTGGCTCAAAGTCTGTAGAGAAGGCAGCATCCATAGTCTCTAATGGGAGAGAAATAGAAGAAGTAGAGTGGGAAGAAGAGAGGCTGGATTGCTACAACAGAGACCAGCTGAGGGCCTTCTGCAAAAAATGTAACGTTGCTATCTCTGGATGTAGGAACAAACACGAACACCAGGGGGCCCTAAAGACCTGGATTGAATCAAGGGCACCTGAGAATGGGGGGGAAATTGTACCCCCAGAAAGCATCCACGATGTTGGCAGAGTCCTGTCGCCAGATGAGTTGGCAGACAAGGCGGCAACCAGGGCACATGAAGTGGAGATGGCAAAACTCAATGGACAGATGGAAATGGAAAAACAAAAAATAGCAATGGAAAGCCAAAGGTTGGCAATGGAAGAGAAAAAGATCCAAATGGAACATGAGATGAAATTGAAGGAGTTGGAGCTCAAAGCCAAAAGTTTGGAAAATATTCCTTCTGGTGGCAGCACAACGCCGGTGCAGGTAGAGTCAAGGGTGTACATGCCAAGGATGTGGTGAAGGAATATTTTAAGGGGGATGACATAGGGCAGTGGTTCAAGGCCTATGAGGTAGCCATGTCCTCCCACCGGGTCCCTGAGAGAGATTGTGGGGGCGGTTCCTTAGTGAGGGGCGGGACACCCTGCTAGATTTACCCTCTGAAGATTATAATTCTTATCCCCACATGAAGGAAGCTTAGATGACCAGGTATGGGTTGACTCCTGAATTATATATAGACAGAGGTTCAGGGGGTGTACAAAGATTATTGGAAGTACGTATGTTGAATATGTAACCTTTTTATGCAGAGCACTGGATGGTTGGGTGAAGGGTAGCAAAGTTGATGATTATCAAGGTCTCTTTGATTTCATTGCATGGGAGCACTTGTCTAGTAATTGTTTTCCTGAGCTACGCCAGCACCTGATTGATAGCAAGCTGACTAACCCTAGGAAGCTTGCTGAGGAGGCGAACCGCTGGGTCAGCACCAGGGTCCACAAGGGTCACTTGGGAGACTCCGCCAGGGGTGGGCAGGGTCCCCAGCAGAAGAGTGGGGGGGACAAAGGAAAACAGAGGGAGTTCCAAAGAGGGCCCCAAAGTAATCCTCAAGGGAACCAAGGGAAAGGTTCTCAGCCTCCCCCACCCCCGAAGCAGACCGGGGTCCTGACAGGTAACCCTGTTCAAAGTGGGCCCATAACGTGTTTTAAATGTGGTGAGATGGGTCATTTTGCCAATGATCCTAAGTGTCGCCTGTTTGGTAAACCAGCACCCACTGGTGCCCCCCCCCCTGGCAAATGGCTAGTGTAACTTTTGGGGAGGAGGTAGAAGTCCAAGGTGGGGGGAGCCAGTTCAGATGTCCCTAGTCTCTTTAGGAGACAGTGCAATGGTCCCTGAGAACTACCTGCCCTCAAACACTAAGAAATATGGGCAGGTGGTGACCATCATTGGCAAGAAGGCAGAGGCTCTTAGAGAGTCCGGCAGCACTGGTGTCTCAAGAGCAGGTTGTACCCCATGCATACTGCCGGGTTGTCAATGCTGACAACTCTGAGAGCCAGTGTCCAATGGCTCAGGTTCCCTTCAAGTGGGGGGGTCTCTGGTACTCTACAGGTTGCTGTGAGGACTGCCATGCCTGTAGACTGTTTGCTAGGGAATGACTTGGAGAGCTCCCCTTGGGAAAAGGTAGAGAAGACAACTCACCTGAAGATGGTGGGTTTACCTGACTGGGCGTGTGTGACCACCCGGTCAATGGCAGCCAGTAGGGATGTTCAAGAGGTCCTGGAGCCTAAGGGAGAGGCCTAGGAACCGGCCTTAGAGAAAAGGCATGGGGAGCGCGGGAAACCGGCCCTTGAAGTTCCCACAGCTCAGGAGGAAGCAGATATTGAGGGGGATGCCCTGGAGCCTACCGGGGAACAGATAGCCGAACTGGGGGACCTGCCTGAGCTGACCAATTGGCAGCAGGAAGGAGGCTCTTCCAGGGAGGAATTCTGCAGGGAGCAGCAAGAATGCCCTTCTCTTGTGGGTGTGCGGCAGCACGCTGCAGACCAGGCCAATGGTGATCAGTCTGGATCACATTTTGTTTACTGGGAGAATGACCTCCTGTATTCAGAGCCTAAGGTTGCTGAACCTGGGTCAGCCCGTGAGTTGGTGGTAACCCAGAAGTTCAGAGCCTTCCTACTGGGGCTGGCTCACGATGTGCCATTAGCAGGGCATTTGGGGCAGGACAAGACCTATGAAAGGCTTGTCACCCACTTCTATTGGCCCCAAATGCACAAGAACTCAGATGCTCACTGTAGGTCCTGCCAGACTTGCCAGGCAAGTGGTAAGAGTGGGAGGAAGCACAAGGCTCCTCTCCAGCCCTTTCCCGTAGTCAGTACCCCATTCGAGAGAGTGGGAATTGACATTGTGGGGCCACTGGACCCCAGGACAGCCATGGGCAACATGTTTATCCTGGTCCTAGTGGATCATGCCACCTGGTACCCTGAAGCCATCCCTCTGAGGACAGTGACGGCCCTCGTGGTGGGACGGACACTGATGGGAATTTTCTCCAGAGTGGGATTCCCTCTAGAGGTGGTGTCTGACAGGGGCACCAATTTCATATCCAAATATATGAAATCCCTTTGGCAAGAGTGCGGTGTAACCTACAAAATCACCACACCTTACCACCCCCAAGGAAATGGGTTGGTTGAGAGATTCAACCGAACCCTGAAAGGCATGATTATGGGTCTTGAGGAACCCATGAGGCGCAAGTGGGATGTCCCCTTACCATGCCTTCTCTTTGCCTACCATGAGGTGCCACAGAAGTCTCTAGGGTTCAGTCCTTTTGAGTTCCTGTATGGCCACCCAGTGAGAGGACCTCGAAGTCTGGTCAAAGAAGGCTGGGAGCAATCTCCCAGGAAACCTCCCCAGAATGTATACAGTTACATGCTGGCCTTTAGGAACCAGACTAGGCATTTCAGGAAACTTGCTGAGGCAAACCTGGAAGCCAGCCAGGAGGAAATGAAGCGGTGGTACGACCAGAATGCCACTCTGGCTGAGCTTCAGCCTGGACAGAAGTGTGGGTCTTGGCCCCAGTAGAGCCTTGTGCACTTCAGGATAAGTGGGCAGGCCCCTTTGAGATTGTGGAGCGTAAGAGTCCTGTCACCTACTGGGTGGACTTGCAGTCTCCCAGGAACTCCTTGAGGGTCTTACATGTCTACCGCCTTAAGCCCCACTTGGAGAGGTCCGAAGAGGGCATGCTCTTGGCAACAGATGATGGGATGGAGGAGGAGACAGAGCCTCTTCCTGTCCTCTTGGTAGCCTCAGAGCGAGATGGGTCAGTGGATGGAGTTAACCTCTCGCCCACCCTGACTCATGAACAACAGCATGACTGCCGCCAATTGCTGGGGCAGTTTCCTGATCTGTTCTCCCTGGTTCCTGGTGTCACAGATTGGTGCGTCCATGATGTGGACACAGGAGACAGCTTGCCTGTAAAGCACAAGGCTTACAGGGTGACTGACAGGGTCAGAGCCTGCATCAAGGAGGAGGTCTCAAAGATGCTTGCTCTTGGGGTGGTTGAGTCCTCCAGCAGTCCTTGGGCCAGCCCAGTGGTCTTGGTCCCAAAGGTTGCAGCGCCGGGAGCCACACCTGAACTCCGGTTCTGTGTGGACTACAGAGGACTCAATTCAGTCACCAAGACTGACGCGCACCCCATCCCCAGAGCTGATGAGCTCATAGATCGGTTAGGGGCTGCCCGGTACCTCAGCACGTTTGATTTAACGTCTGGGTACTGGCAGATCGCCTTGACTGATGGGGCCAAAGAGAGGTCAGCATTCTCCACACCAGATGGGCATTTCCAGTTCCGGGTTATGCCATTTGGGATGAAGAATGCCCCTGCCACCTTCCAGAGATTGGTCAACCAGGTGTTGGCTGGGTTGGCTGAGTTCAGCGCCGCCTACCTGGATGACATTGCAGTGTTCATTGTCACATGGGAAGAACACCTGCGCCACCTCTGGGAAGTGTTGATGGCACTGCCCAAGGTAGGCTTCATGATCAAGGCAAGCAAGTGTCAGAACGGGCAGGGTTCAGTGGTGTACTTGGGACACCAAGTTGGGAGCGGCCAGGTGGCGCCCCTGCAACCCAAGATTGAAACCATCCTGGCTTGGGAGCCCCCCAAAACCCAAACTGAGGTGAGAGCCTTTTTAGGACTCACAGGGTACTACAGGAGGTTTGTCAATGGATATGGCAGCATTGTTGCGCCCTTGACAGAGCTGACTTCCAAGAAGCAGCCCAGGAAAAGTGATCTGGAAGGACACCTGTCAGAAAGCTTTTGACAACCTGAAGACTGCCATGTGCACGGCGCCCGTGCTCCTGGCTCCTGACTTCTCCACAGAATTCCTAGTGCAAACAGACGCTTCAGAGAATGGTGTAGGGGCTGTTCTCTCACAGATGACTGAGGAGGGCTGAGACCAACCTGTAGCCTTTATCAGTAGGAGGTTACTTCGACAGGAACAGAGGTGGAGTGCAATTGAGCGAGAAGCATTTGCTGTGTTCTGGGCATTGAAGAAGCTAAGACCCTACTTGTTTGGGTCTCACTTCTGGGTTCAGACAGACCACAGGCCCCTCAGATGGTTGATGCAAATGAGGGGTGAGAACCCAAAACTGTTGAGGTGGTCCATTTCCCTAAAGGGTATGGACTTCGCGGTGGAACATCGCCCTGGCACAGATCACGCCAATACTGACGGTCTGTCCAGATTTTTCCGCCTTAGTGATGAGGAACTCCCTGGGATAGGGTAGTTCTCCCCACATTTCAGCTGGAGGGGACACGTGTTAGACCTGGCACCTTGGCGTGAGTCTCCCTTCCACTTTTTGCTGATGTGCCTCATGTGTTTTGCTGGTGTTAGCTGCTCAGGGCACTGTGCCACTGCCCATCAGTGCCACAGTGCAAGTGCTCCCTATGAAAAGTGTATACATTGATTGGTTTCAATGATTGGCTTATTTGGTTTACTGTCAGTCCCTAGTAAAGTGCACCAGGAGTGCCAGGGCTGGTAAATACAAATGCTGCTGGTGGGCCTGCAGCACTGATTGTGCCACCCACAGAAGCGGCCTAGTAAAATGTGTCTAAGGGCTGCCATTGCAGAACCTGCGTGCAGTCTGGTACTGTCATGCTGGCTGGGCAAGTGCACCCACTTGCCAGCCCCTAAACCTTCCCTTTAATTCATGTGAGTCACCCCTATGGTAGGTCCAAGGGCAGGGTGCATTGTAAGTATAAGGTAGGACAAGCCATGAGGTGTGTGGCATGTCCTAATAGTGAATTACAGCCATTTTAGTTTTTCACTATTGTAAGGCTACCTGCTCTCCATAGGACAGAATGGGCTGCTGGAATTATTACACCATATAATCCTAACAGACTCAGGGAGCATGGTAGAAAATCAAGTTTAGTATGCCTGAACTCAGAATAATAAAATACGTCTTTTAGTAAAGTTTATTTAAATATCCTGTGTTTGCAAATACTACTTTTAGAAAGTTAGTATTTGTTTGCCTAACCATTTCAGCCCGCCCCTGCTAGGATGTGTATCTGCTGTCTGGTTTCTGTGAGTGACAGGGCTGGGGGATTCCAGGAGACAGGCTGGGGCTGACAGGTGGTGAATAGGGAGATTACACCAGGATGGGTGGGGGGTGTGCCCCTTGACTCCGAATAGGGCTGTGCTCTGCCACCTCAATGCTGGCTCCGCCCCTGGGGAGCGACTGATAACTCTGCCCTGCACCTTGGGAAGAGAGAGGGGAAGACTGGCTACAGAGTGCTCCTGCACTGTACTTGTCACCACAATGCTGGCTCCACCTTCTGCAGAGCGTCTGATGTCCCAGCCCTGCTCACTGAAAGGAGAAGCCAAAGTCTGCAAAACAAAGTGCTCAGAGATGGACTGGATTAGGCAAAGGCCCCTCTGGCCTGAAAGAACAAAAGAAATGCTGTATAAAAGTAGGAGCCCTGCTCACAAGAAACTAGATCCTGTATGCGCCAAGAAGAACCCTCTGCCTGAGGAGAAGGAACTAGGAAAGCTGAAGGAGGAAGACTGTCCCTCTCCTGGGGGGCTGGCCTACAGTGGTTGCCTTGCTGCCAAAGGAAAGGAAGAAACCTACAAACCTAAAAAAGACTTCCTTTTACTCTCTACAAAGAACTTGCGCTCAAAAACGATCTCCCAGGGCCTGGAAGTGAGCTGGACCCCTGACCTGAGTCCCAGGTACATTGAACTCTGCCTGCCTTCATCAGAGCTGTGAAGAAATTGCGGAACTCTTCTCCTGCTGCTGGAGCCGCCACAAGTGCGTCTCGTATCCCTGGACCGCAGCAAAGCCGTCCTGTGCCTCCCCGCCCCGTGTGATCCACTCTGACTACGAGCTGTACTCACACCGTGTCGCTGGGCTGCCCACACCCACTTCGCCCTCCTCTGAAGGACGCACTGTTCTGCCTGCCGCCTCCCCACTGGGGGGAGAAACCTTAAAGATCAGCGCATCGCCACCGGAGACACCTCGTACGCCGAAGCGTACCCTCTCCCCGACATCGCGCTACAAAAAGAAAGAGCATTTCCCCGCTCAGACGGGCATCTCCTGAGGTACGTGTCATACGCCAGAAGCGTACTAAACCGCACCGCCTTCTGCGACTCTCTGAGACGTACCGCCTTCTGCGATCAACCCAGTATTCCTCGCACACTGCTTGCCAGAGTGAATAGAAGTACGCGTCGTAAACTGGAAGCGTACGAAACTGCATCGCACCTTGCCCCCGAAGCCGCGCCGCACAAAGGAGAGCCGCGCTGTACGCTATGTACAGGCCGCCCCTAGCCGCATTGCCACCTCTGTGGGAGATCAGATCCCTACGAAGAACGCCTACGCTGCAGACCTCGCCAGCGGCCCGGACCCTCCGCAGCGCCGTTCTAAGGTCCCGCTCCAGCCGTCCTGTCTCGACGCCTGCCACGAGCCGGACCGGCGCTGCCGACCCGCGTCCTGAGTACGCCTCGTACCCCCGCAATGTCCTCAGCTCATCTCTAGGTACTGTGTACGTGTCGGACTAGAAAGTCTGGTTTTGGTTGCTAAAGGCTCTTTTCTTTACGTATCATCAAGGGAGCGCCCTAGGAAGTACGAACTGTGCCAACTGGAAATTAAGCCTATTTACAAGAGAACTCTTTTTGCTATAAACAGTATTGTGCACATTTAAAAAAAACGTTATTTATGGTCTTGTACGGAAGTCTGCATAGAAACCTATATTTTACATAAAGCCTACGTATTTCTTTATAAATCCTAGATTGGTGTCCATTTGTGGGGGTCATTGGATTGTTGTGCACTATCATAAATGCTTAACCTCTAACGCTCAGGGATTAGCCTTGTCTGCTCGCGCCTAGAGGGTGAGCAGGGGTTATTCACTAGAGTAAGTCCCTTGCCCTGACTAGAGGAGAGGGTCCCTGCTTGTCACAAGTGCCTACCTGTGCCAACCAGAGACCCCCAAATCTAACAGCACTCATTATGGAATTAAAAGCTCAAAAACCCACTGCTTGTAAAATGTATTGCACCAGGAGATTTCACCAGCTTCATGCAGTAAAAGTCTGCGGGTGGAATGGTTGGGAGAAACACAATGAAATGTGTATGACAACTACAATTTCTGGATGTTATTCCTTTAAAAATCCATAATCCCCACTATTTCCCGTATCCAACATTACCCAGGTCCCTGGTCCCAGCAAATCCAGGAGTAAAGAATGAGAAATAACTGGGATTGTTGCAGGTCACTCATAATGATGGCCTATGTGTATGGTCTTCTGCGTATCACAGCTAGAATATTGCTTAAGGAGGTCTATACATACATAATCTATACTACTATTATAAAGAGAGAACTTTGAACCTTTGAGGCGGGTAAACTCGGGAACCACAGCGCCAATCCAAACACCCGATACATCGTTGTAATTGTCAGGGTCTGCAGATGGACATAGGCTATATGAAAAAATAAAATATACGTTCTTTAAAATATTTACAATTAAAAAAAAAGTAGTCCCTTGGAAGTAGAGCCGTCCGTGACGTGCGTGCTGACATCAGGAGCGCGGGGAGGAGCGGCGTACAGGAGCGCGAGGAGGAGCGGCGGACATGAGCGCGGGGAGGAGCAGCGGACAGGCGGGAAGGAGCGGCGGACAGGAGCGGTGAGGAGCGATGAGGAGCGGTGGACAGGCGGGGAGGAGCGGTGAGGAGTGGCGGACAGGCGGTGAGGTGCGGCGGACAGGCGGGGAGGAGCTGCGGACAGGTGGTGAGGAGCGGTGAGGAGCAGCGAGGAGCGGTGGACAGGCGGGGAGGAGCGGCGGCTGAGGTAGGTGAAGCGGCCCATGTGCGGCTCATTGGGGGCCCTGAAAGTGGTGGGTGCGCTCCGGGGGACCCACGGACAACGTCGGGGCGGGCGGGGGCCCTGAAGCCTGAGACAACGTCGGGGCGGGCGGGGGCCCAGAAGCCTGATTGCTCCCTGAGAACGTCAGGACGGCTGCTAGTTAAATATAATGATGATGCAAGTGTGATGCCCATGGGGGAGTTGGAAAAACAAAATCAAGGATGCATATACAAATACACATTATGAACATTGCTTTATTTACTGGTTATTTTTAGTAATTTTAAAAACACTACCCAAGGTTTTTACAGGATCTCAAAAAACTAGTGCCTATTTAGAACGTGGTGTATCAGAGAAATCAACCCTTTACAGCAACAATGTAGAAATAGAAATCCTGACCTAAGAGGCATAAGAAGCATGTCACAGGAATATTGTACATATTAGCAAACGTGGTGGCCCTGATCACAGTAGGCCCACAAATTGTCTGACTTCTTGGGTGCAAATTGCACATCCTGTAAAAACTGATTGGAGGAGGTTTGGTATTTACCTGTTGCACAATTCGTACCCAATTAGTCTCTGTGCACTGCATACTGTGGGTAACATGATAATAGTGCATGCTGCCCTGTTACTAGGAGCACAAACACCACACATGAGCAATCGGCCATGACCCTGCAAAATTCTTCTGGGCAAAACCATCTTGTATGTGTAGCTTCCACACATGATGTAACACCAGGTATGGGGCAAACACTGCAGATGGCTGAAGGCTGTGTGCAGTTGGTTTGGGTATGGTGAGGGGTGGGTACAGGGTCTGATCATATGAATGACTTTGTGCCCAGAGGTCTCCACACATGGCTAAAGGCCTTGCACAGCTGAGTTGGTGGGTTAAGAGCTGTCTGCATGACTTAGCCACATATATCCAGATGCCTGGACAAACATCTTGCAGAGGTGGGTGTGCTGCAGTATATCATTTAAAACTTTGCTAAACTGAAGTAGCTATTACCTTTACTCCGATGAAACTAACCTTTGTTTGTTAAAAGAAACATAAGAAAAGACAGTATTTATATATGAACATATTTAAAGGATTGTATTGCTGAACATCAACCCCCGGATATTGTGGTATAAGAATACTGAAGATAGAATATAAAGGAACAAAAGTGCATATAGGGAAGTATCGATTTTATATCCCAAACTCCCCATCTACATACCGTGAAGGTATATGTACCACTGATTTAAATATATGTGTTGTTAACTATATAAATCTATACTTACCTGTCAATATATTTTTTTTAATGTTTTGTACTCGATATTGTGTTACGTTGATAATCCAGGATCGATGTTCAGGGTCTGCACCCATTTCAAGTGATATTATGTTTAGAAAGCAAAACTTAATACCTACTGAGGTATGGTTAGCTTGGTTAATCATAACTCACGCCTGTCATGCACTGCTCATGACATCACTAATGAGAACTGCAAGAACATGATTGGTGACATACTTTGAACATCTATGACTTCACATGATTACATAAGTCCCTACATTACAAATGTTATCAGGCACAGTTTGAGAGTTTTCATCCTTTCACACCACCCACAGATACTCCCATATGGATAAAGTATAAGAATACGGTCTTTTGATAATTTCTTGCACTAATTGAAAGTGCACAGAACTCTGCATCAGCCAGGAGCCCTGTAAATGAGAGCGAGAATTAGTTTGTATGCTCCCTCCAGATGTCTGCGCTCAGACAATCTCTTTCTGGGCAAAATCTACTGGATTCGTAGGTCTAGAATATGGGTCAGGTCTTTCTCTTTTTTGGGACTGTCTCTATGGAATAAATCCCTCTAGAATGAAGATGCATCACATCCACCCCTCTGTTCCGGAAGAAGCTGAAAACCTGGCTTTTTTCGAATAACTGATTCGGTTCTCTTGGATCGCTTTGTTTCTCCACTGACAGTGCAGAGCGCCAGGGCACTCTTCGGAGTTACAGTTGAGCTTTAAAAGTGACTTTTACATTACATTAATAATCAAAAGACTCTAGACATTGCTTAGGGATACTCTCAAGCCGCGGTTGGTACTCGGCCTTCTCTATTCTTGCTCCAGATGGTAATAGGTGATTTTTCTAGCTCCCAGTAGAGCTGGGAACACTGCCTCATCTTAACAGGTCAAGCATACAAGACAGTTTTGAATGCTCAGACCACATCCTCTACTTTATCTGTAGGAAATCCCTCAAATTTGCCACTACCTGATGGCTAATACATGTGAACTTAAAACATGCTTATCACTGCGCAATGGTATTGAATCCTATGCATATGCACTACATTTGTGCAAGGTGAATGCTACGCCAATACTACATTTTTAAGTCACACTCAGAGAACCCACCTTTTCTTTCCTGTATTACATGTCTACGGTTTTGGGTGAAGTTGACAGTCTCCTTTTATGCTTGCCACACAGAACCCACTTGTGACTAGTACATGATATCCAAGCATTATAATCTAAAACGAGCCGCTCGAGGCTAGAGACGCTGTTTGCCCTGTTCAAGCCCTGGGAGATTGCCGGTTTAAAGATTGACTTTGGGACCGAGGTGTAAGGACATCGCACGGGCGTGTAGCGGGACTGCGAGGACCAGGGGGCCAAGTTCCAGCTCATCGGCCGCACCTGGGTTCTCTTTTCGCTCCGCCCCTTCGCCCCACTCCCTCCCAGTCTCTCACCCTTTAACAGGAACAACTGCCACGCGCACGCGGGACGCGCGCGGGTCCAAGCTCGGGGCTAAGCCCGGGCAAAGGGCGGGCCCTCTGTGGCCCTCAGAGGCCTGAGGAGACTGGACTGGGCCGCAGCCCCTGGCTGTCAGCTGATCGTTATCCACCAGAACTGTAAGCCCGCTTTGGCTATACTATTGTCCTTATGGTATCTTTTGTATGGGACCTTCATTGTTGCTTTTGACCAACGCAGTAGGGTATGTAAAGTGGGTCCTGTTTTTGTTGACACTTAGTTTTGGCCTTCTCCGCACCTTGCACAGTCAATGGAATGCCGCAAAACTAGAAGTATGGCTGCGGCGGGCGTTAAAAAATTGACTGGGACCCTTGACGATTTCATTGTTCGTACTAATTCTTTAATAGACCAGGGAATTGTATTAATGGAAAGAAGGGTTTCCCAAGACCTTGCAGCTGCAAAAAGGTCATCTCTGGGCCACATTGGCCTTGTGCGTACCCCTGACACCTCCCTAAATATTATTAATTCTGTGTTGACCCAAGCAGAGCTCCATAATGTTACCTGTAGTCAGCCAGCAGCACCAGACCTTACATCTACCGATGCCCAGCTCCAAACCCAACCTGACTCTAGCCCAATAGTTATCCTGGCCAATTCCAAAGCCGAGAAATCTATTACTCGAAAGAGGGGGAAGCGTGAGTGGGCTATTTCCAAATGTAGGCAGCCGAATACCACCACCACCAAAGCCAAGAATGCCAGTGTAGCAAAATCCGGAAGCTCCAACATTAATACTAGTGAGAGGGACAGCATAGATGAGGTGAGGCAATTTAGCAGTGATCCTATTGGGAATTACACTGGGATGGAAGAGGCCCGACCTGAGATTTTACGATTACCCTTGAGCATCCTTGATGACACCATCATGGACAACACCCTGGCTGGTATCCTTGAAGATAGCCTTATAATTGATAGGTCAGGAGCAGGTACATCAGGAGGTATAGCTGGGGGGGATGAACCCTTATTCCACGCCCTGACTAATGTTATTATAACCTTACTTGCTCCCCTAGAAGCTAGGCTTTATGGAATAGAAAAAAAGCTCCAGGAATTACATAAGGACCTAAGACCTCATGAAACTCACAATGCTAATAGGGCAACACATGTAAGTGTCCCAACTAGTAATGCCCAGCAAGTGAACAAGCGTTTAGCAGTGGCAAAAAATAATACACCTAAGATCCCACTGCCAAACCGCCCCACCCCCGATTGCCAAAAAGGGAGTGTCCAGCCCCATGTACTAGCTGAGTCTACCAACCAATCAAAGCCGACTAGACTCGCTGCTCCTACCCCAAACCCGGATTTAACTCACCCTGCAAAGAGCCAGAAACGTAGAAATATTAATTTACCTCCGGATGCCTGTCGCTATGTGATCGTTTTGACAGGGGTACCAGAACTGGCGCCGTCATCCATAGAACCTTTCCGGGCACTCAATAACAAGGTATGTCACTGGCTAGCCAACAACCATCCACTACCACCTAACACTTGTAGCAACATCTTGATGGTCGAGAGAGCACCCTGGGTGGGCCCCAACAGAAAAGTATTGCAGGGGGATTGTGTTGTAGTGACTTTTGAGGATCCCCGAACTGTGGAGTACATTTGCATGGGGAAACCTGGATTTAATGGCACCTCGGTCGTGGCTAGACCAATGTCCTACTTTTACATGCCTGGGGAGCAGTTGGATAATGGTTGGAGTTGGATGAGGGACACGAATCATGTCTGGGGAGGAAGGAGGCACGAGGTCCGTAGGGACTTGAATTGCTTTACCCAAGGTGGTGATGGGGCGGAAGGATGGAATTTGATACAGCGTAGAGGAGGGAGGCCTAAGTACGGTGGTAATCAGTGGTGAGTGGTATGGACTCAATTTATCCCACCCCTTATCCCTTGCCACAATTGGTACAGTGCACTGGAGGATGTCGATTGACTCCTGGAATCCCCTGGAGTCGTCCGGCCTTCTATAGTTCCAACCACGATCACGGAAAACATAGCCAGCAGCCCACAAAGGTCAAACATGGACTGTGGTAATCCACCTCCAGTGCCCTCTGCTCTGGTAAGTGAGGACGATAATCCCAAGGTTCAGGGTATTGACCACACCTCGTGTGTGAGAACTGAGGTGGACCACTCTGCCCTGTTCGATACTAGTAATTTTGGGAACAATGAACTTATAGCTTCGGTTAATCCCAGCATTCCAACTCCCGCTGATGGTCATGCCAATGAACCTGTCACACTATATACCAACGACCAGAGTAGCCATTTGAGTGTCATCTCCTGGAATGTCGCAGGTCTTGGGAACAAAATAGCACTTCCCGACTGGAACGAACTAATTGGAAGGTATGACCTGTGTATCTTCCAAGAAACATGGTGTCTGGAACCGGTGTATAAGCCTGGCTATTCTACTTTCCATGTCTCAGCTACTTCCTCTGGACGGGGTCGCCCGTCTGGCGGTTTGCTCATCTGGGTTAAAGCCTCTTTAAACTGTAAGATCACATACTCTCCTAACACCTCCAATGATATGATGAGGCTAACGATCAGGGTCCCCCAATCCCCAGTGACTCTGGAAGTCTTTAATATCTATGCTAGAGGTATACCGGGGGGCGGTAAATCCCCAACCATTGCCTTACTTGCAGACTCACTCTGTAATTGTTCCCCAGATATTCTACCATTAATTGCTGGCGACTTCAATTGCACCTTCCAACCGTTGGGCGCTGATGGCGCAACAGGTATATTTGAGGAAGATGCGAGATGGGGAATCCCGCAATTGACGATTGTGCCAATCAAAAAATGGACACCTGTCATTATCCAAATGAATGCCTTGGTGATGGAGCACGCTCTGGTAGCAGTGAATGGGCGCACGCCTTCAGATTTCTCTGGTGTTTGTACCTACAATAGGGTTAGTTGCCCTAGTAGATTAGATTACATTTTGGTTGACAAGAGACTGTGGAGATATGTGTCAGATATGGCAGTTATTCCATCTATCCATAATGACCATAACCCACTGTCCCTTAGTTTGTGCAACCTGAGAACTGCGGGAAATTCCCTGCCCACCAATAGATTAACAATGGCGACTAGAGAATTAGTACCCTCGAATTGCAAAAGATTCATTAAATGGCACAAATTTGCCTTTAATGAGCAAAAGACAAATGCCTTGGGGGAGATCGTAAGAGATCAGACCGAGAAGCTTTTTGCACTCTGTACTGATGATCCAGGTTCTGCCCAGGCTAACACGGTACACGTGGAGACAATTGACAGGATGGCCGCTCTCTTCCATGATGGACGTGGGGCAAGTCAAACGAACTGTAGGAAGCCCACTGCTATGTGGTACAACCACGAATGCAGAGGGGCTAAGTCTAAACTGATTAGTGCCATTAAAACCCGAGATCCAACTGAGGTTCGTCTAGCCCGAGCTGCTTACAGACGCGCACTATTAGTGGCAAAGAGGGCTTGGGATGATTCCCACTGGGAAGAGTTAAAATTGGCTAGCCAGAATAGGAATGGTGAACGATTCTGGGCTTTAGTAAGAAAAACTAATGATGATGGCCTAGATCCATTACCTAATCATATCACGGATAGGGAATGGTTTGACCACTTCAGGAAACTGTATGCCGGGGTAGGGGTTCCCGAGAATAGCGAACTGATAGCTGAATGTATATTACCCCCGTATGATACAACTGTATTTATAGATCCTATAGGGCAGTCCGAGGTTGAGTCTGCGATCAGCAAAATTGTCCCAGGCAGGGCACCGGGCCAGGATGGCATTCCCGGTGATCTGTTCCGCTCCAGCCCCAAGCAATGGGCCAAGTTCTTTTCCCTCTGGACTAATGCCCTCCTCCTTGGGTCCCCAGTCCCAAGTTCATGGAAGGGGACTTAAGTGATACCTATTTACAAGAAGGGGCCAAGGGGTGACCCTGCCAACTATCGCCCGATCAGCTTGATCGATGCTGGTCAGAAGGTGGTAGGCAGAGTCCTTCTAGAGAGGATCCTCTCCTGGGCAGAGGAGAACAACATTATCTCCCCCTTCCAGGCAGGTTTTAGGGCTTGTACAAGCACTGTAGATCAGGTTTTCAGGCTGCTATTACTCCATTGGAAGACAGTCTCAATCGGTAAGGGCAGTTTATACCTGGCCTTTATCGATTTGAAGACCGCATTTGACATGGTCCCTCGGGGGCGTCTGTGGGCGGTTCTTCATGAGATGGGGTTCCCTTTGCCCATTCTAAAATTGTTTGCCCGCATGCATGATGGAACGTATGCATGCATTCGGTGGGGCACGCAGGAGCAGGAAACTGCAAAAGTCACGGTGAACAAAGGTGTCTGCCAAGGATGCGTCTTGGCGCCGACTCTCTTTTCTTATTTGTTAATGGGGTGGTTTCTTTTCTATCTGATATTAATGCTGATGCCCCTAGTCTGGCCGGTGTGAAAGTTCCTGCCATGCTTTTCGCCGATGATACGCTACTAGTCTCCAAAACCCCCATGGGGCTCCAAAAATTGCTGGATCGGTTCTGCGTCTTTTGTAATTTAAGGGGCCTGGTTATTAATACCACTAAAACCAAGCTCCTTTATTTCAACCCCAGTAGGAAAGCTAATCGCCCGCTCATACTTAATGAAGAGCCATTGGAGCGGGTTAAAATGTTTGACTACCTTGGGATTAGGATATCCGACCAACTTAAATGGAACTCTCACATTGAAAAAATGGCTTTAAACCACAAACGGGTCGTGGGCGTTATAGGCAGGGAGCATAGATCTTCAGTATCAAGACCCATAGCTCCTGCTCTGGAGATTTATTCAGCAAAAGCAGTAGGCAGCGCACTGTACGGAGCAGAGCTCTGGGGATTCAGTAATGTTGATTCCCTGGTAATGGCCGAGAATACATTTTATAAGGAGCTTTTATCTGTCCCTAGGAGTACCCCAAGCAAACCCATTCAATACGATCTTGGTCGCAGATCTATTAAAGATCTTATAATTCTGCATCCGCTTCTTTATTGGGCCCGCCTGTGGCGCACACCAGAGCTAAAGAGCTACGCAGACGGCCTTAAAGAAGTTATGAATTTGCAGGGGTCTTATCAAATTGCTTGGCTCTCCAAAGTGAAGGAGCTCCTAATGGCCATTGGCCTGTGGGTTGTATGGGAATCTGGTGCTTCAATTTCCAAACTGGAGATCAAGCGGGCATACTGGGTGTGGGTCGACGCCCAGGAATCTAGAGCGGATAATCTAGGGAGACTCACAGACGAGTTCCGTCTGCACAAGACAGTACCCTTGCTTGAACCCTATATGGATTTCATTAGAAAACCTAAAGATAGGGCCTTATATATCCAGTTTAGAACAGGAACACTACCAGTCCGAGATCGCACCTCTAAATGGAAACCCCCCCATCAAACGCCCGCCACCTGTCCACACTGCAGCGCTGAATTGGAAACCATCACACATGTCTTTTTTGTCTGCAGTGCCTACAACAAGCCTAGATCTAAATGGCTAAAACCAGTCTGTCGGTTACTCAAGACTAGAGGCTAGCCCCAGCGTTAAGAATCTTACAATCTGACCCCAATACTGTACTGGCCTGTGGGGTAGCTAAATTTCTTAGCTGGGCGTGGGTGATTAGACTTAAAGCTATGCGATGAATTTTTCTTTGGCGGTCTTTTGTTATCTTCTTTTTTAACTAACTCAAAGCTGTAAATGGTTTAATGCTATTTTATTCTGCTTTTTAATTATTTATTAAGTGTTTTAATCAATAACATGAATTGTATTTTTATTGTTGTGTGCTTTTAAGATATTTCTATATCGAATAAAGCTTTGATGAATAATCTAAAACGAAGATTTCAATCTTTCATCTCTGTAATAAATATACAGACGGATACATTCTTAGACCACGTCATGATCCCATGCCATCATCCTCTGAGACTTTAATGCCCCAGACAGCTCAAGCATGAAAAATGAAAGACATCTTTCTGAAACTCAGAAAGCCTATTCCCGAGATAATCGGACATCCTGGAGGGAATCGTCCTTTTTATGTAAATTAGGTAAAAGATACAGACAAGTGCATCTAGGGGAATCTATTTTCAAGAACTGAAATTCTGATCTGATAGCAAATCACACGCTCTCCATTGTGCCAGTTTCTCATTAATCAACTTCTTGGCAAAAGTATAAGTGTTCAGATGTAACTTCTGCAATTTGTTCATGTTTCAATGTTTAGAGAGTCTCTGCTTTTTAATGAATGGTTGAGTAACAGCTATACACGCACATTGGAATGTTGTAGACTGGGGTTGGTTTCAAAACATAGTTGTTATATATTTTTATGTATTCATATTGGTGTTTTTTACATGTTTGCAGCACAGAAGAAGCCCAGTGTGGGCGAAACAAGTTGGCTGTGTTTTTCTCCATATATGTGCAGAAAAGCGCAAATAAAAGAATACACACAAGCAGGGGATTTACCTGTTTTGCTTATAATGGCTCATTTTGTAACTCTTTGTTGAACTGCCTGATTTGTTGCCTCTTGACTATGTGTAAATGGTTCTAATGTTCGACCAATTGGCAGCTAGTCGGTAAAGCTGGGCAACTGTTCTCTTTAACTGTGATTACTCCCGGTGGTTCAACGCCTAATCCCCTAACTGCCAGAATCTATTCAGTACCTGAAAGACCTCACTGGCAACAAAAGCTTGATATGCAGACAGGAAAGAAAATTTAATAAACAATGACCCTTTCACCTCAATAACCTCATACTACTGAATTCATCCTGCACAACATGAAAACTAAAGCCAGGCATGACACCAGAAACATCAATGAAGCTGCCAACAGAAGCAGAACACTATTGATTGATTGATTGATTGATTGATTGATTGATATCTACAGCCTTCATAGCCTTCCTATCCCACACTCCAAGGACACATGCCTTGCCATCATCATTTTCTTCAGATGATCAGGCAGTAATCCAACAACACCAAACCTGCTTCTCCTCCAGAAATCATACCCCTGCACTACATCCCACAATTTTCATCCTTCAAACTCCTGCAGTTGCAAACCTCACCAACAGCCTCAAAACCCTAAATGAAAGCCACCTATGAACCTACTTACTAACAACAGCAACGTAATTCACTAGTGCACATATGACATACAATATTTTGAAGTCTTTGTTGCTTCAGAAATCCTACACCTCAATTATTGCCTGCATCTTATCCAGACTGAATGTCCTTCAACTTAATGAAGCTCAACTACACCACAACAAATTTCCTGTTGATGACAAGGAACAGTAAGCAACCACTATTCCAAACCTGCCTCACCAACAAAAGCCTGGACAAATTTCAACCCCAAATTTCACCAAATACCAACTCATTCTGATTCACCCTTGGCCCTGCCCTCACCCTCAAAGAACACATCTCCAATAAAACCAAGGTAATCTGGTATAAGAAGTATAAGAAGTTGGGATAATGATTGAGGGAGATAAAACCCTTCTTAAGCAGCAACCACAATTCTTCTCAGGGTAAATTCACAAGCAAATCCTAAATTAACCTGTAATCAGCCTCAGGTAGCTTGGCACAGAGCAATCAGGCTTAACTCAGAGACAATATGTAAAGTATTTGTGTAGCACTTCAAATATTAATGCATTGAAAACACACCACAAAAGGAGCCCACATCAAACAAGAAAAATAGAGTAATTTTGAATAAATAAAACAAGACCAAAATGACAAAAAACAACCAATAGATATTCAACTTTAAAAATTTCAGTAAAAATAGTGCCATAAAGCACAAAGAGTGCTGTGAATATTTGGTCACGTCGGACCGGAACAAATTTACAAGTTCAGGCCAACTTCGAAGGAGTGTGGTCCAGCTACAGGGGCCCAGTTAAGATCGCTGAACAAAGTACCTCACGTCAAAAATGCGCAGTGGACCTGTTGCGATGTGTCAGTTCCGAGATGCAGTGAGGCTGCGGTGGCAGGTCCTGCGTTATCACTGAGTATCCTGTTCATGTGAGCTTGTGAATGCAAGTCCGATGTTGAGGATGTGTCGCACAGTCACTGTAATGTGTCAGTTCAAAGGAGCTGCAAGGCTGCGATGCGGAGTCCAGTGTGGTCACTGAAAGTGCTGTTGATGGGGGATGCAAGGGCTTCTCCTGAGGATGCATTGCGCAGCGGCGCTTCTGAAGCGGTGATGGATTGCGATGCAATGAGGGCCTTTGCGACTATTCTTAACCATGCAGTAGCAGCAATGCATTGGTTCTGCTTGGAGCTGCACCAGGCTGGAAGAGAACCTTAGGACCCCTTCCAGATGTCCAGAACTAGGGTGGCACCACTCAGCAGGGTAGACTCATGATGGCAGAGTCCAGATATTGTGTTTAAGTCTGCTGGAGCCTTCTGTCCCTGAGGCGCAAGTCAGCACTTGGAGTCACTTTGGGTCCTGGGTTGAAGAGAGAAAGGTTCAGTCCTTCTCACACAGGCAAGAGGGCAACAAGCAGCAGGTGAGCACAGCAGGGCAGCAGTCCAGCAGAGTAGTAGCCCTTGCAACAGAACAGAAGTATGTCTTCCTGGCACAGTATTCACAGGAAAACACACAAGATGATGGACGGAATGTTGCACATAGGGAAAACATTCACCCCCAGTCACAGATTTGGGTTTAATTTGTCGTTATTTTGCTCCCCAAGCCACCCCAGTTCAGACATGGCCATATGCAAATCAGTCTTGACCCTGTATCTCATGGGAACAGTCCAGACCGAACTGCCAAGCCATGTCTTCCCTGGACCGGAATCAAGCATCCTAGGACCGGTTTCTGGCTATCCGCCGTCTTCAGCCAGGATAGCTTGACTCCAGTTGCTTAGTGAGCACTGGACTCACGTCTGGGCATACCCTTCCCACATAGGGTGAACAGCAAAACACACAAGATGATGGATGCAATGTTAGACAATGGCAAAACCATTGTGCAACATTCCGTCCATCATCTTGTGTGTTTTACAGTATTCACAGGTACAGAAGTGTAGTGAAGAGATGGTGCCTGAGGCCCAGTATTTATACCTAGTGTGCCTTTGAAGTGGGGGAGACGTTTCTAGAGGTTTCTCTTTGATGTCCATAGGCATACTACCTTCCATGCCCTAACTCCAGCCAGGATAACTAACTTTCTGTGGGAGCAGGACACAGCCTATTCAAGTGTAATAAGGCCTGGGTCGAGATCCGCTCTCCCATCCTGCCAGAGATGGTACATTCATTGTGTGTGGCTGTCTAGAAGGAATACCCAAAGTCCAACTGTCGGCTACCCCCTGTTGTGTGACCCAGACTCTGGCCACATGCATTAAATTGCTAAGGCAGGAAAATGTCAACTTTTTCAAAGTTTGGAAAGCTAAGGAGTTAGGCCCTGGGGCATGGAATAGGCTGGGCCCTATATATATAAAAAAACACAAACATTGCCTAAACCATTCTCGATTTCAAAATATCAACTTATAGATCAAACACAAGTTCCTTTAGTTTGACCCGGTACTTTTATTTGTACCCTTCAAATTTTAAATCTTTTTTATCAAATCTTTTTCACATTTGTGTATGAAAAGGAAAAACTGTACATTCTATACATTTACACTAATATAGAACAAAATTTACAAACACTTATTTACATTCCACATAATTACTAAAGAAAATTAGACATAATACATCCTTCTTCTCTCTCCAGAATTACACTGCTTTGGTTTGAAAATGTATTTATATACCTGCGTGAATTAGGCAAACTGGGCCTCCTTGAATTTGAAAGTAGGCTCAGATTACAATGTCTCAGTCCATATTTTGGGAGTGGTGGTTCATTATATTCGTTTGGGATATTGATTCCCTACAAAGGAAAGATTATTGATATATCTGTAAAGCTAGTTGTTTCGCATTCTACATGAAGTACTGAAAAAGAATAGTTTGTGTTTTTTTAACTTTCTAAAAGTGGCATATTCAAAATTATAACTTACAATTTGACTTCTCCATAATTAAGGATTTTTTATTACAATTCTAAATACACCAAACATGAACTGGTCACCTGCTTCCATTTGAAAATTACAGCTTAATAAAAGTAATAAGGTAACTCCAATTATATCCTATGGGAGAGGTAGGCCATGCAGTAGTGAAAAACAAATTTAAGAGTATTTCACTACCAGGACATATAAAACGTAAACATATATGTCCTGCTGTTTAAATACACTGCGCCCTGCCCTTTTTGGGCTCGCCAGCGCCTACACTAGGAGTGTTTTATATGTATTAAAAAGGAAGGTTTAGCCAGGCAAAAGGTTTATTTTGCAAGGTCGAGATGGCAATTTAAAACTGCACACACAAGCTGCAATGGCAGGCCTGAGACATGTTTAAAGGGATACTTAAGTGGGTGGCACAATCAGTGCTGCAGACACACTAGTAGCACTTCATATACAGGCTATGGGCACAGGTAGGACCAATTTGCAAGGGACTTCTAAATAAAGAAAAAATGCCAGTTGGGGATAAGGCAATGTTACCATATTTTAAAGAGTGAGCACATGCATTTCAGCCCTGGTTAGCAGTGATAAAGTGTGCAGAGTCCTAGCTCCGACAAAACAAGGTCAGTAAAAATGGAGGAGGAAGGCAAAAGGTTTAGGGGGAAGACCACCCTAAGGCTGACAGGTCTAACAAGCTGTGTCTCCTAAAGAAAGTGAAACAATTCCTCACATGGATTGAATTCCTTTTTATTACGTCGAGCCTCGAACTGTTTTATCTTCTTCTATGGGCTCTGGAAAACTCACCAATTGCCATTGGCTGTTATGTCTGTCAATTACAAATACCTACTTGCTATTGGTGCATTTGTGAAAATGTCCCTCCTTTGTGGGCTTTACTACCTCACTGGCGACTTCACGCGAAGAACGTTTTTGTTTGGCCATCACACTGTTAAGCATGTGATGGCCCCTCCTCCTCTATGGACATTCCAGCCTAACAACGCTGGTTTACTTTTATGTTCCATTGGTGCTCACGTCCAGCGGAAGGCATGCCTCCTTGTCCTGCTTCTGTGTTTAGCTTCTGTTTCCCTCTGTCAATACCAACGTCATGGTTGGGTAACATCCTGGAAGTAGTGGGCCATGGATGGCTTCAATGGAGGATTCAAACAATGCATGCAGCAACGCCGTCATTCAGGAGAAGAAGAAAAGCAAGGTGTGTTAGTGACCAGCCAAAGCGGTTCCATTTATTTTCCTAAAAAGAAAAAAAAACCTGCTAATTGCTAAAAAGAAAAAAAAAACTGCGAATTGTGATCGTGACAGAACATCAGCGTTTCCGAAATTGCAGAACATTTTTTTTTACCTGATATGACGTTAGTTGGACGTGTAAGGCAGGCGGGCTGTGGCGGCGAACCCAGGGGATGTTCTTTTTCCCCAACCGTGTGGATTGGGTGGAGTGGTGCTGGTGCAGTGGTCTCCGGTCGTTCAGTCACGCTGTAGTGTAAACTTCAAGGTCTGCATCCATGGTGCGATGCATACCTGCAAGGGAGAAAGTGCACCTCTGCCAGGATGCACAATTGGTGTCCCGTTACATGGCTCATCTTCTGCTGCAAAGCTGGGGTTGTCTCTGTGCTGCCCACTCATCCAAATTGACTTTTCAGTGCAGAACATCTTTTTGAGCTTAGTTACGTGACGTTACTTATGCCCATCTTATTGTCCCTTATGAAAGTGCAACATGACAAGGGTGTTTGGGGAAATACCGTCAGCCACAACATGGCACGGAATACATTAAATGAAACCAGTCTGAAAGGGACTGGCAACATTATAAATGCAGCCGCATTACAGCAAGGCTCTGAAAGACATTTCAAAGTCCCCCTTCTCTGAATAATTCGATTTGCACTATTGTTTGTTTTTATTCAGCTGGCATGTCCTTCTCTTTGTTTACCTGTTTTTCCGTTACACGAAGCATTTCAGAGTTTGGAATGAGGATTGTGCAGAATTAATTTGTTTTAATCATTTATAGCTCTTAAAGGTCCGGTGCTTGGTTACTTCATCTGTCCCTGACGGTAGTATGTATGTTACAGTTTCATGAGTTTAGCACAGGTAAAATATTCAATAATGACGTTTTAAAAGTCCTTGGTACTTATTTGACCTTAGTGTGCCATAGAGATGGAGGAGCACTCGGGAAACACTCTGTTATTACTTTAAAACATTTACTTTATATGTTAATAAGACGCATTTCTAGTCTTTTCACTTCAGAAGTAGCTGCGTAAATATGCCTATAAATCAGTCCAGTGATATCTGGGTTTTCAAAGGAGCAGCGGTTCTCTCGTGTTTTAGCTCTAGTGCAAAAAAAACCAAAGGTGTTCTTTCAGGACGCGCATTGCAAGGGGAGCGCGAATGCAGTCGTGGTAGCTTAACGCATTGAAAGCCATAGGCATCTATTAATTGATGAATTTGTTTAATCCTTGAGGGCTGCACTACAGGGAACCTTGCCACTTCGATGTCATAAACATTTTTTTTTTAACAATTGTGTGTGTGTGTGACTATGATTTTACATAAGTGCCTTCAGGTGAAAAAACCTTTTGTAAAGCAAAAGTACCACTCATGGGCAAATAATCAAGAATGTATTTTCAGGCCGGGTTTATTTTGTCTGTCTATTTATGGGCGCTTGTGTCTACGAATATGCATGAGCCTGCATGTACTTATGTTCTACCTGTGAATATATATGCGAGTCTGTAAGTGTGCGTGCATGGGAGTGTGTATTTGTGTGTGTTGGTATTTAACCATGAATTCGTGTGGAACCTGCATGGGTGCTCCTTTACATACTCATATACATGCACACATTTCAGTACATAGGTCTATTAATACGCACACACATTTTCACAAATGTGTTTGTTGCTACTACAGCTCACAGAGTATCCAAGTTTAGCAAATTATAGCATACGTACATTATTAGTTTCGCATATATTAAGTGCTATGGCAAATCTGGCAGGAAGATGACCTTGTCAGGAAACACACCACTTCAGGTGGAGGAGCAGAAGGTTGTTACCTTTCTTAGAGAAATGTATTGCCCAATTGTACATGTTCAGAGATTCTGATAAGCAGCTATTTGACTTTTTTCATCTGCATTTCTCACTTTGTGTGTGTCTATCTGCTACCTCTTTAGTGCAAACCTAGCCTTGGGGCAGCGGAGCGCTGCACATGGTCAAACTCAATGAGTCATAGGCAAGGTAAGGTAGCTGGTTTGTGGGCTGTTTATTTGGCAGTGGAGTAGTGCATTGTGGGCATTTTTTGTCCAGCTTACTGTGCTTATTGTTGGTGGCTTGACATGGAGAGTAAAATGTAAGTTGTGTTTGTGCAGAGTATCTCTTAGTGCAACAACTGCTTTGCTCTCACATTGCATAACTTACAACACATACTTTGAATTGTTTTCGACTGTGCCACAAGCTCATTACATGCTCCAGACTTTCTCCAGAAGGCAGTTGATGATTATCAAACTGTTTTAATTTCATTATTGCAGGTTTTGCGATGCTTTGAATAGTCTGATAATGTGCCGCATGGCTAAACACTTATAAGGACCCAAAGGCGAGACCTATTGGCTATGCCAATGCTTTTAGGTCCTGGTACTCTTGCAACTGGATGGTGGCAATTCACTGCCTTAGGGCATCCCAGAGTTCTCACTGGTTCCTTTAAAGGGCATCTTTCACACTACGGCATGCCTATTCACTGGCATAAACAAATAGGACCACATCACTTTCAGATTGAGGAAACTTCACTGGCTCCCCTTGCCAGCCCGCAACATCTCGAAACCAGCTACAAAGCCATCATGGCTTACATCCTCATCTATTTGACTGATGAGCTCACCAACTCCAGTGGTTCTCACAGTCCTGCCCCCACATCAGTGACCAAACCAGACTGAAACAGAAGTGCAAAAAAGAAGGCAACAGGCCTTTTCCATCTATCCTGGATCTGGAAAAAGCCTTTGATACCCTCTCATGGGAATACTTATTTCGGGTCTTGCAACATATGGGAATAGGACCTCGCCTCAAGGCATATACTAGGCTCATATACTCCACGCCCACCTCCAGAGTGAGAATAGGTCCCCATATCTCCGCGGTACCCGGCAGGGCTACCCACTCTGCCCCCTACTTTTCGCCATGGCAATGGAGCCCTTGGCGACCTGCCTCCGTGCCGCGGGTGAGGAGTGGGGAATCCCTATTGCCAATTCCACCCATGCGGTGTCACTATGCGCCGATGATGTACTTGTATATGTCCGGGATATTGCTGAGGACCTCACCACTATACTGCAAAATTTGCAAGACTTTGATGAAGTGACTGGACTCAGTTAACTGGTCCAAATCCACAGTCTACCCCTTGATACAGGCAATGCCCCAGTGCCAGCTGAGGCTAGGTAACGTGGACATCTCATGGAGCCCCCAGGCAGTGTGGTACCTGGGAGTCCGACTGTATCATACACCGCAGGACATCTATGAGGGTAACTATCGAAAGCTGATGGCGGGCATCAGATCATCCATACACTTCTGGAAAGATCTCTCACTAGCAGTCACGGGCAAGATAGCGATAGCCAAAATGATCCTAGTCCAAAGACTCCTATACCTCTTCTCCAACCTCCCAGTGGTTCCCCCCACTCGTTTTTCAGCGAACTAGATACCCTGCTTGGGACCCTTATCTGGGGATCTGGCCGCAGGCATATCGCCCTGGCAAAATTGCAGCTACCTCTCAACCAAGGAGGACTAGCTGCGCCATCCTTCGAGGCCTACTTCTTGGCCGCCCAACTACAATGGGTGTCCCGCTGGACGGCGGGCCGGGCGCAGAGAGAGCTGATCACCACGGCTGGACAACTCCTGCTGTCCACCGTATGCTACTACCAAGAGCTGCACCCCCCGACCAAGCCACTCCAGCTGATGACGGTGAATACATTGCGCGGCGCCTCCGTACTCTCGTTTCCTGCCACTAGTACGGCTTCCCAAAGGGCGCACACACTACACAGAGAGAATGTTGCACATATGGATGTAGCACACCCTGACGGACGTTGGGGCGCTCTACTTTGACGGACAGTTGCAGACATTTGAGGCACTTGTGAATGACTTTGAGCTCCCTTGGGGACAGTTCTTGCTGCACAGGCAGCTCTTAAATGAATGCCGTCAACATTGGCACACAATTGATGAAGAACCCCCTACACACCCGGTCCTCCACACAATCCTACAGATGGGTTCAGGGCGACACCTAGTTACCTGGATCTATAAAGCCATACGGTCCCTTAGGCAGCCCACACTAGCGTCCCTCAGGGAACAATGGAAAACTGACTTTTACAGGCCTTTACATGATGGGGAATAGGTCAAAGCACTAGCATAC
Organism: Lissotriton helveticus; assembly: GCF_964261635.1. Lineage (NCBI taxonomy): Eukaryota > Metazoa > Chordata > Amphibia > Caudata > Salamandridae > Lissotriton > Lissotriton helveticus. Next base: position 686,627,467 of record NC_136057.1, on the reverse strand, counting down.
ACCAAGAAGGTATCCCAAAACTACTGCTTCAAAAACATACAATTGCATATCCTGCATCGGGCATATCTCACTCCTGAAAAACTCCAGAACTATTTCCCCGATGGTTCCTTTGCCTGCCCCAGATGTCAGGTACCTTCTGCCTCATTTTCCCACATGCTATCGGACAGTCCGTCCCTCCACAGCTACTGGCGTACTGTCCATACTACCCTTAGAACGATCACGGGGCTGCGGGACCTTAATACATGGGAGGCTAGCGCCCTAGGTATCTGTAAGCGTCACAAACACATAAAAGTAGAAAAGCGCTTTGCTTCCCTCGTGCTCCCCCTGGCCAAACGGTGTATAACTATGCACTGGAAGGCACCTGAAGGCCTTCCTCTGGCGGCCTGGGTGGGCGCGGTCAAGAAATGGGGTACAGCGGAAGAGGGAATACTATGAGGGGAGGAAGTCCAGGGAATTCGAAAGCATCCGATCTCCGTGCCTTGGGCCATGCTACTTCACTCCTTCACACAAGAAATGGTGACGGGGTGGAGGCGCGGGGGTGATTCCCCAATGGCTCTTGCAGACCCTGAGGGTGCTCTGGAGGGAATGCAAGGGGCCCAGACACCCGACGGGCCAGACCTAATAGCTGCCAACGAACCATCTCCACACTCCCACGTAGATAGCTCTTAGCGCTGTCCCTCCCCCCTCCTCCTATCCGCTTCGGCGCAACTGCACCATGATGTCCCACAATAGTGCAGGTCTCAGGCGTTCACATGCTCATAATCATAACATAAGGCACAGTGCATCCCAGTTTTCTACCCCAAGTTAGTTCATGGTTAGAATGTGGCTGATATTTTATAACCCCTATAAGCCCATGTGCGGGGAGACAATGCACATCACACCCCCAGCGCAGCTAGATAAATGACATGCATGAAGGTTACTTGAAGATGGACACCCACAAATGAGGGTCATCGCCAATTAATGGACTGAGCGAAAAGGCCCAACAACCTTCAAAGCCTTATGTTCTCCTGTCATAATATGCTGTCCCCGAGCGCGATCACTTGTACTCAAACACCATCAGCAATGAAAGATGTGATGTATGTAATAATCTTAAATGCCAATAAAAATGTTTTACAAAAAAAACAGGCCTTTTCCCTCTATGCATGAAAGAGCTGGGATAACATCCCTATATCCACTACCCAAATCTTGCTTCAAATTAGAAAAAATGAAGACACATCTATTTAAAAGAACACTACATTATAATATAGTAAAAGTCAATTCTCTTCCTAAATACCAATTTCTCCCCTCCATTCACCAACTCTGACTGTATATTTCCCTTTGATGCTGATCAGTGCTTCAAGGGATAGGTTAAATTAGGATTTATTGTGAGCAATGTCCCTATAAGGGATGAACAAGTACCTGCAACTGTCTGCATTACTTGATTAATAGTTATACTATATAACTGCTCGTATACTTGGATATTTAGCCACACTATAGCACTGACAAACACTTCTTTAGGTAACAATATGTTTTAATTTTTGCCCAGAAGATGGCACTTGTTTTCGGAGTATTACATGTTTTGATATTGTTAGAAACTCTAAATGAGATTTAAGATTATGTTTCTAGATAATTAATGAGGAATATATTTTGTTGCGATCTCTAATAGGTGGCCATCTCTGCTAGTTACAGAAAAGAAACACAATCAGTGTTAAATTAATTAGCTAATTAACTTTTTAAGTTACAAATATTTGAAGTGAAATTAGTTGCAAAGAATAATGGCTGTGGAAACAACCAAACCCACTTAAAACCTTTTGCAAGGGTAGCGTTTCTGCCCGAAACTTGGTGTGTCAGAGGGGGTATGATTTTTGATGCCTTGCTTTAGCTGAACTCTTTTTACGTTGCATGGTTATGTGTGGCAGAGAGTTTATGGAGCTAAAGGACAGAATCAGCAGTGACAAAAGAATTGTTTTCTGCTAGCACAGGCACCGTAGTCACTACCAACAGAAAAAAGTGAACCCTGCTCCTTAATTAGAAGAAGGCATAGGTTCTGGATTCTTTACACCGTTAATTTCCACAGTCCAGCCTGCTGCAGACAAGGGCCTGGGTGACTTTTCTTCTAGTTTCGGTGGGGATCCACTTGAAGATCCTGCAGAGCATTTGGAGGGTGTTGAAGCAGTATTAGGAGACTGCATTGACCTGCTTGGTCATGGAGAGGGTGGAGTCAAGGATGACCCCTAGGTTGCGTGCATGGTTGGTGGGTGTCGGGCTGTTCCTAGTGTTGTCGGTCACCAGGAGTCGTCCCAAGCTGAGGGGGTAGAGCCCAGGATGAGGACCTCCGTCTTGTCCGAGTTCAGCTTCAGTCGGCTGTTCCTCATCCGTTCGGCGACGGCCTTCATTCCTTTGTGGAGGTTGGTTTGGGGGTGTGAGGGTCTTTGGAGAGGGAGAGGATTAGCTTGGTGTAATCGGCTTAGGAGATGATGTTGAGGTTGTGCTGTCAGGCGAGGTGGGCGAGGGGTGCCATGTAGATGTTAAACAGTGTTGGGCTGAGGGATGAGCCCTGGGGAAAGCTGCAGATGATCTCAGTGACTTTGGAGGGGAAGGGGGGAGACGGATGCTCTGTGTTCTGCCAGAGAGGAAGGAGGTGGCCCAGTCCAGAGCCTTCTCTGAGATCCCGGCGTCGTGTAGGTGTGTTCGTAGTGTTTAGTGGCAGACCGTCTCGAAGGCGGCTGACAGGTCCAGGAGGATGAGGGCCGCTGTTTCTCCGTTGTCTAGCAGGGTCCTGATGTCGTCGGTGGTGGCGATAAGGGCGGTATCGGTGCTATGGTTGCTGCGGAACCCGGACTGGGATGGGTCCAGGATGCTATTCTCCTCGAGTTAGCGGGTTAGTTGCTTGTTGACGTTCTTCTCGATGACCTTTGCCGGGAACAGGAGCAGGGAGATGGGCCTTCTTCAGGTCCTTGGGGTCCGCCTTGGGCTTCTTAAGAAAGCCTTGATCTCGGCGTGTTTCCAGCTTTCCGGGAAGGTTGCTGTCTTGAAGGAGATGTTGATTACTTACCGGAGATGGGGTGTGATGGCTGTGCTGGCTTTGTTTAAGATGTGGTGTGGGCATGAGTCTAACGGTGATCCGGAGTGGATGGTGTTCATGATCTTGCTGGTGTCCTCGTCATTGATGCAAGTCCAGGAGAACAGGCGGTTGGTGCTGGTGGTGGTTGTGGTGGCGGATGTCTGAGTGGTAGTCAGGGTGGTTGTAACGTTGAAACTTCATGAGCCATCCTATATCTGGATAAGGTATGCCCTGTATTTCTCTCGAATTGATATCTAGTCTTGACCTGGAATGTCTCTATATTGCCAAGAGGCTCATAAGATGCTTAAGCATCTGAGACTTTACAAGAAAGGCGCTGTGCTGTTTCCTCTGCATTTAAAGACATTTTTCAGAGTTTGGCATACATCACTGTGAGAAACTGGGTTACTGGGTGAGGGGGATGAAACCTTACTCAAGCAGCAACCACATTCCTTGTCATTGTGAAGTCACAAGTAAAACTCTAAATTACCTATGCTCAACCTTTTGGTAGCTTGACACAGAGCAGCCAGACTTCATTTAGAAACAGTGTGTTAATGCAACACTTCAAACAGTAACAAAATATGAAACAACACACAAGCAAAAAATCCATGCTAATTTAGACAAACAGAGCACATTGTAATTAAAAAATCAATGCCAACTTGACAAAAATCTAATCGGTAGTACCCGAGATAAACACATTTAAAGATTTCAGTGAAATTATTCCCAAAAGGCACCAAGGGCCAACTGTGGTTATCTGGTTCTGCTAAACCAGGACAAAGTTATGAGTTCAGACTGACTGCAATGGAGCACAGGCTGGCTACAGGGACTCACTTAGGTCTGCTGAACACAGTACCTTAATCCTGGTTTTGAAGAGATGAGGAGTCACGCATGGAGGAGATGCATTGTGCAATTGTGATTTAGGGGAGCTGTAAAGTTCAATGCAATGTCGTTGTGTGGAGATGCATTGTGCCACGGCGGTTCCGACGGGCTGTGCTGGGCGGGGCCAAGTCCTTGCAAGGAGATGTATTGCACAGCAGCTGTTCTTAATGGCTACACTGGGTGATGGTTAGTCTTTGCGTCGGGGAGGTCCACTCACCAAAGGGAATAGGTCAATTACGTAGGCGATGCATCTAGCAGCACAGCTGCTGCACCTGTTCTGCAGGAGATGCACCGCGCTACAGTGGAGATGTGTCGGTTTGGCAGAATCCACAGATGGGCTGGTAGAGCAACTAAAAGCCATTTCCATGGAACCAGGACTGGGGAGGCCCCATTTGGGATGGCAGGACTCACAGATGGAATACCCAGATGCCGGGTTGAATGTTGTTGGCAGCCTGTTCTCTCACTGAGGCTTCTGATCAGGAGGCCAGCCACAGATTTGAGAAACAATTGTAGGAGTTTTTCACTACCAGGACATGTAAAACTTAAAAGTACATGTCCAACCTTTTAAATACACTGCACCTTGCCCTCTCGGCTGTGTAGGGCCTAATCTAGGAATTATGTGTATGTATAAAAATAGGCAGGTTTGGGCCTGGCAAGAGGCTTACCTTGTCAAGTTGAATTGGTAGTTTAAAACTGCACACACACGCTGCAATGGCAGGTCTGAGACATCTTTAAAGAGTGGCTTGAGTGGGTGGCTCAATCAGTGCTATAGGCCCGGAAGTATCATTCAGTTTTCAGGCCCTGGGCACAGGTACACCACATTACTAGGGGCTTACAAGTAAATGAAGTAGGCCAATAGGCTGTACGCCAATCCTACCATGTTTTAAGGTGAGAGCACAAGCACTTTAGCACTGGTCAGCAGTGGTAAAGTGTGCAGGGTCCTAAAGCCAGCAAGAACGAAGTAATAAAAACAAGAGGGTTGAAGGTAAATGCTAGAGAAGAACCATGCCTAGGACTAACAATCATACTGTTGGAAAAGGGTAGATGAGCAGGCCATATGAGGGGCAGTATGGATTGGTTTATGGATACCCACCAATGACAGTGTATCCTGTACACTTTTAGATTTGATGCAGTTCTAGCCTACTAAAGGAAAGACACAGAATGAAGATGCCTACTTGCTTTGAAGGAAGATACTGATCTAACAGTAGATGAGTTTTTAAGGTCTAGCCTAAATTTCTGCCTGAAGAGGAAATACCACAAGATAATAGAAGTTAGGCAGCTAAGCATAGTCCTACAGATGTTGAAATCTTGATCAGTTGCAGAAAACATGCAACATGCTGCTCCCTGTGACTAAGATACCTGGAGTGAAAGTCTCTTGTAAAATGTGGCAATAACTCAAGGCCAAAATGACAAAAATCCAATCCATAGAATCGGAGAAACATACATTCAAGGATTTCAGTGAAAATAGAGTAAAACTGGCCCAAACCTTCCTTTTTAATACATATACGTCACCCCTAGGGTAGGCCCTGGACAGCCCAGAAAGCAGGGTGCAGTGTTTTTTTAAAAAAAAAAGTAAGTCATGTACTTTTAAGTTTTACATGTCCTGGTAGTGAAAAACTCATTTGGTTGTCACTGCTGAAAGGATAACATTGGTGTTTCCTTATTACATTTAATAAGCTGTAACTTCCAAGTAGGGAATAAATGACCAGTTAATTTTTGGTGTCTTTCGAATTTTAATGAAAAATACTCTCTTATGGGCAGGGAAGACAGACCATCTGTGCAATTCAAAATCACAAAAATGTATAAAAGAAGGACCTCAGACACTACTACTTCAATACACTTTTGGACCTGTGGATACTCTGCGAGGAAGGAGTACTACTGTGCTGCTGAAGCACTGCCACTCCGCTGAAATGCACTCTGCTGGACTCCTGTTTTGCTGTGCTGATCTGCTGCCTTCTTGCCTGAGTGAGGACTGGACCTGCATCTCTTGAATCCAGAACCCAGAGTGACTCCAAGGGGTAGGTGGTTGGCCTCCTGATCTGAATCCTAAGGGATATAGCATGCTTCCAACCTCCTGCAATTGGACTTTGTCATATGTTTGTCTACCCTGCCAAGTGGTGCCACCCCAGTTCTAGACCCTTGGAAGTGGGCCTAAGATGTTTACCAGCGGAACCAATGCATCTTCTTTACTGAGCAAAGAATCCCCAAGCAGAACCAATGTATCTTCTCAGCTGAGCAGCACACCCCCGAGCAGAACCAACACATTGCCAATGTCACATGGATTGGACCCATTGTAAAAGAACGGCATCATAGCCCTGCAAGCCCTCTGAAATTACGCTTTGCCTCGATGGCATGGAGCATTATCAACCCAGGTCTTCGCATTGCTCATCAACAGAAGCCTCAATGATGACAATGGACTCTGCATTGCAACTTCGCGGCTCCACAGACCTGATGCACCTCCAGCTGCACACTGCATCCTGGACATCAGATTCCACATCACAAGCCCCCATTAACAGGACTCTCAGCAACATTGCAATGGGACCTCACACCAAAGTCTCACCACATCTCTGAACCAACGCATTGCTCTGGCTGCGGGCGCATATTTGACTAGGAACCACGCAACACTTCGCAACCAGGATTTAAGGTACTCTGTTCAGCAGGCCTAACTGCGTCCCTGTAGCTAACACACACTCCATCATAGTCATCCCGAATTTGTGACTTTGTCCACGTCAGGTACAACCAGATATCCACAGTAGGGCTTTGTGTTTTTGGGCACTATTTTCACTATGAACTTTAACATTCAATATCTTCAGTGCTACTAATTAGATTTTTGTCCTTTTGATCTTATTTTATTTGTTAAAACTTACTTTATTTTTCTGAATCTGTTGTGGGCTCCTCTTCTGGTGTATTTTCACTGTTTTACTGTTGGAAGTGTTATACAATACTTTACTCATTGCCTCTACGTTAAGCCTGACTGCTCCGTACCCAACTACCACGGGGCGAGCACAGTTTAATTTGGGGTTTGCTTGTGGCTTACCCTGATAAGGATTGTGGTTGCTGCTTGACCAGGACCTACACCCCGGTCAACCAACAGCCCAATTTCTTATACGTGGCTTTTCAATTAACCAGCCTACCATAGGCAGGGCTAGACACACACACCTGCTCGGCACCAGGATACCGTTGCGGGTGATAATGCTTTGTAAATGCACATAACATAGTTAACCTATTTGTTGTGAAACCAGTTAATAGGTAATACAGATTACTTATTTTCCCAATTTATATTTGTTTTTCTAAACTTTATTTTTTGAAGTTCTGTATTTTTTAACAGTATTATAATCTGAGTTAGTTTTTGTTGCAAATAAACATGGCATGCATATTTTTCTGGAAGACTACCTTGCTACTCAGCCCAAGCTACCAAGAGTCAGGGACAAAATTATGAAACACTGATGGGCGTTTTAGTTAGGGTGTTATTTTAGTCACAGCTTACATCAAACCTGACGTCTCTCCCCAATAGCCTGAAATGCAGATTTTCTAAAACATATGAAACTTGCACCTTGTGGTCACCTCTCTTGTACCCTACTTACTCCCAGTTGATAGCGCCAATCATTTTTATGTTTATGTAATAAAAGGTAACTCACCAGGCTTCACTGAAATACAACACAGGCAGAGAGAATGAGGATTCTTCTTTAAGAATGGCCTGCTGCGTGCACCAATATTTAGCCCACCTGACAAAGACGCTGCTGGGTCAGTATTTACCAGGTCCGATAACTACCTCCCAATTATGAGGTTGTCCCCAAAAAAGAGAAATGACAGGCAGATTTTGGTCCTTAACGTACCCACATCCATATCCCAATATATATCAAGCATTTTTCATAGGATCAGTTTTGACAGGTTTGACCTGCCAAAATATGTTTGGGAGTGATGTGTTAGGTGCTAAACACTCATGTGTGATATGTGTCGTAACAGAGGTTACTGCAAATATCCCACATTTAATGGGCCACTCATAAAGAGGGCCAAATAATAGTTACATGCCAATTGGCAGTAGTGTATGCTTCCTCACATATTCATATGCATCTAGATAAACACAGCATAGGTTCAACATGTGCAGCAAGAGTCGTGCATGCCTACATGTGGGGCAAAATATTCCACTGCTGCTATGTGGTACCTTTTTAATTACTCACATGTCTGAACAACTTTTCAATAGACAAAAGCAATATACAAAGCGAAACGGATGAAAAGTACCCACACTTGATAGAGGCTGCTTTTAAAGTCAGGATAAATATCTCTTTCACTTTGCTATGTTAATGAATATTTGGTTTAGTGCTCAACTTGTCCCCAAAAGGGCATCTTGGTGCTGAGGTAAAAGAAAAGTCGGGAGCAGTCATTAAAACAGCCAAGTTTGAGATGTTTTTTAAAACCTATGAAATCGGCGCAAGCCCTAACAGCAAAGGGGAGTTAATTCCAGTGGTAAGGGGCAAGGTAAGTAAAAGCCCATCAACCGTACTTAGATTTGTGAATGTGTCGAGGACAGGGACATAGCTGATTTCTTTATCTAAGGTTTTTATCTGCAAGATAAGGGACCAATTTGTCCTATAGGTATTTGGGTCTCTTAACTGCCAGTGCTTAAATGTCAGTCAAAGGAGTTTGAAATTCGTTCTCTTCTTTATGGGAATCCAATGCAAGGCTCTGAGCAGGGGGACTGAAGAGGTGACTGGTGGCTGTTTGTAAACCAGTCGGGCGACCGTTTTTTGTACCTCCTGCATCTTGGCACGAAGAGATGCATTTGAAGCTACCACACGCATGTTTCCATAGTCTAGGCGGTTGATTATCAGGGCCTGGATGAGAATCTTGCGAGAGGCCAGTGGCATCCTCTGCAAAATTCTCCTAAGAAGGCACATTGACTTAAAAAAATACAGTGTCGGTTTTGAATTAATCTATCGGTAGATTAATTCAAAACCGACACTGTATTTTTTAATAAGTCCACCAGTGGTCATTAATAAAGGCATCTTGGACCACTGTTGTATCTTTTTTAATTCACTTACACTTATATTTTTTTGCACTGCATTTTCCTTCCCTGTCACAACACGCCTAGTCTACTAATGTTTGGCTCATTGCCAGAAGAGCTGAGGTGACATGGGGCGCCTTTGGTTTTCCAAATGATGACACTGGCCACCAAGGGCAGTTGATGGAAATCCTTACTTTTCTGCCCTCCTCAGGGTTTCTCCTGACATGAAGTCGCATTTGCGTCATCATTCTCTTACTACTACTTACAGTCAGACTGAGGATTGATTTGATGTGGGTCTTATGCTTACTTCTGTTCTGTGTGTTTGTTTATATATATTTTTCCTTTTTCTCATTAGACCACCAGTTTTCTTGTGTTATTTATCAGTAGGATTGGGGATTGAAACTGGATGGGTCTTTAAATATTTTCCCTAGGACCCCCTCTCTCTCCCTCTCCAGGAGTTGAGTAATGTGTGATTAGTTTCCATTCAATTACAGACAGTTTAGGGACATCCACCTGGCAATTATTCTCACTATGGAAATTCTTTCAGCTAAACTCAGAGCCATGAAAGCTATCAAAAAAGTACTTTAGAGATCGATATCTGCTTGGTGTATTTATGGGACACACTTTTTGTCAGGATGATATTTCTCTTGGTCTCTCACTTTTCTTGAAATCACTGTCTTTCCTGACATATGAAACAACATCTTACACATCAAAGGCTGGTAATAGTGACAGAGTAGGTCAACATTGCACACTGGGTCAAATTCCACTTTAGACAAAGCTTCTAGATACCACTTTAACCCAGAGCACCATTTAGTTTCCGTGTCCGTCTTTTGTGGTCTCCTTCTCTGAGGTACAGAAGGAAGAAAATTGACCGGCTGCCTTTTATTTCCTGATCTGATTTGCTCAACCCAGGGTCTCAAATCCTTCACTATCACAGAACCTGTATTGGGTCCCATATGAGTTAGCTGGAGAACAGTCTTGAGTTACCTTCTCTCAATCTGTTGGTATACTTTCTAATAGATACTACTGCAAACCTCAATGACCTCTAACTTTTATAGGAACAGCAGTACAGAGGAATCTGGACTATTTTAATAAGCACTGTTATACCTAGCATCCTTAGAATGTTTTACCCCAGACTTTGTGTCTTCAAATCTCCTGTTTGCTAAATTTAATTTTGCTGGCGTTACTGCTTGGTGCACTTTACCACTGCTAACCAGTGCTAAAACGCTTGTGCTCGCATCTTAAACCATGGTGGAATCGCTTATACCCAATTGGAATATTTACTTGTAAGCCCTTAGTAAAGTGGCACTACATGTGCCCAGGGCCTGTAAATTAAATACTACTAGAGGGCCTACACCGCTGATTGTGACACCTACTTAAATAGCCCTTTAAACATGTCTCAGGCCTGCCTTGGCAGTCATGTGCATAGTTTTAAGCTGGCATTTGTCATGGCAAAAACACTTTTGCTAGCCCAAACCTTCTTTTTTAATACAAATAAGTCACCACTACGGTAGGCATGGACAGCCCAGAGGGCAGGGTGAAGTGTATCTAAAAACCAAGACATGTGCCTTTTAAGTTTTACATGTCCTGGTAGTGAAAAACTCTTAAATTCATTTCTCACTACTGCAATGATAACATTGTAGTTAACTTATTACTTGTATTAAGCTGCAACTTCTAAATGGAAACAGGTAACCAGTTCATGTGTGGTGTATTTGGAATTGAAATGAAAAATCCTAACTTATGGTGAAGTGTGATTTTAAATACAACTTTGAAAATTACACTTTAAGCAAGTTAGCATTTGCTTGCCTCCGCCATTTAGTGCCTGCAGCCTGTCTATGGGTCACGTTACTGGGTGTAGCTGGCAGTTGGACTTTGTGTACTCCTCCTAGACAACCACACACAATAGGGAGATTAGGTCTGCCTGGATGACCATCACTGGCAGGATGGTAGGGCAGAGCTGGGCACAGCCCTACTCACACTTAAATAGGCTGTGTCTTGCCTCCACATAAAGGACTGCATAACCCCTGTGGTTAGTCTGGATCCATGGTAGGGGAGGCAGCAAACAAGTGCACTTTAAAGGGACACCTCAAACCTTCTCCCACTTCAAACAAGGCACCTGGTATACATATTTGACCACAGACACCAACTCTTTAGTAACTTCTAGACCTGTGTAGACTTTGCTAGGAAGAGGACTGTTGTGCTGCTGAGAGTACTGCCACTCTGCTGGACTGCCGCACTGCTGGACTACTGTCTTGCTGGACTGCTGCCTTGCTGGATTGCTGCCCTGCACCCTCTTGAGCCCTGCTTGAGCCAGAGGGAATGGACCTGCACTTGAACCCAGAACTCCCGGAGTGACTCCAAGGGCTAATCCGCTGGCCTCCTGTTCAGAGCCTCAGGGACATAGCAGGCTCCAAACCACCTGAACCAGCACGCAGATCCAGCTGCAGTAATCCCCTGACCCTCAAGTCGCACTCCTCAGGTCCTGGACTCTTGGCGTGGCTTCAGCAGAGCTGATTTGAAGTTTTTGGGATGTGTGTGACTTTGAACTGGCCGGTTGGTGCCCAAACCTTGTTACTCGCACTGCCCACCAACACAAAGTTCCATCAACCCGACCCTTTGCACTACAACATTGACTGCTCATATGGTACACCATCGCGAAGCCCTGTCCAAACACCCGCATGACATCAAGATCTTCATGCTACAGCGACAATCATCTGCCATACCCAGCCTGCTCTTTGCGCTGAAACGACAACCGTCCTCAACTCTTCCCTGCCCCTCACAGCCCCCTCTGCTGCAAACGGGACTCTTTGCGATAGATTGAGAAGGTAACTTTTCAGTGGGGCTAACCAGATTACTCTACCCAACCCATGCTGCATTACAGTCGGCCTAAACTCGTGACTTTTTCCCAGTCTCACAAGACCAGATAGCTGCAAGTGACACTTTGGACTGTTTGGTGCTATTTTTATTTAAATTTAAATTGCATATCTTCAGTTCTATTGATTGAATATGTGTCATTATGGATTTGATTTATTTATTAAATTAGGCTCTACATCTCTAAATTGGTTTGGGGGTTTTCTTGTGTTGTGTTTTGACTTTATTACTGTTTCAAGTGCTACATAAATATTCTATACTTGTCTCTAAATTAAGCCAGATGCTCTGTGCCAACCTACCAAAGGATTGAGCATAGGTTTATTTGGGGGTTGCTTGTGCCTCACCCTGAAAAGGATTGTAGTTGCTGCTTAAGTAGGGTTTCACCCCACTCAACCAGGAATCCAATTTCTCACAGTAACACCTACTTAAAGTAGGTGCAAACTAGTGGGCATGTGTTAAGTGCTTAAAAAGCACAATGCATTGCATGTGTTCTGCAGCGCACAACACACATCCAATGCGTGGTAACCTTCGGAGATTCTGTGCATAGGAATTTGTACTGGAAGGGAATGTCTCCAGTACAAATCTGAAGCAAGACAGTGCACACTAATTTCCCCACCATTTTGCAGACGTTATGCGCCGTGCAATGTAGGCTTTTTGTGGTCCAGCTTAGGGAATAACTACAGCAGCAGCCAATCATAGTAAAAATAGCTTTGCACTGTGATTTTCTCCTGGTTCAGAGCAGTGAATTTGGATGCTGCAATGTATGAAAAATAGGTAAATGCAGTACTGGAACAAAAGATCGCAGGGCTTTGAATAGCAAGAGCTCCAAGAGGAAGAAAGCTGAAAACACAGAGTCCTATTTGTGAAGTATTGAGTTTCTTACCTTGTTGAGTTCGTCTTCGATCTGACAAGCTTGAAGTCCCAACGCTGGAAACTCTTCTTCTTTAACCTTCTGAATTATGTCATAGACCAGATGGTAGTCCTCTGCAGTAATTCTTGAAAAGTTGATATGGTGAGGAATAATTTGGCTACTTATATTACCAACTTTTAAAAAACTTTCGATCCTCTGTGAGTTTCTATAAGACAGAACCAGACAAAGGCAATTTAGAGTTGGTTACCCTCAAGCGCTCGAGATTTGTAATGCTAAAAAATAAAAAAAATAGGAAATGTAGATTCATACTGGGTAATGCAGTTCTCATTTATGATATTGGCTTTGAAGCCCAGCACAGCAAACACCACCAGTGTTGCTAGAACAGATGTAAAAAAATTGATGAATGACACCAGGACAGCATCGAAATGGCAGTTGTTGTCTCTCTTGTTGTAGCTTGAGAAGGCAATGACCCCACCAAATCCAAGGCCCAGGGCGAAGAACACCTGTGTGGCAGCTTCCCTCCAGACCTTGGGCTCCAGCATTATTTCAAGCTGTTGGAAATCAGAAATGATACATGTCGGTGATAACATGCAGAAGGATTCGCTGATGAATACATATTTGCAAAAAGATAACCAACTCTTAATAAATATGAAAACACTTTTTGGAAAATTAAACATTAAAAGCAGGCAAGGTTAACGTCAAGAAAACAAATTCTGCCCCCAGTTCATTTATCTAAACCTGTAATATAAATGTTCATGGTTAAATCTTATGAAATAAATCAATCTTTCTGCTAAGACTCTGGCATATTACATGTGAAATTGTTTTTGGGCTGCCTATCTAGAAAGGTACAGTATATAATTAAGACACTTGCTTGCAAAGACTACAATTTTGCAGTGTGAAGTAGAAAACTAATCTCTGTTTGAGTCGGGCAATGGTAAAAGTAGTTGTAATTATGTTCGCTTTAACGCCAATTCCTATTTATGTGTCCTTTGTCAGGCATTTGATCTAATGTCTAAATCGTGTGCTGAAGTTTGATGAGATCTGGTTCTAATTTGGACTACTTTGTGTGATCTTGGGCATGACACTTACTGTCTCTGTACCACCCAAACCTGCAAAATTGGGAGTGCGTAGAATTTAGCTAAATGCTGCACATTATTGGGCACATAAGATCTGCATTGGCAAACCAAGAATGTTTGGCAGCCATGGTACTCCGTCTCCCTGTCCACCAAACTCTAAATCAAGCCAATAAATTGTTTTGTGTGTTACATGAACACTCACTGTATGTATGTGACAGCACAGCGTGTGTATTGTACAGTTTGAGAAACATATATGAGAGGTACCATGTTTATCTGTGTGCAATCGGTCTGGATGATACAGAGGCCACATTGTCACCCGTGACGTGGTGCACATTCGAACAAGTTTACAACATGGAGCATTACAGTGATGTCAATACATCGTTGCACATATAAACCTGCTTTTATATATATATATATAAATCTACATTTATACCATCACTTATTCTCTACGTATATACATTGCGTGTCATGTTAAACATCACGTGACATTTTATTTGTTTAGTGAGGAAACTGTATTATAATTCGTACCTCCGGTAAAACAGCATGTGCTATGGAGTTTAGTCACATAAAAAATTAGTGGTGCATTAATGACGATATAGCTAGAACAATCTGTCATAGTACTACGTAGAGACCCTGCAGGCCTATGGTGGGTTCCTGAATGTGTGAGATTAAAACAAACTGAAGCTCTTGGCAATGTGGTAGGGGCAATACATTGGGGTGCCCACTGATTGCGACATGTATCGATGTTAAGAGGCCTACATCATAGGTGGTATCAACGTTACAAGTGCATACAGGCATGGAATTTAGCTCAGGCTGGCCACAAACCACCACCATTCTTCAGAGGAGTTGAGCCCAGTATTTATAGAATCAATTCGGTCAATCCAATGGCATTCACGGCGTTGCAGTATTTGTGTGATATCACCTCCTCTTGGTGGGAGTTTGGCGATATCAATGACCTGCTACTTGATTTGATCTGCTGTGTGGTTTTTCTCGATATAGTGAGAGACTAGGGGGGCACTGGTGATCAACCATCTGATGCGGCTGCGGTGTTGGCCTATTCTGGCTTTGATAGGCTGTTGTGTCTGCCCAATATATAGTAATCCACAGGGTCACCATATACAGTACACCACATTGCGTGTGTTACAGTTGGAGAAGAAATCGAGGTGGTGATCCCAATTGCCATGTTTGAATGTAGTGGTGTTCTCTGTGTAGGGACATGCCACGCAGTTCCCACATTTATGATGCCCTATCACAGGTGGGAGAACCCATGAAGTCTCCAGCGTATTCGCTTTGCGTTTGGTAGTCTCTGTGGAGGATCTGACCACATGGTCCTTAATATTCTTGGCTCTCTTGTACGCAAAGAGTGGCATTTCCATAGAGGAATCTATGTTCTTGATGATATGCCAATGTTTTGAAATTAGATTGCGAATTTTGTGTGTGTGTACACCAAAGGTGGTAACGCATACAATTTTGTTTGCCTCTTTTTTGGGTCTGGTGATAAGCACTTCCTCACGTGGACAGTACCACGCTCGTTTGAGCGACCTTTTGACAATTTCATTGGGATAGCCTCTGGAAAGTAGTTTGCTTTCAATATTTCTGCCTCTTTCATATAATCTTCCTTCCGGGCACAGTTTCGGCGCACACGTAAGAACTGGCCGAACGGTAACCCATCTCCCAAAGCTCAAGGGTGATGACTTTTGTAGGACAACAATGTGTTCTTTTCAGTTGGCTTCCTATGGAGTGAGGTATATAATGTACCCTCCATGTGTTGAATATTCAGATCCAAAAATGCTATGATTGATTTGTTGAGTGTGGCAGTGAAGGTTAGGTTAGCTTGAATTTGATTGAGGTAAGTAACGAATTTATGAAAGTTTTCTTCACTGCTCTTCCAGACCAAAAAAATGTCGTCGATATATCTATACCAACATTTGATATATGAGTGTTGTGGGCTGAGGTTACTGAGTGCAAAGGTAAGTTCTATGTCGTTCATGTAGATATTCACCAGATTTGGAGCGAAAACTGCCCCCATGCTGGTGCCAGAACATTGTTGGTAATATTGACCCCCTGATATGAAGTAATTGGTTTGTAGTGCCACACGTAGTAATGCGATTATAAATGCAGTGGGGACACTTAAGGGTTTGGGGACTAGTGTCCAATAGTTGTTCTATCACCTGGATACTTTCAGATTAGGAAATTTTGGTATATAGAGATGAGATGTCTAGGGTGGCCAATCACTTTCTACATCATATGCGAGCCCATCCACCAGGTTGATCATGTGCATGGTATCGCGGACATAACTGTTTTGTCCAGGGACAAAGTCTTTTATAAAAAAGTTGATGTATCTGCCAATGGGCTCCAGGATGGAGCCACATCCAGATAAAATGGGTCTGCCTGTTGGGTTTGTGATACTTTTGTGGACCTTAGGCAGAGTATATAGGACAGGTGTTCTGGGATTATCAGCATTCAGAAATTCAAACTCTTTTTTGGAAACCTAATTCTAGTCCTTCACTGGTAATTCTCATTATTTCGTCGCAATTTCAGATAAGGGATTGTGATTCCGTTTTTTGTAATGCCTTTCTTCAGAGATTTGTTTGGTTATTTCTGCATCGTAGTCTGCTCTGTCTTGGATCACTATACCACCCCCCTTGTCTGCTGGTTTGAGTATTATGGATGTATCTTGCTTCAGGGCATTAAGGGCTTGACGTTCTAGCAATGTAATGTTATAGGGTGTAAATTGCTTGGTGTTTTTTAAAACATCTACACTCTGCATAACTATTTTCTCAAATGTAAGGAGTTCAGGAGGCATCATGCCATTGTTGGGATTGAAAGTGGAAGGTGGTCTGAGTACTGTGACTGATGCCTGTGTGCTGTACTCTCAGTTTTTGAAAAATAAATGTAGGTGTATTTTCCTGAAGAACTGAAATAGTTCTGCCTTGAGATTGAAGAAATTGGTTCTTCAGTGATTACGAAAGAAAGACCTTTACTCAAAAGTGACACTTCTGCTGATGATAATGTGTGCTTAAATAAGTTGAAAATAGGGATACTTTCTTGACGGATTTCTAGTATGGCTGGGGCCCCCATTGGTAATGTTTGTTCCGGGTTTGACGTTCCCCTGCGTACTGGTGCCAAACTCGCCTCTTGGGTTTGCCTCCCCGATCTAAAAAATGTGGTCCCTGGTGTGTGTCAGTGCGACTGGGGCCTGCTTGATTGTCTGAATCACTAGAGCCTCCTGATGACTCAGAGAAGGTTACTGGTTGGTTTCTCTTAAATCTACCCCAAACGTTTTGCCTGTTTTGGTTGGGAAAGTTGGTGTAGTAATCTTCTTTTAGATAGGGGTATGCCTTTTCTTTGTTGTAGTTTTTTATATCTTTTGATACTTTGTCTGCCTTTTTTTTAAGTTCAAAGGAATTGAATTCTTCAATTCATTTATTCAATTTATCAAGCAGTAGTTTAGCTTCTGCTACTCCGTCCCCACCTAGTAGTTCTTTTTCTAAATCCTCAATTTCTTGAAGCTCTGCTTTGGAATGTTCTACGGCTGTTTCTACACCCAGCACCATCCAGTGGCGTGAGCATGTAATGGAGATTCCACAGAAGCTCCCTTTGAATTTAGGATCTTCTCTGAAAATGCCAGGTACGTTGTGGACTTGGAGACCTTGTGGTATGATACCTGCCCTTAGATAGTCTGTAAGCATACGTGCGTGTAGTTCTGTCCTTATATGTTTCTTTTTTGACTTCTCTAGTTTATCAATAAGCTGTTGTCTTGGACTGGCGGTGTTAGTAGGTAAATTAGAGAAAAGGGATGGTCCACTAGTAATTTTAGCAATATATTCTTTGGTGTAGAGCGGTGCCTCTCTATCTGACATCCTAGCCCTCTGGAACAGTGTAACCCTTTTGTTTGTATAGGGTGTGGGAAGAAATTCGAGTTGCGGATAAAAACCCTTGCATTGGTGCCACCGCCTAAGTGGTGAGTATTAACACTATCTCACCCCTCGCCGTCTAAATTGGATCCGCATGCCATACCCGCCCTCACTCTGATTTTTCCTTTTTCTTTCATCTCCACTTCGTGCCTTAGAACCCGGGCGGGTTAACTGTGAGTACAATTTTACTAATTTCACCACACGTTATTCTTGAGCATTCCATGATTACAGGTATTTTTCCTTCTCTAGTTGCCCTTAGAGTTGATACCATATACAGATTTCAGTCCTCACATTGCCCCTTTCTGTTACATCTTTTCAGATGTCCCTCATTTTGTTGGTCCTGACGAGACCCCTTATTCAGAGTTGGGTCGAAACGCCGTTGACGCTTTGTAAAAGCGAACCATGCAGACAGCACCTATGAATGGATAGTGTTGCTGTAATATTGTACCATTATTGTGTATTGATCGCTTTTCATTCCTTGTATACATATTCCCTGGCAACCTTGTAAATATTGCTCATTTTATGTCACTTAACTGTTTTTTTAGGTTCTGGATATACACTTGGGACACACCGCACCGTGTTTGAAACCTAATGGATAATTTGTATGTCACTTAAATTCTCCTGTTTTGAAAATAATACAAATTCAATTTGGATATGAATACTGGTGCCACGAGCTTTACTTCTCTCTCTTGCGTACCCTCAGCCCTCAGCCTCTATCGCTATCATGCCCTGTGTTTATTGAAAAGTACATATATTATCCCACTGGAACCACTGTTTTGATTATAATGTACGCACCCTGGTTCCTCCGTGAGTAGGGCTCCCTTGTTCTCCTTTTCGGCCAAATGAGTTGAAGCATACATTTACTAGTCAACATGAGGGTTCCTCTTTAGGGTACCCCTGCCATTGCTTCTGTACATTGGAAATGTTCTTGGGTGTAGTTTTAAGAAGACGGCTGTACTGGGTACATGTTTAGCAGGGACACAGTGGTGGGTTAATGCTGTAATTAGCGACCCCTGTGCCACTGTGGTGATCACGTTGTACGATAGAAGGTGCTAGAAGGTATCCTACTGGAACAATGTCCGCTTGCAGCTGCGCCACTGCCTCGTCTGTAGAATAAATTGCAGTGTGAGCCTGGGATATGTGTGCTTCATGCAGGGCTGGCTCACTTCTACTTATGGCAGGTCTGACTCAGTTTAGAGGTAACTCTGTTGATCTGAGCAAGATGACTGCCACTTAGATACTGGCACTCCACACTTGATCACACACGGGTAATCATCGGCAAACCGACTCCTCCAACTAAGCTTCAGTGTTCTCATTTTGTTAAAATGTTATTGGGATTGACACTGAACGAAGACCTAAGTGGCAATCTGGAAGACAGGTATGCGCATAAAATCTTTGCAGAAAAGATAACCTGCCATATTTCTTACAAATAAGAGTGGCTGAGCAATACTCTGCCCACTCGGGCAACTCCGCAGAATTCGGCGGAGTTTTTCTGTAACTATGCAGAATTCTGCTGAGTGAAACTCTGCAAGCTCCACCCAGGCCTAGTGAATAGACCATCTCTCCTCACTGGATGGTGATCAGATTTTCAATAGAAAAGTGCTTACTTTGAGTACCAAAACATGTTGTTACTTTTTATAGGTAGGGAAGGGCTGACCTATAGGGAAACCATGAGATTTTCTAACAGGTCAGTGACTCCATAATCTCAAAGGTGGGGGGATGAAACAGTAGCATGTCAGGCAAAACCTGAATTATTTTACATCTCTGCCAGCCTATAATAGGCATAGACTTCTACTCCTCATTAGCACTGTGTGGTGGTGACGTGGACTGGCTATAGTGCGGTGCCAGGTGAGAGGGGTCTGAGCCATTCAGGGTGTGATTTGAGAGTTTGTGCTAGTAACAATGGCTCTTTCCATAGAGAGACTCTTAAATACGTCTGTGGCTCCCAGTTCTACTAATCTCCTACTTGAATTTTGCCCCTCCATCATTGAAGACTCCCTCCAGATCAAAATGAGGGGAAATGTGTTTTACTCAGCCACTGCATAAGCCCCTAATTGGAAAAGAAAATACAATAAACATTGGCTCTTGAAGAAATATGCAATATGTGACATATCTGAAACATACTGATAATATAAAACACATACACAGTGGATGGTGTCATCTCTCCACTGCTGCTGTTATTGACAGAGTTCTCTATACCTCCACCATAACTGATTCGCCATCCTTTCCCTGACGGAGCTCGCTGTACCATGTGCTCAGTCTTCTGCTGTTGCACAACACCTTCCGAGGGCTCTGCTGCGGCTCTCCTAGGCATCTTTATGATCTCTGAAGTATCAGCACTTTGTTTTGTGGTACTGGGCTTGGGCTAGTACTTCTGATTGTGCTCCACCTGCAACCAGTGCAACTCACCCTGGGTATGTGTAAAACTTCCTCCTAGAGCAAGCGGTAGGGCATCTGGGGCACAGCATTACTGTTGTTTCCTCAGAAGAGTTACCCTTCTTTAGCTACGCTACAGTGTAAAGGAATGCAGCAGCAGTAACATAGTATTGCTGGTATAACCCTTACACTGGAGCTGCAGATGGTGTGCACCTGCTTCTGCATAGGTGCTGGAGTAAGTTGTCAGTCTCAGCATTACACTAGAGCTGTGCAGAATATAATACTGCTGAAGTTCCAGCTTGATCTCTACACACCTCTAAAGTAAGGTTGATAGATATGGCACCACTGACCTCCCTTTAGCTTGTCTGCCCCCTGCCCAATCGGTCCTGGCTCTACAAAGCTCTACAAAGCTCAACCGCAGAGACAATTAAGGTAAAGGGTTTACTGCAAAGGTTTACTTCATTTGTAGAAGGGCAGCAATGCATCAAACCACTTTCCATTGTTTGTAGCTGTAATTACTCTTTTGAGTCTTAGATCAGGCAAAGCCTTCCTTATTTCTTTTCAATCAATCATCATGAGGCATATATTTCATAAAAATGTTCTTTTTATTTCATATTCAATTTTCAAATCACATTAAGGCAAATATTTGTCTAAGATCTAAGGGGCACATGCATCATTCATACATTTTGCATTTCTTAATTTGCGAAAATTACCGAATCGCAAATTAAGAATTGCAAAATGCTATGCATCATTTTTTTCGGTATTTATTTGTGATTCGGTAAAAATCGCAATTTTTACCGAATCTCAAATAAATAGCGAATTCCTAAGTGCATTTTCGCAATTCCCATTGATTCCTATGGGCCAAAAGGCCCATAGGAGTCAATAGGAAGGCATTTACAAATTCGCAATTTGTTGATGCATTCCAAGGGTGCAGGGGGGGGGGGGTCCAAAGGACCCCCCCTGCACCCCTGAAATGTATTTGAAAGTGCATGTTTCAAACACACATGTCCTAAGGACATGTGTGTCTGTAACGTGACAGTTTAAAAAATGCATTTTTTTCCTTTTTGAAAGATTTTCGCAAATTAACACGAGGGTCAACCTCGTGTTAATTTGCACTTCCTATTTCATAATTCGCATTTTTTTAAAAATTGATGCATTGCATTTAAGGAATCGCACAAATGCGATTCCTTAAATGCATTCGCATTTATTAGAAATGCAAAAAAATGCGAATTAAGAAAAAGTGTTTGATGCATTCCAAAAACTTATTTAGGAAGCGCAAACGGCCGAATTTACCGATTCGCACCGTTTGCACTTCCTGAATAGGTTGATGCATGTGCCCTTAAGACTCAAAAGAGTGATTACAGCTACAAACAATGCAAAGTAGTATTATGCATTGCTGCCCTCCTACAAATGAAGTTAACTGCACCTGGGATTTAGTACTTGGAGCACTCAGAGCTCTAGAAGTTGTGCAGAACAAAGAGATACATTTCAGACTTTGATCTATGCTCCCCAAGAAAATCACCACTGCCAACTTTGTGAATATCTGGTTCTAATTTTGCTCTTCAAACACAGTGAAAATATCAATATGCCTGTACTGGTACCTTTTGGTCCACTAAAGCTGCCCGGCTGTGCCAAAGTTAAAATGGCTGCTACTATTCCTGGCACCATCCACAGACCATACACAGTTGACGAACACCAGCACCAGCACATAGCACATGCACCACCTGTGCCTAGATTAAATCTTTCATCCCTGTCATTCCCTTGAAGGCAAGATGTCCCTGAGGACAAGCGTCACCCTCTCGGAACCCAAGTGAGGATCTGTGAAGCATACCATAGAGCTATTTCTTAGGACAGTTAGAGGATAGACTCCTTTGTCGCTCCCCTTTCTCAATATGGACTTTGACATAAATGAAGGAAGTTATCAGTTAAGGGTCACCGGGGTCACTAATGGCCACCTCTCAGCATTCCATACAAAATGAAGAGTCGGTCAGACAGTAGAGAATACAAACCAATAACTGTTTATTCAGAGTACACTCAGAGAGGTGCCCGGTCTGCCCAGTCGCTAGGAGTGCTGTAGAGGGACTGAGATCAGCAAGCATAAAAATACATTATGTACATTTCAGGACCAATGAAGGCATACCCATCATGACATTTTCCAAGCAGATGTCGCAAAACAGAGAAATACAAAGAGTAAGTTTCGATTTTGGGACCGGGCACATATTATCTGCTACTCGAGGTCGTTCTGCCCGTCCCTGCCACAAGACAAGTGGGAGAAGACCTCTATCTAGTGGGAACTGTATGCGCTAATAACAATAGTGTATTTATTAGTGAAGCAAAACTCAATCTTGGAGAAACGCAACTCAGCAAAGGCCTTTTCTCGGAAATAGCAAAGGATTAGTTTCGACCATGATTCAAAATGGCGCCCAAATGGAAAATGGTGCAACGATTGCTAACTTACATATAATAATACATAAACAATTGTTTTTCTAACAGACTCTCCTTTTAGCATGATCTAAAACATTTTCTAACAAGAACAAGAAAAAGATAAGAACAGAACTTTTATGAACATTCCATATTCTCAGCATCAGGAAGGGAGACTGTAAGGAGGGAAGAAATCTTGAAAATGCCCTAATCTATCTACATTATGTCATCTATCTCTTTCTTTATCATGATTGCAGCATTGGTATCATGAATCAATATTTTCCTCTTAGGAGTGACAAAAGTGATGCAATAAGAAGAACAGAAGGAAACGCATTGAATAAGGGCACAACAGGATACCAATATCACTATTAAGTAAATCACCTTTTTCAAGAATCCAGCCCCAGCTAGCAAAAAGAGACCAACTCCAGTTCCCACTTTCTATTCCCTCAACATTGTCAAGAATGTCTAAAATGTGTTCGGTAATATTCTTTTCCATATTTGTTATCCCGATAACACACTGATCTCCCACTACCGCGCATACACCACCACTCTTGGCTAAAATTAAATCAAAAGCATATCTGGTTTGTTCAAATATATTCACATACTCTCCAACTGAGTAGTGATATCGCATAAAGCAGCAACGGTAGTATTAGATCAAATTGGAGCTTGCATCCAAAATACTGTATGTATGTATGTATTTATTTCTTATTAAGCGCAAAACCTTTCACCCTACGGGTATCTTGGCGCTCATATATTCTCTGGCTTTCTCAACTTGGGCCATAGAAGTACCACCCAAAGTGAAAATAGAGGAAAGGATGTATCCAAAGGTGATGCCATTACTATAATTATTAATCTCTACATCAATCACTCCCTCACATAATTCTTTGGTCAGTGTTCTTTTAATCCATTTTACCATAGGCTTCGCACGTTTACAAGGTACAACCAAAGGCAGTACCATCCCACGTGCCAGATCGTTTGTACCATTGTGTACATTAGAATAAGTTCATTAGACAAAAAGAAAAAACCTGGGTGTACATAAATCGGTCTCTCATAATCCATGGCAGAGTATCGGGAATTTCACCCAAAGGAACTGGGGGCCTCTGAATTTACCAAGGGGAACTTGGTCTTATGCAACACAATTCCTCAACAATTTAGTACAAGGATGTATCAGTACTGTTAATAATTGGACAACAAGTAGGATAATAACCAGCTTCTCTGGGAACTGTCAATTCCTTGTCATGCCAACCCACCAAAGTTATATTCTGTTTCTCCATATAAAAATTATCACAATACGTACTATGATCGCAACCAGGATAACCCTCCCCCAATGGTTTTCTATAATAAAGGCATGGCCCTGAGTATACAAACCCGAACACTCCTTTTACTTCTAAAAAATCAGGTGGCTGACTATACGTATAATTCACAAGTGATAAAGGGTACGTGGTCCATAGGCAAGTGACAGATTGAGTGGGGTAACAAGCCGTTACTTCTACAAAGAACCTCTTATGTGTCTCTAAGAATACATTACGTGGGCTGCTCTTTTGTTTCTTGTTAGAGATGTAAGGTTACCCTTACTATGTAAAGGTACACTTTGATCATTTTCCAAAACCCATGATACACCACATAATATTATTAACAGCAAAATCACAAGGGCAACTCATGTCAACTTTTGCTTATGGGTCCACACCATATTGTGTGGGGCAACAAGAAGCACTGGCTGCTCTTCATCAGCAACCATTCTACCTAAGGGATGCATAACAAATGATGAAAATGGGGGCCAAAATGCAGGCAAAATACACAAGTTTCCAGTGTCCGTCAGAGCCTCACTGGTAGAGGCTCCTATTGTCCATCAATACGTTGTCACTCTTGAGCACACTCGGTGGAGCTTGCTCTGTCCTAAGCTCGTATCCCACGTTGATCTCGATGGTATACCTTCAAGGTATACTTTGGCCTTCCCTATCTAATGTCCAAACAACTAAACTATAGTAAACAAACATGCTATGACAGTTTCAGCTAATTTTGTTGGTACCACAACCCAGTACAACCTATCTTACACAGTCCATCCCTAATCTCTTTTCTCCTTGGATGCAATTTCCATCAGCTGAGGGTGAAAATTGTACCTCGTGGCCCCAGGCACAGAATGATCAACAAATAAGGGCTCCTGGATTGCTCGTATTTCCAGAGGAGGTGCGGCATTCAGCACATCTTTATTCTCCTTATTCGTTTGAGTCCAAGTTAGCTGGGCATCGCTGAACGGGCCAAACCGGGGCACCTTCTCAGTCTCAAAGTCCCGGATGCTGTCTTGCACCCGGTCATAGGGCTGGGGCAGAGGGACCCTGCGTCAATGAGTCACATGGATCCAGTTCTTACGACCAGCAAATTTCACTGCGGTATGCGTTGCCAAAAGGACTTGTTCCAGCCCTTCCACTGCAGCTCCAAAGTTTTCTTCCCTCAAAGTTTCTGATCAATACAAAATCTCCAGGCTGGATGCCATGGTTGGGGCCCTGTGGCATAGGAGGCAGGGAATCCCGGACCTGTTGGTGAATAGAACGTAAACTTTCTGTTAACTGGCCAAGATAATCAAGTAATATGGGATACTCAATATCAGAAAAACGCAGAGGGCGCGGGACTCCCCAGACATTTGCCGGGTGTCCAAACACGACCTCATACGGCGACAATCCTGTTCTAGAATGTGCTGTTATTCTTCTTGACAGAAGAGCTAATGGTAAAGCATCTGGCCATTTTAACCCTGTTATCTCCTGAATTTTTGTCAGTTTGAGCTTGAGAGTACCATTGTACTTCTCAACTAAACCTGCGTACTGCATGACATTTTTGCTTTGTGTGCAGACCTTCACAAATCAATAGGATCACTTTTGCATTAAAATGACTTCCCTTGTCACTCCAGATCACTCGCGGCATGCCGAAATGAGGAAAGTACTCCTTCAGGAGCACCTTTGCAGTCGTAATGGCCATATTATCTTTAGTGGGCTAAGCCTCGACCCATTTATGAATGCACATAAAACCACCAAAACATACTTCAAATTATTGCATCTCTCCAACTCTATATAGTCCATTTGAAGGACTTCAAAAGGAAAAGTAGGTGGTGCAAAGTTACCAGGGGGTGTACCTTTCCCAGGATTATGCATCATGCATAAAATACATTACTTCACTAAGTGGACCGCTGTCTTAGAGATTTTATCATTCTGCCAAACGGGGTCTTACAATTTTCAAATGCCTTTAGCACTAATAGGAGCTGGACCGTGGGCCATAGTAACCACAGGTAGAACATATGCATCTGCCAACATCCATCTCCATTTCCCTGATTTATCCATCGAACATCCTTTGTCATTCAATTGTGCTGTACTTTCCTGTCACACTGCTAATTCTTCTATCGTGGCTTCAATTTGTATCTCCTTTACACTTTCAAGAATGTCTTCAAACATAAAAACGTCAGGAACACACCTAGCTGGACCTGCTACAAACATTATTTTCATCTTTGTTCTGGCTGTCTCCTTAGCTGTCTGATCGGCAAAAGCATTTCCTCTACATGCATCATCAGTGACCTTCCGGTGGGCGCTACACTTCACTATTGCCAATTTCTTGGAGAGCGTCAAAGCAGAAAAAAGCCTCAATATGAGGTGCAAATGTTGGATTTTTGTGCCATGAGAAGTAAGTAACCCTCTCTGAGACCAGAGTCACCCAAAATTATGCGCAACCCCAAAGGCATACTGGCTGTCAGTATAGATATTGACAACCAGTCCCTCACTCAATTCGCAAGCTCGAATAAGGGCAGCAAGCTCAGTGGCTTAAACCTACTGATAAGGGACCTGTGATGTCTCTACTACTGTACGCAGTGTGGTAATAGCATAAGCAGCAGTTGTAGTGCCGTCTGGTAATTTGAAACAAGAGCCATCAACATATTGTTCCCCTTGTAGGTCAGATAAGGGCACGTCAGTCAAGTTTACCCGTCCTTTCGTCTCTTCTTCCCTCCGGAAGATACAATCATGTTTGTCAGCTTCATCACTCTCGGAAGGGAGGGGTAGTAACGTGGCTGGATTCAGAGTTGCACATCTTTTAATGGTAATGTGTGTAGCGAACATTATCAATTTATAGCCAGTAAAACGTGCACTGGTGAGGTGCTGTGTCTTTGTCTTATTCAAGAGTGGATCCACAGCATGGGGTACCATAACTGTGAGGTCAGTATCAAGCATGTGTCCAGCCAATTGTCTGATTGAAGTGGCCACAACTGTGACCGCTCTTAGACAACTCGGGAGGGCTCTTGCGACAGGATCGAGCACTGCAAAGAAATAAGCACACAGCTGTTGCTTATCCCCAAATGTTTGTGTTAGAACAGAAAGCGCACAACCAGCCATCTCATGGACGTACAACCCAAACGGTTTGCCATAATTAGGGGTGCCAAGTACTGGAGCCAAATACAGCGTAGTTTGCAATTGCTCAGAAGACTGCTGACAGTCTGAAGTCCAAGGTAAAAGCTCATGCATTTCTTTCGTTGTTAATGCAAGCAAAGGTTTAATTAGTAAGTATCCAATGCTGACAGTAGGAAGTGATACCTATAAAAGTGCGCACATCTTTCTGTGTCTGTGGAACGGGCATTTTAACAATGGTGTTGATACGCACAGAGTCAACCTCCTACCCTCTTTTGACAGTAGGTGACCTAAATAGGTGACCTCCTGTCGACAATACTGAAGTTTAGAAAGAGAAACTTTGTGGCCATGCTGAGTTAAATTTAACAGCAGTTGAACCGTACTGTCTTTACAACCTTGTTCTTTGTCAGAAGCGATAAGTAAGTTGTCAACATACTACACCAATACATTACCTGAGGGAAGCGACAAGGAATCCAACTGACCTTTCAATGCCTGGTTATAAATACTTGGACTCTCAGTATAGCCCTGAGGAGCTCGACAAAACCTAAAGCTCCTACCAGCTAGGGTGAACCCAAACAGATATCTACCATATGGAAGGATAGGAATACTAAAGAATGCATTTTTCAAATCAATAACAGAAAATCATTTAGCAGTAGAAGGAATCATTATCTGAAGTGTGGTGATATCAGGAACCACTGGAAACTGGGGAACCACTATTTCATTGACTGCACACAAATCAATCACAAAATGGTAAACCTCTTCATGATCATCAGAGGAACCTGAGGGTGTCCATTTAACAATCAGAAGAATGGGACTATTACAAATATTGTCTCTTCAACTACTCCTTTGCATATTAAATCCTGAATGATTTATAGAATGGCTCGTTCTCCCGCCTGAGGTATCTAATACCTTATTCTTATGGAAGAGGTGTGGAGCAGTGGCCAGGGGGCCTGCATCCGAATCACGGGGTTCATGGTTTGATCCCTGGTGCAAGCGGCAGGTCAGCCCAGCACCATGTGACTCTGGGCAATACCTTGCTTAATCTTCCCGAGGGCCCCAAGCGCTGGGAAACCACTTCAGAGGTAGCGGTGCGCTTTACACATTCAAGTTTATTATTATACTGAGGAATACAAGGCAAAATAGCATTATCTTTCTCCTGGATCGAAAACTGTGGCATATGCAGCAGCCCCACATCTGTATCACCCGTCGCCCACAGAGTGGATGGTATGTCAGCAAATTCAGCGGGAAGAGGGAGTGACAGGCACTGTTTAGTACCTACACTTGGACTCATCGTCAAGTAAACACCTGCCGGGGAACAATACATAGTAGCATACAATGTCTTCAACAAATCCAAACCCATCAAAATGTTCACAAAATTTGGACGTAAACAAAAATGGGGAATCCACAGTCAATGGACCAACAGTCAGTGCAAGGGGGTGCGAAATGGGGCTTACAACCAGTACACCTGAAAAACCTACTGAAATATTATTATGGCCAGACATCATGGCCAAAGATCAAGAAACAGAACTCTCGTAGCACCTGTATTCACAAACAATTCCTTAGTTGGGCCAGGCAAATCTGTGCTGACATAAGGACCACGCTGATCTACAGGTTTCAAAAATGGTCCCTCACTCTGCCCTTGGCCATCCTAGCTGTAAGACAACTCTGTGACCTCATCTGTATCATAATCATCATGATAATTCTGTCCATCACGAGGGTCATCAAAGTAATTGTTATCAGAAGGACCATGAGAGACTGCAGCAGTCTGAGCCCTATCGGTCCCTCGAACTCATCCCCGAGGACCTCTCTCTCTAGGGACCGTAACATTCTGCAAAATAACTGGTCACTCGCTATGCTAATGGCCCTACTCTTTACAATATACACACTGATTTGGCCCCACAGGTGTTATGGTCGGCTACCTGCTAGTACGTGGAAGCTGTCTAGCGGAACCACCACGTCCTCTACCATTTCCCATAAATGCTTGCTGCAACAGCACCTTCATCTTCAAATCCTTATGCTTTTTATCTGTCTTTTATTTCTCCTCCTGATCATGAGTTCATAGTATTGAGCCATATTCAAAATATCATAAGGATAAGTCTGAGTGTAGGGATCCCTGATCTGTCATTCCGGCCCGACAATAGCCTCGGCCTCTCCATCCCTGTCCGCGGAAGGAATGGGAATGGATCAATCACCTGAAGGAGTCCCTGTTCGGGCGCTAACTGAAGGAAGTTACCCATTTAGGGTCACCCAGGTCACTAATGACCACCTCTCAGACTTCCATTCAAAATGAAGAGTTGGTCAGACATTAGAGAATACAAACCATCAACTGTTTATACAGAGTACACTCAGAGCAGAGCCCGGTCTTCCCAGTCACTAGAAGTGCTGCAAAGGGACTGAAATCAGCAAGCATAAAGATGCATTATTCACATTTCAGAACCAATGAAGGCACAATCAACATGGAATTTTCCAAGCAGATGTAGCTAAACAGAGAAATACAAAGAGTAAGTTTTGATTCTTGGACCGGGCACACATTATCTGCTATTCAAGGACGTTAAGCGCGTCCCTGCCACTAGACAGGGGGGAGAAGGACTCTTTCTGGTGGGAAAGGTATGCGCTAATATGAACAGTATATTCATTAGTGAAGCAAAACTCAACCTTGGAGAAACGCAACTCAGCAAAGGCCTTTTTTCCAAAATAGCAAAGGATTAGTTTCGATCATGATTCAAAATGTCACCCAAATGGAAAATGGTGCCGCAAATGCTAATTTACATACACAATAATTATTATTCTAACATAAAGAAAATCAATGGTGTCATTCATAATAATTGATAATCCAGTTATCAGGTAGCTGATCCAAATAGTGACACTGTCAAAAAGCCAATGCATGCAAGGAGATCATTTGTCTACTCAATATACTTTAAGTGTGGGTTGATCCACAACACTATCGCCCTTTGGATAAAGAAATGGCTGAAGGAGGTTGCCAAAGCCTCTTGATGTCTTAATTTCAAAAGTTCTGACAGCTGTCACTGTTGTGTCCGAACTAACAGTTGTAAGTATACATTAGAAAAGAGCAGTGTGAAGTGAATGATGAGAAAATACACAAATTATATGACATAGGTAGGCGATATTGCACTAAATAAGCTGGGCTTCCCTGAGAGGCACAATATTATTCAAGCAGCACATCAGTTTTAGGGTTAATATCACTTTCAGCCAGGACGATGGTAATGCCATCACGGAGGCGATCTATTGAAACCCTATGAAAACCTGATGAATCTTCAAACTCTGTACTGGTTTG
This sequence comes from Lissotriton helveticus, assembly GCF_964261635.1. Lineage (NCBI taxonomy): Eukaryota > Metazoa > Chordata > Amphibia > Caudata > Salamandridae > Lissotriton > Lissotriton helveticus. Next base: position 686,597,331 of record NC_136057.1, on the reverse strand, counting down.
TGCTGTTAAAACCTTTTTAAAAAGCTTTCTAATACCTTTTTAAACTTATCTGATTTTGCTGCTTGTGAGAGATTGGTCGGGGTCACCTTTTGGGGGCATTTGTGCACATTTTGCACTTGAGGATTAGTGCTGAGTTACATCACGATCCTCCCGGCTTAATAATTTTGGAGTCACCATCTTGGGGGTTAGAGACCGTGTACGCTCTAGTTCTCCAGCATTAATCGACTATTTAAACATGAGTGTGCAAAAGGCATGTCCAACCGTCGCCTGTCACCAGAATCCCTGCCCGTTTTTTCAGTGGTATGATGAATAACCCCACTTACACATCTGAGAGTTTGCTTTTGATTAGGCCTGATAATTATGGTGTGGTTGGCTGCTGTAAGGGTATGCCGGGCAAGCTCTTTGGTCCTTTCTTCTGTATAAATTGGCGATGGTGTATCCTGTCCCACAACGAAACCGATAAGTTGAGGGAAATGAGCGTGGAAAGATTATCGCCTATGCAATCATCAGTACAAGGAGATTCCTGGTTAGAACAAACAGGAATAGAAACTGAAATGAATTGAGTGACTGAGCGACCCTTGACCCCACCAAGTAGGTCGCTCCCCCTCCGCACAGCACTGCCTGTGTCTCCTTGCCCCAGCTGCCGCTGCTGAGGACGTTCTAGGCCCTCCCCCACCCGCAGGCTACCACCTGCGCCTCATCCCTGGTGGCCGGTGGTAGGCCGTAGGTAGGTTTGTTCATCCTCCGCATTATTGCTTTTATTGTATTGCCTGTATTTTCATTGTTGTGTCTGTGATTGCTGTTATCTGTCTTCTCCCGCTGGCTGTACGTGGTCCGTGCCCCTTTTTCTTCCCTCTGTTCCCCTGGCTGTCCCCGTGCTCTCTCTGCCGGTCTTTACTTCTGTTCCCCTCGATGCCCCCGTGTCTCTGCCCAGTTTTCCCTTCTGTTCCCCTCGCTGGCCCGTCCCTCTCTGCCCGTTCTGCCTTCTGTTCTTAACTGCCCCTGTATTTCTGTGTACCGTATTTTGCCTCTGTGCCACTCGTTTTTCCGGTATTTCTGTGCCCTTTTGCCTTCTGTGCCACTCGTTTTTCCCTTGTTTTTGTGCCCCTTTTGCCTTTTGTTCCACTCGTTTTTTGTGCCCTTCTGCCTTCTGTGGCACTCGTTTTTCCCTTGTTTTTGTGTACCTTTTGCCCTCTGTTCCACTCGTTTTTTGTGCCCTGCTGCCCTCTGTTCCACTCGTTTTTTGTGCCCTTCTGCCCTCTGTGCCACTCGTTTTTCCCTTGTTTCTGTGCCCCATTTGCCTTCTGATACCTTTGTTGTCCCTCACTGCCCTCACCACTACGTCCCCTACGTCCCCTGCGTCCCTGCCCCCCCTAAGAGCCCACTGCTCATTCGCTGCCCCCGCCTCCCAGCTGCTCCTCCCTCCCAACTCCCCATATATGCCGGCGCGCCAAAGGGACACCTAAGGCAAGCCCATCTGCGCCCGTCCGCACCTGGACCGTGCCCAGCGCCAGAACACCAGGCCCCCGCACTAGCCACGACGACCGCCGCCACTACGACCCCAGAACTCTGCATGCTCTCAACTCCGGACTGAGCCACACCTGCTTCAAGGCCACCTCAATACGCACACACGGCCCCTTCACCTGCCGGAACTGCAGCTACACCAGCCTCAGAGCCGACAAACCACCCACCAAGAAAGACCCCAACCACCACCGATGCATACTACTGAACATCCGCTCCACACGCAAGCATGCTGTCGAGCTCTGGGACCTGCTCGACACAACATCCCTGGACGTCGTCTTCCTGACAGAGACCTGGTTTTACGGCTCCTCCGCACTCAACATCGCCATAGCCATCCCAGACGGCTACAAGATCACCGGCAGAGACCGCACCAACGGAGTCGGAGGAGGAATCACCATCATCCACAAGAACAGCATCAGGGTCTCGACTAGCACCGACGACGCTCTCAGCACCGCCGAACACATACATTTCCAGATCCACAGAGACCCTAACTACACCCTCAGAGGCACCCTCATCTACCGACCCCCCGGACCCTGCCCAGAGTTCAGCGACTCCATCGCCGACTTGATCAGCACACACGCCCTGACCTCCACCGACTACATCCTCCTCGGTGACCTCAACTTTCACCTTGAGAACAACAATGACAACAACTCCACAACCCTGATCGCCAACCTCGGAGTGAAGCAACTCGTCACAACGCCCACCCACTACGCAGGCCACACACTCGACCCCGTCTTCTCCTCACGCCTGCACGTCTCCGTCAGTCACACCACCGAACTCCTCTAGACCGACCACCGCTGCATCCACTTCACCTTCCAGAAGCCAACCACACACCACCGCACCCAACAGATCCCCCGCCGCTGCTGGAACAAAATCACTGAAGACCAACTACACGCAAACCTCGCTCTCAGCCCACCCGCGGTTCCCTCCAACACCGATGACGCTGCCCACAGCCTCAGACGCTGGATCGAGGATTGCACCAACACCCTCACCCCACTGAAGAAACCCCCCCACAGAGAGACCAGCAAGAGGGCCAGCTGGTTCACCCCAGAACTCCTAGCCTCCAAGCAAGCCTGCCAGAAACTAGAGAAGAAATGGCACAGTGAACAAACTCCAGACAGCCACGCAGCAGACAAGGACGCCATCCACAACCACCACCACCTCATCAGGGTGGCCAAGGGGACCTCCTTCAAAGACTGCCTCGACAACAACGCACACAATAGCAAGGAGCTCTTCAACATCGTGAAGGAACTCTCCAACCCCAGCTCCTACACCAACAGCATCCCGCCATCGCAAGCCCTGTGCGACTCCCTCGCCACCTTCTTTCACCGCAAGATAGCAGACATCCACGACAGCTTCAACACCCAGACTGCCCCAACAGACAGCAACACAGCAGACCTGCCGCGCACCATCGACCACAACCCCCTGCTAGCCTGGGCCATTGTGAGCATCGATGACACCATCAAGACAATGTGCACAATCCACTCCGGCTCTCCGTCAGACCCATTCACGCACCACGTCTTTAACAGAGCAAGCAGCTCCATCGCACCCCACCTGTGCAACGTCATTAATCTCCCTCGAGATCGCGACCTTCCCAGAGATCTGGAAACACGCAGAGATCAACGCCCTACTCAAAAAACCTATGGTAGAACCAAGAGACCTCAAGAATTTCCGGCCCATCTCTCTGCTCACCTTCCCGGCCAAGGTCATCGAGAAAACCGTCAACAGACAGCTAACCCGATACCGCGAAAAAAACCAGAATCCTGGACCCTTCCCAGTCAGGGTTCCGCAGCAACCACAGCACCCCCTAATCACCACCACCGATGACATCAGGACCCTGCTGGACAACGGGGAGACCACAGCACTCATCCTCTTAGACCTCTCTGCCACCTTCGACACTGTCTGCCAACGCACACTACGCGCACGCCTCCACACCGCAGGGATCTGAGACAAGGCTCTGGATTGGACCACCTCCTTCCTCTCCGGCAGAACCCAAAGCGTCCGCCTCCCCCATTCCGTTCCAAAGCCTCCGAGATCATCTGCGGCGTACCCCAGGGATCCTCCCTCAGGCCGACGCTGCTCAACATTTACATGGCCCCGCTCGCACACATAGCCCGCCAGCACGACCTCAACATAATCTACGCTGACGACACTCAGCTGATTCTCTCCCTCACCATGGACCCCATCACGACCAAAGCCAACCTCCATGAAGGAATGAAGGCCGTCGCCGATTGGATGAAGACCAGCCGTCTGAAGCTGAACTCGGACAGGAGGTCCTCCTCCTCGGCTCCAACCCTTCAGCCTGGGACGACTCCTGGTCGCCGACGGCACTGGGGGCAGCCCCGACACCCACCGACCACGCACGCAACCTGGGAATCATACTTGACTCAACGCTCTCAATGACCAAGCAAGTCAACGCCGTCTCCACCTCCTGCTTCAACAGCCTCTGCATGCTCCGCAAGATCTACAGATGGATCCTGACAGATACAAGAAAGACAGTCACCCAGGCCCTCGTCAGCAGCAGACTCGACTAAGGAAACGCCTTCTACGCGGGAGCCCCGACCAAGCTCATTAAATGACTATAACTAGGCTGTGGGGTTTTAGGTTTAAACCTATAATAACTGATAAAACCCCACTGAAAGAAAAATAGCCCTCACCGGTGAAAACATATAAACACTGAAAAAACACCTGGGCAACCACAAACTAAATGCCATTCAAAGAAAGGAAAAAGAGAGTGAAAGTCATTTTTTTCTTCCTGAAGGGGTCAATACAATGTACCTTTGTTATACAAGTAGCAGTAAGAAAGACAGGCTAACATTATTCTGCTTGAGTTTTGTTCTTTAGGGATGCCACTAAAATATTGTTTCTTCTTCCTTTTACTTTTTCAGTTTTGTGGCCTTTGGTCTAAAGATGCAGGGTTTAGTTTCATGTTTTAGGTCTAGCTTAATTATTTTATAAACTATTGAGAATCAGGAAATATCAAACTCATATTTGATATTTTGGTTGCATTTGATTCTTTCACCGATAGGTAAAATGGCTGGTTTCATAAAAATCTTTCCTAATATGTGTCATCACATTTACCCACAGAGAATGGGTAAAAACCCTTAGACCATAGTTTCTAGTGGGACAGTATTGATAGTAGGTGATTTCCAAATACCTCAGGCTTTAAACATTCAATGCAAGGTATAGTGACAAGTATATATATCACCAAGCATCTGGGATAGTGGTGAAAACATGACACTAGACTTTTGGAAAACATGGAACGCAGTGTCACTTGTAATGCTCTGCAAAAAAAGGTTATTTCCAAGTTCAACAAGATTGGAGTGATATTGTTTGTATTTGCAGTGATTCAGCTACGTATAAAAAAAAGTTGTGTGATGACCTGTCAAAATTCATACCCGAGCTGAAGTGATTCCCTGTAGTAGATCCTTGCCACTTGTTAGATGGTATGCTGAAAGCATCTTTACAATCTTAAGAGTTAATGAGGGATGCTATTGACTTTTTAGTCCATTCTGGTGCACTGGTTTCTCTTACCTAGGAACTAAAACGCAAATATTTATCATTTTGTGCTTTATGTGGCATCAAAGAAAGAGTCATCCCAACGGTGTCCCTTAGCTGATGGCTCTCAGTCCAATGGGCTAAGAATGCTGAGAGGGCCTTTTCACAGAAGTTTACATGGGAAGAAAAGAGCGAGCGCACTTGACCCAAAGACTCACTGAAGAAGTATTGTATGGTGTACTACAATAAGATTCATTTGCAAAAATCTATTTGGACCTCATATACACTATAAGTACACTGTCTATATACCATGGTCTTTCAGTGCAGAAAGCAAGTAATAATAAAAGCAAAACGTTCCCTCAACACTGGAAAAACACTTTTTCTGTTGTTTTTAGTGGCGCAAAAATGTGTAACCACTGATAACAACTGTTTTTTAAGATATTGAAAATACTGAAAAAAAACCACCAGAATTTACCAAAAATAGAAACTGAAACCAGGAAGGCCTAACTATAACGCATCCAAAACACCTTGGCACGACTGATCCTCAACATACCACACCATGGCCACATCACCCCCCACCTGCACTGGCTCCCCGTCAACAAGAGGATATCCTTCAAGCTCCTCACCCACGCAAACAGGGCACTCCACAAGACCGTCCCAGCCTACCTCAACAGACGGCTCTCCTTCTACATCCCCAACCGCCAGCTACACTCCGCCGACTTCTCACCCGCCACCGTCCCACGCAGTCGAAGAACAACCACCGGTGGGAGATCCTTCACCCACCTCGCCGCCAAGACATGGAACAACCTCCCACTGAGCCTACGACAGACCCAAGACCTGCTGACCTTCAGGAGGATACTCAAGACCTGGCTGTTCGATCAGTAGTCGCCCCCCCAGCGCCTTGAGACCCTCGTGGGTATGTAGTGCGCTTTACAAATGATTGATTGATTGACTGTAAAATGTTTATATTTTAACTCCAAATCAATTCCCTCACACTGTAGATACTATTAGCAACATGAAGCCGAATTTAGAATTTATTATTGAGACATAGTTTAATGACCATACTATACCAGATCTATCAATGGCCATGCTGGAATGGTACAAAATACTAAAATGTGGGGAAGTCGGGGGGGGATTGCAATTGTATACAAATAAATGTTTGATTGCACACCACTGAATGACGACATGCAGGATGAAAGTGGCTGTGAAATGTCAATTTTCCACATCTCAATGCATAAAAAGATAGTCGTCGGAGTATCTGTCATTTACATGTATACAACATATATACAACTCTTTGTTTCTAGCTACACTGGCTTTCAAGCTGCCTCTGTTTGTACTGAAATTTCAATATTTCCTATTAGTGGGGAAACGCAATTTATATTTTGAAGATCAGGCAGATAATCACGGTAGATTGCTAGATAACATGAGGAAAGCTATAGAGCTTAAGCAATGGATTGTGGTTCCAACACATAAGGAAGGGCATATGTTAGATCTACTCTTCTCTAATTTGAATTTGATAAGAATACAATCGGTAGAGCCCATGACGTGGCCCAACCACTTTCTAATACAATTATTTTTGTGCATTTGAGAATGGGATGGGAAATTCTAACTTCGCTGTTACCAGCAGATGTGTTCATGGAGGAAAGTGAGCCTGATTCTTTTATTACCAATTTCAAACCACCAATAATTGGGGAGGATTGGTCTATGGATCAAGCAGTCGGGAGTTGGGAAATGCTATGTCTGCACTACTTGGCATCTGCATCACAGCAAGGAATATTAGCTTCCCAAATGGACATCTAAGCGGGAAGTGGTATATAGGAGAATTGAGGAAACAAAAAAGGGATTGTAAAATGCTTGAGTGCAAGTGGCAGTCAACTAACAGTTCAGAGTACAGAACAATTTATAAACGTGCACTGAATGCCTATTATAAATAACTAAGGAAGGCGAAGAGGCAATATTTTCTGAAAAGAGAGCTGTTAAAAATTGTCAAGTAATTAGCTCAAACTACAGTGTGGAATCAAGCAATCAAAGCCTCTGCAACTTTTTTTGAGGACTTATCCACACTTTTAATGATAAAATTATGTCCATCTACTCAATATTTGGGGTTCAACCACCCTTGGAAAGTGAACTGAAGTTTACCAAAATACATCGAGAAGCAACTTCCCACTGGGGGGAGTTTCTGGGTTTAACAGTTGAAATGGTACAAAAGACAATAGGAATTATGAGTTCTGGGTCAGCTAGAACCCTTACCCCCATTCTGTCTATTCTCTTTTAATCCTGGTAATTGCATCTCTGGTAACACTTCTCCTAAATACATCTTTAAAGGAGGAGGAGTGTCCAACAAGTTGGAAACAGGCCTTAGTTGTGTCTTTAGCTAAGAAGGAGTGGACAGTTCCACGCTCTCCAATTATCACCCCTTATTTGGCTATGATAATGGAGTGATTACTTAACGCTCAATTAACTTAATACTTAGAGAGTAATTACATCCTGGATTCAGCTCAAAGAGGATTGACGGCAAAGAATAGCACCAAAACTACATTACTTGCAGTGACTGACAGCATTAGGTCATAAGGTCACCGAGGTGTGGCGCCGCGGCCAGGGCGACTGACGCTGGAATCTGGGGACCACGGTTCGATCCCCGGATCCGGCGGCAGGTTAGCCCAGCACCATGTGACTCTGGGCAATAGCTCGCTTAATCTTCCCGACGGCCCCCAGCGCCTAGAGACCCTTACGGGTGATTGTGCGCTTTACAAATGTGGACTTTACTTTACTTTACTTTTATAAGTAGATCAAGGGAAACCAGCTGTACTAATACTATTAGACCTATCAGCAGCCTTCGTTACTGTGTCTCACCATCATTACTTCGAAGGCTGCATGAAATTACACATTCAGCCACCTTGCACTGGTTCTATTCTTTGCTAAGTAATAGATTGCAATCAGTATAGCTTCCACCTTTTAGATGTAGCTCTAAAGATGTGCACTGTTGAGTTCCTCAAGGCTCTTTTGGGGCTACACACGCTTGTTAGCATTGTGAAAAAAGGGGATTTGAGATTAACATGTATGCTGATGACACTTAACTGTTTATCTCTATTGATAAGTGTGACAAAATAAAGGATTACCTAGTTCAGTGCCTTTCTGAGGTAGCAGAGTGGTTGCATATCCACTGTCTTAAAACTAAATGCAGATAAATCAGAGATTTTATTTTTTGGATGTGCGGAAAAATTCTGCAGTGATTTGCGGTGGCAAACAATGTTAGGCCCTGCACTCAAACCAAAGAAAGTGGTTAAAAACCTAGGCTTTCTTATTAAAAATGCCCTGACCCTCCAAGAACAAGTAACCACGATTCAAGGGATTTATTTTGGACTTCTACACATCATTCGTAGACCTTTCAGATAGATTCCAATAGCCTGGAGAAGGAACATAAGTCAAGCTGTAATCCTGAGTAGGATTATGGAAATGCAATGTATGTAGACATGGCTGAGTACTTGTTCACACAGATCTCTACTATTCAAAACATAGCTGCTAAACTTATTTGTAATAAAAACAAAAGGAGCTCAGCATCAGCCTGCCTTGACAAGCTCCATTGACTCCCAGTCCATAAACGAGACATTTTTAATATAATGTGCTGTACGCACAGAGTACTTTATGGAAATGGCCATACACTATTGTTGAACAAAGTACATTTGCAAAAACCTATATGGAACCTCAGATCATCTAAGAAGGCTGCTGTATCTTGTAAAAGAATAAAAAAAATCCTGGTTGGGTGTCTGCTCTTTTAAATTTTAGCCTCCACTCACTGGAACAAGCTCCCTCAGTATCTATGCACTGTGTTAGATTTACTGTCATTTCGAGATAAACTGACACCCTGGTGTTATATCCTGCTCTTCCTCTCTCTTTGTGCTCTTCCTCTTTCTTTGTCCCTCCTTAGTGTTAGTGTCTGCTTGTCTATGTGATGTCTCTGTGACATCATCCAAGATTCTACCTGTTGAGGGATTTATCAGTTACCTGGAGGCTGAGTATGAAGTTATCTGCTCCCGGTGGGGTTTCTTACCATATTACATTCCTACTTGAATGCTGTACCTTCTATCTAATCTCAAGAATAAATATACTACATGAACATTACAACAATGACTCATCATCTTTATTTTACCTAATTCAACACTGGGCGACGAGGTAAAAAAGGACCCATTTAAAAGAAAAAGGACTTCATTGAATTTAAAAAGGACATCATTGCAACCAAAGACAAGAAGAGAAACGTTTAAAGTTACTTTCCTGCTTCTGGGTACCCCACCGTTGTCTGAATCCAACCGACAGCCTCAACCCAGAGCATTGGAATAACTTTTGGGATGTAATACTACTACTATATCATCTGGCACTAGAGCAAACTTAAAGGACTCCCTGTTTTCATCTAGTGAGTCAGCGTTTTACGTGAGTAACGTTACTGCTGCTGTCTGTCCTAGGTGTGCCTGTGCTACTTCTGCAACCTCCTGTTTAAATGGAAGTGTTCCTGTGCTATTTCAGGAATCCGTTGTTTAAAAGAATTTCAGCTCACTTTGTGACTTCAGTTTATTGCCTGCGCAACTTGTGCCAACCTGCTGTTTAAAAGTCTCCTGTTTACAAAAGCGCTACTTACTGGGACCGTTAAAACCTGCAGTTAAAATTAAAGTCTGCCTGCATCAATCTGTGTGAACTCCGTGTTTCGGTACCTTGGAGGTTGTGCACTGGCAGTTTGAGTGAAGAGACGGCTATTCTACTTTGTTCTTTGGCTTGCCGTGTGGCCTACGCTGAGACCTGATGCCTATTTCTTGACAACTGTCTTTTTTCAAATTTAAAAATAATGATGTAGCTTGAGCTCCAGGGCACACTCACCTTACTTCTAGCGTCGCATGGAGGCAGAGTGCTTCTGTTACGTCTTCCTCTCCTCGTTCCTCCATGATGCCTGTTCAGCTGCCTATCGACTCCTGCATGTTTCTGCGTGCCTTAAACCACCCAGCTTGGCGTCAAGAAACGTACCGCCATGTTGTGGTTGGTACCGCCATTGCAGTTTGCCTTCTTGCCAACCACGTCCTGCACATACTCTGCAGCAGTACTACGTGTACTTCTGGTGTGTACTTTTGTCAATTTCTCTGTCATGTAGCACTACGGCGTTTCTTCTTTAACTTCCAATATTCGATATTTGTGCACTGTCATCTGGAATTCACATGCCAGCGCTTGGCTCTACATCATTTGGGAGTCTGTCTACATTCCTGACTTCGAGAACTTGATCTGCACACCATTTCACTACGTTTGGATCTACAACCCGGGTGAGAGATCGCTCACCGGTGTTTGATGTTTCATGATTTATTTATTTATTTATTTTCCTTAAACAAAAGGGTGTTCTCCAACAAGGTACTGTTTGATTTTCTTTACATTTTCCCATGGGGATTTCTACAGAGCTGTTTGTGTCTCCCTTCATTCAAATGACAACGGTGACTACTTTTATTATTTTGATTTGTTATGTTTAAGATGTTGTGTACAATTTTGCATATTTCCTAATTTATGCAATGTGTAGTTTGCGCTGTAATTTACCCTTGAGTGCATTGCTTCTAAGTACTGTAGTGTGCTAAATATCGATTTATATGCTCAATGCTTAGAATTCTGTTTCTAGGTTATGTATGTATGCTGTTACATGTTCTTTTCTGAGTGGATTTGCAAGTGATGCATTTTGAAATAATTTATTCTATTATTGCCTACTTTACTGGAGCCACGTTTGTGCTCAACCTTTGTTGAGATACTCATTTGCTTTCAATTTGGTGATGACTTGTAGGCGTTATGCTTATTGGGGTCATTTATGTGCTCAACTATGTTGAGGTGCTCCAGTTTGTTTTCATTCTTAGTGATGATGAGCTAGAGTGATGCTCCAGTTTGATGTTTATATCTGTTATGAACCATTTTATAGTTCTCTATTGTTAGAGGTGTTCATGTGCTTGCTATTAGAAGCCGTAGGGGCTCAATTTTATTGTAATTTCAGATGAACCACTTATAGTGCTCTATGGTTAGAGGAGTTCATCTATTTACTGTCTGGAGCCGAGGGCTCAGTTTTATTGCTGATTTTCTGTTACTTACTGTGAGGAGCTGCATGGTCTCAGTTTTATTCTATTGATAGAGAAGTTGTGCATTTTCTGTGAAGAGCCGTTTTGCCATGAACCACTTTTACTGTGCTCTATGTTTAGAGGAGTTCATGTATTTACTTTGAGGAGTTGGGCTCATTTTTATTGTGCTTTATTTTAGAGGAATCGAAAATATTCGAATTTGAGGAATTGATATTTCATTTTCTATCTACGGTACTCAGCCATACTGTACCTTTGCTCATTTGTATTGAGATGTTCAGTTTTCATTTCATTTAAGCTTACATTCTTTTGTTAGCATACGGTGCTTGTACAACCTTTGTACCTGTGCCCCTTTGATATTACCTCTTCTTTCCATCTTGTTGAAGAGGGTGTTTATTTCTGGTGCATATATGTTCTTCTTACTTCTGCCTTTCTGCTTCTGTCATCTTCTGTTTCATCTTATCCATTTTTTCAATTAAAGGAGGGAGGTGTGTTATATCCTGCTCTTCCTCTCTCTTTGTGCTCTTCCTCTTTCTTTGTCCCTCCCCAGTGTTAGTGTCTGCTTGTCTATGTGATGTCTCTGTGATGTCATCCAGGATTCTACCTGTTGCTGTTCAAGGGATTTATCATTTACCTGGAGGCTGAGCAGGAAGTTATCTGCTCCCGTTGGGGTTTCTTACCATATTACATTCCTACTTGAATGCTGTACCTTCTATCTAATCTCAAGAATAAATATACTACATGAACATTACAACAAGGACTCATCTTCTTTATTTGACTGAATTCAACACCTGGTTATACTCATTTTAGGTCCATGATCAGAACCAGTATGGATAATAGTCCATCAATGGGGATGAGTTGCATGCTTCACTAATACCCAATACAATGCAAAGTGAACTGCCTAACAGAGTGTCTGCTTTCCCTGCTTGAGGTATCTGACAGATACACTCTCATTCCCAGGCGATGTTTGGCAGTGTTGAGCAAAGAACATCTGGAAATCCAGTACTTTTTAAAATAGCAAACACACAGTCCACCTCATGATGTGCCTGACAATCTATCAAAGGCAGTTCCTGCAATACTACTGCTTCTCCTGTTTTCTGACAATGTCTGGAATGAGCTCAAATCTGTTTAATTCAAAAAGTTCCTCACCCTCAAGGTCTGAAATTCCCAAACGTATAAAACAAAAGACAGATTCATACAACTCTTTCTTGCTGAGCTTAAGATTTTTTAGGTAATCATCTGCCATTTCAGCTTTGTATAATATGTATCCACATGCCTTTTTAAATCACTCTATGTTGGGGATACCATAAGAAGCTCGAGCATTAGAGCAGTAAGCACTTCAGAGTTACTCAGAATGGAAATCCTACATTTCTTACAGCAATACAATGTATTCGATATCCATCATAGTAAAGCAGGGGTGTTGTGGTTTATAGTTTTGCACCAGTTCCCAAACATCCTGCAAGATATATACGGGAACTGAAATGACAACTGTTGTACTTTATTGTGAATTGCCTCATTCTTTTGCACACGCTCATTATTATTAATTTAGCTTTCTTATGTTTTTTGTTTTTGCATCATGCAAATCTGCTAGTGTTATAGAATGTATGTATGTATTTAAATTGTGTATTATATAATCTGTGTACTCTTTGTGTTGATAATTGCAGTGTGTTTAAATTCAAGCAGTTGAATTATGGTGTAGAACCTCTTCTATAGCCATCTGCATTCACAATGAAAATGAGGAACGTCTAAGCAGTTTAAATTATTCATGTGCAAGTATACAGTTTGTCACTTAGACCCTTTCATTAAATGTGTAGCAATAGTGAAATGTTGCAGTGCTTATCAATTCATTCAAAGGAATACAAACAATATGATGCAGTATATCAAGGCTTGAATGTCACTTATCTCTTGCAACCAGACATCCGTTGGATATCTTGACTTACCAGCCGAATAACACATAGTAAGTGGTGAGCGTCAATCTCTTTTTCTGAAAATTGCATTTCTTTCTTTACACAGAATTTAAAATCATTGGAAATGTAAAGTCAAACACTTAATCAAAACAGGGTTTAGTACAATACAACATTCCCATCCACAAACATCAAAGCAAATAATGTTTCATGTAATGCTGTCCTGCATTTGTCTATTCTTAGCATGGTGTAACACCTCCTATTTATCATTTCTGCTGAAAGGCACCTTTCCCCGACCTAAAATGCTTGCATGACATATACAATATCAGAGACTTTTTTATTCCAGCTATCATATAGTAGGACAGGCTATTGTGTAATCAGATTATTACATCACACGGACAAATCGTTGAAAAATATCCTCTGAAACCGGGGAGTTATCAGTTCCATATTGTAATTGTAAATTGTATTTATATAGCGTTTACTACCCCTGACAAGGCCCTGAACTGCTTTGTGGCGAGTAGCACACTAATCCCTGACCCAAGATTGGAGGTTAGAAGTTAGTAGATTAGTATATATTTTTTTCTTTGTCCATTAGCTATGTTCGGTATGGTATGCAGACAAAATATCGATATTTAAATATCGATATACAATAATATCGAAGTTTAAATATCGAAGGGACATAATATAGAAGGTAAGTAATATCGATAGATTTAATATCGATATTAGTAATATCAAAGTTTGAAATATCGATGTCAGTAATATCGATGTTAATAATTTCGATGTTACTAATCAATTTTTAAATTATTTTTGTGTATATTATTATGTATTTATTATGTTTTTAATTTATTTTTATGTAATTTAATTACATTTTGTGTTTTAGTACTGTAGTGGGTTGTGGATTTATAGGGGAATAGGGTGGGAATTAATTTAATTATGTTAAATTAATTATTAATTAGTAAGAATTATAAAATAATTTTAATTAATTGATAATTATTTTTAATTAATTGTTAATTAATTTTAATTAATTGATTAATTGAGAATTACGTTCTGTAGCGGTTTTGTGGGTTTATAGGGGAATAGGGTGGGAAGTAATTTAATTATTTTAAATTAATTATTAATTAGTAAGAATTATAAAATAATTTTAATTAATTGATAATTATTTTTAATTAATTGGTAATTAATTTTAATTAATTGGTTAATTGATAATTATGTTCTGTAGCGGGTTGTGGGTTTATAGGGGAATAGGGTGGGAAGTAATTTAAATGTAATTAAGTAATAATGTTCTTTAATTAATTGTTTTGTTAATTATATATTTGTTAATTAATTATTAATTGGTAATTAAATATTATTATATGGTATTTTTTATTAATTTTGTGGGTTAAAAATAGTTTGCTAATCATGTTTTTAATAATTATGTATTGGTATTTGTAAATGGTTTATATTTATTTAATAGTTAATATTTTTATTATTAAAAAAATACATTTATTTATAAGTTTGTTATTTTTACCCCTGCGCTATCCAACACTTTCCCTACTGTTGCACTCTCTGGAGTTGGAATAGTAATTTTTACCCCTACGCTATCCAACACTTTCTCTAATGTTGCATCTCTGGAGTGGGAATAGTAATTTTTACCCCTACGCTATCCAACACTTTCCCTACTGTTGCACTCTGTGGAGTGGGAATAGTAATTTTTACCCCTACGCTATCCAACACTTTCCCTACTGTTGCACTCTCTGGAGTGGGAATAGTAATTTTTACCCCTACGCTATCCAACACTTTCCCTACTGTTGCACTCTCTGGAGTGGGAATAGTAATTGTTACCCCTATGCTATCCAACACTTTCCCTACTGTTGCACTCTCTGGAGTGGGAATAGTGATTTTTACCCGTACGCTATCAAAATGTTTTTAATGTTTTTTATTAGTTTTACATTGTTATTAATTGTTATTTATATTATTATTTTATGTATATAACATTATTTGTAATTTATTATATTTTCATTTATTTATAAGTTATTACAATAATGATTTTAGAGTTATTATTAATGAAGTATATACTATGTATTATATCTTTATTATTATGAATTTTTATTACATTATTTATTAATTTTAAATATTGTATTATATTTTTAACTATGTTTATTACATTTATAAGTATTATTTTGTTAATATTACATTGTTTTTTTATTAAAATAAAACGATATTTTCTAAAAAACAATATTTTTGACATCGATATATTTTTTTCGATATTTTTGTACTTACCTTGTTAGAGATAGGATCTCGATTTTATTGGCATCGATATTTTAGTTGCAATATTTTGGTAGGTAGATATTTTTGTAGTCGATATTTTGTCATAGATTCGTTAGGTATATGATCTTGATTTCTTGAGAGTTTATTAGAGTTTAGAGGAGGGGCTGAATGACAGGAATGGATCTGAAAGTTGTATTTGTGAGTAGTGGTCATGTGTGTCTGTTAGTCGGTGACATGGCTTAAAAAAGGAGAGGAAAGTTTGAGAAGGATGTTTTGGGGCTCATAGTAGTAAGAAGGCTTGGGATTAGTCGGAGAGAGAAAAAATAACGTTGAAATTAGTACTTTTTTTCAATATCAAAAGATTGAAATTAACTTATCCTAACACATATGCACATGACACATATTGCCTGAAAAAAACCCTCTATATAACATGTGCATAGAAGCAGTTCTTTTTTCTGGTGTGCACATGTATCTGTTGGTAAAGTAAGCATATTCTTTCAATGACATTTCTTTAAGTTTTAGTGCAGGCATAAACCCTTCTATGCATTAGCAATTATGACATTGTCTGGTATACATGTGTATCCTGTGTTGTAATGTACATTTTTCTCTTTATGTGAACATATCTGCTTATAAAAGGAAGCATAGTTTAATGTACAATGACGTGTGCATAACAACAACTTCATCGCTATTTTGTGAGAAGCGTAGTTTGTCACATTGGATTATACTGTTGTGGTACACTGTTGTGTTGGGAGTATAGTTGTACTGTGGGGAAGAGCCACTCTTGTCTAACTTTCCGAAGCCAAGATGTTTGTCAGCGGATCTTATGTGTGTTAGTAGTGAATGCCATAGTTTGACTGCTTGAACAGAGAAACATGTCCCACCAATGGTTATCCTGTATGTAGCAATGATGAGGCAGGGAGCCATTCTTGAGCATAGGTTTCTTTTTTGTATGTATTTGTTGATTTTCTTCCTGATGAAGAGAGATCTTTTCACATGTATCGCTTTGTGTGTGGTACAAAGCAGCTTGAATTTGTATCTTCTGGCAACTGGTAACCAGTGCAATGGCCCTCAAGGCAGGGGAGGTGTGCGCTTGTGACTTTACATGTAGGAGTAGTCTAATTTCAGCATTCTGAATTCCCTGTCATTTTCTCATAGTTTTCAAAGGTGAGCCATGATGCAGACCATTAGTGTATTCTAGTTTTGATAGGACAAGAGATCTAGTAGCTTGAACCTTTTGAGGAAATCCTAGGTTTCTGAAGATGTGTTGCAGTGTTTTTTCATTGTGAGAAATCTTGATTTGGCTACCTTGTTAACTTGTGCATTCATTAATAGCTTGGCATCTATGGTAATTCCAAGGTCTCTTACTTCCTTAAATATTGTTGGTGGTGGCCCTAGATCATCAGGCCAGATGAAGACAGGGTCATATATTTTCTAGTCACCACACATGAATATTTCGGTTTTGGAGGCATTCAATTTGAGTTTGCTCCACAGTTTTGAAGTAATTGCAGATGTATACGGTTCCAATGTCCTTTGGGTGTTCAGTTTCAGAAATATCTGTGTTTCATCAGATTAATTACAGCAGGTGAAGTCAAAACCATTGATAAGATTTGGTAATGGTTTCATATGAATGTTGTAAAGCATAGATGAGATAATTGGGTCTCGAGGAACTCCTGCTTTAATGGTGTAATTGTTTAGTAGAGAAAGGAGGAATATGTATAATATTTGGTCTATTGTGTAGGTGTGATGTGATCCAAGCGTAAACCCTTTAGTTTAGCTTCCTCAAGTCTTTGGATTGGTGTGCCATGATCCACTGTGTCAAAAGTTGCTGAAAGGTCCCAGAGAAGTAGGGCAGCAACCCTGTTCTGGCTTAGCCTGTTTTTAAGGTCATTCCAGATAGAGATATGGGCAGATTTGGCCCGTCTTCCTGGAGAGAATCCAGTCTGGAAGTCAGAAAGTATGGTGGTTACTTCAATGAATTGTGACATCTGGGCGAACGTTGCTCTTTCTATAAGTTTGCCAAGGAATGGTCCATTTACTGTGGGTCTGTAGTTGTTGGGATTTTGATTGTCCAGAGTAGGTTTGTATGTTTAATAATGGGCATATGTACATCTTTTTTAATTCATCTGGGAAAACTCCGCCTATTAAGGAATAGTTGATGAAAGTTCGGATTGGGAAAGCCGCAAAAGTTGATAATAGAATGTTTATTAGACCATGGAATGTTGAGCGTTCTATTGAAGACAATGGAGTAGCTCCAGATTTCTAATGACTGGTTGAAGCATGGAGCAGCAACATTCTAATGTTTGCCTTTCACAGCTGTTGCTGTGAACAAAGGCCTCATGGAGCTCGAGGGGATTTCAACCCCCTCGGGCTCCGTGAGGCCTTTGTTTTACAAATTAGAACATTATGCCCTCTAGGGGCAGAATGTATTAATAGTTTTATAGCCCTCCACAGCTGGTCTATATCGGTCATTAAAGGCCCACTCCCTTGTTAAAGGCCCAAGCCGATGCTGGAGAGGGCCATTTATGGTCGGTATAGCCCGCTGCGGCGGTCTATGAGGCTATATTAGAATGCCAGCTGGATTGATCACTTTGACAACATCCCAAAAAATCAGTTAGTGATATTTCTTTGAAGGAGTGTAGTGGCTTTACTTGGCTTTCCCTGAAGTTTTTGTAGGAAATGGGTTGGGGCTGTTCTTTTTTTGTTGCTCAAACAAGAATCCAACATGTTTGCTTCAGTTTTGAATCGGCCTGGTTGGGATTTTAATTCTGCGTGTGAAATTGGAGAATTTTGGCAACTTTGCGTTACTCTTCTAATGTGTGGTGAAAGTTTTTCCTATTCGTGTAATTCAATGACAATGGGAACAACGTTAGGCTTCAGAATGTAAGGTGGTGAGTGCAAGCGAGATTTGGCGTCGCCTTAGGCTATTTCGAGTCGGTAGGAGGACTTCTGTGATTTTACAAATGCAGGCTGCTTCCTGAGTACATTTTCTATGCGAGAAGCAGCAAAATCAACTCACAAATAGCATGGTGCCATTCGCGCTGTTTTTTCATTGTTGAACGTGCTAAAATTGGAGGGCAAGCAGCGCTTTGCTTTTTCTGCCCCTTGGTGGAATTCCATAGAACCTCGTGGAGTTTTTATTTAACTCCGCATGATTCTGAGGAGTGTATTTCTACTAGTTCCACCCAGGCCTAGCTATGTAATGATTTACCAGTCTGTTACAAAATTCTAGAGAAATGGGGTAGGTAGCTTCTGTGCATTTTGGCTTATGAAATTCTGTATTTTATAAAATTCTTCATAAGCACACTTTATATTGTGGATTTGGTTAAAATATTATGGTGTTTATATCTTTTTTTTGTAAACTTGTATATTCTGTTGTGTCTGTTTTGGCACATCTTGTCTTTAGGATAGTTTGTTTTGAGCTAGTTGCGTTGAAGTTTAGCAATTAGATTTTTTATAGTTTTTTTATTTAAATTCATCCAAGGACCATGTTTTCTTTTGTTAAGCGTATATGTTTTCAGAAGAATTAGGTGGCCACAATCTCTCAAAAGTCATTCATAGAGTGTTTGTACAGAATTGCCCGCGACCAGTTCCGTTTCTGTGGTAAGTAATTTTTCTAGTTCCTCTAAATGTAGCTTGTTCCAAGGAAGATATGTAGTTGAAGGCAAGATGATTTTATTTTGGGTGATATTTGGTGCCTTGTGCTGGACAGCAACAAGCTGGTAGTCTGACCAAGTGACTCGAGTATTTGTTTGGAATGTGACTATGTCTGGGTTAGTGAAGGTGATATCTAATGTGTGTCCAGTAATGTGTGGGGGATGGGAATGAGTTGCTGTAGGTTGCGTGTGCCTGAGCCAGTGAGTTTGAGTATAGTGTAAAATTTATATTGTAAAAAAGCAATGAGTCTGTGAATGCCTGATTGCTAGGTGATAGTCTGTAGAGGAGAAAGTAACATGAAACGGTTGGGGTAGGGTTGGATAAGGAGGGTCGCACAACCGTACAGAAACATCCTCAGCTTTGTTGAGATTTGTTGTCTTTTTAACTATGACCAATAAGCCTTCTTTGCCAATGCAATACATGCTAATAGTGTTTGTGAAGTACTTTTAGATAGCAATTCTTCATAATATTATAATAACAAAGATAAAAGTTGAAAAAGGGAATGCATGGGCGCATCTGCAGCCATTCATCATTGGTGCCTGATGAATACTGAATCCACTGGTAATTGAGTGTCATACCTTAGGGGTGAACATGTGCTGAATGTCATCCTTTACACCTTTTAAAAGAAGTCCTCTCACTAGAAAGCCTATCAGCTCTAAATATGGGAAGGGGGAACTAAAGTACATGATCTGGAAACAAAATAGTATCTAACTGAGCCCCTTACTCAGCTAGGTTTCCTTCCAAGAATAATAGAACATGCTATAGGTGTTTGTGAAGTACTTTTAGATAGAAATTCTTTATAATATTATAAGAGCAAAGATAAAAGTTGAAAAAAGCAAAGTGTTGATAACAGCTGCATTGATTAATCATTGGTGCTTGGTGAACACTTAATGCACTGATAATTAGGTGCCATACCTTAGGGGTGAACATGTGCCGAATGCCATCAACTGCACCATTTAAAAGTAGTCCTCTCACTAGAAAGCATATCAGCACTACGTATGGGAAGAGTGAACTGAAATACATGATCTGGTAAAAAAAATAGAGAGAAAAGGAATTAAGACAATGTTTATGCTCATTATTTTCTTTAAAAAAGTAACTTCAAACAGGACAACAATGTTGTTCAACAGAATGTTTAATTATTTTCAAAACAGCATGAGCAAGGCATCTAACAAAATTCATATACAATATCAGCCTAACAATGAAAGAATGGTACAAAATGTGTGGCACATTGGCACTTGGGCTGATTAGCTTTTATTTAAATTATGCTTTGAGTTCACCTGAAATCTGGGAGTTTGACAACAGATGTACAATGAAATATTCAATTTCCCTACTGATTTTTCTTAATTTCCTTCTTTTGCCACTGTAACATACTGTGTGCTCTGGTTTCAGCTAAACCAATTTGATACCTACATTTAAGAAACAGAAAGATAAAAACTCACACCTTCTCAACCTTCGAATACCTTAACACCATCATTACACGCCCAAACAACAAATGCCATCTCATCTACCACCCCCCAGGAAACTCTCCGGCAATCAGTGACCAAATCTCAGACCTACTTACTCAGTGCTCCCTAGCAAACTCTGACAACATCTTCCTAGGTGACTTCAACCTCCCCTGGAACAATGATAATGACACTGTTATACAGTCCCTAAGTGAACTCCTTCTCACAAACAAGCTCACCCAACACTGCAAGTGGCAAACCCACAACAAGGGCTCTACCCTAGATGCTATCATAGCCAGAAGCAAAACTATAACCATAAATAACATTCTCCCAATCGACTGGTCAGATCACCACATCATCCTTTTCAGTATCAACCAAACAGTAGCTCCTTCAATCAAGTCTCAAATCACCCACCAATGGTCCAGAAATCTCAAAGACATCCCCCTCCCTGCCCTTCAAGAAACAATAACATTGCTGCTCCCAACCTGCTCAGACAACCTCAACACGGTCGAGCTCACCTCTCTGTACAATGAAACAATGACAAGTGCCCTTGACCAACCAGCCCCCCTAAAACTCAAAAGAGTTAGAGACATCCCCTCCCGAGCCTGGTTCAATAACGACCTTAACTCCAAACGAAGAAAAGTAAGAGCCGCTGAGAGACTCTGGAGAGGGAACCCATCCACAATCAACATGTCCCAACTCAGAAAAGAACGCAACAACTACAAAAAACACATAATCAAGGAGAAAGCCTCCTTCTTCCGGAACGCACTAGACAAAGCCAAAAACCGCCCCAAAGAACTTTTCAACATCATCCAGAGACAGACCTCCAAGCCCACCAAGGCTAACCCCCCTGCCTCCAAACTGCAGTGTAACAACCTGGCTAAATTCTTCGATGATAAAATCTCCAAAATTGAGCTCTCCCTAGACCGCCAACCTCAATCTCAACACAGTAAATCCACACCCCTTATGAAACCTCTCCCATCCCCAACCCACAACACGATCACTGAAGCCGAGACCACTCCTCCATCGACCCTCAAACTCACCCCTCACCCTTGCCGCCCATATCCCCAAGCAATGGAAAGACTTCATCCCTCTCTCCGAAGAGGACATTTCTAATGTGATTGCTAACTCCAAACCCTCCAACCATTTCGCAGACCCTTTACCCGCCTCCCTAGCCAAGAACCTCAACCTCACTCTAACCCCACTGTGGACAAAGATTATCAACAGCTCTCTAAACAACGGATTGATGCCCGACTGCCTCAAACTAGGCCAAGTCACCCCCTCCTAAAAAAAGCTGAGGCCGACCCTAATGACCTCAAAAAGCTTAGGCCCATCACTAACCTCCCTTTCCTAGCCAAAATCCTGGAGAAATGTGTTCTCTCCCAATTGAACCATCACCTGGAATCTAATAACCTTCTCGACTCTCACCAATCTGGGTTCAGAAAAGGATGCAGCACAGAAACCGCTATACTGAGCATTACAAACGACATTCACAACACCCTTGACTACAACAAATGCTGCCTACTTGTCCTCCTCGACCTATCAGCTGCTTTTGACAAGGTTGATCACAACCTACTCGCCCTTCAAAAACGCGTAGGAGCTGATGGCAATGTCCTAAAATGGTTCTCCTCACTTCCACATAACCGCTCACAACTCATAAAAATCAAAAACTCAATGTCCAACACCTCTCCCTCAACTCAAGGTGCTCCTCAAGGCTCAGTCCTCTCTCTCCCAAACTCTTCAGCATTGACATGAAACCACTCACCGCCATTCTAAAACAAACAAGCATTGACTATCATCTCTATGCTGACGACACCCAGTTGTACCTCGAAGTCTCTTCCATCAATGATATCCTCCGCCTAAACTCCACTCTCTCTAAAGTAGAAAATTGGCTTACTCTCAACCACCTCAAACTCAACCAAGAAGAAACCGAAATCCTTGTCTTCTCAAATCACGAGCAACCCGCTCAGATCCAAGAATGGCTAAACCACCTTACCACTCTAAACTGCAAACTCACTACAGCAAACTCAGTCAAATCACTAGGGATCTCTCTAGACCCAAGCCTCAACATGAGTTCCCACATCAAATCCACTGCAAAAGGCTCCCTCTACAACCTAAAACTCCTCAACTAAATAAATCAAACCCTTCTTACCCCCCAAGGACCTAAAAACTGCAACCCAATCTCTAGTTCTTTCCAGACTGGACTATGGTAATGCCACTCTAACCGGGTCAGCTAGAACACACACAGCCCCCTTGAGAGCCACCCTCAACGCCGCAGCAAGAATGGTCTCAGGTTCCAGGAAATTTGACCACATCACCCCTACTCTACAGGCCCTAAAATGGCTACCCATCGAAGCACAAAACGGCCTGCCTCACCCATAAAGCCTTGCACACAGGCAAACCGGATTACCTCGCTGCCAAACTCACAAAAGCTGGACAAACAAGAAACCTCAGAAGCTCCAACTCACTCCTCTTACTCCCCCCAAAAAGACATAAACAAAAAGCCCTCTCCTGCTCTTTCTCTGGGAATGCCCCAAAAATCTGGAACTCTCTCCCTACTCACATCAGGACGAATCCCTCTTTTACGATCTTCAAGAGGCAACTACAAGAATTCCTTCTCAACCGCCACCTCTATGCTTCCGGACAATGACTTTGTTACTCTTGGTACCCAATATCCTCGTGACTCTCACTGTACTTTATTGCTTCTGTTTTTCACTTTCATGTACGCTGTAAAGCGCTCTGACACCCCCGGGTCTTGCAAGTGCTATATAAAACTCCAAATAAATAAATACATAAATAATTGTGTATTCGTTTATGATAGAACAGGACGTTGGGACCCATGACAACAGACATGTTTTGGACTCCCTTTTGGAACGTGGAGATGAATTAGACTACAAAATTACAAATATCTCCACTTGTCCAATAGATCAAACACTCTCAATAAACACACTACCAATAACTCTATAAAATGATGTACCTGCCACTTCCAACTCTCTGGACATAACCTTTCATCTGATCAGCAGACCTGACCCTATTAGAACATTCATTAAGAAAATTGTAGACCTCATCAGCACCTCTAGTTCAATACCATTTTACTCTTTGACTTCAAACCTCCAGCCAATTCCCCAAGCGTGAAAGAAGCATTGTTGGACTTTCATGACACTATAAATTTCAAACAACCTACTAAACCAACCCAGATCAAAATCAACATTGTGAAACTAGTCTTCAAACTATACAGTATTTCAAATGGCACTAGAGTGTTTAGATGATGCTGCTGTAATAGTCATCATCCACCTGACACAAACCACTCACCAGTCAATGAGCCTCCCCACTGCACTGTAGCCATTTCACAGACATGCAATTTAAATTCTCAAGCAAGAACACAGCACCCTCAGGAACGCAGCCAAGACTACAGGTTCACCATAGCAAAAAAAAAGACTCAATTATTGTGTTGGTCAGGGTCACAAGGTTATTTTACTTGTAGGAATGCTTGTGAAAAATGCTGCAATATGTGATGGGGTTTTAACAAACACACAATACATTTTCTACTGTATAGTTGATTATGGTATAATTATCCATGTGCCAAAGATGTTGCTTTTTAAAGTGGATTGGTCAGCTATAATAGTAATTTAAAGAAAAATGTACAAATGTTAAGTGAGGATACCTTTGGGATTCTCAATTTAGTTTGTGTCCAAAACAGTGTGCATTTCTAAGAGACTCTCTTCCCATTGGGATTTAAATTGTAAAAATCTGTAATTATGTAATAGTGATATAAAATGTGAAAATAAAACTAAGTACTTTCTCATTTATGATGTCCCTGTTCATTTCCCACCATAAAATACTAATTTCTATAATGCTGACCTGATACCCAGAGTTGTCCTATGTATATCATAGAATGCTACTGATGCACGTACACCACTAAAATTGTTTTCTGCAAAGTCCTGATGTTCTTATTGTTGGAGATATAGCTGCAATAGAGCTTGTTCAAATGCCTAAAATGAAAATATCTGTACAATGTTCTTCATAAATGTCAGTTTGAAAATTTTGTATACATTTTTCACAATCTGAACCACTCTTGAGAACTCCAAAAGGTTGGCATGCAACTTATCTTGTTGTGAATTTCATGACTCTGCTTGCCTTTTTTATGCTTCTCAAAGCTTTAATTAATTCATAATTAAACAAGTGAATATTTTTATTTATTATTCATTACATACACGGTACATTAGATGAACATAAAATGGAAGGTAACCCTAACAAGACTTTCCACTTGACTTAAGTTGGCGTGGTGGCCCTTCCAGGATCTACTACAATAAATAATTAAAAGATTGGTACCTAAGTCAATGAGCTAGAAGAGATTTTTGAATTTTAAAATTCTATTTTTACTAATTTATATTATGAACATTTCTTCTACTACAGGTTGATTGCAGAATGAACTTAAGCCAAAACGTGTTTTGCAACTTTTAAAGTTCTAATATATCAAAAACTACTGTACAGTTTTACACCAAAGCAATGACAATACGCTTTCTAAGTAAAGTTCTACTTTCATACCAAGTTAGGTGAAAATCTGTTCATCCACTTGGATTGTGGACCCAAGCAAGATTTCCTATGACAGCCTAAATGGAAAATCACTTTTTTCCAGACATCCCTTACTTTTTTGCCATCTACTTATCTCTACAAAACTTGGCATACCGAAGCATAGTTGGCAAAGCTAGTGGGGTGCCAAATTCCAGTCAAATCCTCAAAGTAAAAATGTATAGCCTAACCAAAAAGCATCAGAACTTAAGGCAAGTTACTAAGATTATTCTGCCACAAACTTCATATAGGAAAGTCATCCCTTAGACTGCAAAAACTTTATGGCTTCGTCAACATAAACTAAACCTGACCCTTATGCCACAGAGCTGTCACAGCTCATGGATCATACAACAGGCATGGGGGCGCAAATGTTTCACTCACTTTGCAACACGGACCCTAAGCTGTAAATGATTGTTAAGTTATGATGGTTTTGTATGGTGCACCCATCATCCAATAGTGTGTCCTGGTGCCTCGGAACGGGTGGGGGCTACCCTGACTGGGGCTTATCTGAATAGCCAGGCTTTCAACTTCTTGTGAAATTCTAAGATGAAGCTGGCTGCTTTCATGTGTAAGGGGAGGTCATACTAGGCTGGAGGAGCCAGGAAGAAAAAGGGGAGGTCATTCCAGGCATAAGGAGCCAAGAAGAAAAAGGTGCAGCCTTCGGCTCTTGCTCTTCTGACATGTGGAGACATGGGCGAGTACGAGGTTGGCGGAGCAGAGTTGCCTGGTAGGTGTACGGAGGTCGATGCAGCTGTTGAGGAATGCAGGACCTTTCTTGTGTAGCGCTTTTTATGTGTCTGTGAGGAGGTTGAAGAGGCCTTGTTTGTGTATAGAGAACCACTGAAGATTTTAACGGGGGTTTAGATCTGTGTGGAGTGGAAGTTTGAGAGATAGTCTTGCTACTGCATTCTAGATGTAAATGTAAATGTAAATGTCATGGTACTTATATAGCGCACTGTCACCAGACGGTCACCTTGCGGTGTCGCCTATGTGGCTTCCTGGCGCTGATACTCATACCGCTGTGGAACCCCTCCTGGCTTTCCCTGTGAAGTGTCGACTCCTGGGCACCCCCAGGGTGAAGCCAGGCATCCTTAGCGCTGTTGGGGCCGGTGTGGAGGCTAAGCAAGCTATTGCATGGAGTTGCAGCGTGGGGCGCGTGATTAGAATAGGCACCGAGGCGAGAATTAACAGGTCCGAGGAAATTGAGCCCAAGACCCGCCGAGGTGGGAATCGAACCCTGGTCCATGGCCAGAACTCTGCATCAGGGTCTGCCGCTCTAACCATTGAGCCACACTCCCCCACTAGATTACCTGAATGATTTCAGTGAGTTTCAAGGCGACGCTAGTGTAGAGGGTGTTTCCATAGTCCAGTCTGCTAGTGCTCAGTTCTTTGAGTGTTTAGCAGGAGCCATTTGAAAACTTTCTTGAGGAGCTGATGGCAGAGAAGTTGACCTGGTTGGACGTCGAGATATGATTGTTGATCATGAGACTTAGGCCCCTGGCTGTGTTTGAAGGACTGGGTGTTGGTTGTAGTTCTGAGGGCCACCAGGTTGAGGACCAAAGAGAGGTGTCTTTTCCAAAGAGGCCCACCTCCTTCTTGTTAGAGTAGAACTTCAAGCAGTTGGTTCTCATCCAATTTGTGACTTCAGACATACAGTTGAACTTCATTTGGATGTTTGAGGAGTCGTCGGAAAGGAATGGAGAAGCTGGATGTCGTTATCTGCATAAGAGATGCTGCTGAGTCCGTTGTCTTGGATAATGTTGGTGAGTGGACTCATTTAGATGTTAAAGAAGGTCGTGATGAGCAAGGCGTTATGGTGAGCACAGCTTAAGTTGAAGGCAGTGGTAGAGTATAGGGCAAGGCTGACTGTTTAAGGAAGGAGTTGATTCATCAGATTGGTGGTCCATGCATTCCAGGTTCATGGAGACTGTGGATAAGGATAAGGCAGGAGATGGTATCGAAGGCAGCTGAGAGGTTGAGTGGGAAGAGAGCCACTGTGCCCCTCTTGTTCAATATTGCACAGATGTCACTGGCAGTGATGAGAACGGACTCGGTGATGTGGTTAGGTCTGAATCCAGATTCAAAGGGGTCCGATAGGTGGTTGGCATTCCAGTCAATTGTTGATGGGTTTTTCCTACGCATGGCTGGTTAGGGAATGAGGGAGATGGTTTTGTAGTTTGCCAGGGTCTTTGGGTCTGCTGAAGTTTTTTCCAGAAGTGGTAAGATGGTGTTGTGTTTCCAGGAGTCCAGGAAGGGTGACTGTAGTATGTGAGATGGTAATGATTGAAGTGAGGGTTGTGCAGATGGAATCTTGCGCTTTGGATAAGAGGAAGTGAGGGCAGGCATTCAAAGGGGCTCCTGAATATTTGAAGTGCACAGTGGTGGGGCATTTTAGAGGAGTGATGATGTGCCAGCAGGTCAGGGTGGTTTTGGGGGTGTTCTTCTCAATGGATTGGAGAATAGCGAGGGTGGAGAGGTCTAGTTATTATTATTATTATTATTATTATGCGTTCTTATATAGCGCTCGATTACCCGTAGGCATCTCGGCGCTTGCCTTGGGAACCCTTCCTGGCTTTTTCCCTGTGAGATACCCGTACTGGGCATCCCCAAGGTGGAAGTCCGGCATCCCGCTGCGGGGGGGGGGGCGTAGTGGAGATTAAGCAAGCTGATGCCCAGAGCTGCAAAGTGTGAACCCGTGATTCGAGTAGGTACCAAAACGAGAATTATCGAGTCCGTGGATATTTGGGCTCAAGACCCTGCCTCGTCGGGAATTGAACCCTGGTACCGGGTCTGACCTCTGCTTCAGGATCTACCTCCTCTAACCAGTGATCCACACTTCTCCACAGTTGGGATAGATACTGCAGAATTCTCCAGCCTGGCTCCTGTTGAACATCCTGGAGAACATCTCTGTTCAGGTCCACCTCAAGGAATTGCATTGGCTTCCCATCCAGGCAAGCATGAAGTTTAAGGGATTGGTGCTAACCCATAGATCCTTCTATGGACTAGGCCCTCTAGTCCATAGAAGAATCAGCCTACCATAGACCATAGAGCCGGCCATAGAGTTCTGGATGGATGATAACAAGGAAGTCCCTTGGTGAGATATTTAGGGCACCAAGACCTTCCAGCACAACTGGAACAAGATCCTGGATGAAATTTGTAACACAGATGTCCTAACTTGACACCTGCTACACTAAGAGAGTACCCTACTTGCTCTGTCATGAACTTCCATACTTGAATCACCTGCACAGACACTGTCCTGCTCAAAACCATCTCTACATCTTGGACAGAGCCACAGGCAAGCTGGCACACCGAAGACCTCTGATACTCAAAGTGCCACTGCCAACTGATGGAATGCCTATGGCAACCCATTCCACGACAGCAGATTTCATCAAGGATCTTGTTCCAGTTGTGCTGGGAGGTCTTGGTGCATTAGATTTTGTGTTGGTTTGGCATGTGCATGCCGACTTGGAATTGGGAGTGGTGGATCCAGGTTAAAGTTTTATAAATGTTCACCATTTAGAAACTGTTGCAAAAAGAATAAGTATTCATATAACAAACAGAAGGATATAAACATACATGCTTTCCACTAAATTCTTCTGCTTCTCGTCTTAAACATTAAGTTGTATCATGGTTGTTTTAATGCATTCAAAGGTGGCATAGTAAGTGTTTTAAAGCTGTGTTGTCTTTCTGTAGATACAAGTTTAAAATATATGAATAAATTACACTGGCCTTAAAAGAATCATGTGCAACAAATAAGCATTTAATCTTCCTCTTTAAGTCACTGATACCTGCCACTTCATACCCTCACTCTGCAAACTAGGTTACTCAGAGCTGTCTGTGTACAGAGTATGGATGACCTAATTCCCAAGCCATTGTTCCTGTCACAGTGAGCCTGTGATGCATTTCTTTTTTGCTCTATGTCCCTCCATCTTACCAATGATATATCTTTCTTTTTCACAATCTCTATCACCTCTTTGGTTGATCTTTATCTCCTCTCTCTCAGTTTTTGGTTTCTAATCACTTCTATAGTGATCCATCTGACCTTCCCTTTTTTTCTTTTATGTATCCTTATGTTCTGTCTGTCTCTATTCTATCTCTTTCTAATGCCATTGTCCATACCATTATTTTTATCTAACTTGCCTTGCTTTTGATGCTCTATCACCTCTACCGTACCTTTCCAGTTGCGAGCCTCTTCTGTTCTTCTTTTTCTCTCTCATGTTGTTTCCACTCCATTTCTCTCACTTTTTCCAATCTGTCTATTGCTTGCGTTGCTGGTAACTCTACGTTTTCTCTGCTATATCTCTTCTATGCCTCTCCCTCCATGTGTTGATTTACATTTGTTTTCTCTGACTATTGAAGTATTATCTTGTGGCATAACAAATATGATTTTCAGTTACATACACAGGCATCTATTTCAAAGCGTGCCCGTCTGCCCTGCATTGTTTTCTGAAAGCCATTACTTACATCATCCTGCAGCATGGGGTACAGCAGCGAGCCAGTGGACGAGGAAGCAATTGTGCCAAGTTGTGCATGGGGGATGATCATGACGGGGCTCACACCAGAACTTAATATTTTGGTTCAAAGCCCTGCTGACATTAGCCTGCGATCGCCTACACAAGTGTGATAAAAAGGGAGGTCTTTGTAAGCTTTCTTGGACAACCTATGGTTTCTCTTTTGCTTAAAAGGCCAGTTATAATTGACTGTTGGAATGGTTAGGTATGGGAATGCCTAAAAAAACTGAAAGTAAAAAATATTTTTAAAATGATGACTGGAATGTTTGAATTAATCATAGCCACTTGAAACTACTCGGGCTACATCCCAGTCCATCTTTTTTTCTTTTTGCTTACTATGCCAACTCAGACTAGACCCAGCAGTAGGCAATTCAGCCATGTTCTCGCTCCAATAAGAACAGCTCAGCCCAAACTGGCAACTCAGGTTGCCTCTGAACCGGAAACCAAGCAACCGGTTTCGGCCTAGTTGGGACTCTACAGTCAGGTGCAGCATAGCTCTAATTGCACAGTGACCAAAGGCAAAACACACAAGATGATGGACGGAATGTTGCACAATGGCAAAACATTCACCCCCAGTCACAGATCTGGGTTTAATCCATCGTTATTTTGCTCACCAAGCCAACCCAGTTCAGACATGGCCATATGTAAATCAGTCTTGGCCCTGTGCCTCATGGGAACAGTCCAGCCCGAACTGCCAAGCCATGTCTTCCCTGGACCGGAATCAAGCATCCTAGGACCGGTTTCTGGTTATCAGCCGTCTTCAGCCAGAATAGCTTGACTCCAGTGGCGTATTGAGCACAGGACCCACGTCTGGGCAAACCCTTCCCACATAGGGTGAATAGAAAAACACACATGATGATGGACAGAATGTTGCACAAATTTCAAAACATTCACCCCCAGTCACAGATCTGGGTTTAATCCATCGTTATTTTGCTCATCAAGCCACCCCAGTTCACTGTAGTTAAGCTATCCCGGCTGAAGACGGCTGATAGCCAGAAACCGGTCCTAGGATGCTTGATTCCGGTCCAAGGAACACACATGGCTTGGCAGTTCGGGCTGGACTGTTTCCATAAGGCACAGGGACAAGGCTGATTTGCATATGGCCATGTCTGAACTGGGGTGGTGTGGTGAGCAAAAAAACGATGGATTTAGGCCCAGAACTCTGTACTGGGGTGAATGTATGACATTGTTCTGCATTCTGTCCATCAACTGTTGTTTTTACAGTGACCAAAGGACCTACTTCTGGGTACACCTCGCACTTAGAGCATCTGTATAAAAATACAAATTGAATTAAATCCGGTATTTTTTAAGTGCAAACTAATCACCCTTAAGAGTCTCAAAGCAATGGGGGCCGTCGGGGAGATAAGTGAGCTATCTCCCAGAGTTACATGGTGCTGAGCAGAGCTGCAGGAGTGCCGGGGATGGAACTGTGAGTCCCCCGCTCCGGAGTCAGCCAATCTGGCTGCTGCGCCACACCTCTCCTAAATTGTATTATTCATATCAGCAACAACTGTAAGCAGCCCAATTAGTCACTGGTGGAACATGTTCTCCTTGTCCTACACTCTCTTCCGATGCACTGTTCAGACAGATGCGAGCCTGTAACTAGCTGGCATCCAACATTGAGTGGAGGACTAAGAGAAACATGGAAAGAAGCTTCTGGTTGCCAATATGGAAAAGGCTTTGCAGTAACTGTAGTGCATGTGATGGCCTGATAGAGGGGTGGCACCACAGAGCCTTCCTGTTATGGCAACGCACTGCTTCAGGTGTAGGCACAGAAACAGATGTCACATGTTAGACCGCAACTCAGTTCTTTTGCAGTGGACATTGTAGGTGTGTGTGGGTGGGTGACCCTCTCCTCTCCTTACACTTTATTGCATTGAATAAAGCAAACAACACTTGAAAACAATGTCTTGTTATCTTAATCAAAACACTTGTATACTATGTAGCTCATTTAACAAGGAGGCATCACATGAAAGGGGCAGGTTAAGATATGGGCAAGCCTACCTCTGCCCAGGCTCCTGTGGGTACCTATGAAATGACCCTAGCAATCACAATTACCTTTGTGTTAGCTCCTTCCTACACTTAGGCCACCTCATCCAAAAGTCAGTGATACTCACAGCTTCTGATATTGAACCTTATATAACTAATGCTCATCAAAACATAGTACATCCATCTACTCACTGACAGCAAATGAGCAATCAGCAAACAAGAAAGAAATAAATACTCAAATCTGAGACTGGTATTTCTTTACTCCTCACACAGAAACCTCATCTGCACATCTAAAGCAAAACAAATCAACCACTATCTTGTATCTTTAAATCTATGAATGCCACCATCAAATCCTCCAAGTATTGCTTCAATCTGTTCTCACATATCTATATTACAAGGTTCAGCAGGCAACTGCAATGTGATAAATCTATTATTCTCCAAAACAATACCAGATGTAGTTAAGCAAGGAAATGATCGGCCACACTGTTTGTCCCGTCTTTGGGAATGCTTAACTCCTATGTAAGTTTGTAACAAAATAGTCAATTATCATTGGAGCAAAATAGATTAGCTCCTGTTACAAAATATAACAACTATCTTGTGACTGCTCCTGTATATTGTGTTTTTAAAAGAATGTCTTGATGGGAGGTATGTATGAGTGAGTTTGTATGAGTGAGTTTTACAGTGTAATATGTATTGACAAGTATTAATAAAATCAGGTTTTGTATTTTTGGATTAAAAGGTATCCCTAGGTTCTTTCATTACATGTTGCAAATATTGTGCCGTCCAACAGTTAGTTAGTTGCATTAAGTCATTGCACCGAGCTATGCAAGTTACTGCCATCTGCTCCGTCCATCGACGCAACATATAGAAAAGATCTCTTTAAATGTTTTCTTCATAAGGACCCTTCTAACAAACTTGCCACCATTAACTACCCTACTTATGGAGATTATATGCTCCTATACACAACTAATAATCTTTTTCCCAAACAAGCATATATTCCTTCAACATAGTCAATGCATCCCTTGTTCAAACAATACATATTTGCAAAAATTACGTGGTCTGGCCAAACCAGCCAAAATGGCAGGAGCAATTCATTGGAGCACTCAACTGATTCCCAGACATCCCTATTAACCTTGCCCACACGATTGACCTCTAGTGCCACTGAAAATGCAGGCAGCGCTAGGTGAAAGCATGGTAGGAAGGTGTTTTCCACAGCGGCACTGGATTCCAGCTGCCACAGAAGTAGCTGTTTACGTTTAAGGAAAGAATCAATATTTGAATTCTCACAGAAAGTTAACCTCCCTCGAGACATATTCGAAGAAGTCATCCTCATGGTACACTTGAAGCTAGGTCACTCAGCAACTAGCTGTGCCTCCAAAAGGCATATATTGTTAATTATGACAGATATTAAAGTACAAATCAAGGTACTTGTGAACTGCTTCTCAGTAGTAATATAAAACCTTGCTTATCAGGAAGGTAGTGGATTTATGCAACAAAGATCTAAGCCGCATAATAATACACGCGTCCTAACCTCAGTAGGGACTACCTCTTCCTCCTTCTTTTGAATATGAATTGTGGCCTGAATGTCTTCTTATATGTTTGGTGCAAAGGAAGCCTACACAAAGAGGTAAAGTCAAGATGATCCTATTGGATTTATTTACTACAGCTCCGGACGCCCGATAAGGAGTTCCACTATTGCCAGAACTCTTTGCGCTGGCAGTTGAGCCACTCACTGCTTGGTTCTGGTAACATAGGGATATTGAGAGGGTCAGCTGGACCTGGAACTTGCAGAAAAAGTACCTCTAAATGCAGAGAATACCCTGAATTATCTCAGAAACCCCCGGTAAGTGGGTGCACAGGTGGAACAGGCTCTCAAACAATTTTGAATATTTACTGGGCACCCAATATACTTCCAAGACAGGATATGCCTGGGTTGAGGCATGGGTCTTATGGCCCCACAATAATGCAATACTCCCTAATTTTAAATATTGGTGGATACTTGTAGTGCAAGAAGAAGAAGTAGCAGAATGTTGAGTAACAGCCACATGGTCTCACATCAGTGTCACTCATAGTTTTGAATATTTAGGGATACATGTAGTGCAAGAAGAGACAAAAATATTGGCAGAAAATATACCCCCTATGCTTGAGGGGCTCAAGAAGAATTTACTCCATTAGAATCCACTTCCCTTGTCCCTGATTCGAAGTTTCAAAATTGTCAATAGTGTTGCCTTGCCTAAGCCCCTAAACATCCTGCAAAACTACCCCATTTAGATTTTTTCCATCATTCTTCAAATGCCTGACCTCCCCGCTGCAACCATTTGTTTGACAAACCGAATACCAAGAGTGTCGACAAAATGTGGAAAATTGCCTTTTGATAGTGGGCAGAGCATGGCAGACTTTGTATCTTATTATAGAGCA
Organism: Lissotriton helveticus; assembly: GCF_964261635.1. Classification (NCBI taxonomy): domain Eukaryota; kingdom Metazoa; phylum Chordata; class Amphibia; order Caudata; family Salamandridae; genus Lissotriton; species Lissotriton helveticus. Next base: position 686,563,486 of record NC_136057.1, on the reverse strand, counting down.
GCCTACATCATTGTAAATAATATTTGGATATTCAGCCCTGGCTCTGATTTAGCTTATAATACAGAGCTATGTATCCTGGGAGCAAAACACTGCTACTCAGGGCCGGACTGGCTACCGGGCGTTTCTGTGTGCTGCCGAGCTGGGGGCTAATTTCTCTGCAGTGGGGGCTGATTTCGTTGATGGGGACCTGCGTGCGTTTTGAAATAAAACAAGCAAAACAAACACATGCAGGTCCCCATCAACGAAATCAGCCCTCAGCTCGGCAGCACACACAACCGCCCGGTAGCCATTCCGGCCCTGCGGCTACTGTATGGGTAATGTCCCCAAGCTATTACTTATATCCATCAACAAATGCAGTAAGGAGAGACTTGATGAAACAATTGCAGCAAATGGAAAAACTGACTAATACAACCCATTATTGGCACTCAACTCAGTTTGGTGGCTGCCCTTCTAGGATTCGAGTGATGGGACAAGGTAGGGATATCTGTGTTTGGGGGAGTTCTTACAATGCAATGAGATCATTTGCCATGTGCCAGCTCCATGCACAGTGAACATTCAGTCTAATCTTTTAGAAGAGACTTTCACCATGTCCTCACACTTGGATGGGAAAAAGATATCCAGGATGTATAGGTAATTCATTATCTATATACCTGATTTTTTACGGGTTCTTGGGCAAAACAGGGAATTTCAACTGGGGTCTTGCAAAGATGTAGGTTTGCAAGAGGTCCTTTTGACACCCAGGGCAATAGCGATACCTGCAAGATGTTGCCTCGTATGCTTAAATACCTACAGCAAGTCTGTTAAACAAGGTGGAAGTCATGGCAAATGCTGATGGATTCCTCATCTTTTTGTCTCAATTGTCAAACAGAAGTTAGAGATCTTTATCATAATGACTGGAGTAGCAGACTCAGTAAGGTACTCTAGGGAGCAATGGCATTATTGAACATCCTAGAAGAATGTGGGCTATATGGATATGATAACATCTTCTTCGAAGTGAGTCTAGTCATGACAGAATGGAATATTGCCCTGAACTGGAGAGCACCACAGGCCCTAAGTGTTTCCAAGTGGAAAGCAGACCTAGATGAAAGTAGACTCTTAGAATTGCTGGTCTACAAAGCATGGGGGCGCTGCAAAAGCACACTAAGACATGAAGGAAACGGACAGGATACTAAGGTTTTCTCAGAGGAGTGGTATTTAATTTGTAAAATCAACTAAGTGAAAATTCCACATGTTTATACGTATTCCCTTTGCCACTTCTGCATACCAACTATTGGAAGTGTGGAGGTTTGCATACTTGCATTGTTAGTAAGTTACAATAAATGGCAATAAAAATAATTAATAAAAATGTGGATACTTCGCTTTGCTGCTGATTGAAAGCAAACCTGAACCCTAAGGAACATGGCATCTACTTTTTCAATACAAACATACATTCCTGAAAACCATAATTGAGTAAGCAGAGTCTATACAACCAAAAGGCACCGTTAACATCTATTCTGTTCTACAAAAATTGTGATCTGATTTCAACCGAACTGCAGCACTGCAGCAGTAAGCACAAGTCATGAAAGGCATAATTTTCCTCACACAGTTGGACCTATGTCTTTGGCCCCTGGTCCAGCATGATGTCACATACACTAGATTACAAAGACGCTCAATTCCAGATCAATAAAATAGCTTTCTATCACACTAAGAATGGAATTACATGGCACTAATCTGGTTTTCCTATCTATATTACCAACATCAACTCATCCGGATAGGCACCTCTAGACACCATGTTATACATGTGAATTGAGGAGTACCACAATAGTGCCAGCAATGCAGTGTAATTTTCCTTCAGACACACAGAACAGATAATGCACAATATTGGTTCCAGTGGGTTAACTGGTGTATTTCTGTGTCACATCAAACATTTCACTGAAGATGCTTGTTTCCAAAACAGGGCAGGACTGGCCTTTCAAACACTACTGAGTAACCTCTCCCCGGAGCGAGCACATTTGGCTTAGCGTAAGGCACCTTTTCCAAGGTGGCCTCTGCTTGTTCTGAGTTTAGCATTACTCTAGCTGTTGCAGCATTCCTTAAAATTTGCTGCACAGTCCTCAAAGTGAAGACACACTTTTTATGTCAATGGAATGGCATGACCTACTGCAGGTGTCTCACATTAGTGCAATACCAGAAATAGCTGTATGCCACTATGAGAGGGCACCGTTCAGCAGATAAGCTCATAAAAAGCCTGTGGTGCCTGCCAGAGAGGCAAGCCATGACCACTGAGAGACGCAAGTGTGCAATAGCTTCCATAGGCCACAGACTTACACAGAAGGGATTCCCTTTTAAAATACAACCTACTCTTTAATTAGCTAGGGTAACCAACCTAAGACCCAATCAAGCCATATGGCTGTGTCACAACTTAGAGTTTGGTGACTTGACATGAACTGATTCTGTTTTTAATATTGATGTGAACCTACCACTGTTTGCTGTGTTATGTTCCTTGCTTGATTGTGTTCTATAAAAATGGACAGGATGTTTCCCAAGGCAATGGTTTTTGATGTTGGCTAATTCTGTAAAAGAAATCTTTAAGTCTGCTACCACTTGTGAAAACCTATTGCAAAGACAGTCATAACCTCTGTATTTTATCCTTTCCCTGACTATGATATTGGACCTGATTAAGGAGCATTAGGGAATAATATGGAAACAATAGATGACCCAGTAGAGGGACACCATCCTGATGAATGTCTTTACCCATAGGGACTAATCACATGGACAGAAACATGTTAACTACATAACATAGCAAGGATTTGCATTATACAAGATCCTTGTGTACACTGGTTTTATTGATGCAACTGGGAAACATTAATACAACAAACCAGCCTCACTGTACACTTATAATTAGTGTTCCACCCACTAGAAAGGCAATTGTCGAGATTAAAAAAATGACACAACTTCATGAAGCAACTCCGCGTGGAGCCCAAAACATTCTACTAACATGGGTCTTGCGGTTAGGAGAAGCCTACTGATGAAGCGTGCCACCTTGTTGGGTGAAGACCTTCATACGTTTTAGGAATAATCCATGAGCCAAGCCCATATCCCTAAATCGGAGAAATTTTAATACCTACTTCCAGGAATCAGGTACTCTTTTGTGGATGACTGCAGCCTTGGAGGCTGCTGGTAGCATTGGGTGCGCTGCCTTGATCCAATCATGCCCCCATTCTAGTCTGGTTAACTGCATTGTGAGCCTGGTTTGGATGTATGTGCCAGGATCCATTTGGTTTCCAATCCGGTATTGCTCGAAACTGAAGATCACAATTGACATTATAAAAGAATAGCATTAAAAGCTGAAGAGCGGGACCATGGGATATGAAAAGAGCGAAAGCAACAACACGGAGAAAGTAAAAATATGAAAAAGAAAAGTGGAGTGGAGTCGAATGGAGTGACTAAAATGCCTATGGCTTTTCCAGTCAATGAATGTATTAACTATGTTCTAAAATATGCAGTAAAATAAATTATGAGGCTCCATTTTTTCAAACTTTGCTTAAGAAAGAGTGTCTCCAAGAAAGGGGGTCTTCCAGCTTTGGTAGGTGGCCCCTAATATATTATATTTTGTTTTGCAGCATTGGCCCTTTGGTTTAAAGATTGTCTCAGGAAGCAGCCATTTCCACAAATTCCACTATAGATTCCTACGCTACCTTGCTTTGATCAGTCACTCAGTGTCATTTAGAATATGGTTCAAAGTGGGGGGGGGAGTATTTAATTTGCCTGCTCCGTCCCTATCACAGGGGATAGTTCAGAAACTTCCAGTCACACCTTGAACTGGTAAAAGCGTAGCCAGCAGCAGCACAAGCACACAATACACCTGCATTTGCTGAGAAACCTTCCATGCAAATTAATGACAGTATTTAAGAAAACAGAACAACATTCCTGAGCACTGCATTTACAAAATGGGACACTGCTACTTTCATAATATTAGCCTAATAAATCAGCTTTTGCATTAGAAAGCAAACACTGAATACTAATAAGCCCCGCTCATTAATTTGTGCATTTAATAATTAGTATGCAGTTACACGTGGTCTTTATAGGAGTAACACGTGGTTTCACTATTTAATGATAACGTTATTGCCTCCCTTTTTTTGTAGTGCATTAATTATGAATAGAGGTGGCACTATAAGAAACCTGGGGGGATGCTGCCTCAGGACCAGACTTCTGTCTAGCTAGCCCGGAAGGCTACAGTGTGGCCAGGCATGACAGAACCATAGGAAGAGGCGGTGGGTTAGCCATTATTTACAGGGACACATATCGCTCTAAACTTGACCCTATCCAGTGTTCAAACTGTGAAGCTGCTACCTTTGCCATTAACTTCAACCATAAACAGGCTCTAAAAGGGATCCTTCTGTATCGACCCCCTGGCCCCCGCAGCTCTTTCTTAGCCACACTCCCTGAACTTAATGAGCATATCGTAGGATCACCCGAGTATATGATCTTGGGCGATTTTAATTTTCCCCTTGAAGATCAGGATAACAATGACACTGCACAGCTCACTGCCGATTTGCAGATCATGGGACTGCAACAGTTAGTGAAGGGTTCTACCCATCAAGCCGGGCATACGTTGGACGGCATGTTCACCAACAACCCCGATATCACCGTGGTGGATGTACTACCACTAGTATGGTCTGATCATAGGGCCATCATTTTCACCATACAAACCTGTGCCATTAATCCCCCCCAACCCAAACATCGAGTTAGGATAGGAATACGGGCATGGAAAAATGCAGACATCCCTCAATTTTTGCGGATATTTTAGCCTCCTCTCCCTACACAGAATCCGATAATCCTGATGTATTATCCTCTAGATTCCAGGACTGGATCCGGAATGCAGCTAACCAGGAGGCCCCGGAGAAATTTGTTCTCCCCAACAGAACCTCTCCCTCAGCACAATGGTACACTGAGGAGCTTAGGCTCCATCGGCAGCATTGCCGGAACCTGGAGAGGCGTTGGCGAAAGCAGTACTGTCCGGCGGCCAAGCAATCCTACAAAGATGCTCTCTCAATCTTTAAAAAGGCCATCGTTGCTCAAAAAAGTGCCTTCTTTTCCACCCAAATTGAGACTGCCGAGAACTCGGCTAGGGAATTGTTCTTAGTGGTGAATACTCTTTCCACCCCCCCTTCAGGTTCAGGGATCGAACCTTCACAAATACTGTGCAATTCACTGGCCTCTTTTTTTCCACTAAGGTCGCCAACATCTACTCATCCTTCTCTGGGAACCTTAGATGGGAGGCTACGGAGCCAGGCTCTGAATTATCCATCTGTCACACTGCCTTCCCTTCCTTCCATCCCGTCACTAAGGACCAGATCAGCAGGCTCATTGCTGCTACTAAGTCGGGCTCCCCTCTTGACCCCTGTCCCCCTGTAATGATGAGTGCTATAAACGAGGCAATCTCCTCTCCTCTCACAGATATCTGCAACACCATCTTTCAAACAGGTATCTACCCAGAGGTCTGGAAGAATGCGGTCATCAAGCCTCTGTTGAAAAAGTCATCGCTGGATCCCACAGTTTCGGCCAATTATAGACCGATTGCTGGCCTCCCCTTCCCGGCCAAAATATGTGAAACACTGATGAACCAACAGCTTTCAGAGTTCATCGACTCGCACCATCTCCTTGATGATACTCAGTTTGGGTTCAGGAAGGGCTATGGGACCGAGACTGCACTAATAAAAGCCTCTGATGAGATTAGATCCATCATGGACCAAGGAGGAGCGGCAGTCCTTATCCTTCTGGACTTGTCCGCGGCTTTCGACACGGTCGATCACGCTATTCTGATCGACCGTGTCGCAGCCTTGGGGGTTGTCGGCCTGGCCAGAGATCTCATTTCATCTTTCCTGGCTAGTCGAACGCAGACAGTGAAATTGGGCAATTTCTACTCCCCCGTCTTTGCGCTCCCCTGTGGGGTTCCCCAGGGCTCCTCGCTAAGTCCGACGCTATTCAACATCTATGTAACGGACTTAGCGAGGGTGATAAAAGCCCATGGGTTGCGTCTGACATCGTATGCAGACGACACCCAATCAGTCCTGGCGGTGCACAAGGATGGTCCAGTGGTGGCAGCAAAATTCCAGGAAGCAATGCTTGCGGTCTGCTCCTGGATGTCTACGAATTGTCTGAAGCTCAACTCGGATAAGACCGAGGTTATGACCTTTGGCAACCTTGTCCCGGATTGGTCATCCATCTGGTGGCCCAGTCAGATGGGTCCCCCGCCTGTCCCGGTTGCCAAGGTCAGAAACCTGGGAGTTATCTTCGACAATAAGCTGTCTTTCAATCACCACGTAAACAAAGTTGTTTCATCTGCTTTTTTTATCTTAAAGAAAATCAAGAAACTCATGCCCTATCTTCCGACTTCTGCAGGAAAAACCCTTATTACCACGTTGGTATTCTCTAAGATGGACTATGGGAACGCCCTTTTTCATAACACTCAGAAACAAGTCCTAAATAAACTTCAGTCCATACAGAACGCGGCAGCGAGAATTCTGCTAGGCATTCCCCGACGTCATCCGACCACCACAGCCATTCGTCACCTCCACTGGCTTAAAGTGGAAAATCGTATCAAGTTCAAGGCCCTCTGTATTGCTTACAAGCTATCCACGACATGGGCCCCAGGTTTCTGATAGAGGCCTTTCAGATTTACAGCCCTAAAAGACAGCTCAGATCCGCAAACATTTGTTTGCTCCCAGTTCCCCGAACCAGAACTGTGACCTGGGGATAGGCGTTTCATGGTAGCAACACCTAAGCTATGGAAATCCCTCCCTCTGACTATTAAAACAGCTCCGAACCATGTCAGCTTTCGTAAGCTTCTTAAAACATGGTTATTCAACCAGTAAGGCTTCTTGGTATTGGTCCTTCTGAATAGTCACATGCGCCGAGACACCTTTGGGTAAATGTCACGCAATAAAAATCTCAAAAAATAAATAAATAAGACAACAAACTTAATGACTATAACCTCTTCCTCTCAATTTATAAGCCCCCAAAGACAGTCAATGAAGCAAAGTTAATGGCAAAATTGGAAATCAGAGAGATGACAGGATCAACAGAAGGATCCTAGGAGGCTGGATTGCCAGATGAAGAAGGATTGGATACCATGGTGGCCTTCTCAGGATGGAACTACTAGCTGGATTTCAACTTTTTTCCTCTGATTCTTGACAAGAACAGGGGAAAGGCATATAAAATTGTCTGAGGCCAGGAAAAGCTCATTGCATCCACTCCCAGGCTTCTTGACAATGGAGGAGTGCAGTAGCGCATCATTGGGAAGAGGATAATAGATCCAGCTACAACTTTCTCAACTGATAAGCAATTTCCTGAATTATTAGAGAAGAGAGAGACAGGGAGCCCGAGGAGGGAAAGACCCATTTCAAGAGATCGGCAAGCCCTTTCTCCCTACCCAGAAAATAAATCACTGTTCGAGACATTAAGTTAATTTTGGCCCATGTACCTATCTCCTCTGCCAGATACATCTGCACCTGCAGGGGCGATATGGTGCACCCTGATGGATCACATAGACTCTTGCCACCTGATTATCCATTCTTGTTTGTACTGGACAGTTCTGGATCTGAGGAGAGAACAACAACAGTGCTCTGTAAAGTGCCAACAGTTCCCTCCAGTTGGATGAATTCTGTCTAGGTCCATAGACCCTGGACTGAAGCGTGCCCCAATATGGCTCCCCAGTCGATACTGCTGGCATCCGTTGTAATTGTCTGAAGGATTGGAGGAGAAATTAGAGTCCCCTTGCTTATAAGAACTGTCAGCCACCACTGTAGTTTGTTTGAAACAGTCCGAGAGATTGGGAATAGAGTGTTGTAATCCTGTCAGTGATGACCCATCCAGTCACACCTAAGCTCTCATTTTCTGTTGCTGTCTAGGAGGAATACACAAAGTCCAACTGCCAACTACACCCAGTCATGTGACAAGAGTCAGGATGCATGCATCAAATGGCTAAGGCAAGAAAATGCCAACTTCCTAAAAGTGCAAAAACAACAGGTGATGGACAGAATGCAGAACAATGTCATACATTCACCCCAGTACAGAGATCTGGGCCTAAATCCATCGAGTGGGATGGGTATGCTCAGACGTGAGTCCCATGCACTCCACACCACTGGAGTCAAGCTATCCTGGCTGAAGACGGCTGATAGCCAGAAACCGGTCCTAGGATGCTTGATTCCAGTCCAGGAAAGACATGGCTTGGCAGTGTGGGCTGGACTGTTCCCATGAGGCACAGGGTCAAGGCTGATTTGCATATGGCCATGTCTGAACTGGGGTGGTGTGTAGTGCAAAAAAAACGATGGATTTAGGCCCAGATCTCTGTACTGGGGTGAATGTATGACATTGTTCTGCATTCTGTCCATCAACTGTTGTTTTGCATTTGTCACCCCGAGTGGGATGGGTATGCTCAGACGTGAGTCCCATGCTCTCCACACCACTGGAGTCAAGCTATCCTGGCTGAAGACGGCTGATAGCCAGAAACCGGTCCTAGGATGCTTGATTCCGGTCCAGGAAAGATATGGCTTGGCAGTTCGGGCTGGACTGTTCCCATGAGGCACAGGGTCAAGGCTGATTTGCATATGGCCATGTCTGAACTGGGGTGGTGTGGAGTGCAAAAAAACGAAGGATTTAGACCCAGATCTCTGTACTGGGGTGAATGTATGACATTGTTCTGCATTCTGTCCATCAACTGTTGTTTTACATTTGTCACCCCGAGTGGCATGGGTATGCTCAGACGTGAGTCCCATGCTCTCCACACCACTGGAGTCAAGCTATCCTGGCTGAAGACGGCTAATAGCCAGAAACCGGTCCTAGGATGCTTGATTCCGGTCCAGGAAAGACATGGCTTGGCAGTTCGGGTTGGACTGTTCCCATGAGGCACAGGGTCAAGGCTGATTTGCATATGGCCAAGTTTGAACTGGGGTGGTGTGGAGTGTAAAAAAACGATGGATTTAGGCCCAGATCTCTGTACTGGGGTGAATGTATGACATTGTTCTGCATTCTGTCCATCAACTGTTGTTTTGCATTTGTCACCCCGAGTGGGATGGGTATGCTCAGATGTGAGCCCCATGCTCTCCACACCACTGGAGTTAAGCTATCCTGGCTGAAGACGGCTGATAGCCAGAAACCGGTCCTAGGATGCTTGATTCCGGTCCAGGAAAGACATGGCTTGGCAGTTCGGGGTGTACTGTTCCCATGAGGCACAGGGTCAAGGCTGATTTGCATATGGCCATGTCTGAACTGGGGTGGTGTGGAGTGCAAAAAAACTATGGATTTAGGCCCAGATCTCTGTACTGGGGTGAATGTATGACATTGTTCTGAATTCTGTCCATCAACTGTTGTTTTGCATTTGTCACCCCGAGTGGCATGGGTATGCTCAGACGTGAGTCCCATGCTCTCCACACCACTGGAGTCAAGCTATCCTGGCTGAAGACGGCTGATAGCCAGAAACCGGTCCTAGGATGCTTGATTCCGGTCCAGGAAAGACATGGCTTGGCAGTTCGGGCTGGACTGTTCCCATGAGGCACAGGGTCAAGGCTGATTTGCATATGGCCATGTCTGAACTGGGGTGGTGTGGAGTGCAAAAAAACGATGGATTTAGGCCCAGATCTCTGTACTGGGGTGAATGTATGACAATGTTCTGCATTCTGTCCATCAACTGTTGTTTAACTACCTAAAAGTGGCATTTTCAGAATTGTAATTTAAAATCTGACTTCACCATAAATTAGGATTTTAAGGTTCAAATCTCTTTATTGAATTTCAGAACAGAAAAATGATAGTGTTACTGTAATCGAATATTGTTGAGCATCCATGCTACAAATATGAATAAACATTACAGTCCCCAAACTCCCCCTCTCACCTGGGCCCCACTATGCTAAAGAATATAGTAAATAATGTGGTCTCACATGTCTTGATGTGGCATCATAATCTGTACTCTCTTGGCTGGATTTAGCAGAAGCCCTCATGAAACAGAGAAGACTAAGGCATCTGGGGCAGGTGAGTTCACAGAATTTGGAGGATAATAAAGCAATAAAGGGATGCCAGAGCTCATAATATGAAGTGCCTTGTGCCAAGAGAGTGAGGGTCAACATTTCCATCCCCAGTATGTACAAGAGGCGGTGGAGCCAACCCTGATTGTAGGAATCTGTCTTGTACCCTATTGTGTCAGGATATTCTGTAGGGCTGGCCCCAAAGCTAATCCAATCAGGCATTCCCTATGGGGTTTGAGCAGGAAGAAGAGTGGATTGGGCAACCCCAAAATGGTATGGGCAGGAAATCAAGGAAGGTGGGCGTTCAGGTGCCTCGCGAGACTAAGCAAGTAAGAATCAAAGTTGTGCCACCTGATAATAGCATAAACGATACGGGATGCCCAGGCCACCCCCATTTGAGGGGAGGTAACTCATCTCCTTCTGCACGCTGGAGCAGCCATCGGCCCACACAAAGCATTTCAGGTCACATTGCAGGGTTTGGATGGTACCAGTAGGGGGCTCACTCATCCAAGCCTGAAAATGGAATAAGATCTTAGCCAGGATCAACATTTTCATAGCGGCTACTCGACTATACCAAGAGAGGCCTCCATCTAGTTAAGTCCATTTTGATCTGTTGGTGTAGAATTTTATAATGGCGGGATCCAGTTGTCTGGGCTGTAGGGGCCAATTGTATACCCAGGAAATACAGAATAAAGGAAATCTTGATGGTATACCCAGGTAGGGGATGGAAGTTGTTGCCCATTGTATCGGATAACTGTGGAAAAGGGCCATCTGTGTGGCCGGTGTGATTGGGATTTGTGCACATTCACTCGGAATGCCGCCGCTTATCCGAAAGCCTCCAGTTCATTCAAAAATCCCGGAAGTGAAGTGGACAGTTCTTCCTGGGCCATTAGGACATCGTCGGCATACAAACTGATGGTGTGCTCTTTCTCGCCAAAAGGAATCCCTTTAATGTCATTATTATCACTTACTCGCTGGGCCAGAGGCTCCATTTAGAGCAAAAAGGGAAGGAGCGAAAGGATGCACCCCGGGTCCATGCCTCTGCAAATAAGGAACAGAGCTGATGTCTGTCCATTCACCCTAACAGTTGCGACCAGATGGCTGCATTTACAGAGAATCCACAAACAGAAGCGTTTGTCAAGTCTCAAATGAAAGTGTAGCTGCTAGTTATGGCCAATGGACCCGATCAAATGCTTTCACGGCATCTACCGCCAAGAGCATTCTATCTTGGTTCGAGTGTTGGGCCTTATCAAATAAATGTAGGAGCCGTTTCATATTATCGCTACATTATTGCTACATTGGCGATGGGGCACAAAGCCTGCCTGGTCTAGGGCAATGAGGTTTGGTAGAAGGGGGCCTAGGTGAGCTGCCAGAATTCCAGTGAATAGGTTGATATCGATATTTAGAAGAGATATTGGCTGGTAAGACACACAGAGGCAAAGCTTCAGGCGATGAGGGGTGTTACACGCCTCTAATGTATTTTGTGATAAATTTGGGAACAGTTGCTTTCAGTCACATATGGTGAGGTGTCTGTCGGATTTCACCAGGAATTTTTATGCACACTTCCTGTTTGGAAAGACTTGAAAAATATTGGTTATTTCACAAACTAATGTGCTTTCTCTAACTTGGTATCACTATCAATCAGCATTCCTCACCCTTTCCGTGCCCTGCTTACCGTCTAATGTAGTTTAACATTATTTCCCAGCGTGATTGTTGGCAAATCTGAAGCTCACCCAACCCCAATATTACCGACCAAGGTACACCCCTGATGTCCAAATATATCATACAACAACATACGCTAGTTACAGCAAAGAACACATAGCACATACACAAAAAACACGTATGCTATTATTACTTTCCCAAGCACTGTTACTCATGGACATTACTTGTGGTAGCAGGTGTAAATTATGCTCAGCTTTGCCACTTCTGCTCTCAGAGCTCATGAAGACAACTATGAACAGAATGTCAACAGGGCTTTTATATGCAGATTCAGTATATAAGATAAATGCAGGTTTAGTTTCTGTAGTTTCCATCATTACCCTTCTTTCGCCACTCATCAGAAATTGTGTGGTGGTCTTATGCTAGGTGGGGGGGTACAGTTCAACCCTGAGATTTCATCAGTGGTCAAAGGATGCATAATGCCACTTCTCCTACCACTGGAAGGTTAGGTAAGTCGACTTTATGTAATGTCTATTTTACAAGATCTCATTTAAAAATGGTAACTCTAATGCCAGGTGGTATATATGTTTTCAAAAATCAATTCGCAGTATTGGAAAGTAAGATGATATTACTAAATTAGAAAACTTATTTTAAAACAGACATGGACAGACAAGTATTTGACTAACAATCTCCAGGTTAACTTTTAAAAGGGCAACAAAAGAAAGTCCCGTCGATCCCGACCCCTCAGCTAGATGTATCTGGAAAAATCCGGCATCATGTTTTGCTGAGTCTGCAGAAGAGTTAACTGCATTTCAATACCAAATGCTGTTTTCAACAGAAGGGCCTTTAAGGAAGGATTGAAGCGACAAGATACTGACGGCAACCAGCACTGAAGCAAAGGAAAAGTAACACATTTGTATACACAAGGTCATTTTTATTTTATTTTTGACGATCAAACCATGCATTTTACTTAGACTGTGGCAACAGTTGGCCACTTTGTGTCATACGAAGTGAAAAGCTAATTATGTAAGTGAAGGATATTGTTTTGGTTGACGATCAACCAGCTAATACATGGTGTGGACGAGCAAAAACCAGAAATTCTTAATGGTAATATTCGGGGACCTCATTTAATTTTGTGTTCAGGTATATGCACTTATCATATGTTTCTTGTATTGGACTACTCCAACATTAAATTCTGCTTGCAAGATGCAAGAAAAACGAAGAAATTCCATTGTAGAATCCTAAAACTGATACTCTATCTGGCAAATTAAAACGAACAACAAAGTATTTCATGAATAATTATTAAATATACATTTTTGAATTATGTACTCACTTTGCCTGAAGACTGAATGCCCTTGATCATGGCTAAGCAAACCATAACCCAGGCGGCCAGTAAGCAGACTGTCATTTTCCAGTTCAGACCTCCACTCTCAGATACTGAATTGGTAATATTTAGGGCTCCTCTGTACCAGAAAAAGGTGGTTGCTGAACTTTTTTCACATTCTGGCTCCACAACTGAAATAAAAAAGCATAGGCAATTCACACACAGAAATCCCTTCCTGCAAAGAATGGAGCTATATGACATATAAGTTACCCAGGTGTCTCAGTGCTAAATGTTTGCTGCTGGTATATGATTTAAGCTACAGATCACAAGTTTGAATCATGGGAAGGTATGATCTGGCTGCTTGGAAGATGGTTTCTTCTCTGAAGCAAGCTAGGAGTGGTGTCAGTACCATAAGAGATGCTATGCAGCTTGTTTGGAGGGTTTGCCTCTGTCCGGGTAAGGTCTATTCTAATAAAGTGGTTCTTCTTGTTATTCATCAGGTGATGTCTATCCCAAGAATGTGATCAGAGGAGAAATCCTTGGTGACCTCATGAGACCGGGATACTTTCAAGTTGCTTGCTCATTAAATCTCTGAGAGTTTCTGACAGAGGACTAATGAGGAGGGCATCAGGCTGATAGACCAGAAAACAGTATAGCAGACGTTTAGACCAGAAAACAGTATAGCAGACGTAAACTGCAAATCAATCCAATCATTCACAAAACAGGGAGAAAGAAGCACAGCTCATACGGCCTCCTCCAGCTCAGAACAAAAGTAGTGAAACTCTCAGAACTGTAATGAAAAAGCAACCTGAAAGTGTCACACATACTTACAAATAATACCACCCTGAAGAAGACCTCAGCAAAAAGACTTCTTATCCCATTTATTTTGAAGGTCGAAACACGTTAGGAAAGCCACATAGAGCCTACAGAGGAGTGAAAGTATGTTAGGTGATATTAATGCTACGGAAAACTAACTTTAATGGACACGTGGATTTAATCCAAAGAAGAAAAATACTGCTTGTTTTACCCACCCATGTACATTACCCAGGCAACAGGAGATTGTCCTTCCATTTAATAATGTATTTATGTGTTATGGTTTTTGTTTAAATTTATATTGTGTTCCATGCTATTGCGAAACTACTTCTTGGAACAAATCAGTTAATAAGGAAATACTAGCACCAAACCGTTTTAATAAAAATGCAGGTTTGATAATGAGAATTTTACACTTGTCAGTGCTAAAGTGAATTTTCTCACCATGTACATATTGCACTGTTATAGCATTATTAAGTTACCGAAAAAGAGGTGCAAGGTAGAAGCCAAGGTGGGACAACTTTTTCAAAAGAAATATGATTCCCTCGGACATGCAGCAGAACAGCCACATTTTCCAAAGGTCTAATGCTTCCTCAATCAGAGAGTGGCTAATATGGGATCTTCGATATTTGTAGCATATCCTCTCTTTGATGGAGGCATTGTCATTGATCAGCGGTACTGAATGTTGAAACAAGTTGTTCATAAAATAAAAAGGACTATTTGGAGAAGTATCAACTTTCTTTTACAAACACCATACAATAGAATGGGTATTCCAAAATACACCGACACAAAATGGTATATGGCAATTGAGCTTGTACTGTGCAGTGGGGAAAGGATGCGGTCACTGCTAGCAGTTCATCAGCAGTTTATAACGTAGCTATGAACAAGAAAGAAAGATTAGGTCTGCAGAAAGAACAGGTGTAACTTTTTCTTCTCTAACAGAATGTGGTTTGGTCTACTGCGATGGTTGCATCATCTTTACGGGCAGAAAAAAACTACCACTGTACCAACAACATGGTCTTTCATGGTCTTGTATAGTCTAGCATCAGTTTTTCTTCTCTCAGATATTACGTGATTTCATCTACTATGATTGTTACATCATTTGAAGTAGCAGTAAATTACTAGTACAAATCTACCAACATCGTAGTCTTTCATGGTTTTGTGCCAGTTTTTCTTTCTGGCACGTGTGATTTTATCTACTATGATGGTTGAATCATCTGTACTGAGGACTGGCAGTTGTAGTCACTTTCACATGATGAAAAGGATGAATTGCGTGTGTTATATATCTTTTGAGTGCAAAAGGAACAAATGATGAACGGAATGTTGAACAATGCAAACATTCACCATTAGTCTGGGGTGAGTGTTTGACATTGTGCAGCATTCTATCCATCAATTGTTTTTTTTGCATTTATTACCGCGAGTCGGACCGGTATGCCCAGAAGTGTGTCCCGTGCTCGCCATGCGACTGTAGTCAAGCTAGCCTTGCTGATGAGGGGTGATGCCCCAAAACCAGTCCCAGGATGCTTGTTTCCAGTCCAGGTTGGATCTCGCCTGGCAGTTCATGCTGGACTGTTCCCCTGGGGTACAGGGTCAAGACTGATTTCCATATAACTGGGTCTGAACTGGAAAGGCATGGGGAGCACAAAAATGATGACTTTAGGCCCAGATCTCTATACTGGGATGAATGTTTGATATTTTGCAGCATTCTGTCCATTATTTTGCAGTTGTGTCCCGTGCTCGCCATGCGACTGTAGTCAACCTAGCCTTGCTGATGAGGGGTGATGCCCCGAAACCAGTCCCAGGATGCTTGTTTCCAGTCCAGGTTGGACCTTGCCTGGCAGTTCGGGCTGGACTCTTCCTTTAGGGAACAGGGACAAGACTGATTTGCATATGGCTGGGTCTGTACTGGAAAGGCATGGAGAGCACAAAACCAATGGGTATAGGCCCAGATCTCTGTACTGGGATGAATGTTTGATATTGTGCTGAATTCTGTCCATCAATTGGTCCAGTCTGGATTTAAAGGCAAATGTGACCTGAACTTATGGTTTTGTAGTCTATGTTTTCGGTATTTCTTGATAGGACAGTTGTCTCCAACCCCTGCGGCATACGATATACACAGCGGATGGTGGGGTAGCCCTCTTCATTCACTGTCTTTTTTGGGGAGCACCATTCAGCCATTGGCTAGAGACTATATCAATCACACCTTGAATCAGCCCAGAGGAGTATATATTCTCAATCACCACACAATCAAATCTTCAAATCATGCATGCCTGCCAGCAGTACTGAATATGAGCCGGTGGTTGCAGGTGGGACTTACCGGCACTTATTTCTGAGGACCGGCACTATTAGACTTTCATATGGCGCAAGAGTGTGAAAACATATAAGGAGAAAAAAATAGAAAGGGAAAGATGTAAAAACGTGCAAAAAAAAAAGCAGGAACCTTCATGAGTGAAATAAAGGGGCATGGGGTGTCAGGTGGTGGATGAAAGAGGCATGGTGTGGAATCTGGACTATACTGCCTTGGTATTCATTACCCCGACATTTGACAGCGTCAGCCTTGAGCTTCTAAGCAATCCTTTTTGTCCCGCTACATATTAGTTTGCAGATTAGGCACTGCATGCCAGTACACAGTCATAATAGTTTCTTCCACAGCATGGAGGGTGATTCCAGAGATACAAACAATTGTGCGCTAGGTTGTAGGCAGCCCAGCAAGGCATGGTAACCAGGAGGTCTTTAAATCTCCTTGGTCTAGTGGTGTTGAGGAGCTATTTAGTTCTACTTGGTGCATAGGCACAACTAGACCAAATCTTTGGCAGGGGGCTAACACTTTGAACAGTGGGGACAGAGGCATCTTCACAGCCTGGCTCAAAATAACTTTTGTGGTTCCCCTTCACTGTTTAGAAACTCCGCATACCAATATGATCCATTTTTCTGGACAATACGTGTCCGGTGGTGCATTTTAAAGCACACTAGACAAGTAACATTCATGTTGGCTTAATATGTCTTACAGTTGGTTATGGGTTCTTATTCAAGTAGTTTCAGAAGAATAAATGGCAAATGTTACCTTTGAGTAGGATGAGAAATGTCAGGTTCGTTCTGATTTCAGTTAAAAAGCAAATACTGCATTCAAAAACATACTGGGTCTCAGCCTATCAGGACTTCAAAAGTAACTTTTACAATATATTTGGGCATTCTTCACTAAGAGAGATTTTGAAAACGTGAAAGCACATGATTCTATTGTTATGTTAATACTGCACTTCCTAGTAAGCTCTGTGCCATAGCACACATTGTTCACTCTGTGTGCACTGCTCAGTACTGTAGCCTTCCTGCATAGTGTCACATGTAGGGAGACATACAGCCAGCTCACAGATTTACCATGCACATGTTGCTCAACAATACACCCTTCATGTATTGTACTTCTCGCACGTGCACATACACCCAGTACATGCGCTCACCATGCATGACCTGCACAGTACTGCTCTAACCCTGCTCTCTACACTTCCCAGGCACACATACAACCAGTGTGGAGTCACCACTGCTGCACTGCACAGAACTTCAAATGTAACTGATGTAGGCCAAGAGTGAGTTAAGCACAAAGCAGCAGAACTTTACAAAGGTAAGTGACCCTGTAGGCCTCACGATAATGGCACAAGTTAAAAAGGACCCGTTCACTCCTACTCCGCACCACACTGTACACTGCCACCACCGCGCTCATGTTGCTTAACTCCTGGTGAAGACAGTAACCTTCCACCACTATGAGCGTAGAGATTTAGATGCCTCTTTGGTCCAACAAGACCACAATCTGTGAGATAGGTCTACATCATGGTTCACACGCATGGTCCATGTTTGCCTGAGAGAACAAAAATCAGGGCAGAGGTGCACGTCAATTACCATGCAGAGGACTTTTCCATCCAAACAATTGCCATCACACACACACACTTTCACAGCAGTTCAAGTGGGTGTGCTTGGCACAGGAAGCCTAAAGTGCACCAGCATAGAGGTACAATGAAAAGGGACAATATGTTGGACAATATGGTGTTGTTCAGCTCTCTCCGTTTCATGCAACGCAGGCCAAAGTTGCTGCATTGTATGAAAAAGTAGCAGATTTGCACTTAAGAGAATAATATAAACCACAACAAAGATGTATGTTCTAATCTAATACATCAGTCTAACTTCCTAAACATTTTCTTCCAAAGTTAACATTCTTCATTAAGTTTACTGTCTCTGTGTTTTTTACTGCCACGTGATGGGTACTTATTCCCTCTAGTGATGCAGAGCAAATGTTTTTGACACACTTGATGTTTATCTTACAATGGGTTTCGATTTAACAATGGCAGTATTCATTCCTGTTAAACATCCAGTAGACCCACCAGATACTTTGAAAAGCACCGTAAGACCCTCACAGATGAGTAGCAGTGCTTCACAACCCCTCTTTCCCAGCTTCAGAGGGCTTACTGGTTTGCCTCTGCACTCATGTCTGTAACAGGGCAATGGCTCAGAGGTTACGTGATTTACTCATTTGCATGGAGCAACAGAAGGAAAGCCTTCGCAAGATAGCGATGGATCTACATATGCGCTACCACTTTCAGTATTACAACTGGGTCCGCACAAGTGTCTCCTGTCCCTTATGTAATACCATAGTGCCCCAGGAGCGCACAAAACAAGCACACAAGTCTGTTGTGCCCCCGGGACACCATGAGCCATAATACAGAAAGTGCACAAGGGGTGCAACGGGGGTTTGTGCCTGCTTTGCGTGCCCCCCCAGGGCACTTTGGTATTACAGAAGGGACCGAAGATGCTTCTGTAATACCAATAGTGCTGGCGCACATAAAGTTCCAGCACTATCTGCAGGGGGCGTTCTCTCATTTGCATGGGGGCTTTCCCCATCCGTGCCCGCGCCATATTACAGATGTGGACGCAAAGGCAAAGAAGCTCTCAGGAGGTGCACTAACAGATCACCAACAAAAAGAAGGTGCACTGTCAGTGCGCCCCCTGAGAGCAGCCCTCTGGGGAGGGGAAAGGGGGTCCTATGGACCCCCCCCAGACATCCCCTGCAGGCAGGTGCAGTCAGTGACAAGGGGATCTCTAATCTGCTGCCTGCAGAGTGAAAACACGGAGCAGCTTTAAAACGCCCGCTCTGTTTTTAACAGAAATGTGGCGCCCCCAGGGCAGTGCGAGTTGGCGGCTGCCCTTGGGAAGTGCATTGCATGTAATTGGGGCACCCATTCCCTGTTTACGCCTGGCACACCTATTTTAAGGTGCGCCTGGTGCAAACAGGGAAAGTACGCCCTTTACATAATAGGGCCCTACGTATAATACAGCCCCAAATCAAGATATTTGAGGATACATTTAACAGACATAGATGAAACTGAAAGACCGCCATAAAGAAGTTTGAATGTAAACCTTACATGTAGCTGTTGAATTTTTCACCAAAGGACACTGATCCCACGGTAAAGGATGCTGAAATGACTGGGAGAAGTAAAATAAACTCCATCCAATGATGACATTGTAGTAAAGAGCTACAAAGAAACAAACCTACAAGGAAAGCAAAAGGCAAATATTATTACTAATATTGTATAGTTTCACCATGCATGCATGACAATTATGTTCAACAATTTGCATTAATCAAATTGTTTAGCCAACAGTACAAGTTCACTGTCTGATATGTCATATAAAATATTACACAGCTATAATATACAAGAACAACACTCACAGAATACCCACAGTGCAACTACTTAAACAGGATTTGACCCATAGGAGCAGTGTAACAAATGGAGATTCAAAACGGATTATGCAATGGATATTAGTGACCATATTACAGAAACACGGACTTTAGGTAAATATATAGGCACATCTGTTAGCACCGTTTTTTCTGCCAGTTCATTAAGAATGGGAAAATGAAATTTTGTTCCAGACCATACTACAGAAATAGTGTACTGTGTTCATAATAAGAAGACGACATACTAAGGTTATTAAAAAAATTACAATTGTCATATGGCATGTGACCTAATTTGGTGTAAATTGAAATGAAAACACAAAGGAATATGCACAATTACAGTTGAATGGCATTTAGCATAATTAATAGCGATGGTCATTCATCTTGTTGACGGGTTTGGGGCCTGATTTAGCTACGAGCGGAAGGCCGTTGCTCCACCCGGATGAGGGAGGAAACTACTCTGTCGCCCTGGAGGAGGTACCATCCCCAGGTTTAGAAATGACCGTCGAGCTGCCAGTCATTTCTAAAGCATTGCCAGGAACCGGCGTCACAGAAGTTCCTTCAATGCTTTTAGCAGTTTTGTGCAAGGCTGCGTCAACATGATGGAGCCTTCCACCAAACAGCTTTTTTTTAATATTTCCCTCCAAAATTCCCAAGGCTTGATTTTTTTCCTGAAAATAAAAATGATAATGTCCCCCTTCATTTCTACTGTCCCTCACCGCCAGGGTTTGCCAAAAACATAACTGATTTGGCTATGACAGAGATGGAGCAGTTACCAACATAACCACATTTTCGGTCAGCCCACATTTAAATCGGCTAGGGGGACCACAATGTTAGCAAGGGGAACTCAGTCGCAGTTGCGATGGACTTAATAATAATAATAATAATAATAATAATAATAATAATAATAATAATAATAAAGAGTTTGTAAAGCGCCTGGTTACACTGACTAGTGTGTCCCTGCGCTGCGGTCAGAAAGAGCACAGGGAGAAGTCAAAAAGGATGGAGCAGTATAGCTCATGAGAGAGCAGAGATTTTAATCCTGGAAAAGCCAAGTTTTCCATTTTTTCCTAAAGATGTTCTCCGACTGTTACATGCGGAGGTCTAGAGGAAGAGCGTTCCATTGCTTAGCGGCCAGGTAGCACAAAGAGCGGCCTACCATTCTCGTTTTTTTTTTATAGCTGGGACTTTAACCAGTCCTGTGCCTTGGGAACACAGGGCTCTGGTAGGCATGTAAGGGGTCAGTAGACTGTGCAACTACTCTGGGCCTTTCCTCAGCATAATTCGCTGACTAATGCACATAGTTTTGAATATGATTCTTTCTCTTATAGGGAGCCAGTGGAGAGTAGTGCAGGCCTTTTTTGACAAGGCTCTCCTGGGAAGCATCAGGACCAGGCGGGCGGCGGCATTCTGAATGTACTGTAGTCTTTGCAGGCTCTTTTTATTGGCCCCTATATAGAGTGCATTCCCGTAGTCCAAGCGAGAGGTGACAAATGCGTGGACTAGATTTTTCCTGGAAGCTACTAGGAGCACATCTAAGATTTTCCGAAGGGCCTTCAGTATGCCAAAGCACTTTCCTGCCACCGTCCTGGTGTGGTGATCATAGGAGAGGGTGGGGTCTAGCCATAACCCCAGGTTATTGACCTCCTTCTTGGGGACGGGGTGGTGCCCAGAGCTTGCGGCCACCAGCTCGTCGATCATATCTCGGGGAGTGTTTCCTACAATGAGGACCTCAGTCTTCCCACCATTAAGCTTTAGACAGTTGTTAGCCATCCAGACTGAGAGCTCTTGGAGGCAGGCCGAGAAGTTAGCGGCAGCTTCTTCCTGAGATTGGGACAAGGATACGACAAGCTGCGTGTCATCCGCGTATGACACGATGCTGATGCCGTATATATCAATGATGTTTGACAGAGGGGCGATGTACAAATTAAAAAGCGTAGGGCTTAATATTGATCCCTGGGGGACCCCCTGACCTAGTATGATGTTCTTTGAGTAGTACTGCTGTTGGGATACTTGAAAGCTCCTGTCCTGTAGGAAGGAGCTTAGCCACTTTAACGCCCGGTTGGTTATTCCGCTCTCCTTAAGGCGCTGAATCAGCATGGGATGAGCCACGGTATCAAAGGCCGCGCTAAGGTCCAACAGCATCGACCAGCCGACGGATGGTTTCAGTGGACAGAAGCAGTGCCGACTCTGTGGAATAAGAGGCTCGAAAGCCCGATTGCGTGGGATGGAGTAGGCTGGCTTGATTCATGTGATCCGTTATCTGAGCATTAACCACCATCTCCGCAATCTTGAGAAGAAAGGTAGGAGAGATATAGGTCGAAGATTCCCCAGTTGGCTGGCACTAATTCCTGGTTTCTTTCTAATGGGGACAACCACTGGCTCCTTCCATCTTTGGGGGACTGCTCCTTCCTCAAAGGAGAGTTTGATAAGGTGTCTGATGTACGGTGCTAGAATGTCCATACTCTCCCTTATGTTATCTGGTTTAATGAGGTCTTTCGGGGAGCCTGACTTGATGAGCAGAGCTATAGATTTTAGGTCATCTAAGGAGGGGAGGCTGAAGCTGGAGAGGCAGGAGGCTTCTTCCAGATTGCATACTCCTTTCCAGTCAACTTTCCTACTACGGGCCTCCTCCGGAAAAGTGGAGTAGATTTTCTCCACTTTATCCGAGAAGTAGTCTACAATCAGATTGCAGGATTCAATAGAGGCCTTACTAGGTGCGGAGGTTCTATCCAGGGACAAAAGTTCTTTAAAAATCACAAATAATTCTCTAGAGGAATTGTTGGCAAGTTCAATCTTCATATTATAATGTGCCGCACGGGTCTTCCTTATGAGAGAGTGATACATTTTTACATTCGTTTTATATGTGGCCTTCCTGTCTTCCGCGAAGTCTTCCCTCCACCTACGCTCCAGACGTTTACAGACGGATTTCATTGCCCTCAGCTCCTCATTGAACCAGGGCGCGGATCTAGATTGTCTTCTAGGTGTGTTAGTGGCCCAAGGTGCCACACTGTCAAGTGCCTCACAAATGCATTGGTCAAGAGCATTGCATGCCCCTTCGACATCGCTCCCTTCAGGTTTCCCTCTCTGCCCAATATATAAATAAATTAGGCCCTTAGTTGTTCAGCCATTATGTGCCCGATAAAAAGGTGCTCAGCCCTTTGGTTTTTTCAAAGCTGTAACTCAAGATGAAAGGCAGAAAAAATAAGAAACAGGAAAAATAACAAAAAGTGACAAATAAAGTAAATGTCAGATAGAAGTACAATGCATATAATATAGAGTGGACGCTCACTGTTGGTCACAGCACTCATTGGGAATGTATCTTATTGCAATATGTGCTGCATTAGTGAAAATTATAGGGGTGGTATATGTGAGGGAACACATTTTTGGAATGAGGCAAATAAAAGTAGGTTGGGGAATTAGCATACGTCTAGAAGAAGAGTAGGCATAGCCTGGCTAGGAATTGCTGAAAATCGGTGAAAAACGGGGGAAAATAGTTCAGTGTGATTTTTTTTTAAATATGAACTATTACAGTTCAAAAGATCATAAACTGCAATTTGAAATGTATAAGAATCACAGCAACACAGAATTTTAGGAGTAATTGTGGGGTATTGCTTTAAGTTGCTTATATGAGGAGGAGGAAGGACACAGCACCTCAGAAAAGACCAATGATTTGTTGCTAGAAATTATTAAATACCTGAAGAAAGTTTGCAAAAGATACCTGAGATGACCTGAAAATGTATTTATAGTTCCTGAGGGAAAACATGAGGAAAGTGAGCTTAGAGGCGTATATGTGTATTGTAAGAAAAACCCTGAATATCACATGCCAATCAGCAGAATGTCCTCTGTTAAGGAAACAAAATACATATACAGCTAATGAAAAAAAAACAATTCTTTCTCTAAATATGATGTCTGCAGAAAGAAGTGAAGGAGAGAATAATTTAGACCTCCCACTGTGAAGGCTACTGCATGATTGCAAATGCTTGATGTTCATTTCACAGAATTGTTTTGATCGTTTTTTGATATGATTTTAAATAGTACAATTCAATCACCTCTGGTTCCTGCTTATTTTTCATATTAGTTTCAATTTGTATGGTATTCATGTAACCAATTTATAATGGCGGTCCAGTATTTTTTACTTCTGGGTCTGATTAGGTGCTTTCATAGCCATTTACGGGGATTTAAATCTAAGTCAAACATTAGAGTCAATTTGTATCTAAAAATAATCTTGGGGCCTAATTATGACTACAGCGATTCAATGAACCACCGTAGCCATGGTGGCGGAGCAGGCCCCACTGCACCGGCGGTCAACTGCCCTCTAACAAGTTCAGCAGTGGGACCACCATGGGACCACTGCAACCACCAAGGATCAAAGTCCCCTGGCGGTGTTGTGCCAGTATTGTGGCCACATTATGCTTGGCAGTGCCACTTTGGGACCGCCAAGCATATTACAAGTTTCCTCTCTGCCACGGTTTTCACAGCTGTGAGCCGGCTATGAAAACTGTGGCAGTGAGGAAACAAAGGGGGCCCTACTAGGCCCCCTGTTTCCTCAGGGCCATAGTGTGCCTGCAAGGGGGGGGGGTTACATGTTGTGAACCCCTCTGTGCAGTCACCCCCTTTCTAGCACGGTATGGACTGTACCGCTCCATGCCATATAGGAACGAGCATTGGCATTCCAATTGAGGTGCCTTTATAATAGGAACGCTGTGGGAACGCCAAAGGAAAGCTGACGAGATTACTCATAATCTGACAGGCAGCTGGCGGGGCCAGGCAAGTTTGGCGGTCCTGGAGCGGGACGCTGGCATGGCAGCTAGCTCCAGGACCACCAAACTCATAATCAAGGGAAAATGGCTATTTAGTCAATAGGCCTTTTCTTCTTCCCATGAAATATACTGTGAAGTCATATATAGTTTATGTATTTCTGGGAAATGTCTTAATAAGTAAGAAATGTATTTAATTAAAAAAAATTAGTCCATGAACGACAAATTTTAATAAACTGATTTTCCAGTATCTCTGCTACTTTTAAGATTTTTTAACAAAAAAGAGATACGGAAAAAAAGAAATAAATCACTTTTTCTTCATTGTCCTTGTCTGAAAAGTTTCAGTAAAATGACCCTAGCTGTTGATGATAGTGGCTGTAAGATGTGAAATGAAAGTGCATTTTTGTTTTCTGAATTAAGGGTCCTTATTATAGAATTTCAGCTGTGCTGGAGCGGCGGCATGCCACCGCTCCATTCCAGGACCACTGAAACTCACCGCAATGTATCATATTACAAGTAATTTTGTGGTCTGGCTTTAGGGCAGTATGGTGGTCCCACGTTGGTGCTGTTTAAAGGTTCATTGTGACCCTTAAACAGCACTGCTGCGGGACTGCCAGTGCATGTACCTGCATGGGAAAGAATACACCATGTCTTGCATTTCTTCCTGTGCAGGAACTGGGGGTGCAAAACTACAGGGGGGCGCAACATGTGCCCCGCTTAATGTACAGAGGCACAAGGGGGCCCTGTTGGGTCCCTTTTGTTGCCTCACGCCACCATTTTCATGGTGGTGAGAGCGCCATGAAAAGGGTGGCAGTCAGACAACTTAAAATATGTTCGGCGGAGCAACTGAAACACCACCAGCATATTTTGGCCTCAAACCGCTGCCAGATCACCACAGGATCCTTGATCTACGGCAGTCCGACTGCCAAACTTATAACACTACAGATGGTCTTACAGTGTGGCGGTGGTCGGACTGACACCACGGCTATGGGTAGTCGTAATAAGGCACTAGTCCTCTTATTAATCTTTTACTCTGCGATTTAGCAATAAAGTTCAAAGACAATTCAATAATACAAATTCAGCCTTCCCATCTTTCCTCACATACCAGTTTTTATTTGTGGGGGGTTTTATCCAAAATGTATTAATAATAAAGTTACATGTGGTTGTTGAAATGTGCACTCACAGACATCATACCTCCTTTGTGTCAGAATCCATTTTCAAGAGGTGTCACTCTCCAAGGCACTACCATATGCCTAGTGCTACCAAACCTTTAAGGAATCTAGAATTGGCAACAATGCTAAAAGCAGTGAATATGGCATAATAGAATATAACAAGCATTTTTTGCAGTAACTCAGACGAGAAACAATAAGGCTTGCATACAACGAGCACATTATTCTGAGAAGCACAGAACAATCCATCTTTCCTCACCATGTCAGTAATAAAAATCTTTACAGATACATGTCAGTTTAGCACACACACACAGAGGTGTAAGCAGCACTGTCAAAATAAAAATGGTAAGGTGCAAGAACTAAAGTTCCAGTCCATTCAGTGACCAACTAATAAACATTTCCAGTGATGTTACTCAACAATGGCTTGATGCAATCTAGATGCAACAAAGTTCTCTACGTGGACTTGAGAAGGAGAGGATTAAGGAATAATTCACAATTTGGTGTCTTAAACAAATACATTAGTTAAGAAAAAAATCAAATTTTCAACTCTTTTTGCATTGTTAAGTAAAGAAGGATCATCCCAAGAAAGAATTAATTGAGTTATTAGAAGAAAGTGAACCACTGGCTCTAGCAGGTGAAAATGCTGCACTTTCTTTGAAAGTCCCATCCCCAAGGTGCATAATGAAGTCTCAAAGAAACAAGCATCTGTTATTACCTAATAGTCAAGCTCACGCAAGTTTGAAAAAGGCTAAAGTTAGTAGATAGCCCAGGAAGTATCTATAAGAGATATGCCTTCCAGGAGCAGTGCTAGAACAATCTGAGAGTAAGATCTTCTGCTCCTGGAACTGGGGTAGAGTTGATGGAGTAAGAAGTTTTATAGACGAAGACCACCCCACCATTCTGTTTATTTAACCTATTGATGTACTTGATCTTAAATATCTCTGAAAAGCCTAGTGAGATACTCAGGGATGAGTGTTCTGGAAGGTAGACCCTAGGGCCTGATAATGACTTTGAATGTGAGGGAATGGGACCACCGCACCGCCACCCCACTCCTACACCACCAAATCCCACCTCCAGCCCCCGCCAGATTGCGAGTTTTCTCGTTGTCCGGTGGGCGGTCTTTTAGCAGTCCCACGGTGGTGCCTTTGCAGTCAGAAAAGGAAAGGAGGTGCATGCACACGGGGGCACGTCATGTGCCCCCATGCATGCATCACCTGCCTGAGGCACCATGGGGCCCTTAGTACCCTAACCACCAGCCTTTTTATGGCTTCCTCACTCCACTGAAACACCACTTCAGAATAGTGTTTCAGCAGAGATCTTACATTGAAGAGCGCAAATTGAGAAGAACAGGTATATATGCACCAGCACCAGAGATAAATTTATTAAAGCACAATTTTACCTTACTAAACCCATTGGGTCGAAGGAAAGGCATGTTATGCCAAACTTCCTGCAGCTGGGCGGAGGTGGAGGAAGCAACAGAAAGTGGCCCTACACAGGGCAAGCAAATTTTCCCACAAACGTTTGGGTGCTGAATAGCCAGCATCTTTGGCCCCGGGCCAGGTCTAGGTGTAGACGGACGCAGAGGGATTTGCCATTGGAAGGAGACACCACCGAATGGAGACTCCACTTTTCCAGGGGCACAAAAGTGCAAAGATCGGGGAAAAAAAGGTCCTAGTGCATATTGGAAAAGTGCAAAGGGGTAGAAGAACTATATTGACTTATTAAAATTTCAAAACTCTATAAAAACCATACACATAGATTAGTCAAAGGAACTCAGAATGCAGAGATATCAAAGCAGGCCATAGTCAATTTGGGAGTGCTTCAAACAAAATTGATCTTTTAAATTGATTTCCACAATCAATATTTCACAACTTTCAAGGTGTGAGGGCATGCTCAAGGACTAAGCAACTGTTGTATTATTTCAAATTGAGCAGCTGCCAAATTCATCTGCCACACATGAGCGTCACAGACACCTACATGTTCTGTGTATAAATAATTGGGAGGTGTGGAGTGTCAGTAAAGTGGTTGTACAATTATCATATCCTGGACCCTTGGAATTGGGTCTGAAGGTGCTCTACCAGCCAATCTGTGGACTCAGCAGAACTGATGCATCCCCTCTACTGAGTAGTGCAAACCTGAGTAGAACCGACGCAATGCTGCGAGGGTTTTCCCGACACAAAGGTCTCTACATTGAAGTCACAGCCCGCATTGTAATTATCGAATGTGAGAAGCTTCTTCAAAGCAGGCCCTCACATCACAAATCTCTCATCGATGGAAGTGTCGACGATGACACATGTTCTCGCATTGCAGCCCTCAAAGTTCTTCTGAACCTGCGTATCACTTCAACTGCAAGACGTACCTCCAACACTGGACTTTGCATTGCAAGGCAATGTTACTGGGATCCTCAGGGATGACAAAGGAGATCGCATCCCAGCTCTTTAGAATCAACATGTCTCCTTAGCTTTGCGCTGCATCCTCGGCGTGGGATCTCACAACCTCTGCAACTAGGATGTAAAAATCTCCGTGCAGCAGGCCTAACTTGGTCCTTGTAGCCGTCCCACATTCCATTGTGGTTGACCTGAACTTGTAACTTCCCGGGCTGGCTCTTTGTGATTTTCGGCGTAATTCTTGCTGAAATCTTTAAACCAGCATATCTCCAGATCTAATGATTGAGGATTTGCCATTTTGGTCTTGTAATTTATGAATAGGTGCTCTATTCTTTAAATCTGGTGTGGAATTCTAATTGTGGTGTATTTTTTGCTGTGTTATTGTTTGAAATGTTGCACAAATACTGTATACATTTCCTCTGATTTAAGCCAGATTGTTCTGTGACAAACTACCTGAGGGTTGAGCACAGGTTAATTCAGGTTTTGCTTGTGAGTTCATCCTGACAAGCATTGTCTTTCCTGCTTGAGTAGGGTCCCCCCAACAGTAACCCAACTTCTTACAGTCCCAAAGTATAACCAACTTCCAGGTTATATTTTTTAAATCCTTAACTGAGAAGGCACAGCTGTCAGGAAGCATGGTTCTCTGCTTAAGACCTAGTGAGCATACGGGACCTTGTGTTTGGCTTGCTGGAGGAAGGAAAGAATGTCGGTCTTCACAGAATGTTGTCACAGTCTATAGAGAGGGCATGTGTAGGTGTGTGTGTGTGTGTGAGTGATGCATAATGCAATATCACTCCATCATTGACAAGCATCCTCATGTAGTTTATAGACTTTGCAGGCCATCTTGGATTTCTGGGTAGTATGGCGTAAGACATCTTTGCTAGGCAATTGTCATACAGTGTTGCTGTAGCCAGGGTCTTGCTATGTTGCCCTATGATATCCTTTGAGAAGAACAGTTGCTTCTGTTCAAGTTGTTTGAAGGACACTGGGAATACAGAGAAATGTTTCTGAGTGTGTGATGTAAACAAACGTTGAACTATTTAAACATTTAATATGAACTTTCTAAAAACTGTAGGGTTTGTTGCTTAACACTTGAGATTTTTCCTGTGATGGAACAGGAATGACTGTTAAGCAGAAACTATTTTACTTAAGCAATACATTTATGTTAGTGAGTTTTGTATTAGTTGATAAAAGTTGATTTGTCTAGAATTGGAGAACATTCATTTTTCCTAATTACCATGCAGTGATACAAGCGTCAAGCAGATTTATAATACATATGATGAAGCTTGAGGTAGTTATTCAACTTGTTCAGAGAAATGCTGGTAAACATATGTTTAAGATACTATTTTCTTGCATGGTTAATTTCAGGAACTATGTTTCACAGCAAAGTACAGAGAGCTGGTAACACAGAGACATTACAGAGGTATAGCAATTGACTCTTACTAATTAATACAGGATTTTCATAGTTAGTTACTAAATCTAGCTCTTTGTCAGCATAGTTGATCCAGTTTCACTGTTTTCTCCCTCATCCCAATCCTCCTTCCCCATTTTCTAACCCTGGCCATCATGTTTCTGTCTATGTGGTCATTGGTGGCAGCAGTGAGAGTCAGAAGAGTGTTCTAATGCCCTTGAATCTAGAGTACAAGGTTAGAATATTCTGACAGCTACAAAGGAGTTACAAAGATATGCCCAACTAAGACAAAATACAAGAAGAAAAAACGGTTGTGATTAAATATTAAATGTGGAGACTGGGATGCCTATTTCTCTGCAATCTAGGCAATGGAACACAATATCAATGATGGTCTATGTAGTGGTTGCAAATGGAACTGCCCATATGCCAGGAACTGTATTCACAATGATGGAAGGTATTAAAAGATGCATTCTCATTTATTACTTAGGATCAAAAGTTAAAATATTTCGACCAAAAATCAACAATATTCCATAATACTGACTTTAGAAACATATGCTTATTTTGTGTATTTGAATATTTGATAAAGGAAACAGAGTCGATACCTGCGCAAGAACTGTATTCACACACACAATGTATAGTCACAGGAAACACATCATTAACACCACGCTTCTTCAACAAGTCAACATGTTCCAGCGGTACAAAACACATCTTAACAAATCAAATTACAAGAAGGTAAAAGTTACAAACACTGTGGGTCCATATAACAAACTGGGGTAAATCAGTAAAGGACGTGAAGAGCAAAAACAGTGAAATACCTCAATACAAATGCTTTCAGAAAAATACTGTTAGGCTATTATTACTAAAGAAGTGTGAAAAGTCATTCTATTTTTTGCTACTTGCTAGTTAAAGGGATCACACAGGTAAACAGAATTAAAGTAAGTGCTGTCATATGTGGGCTTAACTAGTATGTAAAGAAGTACTTTTATATTAGGCAAAGCCAAAGCTGAAGCTTAGTTGGAAATACAGATGAGGATCACATGATGAAGAGTACCTTATCCTTACTAAAAGAGCAGTACCCAAAAGCTGTAACAATCCATATAGAGTAGCATGAGTGCATATTACGCAAGGGACATAAAAACTGCACTTCATTGAGTTATGCATAAAGAGCTTGCCTAAATCCATATGGCCAGAGAACAATATGGGATGAAATGATATAACAAAAACAAAACTTAGCTACATACAATAAGTTGGACAAAAGGTAACAGGTAGGCTTGATAGTTATCTAACACTCACATTTCAGCATCTTAATTACTGTTGGACTGTGAAACAAATGTGCTTTCTTGCACCAGGGATTCAAGTGGAAATGGAGGGCATTTTATAGCTTCCATCAAGTACATACATATTATCAAGTGTCAAACAACAAACAACAGCTGCTATATCACATCAAACAAAGAATCATTAGGGGCAAAAACTATACAAGTTCATAAAAGTTTGAATTTTAAGGAATAGAAAAGTCATTGCATTTGTGGCTCATGCCGGTTCAGTGACATAATATCGAAAACACAAATATTGTAATACATAAATATAGTGTCACAAACATCGATCACAAACTGATCGCTTTCCTATGCATATAAGGATAAATATGAAAAAATATCGAAAATAAAAATCGGATTACATTAATATCATTAAAAAAAGACAAATATTGATTTCTAATAGAAATGTAAAGGTTAGTAAATGTTAAATATTTTAATATATAACATAACTGTAATGAAAAATACATAATTTTTAGTAACATTTTATACTATATAAATATTTACTAGCAGAAACATACATGCAAAATATGTTTGTATATTTATATATACTTATATATAACATAAACATATTTGTAAAGCAAATTATTTCACATTAAATATTTTTTCTTATTTTATTAATATAAAATGCATACACATATATATACATACATAAAACATAACATAATTCACAAATTGAATGAAATTCTTTTTTTACCCCAAAACTTTTTTTTGAGATTAAAAATTATATATATGTATATACAAATAATATAAAAAAACTGTATAAATGTAAACAATTAAAATAATTAATAATATTACATACATTTAAACATCAAGTTAAAACATCTTTGAAAAATAGATATACTATTTCTATGGCAATCTGTACAAAAGTAGGACAATCTTTGGACTCTGGAGGGGAAAAATTTACTATTCCCATGCCAGTCTGTGCAATAGCAGGGACATCCTTGGACACTGGAGGGGAAAAATGTACTATTCCCTCCCCAGTCTGTGCAACAGTACGGAAAGTTTTGGACACCGGAGGAGTAATATTTTTATTGCCACTCCAGTTTGTGCAACAGTAAGGAAAATGCTGGACACTGAAGGGGTAAAATTTACTATTCCTACGCCAATCTGTGCAAAGTAGGTAAAACATTGGACTCCAAATGGGTAAAATGTGCTATTCCCACTCCAATCAATGCAGCAGAAAGGAAAGCGTTGGAACACCAGAGGAGTAAAATGTACTATTCCCACTCCAGTCTGTGCAACACTAGGGAAAGTGTTGGACACCGGAGGAGTAAAATTAACTGCTACAGTCTGTGCAACAGTAGAGAAAGCATTGAATAAAGGAGGGGTACAATGTACTATCCCCACTCCAGTCTATGAAATAGTAAAACAGACGTTGGACACCGAAGGGGAACAATTTACTTGTCCCACTCTAGTCTATGCATCAGTAGGGAAAGCATTGGACTCTGGAGGGGTAGAATTTCCTATTCCCACTCCACTCTGTTCCGCAGTAGATAAAGAGTAGTTCACTTCAAACAAAAAAACATATTTTAACAGCTCTATTAATTAACCAAAAATATACCACTCTTAATATAAACTTTATATACCGAAATTTAAAACAAAAAAGGAAATAAATACATACATATTACAATTTTTAAGTATTGTCAATTAAAACAAATGCTATTAATTAAATTGAAATGCCACACTATATTCCCACAGACATAACAACCAGCAAATAAAATCTAATTGAAATAAAAACGTATAACACAATTAAAATATAAACTAATAAATAAAACAATTATTATATGAATAAATAATTTTTTATTTATTATTATTTAAATAACGTTCTACCCTATTAGCCTACAAACACAACAAAATACACCTAATATATAACGTAAAAAACCCAAATTATTAAACAATTTACCAAATTATCACTAAACTAAGGACGTCAATAAAACTTTATTAGTATTCAGCGATTAATCATTACTTAACATTCCACCTTAATCCTCTACAAACTAAACAATCCACACCTAATATTTAACTTACAAAATATGATCAAATACATCATTCATTATCCAATAAATAATTAGTATTATATTAATACTTAATTACAAATACATTATATCTAATTAACTTCTGACCCTTTACCGCTACAAACCCAACACCCACACCTAAAATATATCTAGGAAAATATATTTATTACGCAATTTATATAACTAATTATCAATTAAACAATTAATAATAAATCAATTTTGAATAATTAATGAATTATACTTAATTAACTTCCCACCCTTTAACCCTACAAACCCAACAATCGGCACCTAAACTGTCACTTATAATATATTAATTACACAATTTACATAATTATCAATTATATTATTATTAATTCAATAATAATTATTAATTATGTATAATTAATTAACTTCCCACTCTGTACCCCTACAAACCTCACAACACGCTATGACACTATAAATTACAAGTAATAATTCAATTACATTAAAACATAACTAAAAACTACAACCTATTTTTAAAACATTAAGAACAAATATACACATAAACAATTAAAATATAAACTAAACTACATAAAGATAATTAAAAACGAAAACTGTATTTTTGTAAACAAAAATAATAACAGATATTTTTGATAGTGATATTTCATACCTTAAAAAAATCGATATTTATGAAAATTATATTCCTGCATCACAATATTTATCTATCACGATATTAAAAACTTGATATTTGTGTGACTCAATATTTTGTCCAAATAACCTCATGTCATGAAATAAGTCACACATTAACGATTTCTCTGAAATGACATAGTGGACTTAGCAAATCGATAATTTGTGATTTGCAAAAATGATGTATTAGAGTTGGCAAAGCTGTCTATTCTCTTGGGCAAACCCCATTGCAAACAAAAGACCAGCTGTACCAGAAACATAGCATCTTAGCGCTCACAGTGGAGCATCAGAAGTATAAGAAAAGCCACTAACAGTCTTTAGTTAGCAGTTTTTGGAGAACAACAAAGTGCCAAAAGATTGGATAGGCCAGGGTTTGATGAGTATGCTCAGATTAAAATAATAGGTGCACATGAATACTGGCATTCACCAGGCTTATAATCAAGGTACATGTTGTTAGGATTTTGCCATCCGGAAACTAGGTGGTTCTCACAAAGACCCTCTAGGGCCTTTATCTCAGAATGGAAATATATACACTTCTACACATTGCATTACCAGATATGCTTCATATTCCAGTCCAAGCTCCTGCACAACCTTCCTGGTGCATCATGGTTCCTGTAGTCCTTTCTTTCTCCAACCCCTGCCCTGGTCACTCCTGTTGATGGTATTCTATTATCTATCTTGATTTTTGGACCCACTGCCTTTCTGATCTCTTTACATATGCATTCTGGACTATTCACACACTTGGCTCTGATCCTTACTCCAGTCTTTTGATTTCTGTTTTCATTGTGACTCCATGTTTCTATTCTGATTAGGTATTCTGTCTGTTACCTTTCTCTTGTGTATCCTGCCTCTTTGTTCTTGTGTTCACCTTGTTTCTAGTTCTGACTGCACACATCCAGATCTGTTTGTATATGAAGAGTCCTTGTCTTGCAGTTCCTTGTTCCTGTTCTGACTCATGTTCCTGTCCTAGTTAGTGTGCAGGTTTCCAATTTGTTCAGTTTTGTGTAGTCCATTAGTGTTCCTGACCCTTATTCCAGTCCAGATGTTCCATGGGCCCAGTTCATATTTCTGTGTACCTGCCACTGTTCTCCTTTGTCTTCTTGTCGGTTTATATTATTATTCAGATTATCATTGCTTTCAAAGGTGCCAGTGAGACACCAAAGCTTGTGCCTTTGGCATCGAGATCCACTCAGTGATCCATATTTATAGGAGTGAACTCTGTGTGATTAATCAGCTCTTTGCCTTCTTGCAAGATCTTTTAACTTGCCATGGCCAGAACGCTAGTGTCCCTAACAGATGGACCCAAGTAGCTTGATTCCTGAGACGTGAGCAATTGATCTAAATCATTAGTCCTGTAAATTATATTCAGATTTTACACTGAACTAATAGTATATTGAAGCCAAGTAGTAGTTATAGAAATCAGTTATTCAACATTGTTTGCATAATACTATATATCCCGAAGGGCTCTACTTTCTGGTGTCATATAATGGAGCCAAACTTGTAAGCATGTGTCGCAAATTCTGAGAAGATTGTAGATTTCTCCGGGTAATATTTCCCACAAGAAATTCCCCGGCCAAAGTAATCAGTCTTGTTGGTCCTTGCCTATACAAATGTAATCTCCCACAACAGAACCAGGGAGTAGTATGTCCACATTTTATGATCCACTTGGTCATAACAAGAAATGAAATGACTCAATTGTTTTACTGTTGTCTTGTGCTGATTTATTAAACTGAATTAATATTAAACTACAGTCATAAAGCAGAAAGGAAATCCCTTTAGTAACTGTTCTTGAAGCAAGCATTCAACAAGATTATCCTTGTTTCGAACTACAGAGGGGCCCCTGCAAATTACATTAAACAATAGCATACAAAACTGCATTTATATATCTACAAGTGCTCATAAGATTATCACAGTCTCCACAAAACATATATGATGACATGGTAAATAGACATCAGTGCTTAAACAAGTTGTCACACTAATACATCTGCACATTAATGCACCCAAATATTGCAAGGAACCAAAGTAAACAAGTTTAAACTTTGTTAAATACATTTATAAAGCATGGATGTAAACTATTGGAAGGCTGCAGTAGCTATCATACACTGTAACATGCCTGAATGAGAAGCTGAAATATTTGGAGACTAGAGGACAGATGTACAAAACCATTTTACAGTTGAAAACTGTAATATCCACCATTACTGGGTGTTTAACAACAAATAGTTTTACACAGTTCCCTGACCTCTTTTGGTCATTTTGAAAACTCTTTCAGACTCGCAAAGAGGCTTGTTCCACATCACAAATAGGAGGGGGAGTCAAATGGGCACCCACCTCTGATTTGCAATTCATAATCAGATGTACCAATGGTTTGATATCCTCCCCTTTGGGGAATTGTGTTAAATGCCCATGGGAGGGGTGGGGCTATTCATTGGTGATCCACCAACACCAGCTCCTTTAAGGAACAAGGAGTGCTTCACAATATTTTTTTTTCTGTGAGAAAGAGAATCATGGAATTATGAACTGTTGTCCCATTCAGGCCACCATCCCCATTTTTACAGCCAATTGAATGGGATCGCAAATAGTGACCAACCTAATTAACCTTTATTATGGAGGTCATTCCACTGCCCCCTACAAATCTACATTAAGTTAAAACGTTATGCTGTTTTCCATTGACTTCTCTTATGACTCAATAATTGATTAGTCGTGAGGGCACTAGACCAATATGATTTCCTTTAATTTTGCATTTATTTTGCTGCATTATGAATGAACAGTTGAGTAGGTACTGTCCTACTTTGGGGTAAAATGGTGAACTTTTCACCACTCCAAGATGGCGGATAGTTTTACTTCCTAATGTTAGTAGGACTATTTGTGTTTCCTTCCTCTATGTTTATGAAATAACATGTTCAAAGTGTACATTACATGGTGACCAGTAGGGGGTTTTCACGTGTGATCAAGACAAAAGTGTTTGTCGAAACGCGTAGCGTGTTGTCTGGATAATAAATCCGTTTTTGCTGCATTTTCCTGAGTGCGTCTTTGTGCTTTTTAAGAAACCTGTGGATTCATATATATATATATATATATATACATATATATATATATATATATATATATATATATATATATATATATATATATATATATATATATACAGATATGTGAAAATACATGCCTATACGTTATAAGGTATATACACACATACATCTATACACACATATGTATATATAAATATCTATTTAAACACAAAGTTGTAGCTGTTCCCAAGCCTATATTTCGGCGGGCACACGGCAGGGGTAGCCACCCCCTTTAACTCAGAAACATTCAATCCGGCGTAATCCCTCCTTCGATCACAGAAAGGAACAACACGGGAGCCGTGGCCTCTATTCTTAGTGCAGATTTATTCAAACACAACGTCCTATGCGTTTCGGAGTGAGTCTACTCCTTCATCACGGGCAAAAATTGTGCGTTTCAACATGGATAATAAAGTGAAATAATATGTCACGTGATAACAAACATAAACAAAATACTTTGTCTTCATACATCTTGTGCTTTTCGTTTTAGACATAATCATTGCTCATAATAGTAGGAACGTGCCGAATTCACTTTTGTTTTGTATGTCTATGACCCATAGCATGATCGACAATAAATTTAAGCTCACATTTTTCATGTCAATACATCGACAAGTTATATCGTTTTGCTTCATAATATATCAAAGCAGTTAATCATTATATAATTGTAGAGAACAATACGATATTTCCAGTTAAACAGATTATTTCAACAAAAAGTGGCAGCTTCGAGACTCAAACCTACAGTCTCAAAAGAGAACATTTCTCTAAAGCCCAGTACTGCCTTGAGCTAAACAGATTAACGTTTTAATTTGTGAATTACGTAATGTCTTCATACTCAAAATATATTTTGTAGCAGTAATATTGAAAACCATTCTCGTAATATATCCTGATGATATACTGCTTATAAAGTTTCAACAGAAAAGGAAGAAAATACTGCCCAAGTGGGCCATGTCTAAAGTTCATCAGAATGAAATTAAAGTTGGGTCAAACATGGTCTTGCCCCAGTGGGCTAATGCTTTCTTGGTCATCCGCGTAATCCATGATCAATCATTCTTATATATACATCTGTAACAAATAAGACGATAGAGGCAAAGTCCTGTTAAAATCTTCATAGCCAAAAAGTGGTTTCTGAAGTAAACACACACATTTCTAAAAACAGCAATCAGAAATCTTCAGCAGCAAAAAATTATTTTCAGTTGGTTAATCATATAATTTGATTTAATGCAAGTGCACAGACAATTCCTCGTCCATATTTAACCCATGGGGCACCATGGTGTTAAATCTGATAATAAATTTGGACTCCAATTTTCTAAGTTCCAACAGTCTATTACAACCTCTTATATTAGGGGAGATACAGTCAATAACTGCAAATTTGACAAGATTGGCTTTGCTTTTGTGATACTCATGAAAATGGCGGGCTACCGGATAAGTTTTATCATTTTTGCTGATTGCCCTCAGATGTTCTAACACACGTTTTTTGCCTTTATGAATGGTGCTTCCAATGTAATACTTCGAACATGGACATTTGAGAGATTTCAGCTGCCACGCCTGCAAGTTCACCTGCATCCGGACCTGCCCCGCACCAGCGCCCACCAAGCCGAACACCAGCAGCAACCACCTCAAGTGCATCCTACTCAACACCCGCTCCCTCCACAGACACGCCATCGAACTCTGGAACCTCCTCGACACCACAGCTCCTGACGTCGCCTTCCTCACGGAAACCTGGATGAACGACTCCTCAGCGCCCGACATCGCCATCGCCATCCCAGAGGGCTACAAGATCACCCGAAGAGACCGCGGCAACCAGACTGGAGGAGGCATCGCCATCATCTACAGAGACACCATCCGCATCGCGACCAACACCGACGACACCCTGACAACCGCCGAACACCTGCACTTCCAGATCCACACGGACCCCAAAACCACCCTCAGAGGCACCCTCATCTACCGACCCCCGGGACCACGCACACAATTCAGCGAAGACATCGCCGACTTCATCAGCCCGCACGCCCTCCCCTCCGCTGACTTCATCCTCCTGGGGGACATCAACTTCCACCTGGAGAACAACAACAACCGCAACACCACCACCTTGCTTGACAACCTCGCCATCCTCGGACTCAAGCAGCTGGTGACCACCCCCACCCACCTCGCCGGACACACACTCGACGCTGTCTTCTCTTCCAGCAAGGACATCGTCTTCAGCCACGCCACCGGACTCCACTGGACGGACCACAGCTGCGTCCACTTCACCTTCAGAAGATCCACGATCCACCACCACCAGCAACAGGTTGCTCGAAGAAACTGGAACAAGATCACAGCAAACCAGCTCGCCACTTCCTTGAGCCAACACCCTCCCGCCAGCTCAGCAAACCCCAGCCAGGCCGCCGACAACCTCACGAAGTGGATCAGCAACTGCGCAGACGACCTCGCCCCACTGAGGACCCCGCCTAGCAGACCCGGCAGCAAGAAGGCCCCATGGTTCACCGACGAACTCAAGAGCTCCAAGAAGAACTGCCGAGCCCTCGAGAAAGCCTGGAGAAGGGAGCCAACACCGGACAACATGACCACCCTCAAGCTCGCCACCCGGAAGCACCATCAACTGATCCACGCCACCAAGAAATCAGCATTCAAGGACCGGCTGGACAACAACGCACACAACTGCAAGGAACTCTTCAACATCGTGAAAGAGCTCTCCAACCCCAACGCCGGAATCAACGACATCACCCCGTCGCAAGACCTCTGCAACTCCCTCGCCTCCTACTTCCACAATAAGATCGCTGACATACACAACAGCTTCAGCCCACAAACAACGCTCCCCACGACCGCACCAACGCCCCCCACCACCACCCTCAGCGCCTGGACCCAGATCAACACAGAAGACACCATCTGCACGATGAACTCTATTCACTCCGGATCTCCGACAGACCCCTGCCCTCACCACGTCTTCAACAAGGCCGACGCTGTCATTGCACCCCACCTGCGGGACATCATCAACACCTCCTTCGACACCGCCACCTTCCCTGAGAGCTGGAAGCACGCCGAAATCAGCGCTCTACTAAAGAAACCAACAGCGGACCCCACCGAACTCAAGAATTACCGCCCCATCTCGCTCCTCCCGTTTCCAGCCAAAGTCATCGAGAAGACCGTCAACAAGCAGCTGGCCGCCTTCCTCAAGACGAATGGATCCCTCGACCCCTCACAGTCTGGCTTCCGAGCCAATCACAGCACCGAGACCGCCCTCATCGCTGCCACCGATGACATCCGAGCCCTGCTGGACAACGGCGAAACAGCAGCCCTCATCCTCCTAGACCTCTCCGCGGCGTTCGACACTGTTTGCCACCGCACCCTAGTGCAGCGCCTCAGCAACATCGGAATCCAGGAAAAGGCTCTGGAGTGGATCATCTCCTTCCTCGCTGGAAGGACACAGAGAGTACGCCTGCCACCGTTCAGATCTGCAGCCACGGAAGTCATCTGCGGCGTTCCTCAGGGCTCCTCGCTCAGCCCCACCCTCTTCAACGTCTACATGAGCCCCCTTGCGGCCATCGCACGCCAACACAACCTCAACATCATCTCCTACGCCGACGACACCCAGCTGATCCTCTCCCTGACCAACGACCCCGCCGCCGCCAGAACCAACCTCCACGAAGGGATGAAAGACGTAGCTGAGTGGATGACGACCAGCCGCCTGAAACTGAACTCAGACAAGACGGAAGTCCTCATCCTAGGCTCCTCGCCCTCCGCCTGGGACGACTCCTGGTGGCCCCCCGCCCTGGGCACCGCACCCAAACCGACAGACCACGCACGCAACCTGGGCTTCATCCTGGACTCCTCCCTCTCCATGACCAGACAAGTCAACGCCGTCTCCGCGTCCTGTTTCAACATCCTGCGCATGCTACGGAAGATCTTCCGGTGGATCCCCCCCGAGACCAGGAAGACGGTCACCCAGGCCCTC
Organism: Lissotriton helveticus; assembly: GCF_964261635.1. NCBI lineage: Eukaryota > Metazoa > Chordata > Amphibia > Caudata > Salamandridae > Lissotriton > Lissotriton helveticus. The sequence continues at coordinate 686,523,265 of NC_136057.1, read as the reverse complement.
GTCACCAGCCGACTGGACTACGGCAACGCCCTCTACGCCGGAACCACCGCCAAGCTCCAGAAGAGACTCCAGCGGATCCAGAACGCCTCAGCCAGACTCATCCTCGACATCCCCCGACGCAGCCACATCTCCGGACATCTGAGAGACCTGCACTGGCTCCCCGTCAACAAGAGAATCACCTTCCGTCTCCTCACCCACGCACACAAAGCCCTACACGACCATGGCCCGAGCTACCTCAACAACCGCCTCAACTTCTACGCTCCCAAACACCACCTCCGATCGACCAACCACGCCCTCGCCGCCGTCCCCCGCATCCGAAGAGCGACAATAGGAGGAAGGTCCTTCTCCTACCTGGCCGCCAAGACCTGGAACACCCTCCCGACCGACCTTCGCCTGACCCAAGACCACCTCTCCTTCAGGAAGAAGCTCAAGACCTGGCTGTTCGAGCAGTAGCGGCACCCCACCCCCCCCCCCAAGCGCCTTGAGACCCTCCGGGTGAGTAGTGCGCTCTATAAATGCCTTGATTGATTGATTGATTTGAGAGTATAAATGGCATATTCGGTATTGCAATTCAAATGTTTTTGTATGACCCATGGAGCTTCATTGTTGTTAAATTTTAAAGATTTAATGCTACTGCTGAATTTGCAGGCTTTACATTGATTACAGGTAAGAAAGCCTTTGACCGCATTACCCTTTCTGGGATTTAGGATCATGTTACTGCACAAATGATCACGTAGTGATCTAGGTTTACGAAAAGTCAAGGATGGGTGATCTCCTATGTAATCTTTAAGATCATTATCGGTCTTTAAGACCTCCCAAAACTTGTTGAGGCTTTTTTTCACTTCCCATGCTTGTGTATTATAGATTGTGATGAATCTTATTGTTTCTTTAGGCTTACTTTGGGATTAATCTATCTTGGGGAATATAAGATCTTGGCGATTGAGAGCATCCACTCTAGTAATAGCCTCTTTTATGCTTTTCGGGCTGTAGCCTCGTGTCAAGAATCTTTCACTCATGGTTTCTTTCTCTTTCTCAAATTTGTCAATTGTGCTACAGTTCCTACGGGCTCGTAATAATTCCCCGAATGGTATGCTGTGTATTAAATTGCGTGGATGGCAACTGCCTGCGTGAAGTAAGCTGTTGCCAGCCGCGGCTTTTCTGTATAGAGAACTCTCAATAGTATTGTTTTTTATCTTTAGTTTGAGATCTAGAAATTCCATGGTGTCCCTGCTTATCTGATGTGTAAATTGGAGGTTCAATTGATTATCATTTAATGCATTTACAAATTCAATGGCTTGTGTATCAGTGCCACTCCATACACAAAAGATATTGTTTATATAGCGCAACCAGAGGACGGCGTGGTCCTTAAACAGTCCGATCTTATGGACAACCTGCTCCTCCCACCAGCCGAGGTAAAGACCTGCAAAGTTGGGGGTGAAGCAGGTTCCCATCGCCGTCCCCTGGATTTGCTGGTAGATGTTGTTGTCGAAAAGGAAGAAATTATTACACAAACACAGCTCAATCATTTTAAATAACATTTCGGTATGTTGAAGAAAACATAGAGGTCTGTTCTGGAAAAACTGTCTGCAGGCTTCTAGACCCAAAGTTTGCGGAATACTAGTATACAGACTACAAACATCTAGGCCTAGCATGAGATAGTTTGGAGATCACTCAAAGTCACTGATTTGTCGTAAAAAATCGCTAGTGTCTTGGACAAACGATGGAAGAGACTGTACTAGAGGCTGGAGGAAATAGTCTACATATTTTGAAGCCTTTTCTAGGGCACTCCCACAGGAAGAAACAATCGGCCTCCCTGGTGGTCTCTGAGCATTTTTATGCAATTTGGGAAGCAAATATAAAACTGGCAGTTTTGGATATTTGCAAGCCAAATAAGAAAATTCATCATTACTCAGTATGCAGTCATCTTTCCACTTAGTAATTTGATTAGATACCATCAGCATTGCTTGATCATACATTGTTCTGGTTGTCAGGCAGTATCTACTAGTGTCAGATAGTTGTAGATTCCCTTCTTCTCTATACATGTCAAGGGGCCAGATTATTACGTTGCCCCCTTTGTCACTTTGTTTAATGACAAACTCCCGATTGGATTCTAGATCATTCAAAGCTTTTAGGTGGTTTTTGTTCAAATATTTCTTGTGTACAGTTTACGTGATTTCAATCTCTTTAGTTCATTGACCATTCCCTTTTCAAAGCAATTAATTGCTTCATAGTTGATTTGTGGGCGAAACACCGATTTCGGTTTGAATGGGGATGCTGCCATCAAATCCAGGGTTAAGTCACTGTTGGCTGCATTCAAGATGGGGTCATCGACCCTCCCGTCAACTTCGCCAACTCATGTACCACGTGTAAAGTCTCAATATCTCCTATTTGGAGGTCTAGATGATCGCTGGAGCGTTCAGTGAATTGTTTGCCGGATTTGTTTGTAAACCACTTTTTTAGTTTCAGTTTACGTATATAGTGGAATAAGTCAATTCTTGTTTCAGTATAGTTAAAATTAGAAGTTGGGCAAAAAGATAAGCCTAACTTTAAAACCTCCAATTCATCCTCATTCAATGTATAATTTGAAAGATTTACCACTGTCTTGATCTTCATGTTTTCTTGGTGAATTTGCCCCTTGTTCTTGTTCCCACCGGGCTGTCTGACTGCATAGCGTAGTTTGGTTTTTTGCCTCCTCTTCCTCCTCTTCCACGCCCTCTTACTGGGCTGTCGCTGTTGGCCATTGTATTTGACCTTTCTTTGGCCAACAGTTCGTACTCCCTTAAAAAACGTGCTTTTAGTAATTCCGCATCGTTGCCGTGCACATCCCGTGTTGGTTCAGTATCACACTGCATAATTTGTAGGGTTAGTTGAGATACCCCACTGGTGGAAGCTGAGGGTTCATCTCCTCCCATTGCTCACTCCGAAACGCGTAGGACGTTGTGTTTGAATAAATCTGCACTAAGAATAGAGGCCACGGCTCCCGTGTTGTTCCTTTCCGTGATCGAAGGAGGGATTACGCAGGATTGAATGTGTCTGAGTTAAAGGGGGTGGCTACCCCTGCCGTGTGCCCGCCGAAAATAGAGGCTTGGGAACAGCTACAACTTTGTGTTTATGTTTTCGAAAACCCTTGCCCACACAAAGATGCCACTTCAAACAAGGCAGCGGAAGGTGTGTGCAACCGGAGCACGAGGCGAGCGAAGAGAAGGGGAAGCAGGGAGCTGTGATCTCCCAACTCGGACCTTGCAGGTGAGCCGGGAAACACACCACGGGCGCTGCATTAAGTGGGGAACAATATCGTGGTAATCAGAGTAACGCTGGGGTGATTAACTACCCGCCAGCGTTATTATACGTGCAGCCCTGAAATATCGGTATTTACGTGTTTGTACTAAACCGTAAACTGAATATGGCAGACACAAGAAACACCAAGCGGAAGGCAGCAGCAATTAAATTGTTTAATAAAACTGCTCGCATCGACAATGGCGGCGACAAAGCAACAACCGCCCCCAACAGTGTGAGAGACAAGAGGAAGCTGTGGGATACTCTATGGAGAGTGCTCAAGAAAGAGCAATCTAAATGGTGGGAAGCCACGGCCCTGCAACACTACGTAGATTGTACCAGGGTGCCTCGGGGTTTGCGCATTTTTATAACCCCGACACTTCAACAAACAGACCCAGAGTTAATTTCGGAGTGGATGGAGAACAATCACATCTGTTCAATGAACATGTTGAAGTTACTAATTAAGTTTGCCGAAAAGGAAAGTGGAAAACTGACACAAGAGAGTGCAGAAATAATTGCGAAACTAAAGGAACTATATGGTGATGATGAATTCAACACTGAGATGGAGAAAATGAACAAACGGTTTGAAAAACTTGAAGAGGAAATTAAAATTAAAAAAACTATCAAAATTTGAAAGGGACGAAATCGACTATAAAAATGGTCAAATTCTAACCTTTGGAAAAAAGTTTGACAAATTACGAAATGAACACATTACCCAAACAAAATCTAATGAAGGAACACTACAAGGAGCAATGGGAGGAGATGAACCCTCAGCTTCCACCAGTGGGGTATCTCAACTAACCGAACAAATTATGCAGTGTGATACTGAACCAACACGGGATGTGCACGGCAACGATGCGGAATTACTAAAAGCACGTTTTTTAAGGGAGTACGAGCTGTTGGCAAAAGAAAGGTCAAATACAATGGCCAAGAGCGACAGCCCGGTAAGAGGGCGTGGAAGAGGAGGAAGAGGAGGCAAAAAACCAAACTACGCTATGCAGTCAGACAGCCCGGTGGGAACAAGAACGAGGGGCAAATTCGCCAAGAAAACATGAAGATCAAGACAGTGGTAAATCTTTCAAATTATACATTGAATGAGGATGAATTGGAGGTTTTAATGTTAGGCTTATCTTTTTGCCCAACTTCTAATTTTAACTATACTGAAACAAGAATTGACTTATTCCCCTATATACGTAAGCTGAAACTAAAAAAGTGGTTTACAAACAAATCCGGCAAACAATTCACTGAACGCTCCAGCGATCATCTAGACCTCCAAATAGGAGATATTGAGACTTTACACGTAGTACATGAGTTGGCGGAAGTTGAGGGGAGGGTCGATGACCCCATCTTGAATGCAACCAACAGTGACTTAACCCTGGATTTGATGGCAGCAACCCCATTCAAACCGAAATCGGTGTTTCTACCACAAATCAACTGTGAAGCAATTAATTGCTTTGAAAAGGGAATGGTCAATGAACTAAAGAGATTGAAATCACGTAAACTGTACACAAGAAATAATTTGAACAAAAACCACCTAAAAGCTTTGAATGATCTAGAATCCAATCGGGAGTTTGTCATTAAACAAAGTGACAAAGGGGGCAACATAGTAATCTGGCCCCTTGACATGTATAGAGAAGAAGGGAATCTACAACTATCTGACACTAGTAGATACTGCCTGACAACCAGAACAATGTATGATCAAGCAATGCTGATGGTATCTAATCAAATTACTAAGTGGAAAGATGACTGTATACTGAGTAATGATGAATTTTCTTATTTGGCTTGCAAATATCCAAAACTGCCAGTTTTATATTTGCTTCCCAAATTGCATAAAAATGCTCAGAGACCACCAGGGAGGCCGATTGTTTCTTCCTGTGGGAGTGCCCTAGAAAAGACTTCAAAATATGTAGACTATGTAGACTATTTCCTCCAGCCTCTAGTACAGTCTCTTCCATCGTTTGTCCAAGACACTAGCGATTTTTTACGACAAATCAGTGACATTAAGTGGTCTCCCAACTATCTCATGCTAGGCCTAGATGTTTGTAGTCTGTATACTAGTATTCCGCAAACTTTGGGTCTAGAAGCCTGCAGACAGTTTTTCCAGAATAGACCTCTATGTTTTCTTCAACATACCGAAATGTTACTCAAAATGATTGAGCTGTGTTTGTGTAATAATTTCTTCCTTTTCGACAACAACATCTACCAGCAAATCCAGGGGACGGCGATGGGAACCTGCTTCGCCCCCAGCTTTGCAGGTCTTTACCTCGGCTGGTGGGAGGAGCAGGTTGTCCATAAGATCGGACTGTTTAAGGACCACGCCGTGGTTGCGCTATATAGACGATATCTTTTGTGTATGGAGTGGCACTGATACACAAGCCATTGAATTTGTGAATGCATTAAATGACAATCAATTGAACCTCCAATTTACACATCAGATAAGCAGGGACACCATGGAAATTCTAGATCTCAAACTAGAGATAAAAAACAATACTATTGAGAGTTCTCTATACAGAAAAGCCACGGCTGGCAACAGCTTACTTCATGCAGGCAGTTGCCATCCACGCAATTTAATACACAGCATACCATTCGGGGAATTATTACAAGCCCGTAGGAACTGTAGCACAATTGACAAATTTGAGAAAGAGAAAGAAACCATGAGTGTAAGATTCTTGACACGAGGCTACAGCCCGAAAAGCATAAAAGAGGCTATTACTAGAGTGGATGCTCTCAATCGCCAAGATCTTATATTCCCCAAGATAGATGAATCCCAAAGTAAGCCTAAAGAAACAATAAGATTCATCACAACCTATAATACACAAGCATGGGAAGTGAAAAAAGCCTCAACAAATTTTGAGAGGTCTTAAAGACCGATAATGATCTTAAAGATTACATAGGAGATCACCCATCCTTGACTTTTCGGAAACCTAGATCACTACGTGATCATTTGTGCAGTAACATTATCTTAAATCCCAGAAAGGGTAATGCGGTCAAAGGTTTTTTACCTGTAATCAATGTAAAGCCTGCAAATTCAGCAGTAGCGTTAAATCTTTAAAATTTAACAACAATGAAGCTCCATGGGTCATACAAAAATATTTGAATTGCAATACCGAATACGCCATTTATACTCTCAAATGTCCATGTTCGAAGTATTACATTGGGAGCACCATTCATAAAGGCAAAAAACGTGTGTTAGAACATCTGAGGGCAATCAGCAAAAATGATAAAACTTATCTGGTAGCCCGCCATTTTCATGAGTATCACAAAAGCAATGCCAATCTTGTCAAATTTGCAGTTATTGACTGTATCTCCCCCAATATAAGAGGTGGTAATAGACTGTTGGAACTTAGAAAATTGGAGTCCAAATTTATTATCAGATTTAACACCATGGTGCCCCATGGGTTAAATATGGACGAGGAATTGTCGGTGCACTTGCATTAAATCAAATTATATGATTAACCAACTGAAAATAAGTTTTTGCTCGTGAAGATTTCTGATTGCTGTTTTTAGAAATGTGTGTGTTTACTTCAGAAACCACTTTTTGGCTATGAAGATTTTAACAGGACTTTGCCTCTATCGTCCTATTTGTTACAGATGTATATACAAGAATGATTGATCATGGATTACGCCGATGACCAAGAAAGCATTAGCCCACTGGGGCAAGACCATGTTTGACCCAACTTTAATTTCATTCTGATGAACTTTATTCGCTCTCATGAGTAGACATGGCCCACTTGGGCAGTATTTTTTTCCTTTTCTGTTGAAACTTTATAAGCAGTATATCATCAGGATATATTACGAGAATGGTTTTCAATATTACTGCTACAAAATATATTTTGAGTATGAAGACATTACGTAATTCACAAATTAAAACGTTAATCTGTTTAGCTCAAGGCAGTACTGGGCTTTAGAGAAATGTTCTCTATTGAGACTGTAGGTTCGAGTCTCGAAGCTGCCACTTTTTGTTGAAATAATCTGTTTCACTGGAAATATCGTATTGTACTCTGCAATTATATAATGATTAACTGCTTTGATATATTATGAAGCAAAACGATATAACTTGTCGATGTATTGACATGAAAAATGTGAGCTTAAATTTATTGTCGATCATGCTATGGGTCATAGACATACAAAACAAAAGTGAATTTGGCACGTTCCTACTATTATGAGCAATGATTATGTCTAAAACGAAAAGCACAAGATGTATGAGGACAAAGTATTTTGTTTATGTTTGTTATCACGTGACATATTATTTCACTTTATTATCCATGTTGAAACGCACAATTTTTGCCCGTGATTAAGGAGTAGACTCACTCCGAAACGCGTAGGACGTTGTGTTTGAATAAATCTGCACTAAGAATAGAGGCCATGGCTCCTGTGTTGTTCCTTTCTGTGATCGAAGGAGGGATTACGCCGGATTGAATGTGTCTGAGATAAATATATTTTTATATACTTTATACACACACACATATATAACATGTACTTAAAGATACATATACATATATAAATACATGCAGGCACGTCGGTTCGAGTTGACCGGGAATTGCAGTGCTCACCATGGGTGCCTCTCCCTGCAGCGGAACCACGTCGCTTTCAATATTTAAACACAATCCTTCTTTACGAAAGAAAAATGGGTCGCACACCATTAGTTTTCCACAGCATGCGTGATTTAATCTTGGATCATTTCAATTATACAGGATGAAAAGCGAGTGATCCATGCGTTTCAGTGTCCCTGACACCTTGGTCATGATCAACTGTTTTTCTCATTATTTAAAAGCCTTGCAAGATGGCCATTGCATCATTTCCTGCCCAATGATATTTAAAGTCCCGATGCATTATGGGTGCTGTAGTTTTTTTATGGTATATATAAAAAAACTGGAAAAAGCTAAACAACATACTTAATGTGAGAATACAGAGCTTTTCACTTGAGAATGTCACCTTTGGAAACAAAGCCTATTAATTAGGGATTGCATTTGTTATTTAGTTCCCTCAGGTTGGGCTTCGTAACTGCATGTCTCTCATTTCATCGTTTACCTCTAGAGGGACATAAAGGTGCATATATTTTATCTCTTTCTCATTTCATGATTTCCTTGTTTATTTTCTTCCCTTTCTTTTTTCTCTTCATTTCCTTCTTGATCTTTTTTTTGTGTTACTCATTTTTTCTTTTTTGTTTTCTTTTTCTTTTTTCCAAATATATTTGTGTCCCTTTTTACAAGTGTATATATAACTCCTCTGACTGATTTAGGCCGTGTGGATTCAGAGTTCGAAAATTTAGAATGGTTCCGCCGCAGGGAGAGGCACCCATGGTGAGCGCTGAAATTCCCGGTTAACTCGAACCGACGTGCCTGCATAAATCTCGCAGGAGCAGTGAACACTGATGCGAGCCCCTACGGGATTAAAGATCAACATACACACTGCTCGGGAGCGAGGTAAGAGTGTGTATGTACATAAATTGACTTTGTTGTTGAACACGCATTAGATAGCGTGTATTGTCAGTTACATGCCTCAAAAGGAACCTGCCATAGTGAAAATCACCGCATTAAGCTTCAATGAGGGAGCAAGCGTTTTGAAATGCTAATTTGAAGGGCGGGTTGTGAAGTACGCCTTTAGTCATCCACAGCAAAGGAAATAAAACAAATTAAATTAAAATACAACAAAGGAAGTAATTAAAAGCGAAAATGGAAAGGAGAGAAGCCAAACGCAGTGAATTACTAACTACAATGTTTGAAAAAGGAAGTGTGGAGAAAGAAAAAAATGCAACATCTGGAATACCGAAATCAGATACTAAAAGTAAATTGAGAATGTGGGAGGAATTGAGCCGCAAAGAAATCAAAAAATCATTGGAATTACTAACTTTGAAAAAATACCTGGAGGTACAAAGAGTGCCAAGAGTGATCTGACCAAGTTCAAAGAAGAACTAGAATCCCAGATTGAGATACAGGAGGATATAGTGAGAGAACGTAAACATAATAAATTCATACTGGACACAGTGGACTACGCAGAGGGACGCATATTCACATTCTCAAGAAAATATGACCATCTAAAACAACAGACCCCAATGAGCAATATGGGAAACATTTCCAGCAGTGCGTCATCCTTAGCGTCATCCTCAGTGTCAACGGACGTAAGTGAAAGAGAACCAGGCATGTCATTAGACCCCACAAAATTAACATTTTTAGGGGATATGCACCTCGTGCTGCAACAGAGACAGTGGTAGCAAAATCACACCATGCAACACCAACAAAGAGAAAGAGGGAAAGGGCGCCAATGGGCCCCAAGAAACCCAAGGCAAGGGGAAAGAGGCACAAACGAACACACGGAAAAAATTGGAACGGAGACACAGAGCATGCGCCAGAGGAGGAACAAGTGACAGATGAACTTCAAATAGTAAACCTGTCAAAAATACAAATCTCATTTTTAAAGAGAGGCACAAACTTCTGCCCAAAAAAGATGGACTTGTACCTCTATATAAAGAAAACAAAACTGGCAAAATTCTTTGCTGAAAATCAAGGTAAACAACAAAAAACATGCCTATTGGAAGATATAACACCCGGCTTATCAGCAAAAGAGTCAGAGAGTTATCTCACAGTATTGAATTTGGGCACAACTGAGGAGGACGAAATACCACTAAGTCAAGCAACTATGCAAATAGGAGCTGGTCTAAGTGGGAAAAAACCCAAATCAAAATTTTCCCCCCAGTTACCACCTGGCAATAAGGTGGAACTTTTTCAAGAAGTGGTAATTCAAGACTTATATAAAATCAAAGGATCAAATTATGAGGACAATCTAACACAACATGAGAGAGAAGCACTAGAAAAACTCACATCTGATGATCAGGTTGGAATCAAAATAGCCAATAAGGAAGGAAACATAGTTATTTGGGAGAAGACCACCTATAGTGCTGAAGCACATCGACAACTAAGGGACATCAAATACTATGAAAGACTAAAAATAAACCCAACTCCCCGAATAAAAAGAGATTTGGATGACAAACTGCAGGAATGGAAAATGAAGGATCTGATCGATGATGAAGAGTATAAATACCTAACAGTATCCCATCCAGTAACGGCAACAATCTAGTTTTCTGCCAAAACTGCATAAGGAGCAACAAAAACCTTGGGAAGACCAATTCTATCAGCGGAAGGATCAGTATTGGAGCCTGTCTCAAACTACATAGATCACTTCCTCAGACCATATGTGGCTCAATTAATATATAAAGGATACTAGTGACCTATTGCGAAGACTCCAAATTACGCCTTGGCACGAAAACTATCAATTAATCACGATGGATGTCATATCCTTAAATACCAACATAGGGAAGGACATGGGCATACATGCGTGTAATTATTTTCTTCAAGATCGGAACATCCAATACAGAAATCACAACCAAATGTTACTTGACATGATCTCGATGTGTCTAACTAAGAACATTTTCCTATTTGGTGAGGAGGTATATCGCCAAAATAATGGGACAGCCATGGGATTTTCCTTTAGTCCCAACTATGCCTGTTTAGCAATGGGATACTGGGAAAAGGAGATGGCATGGAATGCAGAAATTACCAATGACAGACAAAATTGTAAGTTGGATATGCTTTATTGACGATTTACTCATCATTTGGGAAGGGTCAGTTCTGGAATTCCTAGACTACTTTAACGTCATCAATAACAGAATGCCAGCCCTGAATTTTACCTATGAAATAAGTAATCAACGAGTGATCTTCCTGGACACACAAAGTTATATCAAGGAAAACCAGATCCAAACCACATTGCATAGAAAAAGTACTGCAACCAATGCCACATTAGAAGCTACCAGCTTTCATCAACAGTCACTCATCTCCAGCATCCCATATGGGGAGTTTCTTTGCATCCGAAGAATTTGCAGTGAAGAAACAGAATGGCACAAACATAGTGCTGCCACAAAGAAAAGATTCAAGAATCGTAAATACAGCACAGGCAATGTGGAAAAGTGTTGGACAAGAGCAAATGAGAACTCTCGAGAAGAATGCCTAATGGTCCAAGTGAAGAAAGAAATGAAGAGCCCGAACCAATACGACTAATAACTGATTACTCACAGAACAGCAAAGAAATTGCCCAAATTTTGAGAAAAAAAAATTGGAAATCTCGCATTTGGACGCAACTGTGAGCAAAATAGTTGGAAAACATCCAACGCTAACTTACCGGAGGGCAAGAAATTTGAAGGATCATCTCATCCACAGTCATTTCAAAACAAAGAAAGGGGATGAAACATGGTTGAAAACAAGAGGATTTCTGAAATGTCATACATGTGAAATGTTCCAAATCGCACAACAAACAAAAGAAGTGAAAATGGCGAATAACAAAATGTGGGAGATATGCCAATTGATCACGTGCAAAACACAATACACGGTATATGTCGTGGAATGTCCGTGTCCACTACTGTAGGTGGGAAGCACTATATGTGAACTGAAAAAAGGAATAATGGAATATGTAAGAGCAACAATCCAAACAGATAGATCAAATGCGATTGCGAAACATATGGAACAGGTTCATGAAGGAGAATGGAAGCAAGATTGAAATAATTCCGAGGAATGTGCGAGGAGGAGACAGAGAGAAACTCTTCCACCAGAAAGAATCTCGCCACATTCTAAATCTTCAAACTCTGAATCTACACAGCCTAAATCAGTCAGAGGAGTTAAATATTCACTTATAAAAAGGGACACGAATATGTTTGGAAAAAAGAAAAAGAAAACAAAAAAGAAAAAATGAGTAACACAAAAAAAAAGATCAAGAAGGAAATGAGAAAAAAAGAAAGGGAGGAAAATAAACAAGGAAATCATAAAATGAGAAAGAGATGAAGAATATGCATCTTTATGTCCCACTAGAGGTAAATGATGAAATGAGAGACATGCAGTTACGAAGCCCGACTGGAGGGAACTAAATAACGAATGCAATCCCTAATTATTAGGATTTGCTACAAAAGGTGACATTCTCAAGTGAAAAGCTCTTTAAAAAACAGTATAAAATCTGTATTCTCACATTAGGTATATTGTTTTGCAGGAAATGATGCAATGACCATCTTGCAAGGCTTTTAAATAATGAGAAAAAAAGTGAAGAGTTGATCGTGACCAAGGTGTCACGGACACCGAAACGCATAGGTCACTCGCTTTTCATCATGTATAATTGAAATGATCCAAGATTAAATCATGCATGCTGTGGAAAACTAATGGTGTGCCCCACATTTTTCTTTCGTAAAGAAGGATTGTGTTTGAATATATAAATACATGTATAATTATATAAATGCATATATACATATATATATTTATATAGATTTCTAAATATATATAGATCCACATTCTTTACCTGTTTACTCCTTCAAAACAGGTGCAGACGCTCTAGAGTATTTGTAGCAATCCTTCATTTACAAAATGAACATTCATTCACCGTGATGCGTTTCTGCTGCTGCAGTGCGCCGTGGTCACGCCCCCCCATGCGCAGTGGTGTCATTTCAGATCTCATTAGGAACGTTATCAATGCAGATATTAAATATATCATGAGTGATGTATTATGTGAGGGAATAAGCAGTGAACGGCAACAGCACAAATTATGTTACGTAATTTCAGGAGTTTAAGGGCCTGAATTAAATATTTGCAGACAGGTTACTCCGTCATAACGGTGACAGTTATCCCGTCCGCCCTAATATAAATCCAATTATCTCCTATGGGACTTATGTTTCAGAGGGTGGGATATCCTTACCATTGTGAGAGAGTACCCCGTTCGCCAAGATCTAAATGAGGGCCTATGCTATTTGAGATAACTATAACTCGTGATTATCAGTAAGTTTAAAATGTTACCATGTCACTGACATGTTCATCTAACTATAACAACACTTAAACCGTTGTTTTTCTCAGTGAGTATCTGAGTGTTTTTATGATGCAAAGTAACAATATTTAAGGTGCCCTTTTTAAGTAAGGCAAACCTATCGGTTTTATTAAAGTATCAGAACATCGAAATATAAAAAATCAGGCCTATTGGCTTTATCAAGGGATCACCACATCAATGTATATAAAGCTGACCTATTTGCTTTGTCAATACATCAAAACTATAATGTATCAATAATTATAATCTAATGTATTTCCATGTATATGCAGGGCAATGCTTAATAATAATTACTGTCCCATAATAAATCCTTTTTCTTCAAAACAGTCATAAACATGTTGAGTGTGTCTTTAACATTCTTCAAGCTACAGAGTGAAGCCATATGAATAGCAACAAGGGGTTCCCATGTTTCAGCTGAACAGCATACAGCTCCAGCTCAGAGTGCTTTAAAAATATAATAAGCCCTCCTGGGGTCATAAATTAATTGACCAGGGAAACTTACTGCAATTATTTTTTTTAATGCTCCTAGGGAGGTCTGCTGCGCTCTGTGCAGACCCCACAATATTAAAGAAAATATTGCCCGGTGCCCTCCCCCGGCCCCTACTAGGGACACCACAAGCATCCATTAAAAAAATTATGAGGCGTTTTCCAGCTGAAGCAGTGAATGTGAAATGAGCAACTACTTTGCTTATTTAACAGTCCTGCTTTATGTTATTTTTATTTGCAGCAGGAGGGTGTGGCCCATGTAAGGCCCCAGCTGGCACATCCCCATGGCCATTGTTCAATCCATTTTTTAGGAGCATGGGGTTCCCCTACCCAAGCTATTTGAGGCCCATAGGACATCAACTACTAGGGCCAAAATCTTTGTAATGGGGAGAGGGTATTTGATACCCCTCCTGAGCAAGTTGAAGGCTCCAGCAACCCCATCATCACAGGGCTTATATATTTTTTATTGGGGAGGGGACACACAGCCCCTATCACAACCTTTTGTAATGCCCTGGGGTCCCCATTCTATGGGCAATTATCTTCTTTTAATGGGAAGGAGGCATGTGGCCCCACTGCCAAGCCTTTTGAAGGCCCTGTGGAACTCATCACCTGCAGCTGCTGTAATTTCTATTTAGGGAGGGGGTGGGGCAATCCTTCTCCAGCCATATAATGGCCATAGGCAGCCCATCCCTCGGGCCCAGTGGCAGCAGTGTCCTGGCGAGCCCATCAACCTTGACATTGAGTTGTTCCGTGTTCAGGAGAGCTCGAGCAGAAAACAAAAAATCCAACTCCAACTCAGTCCCATACTCTTCTGGCAGGGAATATAATTTTGCTCCTGCCCAGCAGGAGCAAAAAAAAGCTGCTCCAGACAGATGGTAGTAAAGCAATGCAACTTGATTCCAGCACAACCAGCATAGGTGAAGCAGCAGAGCTGGCAGGGCCACTGGAGCCCTAGGCCTCTCCTTACAGTCCCAAGACCCTTTAATTGCTGTTGATGCCCCATATGGGATGAGGGAACCTACGGCAACCTTTCATTAAATTAGGCCCCCAAGGTAGAGTCAGCACACTTGCCTCCCATAAAATAATAATGTGCCTCCCGACGCCCATGGGAGGATACCAATTAAAAAGGGCAGGCCCACCTTTTTTTCAATTTTGCACCAAATCCACTGAGATATAAAAAAAAAATTGACCCCCCCCTCCTCTAGGCCAAGGCATTCAGGGTATCACTTTATGTTTTTTTAACCTTTTTGCAGGACAGAGGACTGAGTTCCATAGTACTAAAATGGCTGCTGCAACATCTTTTTTTTAAATTGTGGCAGCCAATCAGATCTTATCTTATGATCTGTTGGGTCTGAGGATCCTCCGAGGTGTGAAATATACATACATTTTGAACCTAGATTCCCAAAATACTACTGAATAGATTTACAGAAAAGCACGCTTTCTGTATCAAGATCTCGCACTGTCAAATTTTGTGTAATTCCATTCAGCCATTTTGAAAGCATTGCTATTGAGTTTTCCCATGGACACTGCCTGGGGAAAATGCATTTTGGGTCCCTCCTTTTTTCCTTGGCCAGCTTGATGGATCACTCCAAATCTTTCCAGGAAGAAGTTGAGGTGTATGAGAATTTTTTTTCTGAAAATGATTTGTAGATTCATCACATGGTGCAAAAGATATGATCAAACTAAAATATCAATTTCCAGACTACACTGCTAGGGTGTGCCTCAGGGTCCAACAACTTATCAATGCATCAATGCATCTTTCGCCACTACGATGGGGAAATTCCTAACCAGAGCTCCCCTTAAAACCCGAAATCAGTGGATTCCTTACTTTCCAAAGCCTCTGTAGCCCAAGTCAGAGTCCTTGGTGGTCAAACGAGTTCGACTTGCTCTCTTTTAAGGGACACCCAGGAAGACCTAAAATATGCACCACACCTTACATAAGAGACATTTTGTACTGGTTACTGGAGGTGATTCGCCCTGATGAATGCAGAACTGTGAGAACGCACACCAGGGCAACAGAGATTCCCTCATTTGCTTGGTGTCAACCCCTAAGACAATCAACACCCCACAGTGTGCATGTCGGTATTAAAGAAAATAAGTGTGTGCTTTGGTGCTAAACAAGGCAAACTGACGTGCTTTAAATATATATTCAGAATTAACACCACAGTTATAAAAATCAAATGAGGCCCACAGCAATACCAACACTGCAAGAGATCATACAATATATTACAATACTAATTTGAAAGAAATAGATTGTGATAGACTTTATAGTCTGGAGAACACATTACATTTATAACTTGTGACTGAAGGAACATTGTCCAATGTTTAAATCTTTCTTCTCAACTCCTCTCAAGTTCTACTCACCACACAACTTGCAAATCCTATTCCGCCCAATTTTGGACTGATGTAATTCCACACACCAATGCTTCCATGTCGGATTCTCTGTCCCACTGAGAGCTCCAGGAAAAAAAGTGGGATTCCTATCACCAGCAGCAAAATTAGATATGGCACAAGGTATGCACCTATCAGAGCAAGAAAAAGTATACTTAATCTACAGTAGAAGGAAAAGTATATTTAATCTACAGTAGAAGGATAAACATTTTCTGCAAAATGCATGGAAACTTACTGTAGTTATCCTATCTGCCTTAGTATTCAAACAAGAAAAATTGTGCACTTTTGAGTTTCACCTTTAAGATTTACATATGACAGTGCCACCAAACATCACACAAGCCCATCATTTGGAATTTAATTTGCACTCAATTAAAAATAAAACAGATTACAAATTATTATAACCAGCCTTCTGTTCTCTGACCCACATTTCACCTTCCAGTTTGTCAAATCGCCTTGGGATTGGCCTGTGGTGAATACTGCCCTTGACTTTCATTTGACCCCATTCTCAGACATTAGGGAAGCATTTAATGCTCCACCTGCCGGGTCACATACTGCGCTTCACTTTTCTATCATCATTCCACCCGGCACTGCATAGCCCCCGGTCTCATTCACTACATGCTCGGAGAAGGTGGAAAATGAGAGTGAGAAAGGCATACTCTGTGCACTTTTTTCCGGGGATAATGGGGCTACATGATTATTCCCCATTCTGTAGGAACTCTTCATATGTTTGTGTGTTTGTGGTAGGATGGTATCTACTATTGAACTAAATAAAGCAACAGATCAACAACTTAATTAAAATAACAAATTAATTCAAGTCGTCAATTCTTTTCAAACTTTCATGAGCGGCCAATCAATTTATGAAGCTCTTATGAAAGCATTTTTTGAAAACTGACTTAATCAGAAAGGTTGCAATATCTTCACACACAGAATGCCATTCTGTGATTTGGAGAGGGCAGAATTTCTCTTTGGGAGGCAAGGTTTATAGCCACATTGCAAATCTGATGTTTATTTTTTGGACCATTGGAGTGGAGGGAAGAAAGAACAAATCAATGCACCGACAATTAATTTATAGTTATCACAGAATCACTTTCGTTCATATGCACAGTTTACTAGTACTACATCTGTGTACCAAGGTCTTTCTACTGATAGCTAATTAAGGCATGGGCTGAGGCATGAGATGGCAGAGAGGATGACCACAGTAAGATAGAAGTCAGGGCCTGCTTGATTGTTTTCAGCTGAAGTGTAATACATCTTCTTCGAATGGTACCTTAAGGCGTACCGTACAGCTAGGCCAGAGTCTGTTAACTCAGAGATCACTTCTGAGTCTTATCAATGAGGAATGTATAGGATTTGGGCAACGCTAGCCATGTCATTTTCTCCTCTGAAAAGCCAGTATGGCTGGGAGAGCTTTAGTTAAATGCTCATCCTTTGCTTTTCGAATAGCTGCTTGAGTAGTATCACAGCTGATCACTTGCCAGGTTGATGCCTCTGAAAGAACAGCTTGGCAAGTGCCCAGTCAGTCAGTCAGTCATATGTGTCACAGTACCTTCAGAAAACTGATAGATTTTGGTCAAAATCGATCTCCTACTTTAAGGAAGACTGTAAATAATTGATTTTGTTAGCAAAGTTTAAGGTATGGGTAAGTTGTGTACTTACCAAACACTAAAAACAATAATCCCTTTAGGCTCTTTTTTGTGCACTCATCACACTCTTCCAATCATGACTCACTCTGACAGCACCAATTAGAACCCAAGAGCATAATGTAGAAAAATCATGAAACTTTATTATTCACTGTGTGTTAAAATCTTTAATCTTTTTGTTAAAAACTTGTCTCTCAAGAGATCTTATTACAAAGTATAAAAACCCTTTTTTTAAAAAAAAAAAACAAGCAATATCACAAATAAGGGAGAATTTTGAAATTGTACTCTCTAAGTCTCAAATCAACACCATGTCCCACATAGGAAAAAACTTAGAAAACAATACCATGTAAGTGCTCTTGCATCACATACAATGTATACATAGGTATTATTTTTCCTTTTTTCACAAGATATTATTACAAGTTAGGTGTGTACTTTATATGAATGCATGTATGATTGGTTTTGCCAACAAGATGCACATAAACATAATTCTGTCTTTAAAGATGTAGTTTGTGTTTTCCTCAAATCTTGACGTATCAAATAATTTCTGTATGGAGACATCTGTTGGTCATCAAACTGACAACCTTTGTCTTTACGGAGACGCGCCCATCGTTTTTTCGGATGGCTGGCCACAAACATTTCATGGTTATAGATATGGGCAGCAGAATTGGATATTCAAGGCTATCACAGATGAGATATCAAAGAGAGAGTAAATATGTTATGTTATATGCTTAAAGCGCGTGAGTATACTCCAAGGAGTGTCCCGGAGCGAACCTTGAGGAGTGAAGAGAGAATGATTAAATAAAGAGCAGTGTTTTCAGTCTTTTTTTTAAGAGATTGGGGTCCTGGATGCTACAAAGAGCGAATGGGAGCAGATTCCAGGCCGATACCGCCCTAACGTGCGCTATGAGACCTGACCTTGTTTAGCTGTATCAACGCTACTAACAGAACCATCATTATACCCTGTATAACTACAGACGAGAACAGCCACCTGGAGTACCAAAATATCATATTATGACATGATACTTCTATTTTGAAGTACCAGGATTTTCTTCTTAAATACATGGCTTCCTGATGAAGGCTCTATAGAGGAAACGCCCGTAGTGGACCACACAGCCATGATAAATAAAAACAGTTGCATCATATACTCTCTATTATCTCATTACTGTCCTTTACAGACAGACGCTAACATCATATATAAGAAGTTTCCTGCTATTTGATATTAGCTTTCGAAGGTTTGATTATTGAAAATAGAAAAGCATGTACTCATGATATGTGTAAATTTAGAAATTGATAATTCATTGTGATGTTCCATTGTGCAATATAGAAGAATGAATGAGGATGTATGATTGTATGATTGAGACCTATATGAGTATTGATATGGATGGTATTTTTCAGAAGAAGTATATAATATTGTATATGGATTGATATGTATATATTTATTAACCCTTTTGCTGCTAGGCCTTACCCCCAGCCCTCACCCTCAGTCCTCCCTCCACTCCCCCCGTGCTAAACCTTTTTTTTTGGCTTTTTGGGGAGGTTTGCGCTTAGGCACCTGTAACTTTTAGTCCACATAAGGTACCACACCAAATTTGTGCCCTTTTCTTTACACATCATGGGTATTTGAAAGGTACCCAGGGTTTGTGGATTTCAGGGGACCCAGAAATTAGCCAAAATACAGCTAAATGCTTTCTTGGGGGAGTAAAATGGGGAAAAAGTGCTGCAGAATAAAGCGTCTGGTTTTTCCCCTGCAAACATTATCAACAAAGGGTTTGTAGTGCAGAAATCATCATCTTCCCAGCTTTCAGGGACAAGCAGACTTTTGTCAGAAAACAATGATTTTTACACAGATTTGGCATTTTACTTGGATACAGCCTATTTATGCTACTTTTTGTGCTTTCAACCTCCTTCCAGTTAGTTGTAGAAATGGATGTGAAAGCAATAATGAATCGTGGAAAGCTATACATTTCTGAAAAGTAGACGAAATTCCGAATTATAAAAAGGGTCATTTCTGTAGATCCTCCAAGGTTTTTTTTTAATAGAAACTAACAGTTGAAACTAAAAGAAATTGAAAATGAGTTGAAAAAACAGCCATTTGTGCCAACATTTTTACCCGTAACTTTTAAGTATGATAGATGTTTGAAAACAATAAACCGTTACATCTGATGGACCCTTCTGGTTGTGGGGGTATATAGGACAGGTAGGTTCACCAAGCACCTGAGTAACCTAGAGCCAATAACTGAGAAGCGTCTTGCAGTAGTTTTTCTTTGTGCACGGGTATATAGCAATTAATTTAGTAAAATATAAAGAGTGAAAAGTAGGTATCAATGACACCTATGTATTTCTGAAATGGGAACAAAATTAAGAGTATAGAAACAGTAGCTATTTGCACATCTCCAAAATTGTGGCATGTGAATTGTAGGACATTTTTCAAAGTCATTTCTTTTTTACACATTGTCTTACATTAGGAAGGCAGAAATGCATAGAAAGTCAATAGGTAATAGTTGCTCTACAATTCTGAGTTCCCCTATGTCTTCCGATAAAAATGGTACCTCACTTGTGTGGGTAGGCCTAGTCAGGGCCTGACTGGCTACCGGGCGTTTTGGTGTGCTGCCAAGCTGGGGGCTGATTTCACTGCGGTGAGGGCTGATTTCGTTGATGGGGAGCTGCGTGTGCTGCAAAATAAACAAAGCAAAACGAATGGTTTCAAGCACACGCAGGTCCCCATCAATGAAATCAGCCCCCAACTTGGCAGCACACCAAAACGCCCAGTAGCCAGTCCGGCCCTGGGCATAGTGCCCACGACAGGAAACGCCCAACGTCGACTCACCACATTTTTACAGTGAAAACTGACCCTTTTTTTGCTAAGTGCCTAGCTGTGGATTTTGAACCCCAGCTATGCCAGCACCTGGGGAAACCTAGCAAACCTTAACATTTTTTAAAACTAGACACCCAGAGGAATCCAGGGGGGGTGACTTGTGTGGTGCTCACCAGGTTCTGTAACCCAGAATCCCTTGCAAACCTCATTCTTTGTAAAAAAAAACATTTTCCTCACATTTCTGTGATGGAAAGTTCTGGAATCTGCGCGGGTCCACAAACTTCCACCCATCTCTCATTCCCCAAAGTGTTCTGATAAAAATGGTACCTCACTTGTGTGGGTAGCCCTAGTGCCCATGACAGGAAACGCCCAACGTAAACCCACCACATTTTTACTGTGAAAACTGACACTTTTTCCGCAAAGTGCCTAGGTGTGGATTTTGAACCTTAGCTCTGGCGGCACCAAGGGAAAACTAGCAAACCTATACATTTTTTAAGACTAGACACCCAGAGGAATAAAGGAAGGGGTGAATTGTGCGACTCCCCACAGGTTCTGTTACCGAGAATCCCTTGCAAACTACAAACTTTGTAAAAAAAAAACAAATTTTCCTCACATTCCTGTGATGGAAAGTTCTAGACTCTGCGGGGATCACAAAATTTCCACAAACCCAGCGCACCCCAAAGTCTTCCGATAAAAATTGTACCTCACTTATGTGGGTAGGCCTGGTGCCCGCGACAGGAAATGGCCCCAAACACAACATAGACACACCGCATTTTTACAGTGAAAACTGACCCTTTTTTTGCAAAGTGCCTAGCTGTAGGTTTTAAACCCTAGCTCTGCCGGCACTTAAGAGAAACCTAGCGAACCTATACATTTTTTAAACCTAGACACCCAGGGGAATCCAGGAGGGGGTGACTTGTGTTTCTCTCACCAGGTGCTGTTACCCAGAATCCCCTGCAAACCTCAAACTTTGTAAAACCAAACAAATTTTCCTCACATTCCTGTGATGGAAAGTTCTAGAATCTGCGTGGATCCACAAAATCCCACCTACCCCATGTTCCCCAAAGTCTTCCAATAAAAATGGCACCTCACATGTGTAGGTAGGCCTAGTGCCCCTGACAGGAAATGGCCCAAAACGCAATGTGGACACACCACATTTTTAGAGTGAAAGCTGACACTTTTTTGGCAAAGTGCCTAGCTGTAGATTTTTAACCCTTGCTCTGCTGGCACCTAGGAAAACCTAGTAAACCTATACATTTTTTTAAATAATATATCAAGGGGAATTCAGGAGGGGTGACCTGTGTTTCTCTCACCAGTTCCTGCTTCCTAGTATCCTCTACAAACCTTAAACTTTGTAAAAAAAAAACACATTTTCCTCACATTTTTGTGATGGAAAGTTCTGGAATCTGCGTGGATCGACAACATTCCACCCACCTCGCAGTCCCCAAAGTCTTCAGATAAAATGGTACATCACTTGTGTAGGTAGGCCAGGTGCCCGTGACAGGAAGCGGCCCAAAATCCAACATGGACCCACCAGATTTTTACAACGATAACTGACCCTTTTTTTGCAAAGTGCCTAGCTGTAGATTTTGAACCCTAGCTCTGCCGGCACCTAGGGAGATCTAGCAAACCTATATATTTCTGATAACTACACACCCAGGGCCATCCAGGAGGGGGTGACTTGTGTGACTTTTACCAGGTTCTGTTACCCAGAATCCCCTGCAAACCTCAAACTTTGTAAAAAAAACTAATTTTCCTGACAATTCTGTGATGGAAAGTTATGAAATCTGCGTGGATCCACAAAATTCACCCTCCCAATTCCCCAAAATCTTCCGATAAAAATGGTCCCTCACTCGCATGGGTGGGCCAAGTACCTGCACCAGGCAAGTGCCCAAAACGTATTGAGGAGACATCAAAATTACCTATCAGTACAATACCTGGTTTTGCAAGGGGGCACCTGGGTTTTTGGTCCCGAGCTCAGCGGCAATCTTGGGAAACCTACTAAACCCACACATTTCTGAAAGCTAGACACCCAGGGGAGCCCAGGGAGGTATGGCTTGAGTGGATCCCCCAATGTTTTCCTACCCAGAATCCCTTGCAAACCTTAAATGTAGCTGAAACAAATCACATGTTCCACAAATGTTTTGTGTGGGATCACAGTGCCGGCACAAATGTCCTACCATACAGCTTTCCCCTCAGACTCCCGAGTAAAATGATACAGCCCCCTAAGCACTTAGAAAGGGAAACTGCAATGAGCCCATTGGCTCATTTCAGTTTCGGTTTCTCTGCAATGACGTGAGCGCGACGCACATGAGCACTGATGCTTCGGACGGCCCCCGGCCGTTTGACGCACCAAAGGGGTTAACTGTTTTCTAATATAATAAAAGTACAACATTTGAATATATATTGGGTCTCTTTGGTCACATATAAGAACGCTCCCAATAGAGTAGCGATTTATGCCAGTAACAATAACATGTATAGTTGCCTAATAAAATTTTTAGTACAATTGCTTTATTTATCCCTGACTTAGGAACTTTATTACTCCAAAGGAGAACCCCAATTTATTTTCAGTCAGTCACCAAACTGAGCCAGGGATTCCAAATACTCTGCACAGTAATTAAATAAACTGCAAACTATGTTGCCAATGCTCTAAGAGATGGGTAGTAAATTGCGTGCAGATTTTTTGCAACTTGTCTCTGATTTTGCTAAATCTTCTGATGCAAAGAGTTGCAGCATAAAATCCATAATGAATATTAATTATGCAGGTCCCTATTTGTGATCCCCTAAGACTAGCTACAAACATAGAGTTGGTGACCTGCTGGGAAGAGCACACCACCATCATTGGGATTGCATCACCAAAAGGAACCTTTGTAAAGCAGCCCTTGTTCTTTAAAGGAACAGGAACTGCTTAAAAAATGGTTTCCTGTTTAGGAATAAATAGGGAAGAGGAGGCAGTGGTCGCCTGATTTACTGCCTGCTCCCCCCTAGATCGCCTGACAAGATTTCTAATCTGTAACCATATCCTTTAAGGTGTAAATAGCTAATCAGTGGTTTGCTTTCCCAATTGCCGTTGCCAATTATTAATACATACCCAGTGGCAACTGGCACTGATCTGGGGTGGCGGGGCGAGGGGGTAAGGAGGTGTAAAAAAAGAAATTCACATACCTCCTCGCCGCTCATCTCCCATGTCGTCTCTTCTCTGTCGGCTGACCAGGCAGCAGCCAGGCTCCCCAGAGCAAATCACAACGCTGCAATGCAGTGTTGTGATTGGCTCCCCTAAGCCAATAGTAACGCTGCAATGCATTGTTGTGATTTGTCTGAGCGCCATAATTCGGTGCTCAGACAGAGACTGGATGCCTGGGCATGTTCTCCACTCAGGCTGTAATGCAGCCTGGGTGGAGAACATGCTAAGTGAGCATGACTGTTTAGTCGGCCCGAGACGGCCGGCCAATGCAACAGGCGCACTTCAGTGTGCCCACCACTCCTCTTCAACCATGCTCTGTGAGCAGAGCAGCCCTGCCCCAACCCCAGGCTACCACAGCAGGAAGGAACATATTAAATTATAAAAATATCAAGTTATAATCATTTTATTTTTCCTTTCCTTCATTTATGCAATGCATTGGGGCGACACTCTGCCACCATAGACACTTCATACAATTACTACTCCTTTCTTGCCAACTTCCGAAGTACAATTTGTGTTTGCAAACTCTGTGAGTTTGCAAATATTTTGTTAGAGATTCATCCACTTACCCCTATGTTTTGCGTTAAAGGTGACTCAACTTTGACCTTTATAAGGATTGTGATCATCTACAATATAACTATAATCAGTTATGTTCATTTCAATAGGACAGGCTCTAATTTTTCTTATATCCTAAAATGTGTTCCTTTTATGATGGTCCAGTTTTTTAGCAGTCATTTGTTAATTCCGTACACCAGGCATTTAGGGGTCATGGTGAAAAGGCTGCATTTTTCTTTAGCTAAAGCCCTTCCTATGTGAATCAGTGTGTTGAACCGCATTTCAACATTACACAGAGAATACAGATGGTACACAATATAAAGCACCTCCAGGACCTTCTGACACACGTCCATTTCTCTGAGGAGTAATAAATCATGGTTTTGGTGCTCTCCGTCACCTCTGAAAACCACACTCTACAGCTATTCCACAAGCTCTCCCTTGCTATGTTGAAAAGAAGATAGGAAATTCGACAAATGACTGAAAAAGTCCATTCTGACTTATTTTTGTGTGGAAGACCGCATAGCTCTTTTTGAGGTCAATACACAAAGCTAGTGCAATCCTAGGTGTTGCAAAGTATGACTGAGATCAGGTATGGGGAAGACAGCCCAGCTGAGATTTAGAGAACTGTAAGGCACGCTGAGCAGATGACCGCACCCTCCACTGCCGAAATGGGAAGAGCCACAGTTGGCGCACTGTAAGAGGTGCAGTAGCTAAGTATCCAATGGGGTGACACTGAAGAGGTTAATCAGTCAAGAGCTACCCCTGCACCAGTCTCAGTAAATTGGAGTGGAGAACTGCACCAAACCTGGTGCTCTGGGGAACTCTCAAGGCTGAGGGAGCGCGACAGGGTGGGAAGGAAAATCTTTGGGGGATTTTTTGGGGCTAACGCTGATTTACATAGTGTTTGATGGGGGACCCACACAGCAACTGGAGGAAATTGGTACTTTTGTTTTTGTTTTCAGTTTTTGTATGTTTGCAACCATTGCAACGCATTTGGGGAGAGATAGTATCAATTCCAGAGAACACATACATACCAGACACTGCGTAGCTCATTCAGTCAGGTTGCTTGATATTACACAACGATTGCAAGCTCACGTTGGACAGGTCCATGCCATATTCCAAAATCAGATGCTCCCATTTATTCAGCATGTAGTTAGACTGTAGTTAGACTGAATAAAGCACCAGTTAAACACCTGACACTATCAACCTCTTGAAATCATGGAAGATAGTTTCTGCTTCTGCCTCCTTCAGCAGACACATCTCCTCAAGTGGAACTTGGGCAGGTTAAATACAGGTAGTTCCTTAATCAGACAACCATAAAAAGGTGGCCGTGGCGATTCTCAGCGCTAAACACTTTCACAGGTCAAACCTGCTGAGGCAGGAAGAAAGAAGTTTAACAGTGATATTCATGCTAGGCTCCCAAACCATGACAGTTTTATCACTTTACTGCCCAAATGTAAACCAGATATCCTTTAGGAAATGCGGCATCGGAAATATATTTAGGAGAGTGGAGGGGAAATGATTATAGGAGGCAATATAAACCTCATCCTGCATGGGGCAAGTGACCACTTGACACAAAGATGCACCTCGACACAGTTCAGAGAGTGGCTTATCTTGATGGAACTAGTAAGATATATGAAGGGGCTGGGAGACAGCACTCACCACTTTTGCTGGTCCCTGGCCCTGGAAGCACCAGCACTATACTACGACCCCTGACTGGAGGAGAGGAGGGGCTGAGAACGCCTGAAAAAGCCAACGCCGGTCCCGCAGCGCGGGAGACAGCACTCGCCACATTTGCCGGTCCCTGGCCCTAGAAGCACCACCACGTTACTACGACCCCTGACTGGAGGAGAGGAGGGGCTGAGGAAGCTTCAAAAGGCCAACGCCGGTCACGCAGCGTGGGGGACAGCACTTGCCACTTTTGCCGGTCCCTGGCCCTGGAAGCACCAGCACTTTACTACGACCTCTGACTTGAGGAGAGGAGGGGCTGAGGACGCCTGAAAAGGCCAACGCCGGTCCCGCAGCGTGGAAGACAGCAATCGCCACTTTTGCCGGTCCCTGGCCCTGGAAGCACCAGCACTTTACTATGACCCCTGATTGGAGGAGAGGAGGGGCTGAGGACGCCTGAAAAGGCCAACGCCGGTCCCGCCCATCATAGACCGGAAGACGCCGGGCTGGGTACTAGTAATGGATAGAAGAGTGCTTGGAACAAGATCTTTGCCACTCTTAGAGCGAGAAGGAAGGCAACATACCAGGGCAAGAGGATGGGAAAACGAAATACACACATGCCTATTGCTAAAGCAAGGTCATTAACTTTATCAATTAATAACTTTCTAACAACAGCAATTGGGGCAATAACAAGTGAGATAGAGTCGGTGGAGGAGAGACTGGGGGAAACACAAAGAGCCCTTCGAAATAGTAATTTGTCCATGATTGTCCACATGCACAAAGACAACACAGAGAACATTGTTCTGTTATTATTCAGGAAGGGGGAATCATTAATACTCTTTGCCCGCCACCATGTAAAAAACCCAAGGCCTGTGGAAAAACCAAAAAAGAGACATTAACCTATGGCGACACGGAAGAAAACCAAGCCCCCCCCCACGAAAGGTAGTCACAAAAGCCCACGTACTGGCTGTTGCCACGGATACTATGAATACTGAGCCTCTGGAGAGACTGTATTAACTACACACACAGTAAATTCAGTGGAACTATAATTAAATAGGTAATTGACCCTTTGGTAGTGGTCTTAAATAGTATTGATGTTTCTTTAAAAATATTAATTGGATCTAGTATTTCAAAGGCAACCTCTGCCCTAGGGGGTTTAACTAATTCGATTAAACCCTCCCTAAATATAAATTTGGACACAAACCGGGCTTCCTCATCCTTTCTACCCCCCCTTGATATCAATCCCTGTGGGTGGTGACACTAATAATATTGAGACACCAATGGAACTCTCAAACGCACAGTTAATTCAATCAGATAAAGTATGTCATGGTCCTTCTAAAGCCATCTTGGAAAATGGAGAGTTTAGTCATAATGGTAGGAATATTAATTCACTCTTAGCTGATACAAGGAAAAGCCATTTGAGAACATTCCATTTACCTCCAGAAGCAACTCCTTATGTTATTGTTCTTAGAAATGTTCCATCCTTGCCTCACGGTAAAGAAGAAGATTGGAAACAACTTAAAAACAAAACAGTCCACTGGTTGGTAAAGACCTTGGATTAGTCCGGTTGTGATATATTACATGATAACATCAATAGTGTTGAACGTATGTCCTGGTTAGGTTCACATACAAAAACTGAAGTAGGAGAATCTATTGTGGTGAACTTTAGGGATCGGAATTTGTACATTGGCTCATGGATAGGCTTGTTTGCAGTGAAAGCGCGGTGAGCTCTATTGAAGCCGTACCATTAGGATACTTTTATAAGCCACTGTTTAATACTGTCAAAAGCTGTGTGCCCTCACAGTTTTTAAGGCCTCCCCTGTTCTCTATTCCAACATTTCATTATTTTTCACCCTTAGGCCAGGTGGAATGGCTAAACCGCCAGCCCTGTATGAAGACTGGAGCTGATATTTTTCCTTTGATGCGTGTATCAGCACCAATAGATGGAGCTGGCTATCATGCGCCAATAGTAACTCCAAGAGTTTTATTCAATATTAGCAGTAATATTGAAACAAAATTCATGGGGGAAATTTATTATCAGATCTTGGATGGTACGGTGTATCTGATAGTACCTAATCTTGTTAATACCACTCATGTGAATGCCATGGGGTTATTGTCAGCGCGCTATGACATATTATTGGCCGAAGGGCAGGATCTCAGTACATCATTAGAAAAGTTGACGGTAGTGAGTGATGTCTCAGTTAATCCAGCTATTTGTTGTTTAAAGAATGACCACCACGTCCAGACCAGTGCTATTGCAAATGGCAGTTCGTATTGGAATATAGCAGGACTGCAAAGCAAACTGGAAATTAAAGAATGGTTAGATTTTGTTATGAAATATAATATAGTCTGCTTATAGGAAACCTGGTGTTATGATGCAGCTCATATAAATGTTTTTACTCCATACATACACCAGCTAGAGCTTCTATAGGTGGACACAATAAAGGAGGACTATTAACTTTAATTTCAACAACATTAAATGGTAGAATAAGGGAAATGAATTTGGAGTCTCCACATTTTCAGTTTGTTAACATTTTGTTTAAGAAACACTTGATGTTTGTGGTTGTTAATTTTTATCATAATAATTTTAAAAATACAAATATTACTATTGCATAGAAACGTTTAACTGCATTAACAAAGCATATAGATGAGATGAAAATTGATTTTGTAGTACTGGGGGGGTGATTTAATTGTAAATTATGCTCTCTGTCCCAATTTGGGGCCAGTCACCGTTTGCCCAGGGAAATGAGGGGGGCTATAATTTTTAACACAGTCCATGTGGGAACATGTTCAATTCTCTGTTGGTGACATTTTCACTATTTTTAACATTAGATTCTATAGAATTGGCAAAATGTGGTAACATACGTGGGTAAAGGCCAAGGCACTATGATTAATTTTATTATTTTGCCTGATCTTTTTAACTCTCAAATATTTACTTTTAAGATACCTAAAGTATATTTTAGTGATCACTACCCATTAATATTGAACCTGATGGTCCCAACCTATGTGCCAAGGGGCTAATAAGGAAATGGTCCACTATTAGCCCAGACCTCGTTCCAGAGGAGATAATAAAGCGTAACCTTGAGCATGTTCTGGAGTGTCTGGAAGTTAAATGAAATATCCCAGTTATGATGAAATCATATAAGGCAATAAATAAGACAATCAATGAACTTTTAACCAAGAGTCAGCGTGATGGGAAACAAAAAAACAAAAGGTGGTTCAATAGAGAATGTTCCCATCAGCATAACAAATTAATTACAATTTTAAAAATCATACCCCACGACAAGGAGGCAGTTAGGCAGGCTCGTATAGATTCTAGGTGTGCTGTGGAGCATTGTAAAATGGACATCAGGAAAGATGCCAGGGGTAAATCACATCAGGTGTCACAGAGCAAAGACTCCAGACTTTTCTGGCAGACAGTGAATGAGGAATATTTCCGTGACACACAAAATAGTAACACTGACGTAACTATTATGCCGGAAACTTGGGTGAAACATTTTACTGACCTCTATGGCAACAGTACTGATTCATCTAGTGGTATTGATACTCAATATGAGGTATCTCCCTTGCAACCCCCGACCCTAGATGAGGTAGAGAGAGCGCTTTGCCAGACTGTAAAGAATAAGGCTCCTGGGCCTGATGGGGTACCTGTGAATTTATTGTTTAGCAGATACAACCTTGTGGCTACCAGTGTTAACAAATATACTAGGCTGCTATGTAGCCTTGGGTCCACCAGATTCCTGGAGATGGGTAATAATAGTGCCGATATATAAAAAGGGAGACAGATCAGACCCCAAATAGCAGAAAATAGGAAATTTTCCAACATTCAGTATGGATTTAGAGAGGGTCTGGGCACTGTGGAACAGTGCCTCAATCTGCACTTAGTCATCAACAAATATACCATGGCAAAGCCAGGGACCTTATAACTTGGGTTTATGGACCTGACTTCTGCCTTTGACTGGGTGCAGAGTGGGAGACTGTGGGAGAAAATGCTGCACATGGGCGTTGATCCATCTATCATCCATTATTTAGCAGCAATGCATCACGGAGTCACAGGGAGAGTACTTTATGGAACAGCTGGCGAGCTTACCCCACCAATAAAGATGGATTGTGGGGTACGCCAGGGATGTGTATTTACTCCATTTTGTATTCTGCTTATATATAAATGACCTAGAAAGTAACATCAGAACTGGCAATATAGATGCACCAATAGTAGGTAACAGGTCTCCAATGGCCCTACTATGCGCTGATGATTGTGTTTTAAGGTCGAGAACTGGGGTGGGATTAAAAAGGCTTTTAACTGGTTTAATGATTTTATGAGTGACCTTGGCCTAAAAAGCAATGTTGCAAAAACACATGTAATGGTAATAGGTAAAACTCCAACAAAAACAAAAACTTTTTATATAAATAATGAAATACTGTCTCGGGTACCAATTTTTTCTTGTTTAGGCATACTTTTTAATGAAAAAAATTCATGAACACGTCTAGTAGATGCAAGGATTGGAAGCTTTAATAAAAACGCAGGGGCCATCTTCAGATTTGCAAACAAAATTAGGCTCTTGCCCAATTAAAGCCATAATAGACATCTACAAAGCACGGACATGTGCCGTCGCTTTGTATGGTGCTGGAGTCTGGGGCTTTACTAATACTCTGGGGCTTCAGAGAGCAGAAAATATGTTACAACGCATATTGACATTACCTAAAAGCACATCTACAACTATGTGCCACAAAGAACTAGTTGTAACACCGTTGACTTTTTATACGCAATTAGCTCCCCTGAAGCTTTGGCATAACATATGGACTAAGGGGGATATCATTTTAGATTGCTTGAAACTAGACTCTGTAAAAAAATCCTTGGTTATTTTATATTGACGAGCAATTAGGGAAGCTGGGTTTGGAGGACTGTTTCAGCACACCGGGTGATATTTCTGCAATCCCACAAAATAATCTGAAAAAGGATTTTCTCTTTTATTGGAAGCAAGTAAGAGATAGAAAAGATATGGCAAACAAATGGTTGTAGAACACTCATTATTAGCTCCCCAAAAATTTAACTGTACCTTTCCTTCTATTTTAATCAGGTTAAAATGTTTTACTTTATTAGATTTAGGAAGGCATTGCTCATCTCCGGGGGTCGTAACCATGTGATATATACTGTGACACTAAATTAGAAATGTGTCCATGTGATTCATTTTCTGCACAGAGCACTTTACATTTCATGTTTTTTTGTAAACTCTATTCTGGCCAGAGACGTACCTTTTTAAAACCATTATTAAGATTTTGAAATATTAGAAAGTGCCAACCTGTGCTACGCCATCTACTTATCTTAAACAATGAATTTACTTGTTTAATGATTTTCAGGTTCATTTCCTCTGCAGTTCGGCTTCGCAACATTGTAAAAAAATTATTCCTGTGTTTTGATTTTGTCAGAGATGGATTTTGTTATGTATATTCAAATGTTTCTTATTGCTCTTTTATGGCTAAATTGGCCAAATAAAGATCTTTGACAGACTGACTGAAGGGGCTGGCATGAGATATCGCTTAAAAAACCCACAGAGTAAGCAATCTGGAATGGCAAAAAGAAAGGGAAACCATGTGTAGCTTAATTCAATATCACACACTTAAAGGGGTTCTATGGGGAATCTTCATTTCAGTTTTCTTCGACCTCAACAAGGCTAGAGCAGACAAAAAACCTAGGCGCACGCATGAGAACTCAAGCAGCCAAGCTGTGGCGCAAAGAACTTGCATTACTCTCTCTGATGCATGTGATAGATA
This sequence comes from Lissotriton helveticus, assembly GCF_964261635.1. Lineage (NCBI taxonomy): Eukaryota > Metazoa > Chordata > Amphibia > Caudata > Salamandridae > Lissotriton > Lissotriton helveticus. The sequence continues at coordinate 686,491,629 of NC_136057.1, read as the reverse complement.
ACGATAAAGCACAATTTGCTATTCTGAGGAACAAATAGGAGTATTATACCTTGAGTTAAAGAAAGTAGATTCTCAGCCTCCAAGTTTGCAGCAAAAAGAGTTGAAGAAAGGGTATAGCTTGGGGTTCCAACCTTTACTATAAGATCTAATTACGTTAAATGGAAATCTTCCAGAGCTAGTAATATTTTTAGTGTTGTAATAATGACCACATCAGACAAAATTACATTTGTGGCCACCCTGTGCAAGATTACTAGCAGCGGTCACCTCAGTGCAGGGTTTTCAGAAGTGACCACTTCAGAGCATCAGGTAGGGTTGCCAGAAGCAATGTAAAAGGTTTTTGTCTATGTGGAATGCCTTTACATGAATAATACATAGCCGCAATATCTACAATGCACATGGCACCATGGTAATATTATAAGTAACATGTCTACCCCAAAGCCAGATGAATTAACACTTAAATATAAGCTTAAAATATATTTTGGAAATCCACCCATTTGTCTCCAAACCTAAGCTTATGAGATCTGAAAATACGCAGATCTTTGTCTCAGACGCACACATTTCAATGCTGGTATACATATGTTAATTCAGCAGGCAAATACTTCAAATTTAGTAAACTGGACTGCACACAGGAGAGATACTATCAGGTAGCTGAAAGCTACCGGTAGCTCACCAGCTACTCAATGGAGAAGCCTGAGGTTGAGGGAATACGGATTGAAGCTGGGAGACTGGTCCCAAAACATGTGGAAACAGCCACAGCCTTTTTTGTTGTTTATCAAAAATTGTATGATGAGGCATTAGTAGAAGGGTTTCTGGGTTGAGTGCTACATACATGAGTGTTAGACCTGGCCCTCTCAGCAGGGTCACCCCTAAGCATTTTGCCTTTTTCCCCTCCACATTTTACTGAATTAGTTTTTGTGAACTTACGACTCTGCACACTTTACAATTGCTAACCAGTGCTAAAGTGCTTGTGCTGTTTCACTAAAACATGGTAACACTGGTGTATACCCTATTGGCATATTTAATTTACTAATAGGTGCCTAGTAAAGTGGCACTACATGTGTCCAGGACATTTAAATTAAATGCCACTAGTGGGCCTGCAGCACTGGATGTGCCACCCATGTAAGTAGCACTTTAAGCATGTCTCAGTTCTGATATTGCCGAGCCTATGTGTGGTCTAAACTATGAATTTGACCTGGCAAAATAAATCTTTTGCCATGTCCAAACCTTCCTTTTTAATACATGTAAGTCACCCCTATGATATGCCCTGGACAGCCCCGAAGTTTAGGTGCAATGCATTTAAAACGTAGGACATTTACTTTTAAGTTTTTCATGTACTGGTAGTGAAACACTCCTACATTCATTTTTCACTACTGCAAGGCCTTTCTAGCCAGATGATAACATTGTGGGTCCCTTATTAAATCATAAAAATGTAATTATGGGAAAAGATTACCAGTTCATGTTTGCTTTCTCTGGTATCCTAACTCATGGTGAAGTTGGATTTTTAATTACAATTCTGAAAATGCCACTCTTAGAAAGTTGTCATATTCTTGCCTTAGCCATTTGGTGCCTGCAGGCTATCTCTGAGTCACGATACTGGGTGTGGGTAACAGTTGGGCCTTGTGTATTCCTCCTAGGCAGCCACAAACAAAGAGAGCTCAGGTGTGACAGGATAGGCCATCAATGCCAGGATTAAAGGGAGAAGCTGGGCACAGCCCCACTTATACTTGAATAGGCGGTGCTCTGCCTCCACACAAAGGGCTGCATACCCTCTGCAATTAGCCTGGAGCCAGGGCCAGGAATGCAGGGCATCTGTTTACTACAAAGGCATGCCTCTTGAAGCTACTCTCCTCTTCAAAGGCACAACTGTGTATAATAGAAAGACCTCATACACCAACTCTTCTGTACACTTCTGGACCTGTGGATACTCTGCCAGGAAGAAGGACTGCAATGCTTCTTCAAGGACTGCCACTCAGTTGGTTGCTGCGCTTTAGGAACTGCTGCTCTTCTGTGCTAACCTACTGCCATCTTGCTTGGGGAAGAAGAACTGGACCTGCAATTTCATCTTGACTTCAGGGCTCAAGAGTGACTCTAAGGGCTCGTCTGTTGGCCTCCTGATCTGAGCCTGAGGGGCATCAAAGGCGCCCCAAAAGCTCCTGGAACCAGCTTTAGTGGGTTCCTGACTCTCCAGGTGGTGCCTCTCAGGTCCTGGACCCTGGTGGGGCACACAGCTTTTGAAATCATCAAGCATGTGGGCTCTACAAGACTGCGAATAGGTCAGGTTGCACCAGAACCACCCCATTCGCACCGAGGTGCAGCACGAGCTGGCGCCAGCTCATCTCTTCACAGAGCAAGAATCAATCGCCCTTGGAGGAACGCTACCCCCCCTAACCGCGATGCCAGGCCTGCTTTTCGCACCACGGCGAACCACCGCCTGCGAAGCTCACGTTGCTACCTGCGACCCTGTCGAAAGCGAGCGGGACTCTTGTCACAGAACTTGAGAAGGTAAAACTTCAGTGGCACTAACCTGGTACTGTGTTCGACCCGCACTCAATTGTGGTCAGCCTGAAATTCTGACTTTGACCCTGTCCAACGTGACCAGATAACTGCAGTTGGCTCTTTGTATTTGTAGGTGCTAGTTTACAGTTTATTCCTCAAAAAAATTCAGAACTCCAGTTCTAATAATTAGATTTTTGTCATTTTGGTCTTGTCTTTTTTATTAAATTAAGCTCTATTTATCTAACCTAGTGTGGGATATGCTTGTGTGGTATTTCCACTGTTTTACTGTTTGAAGGGTTGCACAATTTCTTTTCACATAGCCTCTAGGTTAAACCTGACTGCTACCAGGGGGGTGAGCACAGGTTAATTTGGGGTTTGCTTGTGCCTTACCCTTGCTAGGACTGCGGTTGCTTCTTGACAGAGCTCCCACCCCAGTCAAACAGTAGCCCGATTTCTAGCATTGGGGATCAGCGGTGAGGAATGGACCTATGTTTATGCAGTGCCATGCAGAGATTTGTTGTACACTTTCATCCCATATTTCTCTGATTGGCCTTTTTGTTTTTTTTATTCATTCTTACTGTACCTGAATGTTTATGTCTGTGGCCCCATCTGCAATGATGGAGTTTCAGCTTGTCAACCTGGAGAGGGGAGCGTCCACCCTAATCTACTCACTGCCACTCGCGGCAATCCATAAGGAATTACTATAATGGTACATGCGGAAGGCGGAGGTCCCGAAGGCCTTGAGCGAATGGGTCAGAGGCCCACCAGAGACCGACAGATGATGTGGAGGGAGAGAATGATTAGAAAGGATTGGAGTAGGAGCTACAGAAAGTCTTGGAATGCATCCTGTTGAGGAGAGGGGTAACCTACTCCCAGGATTGGAAATCTCTCCCTGTGCAGAAAGCAGTGTGTCTTCCAGGGGCCTGATCCCAGACAAGATGGAGGACAGGAGAGAGGAAAGATAGCTCATGCTAGATCTAGCCACATTAAAGGAGGAGAAGGAGGAGAAAAGGGCTGGGGCTGAAAGGAACTTAGCCAGAGATTAAGCCATGGCTGAGGAGAAGAGGGTTGTGGCTGAGAGGGCCTTGGCTGAGAAAGAGTTACTGTTGGAGCATGAAAAAAGCATGAGGGAGGTGGAGCTATAGGCAAGCAACCGGCAAGACCCAACAGTGATAGTGGCAGTGTACCATCAGTGTCTGCAGAAGCAGTGAGAGTCTGCATACCCAAGGACCTGGTGCTTAACTATGGGGTGGAAGAGAATATAGACAAGTGTTTTGCTGCTTATGAAGTTGCAATCAGGGTACATAAGGTCCCAGAGGAGTATTGTGGAGGTAGCCTGTGGAAACACATACCCACGGTGGGGAGGGACACACTCCTGACACTAGTGGCAGAGGATCAGACTATGTATGCCCCTATGTTGCTGATTTGGGACAGCCACAAGCTTCCAAATCAGTCCTGAGTGTATTTCTTAGATCATGCCAGCAAGGTACAAAAGGGCTTGGTGAAGGACAGCAAAGTTGATATATTACTGGACTATACAACCTAATTTTGAGGGAGCACATGCTCAGTATTCGTTTTACAGGGCTGTTTCATGGATAGCAAGCTTGCTGACTGAAGCTAGCTTGCTTAGAGGGCGAACCTCTGGGTCAGCACCAGAATGTCCAAAAAAGTACCTGGGGGTGATCTCAAGGAGGATGGTTCAGGTTCCCCTTCAACAGAGTGAAGGGGAGGACAAATACATTTTTGCAGCTCAAACTGATCAAAAGGTACTGAAAATGCTACCATATGTGTTATTGTCCTGTGGCAGGATCTTTTCTGGGCAGGGGCAGGTTGCTTCTCATTTGCATGTTGATGTATTTAGGTGTTAAACTCATGCTAATTGGGTGGAAATGTTGCAGTGACAAAGTTAGCATGTGTACAAAAACAAAATGATGAATGTATACTTCCACAACTTGTCACATAATCTGTCTTTTTTTGCCGTATAATTTAAGCAACTTTATTGCACAATTTTGGGTAGATAGTATTAGTTATCTTTATACAGCATGCCACAAACTGAATGTCTCTGGGGGCTTAAATAATAGGCGTACATTTTTATCCAACTCAATCAAGATTGTTTTATCAATTTCACAATTATGAAAGGCTGAGTCAGTTCTGCTGCGTATCTATCTTAAAGTCTATGTGATGAAGCAAAGCTTCGCATATTTTGCGGCTTGCCGAAGTCAAGAACCTCGTTTATGTGTAATAAGGTAACATAAATATGTTTTACTAACGTTTATTTTTGTTTAGGCAAAGTTTATGAAGCTTGCCTACGTGTATTTCTAATACACTTACCCCGTGTACTTTAACATGGCCGCCGCTTGTATTTTAGTTACTGCGCATGCGTCAGCCACACTCACGTGTCCTGACGCGTCTGCAGAAGTGGAGGGAAAGTAATGCGCATGCGTAATTCATAGCTGTGCTTATCATGTGGTACTGCTCGTGCCACTGCTCATGTGTCTGTATCAATGTAGCTAACATTTAAAACGCATAAGTTTATTTCGTGATGATGAGTGAAAAGTACAAACCCTGTGATGTGTTTTCATGATGACATTATTAAGTATTAATTTGTTTTCGCTTACTTTTCATGTACCGCGGGAAATGGGGTTCTGTCTGTACCGAGAACCATCTTGGAGGTCCCTTCTGCGCCTGCGCGACTTGCCGAGGCACAGCAGACCTTGACTGATGGAACACAGCCAGTTGGCAGTGATGAGCAAGATGCTCCTGAGAAACGACCTGAAAACTCGGCTGAACCAATCACATGTTCTCGCAGTGCAACATTGTTAAAATTGCCATTGTATTACTGCACAACTTCTCATGGGAACCCCAATCTAGTTAGGCGGTACCCTACTATGCAAATGTAGGCTTGAAATACTATGTTGTGATTGGTGTGTTACCCAAATTCTACCTTAGGACCAATCGAAATTGAGGGATTCTGACACTTTGCAACATTGGGGGGTGGTACACTGTCCCCAAACTGTATATCTACCCTGGGTTCACCTAGTGAACCGTCCGACTTGTCTGGTTTAGCTGACCTGTCACTGACCCATCGTACTCAATAGGTGACTGAAGATACAGAGCGCTGCGGAGCACTCTGTCCGAATTTGACCATAGACTAAGGTTCTACTGAACCTTAAAGTGCTGGCAAAGCACTTTGCTGGGAGGTCGCTGACCCAATCGGGGTCTTGATCGATAGCTGCAGAGCGGGTGGAGCGCAGGCGTTGCTTCCAAACTGTGGGTTCCGGTCCTGTCCTGAACGGTCCTGTCCTGAGGGTTTGCTGTCCTGTCCTGAGGTCCTGTCCTGATTCCTAATCTGAGGGTATCCTGTCCTATCCGGGGTGTCCATTCTGCATCTGCTGTCCTTTGAGGGGTATCCTTCCTTGAGGGTTTCCTGTCCTTAACTGACCCGTGGCCAGGGTTTGGTTATCACACCTTTCTAGGTAAATATTGCTCCGAACCTCTTAAAATCTTGCACCTTCTGAATTTCTAACTTTTGCTTTAATAAAGTTCATCATTGCATATGATATATTTTTTCCATGTCTTTCCGCAACTATTGAAAGTCAAATTGCATTTTTCCATAAGTTTGTTCCTATGTCTTCTCACTTGTTAGAAATTATATTTTGCATTGCAGTTTGTCATTTTCTGATATGGTCTAGAACTTCATTGCCTAGATTGTTCAAAGGCCCATTCACCTTAAGTGAAGCGTGTTACTCTTTATAGGCCCTCCTATAGTTATCCATGCATAAAAACTGTCCATGCTTAAATATTATTGAATAGCATAGTATCTTCTCGTTACATTTTATCAGTACTTCAATGATTACTCTGTCATTATTTCTTTATAGCTATATAATTTACGTTATCTTGGTTATTGATTGCCTTATTTTACTGTACCTCATGCAAGAAAATAATGAACTTTAGATAAACATTTTAAAACTTCCAGTTGTCCGTGGTCATTTCAACAGTATTTTGAATGCTATTGGTTGGGTTTGTATTTTGCTGCCTTTCCTTTACAGCTAGCTCCCTGATTCATTGTGGTCATTAGGTACCCGCATCGGTGGATGGTAAGTCGGGTGCACTGAAAAATAATAATAGGGAACACACACACAAATTGGTAGAGCTCGTGAAGTCACCTGATCGATGTATATGGTGATTTGAAAGTATATGGGCCCGGAAGCCGGAAACGGCGAAAACTATTGGTCGGGTGGCCTCGCGCGCTCTATCAGTTTTACTGGTAGCCAGAGGATGGTTAGGGACTAGTTAAGAGTAAGGCAGGGATTAGTTGGACTAGTTGAGTCGGAAGCTGCTAGTATATTGATGCTGCTAGAAGAGTGGCTGTTCTAAGAGACCTGATCATTCTCTTGTGAATACGCTGCTGAAACTCATGAATTTTTGTATTGTTATTATTCTTGTTCTTATATTGTTATATGTACTAATCCATGCATTTGTAAACCGTATTGTTTCTTGTTGTCCGAACTCCCCGGGGAATTGAAAGGGCAAGTGGTGAATAGAATCCATTGTCCTGAGGTCACAGGCTCGAGGAAAGTTAGGTGCAGGTTAGGATAACCGGGAAGCACTAACTAGGGTTTTCTGAATACATGTGTGAATAAATGACAGTAACGGGGTTCATTGGCAAAATTCCCATAGTGGCGTAACCTAGTAAGGGTCACATCGGAAGAGTAGCAGGTTCCTCGGAGCTAGCGTGAAAGCAGAGGGGTCCGCTGAGAAACCTTAAACTCGGAATATATCCCGGAAAGAAGTGGATGAGTTTAGGGGAATAACAGGTTCACCGATGCTAGAGTGAAGGGTAGGCGGAAGAGATCTGCCCGCAGCGAGTGAAAAGTAAATGGAAGTAGTTTACTTGCAGTAAAACAATTCTTTCTCTGTCTAGACACTTGAGCACTGTGGCGAATGTGTATTTGTTGTAAAATAACCAAGCACTGAGCACTTTAAAAGAAAGAAAGTTTCCGTTACCTTGTGAAGGGAGGGAGTCAGTCGCGAAGCGCCTCTGACGTCACTCTGTGCCGCGCTGGGATTGGTAGAAGCAGCGGGCGGGTAGCGGAGCTGAGATTGTAAAGGAGGGGTGAGCGACAGAGCGTGGGAACTGTCTCACGAAGGGGCCGCGCACCCATTGGCGGAGAATATTCAGAGTCGCGCACCCATTGGTCGCACGGATTTTCGAAGCGCGTTCTGATTGGAGGTAGTTTGTAAACAAAGTTTAGCGTAGAGGTCGTATGTGGCACTCGCAGACTACAGGAACTCGACCTGATCCAAGGCACCTAGGGTTTGAAAGGGATCAGTGGAAGACTAATAGATACGATATTATGTACGGAACCAAGAGAAAATTGTCCCTTGTAAGTAAGGTGAAAAATTATTTCAAAACGGACAAACCGGTTAAATCTAGAGAAGGTGTTCTTGTCCCACCACCTAATACTCCTGCCTCATTCATGATGTTTGACCGAGGGTACAATACCTGTGTGTGGTTGGAGAATTGGGTGAAGTACACAAAAGATGACGGAGTATTGGCTTTTCCGTTAGATGGTACTTTCAATGGTAGGATCCTATTTAATTTAAGAACTCGGATGAATGAACTGCATCCCAGACCGAGACTAACGCAGTATGAGGCATTAGAGGAATGGGAGATTGAGGCTTTTGAAAGAGAAAGACCCCGAATGGACAAGGGTTTGACCAAGTGGTACCCCAGACTGAAACAGGAGTCCAGGGATAAAAGGATGAAACAGTGGAGGCAGAGCATGATTGTTGAGGGTCTGTTTCCCATGATGCCGGCATGTCATAACCCTGCAGCGGGTGAGAAAAGTACTGAAAAGTGTAAACATTGGGGGGCCCCGGGGGAATCAGATGATGAACTGATAGATGACATCTGTACCAGAAGTCCGCCACCTTATAACGAGGGAACCCGACCTTCCAGTGTAGGAGATGCTCCCCGACGTCACTTCCTAAAGGAAGAAGACAGATTCCTAGGACTGGGAGGGGGTGGTCAAGTATTGCCCTATTCTGAGAAACCCGAACCGGCGGAAACAAGGGATATATATCCCAAAGTGCCCGCAAGCCAGGAAGAAAAATATTCACGTACGAAAGTTTTCTTTCCCAGACCCTTGTATGAAAGCGAAGAGAAACCATCGAATTCAGGACTGCCTTTTGTTCAACCTCCATATGGGGAAGAGCGCAGGTCCTTTAACACTGGAACTTTATTCCCGAAACCAAATTATGGTGGGGGACCAAGTGAAACGCATCCTACTGCCCCGAGTTTTACTCCTCCCTTGACCCCACAGATATTACATGACACGACTTTAAGAAGGATACTAGTGGAAAAGGAGCAAGAGGCTCTAGCTAGACAAAGGACAGAAATAATTCAGAAAATCTCCCAGTTAAATACCAGTCCTGAGGCATTGACTATTCCAGTAACTATTGGACCAGTGGTCCCGTTATACGGAAATGGTCAGGGAAATCCGATTACTCCAGTTATGACCCCAGTCATGGCACCCCCGAGACAGGAACCGATAATCATAGATGATCAGTCCAGTGAGTGCGAGTCTGAAGTTGCGTTCTTGGACTTGCCAAACAAACCGACCGGAAAGGGAATGCAGCAGAGGCATAACCCTTTTAATGTGAAAGAAATTAAATTAGAGTCAGCAACAGGTACTAGGAGTGTCTCTCTGGTAACTCCGGATGAAATTGAGAGTTGGAGTCGTGAATTAGAGAAACAGACTCCGCAAACGAAACCTTTAGACCTCTACAAGCTGAGGGTAGAAATAGAAGAATTAATGGCAGGAAATGTGGGGTTGGATCGATTGAATACCTACTCTGAAGAAGAATTGTCGTTTATATGTAAAAGCTTTACAAGGAACACCAGAGTGCTCCACGAAAAACTGACCGAAACAGCAGTTAGTATGGGGGTAGATATCTCAAAATCCAAGCCCTTACAGAAACCGTACAGAGCAGACTTCTCAGACAAAGATATAGAGCACCTGAATGTGGCAGGAAAAAAGTTGCAGATTAAAGAATTATTGGGGGTACTGCAGAAATGGGGAGATGTGGAAAGATGGAGAAGCAGGTGGGCGAAAAAGAGGGAAGAGGCTCGCTCCCGACAAGTGACTCCTGAATTTGCTTTAAGGGAGGTAGAAAAACCTGAGCAGTTATGCCCCATGCGCGAAGTTCCAGGAGGGAAATATGTGCATGTCCCCTGGTCTAGACAGGATATTGTGTCCTTTACGAACGATTTTCCAAAATTACGGGAGAAACCAGTAGACTGGTACAGGCAGGTGGAGAGGTTCGTGAAGGTACAGAAATGTCTGTGGAAAGACCTGGATGGGTTTTTCGACATTGTGGTTCCGGTAGATTTATGGACCCAGTGTAAAATAGCCATAGACTGGCCCAGTGAGGAGTACCCAAGAAATAAGGAAACAGGGGAGCCATCAAAGGATGTCATGCGAAAATATGAGCAGGTAATTCAGCATTTGAAAGAAAAGGTGCCCGCAAAAGAAACTGATTGGACAAAAATAGATAGAACAACACAGGAAAGGGACGAGACAGTGCACTCCTTCTATGAGAGGTTATTACAGGTATTTAAAACTTACAGTGGTATTGATAACATCGATTTGAAGGACATGACGCACTTTATTTACAGGTTTGTAAATGGTTTAAGACCTGAAATTTGTCAGTGGATAAAAGATAATAAAATCTGTTGGCATACTAAGAAAATGGATGAGGTCCTGCGGTACGCTAAGTACTGCGAGGACGAGATGGCAGAAAAGAAAAAGGCCCTTAAGGAAAAAGTGATGTGGGCTCAGGTGAAGCTCGCAGAACAGCAGGAAAAACAATTGAGTAACATGGTTAAAAATGCTGAGAACAAAAATCCTGGGGGAGGGGGTGGAGGAAAGCCCCGGCCAAAATTTAGCAGGGAAGAGGCTATGAAAAAATTTCCCTGCCATCAGTGCGGCGAAATTGGACACTGGCGAAACGAGTGTCCCCAATTACTAGATGATAATGCAAAAACACCTGATTTAACTCCACAGACGCAGAAAGAAAGACCAAGAAAGACTCAACCTCAGGTAAAAATAGTTCAGGTGCCTCGAGCACCCAAGCAGGTATACAGGGGAAAACAGGCAGAGGGTGAGGAGATAGAAGTTTGGGAAAGCGGTGAGAACAGAAATACAGCAACTTCGCAGTATCTGCTAAATGATACCTTCCTTTGTAATGATCAGGACTGACGGGGCCTGAGAGGGGAGGACGAGGAGTGCGTACTTGGCGCTTCCTTGCCGGTAGACCAGTCTGGACCATACATTGAAGGAAAGGTTGACGGAAATGATGTCACTTTTCTGTTGGACACTGGCGCTACCCGTTCTACTGTAAGAACAGTGGACGTTCCAAACCTACCCCTCTCGGGAGAAAATATCCAAGTAGTGGGTGTATCTAATCAATTGATTAGTACTCCTGTTACCGAACCAATGGAGATTTCAATTGGAAATTTTAAACAAATGCATAGGTTTGTCGTCTGTGACACCAGTCCAGTGAATCTACTGGGTCGTGATTTGCTGTGCAAAATGAACTGTACCATCTTTTGCACACCAAAGGGTGTTGAAATACAGACCCCGGATGAAGATGGCATTTATAAACTATTGTTACTTAGACCTGACTCAGAAATTAAAAGATTGACCCTGCAGGATTTGCCCCAAGAACTCCAGGAAGCGGTAAAGCCAGAGGCGTGGGATTTCACTGGAAAAGATGTGGGACTAATGAAAGATGTGGACCCCATACAGATAGCTATCAAGGACAATGCAGTATATCCTAACACTAAGCCCTACCGAATGAATGCTGAAGTGAAAGCAGGTGTCACTCTGGAAATACAAAAATTATTAGAAGGAGACATCATACAGGAAGTGATGAGCAGCCCATGCAACTCACCGATTATGGGCATCAAAAAGCCTAGTGGCAAGTATAGGGTAGTGCAAGACCTAAGAAAGGTAAACAAAATTGTAGTTCCTTGCTGCCCTATTGTCCCGAACCCAGCAGTGATATTGTACCAGATTCCTTGGGATGCTGAGTGGTTCACTGTGATTGATTTGTGTCATGCATTCTTTTCAATACCCCTGCACCCCGACAGCAAATTTCTTTTCTCATTTGCCTTCGAAGGTCACGTGTATTGCTGGAACAGGGTCCCTCAGGGGTACACAGAGAGCCCCTCTATCTTTAATCAGATCTTGAAGAAATGTCTAGAGACTTTGATCTTACCTGGGAACTCGGTCTTAGTACAATACATAGACGACCTTCTACTGGCGTCTAAAAGTCATAGGGACTGTGTAGTTGACACCATTGCCCTCCTAAATCATCTATGTGAGAAAGGGCATAAAGTGGCCCCTGACAAACTACAGTTCTGTGCAAAATCAGTAAAATATTTAGGACACCAAATAGAAAAGGGTGTCAGAAAAGTCACATCAGAAAGAGTGAGAATAATTCAAAAGATGCAGTTGCCCCGTACTCAAAAAGATGTCAGAATGTTCCTGGGTGTACTAGGCTACTGCAGGCAATGGATTCTGGGATTTGCAGCCTTAGCCAGGCCTTTGATAAAAATGACCACGAGAGGAATGCCGGATATTGTAGAGTGGGACGATGAAAGCCTAATGGCTTTCACAAGACTGAAAAACTGTCTGTGTACAGCCCCTGCGCTGGGAATGCCTGATTATTCCAAAGAATTTGCCTTATTCTGTGACACTCGCGATAATTGCGCATTGTCAGTCCTGACTCAAGAACATGGCACGACCAGAAGGCCTGTGGCCTATTTCTCTGCCACTTTGGACCCAGTAGCTGCTGGGTTACCAGGCTGTCTAAAAGCAGTAGCTGCTACCTGTGCAAGTTTGGAACAGAGTGAGTCCATAGTCATGGGACATCCTGTGACTGTGTATGTTTCACATGGAGTGGTAATTCTACTGACCAGAACTAAAACGCAGTATCTCACCCCTAGTCGGCTGACTAAATACGAGAGGATTCTTGTGGGTGCAGCAAATGTAAGCATTGTTAGGTGCGGTATTCTGAACCCTGCCACTTTACTCCCCGACCCCTTGGAAATGGAAGGTGGAGATGATGATGAACATGATTGCATTGATCTGACAGAGTTCAGCACAAAACCCCGCCCAGACATAAAAGAAACGCCATTGCCTGAGCATGATAAAGAGCTGTTTGTAGATGGTTCCTGTCTAAGACATGAACTAGGAGGCCTGAGTGCTGCTTATGCAGTAGTCTCTTTAACAAAAATTGAAGAAGCAGGTTACCTATATAACATCAAGTCTGCACAAGTAGCCGAATTGATTGCTATGATAAAAGCTTGCAAAATTGGGAAGAATATACGCATAACAGTGTATACTGACAGTCAGTACTGTTATGGAGTTGTGCATGACTTTGGCCAATTGTGGCTACAGAGGGAATTCCTGACTTCCTCAGGTACTCCCATTCGGAATGCAAAGGTTGTGCATGACCTTTTAGAGGCCATCCAGTTACCCAAGGAACTGGCAGTGGTAAAATGCGGTGCTCATAAGAAGAGCATGGACAAAGTATCACTGGGAAACGATTATGCTGATCGAGTGGCCCAATGGTGTGCCAGAGATCGGTATATCGTAAATCCAAAACGAGGGGGGCCAGGAACCAGCTGCCAACTTCAGGTGTTTGAGGAAGTGCCTACTTGGGATGAAGTGAGAGAATGGCAGGAGTCGGCTCCTTGGCAAGAAAGAGAGAAATGGAAGGAGGATGGGTGTAGACCGAGACGTGTGGATGGTGTCATCTTGGGCCCAACTGGTATGCCTGTATTACCCCGACACTTGCTTGGCACAATGGCAAGATTAATACACGAAGGGTCACACATTGGTAGGGATGCCATGATTCTGGTATTTCAACAGACTTGGTATAGTAAGAAGTTCAGGAAAGTAGCAGAGTCCCTCTGCCAGAGGTGCCTGTCATGTCAACAGATGAACCCAGGCAAAAGGACAATGGTTGAGCTGAGCAAAATTGGGAGATCAGGGGGTCCCTTTGTAAGGATACAGATTGATTTCATCACCATGCCCCGTTGTGAAGGGAAACGATATGTCCTTGTCATTGTTTGCGTATTTTCAAAATGGGTAGAAGCTTACCCTACTCCCCAAAGTGACGCACTGACAGTAGCGAAGTGTTTACTAAAAGAGCTGATACCTAGATTCGGGGTGCCATTCATTATTGAATCAGATAAGGGTGGACATTTCCAGAATGAAATACTGGCTGAACTCTGTAAGGCCTTTGGAATAAGGCAGAAACTACACTGTGCATATCATCCAGAGGCTTCTGGAATAGTGGAACAAGTAAATGGAACTATCAAAAACAGACTAGCAAAGCTGACTGATGCAACTGGCATGACCTGGGTGAAGGCTCTGCCCCTGGTCCTGATGGGACTGAGAAGTGTTCCTGACCGCAAGACAGGCCTAAGTCCCCATGAAATCATTATGGGAAGAGTGATGAGACAAGCATGGGTGCCAGGAAGCAAACTGTTGAGTATTACTGATGATTTGGTGCTTGAATACTGCAGAAGATTGGGTGACCAAGTGCGTTCTATCTCTCGCCAGATTGGAGACGACGGCATCCTCAATCCAACGACTCCTCTCCACGGCTTGGTTCCAGGAGACTGGGTCAAAATAAAGAAGCACACTCGATCAAGCTGTCTGGCACCAAGGTGGGGAAAGAAACGCCAAGTAATCCTGGTAACAACCACTGCAGTGAAGGTCGCAGGTGTTCCCCAGTGGATCCACGCTGGCCACACCCAGAAGGTATTGCCAGACAAGGGATTTGAAGAAGAAGGGCATCCAGCAGAGGACTCTGCAGGAGCCAGACCAGAAGCAGCTGACAACGAGCAGCCCAGCACCAGTCAGGCTGCAGGAACAGCAAACGTTGGCCCAGGAGTAGTTGACTACGAACTGCCAAGAATCCAGCCTGCTGAAGAGGTCCAGGAAGCTGAGCCAGGAGTAGCTGATGACGAGCTGCCAAGCATATGGCCAGAAGAATGGATACCGATGATTGATCTGACCGAAGATCCTATCAGAACAAGAGAACGACTTAGTGAAGGTAGAGAGTGGACTAGTCAGGAAAAGCAAGGCACAGGCGAAGAACCTCAGCCACCTGAGATTCACATCAAAACTGAGGAAGGAGAAGGTCAGACAGGGACAGAACAGGTGTTCGATACACCTCCACTAACTCCTGATGTGGATAAGGAACAGCTTAGAAATAGAATAATAGTTCGAGCAGAAGAAAATCAAGAGATCGAAGTGCTTGAACAGGATCAGATAGGGTTAGAAGAACGGGTTCAGGAAACAGAAACAGAAACAGAGACAATCGAAAGCCAAAAACAAAATATTCCTGAACAGGGCCAGATTAGCAACCAGGCAGAAGAATTTGATGCTAGCCCTGGAACTAGCGAGATAAGAGAAGAAGAAGAAGAAAGTGAAGCAGAATTGCCACAAGCTAAAGAGAACAAGAGGTTAAGAGAAGAAGGTGAAGTCCAAGTACCCACTAAGAGACTAAAGAAAAGAAACAACCTTGAGCCTAGGTTCGTAAAGAGACTAAGGCTAAGGATAAAGACGGTGGAAGAAAAACGTGCAGAGGCAAGGAAAAGTGCACGGATAGCAGAGCAAGAAGAAAACTCTTCCAAAAGAAGGAGTGAACGAATAAAAAGACAAAACAAGAAGTACAAGTCTCCTGAATGGACACTCGTTTTGGAAGAACTTGAAGATCTTGATATAACTGACGTAAGCGACGGAGAGCCTGTCCCTGAGTACTCTGCTGAAGAAGAAGACGAACCACCGTGAATTTGCACAAAGTAAGCTAGCTGTGTAAACCCACAAAGAGGGGTCAAGAAACTTCTTCTGAGCCGAAATGTCTGATTCAACTGTGAATGGTAGACCTAGTTGCAGTCGTTTCAAGACGTGCTGCAAGGTGTGTATATGTAGTATAGTAGTACTGATAGTAATTTGGATAGGACTAACAATCTTTATACCCTTCACTGTAAGTAAAGATATTAACATTGTCCCTACTGAAATTGTAAATACAGACAGTGAGGAGTTGACAACCCAGAGTGTAGCAAGACATGAGAGAGCACTGAGACAAACAAAACGAGATTTAGAAGCATCAGATGAGGGAGGACTACATTATCATGGAATTAAGAACAGGACACACTTAAATGTTTTTGCAAACTTGTTAATACACTATGTAGAGACTATGGAAATTGAAGATTGCTATGTCTGCATGAAGCTACCTACTTCTGTGGCTGAAGGCGTGACATACCATCACTTGCCATTAACATATGGAATCTCCTGTAGCATTTTAGCTAGTTTATTTTACAAAAGAGGACCGTTACAGTACTATTACTCTAATAATGACGTGATCTTTTCTGAACTTCCTATACGTGGGAACTTGAATCCTGTACATACCAAAAGCGACACCATAAGATATATGGGAGACTACTTCTTGACTATAGGTAACATTGACATAGCTGAAGCACACAAAGATAACTTGACTTGTTCTTTGCGTGAACAGGAAAAGATGTTCCTGAACATGGCAGAGAAAAGAAGAATTAAAATACAAAAGAAGGCTAATGACGAAAGTCAGAAAAGGCCAAAGTGGGCAGAGAACATGGAAGGCACCTCAAATGGTGGGGCGGGACCTGCTCTGTTGCTGGATTTTGAAAAGAAAGGCAAGCTATGTCTTCATCGCGAGAAGACTAGCTATTATAATAATGTTTTCATTGGTTCCAGTGAATGCGAACATAATTACAAGGTAATTGGAGGTTGGGGTTTCAAAAATGGGTCAGAGCCTGTGTTTCCTGGAATTTATTATATTTGTGGGGACAAGGCTTATTTCAAATTGCCGGATCACTGGTATGGAAGCTGCTATTTTGGCATTGTCTTCCCGAGAATATACCATGTGAATGGAAAAGCTGGAAGCAATGAAAATACTAATGGCATAGTGCGTAGTAAAAGAGAAAGTATAGGTGAAATTATGGGTAGTATTTTCAGTGCACTGATACCTGGAGTGGGAGTGGTTCTGAACACTCACAGAATTTGCAAATTGTCTACTATAGTAGATGTGCTGTCTACTGAAACAGCTCATGGATTTCTCCTGGTCAATACCGAAATGGTTGCGATCAGATCAATGGTTTTACAGAATCGACTTGCTCTTGACACCTTATTAGCGAAAGAGGGCGGAGTCTGCCGGATGTTGAAGGCGCAACATTGTTGCACTTATATTCCGGATAAAAGTGTACAGATCAAAAGATATGTGAAAAACATTACTAATTTGACAAAGGAACTCAAACCACTCGAGGTTGATAGTGCCTGGAAGAGACTGGTAGATGGTCTCTCAAATGTAGGTCATTGGCTTGCTAGTGTAGGTAAAAGTTTACTATTCAAAATACTGATGCCAATTGGTATTATAGGTCTTATTATATTTCTCATTTTTATCTGTTGTAAATGCCGTAAGCGCACCAAGAAACACGAGGTAAATGCAAGAGGGTTGAAACGGAGTGTGGATGAGATTGAATTGGAGGAAGTGAATGATCAGATATACAAAAAGGTGAAGACTTCTCACCCTACTAAAACTGAGAGAGAAAAGTTAGAACGATTGCTGGAAGAGATAGAACTTTATAAGGTGTGAAAGAAAGTTGGCATCTGGTTCCATTTTTTTGTGATGATAGTAAATATCATCAAAGAGGGGATTGATGAAGCAAAGCTTCGCATATTTTGCGGCTTGCCGAAGTCAAGAACCTCGTTTATGTGTAATAAGGTAACATAAATATGTTTTACTAACGTTTATTTTTGTTTAGGCAAAGTTTATGAAGCTTGCCTACGTGTATTTCTAATACACTTACCCCGTGTACTTTAACATGGCCGCCGCTTGTATTTTAGTTACTGCGCATGCGTCAGCCACACTCACGTGTCCTGACGCGTCTGCAGAAGTGGAGGGAAAGTAATGCGCATGCGTAATTCATAGCTGTGCTTATCATGTGGTACTGCTCGTGCCACTGCTCATGTGTCTGTATCAATGTAGCTAACATTTAAAACGCATAAGTTTATTTCGTGATGATGAGTGAAAAGTACAAACCCTGTGATGTGTTTTCATGATGACATTATTAAGTATTAATTTGTTTTCGCTTACTTTTCATGTACCGCGGGAAATGGGGTTCTGTCTGTACCGAGAACCATCTTGGAGGTCCCTTCTGCGCCTGCGCGACTTGCCGAGGCACAGCAGACCTTGACTGATGGAACACAGCCAGTTGGCAGTGATGAGCAAGATGCTCCTGAGAAACGACCTGAAAACTCGGCTGAACCAATCACATGTTCTCGCAGTGCAACATTGTTAAAATTGCCATTCTATTACTGCACAACTTCTCATGGGAACCCCAATCTAGTTAGGCGGTACCCTACTATGCAAATGTAGGCTTGAAATACTATGTTGTGATTGGTGTGTTACCCAAATTCTACCTTAGGACCAATCGAAATTGAGGGATTCTGACACTTTGCAACATTGGGGGGTGGTACACTGTCCCCAAACTGTATATCTACCCTGGGTTCACCTAGTGAACCGTCCGACTTGTCTGGTTTAGCTGACCTGTCACTGACCCATCGTACTCAATAGGTGACTGAAGATACAGAGCGCTGCGGAGCACTCTGTCCGAATTTGACCATAGACTAAGGTTCTACTGAACCTTAAAGTGCTGGCAAAGCACTTTGCTGGGAGGTCGCTGACCCAATCGGGGTCTTGATCGATAGCTGCAGAGCGGGTGGAGCGCAGGCGTTGCTTCCGAACTGTGGGTTCCGGTCCTGTCCTGAACGGTCCTGTCCTGAGGGTTTGCTGTCCTGTCCTGAGGTCCTGTCCTGATTCCTAATCTGAGGGTATCCTGTCCTATCCGGGGTGTCCATTCTGCATCTGCTGTCCTTTGAGGGGTATCCTTCCTTGAGGGTTTCCTG
Organism: Lissotriton helveticus; assembly: GCF_964261635.1. Lineage (NCBI taxonomy): Eukaryota > Metazoa > Chordata > Amphibia > Caudata > Salamandridae > Lissotriton > Lissotriton helveticus. Next base: position 686,473,102 of record NC_136057.1, on the reverse strand, counting down.
TCCTTAACTGACCCGTGGCCAGGGTTTGGTTATCACACCTTTCTAGGTAAATATTGCTCCGAACCTCTTAAAATCTTGCACCTTCTGAATTTCTAACTTTTGCTTTAATAAAGTTCATCATTGCATATGATATATTTTTTCCATGTCTTTCCGCAACTATTGAAAGTCAAATTGCATTTTTCCATAAGTTTGTTCCTATGTCTTCTCACTTGTTAGAAATTATATTTTGCATTGCAGTTTGTCATTTTCTGATATGGTCTAGAACTTCATTGCCTAGATTGTTCAAAGGCCCATTCACCTTAAGTGAAGCGTGTTACTCTTTATAGGCCCTCCTATAGTTATCCATGCATAAAAACTGTCCATGCTTAAATATTATTGAATAGCATAGTATCTTCTCGTTACATTTTATCAGTACTTCAATGATTACTCTGTCATTATTTCTTTATAGCTATATAATTTACGTTATCTTGGTTATTGATTGCCTTATTTTACTGTACCTCATGCAAGAAAATAATGAACTTTAGATAAACATTTTAAAACTTCCAGTTGTCCGTGGTCATTTCAACAGTATTTTGAATGCTATTGGTTGGGTTTGTATTTTGCTGCCTTTCCTTTACAGCTAGCTCCCTGATTCATTGTGGTCATTAGGTACCCGCATCGGTGGATGGTAAGTCGGGTGCACTGAAAAATAATAATAGGGAACACACACACAAATTGGTAGAGCTCGTGAAGTCACCTGATCGATGTATATGGTGATTTGAAAGTATATGGGCCCGGAAGCCGGAAATGGCGAAAACTATTGGTCGGGTGGCCTCGCGCGCTCTATCATATGTAGGACACATTCAAATTAACTCGTACCTCCCTATACTAATACTATAATCATAATTCCCTATACTAATCCATCACTAATCCGTTTGGATTCCAAACTAGCTTACTACTTGCCGAAAAGCATTTGAACGCCTTGTCAGGGTTAGTAAGCGCAATATTAATACAATCACAATTTTAACCTCATGATCTCTGTTTAGTGTCCTACAAAAAATTACTGGAGATGTTCACTGGTGAGCGACTGGCTATCTTTTATGAGTAGACTTCATGCTGATCTTTTTATATTCGCTGAGGGGGTGTTTTTAAATGGCCAGGACTGTGCCGCTTAAACACAGGCTGTCAAAATATAGATTTATATAGTATTTACTACCCCTGACAAGGTGTTGAAGCACTTCGCAGAGGAGTAGCACGCTAGTTCATGAAGCCCAGAGTTAGTTATAAGCATTGCAATTAGCTCATAAATTATGCACCATTATAGTTGGTATGCTGATTTGAAAAAAGTTAATTGTAGTTTATTCTTGGAACCTGTAGCTAATGCTCTAAATTCCGCTGACATTCTCTTTCATATGTATGCGGATGTTACGCAACTCTATCTGAAAATCTCCTCCCCGAATAACCTCAAAGCACTCAACTCTACCCTAATAAATACTCATAACTGGTTAACTGAGAACCACCTCTTGCTCAACACCTCAAAAACAGAATTCCTTCTAATTTCTCCCCCGAATCACATCCCCAAGATAGACCTTTGGATGAACCACCTCACTGCCTTCAACTGCTCCCCCCTCATTGTTGACTCAGCCAAATCTCTCAGACTCACTCTAGACAAGCATCTGAACATGGAAACTCATATCAGCAATGTGTGTAAGGGAGTGAATCACCTTATGAGGATACTCAGGAATCTCAAACCTTTCCTCCCACAAGCTGACTTCAAGCAAGGCTAGACTATGGCAGTTCAAATATACCTTGGCCCCACTAAGGGCTTCACTTAATGCGGCGGCCAGACTTTTCATGGGGACCAAAAGGAACGAGAACAATTCCCCAGTCTTAAAATACCTAAATGGGTTGCCCTATGAAGCAAGAATTCAACTAAAGATTGCCTGTCTATCTCTCAAAGCCCTCCATTTCAAACCCCCCAGTTATCTAGCGCAAAAGCTAGAATTATCCAGAAGGGGTAGGCCTTCTCGGAGTGCTAGGTCACCCTTCCTGAAACCTCAGATCTTTTGCAAAAACAATACGTGTCACTGAGCTTTCTCCGGCTCTGCGCCAAGATCTGGAACGCTCTCCCACCGGAAATACGCAGAATCTCCTCCAAGAATGGCTTCAAATTGGAAGTAAAAAGATTTGTCATGAAGAAGTTCCTACCTTAAAAGGGTCTCAGATCCTCTGCTCTAATGCTTTGGACCTACACCCTAAGTCCTGCGTTTGGTGTTATTCTGCTTTACTAGTCACTTGCTCCCCTCCCAGTTCACTATGTTCCAGTTTTTATCTTACCCTTTATTGTCCCTTTCGATTGTAACCTTTTGTTTAATATGCATATGTGATTTGTTTAGGTTGGTACCCCATCTGACGATTGTACTGCTGCTTTTACCTTCCTTTTCCTCAAATTGTAAAGCGCTCTGATATCCTTCGGGATCATGTTCGCGCTATAGAAAACTTTATAAATAAATAAATAAATATATAAAAATGTTTCAGGTATCGATTGATATGCATCCCTAATTGTGTCAGCAATTATAAGGAATGTAGGAAGAGTGTATTTTTCCATTTGGTTGTCCTAATATGTGTTTGTCAAGTTGCATGAGGACTCTCATGGTGTTTCTTGACATCTCCCTGATCGGAAGGCGCTGAGAATGGCAAGGTTTTTTTCGCACAGCCTCCCTCAACTTGCCATTGTTTTGTGAGACAGATTCTTCTATTCTTTTATTGAACATGCCTGGTTTATTGAAGTGCATTTTAATAGATGTCAATTATTTGGTGCGTCGTGGCAGGATAGTGAATAGAATGTACTGGTGGGGCAAGCCTAGAGCCTATTTGGGCTATGAAATTGATTCAAGCTAGTTGCAAGAGTTTTTGGCCTTATTCTAATCTTTTAACAGAAAAAAAGTGTGCTCTCTGTCCCACAAGGGGTTCTTTCCAATAACACTCCCCAGGTCTCTCTTTCATCTATTCTGCTCAAATCTCTTCCTCACAAACTCACAACCGCCCTCTGCTTCCCACTCCCTCTCATATTCCTTCTCTCTTGCCCCTTTCGTCTCTAACTATCCCTTTCTCCCTGTCCCTCATGCAGACTTTTCTCTAGACCCTCTTTCTCTCTCTCTCTCTCTGTCTCTCATGCACATATCCTTATCTGGTATCATGGTCTCTCCTGCCATGCATTATCCCTGACCCTTTACAGCAACTGCTTCCCTATTTTTTAATTTCCATTTCCATTTATGTCATTTATTTTCCAACTGCCTCCCTCGTAACCTATTTCCCATTTTCTGGATTTCCAGCTCTGCCAGTTCATACAAATTGCAATAGCGCTATGCAGAAAAAGATAACTCCACTGCAAACAAAAAAACAAAAGTACAAAACACTTGGCCAGATGTACGACCAATTTTTGCGGTTGCAAATGGGAAATCAGCCCATTTGCGACCGCAAAATTGGTCTGCCCCATGTACAAACCCGATATTGCGAGTTGGTAACCTATTACCTACTCGCAAAATAGGGTTTGCGACTCACTATTAGGAAAGGGCGTGTCAAGGACATCCCTTCCTAATAGTGACTCGCACTTCAATGTACAATTGTTTTGCGACCGCAATTGTGGTCGCAAAAAACTCTCAGTTTAACACCTACTTCAAGTAGGTGGTAAGCCACTCGCAACTGGGAAGGGGTCCCCAGGGGACCCCTCTGTGAATGGATGCAAAAATGTTTTTTAAGATCAGGCACTGCCTACTCTTAAAAAATGAAACAGAAATGTTTAATTTTACTTTCTTAAATGCATCCCATTTTCCTTTAAGGAAAACTGGATGTTTTTTTTTTAACTGCTTTAGTTAAACAGCAGTCACAGACATGGTGGTCTACTGCCCATAGCAGGCCACCGTCCCTGGGAGTGTTACCCATTCCCAATGGGGTCTCAAACTGCAGCTGCCTAATGAATATTACGTCGTTATGCAATTTGAGACCCCATTAGGAATCGCTACCAGTGTCTGAGACAATGTTGTAAATTACATTTTGCAAGTAGCAAACTGCGAGTTGCAAAACTACATAATTTGCGACTCGCAAATTGTAAGGGTTGTACATCTGCCCCATTATCATTTACAATGCCAGTAGCTATAACTTTTCACAAATGCAAGACTAACTGCATTGCAAATGCTTGTCTTGTTTTGGACTTCTGTTTGAATGGGCCTTACACTAGTAAAGTATTCTTTCCAAAAGAGATTGTGCTTGCTTAGGATCGTCCAGTGTGATAGGTATATGATATGAAGAACTTTGAAGGAGTATGTTACTCAGGATCAGGGATACAATAAGGAGGAAGCCAGCCTCTGCAGGTCAGGAATGGAATCGGATGGGTCCTGGGAGAGATTTAATTATAAGTCTGCTTAGTCAGTTGCCTCTGAAGTTGTATGGCTTTAACTCCAATTGTTAGTGAGGGGCATTGGTGATACGCTTCCAGATGGTTGGGTTTATGAATCAAGACTTGCATTCATTGAATAACAATAATATCAATAATAATAATAATACTAGTAGTAATCACGTAATGATAATAGCAATAATCATGACAACCTCCACAATAGGAATACTACGGTGGAGGTAGTTTGTCATGTGCATTGTTTACGAATTTAGCATTTCCTCTTGACATTTGAGGATTTACTTATTATTCAGTCCTAAAGGAGCATTAAGAGTATTTTGCTCTCCTTAAATTCAACCACTGCATCTTCTGCTCTTGTATCCCTCCAGGCTCAAACAGACTTCTTGGCATGGTATACTCAGGCCATCTTGTCTTGGTAGTAAAAGAAAATGTGTTCATTTCTTCTCTTTGTTTGTTTCTATATCTATGTGCCAGTTTGAAAAAAAAATCTTAGCCTCATTCTTCTCTTCTCTTCTCTCCTGTCCATACCTAAAACTGTTCTATTTGACCACATGTATCCTTACAAAATCTCCCTGGTAAGACGGGTCAGTGAGTTAACTACTCACTGGTGACACCTTCAGTGACCAACAAGCCACAAGTTCTGATCCTAACAAGCCCGACTCAGCCTTCAAGCTTTCCAAGATCAGTAAATTGAGTATGTTAACGTTGGTAATAATAACACCTGTTATCTGCAGTGCTTAGAAACAATGAAAGCTATTTAATGAGGCACAGTGTGAAAAATGTCATAGTGTGTCCCTATTCCATGGAGCCTCCGCTCGCTTCCCACTTTTTAAATCTAAGACAAAATTAAACATTCCATAGATTTTGCTTAAAAGTCTGTTTGACCCGAACAGCAAGAAGGACACGTTAAATTTGATAAAGCAATAAAATCGTTGGAGTATAAAAAACATTAATAATATCTTTCTTAGGAATGAGTTGCATCGTTGCCTATTTGTTTCTCCGATTTAAAGCTGCTGAGAAAGACATGTTTACTGTAGAGAAACACTGAACAGAAGAATTGTCGAAGGGCCTAAACAGCAAACCATATATGCATTACTTGATACAAGTGTATGAAAAGTTATTCCTACCTCCGCCATTCTTTTGACACAAATAAGGAAACCGCCACACATTCCCCAAACCAACAGAAAATCCAACTTGTGCCAGAATATATTGGAGTTTACTGTTCCATGCTGGTCTTTCATCCTCTACATCCGAGCCCTCTTCGATGTCTCCGTCTTTGTCCAATTGATCATCAACCATCAACTCACTCTTCCTGAAGCTTTCATCACCAGAGTCCTCATTGGAAAGAAGATCTTTAACTGATTCGATGACGTCATCGTCTAGATTTCTTTTTACCACCTTACTGTTCTTAGGCATTTGGTGTAGAGGCCAAGTCTATGTGTAGGGATGATGTCCGTATACAATGTGATGAATTTAAAGATGACAAGGTACCAAATCAAATCCTTGCTAAAATATTAGTGAGGTAGAGCTGAAAGACGTCGGGTTCAAATTTTATTTGGATCACAGTACCTGCAAAAAATAATTCAATTAGTATAAACTAGCAAATTGTGTCCACAACATAATTCCCTCACACATACTAATTCAATTAGCAGGAATATTTGTACGCATATGTTTATAAAGTATTCATAAGACTACAAACGAAAGCGATATAAAATACCACAGAGGCCGGCAAGGTGGGGGCGGAGGGGACATGAGAAAAAAACAAAAAGAACTATAAATTGTTAGAAATATACGATATAAAAATGGATAAGTATACAAATCCTCTGCAAGTGAAGGGGAAGTGAGGTTAGGAGTGGGATAAAACTGTACTTTCTCACATCAAGAGTCAAGAAATATGTGAGAAAATATACGATTCACAACTACATTTCTCCACAAGTCTTTAGGAACTATAAGGACATGTTTTTTTCCGAAGTGAGAAAAATTCATTTATTTTTTTATCTCAATAAATGCAGCGGTGTTATAAATAATTTTTAACTTCTATACCAATTATACCACAACACAAAATCCACAAACGTCAGCTAGCATAAGCGATAATGAGCGAGATATACAAGTGAGACTTTGCCCTTCTTGGGATCACTCATTCAGGCTCTGAAACAAATTTGATACCTTGTGGTCCGACTCTTACTTGCAGAATAGAGTTAAATGAATGACATACCAGGCACTTCTGGGAGAGTGGGGTTAGTTATTCTCCCTCATGAATTGAATATTTTTAAGTTGCTGGGCTGTTGTCATTTTGCTACAAAGGCGGGGACATTATACCAGATGCATTTTGTTCCTAGTCCCCTTTATTATCTAACTTACTTAACTCTTACTTGGACCCCTCCCCTCCAGCACAGCACTCACAGTGGCGGCTCCGCTGCTAAAGTGGAGGAGCGTCGACCCAAACATTTTCAGCAGTGTAAAAAAATAAAAAATAAAATGATAATAACTCAACATTATTGTCCTTTTTTTCATGCTGAGGTACTTGCAGGGTGTGGCAGGGCGCGGTAGGGCTGCTCTGCTCACAGCGCAGGTAGAGGAGTGGTTGGCACTCTGTAAAGTGCACATGACGGTTTTGCCAGCTGTCTTGGGCCGGCCAAAAAATCATGCTTACTTTGCATGTTTATAATCCAGGCTGTATTGCAGCCTGGGTGGAGAACATGCCCATGCTCCCAGTCCGTGTCTGAGCACCAAACCACAGTGCTCAGACCAACCACAACACTGCTGACAGCAGCATTGTGATTCGCCTCCAGTTCCGGCTGGACGCGGAGAAATGACGGAGGTGAGACGAGACAAGGAGGTAAGTTTCTTTTTCTTTTTCTACACCCCCTAACCCTTACCAGCGCCCTGCCCCCTGCCCCACCACCCCCCGATCCATGCCATCTACCACTGAACTCCATTGCTCCCTGGCTAGCTTACTCTCATTCGATTTGACTTACAGAGTGCAAGGAAATTGGGTATAGTATATGGTGTGGTTGTGCGATCGCACAGTTTAATACACATGCCAAACCATTTAGGCCCAGTAGGTTTAGTTTGTGAAACCCTTAGCTCAACCCTAGGTAGCTGTAGTTCCGAGCACTCAGGCTTACATGAAGGAACAAGTTAAGCATTTAAATGGCGCCAAAACAATTGGAAAAAAATAAACGAGACACTCAAAACTTTGACAGCAACTTATAAAAATAGACTGCATTTTCATATATTTTTAGACACCACAATGAAAAAGATCCAGAGTTACAGCATTTACAAGCTATTGTAAATATGCACTTTTTCACTTAACATTGAATAAACATTGGCAACTTCAACAAATTTGGCAGAAATGTTTTCATGAAAACTTGGGGAAGTATCAATGCAGTTATTTCCAGTTACCTTACATAGGGGACCAACTCTGCCTGGGAACTAGTTACGGGAGACCCGCAAGGTCCGTAGAAACAGTTACTTCGGCAGGAGAAGCAGTCTTCAGTCAGTACCAGGCACTTTTTTTCTCTTGCTATAGGTTTCTATGGAAGTGGTTCTGATACAGGGATGCAGGATGATGAAGATGCCCAAGGATGAAATGAAGGCGCTGCAGTCAACGGGGCTCTTTCTGCAGCTCCTGCTCAGTCCACGACGTTGGTGAGGTGGTCCTGGCCACAGGGGTCATGGTCCCTTAAGGTCCTCTCAGTCCTGGTATAAGTCCAATCACCAGTGAGCTATCAGTTGCCCAGTATCACAGTTACTGCAGAATCCTTCCCTGGGCGATAATGTGTCTTCTGGGTGATCAAGCTGCACTCTGAAAACTCTCCCAGGTCTCACAGACCGGGTGCAACTTTGAGCATCAGGTCCTGCTCTTTGGAGCTGCACAGCGTCAAGTGGAGACAATGCAAAGATCTGGACTACAAATTTGCCCCAGCAGGAAACGACTTCTCCATGAGCAGGAAACAGTGGGCACAGTCCTTCTCCTTTGCTATCCCCCATGTTCAACAGGTGCAGTCCACATTAGTGCAGCCTCTATCCCTAGGGTTCTTGGTGCAGAAGGGTAGATCTTCTTTGGTCCTCTTTTCCATTCCAATAAGAAATACGTTCTGAGTGTCCTATTTATGCTCAGATAATGCCCTCAAGGTAGAAAGCAGCTTTAGCCGATGGGCTAACATGTGCCCTCACTCTTGATGACTATTTTCCGAAACGTGTGGCATCTGGCTATCTAAGGATGCAGCATTCGCCCTGATTTCAACATGGCAGAGACCTTCTCTTGGCATACAGAGCTCTCTAGACAGTCCAGAGGTGTGGCTAACAAGAGGGCTCCATGCCCTTTGAAAACTGGTTTGGCAACTGGTTCCCCTCTCCTTCCTGAGTGCCATCATGTCTACCGAAACAATAGAGCTGCCCCTCACCTAAATGTTCAACATTTGTTTTCCAAAGGTGGCTTCTCCTTTCAAGCTCGCCTCTTAGACTAACACCTGTGCAGCTTCCTGCCATGCTTCTATTGTCTCCTTTCCTGGGAGTTGTTTGTATGTCTCATAAGGAGGGCAGAGAGCTGTCTCTGGAATAGACCTTATGTGCAACCATGGATGGGCACAGGGGATTTAGAGCAACAAGTGGCAACTTTGTAAGAGTTGCACACTGCAACAAGTTACAATAATTTTGACTTAGGAATCAAAATCGGGCTTACTGGCATGAGTTGTTTGATAGATGACAGTACCAACTTTAGTAGTCCCAGTCAGAAGTTAGCATGTGCTGTTGTGCCAGCCTGCAACTCTGCACTTGCCAATGGGGCTACTAGTTGTTTCCACAGTAAAAACAAAAGTTGCAGATTTTTACAGTTGGAACATGGTAAAACACATATTCCACATCCTAATATATAGCACGTTTCCTTAGGGTTCGCTAGACCTACCGTAGGGGTGACTTGCATATATTAAAAAGGGGGGACTTGTCTATGCCATTACTTTACATGGCACAGTCGAGTGAGAAGTTCAAAACTGTCCTTTTAGTCTACAGTGGTAGACTACGAGTCATGTTTTACCTTTGTCACGGCCGGAGAAGCCCAACAAATATGGAAGTCCCTGGAGAAACCCCCTAACTTACAGGCCCAGAGTACTAAATACTAGGGACTTACAATCAAGTTAGCTTTTGCCAATAGGGTATAAGCCAAATCAAAGATACACACTTTTAGATCAGGGCACAGCCACCAAGGTCGGTTAGCAGGCCTCAGAACACTATCTGAGTCAAAAAACCAGCAGCATCCGTTCAAAACTCGGGGGTGATGGTACAAAAAGCGGTATTTCCTAAAATTATGTAACAACAATATTGGTAACAGTTACACAGGAGCGCACAGCGTGTATAAGTATACAAGTATTCAGAAACAAAAGTCCAGTTGGTGCTCAAAGTGGAAAGAGTAGGTTACCACTACCCTAATGAAAGCCAACAAGTGACTTTAAAACAATCCAAGTTATCCACCAAGCACTCAAAGTATTGAATAAAGTCCACAATAATAAAGTCAGGTTCCTTCCAAAAGTTTTTTTCTTTTTCTTTTTGCGTTACTTTATTCCATCATCCAACGTATTTTTCAAACAACAATACGTTGGATGATGGAATAAAGTAACGCAAAAAGAAAAAGAAAAAAACTTTTGGAAGGAACCTGACTTTATTATTGTGGACTTTATTCAATACTTTGAGTGCTTGGTGGATAACTTGGATCCTAAAATTATGTAATGGGACCCCTATCTGTAAAGTAAAATCATACCATACTATATCTGATACAGAGAAATGGTACTTTCAAAACAAGTCTACTCAGAAAAATAAGTTATGCCTGAGCAAGAGAAGCCAAAGGCCCATGGCGTAATTTGTTATGTGCACGTGACAAAATTATTCTCTGGCACTTCTGAATCTTAGATGTGTCCAATGCCAAGAGGGCCCAAGCATGATTCCACCGTATGCATCTTTCTTCCACCTCGCTATACTTTGTATTTATTCACATGGACACTATCACGTTTCTAACTCCATGCAATCTCTGCCTGACGTTATCAAGACAGCCATACTTGAACTTTCAGATTCATGTAAATGACTTTCAGCTTGTTTACCCCATTCAAGAAAACAATGGAAGTAGAGTACATACAGGCCAAGATGTGACATAACTGTGTGCTGGACAAATAATTAATGAAGGTAAATTGGCTTACACATGGCCAGTAAGGAGATCCGTGGTCGAAATATGCTATGTTTTATCCATTTACCTTTGCTTATTCGGACACACTAGGGGATGCGGATGGAAAGGTCAAACTGCGACTAATGTGAGACTGCTACACTTTGTGTGAGAAGCAGTCTCACACTTCTTGTACTTGCACTTATAATCATAGCAAATGCATGCCATTATCTAGAATCCATAAGCATTAAGCCTCATATAGATCTATGGTGGTAAATATGTACAAGCTGCTAAATAAATTCATAAATACATAAACAAAGTATGTAACAGGCATGTTTTGAGATGAAGACCCAGTAGAAGATCTACAGAGAGAGAAAAATAAAACAATTGTGCTTAACATAGGAACCTATTTACAATTTTGGTACAAAGTGCACCATGAATTGCTCTGTTGTTCCAGTCTCATGAGCTAGCACTTCAGTGTCGTTATTAATTCATAGCATTTGTCAAAGTGAACTTCAATGATGGGGCAGAAATGTAGAGAGATTGGAGTTTCAGGCTGCATACAGTGTTTTGGGTGTGACCACATAGTTCTGTTTGGTGGATTGTACATTTCTAGAAGGTGTATAGTGGATCGCTATGTTGACAAGGAAGTCCTATATTTGTAATTATCCACCATTTTTCCGCTCCCACAGGACCTCGCACATTTACTACTGAAAGAAAACCTACATGTGCAGAGACCTTCGCAGCCAGGGCGGAGACCTCCACACATAGAAAATATGCAAGACGGACGGTGGAGGAGAAGATCTCCACACGAAGGTTAGTGAATAGCATGTTGTAGTACTTTAATAGTACTACTCCAGTACTACTAAACCCAAAATGTTTTACAGAAGTCAGCGCAAATTAAAACAGCGATACAGCTTTGAAGATTTCAAATATAGAACAATTTTTTCAAGCGTGTATGACATTGGGTGGAGGATTAACAGATTCCCTGCAAATAAACACAGAAATCACACTTTTAAGACAAAATTAATGTTGGTAGTATATTGGCTGCTCCGAGTGTAGTTTAGGAGATACTGGGGAGAAAGTAGAGGGACCGAGGGCTAGCGATAGGTATAGCAGGTGTTGTAGTCCTTTCTGAATAGTTCAAAAGAGGTAATTGTTCGTATTTCAGGGGGTATATGGGGGGGGATTATCAAGAACGGCGTTAAAATTATCACCGCTATGGCGGCAGGAAACTGCCGCTCAAGTGAAGATAATGAGCTTGATAATGTGTCCTTGTGAATTCCCATAGAAGCCCAGGTTCTGGTGTGAACCTGGGCTTCTATGGGAATTCACAAGGGCCTATTATCAAGCGCATTATCGCCACTTTAGTGGCAGTTTCCTGCCGCTAAAGCGGAAATAATTTTAACGCCATTCTTGATAATATGCTCCATAGATTCCAAATTTAGAAAAGCTTCAAATAAAGGCTAGGGTGCTTCTCTGTTTCCTAAAGTTAAGCGGTTATAGCAGCATGGTTCCAGCACTGCGTAGCGAGTCAAAGGCCTCCTGAGGGGGTTAAACTATGCACCAGACATTTGCCAGTGTATCTGAGAGTTTCAGAGCTTTTTTTTGTGCATTTTGTTCTTTGTCGAAGAACACTCAGATGACTGCATTTCTCCTAGTTTCTGGTTATTATGTGCTTTTGTATTTTGTCAGAAAGAAACTTTTGATAATTATTGTTGATGCTTATGCAACTGGCAGTGGGAAAAACAGTCATTGCCTCAAACAGAGATCCACACTTAATATTTGAATAAGGAGGAATTTAATTGGACCCACTTCTCATTATGTACACGCCACATATGCTGCGAAACGAGCTTGCTCCATTCTTTCCGCTGGTTCAAATTGAATCACATATTAATTTCTCTCTACGAAGTAGACAAATAGCTACCATTGTGCAGTTTCATAACGTGTTTTTTGCTCCAGTTTCATATACAACGCGCTTAGAAATTTTCAAAAAGTGGGTGGTGGCCTGTAATCCGTAACTACTCATGGGTAAGACTATCAGCCAGCCGCTAGTAGGCTTATTCATCAGCATTTCACTTTACTTTCAGCTTTCTGCGTAATCCCTGTAGAAGGCTGTCACATGATTTAAATTCCACCAAGGCCTGGCAGCTTGCAAACCTCTTCAGGCAATTTCATTGGCAGCTTTGTAGTTCTTTTAGGGTCTCTCATGTGGCTAAGCTATTTATGGGTATTTAAACTACTTTGTCCTCACATATTACACTTGGTTTTGAATTTCTTCAGGCGGATAAAATTGCTGTCCCTGCATTTTTCATTCAATGAAAACCAATGAGCGCAATAAGAATGTTAAGTATATGTGTAGACTCTCAGCATCAATGGTAAGCCTTAGGTGATTTGATTTTCCTGTACACTGATGTGCATACTGTGCGTGTACTGCTGTATACGATACTATGTCTGCAATGTGCTTTAAAAATTATGAAAAATGCTGGTATTCACCACTTTTTGTCATGTCGAATAAAGAGGCAGAATAACGCATGGATTGTCTTTGTTGTAACACGCAGAGAGTTCTGAACAAAATCTCCCCCCCCAGGCGATATGCAATCTGCCCTCAACCAAATCTGCCAGAGCATTAGCAAGAGAAGTCAGTTGGCCCAGGTCCCAGTGGGCGACCGTAAGAGGATAAGGAGACTATGTCTGGCAATCACACTGGACCACCCTTGCAATGGAAAGTTTGGGAAAAGTAGGAGATTAAAGAGTCCCTTCCCACATCACACCCTTTGGCTGGCCTCGTAAGGTAACTACGCAAGCTGTCCTTCATGCCACAGATCAATGGAGTGGTCAGGTGTAGGAACGGCAAAGTATAGACAAAGAAGTAGATTTTCCCAGCCAGATAGCAAAGCCACTGACCCTGATAAGATTGAATTATTGCAAAACTGAGGTCCATGGACAGCCCAAAAGTCATGTTAAGAAGTACGAAAGGCTGAGGAAAAACGACATTTCAGATTGGTCCGAGCATAAAAAAAAATCATACTGCTTGCTTGAAACTATATTCAATTGAGCAACAGAACATTCAAAAATCCCATATGTTGTACATAAACTGTTCTTCAACAGAGGGCACTAGTCCATGTGCATTAGCAGATATTTCATTACCACCTCCTCACAACACTATGTTCAGCACAAACCCCTTAACCTGTGCAATGAAAAAAATATGAAATAAGGGCTTCGGTGTACTCAGGCATATGCTTGAATAGGTGATATATTGTCAAGACAGGCATTGGCTTATTAGAAATAGCCCTAAGCCTCAGCAGTCCATTCCAAATTCTATAAGTTAGGTCAACACCAAGTAAACCTGTCCTCCCATGACCAACACAGTCCCAGCAGTCCATTGTATTAGCTTCATGATTCAATTGTCACTTCACTGGGGTTCAAACATTTATTTCAGTCCATAAAAGAGAGTCCATCATAGTTTGACTCCATACAGTCATCCGCCTGACAAGCCATAAATGAAGCTATTGAGTAGGAATGTAGCTGCTCAAATGCCAAATGAAGTGCGGGGGGGGGGGGCACACAAATGTCAAGGCAAGGAAATACCATCAGAATAACTGGTTGAGAGGCAGATATAACCGAGCACAATGATACATTTGGTTGACAACTACTACGATAATAGGAACTTACAGCCTGATTCATGTACGGGCCGTTTTGCGTGGCCCTAATAGCGAATCATAGCGACTCGCTATTGAGGACACGCAAAACGGCATTCATGTAGGAATTGCTAAATAAATAGCGATTCCTACATGTTCTCTATTTGAGAGTAGAAAATTGCTACTCGCAAAAAATGGAATAACACCCCATTCATTCCTATGGGCCAAAAGGCCCATAGGAATGAATGGGGAGTATCCCTTATTTGCGAGTAGCAATTTGCTACTCGCAAATCAGATAGCGATTTTAAGGGTGCCAGGGGTGTCCAAAGGACACCCTGTAGCACCCCTAAAATGCACATTTGAACAGGTGTTGCGCACACACATGTCCAAAGGACATGTGTGTGTGCAACATGCAACTTAGAAAAATGCTATTAAAAGCATTTTTCTGAGTTTTTGCTATTTACCGAGAGGTCTGACCTCTCGGTAAATAGCGGCCCAAAAGTGCAAAATCGCAATTTTTTAATGTGTCATGAATAGCATTTGAGGAATCTCTAATAGAGATTGCTTAAATGCTATTCCTCGCATAATTGCTAATTCTTTAATAGCGATTTTTGCATTTGGGATGATGAATACCAAATGCAAAAATCGCACTCGCAAAGGGCCAGATTCTCAGAATCTGGCCCTTTTGCGAGCGCTTTTAGCTACATGAATCAGGCTGATAGTCCCTCGGAGTCTCTGCTAAAACTACTGGGGTGCTGCAAGGGAGGATGTAGTCGTGCATGTTTTGCTATCTGCGTCTCAGTTTATTTTACAGAATAAAAATACTTTTCCATGGCCGTAGAGAGGTCATCCACACCGCTCGCCACATGGCCATGTCGTCGAAAATGATTGTCTAGTAAGATTACCAACAGGTGCTAAACACTCCCTTACATACACAGTTTGACAACAGTACAAAATTCAACAACACACTAACTCACAGTGGATACGCTTATGCAACATTCATACAGCAATAGGTTCGTGTAGAAACAAAGTGCATTTGAGACATGGCTTCAAAGTAAATGTATGCACGGAAAGTGTGGTCAGAGATCAGATCTGTGAAAGGAAAACAATTCACAGTCTCCATGCAGAAGACAATACTGCAGTTGGAAGCTCTAGTTATTGATATTCTGTAGCTCGTTAATTAGGTGGGTCAACCATTTGAAAAGTCTGCTACGATGCTTCTATGACCTTGGCAGGGCAGCGTTCATAATTAATTGTTCAAAGGTTAGTGTTTTCCATTGTGCCAAAGAGATAGAGCTCTCTGCTTCCTATATTAACCGGTAAAACAATGCACCTTATTAAAACTACAGCTAAATAAAATCTGAATGTACTTGCTTCAGAAAATGAAGCAATGCCTGCTCTCAACATTTTGAACAGCAGTTGCACCACTGCTGACTTCATGCAGCCCTAGTGTGTGAACTGTGAATACTCAATATATACAAAACAACTGAGTGCAAAGTAAAACAAAGTATTATAAAATAACACAATACAGCACAATCACAAAAACCACCAAATTATCACATCACAAAAGAAGGCACACCAACGTAACCTAACATGGCCTAACAGTACTGGTATTTTGCTAGGTATGTGTGTTGTGGTATACGGGGTTGTTATTTTGTGAATTACACTGATGTCCTTTGTTGGTGCGTTTGGTGATATATTGT
This sequence comes from Lissotriton helveticus, assembly GCF_964261635.1. Taxonomy (NCBI): domain Eukaryota; kingdom Metazoa; phylum Chordata; class Amphibia; order Caudata; family Salamandridae; genus Lissotriton; species Lissotriton helveticus. Next base: position 686,457,211 of record NC_136057.1, on the reverse strand, counting down.
TATCTTGGGGTGTTTTTCTCTATTGTCTATTTGGTCTGTTGTGTTGAAGTTTCTAGTGATGCTGGTGTGCTGTCTTGTTATTCTGTAGTGTTCGTTTGCTGTATTTTGCCACTGTGCTAGTTTATCACTGTGTTCATGTTTGGTGTCATGTTATGATACATTGTCAGGTTTTGTTTTTTAACTGTGTTGTGCTGCTTTCTTTCTCTGGATTATATAGGTGTTTTTGCTGTGTTCCAGTTGCATTGCTCTACTGCGTTAGTGTGTGCTGTTAATGTGTTACGTTTTGTGTTATGCTTTTTTGTTGGTTGCCTTTGTTTAAAGTAGCATGAAGTGTAGAAAACAATGGACTGCAATGCGGACCAGAGCGATTGCCAGTGGCTGGGATTAATACAAGCATTCCATCCATCACCTTGTAATTATTGAAGTTTATGCCCTATGTGTGACGGGTATGCCAAGATGTGAGTCCCATGCTCACTGTGCCATTAGACTCAAGTTATACTTCACTGATAAGACCCAGTAGGTCAAGGCTGGACTGGGATTGCTTCTGGTCTCTTCTGGAAGAGGCCTCACCTGGCAGTTCAGGGTGGACTTTTGCCATGAAGAAGAGAAGGGTTGGTACTGATTTGCATAAGTGAACCTCTGTCTTTAGTGGCATGGTGAGTGAAAAATGATGGACTGGGATGGGGCCCAAAGCAATTGCCAATAGCTGAGATTGATTTAAGAATTCCATTCTTTACTCTTTTGTAGTTCCACTTATTTTAACTTAAGCAGAAAACTCAGTATCCAGCTTTGACCGGAGCAATGAAGATTAAACCTTGCCCCTCGGTCTCAGGATCTGACCCTTTTGTTAAGGTGCACCAAGAGGAAAGGGGAATGGTGCCAAATAATGAATAACACAGCAGAGCCTTAGATATGCCCTCTGCCATGTTTGTTCCGGACCAGGCGTTACCATTTACAAATTGCAGTGCCTGTCGTTAGAGTATGGAACTGTAAAACAGCCTGACAGTGTGGAGGTAGGTCACTGGTTCTCGAGAATTTTCTTCAGGACCGAAACCCTTCTAGTCAATTAGATAGCAAACAGTGCTGTCAAACAATTTATAATCCAGTATTCTCTGAACTTCATATTCCAATTCTCCATCTCCTTGAACTGCTGCAGGTTTTGGAGGGAGGCGTGTGCCTACTGAATAGGGGTTTAATATGGAGCACATGGTTTCTAAGCATAGATTTAGGTCATTTCATTTTCAGAGCCACTGGGTTGATTTTCTACTCCACATAAAAAGGTCCAACGAAACATAATTTTAACTTAATGGAACCTAGTTGCTATCCTGGTCGCCTACAGTATTTGCATGCGCTTTATTTGCAGATTTTGCTTTAGCAAGGATTTCAAGGAACTACATGATTTCACAAATGTGTACAGGGTGCTACTTTACCAACGATAACTGAGTGTTGTGGAGAGGTTCTGAGGGGCGGCATTGGGGATGATAGCCATACAATCATTAAAATGATGAAACCCCTGTACCTGAATGCTCTGCATTGTTTTATGCAATCTATGGCTATCTTTATAACAGCTCTTAAATGAAATGAAATGAAATGAAATGAAAAAGGTACTTCTAAAGCGCACTGTGGCCAAGCGGCTTCCTGGCGCTGGGGATCAACTCAATGTCTAACCAGAGGGCACGGAAAAGAGGGGTTTATTCTGGGAAAGCCTGGAGAAAGAAGAAAGTTTTAAGGGCTTTACGAAAATGAGAGAAGATAGGAATAGAGCGGATAGAGAGAGGGAGAGTGTTCCAAATCTGAGGAGCCCGCACAGAAAAGCGTGTGCCACCTGTGCGGGATTTGCGGAAGCGGGGGACGTGAAGAAGAGAAAGGGATGAGGACCGAAGAGTGCGGGTGGGAACGTGAGAGGAAATCAGAGAGTTAATGAAGTGAGGAGCAGAACGGGCATGCGCCCGAAAGGCCAAGCAGGCGAGTTTAAACTGGGACCTGAAATGAACGGGGAGCCAGTGGAGGGTTTTAAGGGCAGGGGTGATGTGGGAAAACTTAGGAAGACGAAGAACCAGCCGGGCCGCCTGGTTCTGGATGGCCTGGAGACGGCAAGTCTCGTAGGCTGGAATGCCGACATACAGGCCATTGCCATAATCCAGGCGGGAAGTGATAAGGGCAGTGATGATGAGTTTGAGGGCATCAACAGAAAAAAACCGGGAGATTTTGCGGATGAGACGGAGGGAAAGAAAACAAGAGGATACAACAGAGCTGATGTGCGCGTGCATGGAAAGATCATTGCTGATCTTGATGCCCAAAGTCCAGACGGCAGAAACAGGAGAAGGAGGGGGACCAAAAGAAAGGGGCCAATGGACTGAAGACCAGGGATTAGAAGGGCCACCAGTGAGAACAAGCTCAGTCTTGTCAGGGTTGAGCTTCAAATGATTGAAGCTCATCCACTGAGAAATAAAGACAAGGGTAGAGCTAAGCTTAGAAAGGGAGTGAGGGGGGGAAGAGAGGTCAAAGACGAGCTGGAGGTCGTCCGCGTAATTGTACACCGAGACCCCCAGCTCAAGAAGCGAGGAAATAAGAGGGCGGATGTAGAGATTAAAAAGAAGAGGAGACAAAGAAGAGCCTTGAGGTACACCACAAGTGACGGGAAGGGGGGACGCCGAAAAGTGAGAGAGATGGACAGCCTGCGACCGTCCCTGAAGGAAGGAGGTGATCCAGGAGAGGGCAAAGCCCTGTATGCCCGCTGCGCTGACACGGTCAAGAAGGATGGCATGATCGACCGTGTCAAACGCAGCGGACAGATCCAACAGGACTAAAGCCTGGGGAAGATTACTGTCGGCCTTGCCCTTCAATTCATCCAGGACCGCAAGGACCACGCACTCGGTTGAGTGGCCTGGTCGAAAGCCAGCCTGGTGAGAGGCCAGGATGTTATTCTCCTCTATGTAGGAAGAGAGACAAGATGTCACATGGCTCTCAAGAATTTTCCCTAGGTAGGGAAGAAGAGAGATCGGCCTGAAGTTCGATGAAAGGGAAGGGTCCAGGCCGGCTTTCTTCAGGATAGGAAGCACAATGGCGGACTTAAAAGAAGAGGGGACAGAGCCCAAAGCCAAGCAGGAGTTAAGAAAGGTAAGAGGGGGGGTGGGACAGCTAGTGTAGAGGGTTCTAAGAATACGGGCAGGAGCACAGTCCGCCGGCGAGCCAGACTTGACCTTAACCAGAAGGTCAAGAAAGAGCTCTGGTGTAATAGGCTTAAAGTAGTCCAAAACAGAAGGGGAGGGAGGGGAGTGATCCGGCACGTCAGGATAGGGCACGGTCGGAATGTTGGCCTTAATGTTGATAATTTTATTGATAAAAAAGTCATTCAAAGAATGACAAAGAGATTGAGAGGGGGCAGGAGAGAGACCTGCACGGTCAGATGTGGCAAGGCTGCGGACCAGTGTGAAAATCTCGCGAGATTTATTTGCCGAAAGGGCGACGCGGTCCGAAAAATATTTCGACTTGGCGGCTAGGATGGCTGACTTGTATTTTAGAAGAAGAGCCTTATAGTTCAAACGAAGAGTGGGACAGTAGTCACGACGCCAGCGACGTTCAGACCGCCTGAGCTCTAATTTCAGGGATCTGAGGTCGCTGGAGAACCACTTATGGGCGTCGTGAAGGCGGGCCGCTCTGATCTTTTTAAGAGGGGCGGCCTGGTCGCAAGCCGAAGAAAGCCAAGTGCGGATAGCATCCGCCTGATTTTCAACAGAAAGGTCGGTTAGGGTAGGGGCCGATAGAGACAGGGAAGAAGGGAGATCACTAAGATCAACCTTATTCCAGCTCCGAGCCCAGATGTTTTTGGGCAGAGGAGCTTTCTCAGGTTGAGCCAAGGGGATGGAGAAAGAGATCAAAGAATGGTCAGACCAAACACAAGGGCAGATCGAAGAGACTGTGGGGTTACACCGTAAGGACCAAATCTGGTCGAGAATGTGTCCATGGGTGTGGGTAGAAGTCGAGATGTGCGATAAAAAATTAAGGCAACGGAGAGTGGCAGAGAAATCCTTGGAGGAAGAATCCTCCCGCGGGTCACCCGGCCAAAAATTAAAGTCCCCAAGCAGAATTAGTGAGGAGTTATTTACGGCCAGGGTGGCCAGGAGATCCTGGAGAGAAGATACAAAGGAGGGCATGTTGTGAGGAGGGCGATAAAGAAGGATCACCGTAAGGGGTACCGGAAGATTTAGGGAGCGGGCCACCAGAAACTCAACGCCAGAGATACAGGGGTGTGAAAGAAGTTGGAACTGCAGGGTGCGGCGAGCTATCATCGCCACGCCGCCCCCAGCTCTGCCATCAAGGCGGTCAGCGCGGAGGGCATAGTGAGAGGCGGGGAGAATAGCAAGAAGGTCTGGGAGTGAATGAGAGGAAAACCAAGTTTCAGTGAGAAAAAGAAAATCCGGAGGGTCGGTGTCCAACAAATTAAAGAGAGCGACTTGGTTTTTGACAGCAGAACGCGTGTTGAGGAGAATAGCAGAGGCAACGGGGGAACCAGGGGAGACTCGAGCAGGGAAGGGCATAGGAGGAGGCACAGAAGAGATTAAAGAAGGGGATGAGGACGGGGTCGAACCAGAGGGAGGGGAGACATAGATGCCGTGGGAAGATAAGTGTAAGGCTACAGAGGGGGTAAGGGAGATAGAGGCAGGGATAGAGGAGAGTTGTGCCGAAGAATATACCAGAGAACGGGCAGGGTCTGTGGCCCCTGGTCCCGGCCCGTCGCGGACGGGCGCAGACGGGCTTGCCTTAGGCGCGCCTTCGGCGCGCAGACGGCGCGCCCGCTGCGCCCGTCCGCTGCGCGAACGGTAGAAGCACATGATTTATAGTGCAGCCAAAAGGCGTGGCGTGGCCAGAGAGTGGGCGTGGCCGGGGGAGCGTCCGCTGGAGGCGGCAGGAAATTGAGTGCGGGGCCGCAGCAGCGTCCAAATCGGCTGCGCGGGACAGGGGGTCGAGGACAGGGCCCCCTGAGACAAGGTAAGGGAAAAAAGTTTAAAAAGCGCAAAAAGCGCGAGCAAGTGAGGGTGGTGTGGTTAAAAACAAACAAAGGCAAGCTAAGTGCTCCCGCGGTAGGCAGGGAGAGATCCAATCGACTGCGAGCTTGTAGTCAGCTCCTATGTAGCTACAAGAGTGGGCGTGGCCAGAGAGTGGGCGTGGCCGGGGGAGCGTCCGCTGGAGGCGGCAGGAAATTGAGTGCGGGGCCGCAGCAGCGTCCAAATCGGCTGCGCGGGACAGGGGGTCGAGGACAGGGCCCCCTGAGACAAGGTAAGGGAAAAAAGTTTAAAAAGCGCAAAAAGCGCGAGCAAGTGAGGGTGGTGGGGTTAAAAACAAACAAAGGCAAGCTAAGTGCTCCCGCGGTAGGCAGGGAGAGATCCAATCGACTGCGAGCTTGTAGTCAGCTCCTATGTAGCTACAAGAGTGGGCGTGGCCAGAGAGTGGACGTGGCCGGGGGAGCGTCCGCTGGAGGCGGCAGGAAATTGAGTGCGGGGCCGCAGCAGCGTCCAAATCGGCTGCGCGGGACAGGGGGTCGAGGACAGGGCCCCCTGAGACAAGGTAAGGGAAAAAAGTTTAAAAAGCGCAAAAAGCGCGAGCAAGTGAGGGTGGTGGGGTTAAAAACAAACAAAGGCAAGCTAAGTGCTCCCGCGGTAGGCAGGGAGAGATCCAATCGACTGCGAGCTTGTAGTCAGCTCCTATGTAGCTACAAGAGTGGGCGTGGCCAGAGAGTGAGGTGGAGTTAGGGTTTGACTAGAAGGTTCATTCACTTGGACATGATGAAATGTATTGTTGTGTTCTTGGAGCAATCGTAGGTTGGGAAAAACTGGGAATCCTATGATTTCAAATGGGAGGAAGAAGCGCCTATGGGTCTGTACCAGGTAGATCTAGAAACAATACTGTTTTTCTTGACTTTTCCCTTTCTGTGCCTTGAACACTGGTTTCTACCTTCCGTCATACTGCTAGTAGTTCAAAATAGAGAGTCTTGTTCTGAGATCTGTTGTGGTAACATTTAGAGCAATCAGTAAAGTGTTTGACAGATACATTGCTCAGGCTGGAAGGTAAACATGAGCTAGGCAATCTCACAAGTGTGCTAACCTCAGTATCCAAATCTAATGGGAGTGATGAAGATTCATACCTCAGTCTCTGTTAGTGGCGTTGGTGCTAAGGTATACCAAGTGGAAATAAGAATGGGACAAAATAATAAATATATATATATCCAAAGGAAACCTGTGTGATTACAAAATAATAAAAACACAGCTGGGTCTTGGTTGTACTGTCTTACCATTTACCATGCACGTTCTAGTCACATCTTCATAAGACCTCCGACCCTCGGTCTAGATCCACTCTCTCCCCGCAGCTCCGCTATGCCGTCTCTTGCCTCCAGACCCCGACCTCCTCCTTGGGAGGTTCGAGGCTGCTGCCCGGTCCTGCGCCTGCTGCCTGCTCCAACTGGGACCAGACTGCCTGCAACCACCATAACCTTTCTCAGCCGTTTTTTTCCTAATTTTTCCCTGTTGTGCCACTGTTATTGTGCCCATCTGGGTCTTGCTCTAATTTCACCACTGTTTTTATTTTCTCGTGCCTGCCTGTTCCTTTCACCATTCGCAGCTGCTGCCCCTGCAGTCCCTCTCCCCCTATATTCCCCCCCCGGAATTCCCCTTCTCCCACCTCCCAGTCTCACCTCCCTCCCACCTCCCCTACTTAATGGTGGTCGCTGTGCTGTTGTGCTGGCGGAGCTCCAAAGGCAAGCCCGTCTGCCCCCATCCGCGACCCTGGACCTCCCACTACCCATCGCTACGACACAACCACCCTCCTCGCACTCAACCCTGGATGACTTAGAGAATGCCAACAGACTTCGCCGAACATGACCCACTGCTAGTTCTCCTGCCTCCACTGCCGCCAGACCCTAACCGCCACCCCGACCTCCAACACCACCAACACCAGTACCGGCGATACCCTAAAATGCATCCTCCTCAATGTACACTCCGTAGACAAACAGGCCATGGAAATCTGGAACCTACTCGACTCTCTCTTACCCAACATTGCCTTCTTCACAGGGACCTGGACCAACGCATTCCTCTGCCCCCGACATCAGCACCGCCATCCAAGGCGGATACAAGATCCAGAGGAAAGACCGCCCTAACCACCCAGGAGGAGCCCTCGCTATCGCCCACAAGAGCATCCTCTGCCTCAACACCTCCAGCTAGACCATCCCCTCCGTCGAACACCTGCACATCCAGACCACCCACAAAGCCACACTCCAAGGAAGCCTCATCTACAGACCCCTGGCCCCCAAATATCCTTCGCCACCACCATCACCGACTTCATCGCACCCCACGCCAATGCCTCAACAAGCTACATACTCATTAGAGACCTGAACTTCCACCTTGATAACCCCAGCAACGCCAACTCCACTATCCTTCATGACAACCTAGCCAGCATCGAACTTAAACAACTCGTCAACACACCAACCCACAGAGCAGGACACACCCTCAACCCCATCTTTGTGGCAGGAAACAGCGTCCAATTCAGCCACACAACGCAGTCGCCATGGATGGACCACCACTCCGTACACTTCGCCATCAACACACCCAACGCACCCAAACCAGCCCCACTCCCATCATGAAGAAACTGGAGCATGGTTACAGACAAGCAACTTAACTCCACCCTCACCTGAGACAACCACACCTGGGCACCCGACGCAAACAATGCAGCCAGAGAACTCCACACCTGGATCTCCAACTGCGCAGACGAGCTCGCCCGCTATGCAACCCCGATAGGCAACGCCCCAGGTAACCCGCCTGGTTCACCACTGCTCTCCAAGCAGCCAGACGCACCTGCAGACACCTGGAGAAGAACTGGAGAAACACCAAAACAACCGAAAACCACACCACCTACAAGGACACCATGACGAACTACCACAACCATATCAGAGCCACCAAGAGGAACTTCATCCACAACAAAACCCGGGCCAGCTTCACCAACTCCAAGGAACTTTTCAGTGTCATTCAAGAATTCACCGACCCACGCAGCGAAGCCACAGACATTACCCAATCCCACGACCTCTGCGACAAGCTTGGAACCTATTTCCACCTCAAGATCATAAACCTGTATGACAACTTCATCGACCATCCACCAGGTGCCATAGACGCCCCCCCCCCAGAAACACCAGCCAACCCACCATCTCCTACTGGACACCGATCACGGCTGAAGACACCACCTCGACCATGAAAAGCCTCCACTCAGAGGCCCCCACTGACCCCTCCACCACATATACCACAGAGCCGCGGCCGCCATTGAATCCGAACTACAATGCACCATCAATACCACCTTAAAAACAGGTATCTTCCCAGATGAATGGAAGCACGCAGAAGTCAGACCCCTGCTCAAGAAGCCCACAGCTGATGCCACCGACCTCAAGAACTATCGGCCCATCTCGCTCCTCCCCTTCGCAGCCAAAGTTGCAGAGAAAACAGTCAAAAGGAAACTGACACGATTCATTGAAGAGAACGCCATCCTCGACCTGTCCCAATCCAGATTATGAAGCAACCACAGCACAGAGACCGCCCTACTAGCTGCCACAGACGACATCCGCACCCTCCTGGACAAGGCCACTCCACAGCCCTCATCCTACTCGACCTATCAGCGGACTTCGACAACGTCCCCCACCGCACACTAGTTGCCAGACAACACAATGCAGGCATACAATGAACAGCCCTGGACTGGATCCGATCAATCCTCACTGGAAGAAGCCAAAGGATCAGACTCCCCTCCTTCCTCTCCGACCCCATGAAAATCACCTGCTGAGTCCCACTGGGTTCATCCCTGAGCCCCACCGTCTTCAACATCTACATGGCCCCCCATGCAGCCATCGTCTGATAACACGGCCTCAGCATTGTATCCTATGCCGACGACACCCAGCTCATCCTCTCCCTCACCAAAGACCCCACCACTACTGTACATGAAGTGCATCAGGAAACACTTGTGGAGGAGTATACATGGAGTGCAACAACGTGTTGGTGTTGTTTTATTGTACTGTATACATAAGTTACTGCATGTGTTGTTCAATGTTTTTCTAGTGTGATGTGTGTATGACTATTGCTATTGAGATGTGCTGTTGACCCACAGTCATGAGTTGTAGTGTTTTGGTTTTGTGTTGTTACTGTCCTACAAATGTAGTGCATCTACCTTAACATGAACAAAGACTCTTAGCTTACAAAATTAAAACGTGTTTGCATCAAGTGCTGTGCTATTTACAGCAAAATAACAATGAACATAATTTTTTTGTGGTCTGGGCCATAGCTATGAAACAAAGCAAAAGCAAAACTTATTTTGGATTGCTTTGTTAGTGAAACCACGTTTCACAGAGATCTATGCATATTGAGCAAGGTTCAGTGTGCAATACTTGCAAGAGAATTTAGATGATTAAGTTATTTAGTGCAAGGTTTTTGGTTTTAAATTATCATAAAGTAATTTAGTTGGTTGATACTAGGCTACAGAGAAATGCATAGTGCGAGTCACCTGTCTACATAAGTAAGATTTTTAAATTATGGCTATTTTGCAGAGATCCTTGTTATCTGCTGTTCCAAACTCCATATATAGTAAAATAATTCGGTGGATTATGAACTGACTGCAAACACTGCCATGTAACCCGTAAGGAATACCTTTCAATCTTTGCAGCCTTTAACTTTAGCTTCTCCAGGGGTTCCGGCTGGACCCAAATAAAACCGTTGAATTCCACTGAACCATGACAGCCGGGGAAAGCCCCTGGATTGTAAAACGGGTAAACATGCTGCAGATTGTGCACTGCAAATGGTTAACTATTAAGGGAGGAATCTGGCTCTAGCCTTCTACATAATGGAACGCCTGGTGCATTTTATTTAATGATTCATCCACGAAAAAGATTAATTAAAGAAGATTTAATGATAGGCAGGGAATCGTCGCTTGAATCCAGATTGGGAGCATTCACACAATCATTAAAAATAATACAATTTCCATTCAAGAGCTTACTTTTTTCGTATCATTTAAAAGATATGCATGAGCGGGAATCCAGACAACATTAAATAAGGGGATCACACTACCTTGTAATGTGGGCCGGACAGTTCAGTGCTTAATTTGTAAAATATTAGGTGCCAGTGCTCTGACCAGGACGTCACTGCAGCTTCGCCCATCGCCCTTGTCATCGCTGCCAAAACAACTACGAACCATCTCTCTTGCATATAAATGTGACAGTTCAGATGATTCCAGGTTCCCAAAGCTAAAGGAATGGCTGGGAAGGCAGGTATTAGCAATTTTAATGTATATTGTAGTCGAAAACTACTGTTGTTCTGCCCATTTCTCAATTAGATAAGCAGCGCCACCATGTGGTGGACTGTTCCAAGTATGGTGTTGGCAAATAGGTGCATGTGACGAGCACCGTAAACCAATTAAGTGCCGGTACGGAGAACCGGAAAGCACAGGCTTAAATTAAGCACTGGCCGGACTGGGAACCGAAACCGGCCCTGGCATACTGCTCGGCTGACCCAGTGGGGGAGAGGGCGGTGCGGCCAAGCTGTTTACTAGGACCAGTTTCAGCCGCTTTTGTTACAGGGGGCTGATATTGCCGGCCCCTGGTAAGAAAACGGTTCCCCAGGGGCCCAAAACCGGCCCCCGCCCTGGCGACCCACTGAGGAAATGCCCCGCGCACGCTACAGCCAGTCCGGCTGTGTGTAGTCCTAAATAATTAATAGTTCTGTACAACATATCCAAAATAGAATAATGAACTGGGAAGGTTTGATGAATGAAAATATAACTAGAGATACACATAGAAATATTACTAATAATTCACATGAATATTTTGCATATAGTTTTAAAATTAATTCTGTGAAAAGATTGTTCAGAAGTCAAATATGCTTATGTCAAATGTATAAATGAAAAATACAATAAAAATAGTTCTCAAAATTTGGGAGTATATGTTAAAATGCTTTTAAAACACACGTAATTTTTGAAAACCATGAGGTTTTTTATTGCTGCATTTCATTTATTTCAAAGTAAGTTTCCTACACATAAACTCCAGACAGGAATGTTTGTAGTATCAGTTTGACAATGTGCGATAGAAAATATGGCCAGATGTTCAAAACGTTATTTGTTTATCTCAAAGCCTGATTCCCATGTGACAAGAAGTGGAATATGTTAAGGAAAGCGCTCATAGATCAGATCTAAGGTTGTTTTTAGGGTTCGCTTGCGCTGCACTTGAGAAATCTATTGTTTTTCATGTTAACTTAAAAGGGACTTTACATCCCGCTTCCTCTCTTTCCTGGATTCTCATTGATTCATGTGCGCTCCACTTACCTTTCCTCCATTTCTATTGGCTTTAGCCTATTTCCTTCATTTACCAATTCTTGTTCCTCGTCTATTTCAGTTTTCCACACCAAAATACTGTTACCATCCGCTTTGGTAGGACTATATTTTCCTAAAGTTTTGCCCTTTATTCTTGTAGCATATTTATATAACAATTTATCACCCAGAGAGATTAAGTGATTTGCATGGAATCACAGGGTGTTGCACGGCGCTGCAAACACTTGAACCAGGATCCCCAGCTCTTGAAGCAGCAGCTCTGGCCGCTCTGCCACATCCTCTCCACTCTTGTGTTACCTGTCATTGAGCTCTTTCTTTCTGCAGGACGATGATTGATGAAAACAGTTCTTTCTTCATTACATTGGTGAAATCAACGCATTAACCAATTCTTGCTGTATAACGTGGTCAGTGTGGCAAGAGTAAAACTGTAATATATATGTAGTGGTTGTCACCATTGTGTACTTATAGATATGTCATAGTGTACATGGGAAGAGCGTTTTTGTTTTGCTAATACCTTTGGTGTTGTTTGAGGAAATTGCATGAAACTTACCAAAGACAGTTTATCCATCTCAGCTCCTTCATGGAAAGGTGGGCGCTGATCTATTAAGGGCCAAAAATAGAGGCATCCCAAAACATTGATTTCTCATGTTAATTCCCATAGGAAACTTTGCCTTCCAATACAGAAAAAAATGGTTGAATGGAATTATTCCAAATTTGGAAAAAAGTTAGAACTTTTCTTAGAAGGCGTGTGCCATATGTAATTTGGTGTAATTCAGTTAAGTCATTTCTGGAAAAATGTAATACAAAAAGGTGTTTTGTTTGGCTTGAAGGGGTTTAAAAACTTACATGTATCTGGAAAGTTGGACCCTCAGGAGCCAAGGGTACTGAATGCTAGAAAATAGAGCCTTCTGATTGTCTTTGAGATATTTTTCTCCCGTCAGCCATTTTGGTACATCAGAACTGGTCCAGAGCTCACAGTACTGAGTGATTTCATTGGCTAGCCGCAATTTAGAAGAAAATGTTGTGCCTGCCATCAAGGCACTTGGGAACTTGGCGTCTGTGGGCCACAGGGACCCCCCTCCACGGGGCCAAAATAAAGAAAAATGGTGCTGTGGGTACCGCAGCACTGTCACAGGACCCAGCGTGGTACTCCTGTGAGGTACTGGAGAACTCTGCGGGACCCGCCGCTCAAGGGTCAACCTGATAATACTGTGGTACCACACCAGTTTCCTTGTGGAAAGCTGCCAGCCAATCCCTGCAACATATGGCCGAATGCTCTGCACAGCAGGAGTAGGCAACCTGCGAGGATCTGGGCACTGGGCCTGGCTAGAGTCCAGGCCCTTCAGCAAACTAATAAGCAAACCTTTTCTCAAGTGCATGGCAAGAGGCTGAAGGCTGTGAGCCACAGGTTGTTAGCAACCCATGGTGGGTTTGGGTGCAGGGCCCTAAGGCCCAACCCACAGCCGCCCCTTGCTGCTCAGAGCTGAAGGCCATGCACAGTTGAGGTTGGGTGCCTATGGATGTCGGACCCGGGCTGGGCTCAGGCCAGTAACCCGCTGTGCACAGCTGAAGGCCATGCTTAGTAGAGGAATTGGCTAAATATGATCAAAATAACCCAGAAATTCACTGAAAAAATAAAAGTTGAAGTGACTTTATAGTTAGGCATGGAAATAAGATCTCACCTTACGTTAAAATAAAACAAATTGCTGAGAAAATAACGGTTAAAGTAACATTATAGATAGGTGTGGTAATAAGATCCAAGCTTGTGTTAAAACAAACTAGAAGCTCACAGGGTATAGTTAGGTGATGCTTTAACATATAACTAAAGTATAAAAAACAAAACAAAACGAATAATTACCAGTTATAGTTTACTCAGCTTACTCTAGCTAATATTAACAAATCAGCTACAAAACATTAAATAAATTAACAATTTTATTAAACACAACCAAACAATCAAATCCCCAAAATACATTTACTCAAAACATTAACTATTTATAATATATAAACACAAATAATATACAATTAAATAAATAATAATAATATATATATTTAAACAAATAAAAAAACTACTGGGAATAATATATATACTATTCCCACTCCCGTTTATGCAACAGTAGTGAGAGTGAATGCTTTCAAAGGAGTTAAATCTACTATTTCCACTCCAGTTTGTTCAACAGTAGGGAGCACATTGGACTTCAGAGTGGTAAGATTTACTATTCCCACTCCAGTCTCTGCAACAGTTGGGAAAGTGTTGCACTTCGGAAGGGTAAGATTTACTATTCCCATTTCAGGCTGTGCAATAATAGGGAAAGCGTTGGACTTTGGAAAGGTAAGATTTACTATTACAACTCCGTCTATGCAACAGTAGGGAAAGTGTTGGACTTTGGAATGGTAAGATTTACTATTCTAACTACAGTCTTTGTAACAGTGGGGAAAGCGCTGGAGTTTGGAAGGGTTAGATGTAATATTTCCACTCCAATCTGTGCATCAGGAGGGAAAGCGTTGGACTTTGGAAGGGTAAGATATACTATTCCCGCTCCAGTCTATGCAACAGTAGGGAAAGCGTAGGGAAAGAGGTGGACTTCAGAAGAGAAAAATTTACTATTACACCTCCAGTCTGTGCAACAGTAGATAAAGCATGGGACATCAGATGAGTAATATTTACTATCAATCAATCATGCCATTTGTATAGCGCTCTACTCACCCGGGAGGGTCTCAAGGCGCTTGGGGGGAGGGGTATGCTACTGCTCGAACAGCCAGGTCTTGAGTTGTTTCCTGAAGGCGAGATGGTCCTGGGTCAGCCGAAGGTGGATGGGGAGGGAGTTCCAAGTCTTGGCAGCCAGGTAAGAGAAGGATCTTCCTCCGGCGGTGGCTCTTCGGATGCGTGGTACGTCTGCGAGGGCGAGGCTGGTGGACCGTAGCTGGCGGGTGGGCGTGTAGAAGGTCAGGCGGTCGTTGAGGTACTTGGGGCCCAGGTCGTGGAGAGACTTGTGTGCGTGGGTGAGGAGCCGGAACGTGATCCTCTTGTCGACGGGGAGCCAGTGCAGGTTCCTCAGGTGGCTGGAGATGTGGCTGCGTCGGGGGACATCCAGGATGAGTCGGGCGGAGGCGTTCTGGATGCGCTGGAGTCTTTTCTGTAGCTTGGCTGTGGTTCCGGCGTAGAGGGCATTTCCGTAGTCCAGTCGGCTGGTGACGAGTGCCTGGGTGACAGTCTTCCTGGTCTCGGTCGGGATCCAGCGGAAGATCTTGCGAAGCATACGCAGGGTGTTGAAGCACGATGAGGAGACGGCGTTGACTTGTCTGGTCATCGAGAGGGAGGGGTCCAGGATGAAGCCCAGGTTGCGTGCGTGGTCGTTTGGCTTGGGTGCGGTGCCCAGGGCTGGGGGCCACCAGGAGTCGTCCCAGGCGGAGGGCGAAGATCCCAGGATGAGGACCTCCGTCTTGTCCGAGTTCAGTTTCAGGCAGCTGTCCTTCATCCACTCGGCGACGTCTTTCATCCCTTCGTGTAGGCAGGTTCTGGCGGTGTCGGGGTCTCTGGTGAGGGAGAGGATCAGCTGGGTGTCGTCGGCGTAAGAGATGATGTTGAGGTTGTGCTGTCGTACGATGGCTGCGAGAGGTTTCATGTAGATGTTGAAGAGGGTGGGGCTGAGTGAAGATCCTTGCGGGACGCCGCAGATGACTTCGGTGGCCTCGGAGCGAAACGGGGGAGGCGGACTCTTTGTGTTCTTCCGGCGAGGAACGAGATGATCCACTCCAGTGCCTTCTCTTGGATACCGATGTTGCTGAGGCGCTGGACTAGGGTGCGGTGGCAGACCGTGTCGAACGCAGCGGAGAGGTCCAGGAGGATGAGGGCCACTGTTTCCCCCTTGTCGAGCAGGGTCCGGATGTCGTCGGTGGCTGCGATGAGGGCGGTCTCGGTGCTGTGGTTGGCTCTGAAGCCGGACTGCGAGGGGTCGAGGGATCCGTTCGTCTCGAGGAAGGCGGTCAGCTGTCTGTTGACGATCTTCTCGGTGACTTTAGCAGGAAAAGGGAGGAGCGCGATGGGGCGGAAATTTTTGAGATCGGTGGGGTCCGCTGTAGGTTTCTTCAGGAGGGCGCTGATCTCGGCGTGCTTCCAGCTCTCCGGGAAGGTGGCGGTGTTGAAGGAGGCATTGATGATGTTCCGGAGTTGGGGTGCGATGGTGGAGTCGGCCTCGTTGAAGACGTGGTGTGGGCAGGGGTCGGTCGGTGATCCGGAGTGCATGGTGTTCATCGTGCGGGCTGTGTCTTCGGTGGTCACCGTGGTCCAGGTGCGAAGTGTGGCGGTGGGGGGCGTTGGTTCGACGGTTGGGTGCGTGAGTGGGGCGCCGAAGCTGTTGTGGATGTCAGCGATCTTGCGGTGGAAGAACGAGGCGAGGGAGTCGCAGAGGTCTTGTGACGGAGTGATGTCGTTGGTGCCGGTGCTGGGGTTGGAGAACTCCTTGACGATAGTGAAGAGCTCTTTGCTGTCGTGGGCGTTGTTGTCCAGTCGTTCCTTCAGGGATTTCTTCTTGGTGGTGTGGATGAGCTGGTGGTGCTTGCGGGTAGCGTGTTTGAGGGCGGTCATGTTGTCGGTGGTCCGGTAGAGGAGCCAGGCTTTCTCGAGGGTGCGGCAGGTCTTCTTGGAGTCCTTGAGGTCGTCGGTGAACCAGGATGCCTTCTTGCTTCTGGGTCTGCTGGGAGGGTTCTTTAGTGGCGCGAGGTCATCGGCGCAGGCGGTCAGCCACTGTGTGAAGTTGCGGGCTGCTTCGTTGGGGTCCGTTGTGTTGGCGGGTGGGCTCTGGCTGAGGGAGGTGGTGAGCTGGTCTGCGGTGATCTTGCTCCAATTCCTGTGAGGTACCTGTTGCGGGTGGTGGTGGGTCGTGGATCTTTTGAAGCTGAAGTGGACGTAGCTGTGGTCGGTCCAGTCGAGTCCGGTGGCGTGGCTGAAGGTGATGTACTTGCTGGAAGAGAAGACGGGATCAAGCGTGTGGCCGGCGTAGTGGGTGGGGGTGTTGACAGTTGCTTGAGTCCGAGGTTGGCGAGGTTTTCCAGCAGGGCGGTGGTGTTGCAGTCCTTGTTGTTCTCCAGGTGGAAGTTGAGGTCCCCGAGGAGGATGTAGTCGGTGGAGGGGAGGGCGTGCGGGCTGATGAAGTCTGTGATGTCTTCGCTGAATTGTGTGCGTGGTCCCGGGGGTCTGTAGACGAGGGTGCCTCTGAGGGTCGTCTTAGGGTCGGTGTGAATCTGGAAGTGGAGATGTTCGGCTGCGGCGAAGGAGTCGTTGGCGTCGGTCATGATGCGGATGGTGTTCCTGTGGACGATGGCGATGCCACCTCGGGTCTGGTTGATGCGGTCCCTCCTGATGATCTTGTACCGGTCCGGGATGGCGATGGCGATGTGGGGTGCAGAGGAGGCGTTCATCCAGGTTTCCGTGAGGAAGGCGACGTCCGGTGATGTAGCGTCGAGGAGGTTCCAGAGTTCCACGGCGTGTCTGTGGACGGAGCGGTTGTTGATCAGGATGCACTTGAGGTGGTTGCTGCTGGTGTTTGTCTTGGCGGGTGCGGGGCAGGTTCGGAGGCAGGTGAACTTGCAGGTGCAGCAGGTGAAGGGTCCGTGGGTGCGTCTCGGGGTGGCTCGGCAGCAGGCGTGGGTCCGGCCGACATTGAGTGCGTTGAGAATGGCGGCGTCGTAGGTCAGTTGGGTCGTCTTGCCTTGGCGGGGAGGGCCAGGGGTCCTGGCGCTGGGCGCGGGCCAGGCGCGGACGGGTGCAGACGGGCTTACCTTTGGCGCACCTTCGGCGCTCAATCGGCGCTCCCGCTGCGCGCGTCCGCTGCGCGGTCGCTCTGGGGGCGTCATAAGTAAGGAGCCAGGAGGGAGGAGCAGCTGGGTGGCGGGAGCGGGGCGGCGAATGGAATCACAGGGGGGTGGGGCCGCAGGGAGGCAGCGGCGGGAAATTCCAAGAAGCAGCGGGCAGCGGGAAATTCCCAGGAGCAGCGGGCAGCGAGCGAAGGAATCTGCAGGCAGGAGGCGGCAAGGCAGGCAGGAGCGGCAGCAGTGAGTGGGGCGACCAAGCCCTGTGGAGGGCTGAGCGGTCACACTCTGTGGTCCCCTACGGTCCCCTTAAGTAAGGAGCCGGAAGGGAGGAGCAGCTGGGTTGCGGGAGCGGGGCGGCGAATGGAATCACAGGGGGGCGGGGCCGCAGGGAGGCAGCGGCGGGAAATTCCAAGAAGCAGCGGGCAGCGGGAAATTCCCAGGAGCAGCGGGAAATTTCCAGGAGCAGCGGGAAATTCCCAGGAGCAGCGGGCAGCGAGCGAAGGAATCTGCAGGCAGGAGGCGGCAAGGCAGGCAGGAGCGGCAGCAGTGAGTGGGGCGACCAAGCCCTGTGGAGGGCTGAGCGGTCACTATTCTCACTCCAGTCTGTGCAACAGTAGGGGAAGCATTGGACTTCGATAGGGTAAGATTTACTAGTCCCACTCCAGTCAGTGCAACAGTAGGGAAACCATTAAACTTTGGAAAGGTAAGATTTACTATTCTCACTCCAGTCTGTGCAACAGTAGGAAAAGCATTGGACTTTAGAAGGGTAAGATTTACTAAACCTATGTGCCAAATTCTCCTGGAAAGAAGTCCCAACAACTTGAAACTCACCATCTTGGAAGTATCAACAAACAGCAATAGACACATTTTCAGCTCGATCTGTATGCAATATTTTTCTTCCCCAGACTCTTTTTAAAAAGTCATCAACGGAATAAAAGGGCGCTTGCCTGGATGATACTGAACGAATATAAATCTTTTAAATCAGAGCCCTATCTAGAGACTGGTGGGACTATGAAGCAAAACATTTTTTAGAGCACGATTTGGTCCTCTCCCAAACCTGGTTCATGCAATGACTTGGTTGTGTGTAACAAAAACCACAAGCTGCAGATTGTGCAAAAATGGAGAAGAAAACATTATTCATTAAGTCTGTCTCTGTCCTGCTTTATTGGAAGAAAGAGGGGGGCTATTAAAGACACTCTTTAATAAACGGGGAATACGTACATGCAGACAAGCTGTAACAGCATGTTTTAGAACATCAGGTACAGGTCTGAATTGCACTTTTAACGCATTTCTGATACTTGCAACTAAAAAACTGGAATCTTATGATCCTATTTCAGTTTAATTTCACTGCACGTATTTGCCGAAATATTTAAATGAGGTGACAAAATTATTTACAAACGAGATGGCAATTTTGCACTTTAAGACTTGTACTCAAGGGTCTACTCAGTGGGGATAGCAAGGAGAACCAGTGAGTAATTTTGTTCAATCAAAGAAACCTGGTGGATAGTATTTTAAGAATCTTAAATCAATATAAAAATTGTAATTTGAAAGCATTTTTACGTGCCAAAGTGGTTTTAAAATCTTATCCCATAATATGTTTTCGTTTTATGATTTTATTTTGTCTGATTTCAATTAATCGACGATGAAAATGTTCTTACCTACCTTAATCCCACTCCACTCTGTGCAACAGTGGGGGAGACATTGGACTTCAGAAGGGTAAGATTTACTATTCCCACTCCAGTCTTTGCAGCAGTAGGGAAAGTGCTGGACCACGGAGGGGTATTATTGCTATTCCCATTCCAGTCTGTGCAGCAATAGGGAAAACATTGGACTTTGGAGGGGTTACATTTACTATTCCCTAGTAACTGTAGGGAAAGTACTTTATTTCAAAACACCTAACATATTTGAATAACCCTATTAATGTTCAACAAATATAAAATATAACTAAAATGAAGAAGAATAACACAATTAACCTAATAATTAATCAATAAAAAAATATTAATGCATGAATAATTACATGTTAATTAATTATCACTTAATTAGTTTCCCACCCTATAACCCTGAAAACCCAGCAGCCCACACCTAATACATATCTAGAAAGTATAATGATTACACAATTCACAGAATCAATAATTAATTAAATAATTCATAAAAAATAACAATTAATGTTAATTAAATATTACTTATTTATCTTCCCACCCTGTACCCTTACAGAACCATCAGCCCGCACTTAACATAAAACTGAAAATATAATAATTACACAATGTACATTAATAATAATACATAAAATAATTAATATAAATAATTGTTAATCAACAATTACTTAATTGACTTCCTACAACATTCCCCTTCAAACCCAACAAACTGCTACAACATTGTAAATTACTATTAGCAATCACTTCAATTTTCACACTATGTTAAAAAATATTATTAAGAATTATACAAACAATAACAATACATACATTTAATAAATCAATTAAAACACAAAGATCATAAAAACATAATATTTTTACAGCTATATAATTGAAAATTATGTTAACAATAACAATATTCTTGGCAAGAATATCATTTACCTGAAAAAACTGATATTCTTGACAATGATATTTTTGCATCACAATATTTTTGTATCACAATATTTCTGTAACTCGATATTTAAAACTTGATATTCTGACCAAATGTAATCTCTCATTGATTAAAAGTCAAAGGTTTCTGTAGTTAAAAATAGCTGTGTTTTTTCTATCGAGTCCAGGGATTTGAAGTCCACACATACAGAATGTAATATGTGTGTCAGTTATCTTGGAAATGGTGAACAAATATTAATTTACATATGTGTGATACAAACAGTTTAGCCACTTTTCCGTATATGACAGGGTAGAACTGTATAAAATAAATATATGTTTTATACTAGTGTAATAAAATGAAACATAGGCCCTGATTATGATATAGGTCGGAGTTGCCTCCGACCGACATCTCTGAGGTTATGGAACCGACCGAAATCGGGTCGGCGGTCCGAATCTACAATTAGGATGCGAACGTACATGATGCGATCACAAATTCCCATATCCCTATGGGAGAAATGAGAGTTACTGAAATCCACTACAGGGGGTCGCCATAGAAGCCCCCCTGACCCACAACCGTAGGCTGTGGAGAGAAAAGGGCTCTGCTAGAGGCCCACAAAGTCGCTTTTCAATAGGCTTTCCATGGCAGAAAGCCTGACAATGAAAGCCTGTTGGAAACCAACATCCCAATCCTGACTGAGGAAAAGCTGCCATGAGGTATTATGTGGCGTATTTCGACTGGCCCGTCTGAAGCCATTCGGTTTGACGGGCCGGTTTGGACTCCGATCGCCGTCATTGAAATACGGCAGTTGTACTTCAAACCAAGGATGCTGGTTGGTAAGCCTCTGATGAGCGGTCGAAGTCTTACCAATGGACATCGGCGCCTCAGTATTCAAATTGTTACATTATTTTGAATACACTTTAATAATATTAGAAATATATACAATTTCTAAATTAATATAAGCAAAGTGAGTTCACTTATATCACCTGGTGTAAAAATTAGGTGGATAATGAATAATTGTCAGACTCAGCAATCCTACGGTTTGACACTGTGCACATAAGTAAACCAAATATAGCCGGCATTCAAACTAATTTTATGAATTAATCTCGAAACAGACGACTTGATCAATATTCGATTTCCTGCAAAGGCTTTCGATTCAATTGTGGGTCTGAGGATCACACCAAGAGTAAGTAGGACACTGCCATAATGTGCAGCTAGTACTTCCATTGGAAAGATGCCATATGTAACAAGATTTCAGGACTGAAAACCATAGCACTCTATTTTGTGGTGAGCCAATAAATGTATTGTACCTTGAAAACAGAGATCTCGTTTAGCTTCTAAATTCCTTTCATCTTCCTTTCCATCCCAGCATCTCACTGTAGACATGAAGAGGTACCAACATACATCCAACATTCGGAAGATATTTCATCAGCGATGGTAATGAGTCATAAAGGACACTAGTACCAAAAGTGATGATGGTGGGAGATGCCATATTACTGTCAGAGAAGCAGTTTTACTTGCTACCACCATCAGCAGACTTCATCCCAGTACACAAGTTAGGTGATACAAGCTTTTCTTGCACTACCGGTATTACATAATGGAAAATGCTGCAGTAGAACTGTACCTAATGTACATTAGTATTTGGTTGAGGTTTGTTTGTTTCCTGCCCATTCCATGCCATTATTTTATTGGTGAAATACTGTTGATTATCGATATAGATTTGAGTGACCCTGAGCTGGAACATCTGCCCATCTCTAAAGTTCATTTACTTGTACATACAATGCTCTACACAGTTGTAGGACTATGCAATGCATGCCATTACCATGTGTGCATTTACCACGAATTGTTTACCAATCAGATGCCCTTACCATGCATACCTCTACCATGCATATGCTTTTGCCATACAAGGTAGGTATAGTTAAGGATCTATATATTCACTGAAAAAAACAAAGGTTAAAGTAACATCCTAGTTGAAAATTTCAGTGGCAACATTTTAAACCCAAATAACCATTGAAATTCACAAGTTATAATTATATCAAGTAACTATAACTCGTGCCCTAAGTTAACTATATGGCCGCCATGCACAGTTTTCATTGCAATTGATGCAGTGATATTATCAATGATGTTATCGAAGATGTCATGAGTGATATGATATGTGGGGCAATTAGCAGTACATGGGACAGCAATACATTATTTATAAAGGGGGGATGTGCGGCCCCCACTCCTTGAGCCTTTCCAGTCCCCAATCACCCCACCCCCTGGGGCAATCTTTTTTATTGAGGGGAGGGAATCACCCAGCTGCCCTGCCTGAGCCACTAGCGGCTCCATGGACCCCGTCCCTGGGACCTTTTTTCAACAAGGGTAGGGGCGCCTGCGCCCCCCCTCCAGAGTCTGCAAGGGCCCAGGGGACTCCATCCCCTGGGGCCTATCTTTTCAAGTTAAGTGGTGGTGGTCAGTGGCCCCTCCTCCCTGAGCCTGCATGGGACCCAGGGCCAATGGTGCCAATGGTGGGAGCCCACCCGGGGCACTCGCAAGGCATTACATTGGGGGCCACAGGGAAAGCCCCAGGGCCCCTGTCACCCATTACCCCAGCCAGCTTTGCAGCCAGCACCACATTGGGTACTGGCAGGAGCTGTCACTTTTTTTGGCCTGATTACATGCAGGTTGGACCGACCATCTGACCAGCGCTGCTGCGATCCAATTCCGACCGTCGAGGCCAGGAAAGTTCCCCTGCTATATTCTGATGCAATCACTTTTACCACTTGAGGTCTCATCTATATCGGTACACATACCCCAAAATATGTTGCTACAAGCGCTTGAACAATCATAGGAAACATGATACGTACACACATGCATGACATATGTAAGGAAATGCCTTGTGCACCATGTACCCCATTGCTGGAGTGTGGTGATATGTGCACAGAGCAGTCAAGGGGATACATGCCACCAACTGACTTACCCGCATTCCGGCACCCACAGGGTCATAGTCGGGGTTCTGCTGACTCAGTGTAGGGGGTACCTGGAGAAAGGGATCTTGGCTGGAGACAATCAGAGAGAAGCTGATTGGGTGAGTATGCACCCCAAATCCATTGTTTCCGATAGCTTGAGGCAGGAGTTCGGACCACCACAGTCGGCTCATCAGAAACACTGATCAATGTCAATGTCATTGGGAAGGTATTTCTAGAGTGCTAACTATTACTCCAAGGAGTGTCCTGGTGCATCGTAATCCAAATGGCGGTCGAAGATCCCTGTTCTGCCCTATGGGTGCTGTTTTTCTCTGAATGCCATCTCAGCACTCAGAGAAAGGCTGTCAGAGTTGGCGGTCTTTCAGAGGTTGGTCAGACCACAGGAGGCATGCATTGTTATCCATCGGTTGGACCAACCGCTTCTGCCGAGATCGCAGTGATCGACCGCCTCCAACAGGACTGCGGAAGCTGGTCCAGCTAGCATCATGATCAGGCCCTTATTCTGTCTTTGCTCCCACCTGATGGGAGCAGCTGTTTACAACTGCTCCCACCGGGCAGGAGCAAAGTGGAGTTCTCTGCCCGAAAGAGTGTGGGCAGGGTATGCCCGCACTCTCCCAGGCAGAGAGCGACAGTGTCTCAGGGGTCCAAGGGTGGACTACCAGGGGCACTAGAGATTATTGCACCCTGGTTGATGGAGTCCTAGTTGCCCATATCATGACTACCCCTTCCCCTTTTCTTGGTATTTTAGCCCTGGGTTATTGGGTCTCCAGGGCCCAATGGTGGTGTGGTAAGGGAGGCTGCTTGCCCCCTCCCCTTTATTATTGAGATTAGCTACCCCCGGGGATGGGGTCGCTTGGGCAATGACTGCCTAGGTGAGAGGAGCCCCACTCACACTCCCCTCCCTAAATATTTCTTAATAAGACCCCCGGGTCCTGGCTCACTCTGATGGTTCAACTATTACATCTGTGATCCCACAAGAGTCCAGTAGGACTCCTGTGGGACTCCTGGAAGATTGTGGCTATTTTAAAACATACATATATTTTAGCCCTGGGTGGCTGTCTTGGAACAAGGCATAAGGGGACAGGGTTTCCCTTCGTGGCTCTTACATATTTTTTTCAGTCAAATTCAGAACAGAGGTTTAAAGGCCTGATAACGATCTTGGTGCACAGGTTTACTCCATCACAAATGTGACGGATATCCCGTCCACCAAATTACAATTCCATTATATCCTATGGAACTTGTCAGTCAGTCAAAAGGCCTTTATTCGATATGCGAGATATCTTATAAGCACACTTACAGTACAATCATTTTCAATATAACAAAAAGCATCACTTAAAGAAGTCAGTATAAAAAACACTTTTAAGAGAGATAAAAGGACAAAAGATGTCCACTGATAAATTAGCTAAAACAGAATTAAATCGCTACTGACAATCTCTTACAACGAATAAGCCAAAACTGTTTTAAAAACTTAGCAATTCCACATACGATCGGGGGGATGTGTCCGTGGTTAGGATGCGTAAAGCTGTTAGGTGGCTGCGTGTGCCCATATTTTGGCAGAGGGGCTTCAACCAAGTACCCCTGGGCCTTGCATAATCTGGGCATTCAAACAAAACATGCGCAACGGACTCTACCTTGCTCGGACAACATGCACAATTTGGGGACTTACGAACCCTGGAGCTCCAGTTAGAAACAAAAGCACCAAGAGGAAGGGAACCAACTCTAAATTTAAAATAAAGGGCACGATCAAAGGGAAGAGTAATTAAGTCCAGATAGGGTTCAAATGCCACAGTGTCTTTAACCAGTAAAAAGGCGGCTGTAGACTTGCAATGGGTCGAGTTTGTAATGAGGTGCTCCGCGGCCCATTTCCAAAAAAGGGCCTTTACCACATCTTTCGGTGGAGCTGAACATGATGACCAATAGTCCCCCAAACCAATTTTCTCCATAAGATTTTTGGTGTCTCTTAGCCATCTTATCTTTGCCCAGCCCCCCAGACTCATTATATCCCTCAGGCCATCAGCGTAGGACTTTAACTCTTCACCCCTCCAGATTCGGGTCCATAGGAGGAGAGGGCGAAGCAAGGCTTGATCTTTAATGCTTCTGCAGCCTGTGTCCAACAGCACTGGTACAGATGGAGTGCTCAGGGGGATGGCAATTATTGATTTCAGAAGCTTACTCTCAGCTGTCACCAGAGCGTCCAAACGGGAGTGGCCCCACAGTTCTGCCCCGTATAAGGCTGATGTAACTACCTTTGTCTTGTAAATTTCAATTACCGGGGTAAGCGATCTCCTTGGTGAGGCCCGGTACTCCCTCATAAGAGCTCCTCCTACTCTCTTGTGGTTGAGGACCATTATGTCTATATGGTTTGCCCAGGACATTCTATCCGTAATCCGGATTCCGAGATAATCGAATTCGGATACTTTCTCTAGGGCAACAGAGTTAAGCATAGGTGGACGGCCCAATTTCCGTGGAGGGTTTAAGACTAGATATTTGGTTTTGTCCACGTTTATTATTAGCCCTTTTGCAACACAAAACTCCTGGAAGCGCGTTAGCAGTTTCTGGAGGCCTTGAGGAGTCTTCGAGATCAAAAGCGTGTCGTCCGCAAAAAGCAGGGTGGGGATCCGAACTCCTCCGAGACAGGGAGCGTCAGCTGGTTCTTGTTGGAGATGTTCCACCACCCCATTTACATAAAGTGAAAATAGGGTAGGCGCCAAGACGCAGCCCTGCCTTACACCCCTGGACACCGGGATTTTTTCAGTGACCTCTCCGTTTTTACCCCAACGGACCTGTGCATAGGTATTGGCATGGAGGTTAATAAGGAGGGACAAGATGTAAGGGGGTATTCCCATTTTATGAAGTACCCTCCATAGTTCTTCCCGGGGGACCAGGTCAAAGGCAGTCTTCAGGTCTATAAAGGCCATATAAAGACTACCCTTGCCTAGATCCACCACCTTCCACCCCAAAAGTGCCAGCCTAAACACCTGCTCAATTGTCCCCACTCCTGCCCGAAAGCCTGCCTGGTAATCTGATAAGATTTTGTTCTCCTCCACCCAATGAAGAATCCTTCCCAATATAGCTTTACCGGCTATCTTTTGGGAGGAGTCTATCAAACTTATTGGGCGGTAGTTCCCCGGGGTTTCCCTACACCCTTTTTTGTAAATCGGGACCACCACTGCCCCTTTCCAAGAGTCTGGTACTGCTCCTCCCATCATGATGTCATTGAGGAGAGCAGCAATCACCCTTCCCCATTCTACTGGATATGCCCTCATAAGGTCCCCCGGGAGGCCATCTGGGCACGCTGCCTTGCGGGGGGCTACCCACCCTATGACCCCCTCAATTTCTACAGGAGTGAAGAGATCATAGGCCTGGGGTTCAATTACTAATGAGAGGTTCGCCCCCATATTCAAGTCCCCATCTGGAGGGAGGTATAGCGCCCCAAAATGATTTACCCAGTTTTGGGGCGGGATATTGCAAGGTCTCATAGTTGCAGCAGGTTTATTCCGTGAACCTATAAGATTCCAGAAAGCTCCTGTGTCCCTACTTTTACTTGCTAGCAGGAGGTCTTCCCAGAACTTGTCTTCCCACTCCCTCCTGGCAGTTGTAAGGGCTTTGTTATAGGCCTTCCTTGCGTCTTGTATCTCACAGGGGGATTTATACTTTACTGCCTCAACTAATTTTGCCTTATGTGCCCTACATGAATGGGTATACCATCCATCAGTGGGCTTTATAGATCTTTTATTACCCGGCTTATTAGGATGTTGGGTGAACAGATTTGTCAAGGCCGCTACCAGGGAGACAAAAAGCCCACTCACTCTACCCACTCCTTCAAATGGGGACCCAAGGATTGCCTCTGCAAGGTTTAGGAGAGATGAAATTTCTCCTACCTTTGCCTCAGAGAGGACCAATTTCGCCCATTTTATTCTTCTACCGCAGAGGGAGACTTCTGACTCGTCTGGGGGAGCAGGTACCGGGGTGATGTATCCCTTTCCTCTAGGGCGCCACCACTGGTCCATGCTCAAAGAAAGCGAATTATGGTCGCTTTCAGCAGCAGGGACCACCAGCATGTCCCTTACATGGGTCCACAGGTATACATCTATTAACAAATAATCAATCCTTGAGGTATGTCCCGGTCTATTGTAAGTATGGGACCCCATCCGGTCTGAGTTTGTCCTCCCATTAGCTGCCCGTAAGTTTAATTCAAGACACAGGGAATATAGCTGGAGGGCCACTTCTGACCACCTCCTGATCGGAGGAATTTCCAGTACAGGAATCCCCATCCTAGCATCCTCCTCATCTTGGTCGAGGGCTACGTCCGAGCCAAGGGGCTCGAAAGTACAGTTCATATCTCCTGCAACCAATGTACGCTTCTTGTGAGGGGTATTTTTTACGATGGTCTCAAGAAGAGATATTACAGGAGACTTACGTCCGCCCTTGGTCCCACGAGCATAAACGTTATAGATATTTAGAACCAATCTCCCCCTTAGGTCTGTTAGGGTAATGTTTTGAATATCCAGGCAGCCAGTAGGAAACTCCTCTACTCTGCAATCTAGAGAGGCGGCCACCCAAATAAGGAGGCCGCCCAAGGGACGTCCTCTCCCCGTTTCCGAAGTTTGAGCGGAAACAGAATACGAAGAGTATCCCACCCTATGGACCGGGGCCTTACTCCATGTCTCCTGGAAAATACACACTGAGTGCTCATCCACCCAAGCAGCAAAGTCCGGTAGTGCCAACTTTCTTGCAAACCCTGCGACATTCCAGCTGAAAACCTTAAATGCTAGGTCCCTCACAGCTGGAATGTCTCTGGGGGCAAGAGTATTCCCATCTAAGGGCCTCGTCAAAGATGTTTTAGGGGAACAAGGGCCACAGATACTAGCTTTTATGACTTGCGTCTCGCTAGTCAGGAGGGTTGGGGTGGGCAATTCTCTTAGTGTGTCCACACTACTCCCAGGTTCCAGTCAGTTCGAGCTTGGCACCCACACGTGGTTAGCCCTTGTGCTTCCCGTTTTCCCTGCCCATGATAGTTCCCTACTATGGCCCAAACCGGGGGAATTTAGACTTTCTCCAGTTAGGTTAACAACATGCCTGGGGTAAAAGTAGGATAAGTCTACCACTTTAACCCCTGGAGCCCCCATATTTTTAATAGGAGTACAGATGGAGGGCACTACTCTAGAGTCTTGGAAATTTATAATTATACAGTCCCCTTCCTGAGTTTTTTTCCCCAGCCCTACCCACCCAACTCTACGGACGCTTAAAATAATCCCATCTACATCCAAAGGAATAGGCTTATTTGCCTTTAGCCAGTGGATACACTTATTCTTGAGTGATTGATGGTTTTCCATCTGGCCTTCCTTTAGAGGGGGGACATTTACCATAACTGCAACAAAGGGTTGGCAGTCTGGCGGGAGATTTACAGGCGGAATCCGTCGCACAGGAATTCTTGGGGCCAAAATGGTAGAAGCTGAGCCTACGGGATGGGACATAGGTCTGGAGGTTTTCCCTATCACTGAGCCTTGAGATTTATTACCTGTAACAGCCGCTTGTGGATCTTCCACTTTACCTCTGGCTGTCAGTGGCTGCTTTTGTGGGGTGGGCTTGGGTTTATTTGCAATTGGCACTGGACATACTAGAGACTCCTTGCAGTTTGGCCCTACTTTGGGAGGAGGAAAAGTTTTCGAGATTGGATTTATTTTATTATTAGAGTCAGCCTTCTTTAAACAGTTTGGGGGCTTAGGGTCTCTCTGCGGGGGTGGTTCATTCTCCTTTGCACCCGTATCCCGGTTTTCACCCACTCTAACTATTTGCTTAAATGTAGTTTTGAGTGAGTGGAATCCGTCAAGAGTTGATTGCTCTAGCTTATCTATCCTCGCCCCCAGGCCCTTGACCTGAGCTAGTAGAGGCCTCAGGAGACTATTTACCTTCTCTAAGATGTGTTCCAGCATTACAGGGTCAGTAAGTGTAGGAACGTTAGTAGTGTTGTCATCTATGCGAGTCCCTTTAGGGGGGACCGCAACGCTCCCTTCTATATCACCTTCACTCTCTAGCAACCTTGCCCTTGTATCTCTCATACCTTGTCCAGAATGCCTGCGTGCTCTATGGTAAAGAGCAGCCTGCCTAACGAGCCTACCCTTTTTGCGTTTTCTTGCCTTTTTACTTTTCAGCCTATTGTCCTGGGGACTTTCGGGTGGTTGGATGTTTAAAGACACACCATCTATGGGCCCCTCTGAGGTAGCTAATGTAGGGATAAGAGAATTTGGTGAAGGAGGGACACTAATAACATCACTCAAGGATTTGGTTAATACAGTTGGAAATAGGGGACTAGGCTCACCATCTTCCACTGAAGCAGAGGGGATGGATGAAGCCAGATTTTCCAACCTAGCTATGTTTTGCCCTATTTCCACCAACTGGATCGGGTCTATGGTGTCACCTGTAGCACCAAGCAAAGGAGCAGAGTGAACCTTTTCGCTAGCAGGGGTGAGCGACAGGGCAGCAACCCCCAATGATGAACGTCTTGAGGGTAGGTAGACCTCAGATAGGAGCCGTTCAGACATCGCAATCTCCTTATCAATCACCGCTGCTACCCTAGTAATGAAACGGTCCATAGTACCAAACGCAGGGCTACCAACAATGAGTCCTCTCTCACCTTCACTCCTGATGGGTCTGCCTGAGCGGGTAGACATGATTTAATGATCACTACAGGGCCTCGCCCAGGCCGTTGGGTGTACCGCAAATCGGGAGGAAAGGGACGTGGCCCAGCCCGGCCTCCAGCGGCCCCGGACGGCCACAGACGGTCCCGCTCTTTTCCCGGGCTTCTCCCGGCGCGCTCCCGCACGCTCCCGCGCAGCGGCTACTGCACAAGGCTAAGTACACGGGGCCTGTTCGCTAATTGGCTAATAGGCGGGGGCGTGGCCAGCGGGGAGAGCAGCCCAGGTGTTGGTGGTTGGGCGCGCAGGGGCTCCTGGTGACTGGAGTCCCTGCTTAGCACTCGCAGCCTCGCTGGCCCCAACGCCTCTCTCGCGCTCCTCCCGGCAGTCCTCTGCAGCCTGTGCCCAACAGCCTCCTCTGTCACAGACGCGCTGCGGGACCCGCGAAGCGGGTCCGGCGAGTCGTCCACGAAGAGCCGTCTCCGCCCAGCAAGCACACCAAAGCAGAGAGCACATCGTAGATCCCGGCAGATACAAACAGCAAAGCAGCAAGGGTCCCAGGTAGGAGTGGGAGAATGCCGCTTTTCTCTTCCTTGGCGGGGGGGCGTGGCCAGCGGGGAGAGCAGCCCAGGTGTTGGTGGTTGGGCGCGCAGGGGCTCCTGGTGACTGGAGTCCCTGCTTAGCACTCGCAGCCTCGCTGGCCCCAACGCCTCTCTCGCGCTCCTCCCGGCAGTCCTCTGCAGCCTGTGCCCAACAGCCTCCTCTGTCACAGACGCGCTGCGGGACCCGCGAAGCGGGTCCGGCGAGTCGTCCACGAAGAGCCGCCTCCGCCCAGCAAGCACACCAAAGCAGAGGGCACAGCGTAGATCCCGGCAGATACAAACAGCAAAGCAGCAAGGGTCCCAGGTAGGAGTGGGAGAATGCCGCTTTTCTCTTCCTCGGCGGGGGGGCGTGGCCAGCGGGGAGAGCAGCCCAGGTGTTGGTGGTTGGGCGCGCAGGGGCTCCTGGTGACTGGAGTCCCTGCTTAGCACTCGCAGCCTCGCTGGCCCCAACGCCTCTCTCGCGCTCCTCCCGGCAGTCCTCTGCAGCCTGTGCCCAACAGCCTCCTCTGTCACAGACGCGCTGCGGGACCCGCGAAGCGGGTCCGGCGAGTCGTCCACGAAGAGCCGCCTCCGCCCAGCAAGCACACCAAAGCAGAGAGCACAGCGTAGATCCCGGCAGATACAAACAGCAAAGCAGCAAGGGTCCCAGGTAGGAGTGGGAGAATGCCGCTTTTCTCTTCCTCGGCGGGGGGGCGTGGCCAGCGGGGAGAGCAGCCCAGGTGTTGGTGGTTGGGGCGCAGGGGCTCCTGGTGACTGGAGTCCCTGCTTAGCACTCGCAGCCTCGCTGGCCCCAACGCCTCTCTCGCGCTCCTCCCGGCAGTCCTCTGCAGCCTGTGCCCAACAGCCTCCTCTGTCACAGACGCGCTGCGGGACCCGCGAAGCGGGTCCGGCGAGTCGTCCACGAAGAACCGCCTCCGCCCAGCAAGCACACCAAAGCAGAGAGCACAGCGTAGATCCCGGCAGATACAAACAGCAAAGCAGCAACTTGTAATACAGCGGATAGGACATCCCATCCATCAAATTACAATTCCATTATATCCTTTGGAACTTGTAATACGGCTGATGGGATATCTGTCACATTTGTAACAGAGTATTCCATTCGCCAAGATCATAATCAGGCACAAAGTCCTGTAATGGTTGGCTGCAACATTTGGCTTTTGTTGCAGGCAACCAATCAGAGCGCTCGCTGCCACAGAAGTGAATTGGCCCAAAGGAAAAAAAGCTGCCTAGGACAATCAGAATTTTTTTAATTGGGTTCAAGGGACTCTAGAAAAAGTCCCTCGAGTCCAACCGTCCAAACATATGAATAGTTTTGAGACTTACCAAATCACAAAACGAACACTTTCTGGACCGCGATCTAGCTTGCTGCCACATTTGGTGCAAATTTGTTCAGAAATGTTTGCAGCAGTGCTTCTTTAAAAAGCCTATGGAACTTAATTTTGATTTTACCTTTTGGTATCTCCACTTTTTCCCAGCCCCCACTTGAGGGATCATCCCAAAACTTTCCATGCACAAACAAACCAAATAAGAGCATTCCGGAAAGTTTTGAGAAGATTTGTCAAACAGCGCCAAAGTTATTACCAAAAAATCCAATAATGAAAACCGGAGTGATACATTTTCAAAGTTTCAAATGAAAATAGCACCAAAAAGTATTAAGCACCAACCACAGCCATCTGTTTGCGCTTGGCAGGGACTTAGGTACGATTTAAGGGTGACAGAGATGGAGTGCGGATCGGATACAGAAACCAAGTTATTCCTAGTCAGAAGGTTTACCTTCAGATTTAGGATTAGAATGGTGGGCGGACATCCCGACGTAAAAAGGAACCGCCCGCCATAAGGGCGGAGGTCCCGTGGAGGCCATTAGGATGTGCCCGCCATAGTGGCGGGTGCATCCCGCATATTTAACATTGCGGCTTGCGGTGGCGGTGGCGGCGGTGCACATCATGCATTTCAATGCACAACGTGACAGCCACGTTCTACATTGCAATAGGGGGGTACGCAACGGGCCCCCGCTAGAGATTCCTGCGTGCCTTTCCGTGGCGGCGGCATGTGTCTGCCCCATCATAATATGGATGGCGGTGTCTAGCAGACACCACCACCATATTACTCTTTTCAAGTCGACCTGGCGGAGACGCGGCGGATGGTCTTTCCGTCCTCCGTGGTCCCCCCCGCCATAGTAATATGGCGGGGGAAATGGGTGGCGGACGGGGGTGGATCTCGGGTGGATTGCCTCCACCATGCGGGCGGTGGCGATACGCCCGACATCCTAATGACCCTCTTAGTCTCTGAGATTTAAGTAAAACATTTTGAGCGGGAAAAGGCAGCAGGCTGCGGCTGAGGAGGGCGACAAGAGTCCATATAGTTGTCCTGTGGAAGCTGTTGACTTTTGGTGTGAAAGCTCAGTGTAAGAGAAATTCAAAATTCGTGCCAAGATAGGTCTTGCACAATCGGGATACTTTTAGTGCCTTCTCCTTGTGAAAAATTCTATATTGGGACTTAGTCACTTTTTTGGAGCTCAGATGTCTCCAGCAGGCCATGCCTACAAGCTGTAGCCAATCAAGGCCAGATGGCTTCTCCACAAAGTCAGACTGAAAACAAAATTCTGCTGCGTAAAGGGTTAGCAGCCTGAACCTTTGGCCCAGCTACAAGGCACCTTGATCGAATTATCTTGGCAGACTTGTCCCGGTCCTCCAGAGTTCTTTGGTGCCAAAAGGTTACAGGTTCTCAGGATGTTAGAAGAAGTACGCTTTGATACAGCCAAGTGTCCCAGAATCTCAGGAACAGCACTGGGGGTTAAAAATAATTCCAGCAGAAGCCACCATCAGGGCCCAGATCAAGTCTAGTTGGAACTGGTCAGCTGGGCTCTTCAGAAAAGTGGGCTCCTTGCAGCTTTGTGTCCCTGAAGCTAAACAGTCTGTCAGCCAAATTACCTTTGGACTCTACTTCTTTGTCCTGGGTACAAGTGGGAGCACGTCCAGTCTCTCAGGTGTTCTCACTGGTCTAAAGATCAGATGCAATCCTTCTTCTGTCTTCCAGAGGTCCAGTAGTGTTCTGAAGAGGGTGCCTAATGGTGCCACATTTGTGCCTGCCACTAGTCTGGGGGTGGGGTGACTCTTGTCACCTACCTAACCAAAAGAGAAATGTTCCCTGGGGGACAGCTACCCACTTTTGCAGCGCTTCCTGTATTCCCAATGCACACAATCCCAGTCCCCTTCGCTACCAAAATCCAATATAGTAGAAAATGTCTTACCCTGTGCAAAGCTCATGTGCCCACCCTAGATGTGTAGTCAAGAACTTTCCTAATGAGTTTTTATGGAACAGCTAACCCTGCAACAGCAAAAACAGCCTTTGGGGCATTGTCACTAGAAGGCCATGTTTTATATTAAACGTTTACATGTCTTATTTTTAAATACCAAGTTCCCTGCCTTATGTGGCATTAAGACATAATTAGGGGTGACCTTTTAATATTTTAAATTAGGGTTTAGGCCTTTCAAAAGAGGTTATTTAGACCAGTCAAATTTGCAGTTTTAAAACGGAGCAGACAGGTTACAGTGGTAGGTCTGCAGTCATATTTGGTATTGTTACTCTTGTGGTGGCACAATGTGGGCTGCAGTCCACTAGTGACATTTAACTTACAGGCCCTGTGTACCACACACCATGGACTTATAGGTAATTTAAATATGCCAAGTAGGTGCATAGCTAATGTTGCCATGTTTATGGGGTCAGAGCGCATACACTGGGCACTGGACAACGGTGTTCCAGTATGCAGAGTAAAAAAAACAGCAATATAATCCAACAAGAAGGGGGTGACCACACAGAAGGGGAAAAATTGGTATTTTTTTTTATAAATACAAATTGCATTTCATTGGATTGAGATATCACTGCTGGGCTAGCTGTGTTACTCACAGTGGTGCATGCAATATTGCTCATATGGTGATGGTGATTTGTATAGCGCACGGCTGCCCCAGCAAAGGGGCGTCCCGGCGCTGCGCACAGACAGTTTACAGTGAGGTGGAGGCGCAAAAGAAACTATTGTTGAAAGAGGTGAGTTTTGACAGCCTTTCTGAAGGCTAGGAGATCCTGTATCCCGCGGATAGCTTCAGGTAGACTATTCCATAACTTGGCTGCCAGGAAGCTAAAGGAGCAACCGCCCACTCTGGCCAGTCTAGTGCGGGGGATGATCGCAAGATGCTGCCCCTCTGACCGGAGCGATCTCCTAGGGATGTACTCTGACAGAAGCGGGCGAAGCATTGGGGGGGAAGAGGTTTTGAGAATTTTGAAAGCGAAGCACAATGCTTTGAACTGGACCCTTTTGCCCACCGGGAGCCAATGCAGTTTCTTCAAGGTTCCGGCAACCGAGGAATGGCGCGGGAGACCCACCAGAGCCCTGGCTGCCGCATTCTGAACTCTCTGCAGTCTAGTGATTTCAGCTAGATTAGCCCCCAATAGGAGGGAGCTGGCATAGTCCAGTCTGGAAAGGATGGTCGCCTGGACGATAACTTGGCGAGTGCGGCAGTCAAAGAACTTCAGGATGGGCCTGATGTTACGCAGGACGCCAAAGCATGTGGCGGCAACTTTTTTTGTGTGGTGCGTGAACTTTAGGGCAGAGTCCACCCAAACTCCCAGATTTTTGACACATTCCTTAGGCATAGGGGGTGGGCCTAGGGCATCCGGCCACCAGTTGTCACCCCAGGCCGAAGTGTTTTTGCCCAAGAGGAGTACCTCCGTTTTCCCGGCGTTTAATTGAAGGAAATTTGTCGTCATCCAGTTGGTGATGTCAGTGAGTGTCTGTTTAAAGTGATGTGCCTCCAGACCACTGTTGTCATTGAGTGCCACCACCAACTGGGTATCATCTGCATAGGATACCAGTGCAAGTCCATTTCTTCTAGCCACCTCCGCCAGGGGGCGGACATATACATTGAACAGGGTAGGGCTCAGGGAAGAGCCTTGCGGCACTCCCTGTCCAATGTTATGTTCCTCAGAGATGTAAGGGGGGGTAGAGACTCTAAAAGACCTGTTGGAAAGGAAGTCTCTGAACCAGCCCAGCGCTGACCCTGTGATTCCAATTTCCTCCAGTCTCGTCAAGAGGACCTCGTGTGACACCGTATCGAAGGCAGCACTAAGGTCCAACAGGACATATTTATTTTGTTTTTTACTATGTATGTTTTCGCGAAGGAAAGACATCCTACAGGACGTTATGGTGTTTCATATATTTTTGAGAAACAATAACAAATTTCCAAAATGCCATGGTCTAGAACAATTAAATGATGAAATTAATACAATATCAAAACCTACAGTTTAAAATGTCCCAAAGCAAGAAATAAGAAAATGTCTGACACTCAGGAGATGAAGAAACAAGTAATGATGAGCAAAAAACTAAAGTGAGCACTATGGGCAGTTAGTAGGATGAGAGGTCTATGCAGGTGGCCAAAAGATGGCTTTCAGCAAAGCAACAAATAGCAAGAAATTATGAAGGGAAGTTGTGAGTAGGGGAGTATCTACCAATAGTGCAACCAGTTCAGTGGCACAGGGCCCAGAGACAAGAGAATCTCAACATTCTCGGCACCAGCTTTAGTTTAGTTAAAAGGTTGTCTTCTGAAAATAGTTTTTTGTAAGTGCCTCCCTCGTGCCTTGTTCTGGTTTTATTCTTCCTTAAGTAGTTGGGGGGAAGAGTCACCAACATGCAGAGAGAGACAAGCCCAAGGCAGGCACCAGCAAAATCAGCATGTTAGAGAACATGGAAAATGAGGTGAAAGAAAAGATAAGGGAGAGAGGTAAAGAGTAAAGAGTACACAAAGATTAAGGAAAGAACAGTAGCATATCTATAGAAAAGATGATTAGTGAGAAGTGGAGGAGAGAGAAAATATGTTAATAAAGAAGAGGGTGAAGGACATCAAGAACAGGAGAAGAATAAGTAGAACGTGAGGTTTGAGATAGTGAGAAAAAAGGGGAAGAGACAGAATTGGAAGTGGACAGGATAAAGACAATGTGAGAACAGGGAAGAAAAAGAGAGGGGTGGAGAAAGGAAAGTAAGACAAAAAAGCACACAATGTGCTACTCGGAGATCTTTAGGCAAGGACAAATCTAACATTGGTGAAGCAGCTGTAGTGGCATTGGTGCGAGGGGCCCACTGGACCCAAATTGTGACTAACTTAAAAACAACTTGGGGGTAAAAGGGACAATTTTCTTTCACAATCACTAATGTATTACATCCTTTTTTGTTGTGCCCAGAGACTCTTTTTGAAATCGCTTTTAAAATCCTCTGGGTACCAAAGCTGTGTGCAGGCCTTGCACAAATTGCAATCATTAGATACTCCAATTAGTGTGTTCTTTCCTTACAGCAGCTGTTTTAGATAGTAAATCTATGGACGAATAGTACTGCCTGTTTCAAAAAAATTATTCCGATTTTAGATATTTACTGTACTTGATTAGTTCATATTTTATAGATGCATCATGCTCTTTATATGCGGATATGAGCATTGTTTTAAAGGACTTATGTGCTGTAATTTTATTTTGTTGAGCATTAGCTATTATGCTATATGGTTATTGGATCATTTATCTCAAAAATTATGTTGAGTTTTATTGAGTTTTTTCATAACCATTTAATTGCTCTGTATTGTTTCTGTCTTTTATGGCCATATATGGCCAAATAAAGGATAAAGAATGAATGACAATGGTCTTTGCTAGCATTAGGGCTCATGACAACCTAGCTACACCACCAGCAGAGTCATATCTAGAAAATAAACATGATTTCATTAGCACATGTTAAGCATTAGCAGATGTGCATGATTTTTCAGGAGCAGTTTTTTTTAAATGTGAACGGTGTTTTACGAGAGATCTTGTTAGGTTTCTAGGCTTAGAGTGTGTGCTTGGACTCTTACGGAAGCAGCTATCAGTATATAAGTACTCCTGCCTTTTTTAACTGATTTCACTCAATTGTAGCCAACATTGGGGAGCAGCATGCATCAGCCTTCTCTGTATGCCGCGGATTACTTTGCATTACAGCAGTATCCTATTGCTGTGTTTACTGCACTGTTTCACACACCCAAAAGCAAAACGTGTATATAATGTGAACGAAAACAGACCCACTGTGCAGGACAATTTTTCTTTGCAACATTTGTGGACATAAACACGATAGCAGAAGATTGGACATTATTAATAAGGAACATTGCCTTGCCAGTGTTGAATCTGCAGAATTAATCTCAGTCACTGGCTTTGAAATTTTAAAATCCAACCGTGGAAGAAAATGAATGATCCGATTCACCTTTGTATATCTGTGTTTGAGTACCTGGTAATGTGCAAAGATCTTTAAAAATCATCTTCATCAATAGGAGGCACTTTCAGCGTTGCATTGAGTGGGTTTTTGAGAGAAGAGCATTACTTAAATTGGAGGGGGGCATCTCCGGGACTGAACCAATGTTTTCTCTGCCTCTGTAAATGTATTTTCACATTACAACAAGGACCAAGATATTTAATTTTGAAACAGAAAGGTGAACTTCCTGAGCAACCACTGGTGCGAAGGACACGGAAATCAAATATGATGGGTAATATTTTACTTTTACGCCCAAATAAAAAGTATGGCAGAGATGCTGACTCGATAGAGGTAGGGCATCTCGTGCCTCATTTTCTATGAGCTAATCAGTCTCCCTAACCAGGATACAGCCTTACATTTTATGGCGTCTGTTTCGAAAATTATTTAGACAACTTTTTCTGTTCGGTTACTACAGGTGGCAGAGAGAAACAAGCTCTAAAAATGACAACAGGTATCGCTTATACATGAAAACGCCTTTTCGTTCATTGATGGTTTAGGTACTAAATATTTTACACACACTTTGTCACTCATCCTAGCACTCATGCACTCACTCACCCAACAACTCGACTCATGCTTACATCCACCCATTCACACAACAATAAAACACACACAAACAAACCCACCAATATACATATACGGTGAGCATATGCTTGCAAAAACACATACAATTAAAAATAACAGTGGGTGATCATGTTGCAAAGGTATAGTACAAGGGTATTGTTGGTATAAAATTCCAGTGTGGCCATCACATTTAGAAACAACATATTGCCCATCTCGGAATGCTAAAACAATGTGGGTCTGATTATCATTGTGGAGATTCTGCCCTGGAGTGCGTAGACTGCCCCGCGATTGCTGAGCCTCCACCACGAGTGTGAGGCCCTTTGTGAATCAGGCCCTGAAACACTACAGACAGTACCACTCTGTTAGTTGCCTTTATTGTTACTTTCCATAATAAACAGGTCAAGCTTATAACCTTGAACACTGGCTTGCTCTATAACTAATGAATATCTACTGTATTGAGCATCAAACGTTTCCACAAGATATAAAGGGCACTATAAGCACTCTTTATCAATGGAAGCACACAACTTTTGCCCAATCAAATGCTGTACTCAGTGTAACCAACCTGTGGGCAGAGCACAACCCCCTCTCTTAGTAGTACTTCTGAAAGTTCTTTTTCTGTAGATCACATAAGGTCTGGCACAGCAGCGTTGTTAGGTCAGGCCTGAACAGTCAGTAATTTACTAATGGTAAAATGCTTTCCAGCAGAAAAAATGGCTTAAAAAGAATACTGGGTAGAGTGGCAGCTGAAAAGATCTGTGTGAAGCCTATTCATCACATGTATTAATCTGAGCAGTGCCCTTCAGTCTTTCAGTCTTGCGAGTTTCATAAAATGGGTACCACCAGATTGTTCTTAACCAAAGATATTATTTACTGCATTGCATTGCTCAAGGTGGATTTTGGGGTAGGGAAATGGCAGCTTATGTTAAGCAACAGCAGTCCACCCTCTGCAGAAAAAAGTGAAGTTGCTAAACCCGCTACAATAGTTCATTAAATTAATGTACGCTCTGCATTAAGTTGCAGGTAAGATTGCCCCTAGCAGATTCAGTGCCTCATTCTTTCAAGGATGATAAAACAATGTCTCCGTTTTTGATTAATAAATATAAATAAACCTCATATTATGCTGAGGAACATACCGAAAGGTAGTATCGGCTCCTTACCCAGATACTGACTATAATGAACTAACACATTTTTATCTATGCAATCTAGTATAAATTTTTACCTGATTACAATTAACTAGTTATTGTATTAGCCAGCCCTGGAATGGTGAGACATTCCGTCTGATCCCAGATCTAGTAGGTGATGTTGAACTGGATTCAAATTCCGGCCTGGCGCCAGTGAAACATGTTGTGTGTGCCTGTGGGCACATCTTCAGTGGTGTTTGCACACTGTATGCTTTGGTCCTTAGCAGCAACCTGCAGGTGGTGAGGGAGTTTTCACTTAATGCCCCGTTAGTTTGACTCCATCCTAGCAGGGAGCAAGATGGAGCTTAAGAGATAAATTATTATAGAGGCAATTGTGTGACTTTTCAAATCTCTAGGAGATATGGGTCCATTTGTACTAACATGAGGAATTGCAATTTCCAAATTGTGATTCTTACCAAATTGCAATTTGGCAATCGCAATTCCTAATGTACTAAAGAATTTTTTTTAAAATAGCGATTCCAATGGTGGTGCAAATTGACCTACCCCATATATTCTAATTAGGTAGATCACAATTTGTGACCCACTAGAAATCACAGCAATCACAGGTATGGTGGCTTGCTGGGGTCTACAGACCACTATGTCTGTGACTACTTTTTAATAAAGCAAAAGGTTCTTTTTAAACGCAGGTAAAAGGGATGCTTTTTTTTAATGAGACATTTACATTTTATTTTTTGAGAGTAGAAGTAGGACCACTGCCTGCCCTTACAAAATATTTATTTTAAAATGTTCAAAGAGTAAGTGATGCTTTGAAGATCCCTTCCCATTTGTGAATGGGTTAACACCTCTTTCAAGGTGTTGGTAACATATTACTGTTTTGCAACCAGAATTCGGTTGGAAAACATTAATACATACCACTACAGCACACCGATTTTGAAAAAGAGAGTTTAATTTAATAAATTATTTGACACAAAAACAACAAAATCCCAATTGGTATAAGCAAAGATATGCAATTGTAAAGGTTCGGATAAAAAGAGTACTTAAAAAGTAAAAGCACCAACTGGTAGTTAACTGGTCATGCCAGACCGGGATATAGTCACAAGTTCAGGCCAATCATAATGGAGCACAGGCTGGTTACAGAGACCAAGCTTGGCCCACTGAGCAAAGTACCTTAGGGCCATATGTATCAACACATTTTCCCATAGACACAGAATGGGCAAAACCCACAATCTGGACCTTAATTCCTGATTGTGGAGCGTTGTGAGTTCCCATGTTGTGGATGTGTCACGCAGTGGTGGTTCCGAGGAGCTGAGGGGCTGTGATGCAAAGTCTTGATTCAAAAATGCTTTGCAAAGGAGCACTTCCAAGGA
This sequence comes from Lissotriton helveticus, assembly GCF_964261635.1. NCBI lineage: Eukaryota > Metazoa > Chordata > Amphibia > Caudata > Salamandridae > Lissotriton > Lissotriton helveticus. The sequence goes on along the minus strand of NC_136057.1, from coordinate 686,416,907 downwards.
GCAGCGGGGATGCAATGCGTGGTTCTGCATTGGGGATGCGTCATGCAGCAGTGGTTCTGAGGAGCAGTGAGGCTGCAATGCAAGGTCATGCATAGAAATGAGTTGCACAGCATCAGTTCCAATGAGATGTGAGGGGATGTGTCATGTTGTGTCAGTTCTGATAGGAAATCAGCTGGGCTGGCAGACCACCTTCAGGCCAACTTTCCAAGAATCCTAGACTTGGATGGCATGTCTTGGGGGGAGCAGGACTCACAACAGATAGAGTCCAAGTGCAGGGTTAGAGGTGGTTGGAGCCTTTTCTGTCCCTGAAGCTCAAATCAGGAGGCCATCCAACAAGCCCTTGGAGTCTCTCTGGTGATCCTGGGATCAAGATGCAGGTCAATATCTTCTCACTCAGGCAGCAGGGCAGCAGATTAGCAGAGCAGCAGAGTAGCAGGGCAGCAGAGTATCAATCAATCAAGCAAATCATCACCGAACCCCACACACATAGCAGGACACACGCTGGGCCCTATCTTCACATCCAGCAACAGAATCTGATACAGCCCCACATCAGATCTCACCTGGATGGACCATGCAGGGGCGTAACACAGGCCCCTGCAGCCCACGCAGTGCGGGGGGCCCCTAGCTCCAAGGGGCCCCCTCGGCACTGAACTCTGGCCGGGAGAGCTCCTGATTGAGCCCGGAGGGGGCCCCCTACGTACCGTGCAGGGAGGCCCCCTCACTTTTCGTTACGCCAGTGGGACCACGCCATGATAGACTTTACCCCTGATGGCTTACTGCACACCACCTCCATCCGAGAGAGTGTTCCCTACTTCAGCTGGACCTCAGTAACTCATCAACAATGGAAAGACGCCCTCAGCACCACCCAGCTCAACATCAAGGCCAATCCGAAACAAACGGTAGAGAATTTCAACACCTGGATCACCAATGCTGCCAACCAAGTCATCCCCTCAAAGCCATCCAAGACGCACAGACTGACCAAACGAGCCAGCTGGTACCCACCAGAACTCTACACAGCAAACACAAATGCAAACAACAAGAAAGAAGATGGTAGACCAGCAACAACACCATCAAACGAGCTGCCTACAAAACCACCCTCAACAACTACCACCGTCAGCTCAAAGCCACAAAAAAGGTGGCCTTTGCAAGCCGCATTGAAACCAGCACCAACTGAACCAAGGAACTCTTCACATTGTCAGAGAATTCTCCTGCCCCTCGGCCACAGAAAACGCGATCCCTCCCTCTAAAGAACACTGCAACTCCCAGGCCGACCACATCCACAAGAAGATAGCAATCATCTGCACAAACTTCAAACCCCAGCCGTCCGACATCCTAGGCAACCTGTCAACCACCAACAACGCGCTAACCTCGAGGGAACAACTCTGCACACCGACAACCACTGCCCTGATGAAATCAATCCACTCAGGGGGTGCTACCAACGCCTGCCCCTATGGCTCTTCAACCTCGGAAGAAAACAGATCAGCACCACCTCACCTCCATCCTCAACACCTCCATAACCACATCAACACTCCCCAACACATGGAAGCACGGGAAGGTCAGACCCCTCCTCAAGAAAAGAAACTATCTGTGGACCCCAAAGATCCACAGAACTACTGTCAGCTCGCCCTCCTCCCATTCCCCACCAAAGTCCTGGAGAAAGCCATCAACACCCAACTCACCAAACATCTGGAAAGAAGCAATCTACTGGCTCAACCCAAACGGGCTTCAGAGCCAACCACAGCACCAAGACAACCCTCATTGCAGCAACAGACAACATCTGAGCCCTACTCGACAGAGGAGAAACGGTCGCCCTAATCCTCCTGGACCTCTCCCCAGCTTTCGACACCATCTCCCACCACACACTCATCCAGGAACTTCATCAAATCAGAGTCAGAGACAACATGCTCAGATGGATGGTGTCCTTCCTCACAGGATGCACCCAGAAAGTCTGCCTGCCCCCTTCACCTCGCACCCCAATCACCACCATCTGCGGAGTACCCCAAGGGTCATCTCTCAGCCCCAGTCTCTTCACCATCTACATGACACCGCTTACAAACATTGTCAGAGCACACAATATCAACATCATCTATTACCCCGATGACACCCAACTTGTCCACTCACTATCAGCAAACCCCACCCAGACAAAGACCAACTTCCACAATTGCATGAAGAATGTATTGACATGGATGAAAGACAACTGCCCCAAGCTAAACACGGACAAAACGGAAGTCCCATCTTCAGCAGACACACCACCCTTTGGAATGACTCCTTGTGGTTTACAGAGCTCGGACCCACCGCTACGCCGAAAGGCCACGCACCCAACCTCAGCATCGTACTAAACAGCAAACTCTCCATGCGATGCCATGTCAACACTCTTGCATTAGCTTGCTTCAACACCATCTCGATGCTCTGAAACATCTTCAGATGGCTCCCCACTAGCACCAGGAAAACCGTGATGCAGGCCCTCATCACCGATCGATTCGACAATGGCAATACACTCTATGCCGGCACAACCTCCAAACTCATGCAAAGATTGCAGACCATACAGAACACAGCAGCCAGACTGATCCTCAACCTGCCCAAGAGAAAACACATCACCCAACACCTCAAAGGCCTCCACTGGCTTCCCATTCAAAAGAGGTGCCAGCTCAAGCTCCAGCTCCTGACCCACACCTACAAAGCCCTCCACAATATTGGACCACACTACATAAATCAACACCTGACCTTCTACCAACACCCCCCCCAGAAATCTGCGATCCGCACACCTCGCACAGGGAACATGCATCCACTAAAGCCACGACGGAGGACGCTCCTTTTCTCACCTTGCCGCCAAAGCCTGGAACACCCTCCACCTGCGCACTTTACCCTCACTCAATCTCTTTGGGAAAGGACTCAAGACCTGGCTCTTTGACTGACACCGGCAGCACAACACCTGCATACTCCACAGGGTGATAAGCAGCAATTTACAAATGCTATTTGATTGCATGATTGTTTCGGATTCATCCAATCAGTAGTAGCCAGTGCCAGCATTTTACCCATTCTATTTGACTGGTCCTATTTCAGCATTCCCTAAAGATGTGCTAATATTAGTAATAAAACTTGGATAATAAATTGCACACATTTAAAACTTGACAAAAGAACTATCGCTCGTGCCACATGTACTTTGTAGACTCTGGATCAGTTATGAAGCAGGGCTATCTTTTACTTGACATGATTATTACAGACCTGACCTTATCACTCAGGTTCCACAGGAATTACAGTGTCAAACTTTAGACAACACTACTATCTCTCAATTGGCATTTGTAATGAGTTCTGACTTAGCTACTGGCATACCAGGAGAGACAATAATGCTTCAGAAAAGGGGATTTCAATGCAGCAGAGCTGATCTGGTATCAGGCTAAACAGGGCACCACCTCTAAAATGCCAGTATGCAATAACTGATACAGCTACATCTCTATATGACATTACTTGGTACATAAATCAACATATATAGCTTGAAGTGTTGTCCATGAGACAGAACTGTCATATTTCAGACGAATATTAACTCCAATCCACTTTTCCATGTTCTGTTTGCCTACTATTACTAAATGGGTGCAAAAATCCATTACATATGTCTGTGGCAAAATTAATTAACGTTGTCCCTACACCACCTGTCAGATGTGATTATTTACTTAAAGGCTGCATATCCGCTGTGCAGCTGTACTTTTTTTCAAACAGGGCAGCAAAGTAGCAGAGCAGTAGTCCTTGCAGCAGAGCAGTCTTTCTTCTGAGTCTTCCACAGCTCCAGACGTGTACTGAAGAGTTATATCTTAGTGTCCTTTATTTATTCTTGGTGCCTGCTTTGAAGTGGTAAAAAATTCGAAAGTCCTACCTCTACAGAAGTGACTAGAATTTTTTGCCTCCCTGCCCTGGCCCCATCTTGTCTAGGGGCACAAAAGACTAATGGGTAACCGTTTGTGATTGTGCTTAGGAAGAGCCTTTGTGATCTGCAAAGTGAACTCTCCCCCCTCATCCTGACAAATATCCCATCCTGCCAACACTTATTCCCCCTTTGTCTCATTGTCTGGGAGCAATACAAAAAAGCCAATTAACAACTTGGAAGGAAAGGTACTAGCAGTTGGCTTAGAGAGGGAGTGCAACTGTGTGAGCAATACACATATTAAGGATCTAGAGGGACAAATAATTGAGCAAAGAACGGAATCGGAATTACTAAACCCAGGATTGCTAACCCAAACAGAGGAAAGAGATATGGTTAGGATTGGGATATAAATACCATCAAATGACCTGTCACATGTCGATAAAACTATGAGCTCAATGACTGCATGGGTTCCGTTACCAATAGAAGTTAGGGTTCAAATAAGGAAAAAAAGTGAATCAGCTAATGATTACACATCACATAACAAATCACTAGATCATGAGCACACCGTAAATAATGCAGTCGCATTTGTACAAGGAACGCAAAACAAAATTACTTGTATGATTAAATCTGCAATGGGGACAATGATGTCAATAAGAACGAGTGGAGAAATAAATATGGAATTGTGTTATAAAAATCAAGACAGTGATACTGCTAACCAGTTAAAAACAACACTTATTAAGGAAAAAAATATGGAAAGTAATGATCAAGTGATATCTAAAACTGAATACAGCGGTAAATACGATCATATGGTTAAATCAAAAATCCAATTAGGAAACCAAGAAATTCATCTCCATACTACAAGATGTTAAAGACATTGTGCACAAAAAACATGAGGATTAAAAAGAAGAGATGTGTTACTCTGACGAAAATCCATCTGTTTCTGCAGAAGAGGGAAAAATGGAGCAAACTGGTGACATAATAGAGTTAAAAAGTAAAGAAATACTGCTTGATTTCCCAGAACAGTTGAATAAAGAAGGAGAGGATAATGAAGATCTAATAGCCTTTAAAACAACAAAGAGACAAAGGAAAAAATTAGATAAAAAAGCGAGAAATAAGGCAAAAAATGAAAACGCAGTCAAATCATACTCCAAACTGGAAACACCAACTGATGTGACAAAAGTAGAGGGAAAAAAAGGAAAATTTCAATTGAAAATCAAGATAGCGATCTATCTGGGAGTCAACCTTCAAAAATATTTGGGGGGAAACGGAAAATATTATGATATATTTATAAAGCCTGGGAAACATCCTGCAGACTAAAACCCTCTCCCGATAAATTCAATTATATTAATGGATAATACTGATTGAATAGCTGGCATATTAGAACTGGAGGGGAAGAAAGTCCAAGATAAAGAAAAAAAATATAGCCTAAAAAGGAATGGCTGTGTAATAACAAAGGAATCTACTTGTGATATTCAAATCGACCCGATTAAAAATATGAGATCCGTAACTCCCCTTGAACCTAAAACCTCACTAACTAGCAAAAATGAAGAATAAAGGTATATTGGTCCAGTACTTCAGAGAATAATTCACCAAGGCTAAAATAATGCACAAAGAGTAGGCTGGAACATGACACAACAAAGAGATAACCTAGTTGCTCAAAAACATTCAATAGAGGAAACTAGAAATTACTCTATGATAGCGAAAGAAATGATTGAGGAAACGAGGCATAAACCAAAATGGGATGACCTAGTTATTGTAAGAAGTGGTTAAGATAAACAAATTATATATAAGGAACCCCAAAATTCTGAGGATAAGAAGAAAGAAGCATTGTTTTCTAAAAGGTCTGCCCAAATGATTCTTAATCCATTATACGACTCACGTGGCAACCATGATATTTTGAATAGAGGAAATATCCTTCTGCTGTTGAAATCAGTACCATCACTAGAAAAATTGACAACGGAAGATATTGAATGTGTAGGTTTTTTGCAAAACCCTGAAGGTAGTCAACCAATAACACTCTTAACTGTAGATACTGATTCTAAAGCGGACCAAATCATGCAGGAACAAGAAACTTTTCATAGCTGGGGGATAACAATCAGTCAACCAGCCCCAAAGGTTTATCCAACTTCACTTATAAAAGAAGAAAGTCCAATGAAAAGTGTAAAAGGGATAAAAGACAACTTAGTCTTTTGTATATTAAAAAATCCCCTGGGAAAAATATGCTACGATGAGGAAAAGTCCAAGAATGAAATAAAAGTCGAAAAGGTAAAAGGAATAAATGAAAAATGGATTCTGACAGCATTACATGGTAACAAAGAACAATGACAGAATACATTACAAGATAAAACAGAAGAATTGAATATGGACATTTTAACAAAAGGAATATGCTCTTGGAACATAAATGGTTTATGCAAAAAGATAAAAAAAAATGCCCAAATAGATACACTATCAAATTTCTTTCAAATTATATTATTGGAGGAAACATGGGCAATGGACCCTTTTATACTACAATGATACAAAGGATACTTTGAGCCTGCAATTAAACAGCATAAATGTGGTCGTACCTGTGGGGGCCTAGCAATATTTATACTGATTGACCTTAAAGTTGAACATGAGCAATTTGTCATTAATAATTCTAACTTTTAAGTGGTAAAGTTGAAATATGTAACAAGCAAGGAAAAAATCAAAAACTCTAATGTTAATCAATATATTTATTCTACCTAATCACACTTCAAGGAAGGATATGTGTGCTGCTCTTACTACCTTCTTATTAGAGCAAATAATTTAAGAACTGTTTGCAGATTTTATTGTAACAGGTGATTTTAATATAAATTTACTAATACACTTCATACGTGACGATTTTATACAGTCTCAAAATCAGCAATGGGCAATCCCGGAACAAATGCTGGATCCCATAAGTAATGCTAAGCAAACTCTACTGGGGAGAAACTATTTGATGGACGTGGAAGCATTGGTACTAAGAATATTAAACGGTAGATTTGCATCAGATATACCACCAGCTTGGACATTTCAGTCACACAAGTTTAAGTCACGAATAGACTATACAATGGTATCTAAATATTTTTAACAATATTATTTCCTACCATGTAAGGAAGGTGCTGGATAGCAACCATAGTCAACAAATAATCAATATAAAATTAGCATGTTTGAAACATCAAAAATATTTGACAACACAAGGTCAGACCTGTACAAATAATATGGATGATATGAAGAAAAAGACGCAAGAACTAATCAAAGAATGTTTTGAAGATAACACCACGAGGTCTGTAATTAAGCAATGGGAAAACTTTACACAGAAAATAGTTAAACCTTATGATACCGTTACTCGTGTACAGAAAAAACAAATGACTCAAACGGAAAAAAGGGATACAAACATCAACCTCTCATATACGGTTAGAAAAATCAGACGGACCCGTAACAGACTTAGGAAACAGCTAATTACCTTCCCAAACAATGAAGAAATACAATTAAAATTAAAAAATATCAATCATAATTTGAGGAAATTAATTTGGAATGAAAAAGCCCAGCAGGAATTGTGGACAAAAATCTTCTACGCTAGTAATCAAGCAAACGCAAGGGAGTTCTGGAAAATGATTAATGGTCTTGCCTGACCTAATAAATCTGCGGTGCATACGTATTAACTGAAGATGAATGGTGTGCATTTCTTATAAAGCTCTTAAACCTTGTTACCAAAGAAAACATTCAGGAATGCAAGCAGACAATGATGGTTAAAGCAGACCTAGAATGTGATATTGAATTCTGTATTACAAAAGCACAAGTTGCTAAATTAATAAAGAAACAAAAAGACGGGGCACCAGGACCCAATGGAATCCCGTTTGCTCTCTACAAAGAAGAACCAGACTTTTGGTCTATATATCTAACAAAGGTTTTCAACGAAGTCCTACAAACTGATTTGATTCCAAATTCTTGGAGAGGGTCATTAATATCGCCTATCTTTAAAAAAGGAAATTGGCAGTTACCAGAGAACTATCATTTGATTACCCTCCAAGATACTGATGCAAAACTGTTTGCAGGGCTTTTATTATCAAGTTTAAAAGACTGGGTAAAGGACAAACGGAGATTTCCCCCGAATCAATCAGGGTTCATCAAAGGTCTAGGAACTTTCACAAACATATTATTACTATCGGTATTAATAGATAAAGCAATTTTTGCAAAACAGCCTTTGTATTTTTGTTTTGTTGATTTTAAATTGGCTTTCGATTGTGGGAATAGATGCTGTCTGTGGAAGAAACTCAAAGATCAAGAAATGTCCAGACTCTCTATTAACAAGCATTTGCAATGCAATAGGTCTCACATTAGGAAAGTTTGAGCCATTGGTATTGTAAATTACATTTTTTTTATTTATGTGTTGGTTGTGAAAATAGCTAAAGTAATAGCTTTGTCATTTACAATGCCAATAGTTTTAACTTTCACAAATGTGACACCTATAGCATTTGTAATGCAATATGTGTTGTATTTTCACGAAAATCCAAGAACAGAAGTGAAATATTAACATTTTTTGTGACATTTATAAGACAGACGTCATTGTTGTTCGAGTACTTTACGCTGGTATTCTGCAGCACAGCACTGTGTTAGCTATGCTGCTCTGAGTGTCAGAGCTGCCTTCCTTGCTCTGGTCCATGCAGTCTTGGCCTGCAGGACTCGGTCTTGCCAGTCACCTACCTAGTGGCCTACCACCTAGCTGCCAGGTGTCCCAAGTCCATGCATGGTAGGATAGGCTAGTCCCAGTATTTCGTTTTAAAATGCTGGGACTTGTAGTCCTCTTTTCTTAGAATGCTTGGACTTGTAGTCCAGGTTTTATCCTGGACACAAGACTAAGGGTGACCAGGCGTCCCAGATCTCCTCGGACATTACCGGTTTTCAAAGGTCTATCCTGGTGTCCCGACACTTTTGTTAATTTTTAATACATGTCCCAGTTTTTAGTAAAGGGGTCAGGTCACCCTGCAAAGCAGAATTTAAAACTAGGATCTCTTTCCGACGCCTAGAAGTCTTTTTTTCGTTTCACAATTCTTTAAGTAGGTTTTCCAAAAAATCCAGAACAAACAACTGTCATATATCAATCCAAAAATAGAAAGACATTATCATGAACAAAATTTACAATAGGAATAAGAAAAACAAAGGAGAGTAAAGTAGAAGATCAAGAAAAAGAGAGAAAAAAAAAAGGAATAAGGAACACCAAAAAGCAAAAAAAAAAATTCAATACCAAGGTCTGAAATAATCTACATTTCTGCTAGGCATCACAGGAGGAGTTTACTGTGTGTTTACCGAAGAGAGGCTTAGTGGGAAGGAGGGGGCGCAAGGTGGCGGTCCAGCTGTTGCTATTTGTAAACATAGACTAATAAATGTGTATGCGTGTATACAATATTTACCAAGATGATATATATGTACACACACATACATACATACACACACACGTGCGCGCACGCACGCATATAAATATACACATACATTTACATGGCTGCGCAAAAAAGGGGCAGGCCAGATATACAAGTAAAACTGAAGGCTACTTTAATGTCTGCCATGTCTCAGTTATGCTTCTCCAAATCTGGTCACACTAATAAGACTACAAGTCCCAGAATTCTAAGAAAAAAAACAAGACTGCTCAATTTAGTCAGGCATGGACCCGAGAAACTTGGCAGCTATGCTACCCATCTGCCTTATATGAGCTGATCTTATTTGCATTCTCTCGATTAAGCATTCCACGGCCACTTTCATGACTGTGCAAAGTTTTAGATTTCTAGTTCAAGCATCGACTGTGCGTTACCTTTTGAGTCCGCGTTCTCATGAATACCTTCAGGGTTAATAATCGCTCACTGACTGAAGCTTCACAGGGCTCGTTGTCCAGGTGCCGCCTACAGAGAGTAAAGCAAACAGCAGGGGTCTGTCTCTACACGGGCCTTCGACGCCCATTTAAAATACTCGCTGCAGCGTATGACTTTACACATTTCTGCTGGATGGCTGCCTAGACACATTCCAAGGGGGCTAGACAGGTGCCCTGTGCGGCTTCATCGTGGATTAGCACAGGATGCAGGAATCACCTGTGCAGCCTGGAGCCAGGCACCCCAGACGGAACTCGCCGCAAGGGACCTTTGACAGCAGCAGATCTAACAGTCAACTGTACTTACATTCTAGCACATACCATGAGACTTTATGGGTACCTCCTTCAGATGTTTTATTTTTCGTTTATGTAGCGCTGGCATGAAAGTTGTTTCATAGCGCTCGAGTACCACAAAATACTGTAGCAGCACAGCAGGAGAGTTTTCATGAATTGAACGCTGTCCTCATTTCTAAGAGAGCCGGTGGAAATGTGAGCCTGAACAACACTGATTAACGTGCAGGTTCACCATAACTTACATGGCATCCCAGAAGCGCAACCGCGCAACGCCACCGGCCTGCGACCAGGAAGTCAGGCAGGCCGGGCGGGACAACCGGAAACAGGAAGTAGGAGGGCGGGAGCCTACCCCGCCACCCACGGAAGAGCCGGAAAAGCCGCGATTGTTTGCAGCACCGGAGCAGGCAGGAGCCTACCCTGCGCCCCGGTGCCGAAGAAGGGAGGAAGAGTCCTGCTGCCAGGTGAGTGGGGCTTCGCTTTGTGGCTGGCCTGCGAGGGCGGGGGCATGTGTGTGCGCGCGCGCGGCAGCGGGCTGTGTATGTGTGTGAGCGTGCGTGTGTGTATGTGTCTTGGAGTCTGTGTGAATGCGTGTGTGACTGTGGGGGAGGAGGAGGGGGTTGCCTGTCTGGGTGCCTGCGTGTCTGTGTAAGTGTGAGTGCGTGTGTGCGCGCGTGTGTGTGTCTGTGTGCATGCATGCGCTGGGAGTATGGGAGGGCGGCGCAGGACGGAACGTGCGCGTTCGCGCACACGAATCCAGCAAGAAAAGCTTGTGCACCCTCTTGTCCTCCTTCCCCCCAGACTGATCGCTATTGGTCTCCAGCTGGACAAATGCATCCTTGCGGATGCATTGCCAGCGAGACCCAAAAATGATTCAACTTTTGTACACTGATACTTGGATCAGGCTGAGGTTTGGTGATGGTCAGACACTAACCAAAGAAATACCTACGACTGTAGGATTAAAACAAGGGTGAGTCCTTGCCCCACTCCTTTTTAATTTATTTTTAGCAGATCTCTTGGTTTGCAATGGTTAATTGATCATATATCAACATACGCAAAAGAAAATGATATGGTAATAAATTAAGCAAAGACCAAAGTAATGGTGGTTATAAAAAATACAAGATTTTAAAATAAAGATAAATGGATGTTGGAAGTAACGCAATTAGAACAGGTTGACTCCTACCGGTATCTTGGAGTTATATTTAATGACAGTGGAAATTTTCTTCCGCAAAAAAGGATATTACCAGAAAAACAAATACTTTGGTTGCAGCATTTAGGATTATACAAAAAGCAATAAGTGACTTGTCTTATCGTCCATTACTAAAGGTTATTTCGGCAAAATTATTACCTACCCTGACATATGGTTGTGAGGTATTAAATGGGAAAGATGCGGAGATTATTAATAATGTGGTTGCAAAAGCGTATAAAATTTTATTTTGCCTGCCAAACAACGCCTCACAAGCGCAGGTGAGTCTCGAATTCGGGTTAAATAACCAGCTATATGCAAGAGAGGGATAAGCTCTTAAAGTGTGGAATTGAATAAAAAATGATCAAGGAAACCAAATATCTCAGCTATTATGGCAAGAAGTCAAAGATAATAGGAAACTGTAGGCCAGGCCTCATTTAAATAAAGTGCTAGAAGAATTTGGTGTAATACCAATTAGGGAGAATACAATTTCCCAGGAAAGTTTTAAAAAAACAATTAACAAACTTACTAATCATCTATTGCTGATAAAAGATAAAGATATATTTGTAAAAAGAAAACATCCATGGCCAATTATAAATGGATTTATGAAAAAAAGGTCCAAGAATATCTTGAAACATCATGGTCGCAGAAAAGCAAGCATATCTTTATCAAAGAACATTTTGGCGTATTGCCGGGTTTATATCATTTACCTACATGGAAGAACACAGAAGAGAATACTCAATGTAGGTTATGTAAATCCGGACATGAGAATATTATACATTTATGATGTATTTGCCCTGAATTAGAAACTAAAAGGAAAATTATTCTTAAGAGATTATTTAATGATCGTGGAGTAAGGACATGTAGGCAGGCATTGATAGTATGCCTCAACTCTAAAGACATATTCATGAATTCTGCATTTGTAAAATTTTTGTGTGGGGTTGAAAACAAATTAGAGGAATAATATTTGAATTATTTATCCATTGTATTCTAAAAATGACTGTGTATTGGATTTTAGCAAGTATAAGATATGATAATCATATATTTAGTCTTTTAAAAAGTTGTATATTTGATGACATTTTTAGCAATTTTTTTGTAAGATTGTAATTAATCAAACAAAGGAATACATTTTGGGGGGATTTTTTTTAATTCAAAAAGACCAACTGCCAGCTATACCTTGTCATGTGACCCAGGATACAGGTTCCACATGGTTGGTACAAGAAAATGCAAACCTTCTAAAAGTTTATGAACAAGCAAGGCTTGGATCTGTGCAGTATCTGGACTAGACCACTCTTAAATTGTACTAACAAACACAGTGTCCAGATGGATCACGTTTTAATTAATCATACGTGATTTCAGTGCTTTGTTCTAAAGCCTGTGTATTTTTATTTTACTTCTTTTTGTACTTTTTTCAAACAAGATTGGGCCATTATTCTCATGTCATCTTGTCAGGCAACACATATTTTTCAAAGAAATATTAAACATTCAAAACAGTAACTGTTGGAAGTGGGGGTCCGTATCGCTTACAGCCGCCACCAAATGCTGGAGGAGGGCGTCCCCGACCCCTAGCTTCAACGTTAGGCTAAGTAAGGACACCATCTGAGATTGCCCTGCTCACCCCCTTAGTAGCTTGGCACGAGCAGCCAGGCTTTTCTCCAAGGCACGAGTGTTCAGTATATACAACCGCACTCACAGTAACCCCATGATGTCACCACAAATAGAGTCCACACGAGTTTTGATAAAATGAGTATAATCTTTATATAAGTAATTATACTATACGACCACACAATACAAAATCAACTTATAAGAATGGGTAGTATTCTTTCCGGTGGGTTGGTAGGTTCTAATCCCAACAACCACTTCTAACCAACAGTTAGGCTCATTTCTAACTGTTTCCAAAAGGTTAGGCCAGTCGTATTGTCGGAATCACACACGATGCAAAAGGAAACAAATACTGTAATGCATAATGATATTCTCTTATACTGTGCGACAGAGAAACAATGCCATATGTAGCGCCACAGTCATATACTCTGTAATTAAAGGAATAATGCAATGTGTATCACCATCAGCATGCCCTGTACCAGGAGAAAACAAAGCAATGAGTCATGCTACAATGCTACATATGGTGCAATGAAGAAATAATGCACTGCGTCACGTTATACCGTTATACTCAGATACTGTGCACTGAGAAAATAATGCAATGCGCCACTTTCCAATCAGGTAATATGCAAGGGGAAAATAACGCAGTGCATAGCGCACCAAGCATGTAGTTTGTCAGGAACAAATGAGGTCAGGCGTCAAACGACAGTTCGATAGTTCGTTAGCAGCAATAATGCAAAGTGTAATACGACAGATTTACATGCTCCATTACCAGTGCCCCCGTTATGGATCAAATGATGACACAAAAGTACTGCTTCCCACTCTGGCCCCAGCACTGCCCCTCCTTGGGTCGGCGCGGGCCAGGATCCAAGCCGAAGCAATGGCTCGTGCAGCTGACTGAAACAGGAAGCCGAAAGAGTGTCCCTTCGGGCCCGCACCTCACCCCAGGTGTTGATCCACGTTACCTGGGGGAGGAGCGACCCCCCTCTCCTCCTCGATGTCAGGGACTTGGGCCTTGATCCAGAACTCCGTCACGGGGTGCAGCGGACTCAGACCGGTGAGTAAGCTCTTCCATGGCTGCCGTTCCAGGCCGCTGCAGTTGACTCCGAGGGCCCAATGACTTGGCCCTCCTTCCGGCGGTCTCAGTCCATACCAAGATCTATCCTCAGCACTGTGGAGACTTTACTTCCAATTTGGTGCACCCCCTACTTTGGCACTCCTCACCAGCACTTCAGGTTGCACTTCGACATGCACACCGTGCGTTTGTGTCTCTCCTCTTCTCCCGGTCCACACGATGTCCAGGCGTTCTTCACCAATGCCCTGGCTGCACCAAAACACACATTCTGCGCGTCCGAGTCTCACCTCTTCTCCTGGTGCACACAATTTCCAGGCGCTCCTCACCAATGCCCTGGCTGCACCACAACACGCACCCAGCGTGTCCAAAACTAATTTCTTCTTTTGGTGCCTACAAGGCCCGGGGGCTCCTCACCAACACCCGGGCTGCACCACGACACAAACCCAGCGCCTCCGAGACTCACTTCGTCCATTGGTGCACACGATGTCCAGTCGCTCCTCACCAATGCCCTCGCTGCACCACGACATGCACCAAGCGCATCCGAGTCACGCTTCTTCCTTTGGTGCACACAAGGCCCAGGCACTCGTCACCAACACACGGGCTGCACCACAACACGCACCCTGCATGTCCGAGCCTCGCCTTGTCTCTCCATGCACACCACTACCAGGGGCTCCTCACCAACGTCTTGGCCTGCACTTCAACACGCACACTGCGTGTCCGAGACTTAGCTTACTCCTGTGTGCCCACGATCACACGGCACAACTTCTGAGGGTCTCAAGCTACAAAAGCATGCGCACACCGCGTTGCTTGGGACTTCTCCGGGAACTTTTATGATCCTGTATTTCCAAACAGGGAGACAGCTTACCACTGGCCCTTGGGGGTTACAAGACACATCACAAAGCACAGTCTTCTTCAAGCAGGGGGAACCAGCACCTCTAAGCACAGTCCCAACAGCCTCTCCCTTAGTTCAAACAGCAAACTGCAGACCAGCCCCAGATCACAAAGCAAGGATTGGTCTGTCCACAGCAGTCTCTTCAGTTGCTCCTTCTTTAGCAGAGGTTCTTCTTGACCACAGAATGGGTCCAAGCCTTTGCAGTCTCAATCCATATCTGTTTCATTCCCACTTTCAGGGGTTTCAGCTCTCCTAGTTATATCCCTTAATGGCTTTGAAGCTCGTATGTGCTCAGGGGTCCCTGACCACTCCCTAAATCAGTTCTGGATGTCTCTCTCCCAGTGTCACTTCTCTCCCTTTGATACAGGGGGTCTCAATCCTTAATCACTCAGCAGGAGTTGGATCAATTGGTTTATAGCACCAGCCCAGGCCTTTTCACCTCCCGGGCTTCTCCTCCCCCTACTCTCCAGATGCAGGACAGCCTGGTGCCATCTCAAACCCTCGCTGGGTCAAGACATCTCCCAGCTCCTCTCACCTTTCAGTTCCAGGCAGACAATCCACATTGCAGAGACACACAGAAATGCTCATAGCACAAAACTCAGCCACTTTCTAAAAGAGTGCTTTAAGAACACACAGTGACAAAACCACCTTCACAGAAAGGTGTGTTATGACACTGTGAGTTCATACATACTAAACTTCACCTCTCCATTATAAACTGACAGGAAACTAGGCTAACAAACACAACACCCAGCCTCCCCCATTCTGTCCTATGGGCAGGATGGCCTTTCAGCAGTGAAAAACGAAATGGAATGTTTTTCACTGTCAGAACATAGAACACACCTCAGTATATGTTCTACCTTTTACCTACACTGCACCCTGCCCAGGGGTTGCCTGGGACCTACCACAGGGGTGCCTAATGTGTTTCTACTTAAAAGGGAAATTCAGGCCTGACAAGTGGTTGCACTTGTCAGGACAACATTCTAACTTAGCATTCTGCGCGCAGGCCCTACACTGAAGGCCTGAGTTCCCTTTTCTGCGCGTCCTTGCATTACTAGCCCTTGGCCACACAGTGCACAACACTAGGGACTTTTACTAGTAAGGCAAACATACCAATCATGGCCAACCAATCACCATTACATTTTAAACAGGGAACTCTGGTACTTTGACACTGATCAGCAGTGGCAGAGTACCAACAGCATCTAAATTGGCTATTCTAGGTCAGGAAAACAGGCTGGGGGAAAGCATAAAATTTAGGGAACTTTAACCAAAAAGGCCAAGTCCTACAGTAACTAGTAATGTCACACAAAAAAATGCAAAACACAGTTCACAATACAATACATAGACCAGTACATAAACAATACAAGTACAAGTAACCAGTCCTTGATTTACAAATACACCTGGTGGACACTCAAAGATAATCACAAAGGCTCCTGCCTCTTGTCCTGCCTGTGTGTAACGCTCAAGGAATAATTGTTTCAAAGGGTAATGTCTTTATGGGGACAAAGAGATGTAGGTATTCCCTTGTTGCACACCCAGCTGTTTATCCCATGAGCACAAGCCAACGTGTTTCGAACCCTGTCCTGCTTGGGGGTTCTCCTCAGGACTTGGACTTGGTGGTCTTGGTAAATTCGTTTCAGCTACTGGTGGGATGTTTTTTTGTGACACTTTTTCTCTCCAGTTATCACTTGATCCTTCTTTGTATGTCGATGCCAGAATTCCTTGAGGCACTCTAACTTCTGTAGGATCTGTCCTTTTGGCTTTCAAAATCTTTGCATGAATCTCCTTCAGCTCCACCGGTCCTCCCTCGTCCCTTCTAAAAGTGGCCTTTTCATAATTGTGACTTACAATCCAACTTTACCACAAAAGGTTTTAAATTACGGTTCTTTAGAGACTAACCTTGACATTCATACCTACTCCCAACTGAACGTTAGCACTTATTAACTACAATAAGGTAACCCAATGTTAAATTATGGGAGCTGTAGGCCTTGCTTTAGTGAGAAACGAAGTTAAGAGTTTTTCACTACCAGGGCATATAAACCTTAAAACCACATATCCAATTTTAGTAATAGACTGTACCCTGCATTCTGAGCTGTTAGGGTCGACCCTATGGATGGCTTATATGTATTGAAAAGAAGGTGTAGACCTGCAAAAGGTATTGTTTGCCATGTCGAAGTGGCAGTTTTGAACTACACACACAGGCTGCAATGGCAGGTCTGAGATAGGTTTGAAAGGCTACTTAAGTGAGTGTCATAATGAGTGATATAGGCACATTAGTCCTGAAAGGTAAAAGTTAGTAGGCAGTTTATAAATAGCATGCATGTAGCATTACCAGGTTGGATAAGAAGGAGATAACTCAATTTTTTAATAGAAAAGTAGTTATTCATCTTTATATATTAGCAGTCATTTCATGGTTGGAGGTATACAGTTGAAAACAGCACTGCATAAATTGTAGGGACAACCACATGAAACTTGGTGCAGCAAAAGTGAATAAATAGTGCAAGTGGCGACGCAAGTGAAAGAGAGCAAAAAACAGCGTGGTCGGCGCACTATAGAGACGTGCAATTTATATACAGTGAGTGGCTAAAGGCAACATGTGTGACTTAGTGATATCACAAGGAGCACAGTTAATTTGTTTAGATTTGGAGCCACTGGAAAGAAGTGCGCCTATTAATTAGGCTGTTGTGTCGACGGCGTTTCGATCCGGACGATTTCGGATCATCATCAGGACTGGTTGTCAGATTTGAATAGTGCTGTGAAAAGAGGGAGGGATAATTTTAACTAGGGAAGGTGGCAATGAAGAATGGAAGGTATTGGGTTCGGGGTGTTGGTTACCTTATAGAATCCATGAAATTTGGAGTCCTTTAAGCCAACTGAGGTATAATTAGTCAAGGACCAACGAGGAATCGGGTCACAGGGAGAGCTGGAAAAAGAGAAGGGGAGGAACGGATAAGTGTCCAGCTAGTGAATGATGCGCCTTAAAAATAGAACGTCAGGACAGGCAGGCAAGACAAACATACCTGGCTGATGTTGTGTATCAGTCTCAGTGCCAGTCTGGTTGGAAACGGCAGCAATTGGATGCCTTCACGATGTAATCAGCCACATGAGTCAGCCGAGTTAACAGGGCGCTGCGGATTAAAGCGGGGCCTTAGTTAATGATATGTGTGTCTACGTACAAGCCGTGTTTAGGAGTGGGGAAGGGGGTAGAGATGGAAGGAGGCAGGCAGCAATTACCTGGGTCAGTCAGCGCGTCCGTCTCGTAGAATGCGACAGGGTTTCTGCAGGCAGCGTAGGTCGAGAAAGGCACTTCCGCATAGAGGCGGCGGGGTGGGCGGGGCAGTCAGGGCACGTCAGCGGGGGGGTGTGAGGTAGCGCCCTGTTAACTCGGCTGACTCATGTGGCTGATTACATCGTGAAGGCATCCAATTGCTGCCGTTTCCAACCAGACTGGCACTGAGACTGATACACAACATCAGCCAGGTATGTTTGTCTTGCCTGCCTGTCCTGACGTTCTATTTTTAAGGCGCATCATTCACTAGCTGGACACTTATCCGTTCCTCCCCTTCTCTTTTTCCAGCTCTCCCTGTGACCCGATTCGTCGTTGGTCCTTGACTAATTATACCTCAGTTGGCTTAAAGGACTCCAAATTTCATGGATTCTATAAGGTAACCAACACCCCGAACCCAATACCTTCCATTCTTCATTGCCACCTTCCCTAGTTAAAATTATCCCTCCCTCTTTTCACAGCACTATTCAAATCTGACAACCAGTCCTGATGATGATCCGAAATCGTCCGGATCGAAACGCCGTCGACACAACAGCCTAATTAATAGGCGCACTTCTTCCCAGTGGCTCCAAATCTAAACAAATTAACTGTGCTCCTTGTGATATCACTAAGTCACACATGTTGCCTTTAGCCACTCACTGTATATAAATTGCACGTCTCTATAGTGCGCCGACCACGCTGTTTTTTGCTCTCTTTCACTTGCGTCGCCACTTGCACTATTTATTCACTTTTGCTGCACCAAGTTTCATGTGGTTGTCCCTACAATTTATGCAGTGCTGTTTTCAACTGTATACCTCCAACCATGAAATGACTGCTAATATATAAAGATGAATAACTACTTTTCTATTCAAAAATTGAGTTATCTCCTTCTTATCCAACCTGGTAATGCTACATGCATGCTATTTATAAACTGCCTACTAACTTTTACCTTTCAGGACATTGTGTGCTAATTGTATCTTAACTACCCAGTCCTGGTTTGGTCTATGGGTTGTACTCCTGTTTTCCTTACAAGTAGGCACATTAGTAGCATTTAATTAACATAACCTGGGTAAATGTAGTATCACCTTACTAGAGACTGACAAGTAAATTAACTATGCCAATTGGGGATAAGCCAAAACCATGTTCATAGGAGGGAGCACAACCACTTTAACACTAGTTAGCAGTGGTAAAGTGTGCAGAGTCCTCAGGCCAAAAAAACGAATTCAGCAAAATCAGGAGGAGGAAGGCAAAATGTTTGGAGGAAGACCATCCTAAAGCTGACAGGTCTAACAACTGTGATTCAGTATTTGGAAGGGATGCCCTATACATGCCCCTTCCAAATACCGAATCAGAATTGGGTCGGAAACACAAATTGTAATTCGGTAACTTGTTACTGAATTGTAATTTGGCTTTTGTACACTGAAAAAAAGCTTTTTTTGCAGTGACAAAGTCTGCAAATCTGGCTATTTGCGACCTCAAAAAAGCTTTGTACATCTGGGCCCTGGATACACTATAAGAATGGCAGATATATCAGTCTATTTCAATAATTACACTAACAACCATTTAAATAGCACGACTTATTACTACTCAAAGGGATGCTGTTTAACCCACCTTAGAATAACAAAAAATTGAGCAAAATGGAAGGTTCTAAACGTATGCCAGTAAACGTAAAGCTCTTTGATGCCAGTTCACAGTTCACTAAGCTCAATCAGCTATATAACAAAGGAATGCAACGTGTTACCTGCAGGCAGCCAAGGATCTCTGCAACAAAAGCAGTAACCCTCTAAGCTATATACATTAAATATCAACCCGTAACCTACATGTTATTCACAGTGAACTGCAGCAGGCACTTTAACCTTCTATGCTATTTTCTGATAAATACATGAATAAAGCGTCTGATTACAAGCTGCAGAGGGGTCTCCTCGGCAGGTGCATTAACCACTACAGATATCTTACTGCGGCTATACCCTGAAGTTTCTTGCGTACACAATGATCTCTGCAACACGTGCATTTACCCCATAAGATACTTTTAAATGCAATGTTTGTGATCAACTAAGTAAGCCAGAAGAGATGTAGTATCTAAAATGTCATTGTTGCCAATTTATTTGGCGTAAGAGATTTTTTTTAACTGTGTAATTGACAGTCAGACTCTTATCCACAAGACTCTAACTACCTCGTATGATGCTGCCCTTTTGTGCGTTTATCTTTTTAACCTGAGTTTATGGGACCCTGTGGTATTTATTCAATTTCCATCGCTGGTAATATTCTATGTTCTTCGCGGTCCTAAAATACTCCAAACACTTCCCCTCACACAGTAAGTTATTAACATCAAAAGGCAAATAATTGAAGCCGCTCCGATGAGTGGATTCTAAAAGTCTAGCTCCATAAAACAACACTCCGCATTTGGAAAAAAACAAAACAAATAGCAGTGTTTTCACTCATTATTCTACTGAAACAGCAGCGCACGAGGTCAGGCATTGTACACTTGACTACAAGCAGAATGGAACCTGTGTTGCGGTGCAGATAAGAAGGATTGCAACTTTACAAGATGAAGTGGGAGCAAAATACCCCCACCGCCCCTCCGGAGCCAGGCCGGGATACGGTTCTGGCCCTCGAGCGGACAAATAAGTGCTCATGCAGACAGGAGTAAAAGTAACAATAGATAAGGTTGGGTTTTTTTCTGTCTGGGTTAAAAAACATTTTATTGTAAAACGAACATAAAATACATTCAATATATGATAAACACATACTGTGCAAAACCATTTAAATGCATTGTATACATTTAACGGTTGTTTGCAAATAACATACATCCGAGAAAGGCAAAACATGGATAATTAGTCTCTATAATGATCGATCCGCTCTTCAAATAAACGTTGCCCTACCAAGCGTACATACACACAAATTAGTAGTAAAAGATGCCTTATTGCCCTCAGGTTAACCTACACCTCCCTCCCCCTCCCCCGAAATGCGCTGTGTACTTACAGTGCTTGATGAGCGCATTCTACCGCTGTAGCATCCTTATGCTGGGAAGTTTGAACAAATTGCTGCCGCTCAGGGCAATCGACGTCGTGTGGCTTCAGTTAAGCCAGAGCGGCAGAGGTGGCTCGCATCACATTTCTCAGCATCCTAAGGCAGGTCTGAGAATGGGCCAAACCAATGCTAACTTGAGGGGGATTTTGTGAAAAAACGTCAAGGACCAGGATTGCTGCGGCACAATATAAACTTGCTTAAAGTAACACTGACACTGATATTTCGGACCAAAACCATGAGCCATATAAGAGGCACTAAAAACGAGGATCTAAACGCGTAATGGCTGTAGATTCTTCAGTCCCACCCCTCGCGCTGGACCATATGCTAAAGTCTACTAGTCAGCAGACTAATCCGGCTCTGGTACCTAGAACACTGGCGTCTCACCGTCATCCCCTCTGATCCCGCCGGTGGTGGCTTAAATGATTAAGAGCATTGCCCTTTGTACACGGAAACAGAAGACCACACCATGCACAGAGCGTCGGGTAGCATAGGCGCTGAATTTCCGGGGGCTGTGTGGGTCCGTCTAGTTGAGAGAATTCAATGGCCACCTCGTGGTATGATCCGTATGAGGGAAGTACCAATGATTCAGCGCCAAAACCAAAATGTTCTTCACGTCATTTCTGCAGGAAGTCACACATGGCACTTGCATGCCCTGAATTTCCGTGAAACAGAAAGTTTTGTTTTCTTTTGGTGGTAAATTACAAATAAGCTCCCCGTCATCAAATGAATGCATGTGTGAAACGCATTAGTACATATGATCTTTGAGAAATATTCCTAAAATGCAAGTGAATTGAAGCGATGAACAGCCGGGACGTTTTACTGCACAAATATGTTTGCTAAAGCACGGACATTTCATACCCATTCAGAGCTCCTGCTCTGGTCTCACTGCACGACAACGTGTACTTTCCAAAAGCCCCTCTTTGACCACATAGAAGGAATATGTTGCATCATGTATTCAGAGGCATCCGGACACATTCAGATCATGCCGCGTGAGCCCGCCACCTACAGCACGTCGGCCAGCGGCGCACGCCACTTGAGGATGATAATACACATTTTGTATAAACTACGCATTCCGCTTCCCCCCAGTCATTTTCTAAGAGAACGTCCGGAGACAAGTGTTCTGGCTGGCACTCGTGCCGGCTGTTGATGTAGGGCTGCGCATCTCCCTGGCGCCTCAAATGGCCGCACCCCTGCCTGTCATGCTGCGCTCGTGAAAGTGATTGAGAACGCCAATGGTGCTGGAACAATTTTCAGAACGGAGGTGCTGCCATAACTGTTATATTACTGAAGTTATAAGGACTAACAGCCAGATTCATCAAGGGAAAATCGTCTCGCAAAGGGCCAGATTCTGAGAATCTGGCCCTTTGCGAGCGCAATTTTTGCATTTGGGATTCATTCAGGCCTATAGGAAAGAATGGTGGGCCATTCCTTATTTGCGATTAGCAATTTGCTAATCGCAAATAAGGATGCTGTAGAAATCGCAATTAATATTGCGATTTCTACATGAATCCCGTTTTGCAAGTCTTTAATAGCGATTCCTTAATAATCGCTATTAAGGACTCGCAAAACAGGACAATGATGAATCTGGCTGTTAGACACATCCAAGCGTCACGCAAAGAACAAGAATAACAAACGAGCCAAGGCCATTCAGCAGGAGAGTGGTACTGATGTAGTATGTATCTAGTATTGCATTTTAGAATACATGGTCGCGAATATATTACCAAAGCATGGGGTGCTATAATACGGTCATTTATAGACTGCGCGTTTCTACTGAAATAACCGCTAAAGTTGCAGACGTAGTTTTACTGATAAAACTCTATAGTGCACAAATGATAATTCGTGGAAATCTGGTTTCTTTTTAAAAGTTTTTTTATTAATTAAAAAAAAATCATACAGTTGATACACAGTATTAAACCTAAAATATTACAAGCCATCTTGACACTGTTACATTCATATATAAAATGTAATGAACCATCCACTCAATTATTAGAGCCGACATTTTTTCACATAGTTTTCTTTCTGGATTGCATTTAATAATAGCTATTTCCAGCCACGGCCGGCAGTGGGAGTACCTGCAGGGCGGTGACGTGGGGAGGGGGAGGGGCAGGGTGGGGGGTAGTAATGTATGGATAACCTAGTTTTACAGGTAAGTAAACATTTAAATAAATAAAACAAATTTTGTTGAGTGCACTGTATCCCAAATGCGATGCAGTGCGCGCACAAACTTCGTTTTATTTATTTAAATGTTTACTTACCTGTAAAACTCCGTAATCCATACATTACTACCCCCCCACCCTGCCCCTCCCCACGTCACCGCCCTGCAGGTACTCCCACTGCCGGCCGTGGCAGGCTATTTCTAGCCCACTTATTTCAGTCAATTGGTTCCACTAAGAACTAACCGAAATTAGGTTTGAGCAAATATTTATCAATTGCACATTACCAGGAAGAGTCTTGATTTGATTTGAGCATATTACAATTTCTATTTGCATCACAATTGCAAAAAAAAGTGCCTAGTGTGCTTTCCTAATGTCTTATATATTTTGAATTATTTGTACAGTCCATTTACTCGTATTTAAATGTTGTGTGTGACGGGGCTGGGATTCTTATCTAGATTTTTACCTTATCAATTCTCCAGAATCCCAGTACAGGTCGACTGGATCTTTTTGTCTGCTAAGAATTGTAGAGGGGAGGTTTCCAAACTCATAATCTAACAGCTTTTCAAATCGACAATCAAATCCAATTTAAAAAACCACTGACTACGTACTGAAGTAAAACATTTATTGCAATGCCAAAAACAATTGGACATACAAGCACCTCAGCAAGAGGTTCAAGAAATAGACTGGCACTAATACAAACATAATCCTACGAAGGAGTCTCAGACGACTCAGAATGAAAAGCATAGTCAATTCTTGGAACATCAGACATCCAATCACCGTTCCTATTTGAAGTCTGGACTGCTTTTACAAAAGAAAGAAAAGGTTAATCTGTCCCTACACTAACTCTAAAATGACATCCCTACTTAACAATTCCCTTTAGGCAAGAGTAAAGGTGTCAACCGTGAAGACTCCCTAAGAAGTGCATTCACATTCTCAAATGAGTAGACTAACTACTGAGCTCGTTCTAAGATGCTCCTTCCTACACCCCACTCTGCCCTAAGTTCCCTCAACGCTGTCTAGTTGCTACATCCTGCTCTAGCAACCTCCTGACAATATCTGCTCTCCACCCTCGGGGTCTGTCCCTAATACAAAACTCCCAAAATCGTATATACTCCCAAAGCACGCCCCTCTGGGCAGGTGTCGGTCTGTGGATTTTTGTAGCATGGCATCCTTCCATCTATCGTCCGTTGAGGTTTCCTTGGATCCCAGGCACCTTCTCGCCAAATGTTGCAGATGAACATTCCTCTGGCACCTACTCGTCCTCACTCCTAGGGGCCTAACTTCCAAACAATGGATCTTTCTACCTAACAAGCTCTGTGAATATGCACATGCAACGGGAATACACGAGAAGCAACTTTGTGCGCATCCAAAGTTACAATTCAATATTCGCTGAGAACAGCACTCTTCCCAACTAGCAGCTATTTCACAAGAATAACCAATGGTAACTAAAGAAATTACAGTTAGGCCTCTACTGGCTTTTCTTCATGTCCCAGGCCTTTACACATTTAAATGCATTTCTAAATGCTTCCACATTACAAGCAATGCACTCTAATCCATTACAAAGACAACATTACATTTCATTTCTAAATGTAAGTCCTTCTCTACATTAAAACATCACATTCTATCTCCTATACGTGCAACTCTTAATTTGGCATGTTTATTAATCCTACAATACACATGTTACTAGTATTTCTACCTCATATAAAGCGTTACACTCCTGTTAAGGCTCTACATTAATTTGCATCGTCATAAATACATCGATTACACATTATGCTAACTCCCAACCTACTGTTACTTTTCTAAAACACACGTTAGTATAGCCTCTAAATAGGTGGGTGCTGACCCCGGGAGATATGGTGCACCCCTGCAATTTTCAAAATGACATGGCGCTCTCTTGTGTTAGAATAAAAATTACATCCTACAGCCTTCCCTTTCACACTCCCTGTACCCCAGCAAGATTGTCACATATTTCACTTAACAAAATACTCTTACTTTGCAGTTAGAGAAAGAAAAGAATATACTAATCTCACTGTTAAAAGTCTGAGGAGCGATTTGTAAGAAGACATAGCCTGACAACGCACAGATGTGACAAGAAAAAAACGAAACCCAAAGGCCTCTTTATTCTACATTCACCTCCTTAAATCAAGCAGAGTAATTTGGGAGTGCTGCTGCACTCACAGCAACCCACCTTCCAGTGCCTATGACGAGTTAACGAGTTCCCGGCCTCCTATTGTTGTTGGCCCAGCTTGAACAGGCGCTCACTTCTCAGAGAGGAAGAGGACCAACAGGGTTCACTGTAGATGTCTAGTAAAGTGAGCTCTAGCTTTATAGGCTGCAGGTTGTGGGTTGGAGTTCCTGTATGCCTTATAGAATGTCACATGATTCCCACACTAGAAAGCTCAATCTGGTGGGCACGTCTCCCTTATAGTTTGCTTGCTCTCATAGATGTGGGCGTGACTTGTAAGGCTTGAGCCAGATGCCTAGCTATGATTCAGCTTGAGGTCCTCTTTGAGCCCAAAACGTGCCGAGTTTTAGTGTGACCCACCGCTTACACTTTATCCTCATGTGTCAAGAATGAAATACAAAGAGTTACTCTTTAATTAAAAGCAGGATAGGGAAAGCAATTACTGTGTAGTGGCTGAATTGCACAATGTGCAATCAGAAAATCTGGGATCAATCCTGGCTTCTCCTTTTGACCAAATTGTGTGATTCCCAAGGATGTATTTAACTTCACCAAGCCACATTGTTCATCATTGTCCTTCGTTGTCACATATGGCAGCAACTTATACTATGTGCTTTCAGGTTGTGACTTGTACAAAACCCTTATATTGAATTTAATGGGCTATTATGTTGCTCCATGTATAATAAGAAACTATCTGGGTCACACGTAGTGTGCACTTGACAATTAACTTGCCTATATTTCACTTAATATCCCTCCCAGAGATCTAGAAGGAGGTTATGTTTTGGAATGCAGACAACTGTACAGACAGGTTTTATGGAATAAATTGATATAAGAAACTTATGTTTGATTGAGTAAAATTTACAGTGGAAATTAATTTTTTCATTGTGGCATGAGAACCCTAGGTTGATTTAATCTCTTCAATATACCGCTTCTTGGTTTTTGATATAGTTGCCCAGGTTAAGTAGGGATAATTGGGTAAACCCCTATTTTACAATACAATATTATTTCACTTATTGCATTGCAGCTGGGGAGGGCATTAATGTTTCTAAGTTTATGTTTAAAATCGTTTACTTTTAATGAGTACTTCTCAATGCAGTGATATAATCTAACTTAGAGACAATGAGTAGAGTATTTATGCAGCACACAAACAGTAATAAAGTGAAAACACGACATAAGAAAAATCCCAAACCAATTTACAAGAGAAGAGAACATTTTAATAAATAAAATGACAACAAAACAAATTGAATTCAGTTAGTTGAATTGGAGTTATGGATTTTAATTTTTTTTAAATGAAATCTAGCGCCTAAACGATCAATGTGCCAACTGTGGGTATCAGGTTGCGCGAGACTAGGCAAAGTCAAAAATTATTCTGACTGGGATGGAGTGCAGACTGGATACACAAGGTAGATTGTGCCCGGTCTTGGCTTACCCTCGGACTTTGAAAATTTCTTGAAGAAAAGTCCATGGGATGGTAGAGAGCGGGGCAAGCTAGCAGACTGTGTCCGAAGAGGTGCCGTTATTGTCATCAGGGAGCCACTGGACGAGGTCTCGGTGAAGCCATCAACAATGGAGGGAAAAGATAGAGTGAGCAAAATCGTGGAGGTCATTGTTAATGGGAAAACTGTCGCCGTCGAGCCCGGTGAAGATATTCCCCTTCCGACTTAGGCAACTTTTTGGAAGTCAAAAACCTCCAACGGGACAGATATGTAGAGGGCTCCCTAAGGCTGGATTCTGTTGCTGGGAGATCCTGCTGAACAGGATGTGCTGCTGTGGAGAAGAATGTAGTGGGAGCTGCTGTAAATTCAAACATTCTGTGATGACCTAAGTTGGATCGGCTGGGAGGTAGTTCCCAGTTCTCTCATGCTTTTTCTGGTACTCTTTGATTAAACATTTTCTAAATTCCAACTTTTAGAGCTAAACAGAAGCAGCACCTCTCACACCCCTTCAAAGGGTCCAGGGCGTGGGGGGCACTACTTCAGGTGTAAGAAATTCCTCTAGCAGAGGCCACGTGCAGGGTTCAAGTTGTCTGGAGCTTGTTATGTCCCTGTAGGTAACACAGAAGGACAGCCAACTAGCCCTTGGAGCCACATCTGGTGGTCCTGCGTTCAAGGAAACGGCCCAGTTCTCCTTCAAGCACCAATGGAGGAACCAAAGCAGCAGGGAAGCCCTCTGTGGAGCAGTGCCGACCTCAAGCAGCAGGGCAATCTTCTGGAAGCAGCAGGCCAGCCCTCTGGGAAATAAGGGAGGCATCAAGCAACAGGGCAGTCCTCTGGGGGTACAGGGCAGTCCTTCTGAAATCTTCCACAGGTCAGGAGTGTGCTAAAGAGTTGTTATGAGGGTCTAGTATTTATACCTGGTGCCAGCCTTTGAAGTGGGGGACATCCTGGGCTACCTCTACATCTGGTTCTGTGAAGTTCTGCCCTTACCCTGCCAAGGCTCCAAGAAATCTGGTATAAAAAAAGGCTAGTGTCAGGTTCTTTTGAATATGCTGGGACAAGTCCTTTGAAATGTAATTGGGGCAGGGAATAGCTCTGCCCCAACCATCCTGCCAACATTTATTCCCCTTTTGTCTCACTGTCTGGCAGAAATACACAAAGCCCAGCAGCAGATCCCTTCACAGCCATGTGACCCCGGCAGTGGCAGCAGTCACCAAAGGGTTAGGGCAATATAATGGCTACTTTCTAAAAGTATTTTAAATTTCTTCAAATAAATCAATCTCAGCACAGACAAGTGTATTTCTTATTTATACATGTATAGCCTTTTGCATCAGATTTTAGTGTATAAATGTTTCTTCAAGCAGATTGGTGACAAATATCTCACCTTTGTATATGACACATATTTCTGGTCAGCAATGTACAAAACCAATTTCTCTAGCAAATCAGAAAACTGGCCTATACTTAGTGCCTAGATTTCATTCAATAACTATTCTTGGACAGCAATTGAACAGAAAAACGGTTGATGAGTCAAGGTTTTGGTCTTTCTTGTGGTGAATCTAGAAGACCACCTACAGGAAAAAACAATCTTTTGAAGATTAACAACCCTTTTGCAAGTACTGATCGTATGAAAAGAATCGTAGGTCTTGTAAAAAATAGAGGAGAATAGATGAGTAAATCTGTAGCTACCTTTCTAAATGCTGCATATTTTAGTGAGTGGTCCTTCACACAGTACGAGATAGTGAATACATTTTAAAGCTGGTCCGAATGCCGTCATCATCGGGAACCCTGCATGGCGTCTTCTTCCAACAGTCAAGGATGTTCGACTGATCTTCATAATTTACCTGATACTCTTCAGTATTCATGCCCACAAGAGAAGTTTGGGTTGCCCTAATGTTTGAGAATACTTTCTAAAAGTGTTATTTTCAGAATTATGACTTAAAATCTTACTTTACTATTAAAGAGGATTTAACATAGCAATTCATATGATTCTAAACATGACATTCCTACATGTTCTTTGTCAAAAATTAGCACTTAGTAAGTGTAATAAGGTAATCCAATGTTTTATAACTAGAGAGACAGGCCTTACACTAGTAACAAATAAATGTACAACTTTTTCAGTTTGGCTTATAGTTTTACCAACTGATCCAAATTGATTCACAATTTGAAATCCCTATCTGCGATTTCCTATTATGTGAGTTCTAAAACGCGATTTCTACTAGGTAGAAATCACATTTTGCGCCACTGCAAATGCCTTTCGTACATACCAAAATGGCATTTTGTATTTCCCAATGGCCCAAAATTGCAATACACATCATTAGGAAAAGCAAAGTGCTTTCGTACATATGGCCCTAAATAGTTTTAGACGTAGAAGTCTATACACAAAACATACAAATAAATATAAAACCAAATAGCATACTCCCCAGAAGTAGCACTACGTAGATACACCAAGCCCAAAAATATACAGGTCTAAACTGTGTATCTAGAGCAACTTAAAATCCAATTCATACAAATCTTTTAAAACACAAATAAAAAAATAGAATTAATTGTTAAACATAATACATCATAATATAAAATTAAGTACCAAAATCACTTAACTTCTGAGATTAGATGATTGCACAAACACTGCTAAAATACAGATTCTAAAATACATATAATTACTATGAAATGGATGTACCATAACCTTTTTAAATTGGTAATGCACTTGTGATGTAGTTTATTACAGCATGGTCGATTTGTGGAGACCTGAATTGCCTTAAACATATCATACCAGTTTTATATTCTCTGATGTTAGCTGCCTGCAAAATGGAAATAAAAAAATGTCTGCGTAAATGGCTGTATAAAGTACAAAAGATCATAAAGTGAATAGTGTTTTGACCAGGCAAGTTGTCACAGGGGCAGCTCAGGAGGCTCGAAATCCATGTACCCTGAAAGGGAAACATTACCAAAAAGAGCAATGTGCAAAGTTGTAATTAAGGAAGATAAAATCTATATTGAGGATTGATAAGTAGGACAAGAAAAAATTAATGAATAGCGAGAGCCACACCAGCTTTTGTTGGTGCACTGATGTTGTATTGATTTTTCAAGATTAGTTTTGGGATGGTGAGTTAAACAGCATTAAGATGCCATAAATAAAACACCAGTAACAGACTACAGGAGGTAGCCCGTAAACCCTATAGAGACCATGGCAGACATGTGTAACATAGAACAGTGTCTCTAAGGGTATAGGATAGAAGACAATTTATCAGGAGCACAATTAATTGCTAGGAGCAATAGAGGGGAACCAGGGAGATAATAATTTAGAAAGACAACTGTAATTTGTTGTATATATTTCGTCATATATTTAAGAAACATGAAAAGCACTGTGTTACATTCAATGTAATACTGTGCACAAGTGCTCGGGAAACAGTGAACAATGTAAGTGACACGTGAGGAAGTATGTACAGCGATTTACTAGAAATGAGAAGGGGAGGTGTGAGCTAGGTGGTCTCAGGATGGGGGCTCAGGAGAACCAACTGTGAAGCAAATACCAGAGACTGTTATAAAATATCGGGAGGAGATGAAGGCCTGTGTGTTATTGGGGAAAGAAACACTCTCACCTCCCCGTCTCATTTCTAGTAAGTCACATTCCTGCACGCCATAGCTGCCATCATGGGCCTTTTCTCTTGCGCCCTGCCACCTGCCACCACCTCTATTCTGTGAGCCTAGGCACAATGTATTTTCCTACTAAACGCCTCTTATCTGCCGCGTTCTAACTGTCATTGATCTCTACCTTTGGCTCACTACATTTTCATTATGATCTTTCATTTCTCTTGGTCCACCATTGAGGGTTTTAATCTCACCCACAGCCCCGTCGTGGAATTAATTGTAACCTGGTCCTGATGATGGCCTAACATTCCTACAAGCCGAAACGGCGTCGACTTTTACAGTGAAATTTATGGCGCCCATCTTTGGAGAATACCCATTTAAATTTCTCTCTATTTACTTGCATTCATTGCATGGGTATTTCTATGCACACATCTGTATATTATTTGTTTTGTTTTTGTCCCCCTTGTCGCTGAACATACTTCCTCACATGTCACTTGCGTCGTTCACTATTTCACGAGCACTTGTGCACAGCAGTACACAGGTTACATGGCATTGAATGTAACGCAGTGCTTTTCATGTTTCTTAAATATATGAAGAAATATATACAACAAATTACCATAAATAAAACACCAGTATTATCAACTTTTTATGGACACCAGCAAGCACAACCAACCTGCTGTTAAAAGGCAGGGACCCCTTTCTGTTTTGGCATTTACAAAACAATACTGTGTGTTATGGAGAATTTTGTTATACAGTAAACAACCCCAAATATAACTTGAATTTTGTAATAAATTGGATTAATAATTTGAGAGGGGTGACCCTACCAACTTAATAACCACAGTCTGATTAAAATAGAACACAGTTACAAGAGAATCTCTGCTCAGCCCCTAGCAGGAATGGCACAATCGCAACCCCCAGAGAGGTGTGGGTTAAGTTTAAGCAGTGACAACAATTTAAAAGTAATTTTAAAGTACAGAACGCAACAAAATAAAAATCATTTAATGACCAAAAACAAATTAACCTCATTAAATTAGGTTAAGGGGAACAGTAGATATTCATTAAAGCAAAACGTGCTGCTTTTGACACTGTCTGCTCTACTCGGATGGTCCAACGTCTGCAAGAAGTGGGAATTTCGGGTAAGGCCTTGCAGATCCTCCACTACTTCCTGACAGAGAGAACTAATATTGTTAGCTGTGGGGGTTCTAGATCTAAGGCATTCAGCCTACCCTGTGGCGTTCCCCAGTGCTCAACACTGAGCCCTACCCTCTTTAACGTGTATGTGACCCCGCTGACCAAGCTGGTTAGATCCTTTGGGTTCCAGGTGATTTCCTATGCAGACGACACGCAGATCATTGTTTTTATCTCCCATGATCTGCAGTTGGTAGCAGGAAAATGTAACCAGTGCATGGCCAGCATTATCAGATGAATGCAGAATAACACCCTTAAGATCAATGCAGATAAAACTGAGGTCCTAGTTTTTGTCCACAGACCTCAATCTAGTCAAATGCCTGGTGGCCGGTACATTGCGGTTCCCTTCCTGCTCCGGCTAAGACAGTCGAAAACCTGGGGTAATTTTTGATTGGTCTGACCTTTAAGTCTCAGGTCAGCTGTACTGTTAGTACTTGCTACTATATTCTGAAAACTCTCAGAAAGGTGCTCCTGTACATTCCAGCAGCACCACAACGATCCACCATCATTGCACTAATCACCTTCCGGCTTGACTACTGCAATGCCTCGTATCTTAATATCTACTAGTAACAAAAGAGAGGAGGCTCTAATCAGTAAGGCTGAGCCCAATCAAGTTAAACAACAAACGGAGTGCCAATACTGATATATTATTTTGAACCACACTGTCTGGAATACAAAGGCCACTTTACAATGCAACCAGATGCTATTTAATAGCTGTTTATTTAGTAGCTTGTTCTTCAGAAATTCATTTGAAATTCGGAGAAAAGTCACCATACATGTATATATTAACAGTGAAAAATGGACACAAGGCATAAACAAAATATTCTTCAAAGCTTCATTCATCCATACTCAAACGTTTCACAATCATACCAAACACATACATACTACAAATATCAAAGACAGTTCAGGTGGAAAAGCAAATAAACCAACCGAAAAGTAAAGGATCTGCCAACTCAAATATCTACATTTAAGAGTGGTTATAAAATACACCGTATACAGTTCCAATCAACAATATATTACATTCATAGTAAACTGTAAACAGCATGGTTGGGTGTATTGTTGCCACAAAGGGAATTGCGAGAAAATTAATTAATTGGCAAAACACAGGCAACTAGGCAGACCCAAAGGTATCTTAATATCAGCGCGGCCTCCCTGGACAGGATTCAGGTTGTACAAAACGCATCTGCCAGGCTGATCCTTAATATCCCTAAACGGCAGTCAGCAAAGGAGGGGCTTCGTACTCTGCATTGGCTCCTTATTAGGAAGCAAAGCTCTTTCAAAGTCCTGTGTACGGTTCACAAGGCCTTGTATAACAAAGGCTCGCAGCAGCTGAAAACCATGTTTCAATGGTATATGCCTGGGAGGGCTTTGCAATCTTCTTCCCAGAAAAACCTGATCACCCCTAGAGTCTACAAAAGACAGATGGGCGGTCACTCCTTCTCTGTGGTGGCCGCAAAACTCTGGAATACCCTGCCTTCTTCGATCTTCCATGCAGAATGGCTCCAGGTGTTCAAAAAGTTGCTGAAGACTTGGCTTTTTTTTATTTTAGTCAGCAGCTCTACAATCTCCTCTCTCTTCTCTACTGCCCAGCGCCTTGGCACCTACGGGTATTAGTGCGCCATATAAAATCTCATCCTATCCTATACTTGAAAAACGAATGCTCCATTGAAAAACAACAGTTCGTATCACTCCTGGACCTTGGTGCAGTATCAGTCTGACCGCATTGGAGCGGAGGTCATATACACCAAGTGGGTAACCCCGGAAAAGGGCCTGATTCACAAAGTGAAACTTACACATTTGTGTATGTTTATTATTTTTTTGCTATTCACTGACACTGATTTTACCTGTCATCTTAGTCTCTGAAATGGAAGTAAAAAATATTCCTTCTGGCAAAGTCAAAGGCTATGGTCAACAAGGATCCATTGACATCAAATACATTGCTGTTGAGCTCCTTCTGAAACTGTTGGTTTAAAGATGAAAACCTCTGAGTGGGATAAAGCCAGAATTCATTCCATCGAGGGTGCTTGATTGATTGGATACATTTGCTGTCTCACCATGGTCCAAGTTTTTATGTTCAACATGTCAGAACCATTCGGCCATCAAGCATGCCTGTCTTAATCTCCTTGGACACTACCCAATTTACATGAGCTCTCCTCCCACCTCACGGAGTCCAAACTAGTTCTCTCTCACACCGTGAATGAAGACTGACTGTCTTGGAGGGTAATAGGAATAAATAGGAAATGCCCTCCATGGCATCTCCAAAACAATAAAGGCTGTCCTTTGTTTTGTCAACTGTTCTTCCATTCCCAGATAGCTAATCCCTCTTAGGTGTTGACTGAGTGTGATTGTTTGATTGGTTCAGATGCTCCGTCCATCACCACCCCCTTTTGTACCACTTTGTTCGCCATAAGTTGGCATGGTATGCTCAGACGTGAGTCCCTTGCTCACTTTGCCACTGGAATCAACCAAGCCGGGCTGAAGACGGCTGAAATGCCAGAAACCGGTCCCTGGAAGCTTGTTTCTGGTCCAGGGAAGGCATGGCTTGGCAGTTCGTGTTGGACTGTTCCAATGAAGCACAGGGTCAGACTGATTTGCATATGGCCATGTCTGAACTGGGGTGGCAGAGTGGGCTAAAGAACGGTGATGTATTAAACACAGATCTGTTGACTGGGTGTGAGTGTTTGATTGGTTCAGATGCTCCGTCCATCACCACCCCCTTTTGTACCACATTCTCCCCTGAGGCAGCACTGCAATTTCTCCCAGACAAAGATCTGTATTCCAGCTTTGGAGGTTTTACAAATGGCAGTTCGGCCAGGCTAAAGTACATTTTAATAGAGTTAATTTTCCACTAAAGTCATCATATAGCAAATTTCACATTAAGTCGGAGTTTGATAATTGAATAAGAAATAACTTAGAAGGATGTTGCTAGTATTTTTTCAGGAGGCAATAAAAAATGTAATATATTAATGCCACTTAGACATGCCTTATTTAAAATGTGGCTGTTCATATACAATGAAATAGCTTGTTGGTTTTCAGTCACTGTGAGGGCATGATTTTCTAATATTAGATATGGCACTTTGTTTGATATGAGACACCAAGCCATAGCACAGTGATGCTCTTGACTGACACATATTTTTGTCATCTATGTGGGCAATGTAACCAAACATTAAACCTTCCATGCCAGAGAGGCATGAAAGTATTTTAAAAAGTGAGGGATGGAATGCTTGAATTAATCTCAATGACTGGTCACTACTCGAAGCCACACCTCCGTCCATTTTTATTGTGCACACCATGATACCTGAGCTTGGACCCAGTCATATGCAAATCAGTCTTCACTCTGCTCCAATGGGAATGGTGCAGACCAAACTGTCAGGCCAGGTCTTCCCTGTACCAGACCACAAGCAACCCAAAACCGGCTTTGCCGTCATTAGGGTTTATCAGCCAGGTACAGATTACTTTTAGTGACAGTGTGTATTGGACCCTTGTCTGGGCATACCTGTCCCAGTATGGGCTACACAGTATACAAAAAAAATGGTCGATGGAATGCTTGAATGAATCCCAGTCACTGGTATTACTCAGGCAGCATCTCAGGCCATCATTATTTTGCACACCATGCCACCTCAGTTTGGACCCAGCAATGTAAATCACTCTTAGTTGCATTTAAGGGACCATCTGCAACGGACTTACAGGGGAGGTAAATAGGCTAGACTTGTTAGTTCTGATTTCATAACACATCTTTTAGTAGGCAAGCAGGGGGCCCTTTATTACTGTTTAGCAGAGGCAAGGCACATAGAATTCTATAGCCACCAAAATCAGACAGGAAAGAGACTGGGGACACAATAAAAATGATGTCCTTCCCTACATGTTGTTAAACCTGGGACCCGTGGTGTGGTCCTCCTCAAACTTGTGCCTTCTCCCTTCCATTAATGTGCACTTTACCACTCCTACCCAGTGCTGAAGTGCTCCCTCCCTCATACATGGTACAACTAGCTTACACCTGATCGAGAAATATAATTTAGTTGTAGGTCCCTCGTATATGGTACTACATGTACATGTGCATTGTGCCACTAACTGAAGTAGAACTTTAAAATATGCCTCAGGCGTGCCAATACAGCCTGTAGTGCAGTTTTAAACTGGCAAAATAAACCTTATGCCAGGCCTAAATTGTCCTTTCCATACATTTAAGTCACCCCTAAAGTAGGCCCTAAAACACCCACAGGGCAAGATGCATTGTATTTAAAAATTAGGACATGTGTTTTTAAGTTTTAGATATTCTGACAGTGAAAAACTCCTAAATTATTTTTTCATTACTGTAAGACATATCTTTCCTATTGGATAACATTGGGCAACTTTATTACATTTAATATGTGCTAACTTTGTATTGAGGGCAGATAGGAATAACAAGTTTGGACTCAAATTAATTGTAATTTAAAATCCTCTTTAATTGTAAAGTCGGATTTTCAGTCACAATTATGAAAATGCCACTTTTAGAAAGTTTTGCATTTCGGTCTGGACTGTTCCTATTAGGCACAGGGTCAATATTGATTTGCATATGGCTGGGTTCAAACTGGGGTGGCGTAGTGGGCAAAAGAACAATGGATTTAAACCAGATCTTCTGACTGGGGGAGAATGTTTGAGTCCCAGGATGCTTGTTTCTGGTCCAGGGAGGACCTGGCTTGGCAGTTCGGTCTGGATTGTTCCCATGAGGCACAGGGTCAAGACTGATTTGCATATGGCTGGGTCCAAACTGGGGTGGCGTAGTGGGCAAAAGAACGATGGATTTAATACAGATCTTTTGCCTGGGGGAGAATGTTTGTATTGTCAGCATTCCATCCATCATTTGTTTGCTGTAACACTGTTGACAGGAAGCATTTACAGTCTAAGGCCTGGGTGTATTCCCAACAGCATATACTACGGACCAATAACCAAGTTACATATATCAATCAGGGGTAAGCCTAGTTAACCATGTTTAAAGGGGCAGCACAGACACTTTACTCCTGTTTAGCATGGGTATATTACACAGTGTTAAAAAATCTGCATAAATAGAGCCCAGAAAATGCCAAAACGTCTGGGGTAACCATCCAGAAAAGGCAGCTTTGCTACAGTAGCCAGCTATCAAGGTGCAATATCATGAAAAGATTCTACGATGTGAACTTTTTTCTGGCAAATTACCTAATAACTGGGACTCACAACCGATCTCATTGATAGGTAGTATTGATGGCAATAGATTCCTAGGCCACTAATAAAGTCATTGTTTTTACATGAATATGAATCCAGGATTTTACCATAAACATAAATGAAAAGCATAAAATGACTTACGTGCTTGCCCAGCAATGTTGAACTTCATAGGCTTATGCATGATATTGTTGGTGTTGGGAGCTGGCAAAGCCTGGTCTGTGGAACTCCTGATGGAACCACCACGGTATCTATGTAAGTATGTATGTGGTATTTAAATAGCACACACTTGCTAGAATGCATCAGAGCTCTGTAAAGGGTCAAAGACAAGCACAAAGTAAAC
The DNA here is from genome assembly GCF_964261635.1 of Lissotriton helveticus. Taxonomy (NCBI): domain Eukaryota; kingdom Metazoa; phylum Chordata; class Amphibia; order Caudata; family Salamandridae; genus Lissotriton; species Lissotriton helveticus. Next base: position 686,379,788 of record NC_136057.1, on the reverse strand, counting down.
AAGAAGTTGGAGAGGTGTTTGGTTTGTGGACTATTAATGCATTGTGATGTAGTGTTCCTTAATGAGGTGCGTCTTCAACGCTTTCCTACAATGGGGCAATGTTGAGGCAGTCCTACTAGGAATTTTGTTCTTGATCCTGGATGCATAGATGGAAAAGGCCTGCAGCCTTTTTTTGGTTTTCTACACTTCTTAGTCTGCGGTCTGATAGTGTTCTGGCTGTGGGTGTGCGGAGATGGTGAGCACAATATGTCTATTTACTGTTAATTCAAGAATCTTAGGTGAGCAGAAAAAACATTATTTAAGGCATTTCTTGTCCAGCCTGCTCTGAGGACACTGCTTTAAATATTCTTCAAAAGCTGCCCTTGATCAGCAAAAAACTGAATGCTCGAATTAACAGTTCTGTCTTGAATGCTTTCTAAAATGCTTCGAAATTGGTTCTTCCCTTAGATAAAGTTCTAAGGTATTTCAGAGTTTTGGGCCTGCTAAGTCTAGTGAATCTACATGCCTAGTTTGAAAGACTGTTGTTGGATCACAGTAGTAAAATGGAGATTCCTGGTCGGTATTTAATGGTGCACCAACATTTCTCCTTTACTCCTGCAGGACTTGCAACAATTTAGAATAGTTTTAGGCATAGTTCTTTCACTCCAGCAGGAACCAATAGAGTGCTTTGAAAACTGGTTTAACAAAGTCAAGCAGCGGCATATCCCAGCTGTATATTTCTAATACCACTTCAGCCTTCCTGTGATTTTTTGTAGGCCCTGTGAAAATTGTTAAAGTATTTTAGGCTGACTATCACAATACTTCTTGCCCTCTACATTAAATGTATATTTTGAAATATAGAAGCAATTACTCAAGATGCTTCTCTTCCTTTGATGGACCATCTTCAATTGCTTATTGGTGGCTTCTCCTGCTGGACTTGGTCAAACAACATTTGTGGATTACATTATGCCACTTCTTTGTTTTAGGTTTGCAAGAATTAACTGTTGGAACGGTTGTCTTAGTGCCTATTTCTTTTTTTACTGTAGGATAACCACATGAGCATGGGGTGTGAGTATCATACCGATCAAATAAGGTCAGCCGAGAGACCAAATGCTTTTTCAAATCTCTTCTGTTTGAAATACTGTCTGCTATGACTTCCAAAAATGTTGACCACAAAAGAGGTTGAGACTTTTGTATGGGCCCCTTAAATCTGCCATGTACATCGTGCCCCCTTCATTGAAGTGCTGTTCATTGAGGGATGAGGTGTCCAGGATGAGAAACCCCACCCTGTGCATTCGTCTTCGAGGATTTCAGGAAAGGCAATTCCTTTTGCAAGGGTACAAAAATGTGTTGCTGGTGATGCGACCAGCTGCATATCCTCAGTACACCCAGAGATGCTGCAACCCTCAAGTGACGGATTCTGTATGCTACCATCGATTCCTGTGTAGCACTTGTGGTTTCAATAAACTACAACTCTGTAGCTTACATAAAGGGGCATTCACATTGCCTGTATCTTTGCGCTAAGCATTGAGACTTACATCATATTTTACATGTTCTCTTAATCAATGCATGAAAGTCAAGATGGACAGAATGCAGAACAATGTCATACATTCACCCCAGTAAAGAGATCTGGGCCTAAATCCATCTTTTTTTGCTCACTATGCCATTTCAGTTTGAACCCAGCAATATGCAAATCAATCTTGACCCTGTGCCTCATGGGAACAGTCCAGCCCGAACTGCCAAGGCTTGGCAGTTTGGTCTGGACTGTTCCCATGAGGCACATTGTCAAGACTGATTTGCATATGGCTGGGTCCAAACTGGGATGGCGTAGTGGGCAAAAGAACGATGGATTTAACCAAGACCTTTTGGATGGGGGAGAATGTTTGCATAGTCAGCATTCCGTCCATCATTTGTTAGCTGTAACACTTTTTGCCCTAAGTGGGATGGGTATGCCCAGACGTGGGTCCCTTGCACACTGTGCCACTGGATTCAAGCTAGCCTGGCTGATGAAGGGTGACATACCCTGAAACCAGTCCCAGGATGCTTGTTTCTGGTCCAGGGAGGACCTGGCTTGGCAGTTCGATCTGGATTGTTCCCATGAGGCACAGGGTCAAGACTGATTTGTATATGGCTGGGTCCAAACTGGGGTGGCGTAGTGGGCAAAAGAACGATGGATTTCATCCAGATCTTTTGGCTGGGGAGAATGTTTGCATTGTCAGCATTCCTTCCATCATTTGTTTGCTGTAACACTGTTGCCAGGAGGCATTTACGGTCTAGGGCCTAGGTGTATTCCCAACAGCATATACTACGGACCAATATCCAAGTTACATATATCAATCAGGGGTAAGCCTAGTTAACCATGTTTAAAGGAGCAGCACAGACACTTTACTCCTTTTTAGCATGGGTATATTACACAGTGTTAAAAAATCTGCATAAACAGAGCCCACAAAATGCCAAAAAGTCTGGGGTGGCCATACAGAAAAGGCAGCTTTGCTACAGTAGCCAGCTATCAAGGTGCAATATCATGAAAAGATTCTACTATGTGAACTATTTTCTGGCAAATTACCTAATAACTGGGACGCCCACACTATCTCATTGATAGGTAGTATTGATGGCAATAGATTCCTAGGCCACTAATTAAGTCATTGTTTTTACATGTTAATGTTAATTGTGATTTATAGAGCGCTTAATACCACCAGGTATCTAAGCGCTATGAGAGGGAAGCTATGGCACCCTGGGTAAGTGTGATGTCTAACTGAGTGGAATTAGGCCCAGGCTTCAATAAACAGGAGGGTTTTCAAATTTTTCCTAAACGGTAGGAGGGCCTTCTCAGACGGAAAAGGCCCGCCCTCCTTTTCTCAAGAGGTTGAACCGGGGGCAGGATAGTTGATTCCATGCAGAGGATCTTAGAGAGCGGCTTGGGACATACTTCACAAGGCGCTCTTTGATGTAACTTGGGGCTTGACCATATTGAGCCTTCAGGGCGATACAGAGTCCCTTAAATTTTGCCCTTTGCTTTATAAAGATGAATCCAGGATTTTACCATAAACATAAATGAAAAGCATAAAATGACTTACGTGCTTGCCCAGCAATGTTGAACTTCATAGGCTTATGCATGATATTTTTGATGTTGGGAGCTGGCAAAACCTGGTCTGTGGAACGCCTGATGGAACCACCAGGGTATCTATATATGTATGTATGTTGTATTTAAATAGCACACACTTGCTAGAAGGCATCAGAGCTCTGTAAAGGGTCAAAGACAAGCACAAAGTAAACAAGAAGTAGGAGACGTGTTTGGTTTTTGGACTATTAATGCATTGTGATGTAGTGTTCTTTAAAGAGGTGCCCCTTCAACGCTTTCCTACAATGGGGCAATGTTGTGGCAGTCCTACTAGGAATTTTGTTCTAGATCCTGGATACATAGATGGAAAAGGCCTGCAGCCTTTTTTTTGTTTTCTACACTTCTTAGTCTGCGGTCTGATAGTGTCCTGGCTGTGGGTATGCGGAGATGGTGAGCACCATATGTCTATTTACTGTTAATTCAAGAATCTTAGGTAATCAGAAAAACATTATTTAAGGCATTTCTTGTCCAGCCTGCTCCGAGGACACTGCTTTAAATATTCTTCAAAAGCTGCCCTTGATCAGCAAAAAACTGAATGCTGGAATTAACAGTTCTGTCTTGAATGCTTTCTAAAATGCTTCGAAATTGGTTCTTTCCTTAGATAAAGTTCTAAGGTATTTCCGAGTTTGGCCCACTAAGCCTAGTGAATCCTACTTGCTTAGTTTGAAAGACTGTTGTTGGATCACAGTAGTAAAAGGGAGATTGCTGGTCGGTTTTTAATGGTGCACCAACATTTCTGCTTTACTCCTGCAGGGCTTGCACACATTTAGAATAGTTTTAAGCATAGTTCTTTCACTCCAGCAGGAACCAAAAGAGTGCTTAGAAAGCTGGTTTAACAAAGTCAAGCAGCTGCATATCCCAGCTGTATATTTCTTATACCACTTCAGCCTTCCTGTGATTTTTTGTAGGCCCCGTGAAAATTGTTACAGTATTTAAGGCTGACTATCACAATACTTCTTGCGCTCTACAATAAATGTATATTTTGAAATGTAGAAGTAATTACTCAAGATACTTCTCTTCCTTTGATGGACCTTCTTCATGTGCTTATTGGTGGCTTCTCCTGCTGGACTTGGTCAAACACAATTTGTGGATTACATTATGCCACTTCTTTGTTTTAGGTCTGCAAGAATTAACTGTTGGAGCGGTTGTCTTAGTGCCCATTTTTTTTTTGTAACTGTATTATAACCACATGAGCATGGGTGTAAGTATCACACTGATCCAATAAGGTCATCCCAGAGACGAAATGCTTTTTCAAATTTCTTCTGTTTGCAATAGTGTCTGCTATGACTTCCAAAAATGTTGACCACAAAAGAGGTTGAGACTTTTGTATGGGCCCCTTAAATCTGCCATGCACATCGTGCCCCCTTCATGGAAGTGCTGTTCATTGAGGGATGAGGTGTCCAGGATGAGAAATTCCACCCTGTGCATTCGTCTTCGAGGGTTTCAGGAAAGGCATTTCCTTTTGCAAGAGTACAAAAATGTGTTGCAGGTGATGTGACCAGCTGCATATCCTCAGTACACCCAGAGATGCTGCAACCCTCAAGTGACGGATTCTGTATGCTCCCATCGATTCCTGTGTAGCACTTGTGGTTTCAATAAACTGCAACTCGGTAGCTTACAGAAAGGGGCATTCACATTTCCTGTATCTTTGCGCTAAGCATGGAGACTTACATCATATTTTACACGTTCTCTTAATCAATGCATGAAAGTCAAGAATGTCACGTCAATCGTGGGCAGAGGTTTCTGCAGTGACAGTAACTTGCACTTCTCTCAGTTGCCTGGTGTCTGGATGCAGAACAGCTGGTGTTACTCCAAAGAGATTGTAAGTGATCCTGGATGTCTCATCAAATATGCAACCTTTCATGCAGAGCACTTGGTCAGAGATACAGTAGTCTTCAGAAGTCTTAACAAGGACTTTATTCTCTAGTGGCTAAAATGGTGGTGAGAGTGAGTGTTACGTCTACGGCTGCCTGCTCCACTGCTGCACACTCTATGCGCTGCTCGCAGTCTATGTTTGAATGGTGTTATCATTCGCAGCTGGCAGAGCATACTCACTGGTTCCAGCTCTGCTCATCAATTCAGTTTCAGGGTTGGAGTGGTGGTGCACAAGCATGGCTGTGAGGGTCCACTGTTGTGGACCCTTCTTATTGTTCCGCGGGGCATGAGGGAGAAGCCAGGGACAAGTGGCTGCCTTCAGTGGCACATTGACGGAACCAGTACTTTGATGCACTGAGATTTGATCATGTGAGTGAGGGCACACCTGGACCTGTATTTAGATGGCATAATACAGTATTAGTGGTTCGTGGGATGCCTCTTGGTGGCAGTTCCACCAAAGTCCATTTTTTAAGGTTTAGTAATGGAGACACTATATAGGAGGATGCATTTTGGTTTATCCTCACTTCTTAATGCTTCACTGAGTCTGTTAATAGTTTAAATGTACCTTTCTATGCATATTGCCCAGTTTAATTCCATTGTGTTTCTCTTACTTACTATTTTTTATTTCATGTACTGTGCTTTTATGTTAATGTTTCTTGAACGGCTTCATTGTTCATTATTATGGGGTGTTTTATGTCTTGTTCGGTTTTTTCCTTCTTAGCTGCCTGACTGGGACATTAACTCCTCAGTAACCCTTTTTTTGTGGTGTAATCACTGATCTGTCCTTTTATCCATTCTTCGCACTTAGTTTTGTTCTTTCCCACAAACTGATTGTCAGTGGCGGTTTAGTAGGGTGATTCCAGTAGAAGTCCACCTTATCATTCTTTCAGCATATGAAGGCTGACCACCGATCTACTCCTGGGAAAACAGGTCACTCAGAATCTGGCATTTTATAGGGCGGTAGGAAGCCTAAATTGATTCCCCATTAGAGTTTTCTTAGGGCGCAATGAAGGGCACAATGAAGGGCACACATAGGCTCAAAAGCCCTGCCCTGGCAATTGGACAAAAGAATAATGGAAGTAGGAAATGGCTGCAGTTGCTCTATGGGGACACAGAATGTTCTACCAATAAATGTTAATTTCAGCTTTTGCCATTTAAAACATTTAGGCACAGAAATGAAATAGGAAAACGTTCACAATCATCCAGTGAAAAAAATATGTTTTACAAAACCGCTACATTCTAATACATATTGTTCATAACTTGAGTCTACTTAATTTTTCACTTTTTTCATTAGGTCTCCAAGGAGCTCATTGCATGATTGTCTGAAATGCACTAAGTCTTCTTCGCATGTTCCAATGGATACAACTTTGAAAAAATTAGATTAAATATTGCCTTTATTGCAACATTTTTTAATGCATTGGACTTCTGAGGGCAGGTAGGGGCATGCCTTAGTTTACCATTTTTTTATCCACTTTTCTGGATAACCCGTTACAAGGGATCACACCGTTAAGTTGTCCAGCTTCGCACCCAGTGCCGCTAAGACACTATAGTAGAGGGCAGACATCACTCCCAAATGGATACACTGCCTTTTAAGGGTGCTATTTCTCGGCAACCATGACATTATACCACACCAGGTAAAAGCCACGTGTTGCACACACAGTTCTGCAGTGAACTCATAGAAAATTCAAAGTTGTAAAGTGTGCTGGCAAATCCTGGAAAACTCCATCACCCCCAAAAACAAAGATTGCATTTGAGGCAGCAGATCAGCATCTTGTACAGGTTAGAAGCAATCTTGGAATGCACTTTGTAATGGCCTCCAACGAGCATCTTCCTTCCCATTTACCTATTTTTTTTCTGTACGTGCCCTTCCGAATACATTTTCTGTCACTTAAGACAAATGAGAATACCAATGGACGGTGCAGGATGAGGATAGTGCTATTTATGACGTTTTACATGTTTGGACAGAAGAGGAACCACTCAGGTAACAAACATCTTTCAAAGTCCAGTCTCTCACGTCAGAGTTAGAAACCGTAGAGGCAAAACCATCAGAAGTTCGCCAGCATAGACGATAGAAATGTTCATAAAACAGCAGACACGAAAACAAGAAAGCTCCTTCTGACATATCTCTAGCAATAGGAATCTCTAAATCAGCATGATACATTTCTCAAAAATATACCTTAATTATTTTTGAAATACACTCATTTTCTGGCAGTGAAAGCTTCCATAACATACGAAGACCAAGCCCAACACCGAGAGTAGCAAAGCAAACTTACCTTTCGCACCCTCTGGCATCAGCAAAGCCCAAGCTTCGCTCACGCCACAGAACAGATTCGAAACTTGCAGCAGCAATGCAAGCTTTTCTAAAACGCAAAGCATAGGCAAAGCTAACGATTGTCCTCTATAAACAAACGAACGTTTTACTCGTAAGGCACAGACAGGTACCGGCACTACGAGACTCCTTCACACTCACAAAACAGACGCACCACAGCAGCATCAATGCTAGCTGCACACACACAAAGCATACACGGCACAGGTAGCAGCAGTGCAGGAGACCCAAAAATAAACAGAGCAGATGCGTTGAAGGCAGCAGCAGTGTGCGCTACCTTCACACAGAAGAACAGATAGCAAACAGTCAGCAGCACGGCAACCTTCACTTGCACATGAAGGACAGGGGCTGCTTGGGGCCCCAAGGATGCAGCACGAATAACATTGGTGGTGACGAAGGTGCCCGTTTTAACACCGCAGAGAACGAGGTCATGTTTTATATACTGAAAAGAGGTACTCAAAGAAAGTACTCCCTGGGCCAGGGACCAAGGCTTCCAAGGGAGCGGGAGGACGTGCGCACGTGCGTGCGTACAAGAGCCACCCATTTGAAAATGCCCGCTAGCCCCCAGCTCGATAAATTGGCTTCCGCCACAGATATCAGGGCTGCCTCCGATTTTCGCATTATTCTGATCTTAAAGCGGCCGCTGAAATGTTATATGAGGCAAAACCTAACTCATTATTACGGTATTACTGAATCAAGCATTTTGTCCTTCAGCCCTCTTCCTTCCTAATGGATATTTCAGATAAAACTCATTTCTCGAATTTTGAACAATTATTTCAGCTATTGGTGATGTTCATAATCATCCAAGAATGCCCAGCTACTGCACTTCACATTTGCATTTATCCAGTGTTCGTCATCCTCATTTATTCAAGCCCTGCCAGTTCGGGAAATGATGAAATATAGCTCCAAAGTGACCAAAAATAACAGATAATCATCACCTGTCATTATCCAAACACACACAGAAACCCAGTACTCACCGAGGAAGCTCGCGTTGTAGCTTTCCTTTTTACCAGACGCTCGGCGTGCAGTCACGAGACGCCGGCGTGGGCTCTGGAGATCCCGCTGGCTGTGCTGGCCGCCGCGCGCCCCGCCTGCAGTGCCCGCCGGTGGGTGACAGACGCCGGGCGCAGGCAGCAGCCGAGCTGCACATGCAGCAGATACAGGCGGATGGGGAGGGTAGAGGACGAATCTCACCCCTCGCAGCCCCACACTACTGGATGCGTGCACCGCCTCTTCATTTATGCGCACCAAAGAGCCTAGAGCTTTTCACCATAGACTCGACCCCCCCCATCCCCCATCCCCACACGCACATTGTCAGGACGAGTACTAGATTGGAGAGAAGCTCCTCCTTAACCCACCCTTTTCTAAACTTGTCAGAGGGTCGGGTGGGATTAAAGCGCCTTGATGACCCTGTTCCAACCTGCCACAGGATTCGAAAAGCTGGCTCACTCCGCCCTGGTTGACATTTTTCTGGTCTGTCCTAGTTTTCCCAGTGGAGGATGTGTCCCTCCATCACGAGTCCATTGTAGGTGCTTCATGTTTCTGCTGAGCATTTAACAAGCACCCCCTACCCAGGGCACAAGTCCTAAAAAAAAGAAGTGGAGGGACTAACCATGTTAGGCAGAACGTAAGTAAAATCATGCCAGCACAGCCCATGATTTCACGATGCGTGACATTGCACGTGACATCACAGGTAGTGACCTCTCTGGAAGTGACATCACAAGAAGTGACATCAGATATTAAGACCTCCACATATGTTTATTAGGTATATCATGAGTACATTTAAGCGCATTATGAGATTTAACAAATGAGATTTGGCATTGGTGTTGTGCCGAATAAGTGGCGCAATCCTGACGCACAATCTGGGCCTCAACTAATACCTTTGTTTTTAAACCCTGCCACAAAGAAATTGGCAACAAGGTAGTAGGTCTGTTATACTTAATTGTTTGCAAAGTCTACATTTTAAAATATTTGATTGGGTTAAGGCATCTGCTGTGAAGGTGCCCAGTAAATCTCAGAGAATAGTAATAATGGTGAGATAACTCTGGTGGTTAATGCACTTGCTGGAGAGATCTGTGTTTTGTAAAGTCCCAGATTTGAATCAGAGTAGAGGAGAAGGTAAATGAGTCTCCTGCAAAGCACATAATCTAACACGCAGATGACAGATTTTTATTTTATGTATATAGTAAAGTGGATTACTGCTTTTAACAAAGAGATCCTTATGTTACCTACCGATCATAAATTGTAATCCTTCTAAAAGACCACAGGGCGGTATAAAGGACACGTGACTCCTACACCTTGTAACCCTCCCTGTCTCATGTAACTCATCTTGTACATTGGTTTACACATGTACAAGATTGATTGTCAATGTATAGTGTGTATGTTACATAAGGAGCTCTGACACCTTGCATTGGGTCACAGTAGCGGCTCCTCGAGGGAGTGCTGCGGGGCGGTGAGGCAGGGCGGGGGAGGTGCAGGGTGAGAGGTAGTAAACTACGGCATACGGCCGAACGGAGGTAAGTAAAGAAATAAATAAAACAAATTACATGGTGTACGCTGCATCGCATTTGGCGTTGCAGCGTGCACAATGTAATTCATTTTATATATTTATTTACTTTCCCCCTTTCTGCCGTATTCCAGAGTTTACTAACCCCCACCCTGCCCCTCTCCCACCCCACCCCACCGCCCGACAGCACTACCTCGAGGAGCCACTACTGTTGGGTCGCATAGCGCTTAAAAAGAAAAAAAAATAGTGCTATTGAAAGTGTTATTTGTGTAAATACTGGGACAGACCAACACACCTGACATTCTTACAGTGTATGCATCTATTATATACAGGGACTGAACAAAGGCATATGTACCTGTGTATAGATAACAAGCTGTGTGCCTTTGTATCCCCTCCATGGCATTTACATTTAAGTGTGAGGTCCAGGCCACCTCCAGTAAGGCTATTCAAACAAAAGGAGGCCTGATGGCCCCTTAACTTCGGCCCAGCTGGAGGTGAAAAAAAGCTCCCTCGCTGCCTGCACGTTGCTGCTGGGAATCGAATGCAGACCTTGTGCCGGCGCTGCTGAACATATCCCGGTGTCTGAAAATGACACCGGGACAAGTTCAGCATATTTCTGAGGGGCCCAACTTCTTGGTAAGGGGAACGTGTCCACCCTGTGAAAAGAGTGGGTGGACACCGTGTACCTGCATGTACCCCTTACTTGTGCCCTGCCCCTACCCATAGTCAGAGGCGGGTACAGCCACTCACCCTGGGCTATGCTGATAGCCCTAACAGTGACGGAGCTGCAAAAACAGATATTTCCTAAGCTGCTTTCCTCTATTAACTGTGCCCAGTGTGCCTTCAGTTATTGTATCTCTAGTAATCTCGCTAACTGGACACCAAGACTGCGTGTACAAACATATTTTATTTTATTATATTTCATTTTATTGTATTTGGGGTTTTTGCAGTTGCTTCATTTGTAAAATATTAAGTGCCAGGGCTCTGACCAGGAGGCCACTGCAGCTTGTACCACCCATTGCCCTTGTCATTACTACCAAAACAACTACTAACCATCTCTCTCGCATATAAATGCGACAGTTCAGATTATTCCAGGTCCCCAAAGCTAAAGGAATGGCTGGGGAGGCAAGTATTAGCAATTTTAATGTATATTGTATTCCTAAACTACTGTTGTTCTGCTCATCTCTAAATTAGATGAGCAGGACCACCATGTGATGGACTGTTCTAAGTATGGTGTTGACAATTAGATGCCAGTGACGAGCACCAAGACAAATTAAGTGCTGGTGCCGAGCACCAGAAAGCACCGGCTCAAATTAAGCACTGGGTTTTCGTCAAACACTGCAGTGGTCTCAAGGTGCCTTCAGGAATGTTATGTTATGTTATGTTATGTTATTTAATCTTTTGTATAGCGCACGGCGACTCAAAAAGAGTATCCCGGCGCTTTTAGTAAAGGAGAGCTGCATCATAATAACATAACACGTTAAAAGAGGGGGGCAAAACAATGAGGACCAAAAAAGCAAGCAAAGTAAGATCTACTGAGTAAACAGCCACGTCTTAAGATCCTTTCTAAAAGCAAGTAAGCTGGTTGCTCCCCGCAAAGAGAGCGGCAGGGAGTTCCACAGCTGCGGTGCAAGTAAACCGAAAGAGCGACCACCCACTCGGGCTCTCTTCACTCGCGGAACAACCGCCAGGAGCAAAGACTCCGACCTCAAGGAGCGAGTTGAATGATAGAAAGTCATTCTCTTTTGAAGATATTTTGCTCCCATCGCATGGAGGGCTTTATAAGCCAGGATCAGAGCCTTAAAGGCAATCCGTTTCCGGACTGGAAGCCAGTGCAAGGTCTTCAGCAGCCCCGTTGCACTAGCCCGCCTATTTAAGCCAAAAATGGCTCTTGCAGCCGCGTTCTGCACCACTTGGAGCCGCTGCAGCAAGTATTCTGGCAGGCCCAAGTAGAGGATGTTAGAATAATCTAACCTGGACCCGATAAGAGCCTGTACCGTCAGCCTCCTGTGCTCCTCAGACAACAGGGGAAAAAACCTCCGCAGCATCCTGAGGAGGCCGAAACAAGTGCCCGACAACCCCAGAATCTGAGATTTTAAAGACAGCCCATTGTCCATCTTGACCCCCAAGTTCTTGGCCATTTTGGAGGAGCAGGACGGAGGAAACATGTCAATGGGCCACCAGGCCTGCCAATTAGGCTCAGTATCACACCCAAAGAAGAGTACCTCAGATTTCTCGGAATTGCACTTGAGGCTGTTCAGTTGGAACCAATGAAAAACAGCCCCAAGGCAATCCCGGATACTCTCCCCGTCAAAATCTCCTCCTCTCATGCATGAGAAGAGGAGCTGGGTGTCGTCCGCGTATGATACGATCCGGGCCCCGAATGACTCCGCCAACGCCGCCAAAGGAGTCATAAAGATATTAAATAAGGTCGGGCTCAGAATCGAGCCCTGAGGGACCCCGACTCCCAAAGGCTGCATTACGGCGGAATCTGGTGAGGCCCAGACCGTTTGCCGGCGGCCAGCTAGAAAGGAGGAAAACCAGCTGAACACCGTCCCCCGCAAACCTATCTCACGAAGTCTCATGAGAAGGCCGTCGTGGGGGACGGTGTCGAAGGCCGCCGACAAGTCCAACATCACCAGCATGGCTTTGCCCCCTGAGTCCAGAACACCTTTAACAGTCTCTGAGACCTCAAGGAGCGCAGTCTCTGTGCTGAGATGGGGGCGAAAACCCGACTGGGTGGCATGCAGGATCTCGTTGGTCTCAAGAAAATTGGAAAGCACCACCTGAACGTGCTTTTCCAAAATCTTCGTTAGAGCCGGCAGCAAAGAAATAGGCCTATAGCTGACAGGGGCCTTCGGGTCCAGACCTGGTTTTTTAAGCAGCGGAATCACCATCGCCTGCTTCCAGGCTGGCGGGACTGTTCCCTGGCTCAACGAAAGATTTAATAACGGATTCGCCAGCGGATTGATCACCTCTGCCAACCTCGCCAAGATTTTAGCCGGGCATGGGTCCAGGGGTGAACCCGATTTAAGATTACCCATGAGGGCTAGAGAGGCAGAGGCGGAGATTGGAGGGAACACGCCCAACGTAGGACCTGGCGAAACCAGCGGAGGCAAAATGGCCTCAGAATTAGTCGGGCCCATAGCCACCGCCGGTGGAAAAGAGTCCTGAATAAGTTGGATCTTGCTCGTAAAAAAATCAGCAAGATCCACAGCCCAGGAGTCAGAAGGCTTTTCGTCCAAGGTGTTAGATCGTGGGGAGGTAAATTCTCTCACAATGGAGAAAATCTCCTTACAGGAGTTGGCGGCGGCTTCTATTCTTCCTGCAAGATAGGCCTTTTTTTCCAGGCGAATGTCTCGATGGTACGCCTTCACTACCGATTTATAGGTCAGCTTGGCAGCAGTGTCGTATTGTGCCCGCCAAGCTCTTTCGGCCACCTTGCACTGCTGCCGCATAGCCGACAGTGCAGCGGTGAACCAAGGTGCAGAGACCCATTTCGGCGTCAGGCGAGAAGGTACTTCAGGGGCGAGATCATTGAGCCTGTCTAAAAGCCAGGCTTGCAGGGCCCCCAGATCCCTCTCCAGATCGCCTGAGAGGGAGCAGGGATGATCCACAGCGGCCTGGGCCAACATCGCTGGGGTCACTCGATGGTATGCCCTACGGGCACCACCCTGCTTCTGTGGCAAGCCAGGCACCGGTTTCACTGTGCCTGTGATCGTGAATTTAGCCAGCCGATGGTCAGACCATAGTACCGGGCTAATCTCAATCTCCTCGAGAGGCGATGACGAAAATACCTGGTCGAGAGTGTGTCCCTTGTCGTGCGTGGGCCCCTGCAGATGGGGGATCAGTCCCAACGGGATCAAAGCCTCAGAAAGTTTAATCGCAGCAGGGTCCAACGGATCGTCCATCCTAAAGTTGAAATCCCCCGCTACGATACAGTGTTCCGCTTTCAAGGCCAGTCCCAACAGCACGGAATCGAGATCTTCAAAAAACGATCCGGGTGGACCAGGCGGCCTATAAATCAATAAGCCCTTCACTGATTGATGGGGGGACAAAAAAATTGAAAAAGCAAGGGTCTCCGAGCCGCGAATATCCTCCACTGGTAGAATAGAACAGGACGTGCCTTTCTTCACCACCAGTGCCACTCCGCCACCCCTTCCCGCAGCTCTGTCCTTCCTGAAGATGTTATAGTCGGGCGGGATTGCCAAGGCAACATCTGGGTTGGAAAATTCACCCCACCACGTCTCAGTAAGCATAAGACATAGTGGCTTCACCGTATCAAGGAGCTCATATATGTCTTGCGCATGTCTACACGCCGACCTGGTGTTTAATAGCATGCAGCGATATCCAATACTAACGTTGTTACGATTGGACATCAATAACTGAGCGTGGTTAGGGCGCCAGCCACACCCAGGGCAGATGGACTTACTCAGGTGGCGGCCGGGGAAAACGGTACAGCAACCAGTGGCGAAGTTGTCGAGAGAGCGTAGCTCCCCTGCAGTATATTGCAGCACTGGTGACCCGGGAGTACACATACCTGATGTCAAAGCCCCACCCGCCGCCCCGAGCGCCTCCGGGACGCTGACGGGCGCAGACGGGCAGGACTCTGGCTTGACTCAGGCGCGAGTCAGGCGCCACCGCTGCGCGCCTCCGCTGCGCGAAGGGGAGCGAGCTTTAAATAGGGCTCACCTGAGGTCCCAGTCAGCGCTAGAGCGCTGAAACAAATGGCACACTAACCAACATCCACCCCCAAGATGGCGACCAGGCGCCAAAACGAAGAAGGGACAAATCCGCTCAAAACGCGGTGGGGGGAACAATTTAAATGCAGGTATGTGGGCACAGCAGGAGAGAATTAAAAACAGGGGCAAAATACAATTTAAATGAAAGAAAATACAAAAAACGGTTTTTAAAACTGAGCAGCGCTGGAGATCGCTATTCCAGCAGCATAGCGCGCGTGCGTGCTATTTCCTTTACAAGAAGTGAGCAAAGTGAATGCTCACCTTAAATAGGGCTCACCTGAGGTCCCAGTCAGCGCTAGAGCTCTGAAACAAGTGGCACACTAACCAACATCCACCCCCCAGATGGCGACCAGGCGCCAAAACGAAGAAGGGACAAATCCGCTCAAAACGCGGTGGGGGGAACAATTTAAATGCAGGTATGTGGGCACAGCAGGAGAGAATTAAAAACAGGGGCAAAATACAATTTAAATGAAAGAAAATACAAAAAACGGTTTTTAAAACTGAGCAGCGCTGGAGATCGCTATTCCAGCAGCATAGCGCGCGTGCGTGCTATTTCCTTTACATGGTACAATGGGTACAATAGGAGGAAGAGTCAATCGCTAATAAAGTGCATTGCCAAAGTTGGTGGTAGAGAATAAGTGCATCATCCAGCATTTGGACAGTCATCTGCATATAATATGCCAAAGAATATATGGAATATAGTACCCCTGACGTATATTATAAGGATATTGCAGGTCACAGAGGAGTTCTATCATAGGGGGGACCACTGCACAACAGTGCCCAACCATGGTATAGTGTTCAAATAAGCACATTGGTGCTAATTCCTACCATATTGTATGCATCTACGGCACAACACATTTGAGGTAGTTCATGAACTATTTCAGTCATGCATGACAATATTGTTTCAAAACTGACATAATGCTTCTCCTGGGTTATTGGTATTAGCGTGGCATTTTGAGGGCAGCCCTGTCATGGTGCAGATGCGAATGTAATAATTTTAAGCAGGCTCAGAGAAGAGAGCATCCAGTAATATCTATGGTAATTGTAATTGTCAGTTGAAGAGCGCATAATCACCGTCAGGTCTCTAAGCGCTGTGAGAGAGAGCCCTACCCTAGCACGTGAAAGGGGATGTAAAAGATTCGCTAATGCCCCAGGCTTCTGAGAAAAGGAGTGTTTTTAGCTTCTTCCTGATTGGGAGGAGTGCATGTTCCTTACGCAGATTCTCCGTCTGCTTGATCCAATTGAAGAGGAATTGAGGTTAAAAAGGCTCTGCCTGCTTTAGAGACCATGTTGGCGCGGGGGCAGGCCAGCAGGCCGACATCCGAGGACCAGAAAGACCTGATAGGGCTGTAGTTTACTAGACGATCTTTAATGTAGGTTGGGGCCAGGCCATAAATGGCTTTATGCGCAATGCAAAGGCCCTTAAACTTGGTTCTCTGCCTGATCGTGAGCCAGTGTAGCTGACGTAGGAGGGAGGTGGCGTGGGCCCTCCTAGGCAGTCTAAAGATCAGTCTGGCAGCGTCATTCATGATGACCTGTAATTTGGCAAGCAATTTTTCCTGGAGACCGATGTACAGGGAGTTCCCATAGTCCAGTCGTGACACTATCATGGCTGATACTACTGTTCTGAGTGTTGCGAATGTGAGAAGGGGAGCTAGTTTCCTTAACTGTCTTAGCAAACCAACACATGTTCCTACAACAGCAGAAACCTGATGGGTCAGAAAGAGTTTGGCATCGATTTTGATGCCCAGGCTTTTTACGGCCTGGGCCGGTTCGGGATTTGCGCCTAGCTCTTGTGGCCAAAAGAGGTTGCTCCAGGGGTTGGTGTCTGTGGTGATGGCCAGTACCTAAGTCTTATCAGGATTGACTTTGAGGGAATTGGCCATCATCCAGTTGACTGTGTATTTTAAAATATTTTGCAGTTGTGAGTGGGCAGCTGGGGAGTTGTCTGTCTGAATGATAATTTGGGTGTTGTCTGCGTAGTTATAGATCTGGCACTCCATGAGATTCAGTGCGGCTACTAGGGGCTGGAGGTAGGCATTGAATAGGAGGGGAGACAAGGCCGAGCCCTGTGGTACCCCGCACGTGAGTTTGCCAGCAACAGACACCTCTTCAGCCAACTGTACTCTCTGTGATCGGTCAGTGAGGAAGGATGCATAACTCTGAGATCCGCAACAAGAGTTGGCCGTGGTTGACCGTATCAAATGCCACGGATAGATCTAGTAAGACCAGGGCACATGGCTTTTTCTTATCGGCCCTAAGCCTAAGTTCATCCGGGACTGCCAGCATTACCATTTCTGTACTATGATGGGCCCTAAAACCTGCCTGATTGGTTTGCAGGAGGTGGTTTGCTTCTATGTGGTATGACAGGGATTTCAGCCCGTGCTGTTCCAGCACTTTCACCAAGAAGGGGAGTTGGGAGATTGGCCTACATTTTTTAAGGTTCTTCGCTTCTGCCCCGGTTTCTTCAAAAGGGGGATAACTTATGCTTCCTTAAAATCGGTGGGGACATGGCCAGATTCAAGAGATTGATTTAGTAGCGTGAGGATCTCGCTTTCTATCCCTGGTAGTGCCATATTGAAAATCCTTGGTGGGCAGTGGTCCGCAGGTGACTCTGACTTAACCCGGCCCATTAAAGGTAACAGGGAGTCATGTGTAAGCATGGGGAAGATAGTAAGTGGTTTATCATATGTGTGTGGCGGGGGCAATGGTTAGTAGGAGTAAGGTGAATCTGCGTCAGTAGGTCCTTCACTTTACTTGAGAAGAAGGACTGGAATTTGTTACAATCTTTAGGGCAGAAAGGGAGCTTCTGTTCCTGAGTCTGTCTTAGCTCTTTTAGAATCTGAAAGGTTTCTTTTTGTGTATTGTCAGCAGCCAGGATCCTAGCTTCATAAAATTCTGCTTTCCTTGTTAAAATAGCTTTCTTATAAACTGCAAACATTACTTTATATTTTAACCGGGCACCTGGGTCGTAAGCTTTATGCCAGGCTCTCTCACACTGGGTTTACGTTTGTTTCTTATTTGTTAGAGCCTCATTGAACCAAGGGGCCCCCTTGCCTTTGTCCCTTACTCTTTCCCTGCGTGTATGGGCTACTATGTCAATGGGGTTCTTCTGCCTCATGGAAAGGGCAGCGCTTTCTAGTTCCAGGTTTCCCAGTGCTGGACTTGGGAGGGCTGATTTATGTAGAGTGTTAGCCAGGTCGTCTGCTCTAATTTTATTCCATCCCGCAGCACTTTCCACTCTGTGGGGAGGGATGGACTGCTTGTTATGTGGGTGGAAATAGGCTTCTGATTAAATAATGATCGGACCAGGCACAGGGCCTAATCTCTAATGGGCTAGTTAGTGGATGGGACGTCCAGACAAAATCGAGTGTATGGCCCTTCTCATGAGTAGGTGCATTCGCCAGTTGTCTAAGTTCCAGGGAGACCAATGCCTCTTCCAACTGTTTTGCTTGGCTATCTTTGGGTATCTGATCCCAGTGGAAATTAAAGTCCCCCATCACCAGGATACATTGATAGCGCGAACGGATATCGTTGACTAATTCAGTGAAGAGTTCAATAAATTTGGGTGGCGTGCGAGGTGGGCGATAGACTATCAGGACGATTAGACAGGTGGTCTGGGAGCAAAACATAGCCCCAACACATCTGCCCCCTCAATGCTTTCTGCGCAAAGGGTCTCTGCAGTATACCCATTCAGCCAGCCCTCTCTCTAAAACCCATAATGGACATAGCTTTGCTAACTTTCAGGTTTTGGTGAGAGGGTTGGGCACAGTAAAATCTATTGGCTCTGTAAATCTTTGTTTTATTTTGAAGTGGCTCTACAAACTTCAGTGTGGATCCTCTGCACCTTATTTCCCTCATGAAATGTCTTGCACACCCCACTTGCGTTTTCTTTTAACATATTGCTGCCATACCTATTGATCTGGTTACTGCCTTGTTTTCAGCACAGTGCACAAGCCAACAGAAGTGGAAGTGGTGGCAAATAGTAGATACAAAGCACGATTTGGTAGGGCATTAAGGTTTCGCCTGCAAAGCGCTTGTGCAGTGCTTGGGAAATCTCTTGTACTTAATATATCTCAAAAGGGGGCTCTTATCAGTCCCCACTGCCGAATTATTGTGTTAAATCGCTTTTGTGTTGAACTTTTTTTTTAATCAACTTCCCCTGGCTGCATGCATTTTATGATACTAAAGCTGTTCACACTGTTTAAGCCCCATTCACTGTCAAGATAAGATCTCTTCTCACTTCAAAAGCCGACAGCTTCTAACAGTATGCTGGAATGCTTGGTTTTTATTACTTAGTTGTGTAAAGCAGATGTGTTAGCCTTAGAACATTTGTGGCATTTCCTATTCATGCCTCAGTACCTTTCTTTGCACTATGTAGGCATTATTAGATTGTTTTTTTCAACTTAATCTATTTGGCCATCATGATAAAATTCTAAATGTTGTAATAAACACTGTACGTTAACAAATAAATATATGTAAGAGCAATGCAAAATGTACTAATAAACAGGCAGCCACAACTGCAGTCACCTTGCAGAGAACAGAGTTATGGTTTGAATGATGCAGCAGGTGCAATAGCACCGCGCCCAAAAGTTGTCAGATCTCCTCTAAACACATAATATTTCTATATTTGAATACTAAACAGGCAGTCACAATTGCAGTTACCTTGCAATGAAACGGGACTTGATTTGAATGGTGTAGCAGGTGCAGCGGCAATGGGGCCAAAAGCTCTAGCCAGATTATTGCTAAAATGTTAAACTAACCAGGCAGTCACAAGTGCAGTTACCTTGCAGACAACCGGGTCATGATTTTCATGGTGCAGCAGGTGCAGTGACACCAGGACCAAAAACTCTAGCTACCCCACTAACCACCCAAAATTGCTATATTTTACTACTAAGCAGGCAGTCACAAGTGCAGAAACTTTGCAGACAATGTCATTATTTGAATGGTGCAGCAGGCGCAGTGGCACTGGTCCCAAAAGTTGTGAGAATGCCTCAAAACAACTAATATGGCTATATTTTACTTCTATACAAGTAACCACATTTGCATTTAGCATGCAGGTAAAACAGGACTTGATTCAAATGGTGCAGCTTGTGCAGTGGCTCAGGGGCCAACAGTTGTCATAACTCCACTAAACACCAAATAATGCTATATTTTACTACTAAACAGGCAGTCACAAGTGCAGCTATCTTGCATGCAATAGGGTCATTATTTTAATGGTACAGCAGGCGCAGTGGCACTGGGGCCAAACGATGTCATAACTCCACTAAACACCTAATATTGCTATATTTTACAACTAAACAGGCAGTCACAATTGCAGTTATCCAGTAAGTGCTAGGGTCCTGATTTCAATAGTGCACCTGGTGCATTGATACTGGAACCTAAAGCTCTAGTTGCCCCCAATAAACACTGATTGCTCTATTTTACAACTAAACAGGCAGTCACAGGTGAAGTTATCTTTCAGGCACTAGGGTAATGATTTGAAAGGTGGAGCAGCCCGTTCCAAAAAGTTGTCAGAACTTCTACAAACACTTAATACTGATATATTTTACTATGAAACAGGCAGCCACAATTGCAGTTGCCTTGTAGTTGAAAGGAGCTTGATTTAAATGGCGCAGCAGGTGCAGAGGCACCAGGGCCAAAAGTTGTCATAACTCCACTAAAATCCAAATATTGCTATATTCCACTGCTAAACAGGCAGTCCCAAGTGCACTTACCTTACAGGCAATAGGATCGTGCTTTGAATGGTGCAGTGGCCCAGGGGCCAAAACTTGTCATAACTCCTTTAAACATAAAATATTGCGATCTTTTACTACTAAACATGCAGTCACAAATGCAGTTATCTTGCAGGCGCTAGGGGCATGATTTGAATGGTGCAGTAGGTGCAGTGACACTTGGCGCAAAAGTTGTCAGTACTCCTCTACAGAAATAATATTGCTATCACATCAAATAATTCTAATATTTCCCTCTTTCATTTCATTTTTCAAAATGGAACCACTCCGTCACCAGCCACGGACGCGCTGTGCTAATGACGGAGTGGGTCTGTCATGGCCCGGCCACCGCGCCTGTGTGGCATCAATTCTGCGCCTGCGCTGAGCGTTCTATTGAGCGGGCGGGGCCGTGACGGAACCACTCCATCACAAGCACAGTGCGTCCGTGGCTCGTGACGGAGTGGTTCCATCACGAGCATTGCGGCGCCGCGTTGCCCCCCTACCCCCCAGCGCCGCGGCGGAATTACCACAGCGGCCAAGTGGTTAATGAGCCTGCCAATGCAGACGTGCAGCGGAAGCAGGAAAGGTCAGGTTACATATGATACTGCTCCTCTTTTAAACACGCTTGCACTCTTTTCATTGTGTAATATTAAATTCTGCTTTTTATAACATTTCCTTTATATAGATGGGGGACCTTATTTGAAGTAAAGTTTATGGGGATGAAAAACAGTTTACCTTGAATCTGTTTTGAATCTGAGCTGCTGAGACAACACAAAGAGTCCTCGTGATGTGGACGCTCCGTTTGTGCTTTTCTTTCCTTGCAATCTACTTTCACTCTGCACTTTACTTCCCCTCCTCTTCCTGGGGGAGAAAGGCCCATTCGTGAGCCACTATTTTGGGGCTGCAGCGTTCTAGTGGTTTGCAGGCTCCAGCACTGAATTAGCCTGCCAACACGGATGCGCGCAGCTGGCGCGCTGCCGGCTTGCTGAAGGTGTGCCAAAGGCAAGCCCATCTGCGCCCTTTGGAATCCGGAACACGGCCAGCGACAGCCACGCCATCTCCCCCACATCAGACCTTTTAAATACACTTGACACAGGAGTGAAATGTGAATGCAGCTTGGCACCCTGCAAAATTAGAGGCCCAGTAACATGTCTCAACTGCAGAAAGGAATATAAATTTACAGAGATCAGATCCAAAACGTTTAATGGCACATTACTGAACAAGCAGCTAAAGGGGAGGCTCATCAATGTGCAACCTGACTTCCTTTTTATTACTGAAACGTGGCTGTAGGAATGGTGCATTCCCGACATTGCACTAGCACTCCCCCAATAATATACTATCTGTGGACAAGACAGAAATTAAACAAGTGGAGGGGGAGTGGCTATTATCTTCGGTGATTGCTTCCAATGTATAAACATTGATCTCGCCAACCTGAAAGGGATGGAAAGTCTGGGTTTTTGTTTTAAACTGAATGACTTTACCTCTTTCACAGAAATTCTGATTTACCGCTCGCCTGGCACTAGCCTGGAATTTTTGGAAACTCTAGGAGATACAGTAGGCCACCTCACACTCTGGTACTCAAATTTTATACTTTAAGGGGACTTTAATCTCCATTTAGAAGGCCGGAATGAACCAGGAGTAGATAACTTACTTGAAATTCTAGAAACACTTGGAATTCTCCAGTTGGTCTTAGCATCCACACATCAGGCTGGTCACACTCTTGATGGAATCAGCTCTAATTTTACTTTGCTGACCATTAACACTCCAGTTCCCCAAGTCTGGTCAGACCACAAGCTAATTCCGTTCAATATTAATACTTCAGACGCAAATTTTCCTCCCAATCAAATATCTCTCCGGTCACCAAGTCATAATTTGGTGAAGATGGTAACAAACACAGAATTTCCACACCTGGCAAGCGCATCCATCCCCATTCTGTCTGGTAACACTTTAAAGAACACCCAACTCTTCCGCACATGGATCACATCGATCAGTAATGAGTTAGCTCCCTTAAAACAACTCAGATCAAACAAAAACCCAAAACGTCAGCACCCTAGTTCACACCTATTTTAGCAGAGCTCCACTTCCAATGTAAATAACTGGAACGAAGGTGGAGAAGAGCCTACTCCTTAGAAGAATTAAACCTCTTCAAAACAATTAGAAAAAAATACCACCTTCAAATTAAGTTAGCAAAAAAGGGTATTTCTCGAAAAAGATTCTAGATGTGCAGCATGATCAGAAAACGATTTTCACAATCGTAAAGTCCTTCACTAACCCAAAAATATTACTCAAGGAAATTCCCCAAGCACAGACACTATGCAATCAGATTTCTATCTTCTTTGAGCAAATAATTCTCACCATCCAAAAAGAATTTACCACTCTACCCACACAGGACCCAGATTTAGAGCCTGATTCCACTCATATAGGACCTCTCCTCCAGGTCTTTGAGAAAATTTCACTTCATCTGTTGCATCAAGCCATTATGGCTTGTAAATATGGCTCTCCTTTCGATGCATGCCCTCCTGTGGTAATACATAAGATGGTAGATATCATCAACCCAGTAATTATCAATATAGTTAGTTCATTCCTGGCCACAGCAACAGTTCAAGCAGAATGGAAACTGGCAATCTTCACACCCCTTCAGAAAAAACAGACCATGGACCCATCCACGCTCTCAAACCTTCGCCCGATATCTTTACTATCTATTTGGGCAAAAACACAGAAAGACTGGTCCATAGACAGCTAAACAACTTCCTTGAGAATGCCAAGATATTACATCCGCGCCAATCAGGCTTTCGCCCTAAGCACTCAACCAAATCGGCACTATTGGAAATAGCCGATACATTGAAATGCACCCTAGCAAAGGGAAAAATGTGTTACTGATCTTATTAGACTTGCCAGCCGCATTCAATACTATTTCACACGACATTCTCCTAACCAGTGTTAGAAGGGCGATCCCAGGGGAGACGGAAGATGTCTGACTGACCACCCCGAGACCCACCTTTCCTTATGGAATTGGCCGAGCGCCGTCGAGGGGCCTCCTGGGCGAGACTCCTCTCCTACAATCGTAACAGCCGAGCAATCACACCACTACAAAGGGACACCACACGAGAGTAGATTCTTAAGAGTCTTTATCAGGAATAAAGGCAGGTTCTCGCAGCAATATGTACAAAGGGATCGAGAGATCCTTAAAGTCTCGGTATCAGGGGGAAGGGGGTAGCGGGACAGTCTTGGTACTAACTGGTACTAGGATACCCTGCGCACAGCTCTCAATCCTCGAGCTGGGGGGGTGCAAGGAGCCGCGACAGCGGCAGCAGGGCTCTGAGGTTGGTTCAGCGATGTCGGGCCGCGACAGCGTCAGCAGGGCTCTGAAGATAGTTCAGCTTCGTCGGGCCGCGACAGCGTCAGCAGGGCTCCGAGGATGGTTCAGCTTGGTCGGGCCGCGACAGCGTCAGCAGGGCTCCGAGGATGGTTCAGCTCGGTCGGGCCACGACAGCGTCAGCAGGGCTTCGAGGATGGTTCAGCTTGGTCGGGCCGCGACAGCATCAGCAGGGCTCCGAGGATGGTTCAGCTTGGTCGGGCGGCGACAGCGTCAGCAGGGCTCCGAGGATGGTTCAGCTTGGTCGGGCCGAGACAGCGTCAGCAGGGCTCCGAGGATGGTTCAGCTTGGTCGGGCCGTTACAGCGTCAGCAGGGCTCCGAAGTTCCAGGTTCCAGGCACAAGAGTTCTTATCAATATCAGCCGCGACGAGGTCAGCAGGGCTTCGACTCCAAGATACAACTGGAGTCCTAATCCAGGGCTGGCCTAGATATAGGACTGGAGTCCTTTGATGTCCGGACCCTCACGCCTGGGGGTCAGAGGGGCCGGGATGAAGGTGTCCAGACACCCAGGAGGGGGTGGAGTCAGCGCCCAGGGAGGCCGGAGGGCGATCGATACCAGGCGTCCGGGGACGGCTGGAGGGCCATCGAAACTCCCCTCCTCTCGGATCCGTCAAGTGGCCACTCTACCACCTGGGCGGATCTTGGTGCCTCGATGTCGGGGCTTCGCTGGGGCCGCGGCCAGGGTCGGGCCGAGGCCACGTGCTCGGGACTTGATGGGCCCAAGATGGAGTCGGGCCTGAAATGGCGGCCCGGAGTGGTAGCCGGACCTGCAGTGTTGGGGCGAGCCTGGTTCGCCGGGGTCCAGGGGGGGAGCCGCTGGTTGCCAGGGGGGGCTGTTCTTGTCGAGAGTTCACGGAGGGTAGTGTCAAGGGGGGCGACAGCGGGTCGATGGAGGGCCGGTGTCGTCCAGGGCCCGCCATGCGGGAGGGGTAGGACCACGCCACGAGGCCGGGTCCAACACACATCCCCTCCAGCTGAAGGCAGGGAGAGTCACCCATCTCCTTGGGGGTTCTCCTCGCCGAGGTGAAAGAAGCGGGACAGGCCGTCAGCATTGGCGTGGTCGTTGCCAGGGCGATGCTCCACAGTGAAGTCCATCCCTTGCAGGGAGATTGACCATTGCAGCAGCTTTGGGTTTTCGCCACGCATCTGCATCAGCCACCGCAGTGGCCGGTGGTCGGTCTGGACCCGGAAGTGGGTGCCGAAGAGGTAGGGCCGGAGTTTCTTTAGGGCCCACACGACGGCGAAGGCTTCTCTCTCGATGGTGCTCCATCGTTGTTCTCGAGCCAGCAGCCGCCGGCTGATAAAGGCCACAGGATGGTCAACCCCATCGGGGTTAACTTGTGATAGGACCGCCCGATGCCGTGCTCCGAGGCATCGGTTTGGACCACAAACTCTCGGCAGTAGTCGGGGGCTTGGAGCACAGGGGCAGCGCACATGGCAGCCTTCAGAGTCTCGAAGGCCGTCTGACACTCGGGGGTCCAGTGTACTTTCTGTGGTTGCCTTTTGGAGGTCAGTTCAGTGAGGGGCCCTACAATGCTCCCATAGTCTTTTATGAAGTGCCGGTAATATCCAGTGAGCCCCAGGAAGGCTCGGACTGCTGTCTGGGTGACCGGGGGCTCCTAAGCCACGATGGCGTCAATCTTGGGTTGGAGGGGACCCACATGGCCGCTCCCCACTTGGTGCCCCAGATAGGTCACAGACCCTTGGCCTATCTGGCACTTGCTTGCTTTCCCAGTTAATCCGGCCCGTCGGAGGGCCGTCAGGACCTCCCAGAGGTGCCTCACGTGTTCGTCCCAGTGGGGGCTGTACACCGCAATATCGTCCAGATATGCTGCGCTGAACTCTTCTAGCCCCGCTAGCACTTTGTTCACCAGTCTCTGGAAGGTAGCCGGGGCGTTTTTCATGCCAAAGGGCATCACCTTGAAATGGAAGTGGCCATCGGGGGTCGAGAAGGCAGATCGCTTTTGTGCACCAGGGGTGAGGCCGATCTGCCAATACCCGGCCGTGAGGTCGAGGGTGCTGAGGTACCTGGCGGCCCCCAGGCGATCGATCAGTTCATCGGCCTGGGGGATGGGATGGGCGTCGGTCCTGGTGATGGCATTCAGTCCCCGGTAGTCGACACAAAACCGGAGTTCTGGAGGGGCACCAGGGGCGGCGGCTTTAGGGACCAGGACAACTGGACTGGCCCAGGGACTGTCTGAGGGCTCGATCACTCCCAGGGCTAGCATTTTGGCAACTTCGGACTGGATGCAGGCCCGAACTCGGTCGGGAACTCGGTAGGCCCGGTGTCTCACGGGCGGGCTGTCCCCGGTGTCGACATCGTGGACACACCACTGTGTGACCTCGGGAGTGAGTGAAAACAGGTCCGCAAACTGCCCCAACAGCTCTTGGCAATCCTGGCGCTGTTCGGGTGTCAGGGCGGAGGAGAGGGGGACTCCCTCGACGGAGCCGTCCTTTTCAGAGCACCTCAGGAGGTCGGGCAGGGGCTCGGAGTCGTCTTCAGCTCTGTCATCTGTAGCTAGCAGCAGGCTCAGCTCCGTGCGGGCAAAGTGAGGCTTGAGCCGGTTGGCGTGCAGAACCCGAAGGGGGTTCCTGGGGGACTCCATGTCCACCAGATAGGTGACGGGGCTCTTGCGCTCGACCACTTTGAAGGGCCCCGTCCATTTGTCCTGGAGGGCGCAAGGTTCGACCGGGGACATGACCCAGACCTGCTGGCCCGGCTGGAACTCGATGGACGAGGCGTTCTGGTCATACCAGCGTTTCATCTCCTCCTGACTGGCCTCAAGGTTGGCCTCGGCAAGTTCCTGGAACTTCCGAGTCTGGTTTCGGAGGGTCAGGAGGTACCGGTAGACATCAGGCAGAGCATCTCGGACTGTAGTCTCCCAGCCTTCCTTGACTAGGCTGAGGGGACCTCGGACAGGGTGTCCGTACAATAGTTCAAAGGGGCTGAACCCCAGGGACTTCTGTGGCACCTCCCGATAGGCAAACAGGAGGCAGGGCAGCAGGACGTCCCATTTGCGGCGTAGGGGCTCTTCCAGGCCCTTGATCATCCCCTTGAGTGTTCGGTTAAACCGCTCCACAAGTCCATTCCCTTGGGGGTGATACAGGGTAGTGAACTTATAGGTGACCCCGCATTGTTGCCACAGGGACCGCATATATTTTGATATAAAGTTTGTGCCCCGATCACTCACGACCTCTCGGGGGAACCCTACTCGGGAGAAGATCCCCATTAGCGCTCGGCCCACCACGGGGGCCGTTATGGTCCGGAGGGGGATGGCTTCTGGGTAGCGGGTGGCATGGTCCACCAAGACGAGGATGAAGCGATGCCCCTGAGAGGTGCGGGGGTCCAGGGGCCCCACAATATCAATCCCCACTCGCTCGAAGGGGGTGGTCACCACGGGAAAGGGTTGGAGCGGGGCCTTGACTTTTCCCCCGCTCTTTCCGCTGGCTTGACAGGTCGGACAGGTCCGGCAGTGGTTGTTCACATCGTTGCGCATTTTCGGCCAGTAAAAATGGGTCACCAGGCGGCTGTAGGTTTTGTCCTGCCCCAGGTGTCCTGCGAGGGGCACGTCGTGTGCCAGGTTCAAGAGGAAGTCTCTGAATCGTAGGGGACCACCAACACTCGGCCGGCCCCCAGTTCGGCAATTTTCTGTTCGCCGTATAGGAGGTCGTGGTCCCAGTAGACCCAGTGGGACCCCAATGTGTCCCCGGCGGCTTGAGCTGCGGCTTGCTGCCGGGCTCCCTCGAGGGAGGGACAGGTCTTCTGTTCCTGCCGGAATTGTTCTCGGGTGGGACCACCTTCCTGGCGCCATTGGCCTAGTTCCGGAATGTTGCCGAGCTCGGCGATGTCTTCGCGGTTGGGCTCCGGTGGCCCGGACTCAGGGTCGGTTTCTTCATCGACGGCGGCCGGTGGCGGCGCGGGCCACTCCGGTTCTTCGGCCGGGGCGGCCTCGGTCGGCGCCGGGGCCTGGGCTGCCATGGATCGGGTGGTCGCGCAGACCCACTCGGGTAGGCCCAGCATCCCCAGATGTTCTCTCCTCTCGACTTAGGCCCAGGGGGAACTCTCGAGGTCGTTTCCGAGGAGGCAGTCCACGGGGGCGTTGTCCCGGACGGTCACCTTGAGCATGCCCGACACCCCTCCCCACTCGAAGGGGATTCGGGCCATCTGGCACAGGGTCTAGGAATTGTCGGCGGCCGGCACGGGGCACAGCACATTTGGTAGGATCTGTTCGGGAGTCACCAAGTGGCAGCGGACGGCCGCCACACTGGCTCCAGTGTCACAGCGGCCCGGCGCCCATTAATGGTGACCCACTGGTGGTATTTTTGGGTGTTGCTCGGGAGGACAGCCCGGGGGATCATGTCTCTTTCGCCCAGACAGACTAGGGCCATGGCGGCTGGCTCCACTCGGTCTGGTCCTCGTTGTAGACCGCTTCTTCTTCTTCTCCTTCTCCCAGGGCTGCGGCAGCGATCTGGCGGGTTGGAGGCCCGGTATTGCCAGGACGTTGGTTCATGGGGCAGTGGGGGTCACTGGCAAAGTGACCTGGCCGCTGGGATCTGTGGCAGGTAAGGTTCGGGTGGGGCCCCGGCCGTTCAGGGGGGGCCCTCTTCTGGTCAGGGATGGCGAAGTGTTGTGCTGGGGCGACCCCCGGGGCGAACTCCGGGGCGGCACAGACGGGAAGTCTCGGTTCCGGTTCTGGCCTCCTCCGCCGCCTCGTTGGCGGGGGTGCCCCTGGGTGTTCTGCCCTGACTCTCCTATCGGGGTCCGGGGGACCCGGGTGCTCACCCATCGATCGGCCTCGACGGCGAGTTTCCGTGGCTCGGTCAGTTTGCTGTCGAGTAGATGCTGTCTGAGCTCGACAAAGCAGTTGTTGGAGAGGTGCTCCCATACGATGAGGTCGAACAGTTGCTCGTAGGTGGTCACTTTGCTGCCCTTGATCCACCCTTCCAGCGCCCTGCTATAAAAGTTCACGTACTCCACCCATGTAGTACCAGGGATCTTTTTGCAGTCTCTGAATCTCTGCCGGTACATCTCAGGGGTGAGGCCATAACGGGTGAGCAGGGCGTCCTTCATATGATCATAGGAGGACATCACGTCGTCGGCCAGCTCCAGCAGGGTGTCTCTTCCTTCGCTGACGAATTTCCCCCATAAGCCGGCACCCCAATCTTTTCGGGGTATGCGGTGCGCGGTCATGGCGACTTCGTAGGCCTTAAACCACTGCTGGATGTCGTCATTTTTATAGTAATCCTTGACGACGTCCTTGGGAATGTGGACCTTTGGGTCGGCAGGAGGCGGGGGGCTTCGGTTCACAGTGGCGCCAGCCTCTTCGCTCTTGGCCTTGATCTCCAGTTCTTTGAGGCCACGCTCGTGCTCGAACGTGATTTTCTTTTCTTCCAATTCTCTCTGCCTCCGTCTCTCCTCCAGGTCTCCTTGCAGCCGTAGTTGCTCAATGGCCATTTTCTTTTCAGCTAGCTGGAGTTCTCCGTCCAGCCGGAGTCGGGCGAGCTCCAACACGTGGAGCCAGCTACTCTCTCGCTCTCGGGCGTCTTCGTGGGAGAGGCCCGTGTCTCTGTTGGTGGTTCTTTCTTCTGCGGGGGCTGCTAAGGTTTCCTGGTGTACGTCTGGGACCGTGTCACCTTCTTTAAAATCCTCTTTGGTGCTTAGTCCGGTGGTAGCGATACCTAAGTCTTTGCAAAGTTGTTTGAGTTCTTCATGGGTGTACTCCTCCAATAGTTCCTTCTGGAACTCTGCGGTCGTTCTGGCTTCCTTAGCACTCATGGTTGCTGTGTGTCTCTGTTAGTAGTGGGCGAGTTACTCGCTGTACGATTTGCGTCGGCTCGGATCCCGCAGCCTGCCACCAATGTTAGAAGGGCGATCCCAGGGGAGACGGAAGATGTCTGACTGACCACCCCGAGACCCACCTTTCCTTATGGAATTGGCCGAGCGCCGTCGAGGGGCATCCTGGGCGAGGCTCCTCTGCTACAATCGTAACAGCCGAGCAATCACATCACTACAAAGGGACACCACACAAGAGTAGATTCTTAAGAGTCTTTATCAGGAATAAAGGCAGGTTCTCGCAGCAATATGTACGAAGGGATCGAGAGATCCTTAAAGTCTCGGTATCAGGGGGAAGAGGGTAGCGGGACAGTCTTGGTACTAACTGGTACTAGGATACCCTGCGCACAGCTCTCAATCCTCGAGCTGGGGGGGTGCAAGGAGCCGCGACAGCGGCAGCAGGGCTCTGCGGTTGGTTCAGCGATGTCGGGTCGCGACAGCGTCAGCAGGGCTCTGAAGATAGTTCAGCTTGGTCGGGCCGCGACAGCGTCAGCAGGGCTCCGAGGATGGTTCAGCTTAGTCGGGCCGCCACGGCGTCAGCAGGGCTCCGAGGATGGTTCAGCTCGGTCGGGCCGCGACAGCGTCAGCAGGGCTCCGAGGATGGTTCAGCTTGGTCGGGCCACGACAGCGTCAGCAGGGCTCCGAGGATGGTTCAGCTTGGTCGGGCGGCGACAGCGTCAGCAGGGCTCTGAGGATGGTTCAGCTTGGTCGGGCCGCGACAGCGTCAGCAGGGCTCCGAGGATAGTTCAGCTTGGTCGGGCCGCGTCAGCGTCAGCAGGGCTCCGAGGATGGTTCAGCTTGGTCGGGCCGCGACAGCGTCAGCAGGGCACCGAAGTTCCAGGTTCCAGGCACAAGAGTTCTTATCAGGAT
Source organism: Lissotriton helveticus (assembly GCF_964261635.1). Taxonomy (NCBI): domain Eukaryota; kingdom Metazoa; phylum Chordata; class Amphibia; order Caudata; family Salamandridae; genus Lissotriton; species Lissotriton helveticus. The sequence continues at coordinate 686,349,448 of NC_136057.1, read as the reverse complement.
CAGCCGCGACGAGGTCAGCAGGGCTTAGACTCCAAGATACAACTGGAGTCCTAATCCAGGGCTGGCCCAGATATAGGACTGGAGTCCTTTGATGTCCGGACCCTCGCGCCTGGGGGTCAGAGGGGCCGGGATGAAGGTGTCCAGACACCCAGGAGGGGGGTGGAGTCAGCGCCCAGGGAGGCCGGAGGGCGATCGATACCAGGCGTCCGGGGACGGCTGGAGGGCCATCGAAACTCCCCTCCTCTCGGATCCGTCAAGTGGCCACTCTACCACCTGGGTGGATCTTGGTGCCGAGGCCACGTGCTCGGGACTTGATGGGCCCAAGATGGAGTCGGGCCTGAAATGGCGGCCCGGAGTGGTAGCCAGACCTGCAGAGTTGGGGCGAGCCTGGTTCGCCGGGGTCCGGTCGGGCGGCGACAGCGTCAGCAGGGCTCCGAGGATGGTTCAGCTCGGTCGGGCCACGACAGCGTCAGCAGGGCTTCGAGGATGGTTCAGCTTGGTCGGGCCGCGACAGCATCAGCAGGGCTCCGAGGATGGTTCAGCTTGGTCGGGCCGCGACAGCGTCAGCAGGGCACCGAAGTTCCAGGTTCCAGGCACAAGAGTTCTTATCAGGATCAGCCGCGACGAGGTCAGCAGGGCTTAGACTCCAAGATACAACTGGAGTCCTAATCCAGGGCTGGCCCAGATATAGGACTGGAGTCCTTTGATGTCCAGACCCTCGCGCCTGGGGGTCAGAGGGGCCGGGATGAAGGTGTCCAGACACCCAGGAGGGGGGTGGAGTCAGCGCCCAGGGAGGCCGGAGGGCGATCGATACCAGGCGTCCGGGGATGGCTGGAGGGCCATCGAAACTCCCCTCCTCTCGGATCCGTCAAGTGGCCACTCTACCACCTGGGTGGATCTTGGTGCCGAGGCCACGTGCTCGGGACTTGATGGGCCCAAGATGGAGTCGGGCCTGAAATGGCGGCCCGGAGTGGTAGCCAGACCTGCAGAGTTGGGGCGAGCCTGGTTCGCCGGGGTCCGGGGGGGGAGCCGCTGGTTGCCAGGGGGGCTGTTCTCGTCGAGAGTTCGTGGAGGGTAGTGTCATGGGGGGCAACAGCAGGTCGATGGAGGGCCGGTGTAGTCCAGGGCCCGCCATGCGGGAGGGGTAGGACCACGCCACGAGGCCGGGTCCAACAACCCGGATAAAAAATTGTGGCATATCTGTCACCGCAGTGGCCTGGATAAAATCCTTTCTCACTAATCGCAGACAAGCAGTAGCCCTAGGACCATTCCTCTCAAATGAACGCTCCATCACTTCAGGCGTCCCACATGGCTCATCCCTTAGCCCTCATTTGTTCAACGTCTATATGGCCCAGCTTTTCTTGCGAATATCCTATTTATACATCCAAACAACATCCTATGCAGATGACACGCAACTGATACTGTCCTTAGATAAAAAGGATAATAAAGTAGAGATTAACTTTAAGTTACACCTAAAAGAAGTTATCAGTTGGATGAAGCAGAATTATCTCAAATGTAACATGTATAAAACCAAGGTTTTGTTAATAGGGAAGAACAATCTCTTTAAGCCAATCCAGTTGTGGCCAGAAGACGCTCCGGCCCCACCCAATACAGTTGAAGTGGCTAAAAATCTGGGGGTAAAATTTGATGCCTCTCTCTCATTTCGGCCTCAAGCTCTTGCAGTTGTGGGGATGTGCTTTAACCTCATTAAATTACATTCCCTTCACTGCAAGGAAGACAGTGGCGGTAGCACTCATCTTATCTGACTAGACTACTGCAAAAGGCTACTTGCGGGAGCCAATAAATAAGTACTAAAAAACCTATGGATTGTACAACAATCAGGAGCGCATCTAGTGCTAAAATTGCCCAGCAAATCATCTGCCTCGGCAGCTCTTAAAACCTTACATTGGCTACCTATTCATAAAATAATCCTATTTGAGGTACTATTAATTACTTTCAGAAACTCAGGAACAAGATACCTATAGGCCAGATGTACCCCTTACACCACTGTCAGGACACTTAGATCCTCCTCAGCTAACTTCTTTAAATCACCTGCCTACAGGTGCAAAAGAAAAGGAGGTAAATTTTTGCCAGTCCTAGGAACAAGAGCACGGAACCTCATGCCAATACAACGGAGGTTTATTCAGAAACACACTTTAGAAAAGCCTTTAAGACCTGGATCTGTAGGTCCACCAATGCAGTCTGCCTCTCGCTCATTTAACTATGATATATCACATGTACACTTGTCTCTTCTTTACCCTCTCCACATAGTGCCAGGATGCTCATTCTGGAGTGACAGTCGCGCTTTACAAACAACCAAATCAAATCAAAATGGCCATGTATTGGTGTTGTATTAGAGTATAGCAGACAATGGTCTCTCAGGATGTCAAGTGTGGACTGTCACATGATCTACCTTTCTTCATTGATTCAACACTCTCCTACCTCTATGTAGCCACAACCAGACAAGTAGCTCAGGTGAAGGATAAATTAAAAAGTTGGTTGTGCACATGAAGATCTCGACCTCAGGGTCCTTTCCAGCTCATGGACTTAGCTGGGACCTTAATGCTCTGTGTCGATGTATGTGTAAATCCAGTTGCAAAGCAATATTATGCAACAGATAGGAATGATTTTGCATACTTCATCAGGGGAGTACTGTAGCACCTCCCCCATACATTCAAGACATCTGATGCAGGACCTAAATAAATATGCCAAATTTGAACTGCATGGGGCCTCAGGTCAGTGGTACACAGAGTACAGTTGCCTTGTGTTTGCATTATTGTACATTATACACATGTACACATTATAAAACTCCATTTGGTTTCATGAAAGTAAGAGCATTTTGAGTTGTGCTATTCACCACAATGGCATTCCCTACTAACCATGCAGTCCTTCTGCAAGTTTGCTGTACTATAACCTATTGGTTGATGTCACTGTGATCCCCAGCAAACAATTGACATGCAATTGATTATTAAGGCAATGTGAAGCTATCATGTGTTGAACCAGGAAAGGCTCATAATCAATAATGAAGAGGCCCCTGGCACAGCAGATAGGTTGCGCATTGATGGAGTGCCCATGGTTTCCGTATGGTTAGGGTGTAATAACTGTAAAGTCCATTGCTCCTAGCACATAGAGGAAAAGAGCAGTGGCATAGAACTGTTGTGGCACCTGCTGCCTGTCAATGGAGGGCTGCGCTCAACTGGAAATCTACCTCTACACCTGAAGCAAGCACAAGAAAAAAGGTCTGCTTTTGAGATGCGAGCCATGGCCTCATTGGTCCTCTCAAATATTCTAGTAATCAGAAAATGCAACATCTAGATGAAATCAGGGGTGTAGCTCCAGGAGGGGTGTTTGGGGTGAAATTCCTCGAAAATGTTGGTCATTTTACAAAATATTGTGTTTTCTCTCACTTAATTCTACTACCAATCTGCATTTCTCTCCCCTTCCACTGCCCCTTAGGCCCCTCCCGTGCCCCCTTCTTGTCCTATAATTTATCATAACCTTATATGCCAGCGTGATTGTTGGGAGTAAGTAAGTAAAAGATTTTATTGCACAAATATTTAAAATCATTGCAATATGCACATACAAAAAATGACAGTTTGAGTAAAAAAGAATTCAAATCTGTTAAAATAGGCTGTCGGATTGATGGGTAGGGAAAAGGGAAGGGAAAACAGAAAAAACAAAGAAATATCACTTAACAGGGCTTAAAATTCAAGCTTAATCAAATGGTTGAGTCCAGGAATTAATTTCTATACAAGAATGACTGTTTAAATAAAGAGAGAGTTCCAGACTATTAAAAGAAACTATAGGATTAATGGGTAGGGAAAAAGGAAGGGAGGGCAGAGAGGCCACAGGAATGTCATTAAGCGGGGATTGAAATTCAAGCTTGATCAGATGGTAGAGTCAAGGAATTGATTTCCGTGATGAATTTTACAAAGCGAGTCGCCATCTGTGGCGAATCCCCCCTCATACAGGCCTCGAGTGCTTCTTGACATGTCCTGACGCCTAGAAGAAGCCAAATTGGTCTCAGCCAGAATATTCTCTGTACTCGAAGGCGATGACAAATACACAAAACGTGGATCAGGCTTTCCTTTCCCTGATTGCAGAAACGGCACTGACAAGAAGCTTCTTTCATATATCCTTGGCCAAACTTGTATGCCTTCAGCGGAATTAAGCCAAAACGAAATCTCATTAATTGATGCTTAATATACGGCTTCTTTGCTGATGCGAGGTAAGATGGTAGGGTTTTCGGGGCATACAGTTTGGCAGCCCAAGTGCCATGAGAGAGCTGAAGTACACGTTGCGTATCCGATTCATTTGATAGAATTTTAGCTTGCTTAGTTAGAAGCTTTGATTTCGTTTCGTTGGACAAAGGAGAGGACCAAATATCCTCCGCTTCGAGGGATTTGAGGCAGAATTTCAGATATTTATTCCACGATGTAGTTGGATTACTGAGCAGGAGCAGTATGCAGCTCTTTAGCGTATGAGGTTCGGCTTGTTTCGCTTTTAGGCAATATGAGACGTCTCTTGCGCCCATAATCCAGTGCATGGAGGATAAAGAAAACTCTTTCCGGATCTGGGCGTGGGAAGTCGAGTTTGGCAATCGAAAAACTCTACGATAGCACAATGATTGTGCTCTATCTAGCCAGTTATTCATTTTATCTTTGAAGATGATTGCTCCAAAGGAAATTGTAGGGAGAAATTTTGCGTTGATCAATTTTATCACTGGGACAAAGTCCTGGGAATGCAGAGCGCTCTTCGATCGCATGAAGGCCCCCTCTAGGCTACGAGCTACTGCCTGCATCTCAGTTGTATGCACCGAACATCTCCCTTTATGATCAATCCAGACGCCCAGATACTTATATGCAGCGACAGTCTCCAGTGGTTTCCCTTCTATGAACCACGTGATCTTTTTAGTTTTCGCGGATGAGATTGCCATCGCTTTGGTTTTACTAACGTTTATCTCAAGCATATTGTTGTTACAGTACTGAGCCAGGGAATTGAGCAGTCTTTGCAGCCCCACCTGAGTTTTATCTAAAAGAATGGTATCATCTGCAGGATTTGGATTTTTCTTTGACCGATTCCTGGGGGGAAAGCTCTGGATCGGCACAACCATTCCGGTAGGTCTGCGAGGTATAGGTTAAACAGTAGTGGTGCAAGAATGCACCCTTGCTTTAGGCCTCTATTTGTATAGATTTTATTGGAGGTAGACCATTTCGATGTTACTCTGACTTTAACCCAGGTGTCCGTGTGTAGGGATATTAGTGCATTTAGTAGCACCCGTGAAATACCCCATGTAGCCAGTTTTTCCCACAATTTTGGCCGGCTGTCGCTGTCGAAGGCTTTACGAAAATCAATGAATCCCATGTACATTGACTTGCCTTTTGCAGCAAGGGTTCTTTCCATCAGGTGGTCTATGGAAATCAAGTTGTCCTCGATGTGGCAGCCTTTTCGGAAACCAGTTTGGGTGGAGGGGATTAAGTTTTCTGCTTCCACTCATTTTGTAAGTTCTTTTAGGAGTATACTTGCGTAAGCCTTCCCATCCACATCAAGTAGGGCTATCATCCAATAATTATCGGGGTTGGAACGCAAGCCTTTTTTGTGGAAAGGGATAAGGAGGGAACCTTGCCAGGAGGTCGGGATGGTGTGTCCCAGTATTGCATCCTCAAAAAGAGGGGTCAGTATCAGAGCCCATTTTTGTACGCAGGCTTTGAGCACCTGCGTGGGGATACCATTGGGTCCAGGAGCACCACCGGAGCGCATTTTCTTTATGACTCCTACGATTTCTTCTGGTGTTATCTTGATGGTGGAGGTTGTGTCATCCTCAGTGGTTAGCTGGTCAAATGTAAGTCGGGAGCTGCTGCTACTATTTAATGTATACGATGCTGTGTACAGTGTTTTAACATAGTTCTCCCAGGCAGCGGGGGAGATATTAGTTGCGATAGGTGGTTTAATGGCTTTGGTTGCCTCATTTATCCACTTCCAAAATTTCCTTTGGTCCTTAGTTTTGATTATCTCAAAGACTGTCGCCCAACGGCGCTCTTCTTCCTGTCTTTTTAAGGTGAATCTGGCCTTCTTGTAGTCTTTTCTGGCAGCTGATATATCATTCTTCAAGGATTTAAATTCGCTTTTGTTGTTCGCATGGGCACGTAGCAGCTTATTTAGTTTACTCTTTGCGAAAATTATAAGTTGTTTTTGCTCTAGCAAAGTAGTTGGGACCGGGGGGGGCCTTCGGAGGGTTATTTGTTAGTTTTGATATTAGTTGGTCTCTAAATTCGATTAGTGTTGCTTCCCAGGAGAATCCTGTCGCGTAATCAATACCAACCGGATGCCGTTCGAAGAGAAGTTTATCAACTTCCGCTTCTATCATTTCGGGATTCCCTTCAGACCATCTCAGTTTTCTTACATTCTGGAGGTTAGATTCCCTTCCAATCAAGGGAGTTATCGGGCGATGATTCTGCCTGAGGGCAATCTTACATGCAAGAATGGCGTGGTCTCTGTCTAAAGTTGGGATTATCGAGAGCTGGCGCACCAGGTGAAAGGCAGGAAGTGATATCCATATATAATCTAAGGTAGCCATACGGGTTGGAGATATATGGGTGTATGCAATTGGTTGATCAGAGGCTAACCTTCCGTTCAAAGTACGCAAGCCAAATTGATTTAATTTTGTTGCCAATTTTATTCCATTGGCTTCCTTCCGTTGGTACTGGGATTTAATCTCCGGGATTGCCCACTCGTCATTTACTGATAATATTTGAGAAGATTGGGTGGAATCAATGTCCATTAAATTTGAGTTGAAGTCACCCATTATCAGCCACAGATCATTTGGGAATAGAGCTTCAAGGTTATTTATTATAGGGAGCAAATTGCTTAAAGTAGTCTCCCGTCGAATTTTTACGGGATGTAGATAGACACAGCCGAGAATGATTTTTTGCTTTGATTTTCCCTTATTGTAGCTCTTGGTCTCAACGCTGATAAAAATGTAGTCACCGTCGCCGTTATAAAGTGTTTCTAATTTTACAACCAATGTATTCTTTACAGCGATCAACACCCCCCCATTTGCATGACCACCTACTGTGGACGGAGTAGCAAGGGATTCGACTACAATAAAATCTTCCCAGGTGGTATTCTCCAGGGCCCAGGTCTCTTGAATGGCGAAGACGTCATCTGACTTCCGGGAGTCCGTAGTTAATCGACCTATTTTCTCTTTTGTTAGTCCCCTGATGTTCCAGGAACAGACATTTAAGCAGCAGGCTGTGTCATACTTTGATTTGCTATCCTGCTGGATTATCTGTACATTACCCTAAGGCCTTGGAAAGCCACGACCAATCTTGAGATTTATTTGATTTAAATACGCATTTACGTGGACCACCTGTTGTTGTGGCTATCACTTGAAGCGGAGAATCAATCCATGGTGCGGCCTTTGACTCCTGTCTATGGCCGCGTAGCAACGGGGCGAGCTGTCGTTTGCTCCCTTCCAAATTTAAATCGGTACTAATGTTGTTGTTGGTCAGTGGGAGTTCAGGGATGTTTTTTAGAAAGGTTGGATAATTGATGGTGGTATAAAAGCTAGCATGAATGCCCCATGCACTCAATTGCTTTGCGTTCTTCAATAGTGTGGCGGCCAGATCTGGGTTGGAAAAAGTTACCAGGGTTGACTCATTTTTCTGGCCCAAAGCAGGGTCCTTAAAGGCCACTGTTTTAATGTCTGCTGAGTTGACACTTTCTAAGCCAGAGAGGTGTTGACATAGCTTTAAAATGTTTCCCCTTTTTAGAATATCCCATTGACCCTGAGATTCATATTCCGGGTTTAATAATACTTTTTTTTGTGTGTTTTTTTGTGGCTGTGTAGGTCGATATTCTTGGTTGTTAGTATTGTCTTTGCGTGAATGTGCCTGGTTGGGGCTACAGAATAGAAGATCTGTCAGGGGCTTTTCGATGCCTAAGTGCTCTCGGTTTTCTTGAGTAGTAGACTTTAAAGTCAAAGCGCGGTTACTTGTTGGCAGATTGCTCGTAACAAGTTCTTGGGTGAGGGGTGTCTTATTGTCGGAACCAGCGTCCTCTATTGTAACCCCATTGTCGGTTAATTTTCCGTCAGTTCTTGGTAATACCATTTCTACAATAGCAGTTCTTTTTATTTGCCCTAGGTCTTCGATAGTAGATGTGCTTTTTGCACCATCGACAGCAGAGAGGCTTTTAGTTGCTAATTCAATACATTTCTCGTTTTGAATTGGATGATTACTACAAGATTTTTTATTCTTACTGCTGTTGGTAACTACTTTGTTCTCTTTTGTGGTTAATAATTTCTGCGGGGGATTTGGAGGTGATTTCATGTATTCAGTGGTGTCTTTTCGCAAGTCTCTTGATTTTTTTGGCTCCTCCGCCCGGTTTGTAGGGGGGTCCCTCGTGTTTGTTCCAAGCCATTGCAGTAATGCGTTACTTTTTTTTTGTTGCTTTATTTAGTTTCTTCAGTTTTTTCTTGTTCTTTCTGGACATCGAGGTTCCTTCCTTTAGAATTTGTTTGGTCTCAATTAAAGGCATGGAAGAGCTTATTGTGGTAGATGGTTGATCAAGATGGGTATTTATTGTGGCATTAAGTCGTTGTTGGTCCAGTTTTAAGGTATTATAATTATCACTAGGGCTGACTGAATTGTTGAGGTTTAATGTTGCTGTACGTGAGATTTCTTGGGTTTGGAGTTGAGTTGGAGAGCTTGTTTTCTGTGGTATAGTTTGAGACTTTATCTTTAAATCTTCTATTATTGTTGGGAAAATCTGAAGCACACCAATAAACACCCGCCCCCCCCCCCCACCCCCTGCCCCCATGCTACTGACCACGCTACACCCCTGGATTAAATATTGTAAATGAAAGCACAAATACATATGATAACCAAGTGTTGAACAGTGTGGTTTGCTTCCAAAAATGCATCACCATTTTAGTATTCGTAAAGAAAGACACCATTGCCCCACTACATCTACTTTAGACATGGCAGAAAGAGTGATCTTCCGTCTGTACATTAGTTGTGCCGAAGGAAAAGGAGTAGTGCAGCAAACACAAACGCCAACCGGAGTTTGATTGGTTGAATGACGTTCTGCCGGTGAGGGGTATGGTGCATGTGTTGCCAATGAGGCCCTGCTTACAATGGTGGTGGGTGTGGTTACATTTTAGATTTTGTTAGCTGTCTGTGTTTATTTATATCTGGGGTCTGATGTGTTTTGGTGTTTTTTATCCAATTTTATGCGCGTTTATCTGGTTTACGATATGTTTATTTGTCGTTTATAACATGTTTCCTTTTTTTTTTTTGAATTTTTTTTATTTGAGCAGATTTTCAGGGTACATAAACGAAAAATACCAGAAAATATATAAGGAATTTACAAACATGAGTTCGAAATAGGAAATAAAAGTGAATAAATATAGATTTGGACAATAGAAATAAGAGCTTATGATACATTTACCGTTTTAAACAAATATATTAAGCTAAATAAGTACTGCAACATTACATAATTCATTTCACCGTCATTTCATAAAAGCTCTTAAGTATCCCAAGAATTTTAAGGAAGGAATATCTACAAAGAATACTTTTATATAATGTTTTCCAGTTAGAAAAATTATTAATTCCTTTGACTTTCATACCAGGTGGTAATTGGAGCCCATATTTGTTCGCCAAGTGATCTCGATTTATTACCTCTGGTTCTATAAATTGCTGTTTCTTGTTTATAAATGCCTAGCAGTCTATTCAGCCATCCCTGAAAGGAGGGGCGTCGTGATCTTTCCACCGTGCTGCCAGGATAATTCTATAGACAGCCGTACCTACATATATAGCCAAGGTTTCTTTATTGCTATGACCTAAGGAGTCATCGTATCCTAGGATAAAAAGAGTTGATGATGCTCTTACTTTATGTTCGAAGATTTCAGCCCAAAACTTAACAATGCATTTGGGCATTCCGCGAACATGTGAATGAGATTGGCTGGTCCTAATGCGCATCTAGGGCATTGATCATGTGCCCTTTTTCCCCAAGTGAATAATTTAGAAGGGGTAAAGTATAGATTATATATTGTTTTGTAGGTTTGGGCTTTTAAATTGGAAGCCAGCAAAACTTTAGATGATAAATGTAGAGACATATCTATATCAATATTTGCATTATTCAATTTGTTGACCCAGTTTGTTTCGATATATTCGAGATCATCAGGATGATTCCTTATAAATAAATCGTAGATATTGCCTATTCTGGTTGTACGTTTATCTATGAGATCTAAAAGTGGTATGGATTTTACGTCAATATTTAATATCGACTGTCTAAGGGATGTGGAGATTTGTATGAATTTTAAATAATCTGTAGGGGGGATTTGATATTTAACACAAAGTTCTTCAAAGGTAGTTTTACATTCTCTGCCAAAAAAATCACCAACTGTTACTAGACCTAGTCTCTCCGACCGCCTAGAGGTATTATCATTAAGATAGAGTGGTATTATTGAACTAACTATGCCATAAGGGTGTATATTTAGTATATCTTGGTATTGTTAGTGTTTTGGTAGTTCTTTTCCAAGTTTTTAAAGTATCTGTAAGAATCTTGAATTTAATCTTTTTAAAATAAGATGGTTCAACTTGTCTTAACAGTAAGCCCCTGGCTTTGCTACCCAACATTAATTCATAAATTGATGGTATAATCAGGTCTCGGCTGATGTCCATATAGCTTCGGGTTGAGAACAAGATAGTCATTTGTTTTAAGAGGGTTGCCCATAGATAGTATGTTGGGTTTGGAATTGCCAATCCGCCTCTAGAATATGGTAGTGTCAACTTAGGGAGCGCTCTCCTAGTTTTTCCATAATTCCAAATAAACCTAGATATTGCTGACTCTAAAGTTTTGATTGTATCTCTGTTAACTAAAAGAGTAATTGCTCGAAACATATATAAAATCTTAGGAAATACACTCATTTTAATGTAATTTCCTCTGCCGATTATAGAGAGGTGGAGATTATTAACTCTAAGTAGTTCTTTTTTAATTTTGTTAATAAGTGGGTGATAATTTAACCGGTTAATTTCGCTAATTTTTGGCAAAATATTCACCCCCAGATATTTTGCACTATTGACTCTATATTGGCTGATAAAAGGCGTGTTCTCGGTACAAATGACCATCGTTTTATCCCTATTCACGGAGTATCCTGAATATAAACCAAAGGATCGAGCGATTTGATTGATCTCAGCTATAGCCTCTGTGGGATTTGTTGTTACTACTGCCACGTCATCAGCGTAAGCGAGTACTTTAGTGCTATGTATACCTACTTTGATTGGTTCAATTAGAGACGAGGTTATGAGTTTAAGAATTAGTGGGTTGATATATAGGGCAAAAAGTAGTGGAGAGCACGGGCATCCTTGCCGCGTGCCTCTCTGGATGTTGATGTGTTCAGACTCGCAGCCGCCCACCATGACCTTTGCCTTAGGGTCCACATAAAGGGCTTTAATAGATTTTATAAAGACCGGGCCGATGTTATTTATAGCTAGTATCTCCCAAAGGAACTGCCATGAGACCCGGTCAAAGGCCTTCTCTGCGTCTAATAGGATCATCGACAACTGGCCTCCCTCTACTCCCATGATGTCAAAAAGGGCGATGACTCTACGAGTATGGTCTGTCGTACTTTTGCCAGGTATAAAGCTGTGCTGCCAGGGGGAGATGAGCTGTTCGATGATCCGACTCAGACGATTGGCAAAGATCTTGGCATAGGTCTTTGAGTCTGAATTAATGAGTGATATTGGTCGGTATGAAGTTGTTTGTTCTGGTGGTTTATCTTTTTTTGGGAAAATGGCTATGTTAGTTTGTTTCCATGATTCAGAGGGTTTACCATGCCATTGTATCCCGAGGAAAAGATCATGAAGAAATGGAATGATTAAGTTACCCAGTATTTTATAGAGATCTAATGGAATTTTGTCTGGCCCTGCTGCTTTTCCTGTAGCTAGTTCTGATAAAGCTAATTCTACCTCCGTTCTAGTTATTTCTTTTTCAAGATCTTCTCTTGTAGCTTCATCTATGGTTTTACCCAGATTTGTCTCTGTAAGCCAGTTGTTTAAAAACTCTTTAGTATCAGATGTCGACTGTCTATCTTCATTCTGGTATAATTTCTGATAATAGTCTTGAAATGATGCTGCTATACCATCCTGGGTAGTATGTTTCTGTCCCCCATACTCGATACTTTGGATGGAATTACGCGATTGTATCTGGCGAGTTCTAAGAGCCAGATATTTCCCTACATTTTCTCCAGTTTCGTATGTTTTATTTCGATTTACTTGGAGAATTTCCGCTGCTTTTTGTGTAAGGTCACTATTGATCTCGGCTTTATGAACTAAGATCTTACGGAGGGTGTCTTCCGCGTGATTCCCGTGATGTATCTGATTGGCGTGTAGGTGTTCTAAATTCAGTAGGTCATTTATTAGTTGTGCAGATAGTCTGTCACGCTCTTTTTTGCGAGTTGCTACAAAAGTAACAGTTTCTCCTCTTAAAGCTGCTTTGTAGCTGTCCCATACATTCAGCCTAGATGCACTATATTGATTAATATCAAAAAATTCTTTAGTCCATTGTCTGATATGCATTATATAGTCCTGATTAGCAAGAAGTTTACGGTCAAATGACCACTGGGAGTACACTTTCTCATACCTGGGAACTTCAAATGTTATACAAAGTGCATTGTGGTCTGATATTGTCTTGGGGGCTTTAGAGATAACGGCGTTTAGGGCAATATCGGCAGTCGACAATATATAGTCTATACGTACATACTTGTTATGAGGATATGAGAAATAAGTGTATCCAGGGTCACCTTTGTTCTTTAAAATCCAGATGTCTCTTAGATTGTGACTAGTCATCAACTGCTGTGTTGTCCTAAATACTTTGGGTTTACGTCCTGTGTACGCATACTGAGACTGTCTATTCTGTGTATGGCCCATCGTTATATTAAGGTCCCCACATACTATTAGCGTGCCTGCCCATAATGCCAGCTCTAGTTCTAGGTCAATAAACAAAGTGGGATCATCAAGGTTTGGGCCATAGATCGAGCAGATGGTAATACCTATGTCAAGTTTTACAATGGCCCACCTGCCATGTGGGTCAGCCTTTTTGCGTATTGGTTTACCCAGCTTCACTCTTGCTAGGATGATAACTCCCCTGATCTTAGAGGTCTGTGTAGTTGAGACCAGAATGTTATACCCAGGGATTTTTAGTTGGTCTATTTCGCCTATTGGAATATGGGTTTCCTGTATACATATAATGTCCCATGAGTTTTGATATATTATTTGATACAGTTGAGCCCTCTTGCCCCTGTCGTTAAGCCCTGCCACATTCCAACATCCTAGATTTAGCTTCCCCATAATATTATTTCAAAGTTTAGACGATATGTAGTATTATTTGAATTCGTGCATTGAACCAAAGTAATTGTGCTATTTACCAAAGTAATATTAGTATCCTTTAACCTGCTCATTTTACACTGCATTTTTCCCTCGCCCCCCCCGCACCCCCACCCAACACCCCCAACAAACCCCTCCCCCCTTACAACCCCCAAAGAGGCAGTTAGACTCCATAAGAGTCTATAATGATGGATTAGCACTGCCTAACCAGTACCAGAAAAAGCACGCAACATTAAGAAGAAAAGAAATAGATAGAAGGAAGGGAGAAAAAAAAATATGTAAATATTGTGAAAAAAAAAGGAAGAGAAAAGAAAGAAGAGGGAAAAAAGGAGAGAGATATAAAATATTATAAATGGTAATTTAAATCGTGACTGTTGCGTTCAGTGAAGGACTATTCGATCCTGTAATTAGGATGTCTTCATAGCTTCTCTATCCATATAGTGCTACAATCATTATCTTCCCGGTTTATTTAGAGTCCCAGTAGAGTCTACAGACTGTAGTCTAAAAAACTACAATTAAATTTATTTTATACTTTTAAGGTATTCTTTTGCTTTGATCTCTGATGTAAAGAATTTTGTTTGTCCGCCATATATGACTTTCAGTTTGGCTGGATTGTTCAAATATACCACCGCTCTTTTCTCTTGAAAAGGTTTGATTAGCTGTCTGAGTCGCCACCTCCTTTCTACTGTGAAGTGGCAGAAATCCGGGCGTACAAAATACGAGATAGAAACTTTACTGCGGTGTTTGTCTGGTGTAAATTTATCAGAGATGGCCTGTCGAAGCATAAAGTTCCCAAAATAGACTAAAACAGCTCGTGGGTATTTCCCTGTTATAGCTGTGGGTGTTAAGGTTAGAGGAACCCTGTGAGCCCGCTGTATCTCGTAGTTCCAATCCCAGCTAGCGAGTTCAGGAAGGGTGTCACGCAGTAGCTGTATAATAAATGCTCGACAATCCTCGCCTTCAGATTTTTCAGGTATGCCAAGGCCGCGTAGGTTATTTCTACGCAGCCTATTTTCATAATCCTCAAGTTTCCATCTTATGTCCTAGAGCTCACCTTCATGAGCTTCTACTCGCTCATTAGTCGCAGCTGCCTCTGTCTCGTTCAATACTATACGATCTTCCATGTCGTTAATTCGTTCAGTGAAGGCACCTACGGTTTTAGAAAGCTTACGCACAACACCTTGGACCTTTTGTAATGCAGCTCGTGCCTTTCGACCATCCTTAGATGTCTCTTCGCGATGGGATGCAATGGCTTGTAGTACTGTGTCCATGACTTGTGTTAGCGTAGCTCCTGACGAGTCAGTTTGCTCTGATGTTGAGGTTTGGGTTAAGAGTGGCAGTTGAGGCGTTACAAGAGTAGGACTTTGGTTTGAACCCAGATTTGTTGGGGTATAATCCCAAGCCAGGTCATTTGCCCCATGGTGTCCTGCTTTTTTCTTTTTGAGTATAGTCCTCCTTCTGTCACGCGTCTCCTTTGGGGGATCTGAGTCAGTCTCTGAACTTATATTTGACTCAGGATCTTCTTCTGCTTCGTCGATCGCCTCCTCTGTATCACCCGATCAGCTGATATCCTCAGAGAATGAGTAGAAGTCTGTAGGATCTGTAAGATCTTTATCTGTTTCTATTATCTCAGCCAGATCGATCGCGATAGTTTCTGTCGCATTATCAGTTGCTATGACCCTTTCATTTACTCCTACATCTACATTTACCTTCAGTTTGGTGGTTGCTTGTTCGGGTATGGTGCCTTGTTGAACAGATGTATTTTGATCAGTACCAAGCCCCCTATTGGTGGTTTGTGAAAGTAGGGGGGATATAGTTGTAGTTATAGGTGCTTCCATACTCTGTTGGGTATTATTGTCATTGTCATTAGAACCCTCACCGGTAAGAACAGTAGTAGTAGGAGGAGCAATAATATTTAGGGGGGTCTGTACAGATATTTCTGAGATATCTATTATCGGCACTGCAGCACCCGTGTTAGATACTGCGCTGCCATCATCCATTAAAGACATACCTCTCACAGCTTGAGGCATCAGGAGTTCCGTTGGTATTTCTACATGATTCAAAGTCCCAGGAGTCTCAGGAGTGGCCGTCGCAGCGAACCCTTGCCTTTCCATTTGCTCCACAGGGGCCAAGCCTCGAGGCACCTCCATACACTCTGCAATAGATGCAGACTCCAGCCGTTCAACAGGTATCCCAGCTGGCGAACAATCCTCCACCCGCACAAAGGCCTCAGGAGCAGAGGTCGCCTTCGAAGAATCCTGCTGTGCGTGTTTACCTGAGGCTTTCTGGCTTGGTGCCCGCTGCATCAGTGAAATCACAGTCGGGGCGGTCAGGGCAGGAGATGATGCGGCAGTGGACTTAGTCGTACCCTTCCGAGCCGGTGTTCCCTCAGCTACAGGGCTGCCACCACAGCGAGCAGCTTCACGTCTATTCATTGCCTCCTGGTCACGGAGAGCTTGTTTCGCCGCTCTGGTCTTCGCTGCGGCGGCTGCGACCGCGGCAGAATTCTTAGGAGCCATGCTAGCGAGGAAATCGACTTCCTCCGTGTTTCCCACTTGCTGCTGCCGCCGTTGGGAAGGCTGGACACCTGTAGTGGGGCGGCCACCGGTCAGCAGCCGTATAACTGCGAAACCGATCAGGGAGGCAAACAACGAGAGCTGCGTTCTCAGCACCGCAGCTTTGCAACCGGGAGGTGAGTTTACTAACTCAGTGCTCTGGTTATTCTGCAGCACGGACATGCTTTCAACTTAACTTCGCGTTAGACATTCTTGCTGTTTCTTATTGATTGTTTGTTGATACCGAGACAGCGTGAGGTCATCTCGGAATATTATTTAAATTCCCAGCCGATAGTTAAATTTTAGAGGCTTTTTCATTAATTTCCCCCCAGTATCGGCGTGTTTCTTCTGGAGCCAGTTAGGAGCTGCTAACGGCGTTCTAGCCTAACGCCGCCATCTTGCCAATATAACATGTTTCCAGTGACAGTGTTCTCCGAATATCTGAATTCGGTTTTATAATTTATGTATTGAGCCTCTTGTTTGTGTGTAATGGTTCCTACAGTGGCTGTGGAATATTGTTCTATTAATCTCATTTTTTTCCTTTGACTTGTTAGTGTTATTTCTGGCCTTCATTGGTTTTTGTGTGATTCCACTGCAGTTCCTTTTAGTGAACTGGCATGGTATGTTTCTTTCTTCAAGAATTGCTTGGAGTAAATTGGATCTAGCTGGGCTGTGAAACAACGAGTAATTTTGGGTTACAAATGGGGGTGGGGTCGCACACTACTCACACACCGGCGGTGTCGCCCCTAAGGACTCTGGTCAATGTAGTAAAGTGTTCGCGATGCATCATCTTTCGATCTTCTGCTATCTTCGCTGTCTTCGCCATCCCTGGACACGTGTTTCGGGGTATAACCCCTCATCAGCAGGGATAGGCCGTGTACTGGGGTTGCCGATGGCTGCCAATATCTGCCAGGTATAGTACCACTCAGGCGCGTAGGTGCGGGATCCCAGGCTCGTCAGCCCGCTGCTCAAGGGAGCTTTAAAGTTGCAAATGGGGGTGGGGTCGCACACTACTCACACACTGGCGGTGTCGCCCCTAAGGACTCTGGTCAATGTAGTAAAGTGTTTGCGATGCATCATCTTTCGATCTTCGTTGTCTTCGCCATCCCTGGACACGTGTTTCGGGGTATTACCCCTCATCAGCAGGGATAGGCCGTGTACTGGGGTTGCCGATGGCTGCCAATATCTGCCAGGTATAGTACCACTCAGGCGCGTAGGTGCAGGATCCCAGGCTCATCAGCCCGCTGCTCAAGGGAGCTTTAAAGTTACAAATGGGGGTGGGGTCGCACACTACTCACACACCGGCGGTGTCGCCCCTAAGGACTCTGGTCAATGTAGTAAAGTGTTCGCGATGCATCATCTTTCGATCTTCTGCTATCTTCGCCATCCCTGGACACGTGTTTCGGGGTATTACCCCTCATCAGCAGGGATAGGCCGTGTACTGGGGTTGCCGATGGCTGCCAATATCTGCCAGGTATAGTACCACTCAGGCGCGTAGTTGCGGGATCCCAGGCTCGTCAGCCCGCTGCTCAAGGGAGCTTTAAAGTTACAAATGGGGGTGGGGTCCTTAGGGGCGATACCGCCGGTGTGTGAGTAGTGTGCGACCCCACCCCCCTTTTTGTAACTTTAAGCTCCCTTGAGCCGCCGGCTGACGAGCCTGGGACCCCGCACCTACGCGCCAGAGTGGTACTATACCTGGCAGATATTTGGCAGCCATCGGCAACCCCAGTACACGGCCTATCCCTGCTGACGAGGGGTGATACCCCGAAACACGTGTCCAGGGATGGCGAAGACAGCGAAGACAGCAGAAGATCGAAAGATGATGCATCGCGGAACACTTAACTACATTAACCAGAGTCCTTAGGGGCGATACCGCCGGTGTGTGAGTAGTGTGCGACCCCACCCCCCTTTTTGTAACTTTAAGCTCCCTTGAGCCGCCGGCTGACGAGCCTGGGACCCCGCACCTACGCGCCTGAGTGGTACTATACCTGGCAGATATTTGGCAGCCATCGGCAACCCCAGTACACGGCCTATCCCTGCTGACGAGGGGTGATACCTTGAAACACGTGTCCAGGGATGGCGAAGACAGCAAAGACAGCAGAAGATCGAAAGATGATGCCTCGCGGAACACTTAACTACATTAACCAGAATCCTTAGGGGCAATACCGCCGGTGTGTGAGTAGTGTGCGACCCCACCCCACCCCCCTTTTTGTAACTTTAAGCTCCCTTGAGCCGCCGGCTGACGAGCCTGGGACCCCGCACCTACGCGCCAGAGTGGTACTATACCTGGCAGATATTTGGCAGCCATCGGCAACCCCAGTACACGGCCTATCCCTGCTGACGAGGGGTGATACCCCGAAACACGTGTCCAGGGATGGCGAAGACAGCGAAGACAGCAGAAGATCGAAAGATGATGCATCGCGGAACACTTAACTACATTAACCAGAGTCCTTAGGGGCGATACCGCCGGTGTGTGAGTAGTGTGCGACCCCACCCCCCTTTTTGTAACTTTAAGCTCCCTTGAGCCGCCGGCTGACGAGCCTGGGACCCCGCACCTACGCGCCTGAGTGGTACTATACCTGGCAGATATTTGGCAGCCATCGGCAACCCCAGTACACGGCCTATCCCTGCTGACGAGGGGTGATACCCCGAAACACGTGTCCAGGGATGGCGAAGACAGCGAAGACAGCAGAAGATCGAAAGATGATGCATCGCGGAACACTTAACTACATTAACCAGAGTCCTTAGGGGCGATACCGCCGGTGTGTCAGCAGTGTGTGACCCCACCCCCCTTTTTGTAACTTTAAGCTCCCTTGAGCCGCCGGCTGACGAGCTTGGGACCCCGCACCTACGCGCCTGAGTGGTACTATACCTGGCAGATATTTGGCAGCCATCGGCAACCCCAGTACACGGCCTATCCCTGCTGACGAGGGGTGATACCCCGAAACACGTGTCCAGGGATGGCGAAGACAGCAAACACAGCAGAGGATCGAAAGATGATGCATCGCGGAACACTTCACTACATTAACCAGAGTCCTTAGGGGCGATACCACCGGTGTGTGAGTAGTGTGCGACCCCACCCCCCTTTTTGTAACTTTAAGCTCCCTTGAGCCGCCGGCTGACGAGCCTGGGACCCCGCACCTATGCGCCTGAGTGGTACTATACCTGGCAGATATTTGGCAGCCATCGGCAACCCCAGTACACGGCCTATCCCTGCTGACGAGGGGTGATACCCCGAAACACGTGTCCAGGGATGGCGAAGACAGCGAAGACAGCAGAAGATCGAAAGATGATGCATCGCGGAACACTTAACTACATTAACCAGAGTCCTTAGGGGCGATACCGCCGGTGTGTGAGTAGTGTACGACCCCACCCCCCTTTTTGTAACTTTAAGCTCCCTTGAGCCGCCGGCTGACGAGCCTGGGACTCCGTACCTACGGGCCTGAGTGGTACTATACCTGGCAGATATTTGGCAGCCATCGGCAACCCCAGTACACGGCCTATCCCTGCTGACGAGGGGTGATACCCCGAAACACGTGTCCAGGGATGGCGAAGACAGCGAAGACAGCAGAAGATCGAAAGATGATGCATCGCGGAACACTTAACTACATTAACCAGAGTCCTTAGGGGTGATACCGCCGGTGTGTGAGTAGTGTGCGACCCAACCCCCCTTTTTGTAACTTTAAGCTCCCTTGAGCCGCCGGCTGACGAGCCTGGGACCCCGCACCTACGCGCCTGAGTGGTACTATACCTGGCAGATATTTGGCAGCCATCGGCAACCCCAGTACACGGCCTATCCCTGCTGACGAGGGGTGATACCCCGAAACACGTGTCCAGGGATGGCGAAGACAGCGAAGACAGCAGAAGATCGAAAGATGATGCATCGCGGAACACTTAACTACATTAACCAGAGTCCTTAGGGGCGATACCGCCGGTGTGTGAGTAGTGTGCGACCCCACCCCCCTTTTTGTAACTTTAAGCTCCCTTGAGCCGCCGGCTGACGAGCCTGGGACCCCGCACCTACGCTCCTGAGTGGTACTATACCTGGCAGATATTTGGCAGCCATCGGCAACCCCAGTACACGGCCTATCCCTGCTGACGAGGGGTGATACCCCGAAACACGTGTCCAGGGATGGCGAAGACAGCGAAGACAGCAGAAGATCGAAAGATGATGCATCGCGGAACACTTAACTACATTAACCAGAGTCCTTAGGGGCGATACCGCCGGTGTGTGAGTAGTGTGCGACCCCACCCCCCTTTTTGTAACTTTAAGCTCCCTTGAGCCGCCGGCTGACGAGCCTGGGACCCCGCACCTACGCGCCTGAGTGGTACTATACCTGGCAGATATTTGGCAGCCATCGGCAACCCCAGTACACGGCCTATCCCTGCTGACGAGGGGTGATACCCCGAAACACGTGTCCAGGGATGGCGAAGACAGCGAAGACAGCAGAAGATCGAAAGATGATGCATCGCAGAACACTTAACTACATTAACCAGAGTCCTTAGGGGCGATACCGCCGATGTGTGAGTAGTGTGCGACCCCACCCCCCTTTGAGTAATTTTGGGTGTAACGTTTGTGAATTTGGCCTGACCACACGTGTGTGTGTGGATTTGCATCACCTCAATTTTCCCTTTCTACGTGGGTTTATTTACAAAAAATACACAATTGCCCAAAGATGTTTTGATAGAGATCACCAACAGTGCACAAAAAGAGAGAAAAAGAGATTAGAAGGAGAGCATGCGAGAGAGTACAGAGAGTAGAAAGAAAGGGGTGACTGGTGATCAAGAAAGGGGTGACTGGTGATCAAGAAAGGGGTGACTGTTGATCAGGACCATTTTAGAAACTTAGCAGAGAATACTTGTTCTATGATTTGTTAACACACTGCAATGTCCACACTTGCTTTGCAACACAGACATGTGCATGTACTGCAGGGCAGTGTATAACTGTGCACTCTCATTGGAAAGGGAGGCGCCTGCATAATGCATTCAAGGCAAAAGCACTATTCCGAAGCTGCCCTATCAGTGAATAATGAACTCTCAAGTGGTTTTATGTTCCTCTGGTGAATGCAGCATACACCGCTGAGAGGCACCTACCTACATACTGCGTCTATTTACTACTGCCCAGCTGCTTCATTATTTTAGCACTTCTTAACATTAATCAAGTGACAGCTTTCCTACAATAAACTTTGATGAACAGAGTTACTGCAATGAAGTTCCGTTGTTTCTCTACATGGCCATTCTTTCAATAATCCCCTTCCTGCCTGCAAACACAGAAACCTAAATGCAGGCAAGTAAGGAGTCCATAGTCTGCATAGAAACACATTGCGCAGTCACTCTGCTATGTTTGCTTTAACACTGTGGGCCATATTATCAAGAATAGCGATAACATTATCGCCGCTTTAGTGGCAGAAAACTGCTGCTAAAGGGGCTTGATAATTTGCCCTTGTGAATTCACACCAGAACCTGGGCTTCTATGGGAATTCACAAGGGCATATTATCAAGCTCTTTATTGCCGCAGCGGCAAAAATGTTATCGCCGTTCTTGATAATATGGCGCCCAGTGTGCAAAGCATTTTTTCCCCTTTTTGGTGTGTGGGTGACACTTGCCCTGCTCCTTGCCAGCACTGTCACTATTCCACAATTGACGCTTTCATGTTGTCAGACGCTGCTGTGCTTGTTCTATATGTGATGAGAAATGCAATGCTGCTAACCTATGTGCTTTGCCTATTCTGTGGGGGAGGACAACATGCTCTGCTGCCTCCTGTTCTGTGAGTGAGAAAGTGCCCACTTCTGCTTAGCTATGTGTATCATATGGTTAAGAGGTGTTTCAACTGTTTTTATGCTGAGTCTGTTAAGTTTGTACCCCTGCTTTTTGTGCTGTATTTTCCATGTGTGAGTGTGGGAAGTCTGCAGGGCTACTACCTAACCTACAAGAAACTTAAACAAGGTCAAGGTAAATTCCGCAACGAGAGATGACGCATAAACGTCTGTTATGGAAAACGAGAAATCACGTGATTTAAGAAGTAACATCACTTTGACTAAAGAAATGCAGAAGAAGAGTGAATTGAACAGGAGCGTAGCCAAGTGTTTTATAACCTAAAACTTAAAAGTGCATATCATGCAAATTAGCCCATTTGGGAATTGGGAAACCATGCGTATTTAAGAATGAGCAAAGCAAGACGAAATTCATTGCTGTTAGAACATACATGCAGAATGCCTGCAAATGAACTCTGAAGCCAAGGCAGGATACAAAGCGGACGCCCTGCTAAAATATGAAGCACAGCACCCACAAAAAACATGAGGCAAGAAACAATTTTAACAAGCATTTACAATGCAATAGGTCTCAGGATAATTAAGTTTGCGCTATTGGCATTGCTAAATATTGCAACACCAACTGCAACAAAAGTCTATAAATTGTAGGCCAAAAAAATTTGTATTCATTTTTGTAGTAATGGTAGCATGCTGCGCTTTAGATGAATATGTTTAAAAGTAAAGTGCGCCATACTGCGCTTGCTACAATGGTTAATTGTGGATGCATTAACAAATGATGTGTGCACTGATGGCTGGTGGTGTGTGTGCCTGTAGAAATTGTGCACTGATGGCTGGTGTTGTGTGTGCCTGGTGGAAGTGTGCACAGCCGGCTGGTGGTGTGTGTGCCTGGTTGAAGCGTGGACTGCTGGCTGGTGGTGTGTGTGTCTGGTGAAAGCGTGCACTGACGGCTGGTGGTGTGTGTGCCTGGTGAAAGTGTGCATGGATGGCTGGTAGTGTGTGTGTGCCTGGTGAAAGCGTGCACTGACGTATGGTGGTGTGTGCCTGGTGGAAGCGAGCACTGACGTGTGGTGGTGTTTGTGCCTGGTGAAAGCGTGCACTGAAAGCTGATGGTGTTGTGCCCGGTGAAAGCGTGCACTGACAACTGGTGGTGTGGATGTCTAGTGAAAGCGTGCAGTGACGGATAGTGGTGTGTGCCTGGTGAAAGTGTGCACTCACGGCTGGAGGAGTGTGCCTGCTGAAAACGTGCACCACCTACAGCACCACTCAACCCCCAACCCCCAACGCCTACATCACCACTCAATCCCCACAGCGTACAGCACAGCTCAACTCCCAATGCCTACAGCACTGCTCAACCCGCACCGTGTACAGCACCACTCAACCTGCAACGCCTACATCACAACTCAACCCGCCACGCCTACAGCACCACTCAACCCGCAACACCTATAGCACCACTCAATCCCCACCGCGTACAGCACCACCGAACCTGCAATGCCTACATCACCACTCAACCCGCAACGCCTACATCACCACTCAACCTGCAATGCCTACATCACCACTCAATCCCCACCGCGTACAGCACCACTCAACCCGCAACGCCTACATCACCACTCAACCTGCAACGCCTACATCACCACTCAAACCACAACGCCTACAGCACCACTCAACCCCCAACACCTACAGGACCACTCAATCCCCACGGCGAACAGCACCACTCAATCCCCACCGCGTACAGCACCACTCAACCCGCAACGCCTACAGCACCACTCAATCCCCACCGCGTACAGCACCACTCAAGTTGACATCTCACCTTTGTCTTTGAATGCACAGCAAATGAGACAACGTAAAAACAAAAATACACCTTTATTTCTCATTAATTTTCTGAATGAACAGAACACCTGTTCTTTGTCAACCGGACCTCTTCCACCGGCAGGCCCTTCGGACACTGCCTGACTGCAGTATAGGCCAGTCCGACCCTGCTTCTACCGTGGTTACATTGTCGGTGTCACTTGTGTAGAAATCAATGCCTGTTTACTGTACAGTGTATCGGTGGCATCTTAACCTGATCACCCAAGCCACGAGCGACAGGTGCAGCACAACCCGCTCAAGCAGGTGCTCGCTGTGCCTGACGTCAGGCTTCTGGCATTCGGACACACCCGTCGAGGGAATCGAAACCTGTATATTGAGTCAACACTGCTTCCTTCACTTCCGGAAAGACAGCAGTCGCTCAAAGAGGCGGCAACCTATTTCAAGGGAGGCATCCTCTTAATTTTAGCCAAAAATGTTGGTATTTCTCAACTGTTTACCATTCTCCCTCTTACAGTTTCTCTCACACCAAAGCAAATCATTGGGAAAAGCGCCCTCCTTTCACAGAATTTCATTTGGGCGTTTGCAGATGTCAGCTTCTATTCCGGGGCATCTGCCGCCAGTTGTTTGACCACTGAAAATAAAGTTATCTTCTTTTGGCTCTACCGCTCGAAACCAGCACTCCTCAGCCTACCCTCTCTGGCTTTTCCGTACATACAATTTGGTATTTTTGTACTACTCGTAAACAAAAATATGTGTACCAGATTGCAAAGTGATGTGAGGGTCAAGTACTGGATCCAGATTAAGAACATACATGTGTAAATAACCTTCTGCGTGCCAAAGAGAATATGTTTTACTTAGTGGACCAGGGCACACAGCAGAATTATTTTGATGTAAAGCGTCACATACAACATAAGCAGAGGCACCAAGCGTGGCACATCACATCATGCACACTTTATTGGGAGGGAGCAGAGAGGTCTAGATTATAATAACAAAGCCTCATCACTTGCTGAAACTAAAGATGTCAAGACTAAAGCCATACGTAGCTCCAACACGCAGATAGCTGTGTGCATTACCAGAGTTAGTCAAACAGATGCCAGTCCGTAGCTATACATTGCTGTGGATGGCACCAGATGTAAAGATGCATGCCAGGTAGTGGGTGTGGAAGGAAGGAATGTAAGGACAAAAGATCACAGTAACCGAAAGCCACTGAGCCTCAATGTTCTGAGCGGAAGACTGGGGTACCAGCCAATAGCCTCTATAATAGGCAAATTATTTTAGAGCATGGGCCATGTAATACAGTGTTAAGCTTATTTTCTAAAAGGATACCCAACAGCTTTGCTCACCTGACATCTATGTGGGTGTCTCAGCAGTTTCTACTTGAGTTCCTGTGAAAGTGTGGCCACGATGAGGCAGTGTGCATTGAGCGTACACGCCGGCGACATCAAGTACCATCAGTGGATCTATGAGCAGTTGTACTGAGGCAATGCCCTTGATGTGGGTTAGAGACTCTTCTCAAAAAAGATCTGACCCATCCCTGATGTTCCCCAGATGTGGATAATGTGCCCACCCTTTTCAAGTCCCCACATCTCCAGTGACTTCCGGGTAGGTAGTGTGAAGTCTAGCTGGCCTCTTGTACCACCTGCACAGTATTTGATGTGCCTTTTCCCAGCGGTGTGTGGGGTGAGGGGTTACTGCCTTCTTATAAATCCTCTGCAAGTTACAGGGTAAAAGGTGCCATACACGCACTCCTCTATAGTTGTCTTCAAAAAGCGATTACTCACGCCTCATGTAGATCCCTCTGTGGTTTCTATAACCAGAGCGCTCAGTTATCCATTATTTCTGTGCACTCGGCCACTTGACATTGTTAAGCTGTACTGCACGGATGTGCAGATAATGTCAGCATGCATGATATTGTGCAGATGGTGAAACCATTGCTCTGTTTCCTGGCGAAACTAATAATGGCATCCTGCACTAAAGAGCACCGGGCTCTAAACAGCACAGTCCTGTGAGAGGCGACAGCGGTAGCGCCGAAGCAGCAACCGGAGCTGTCAGAGTCAGGTAAACACCCCTCCACCCAGGCAATTGGTAGAGCCCACGTCTCCCCGCAGCCCCGGGAGTGGATTGAGCTGCTGGATCAGCAGCCCCCTCCTCTCGCGGCCGCTGGGGGAGATATAGGAGCTGACGCAGCTCGGGGGCAGAGGCTGAGGAGCAGCATTAGCACCAGAGACCGAGCACCGGAGCGGCCCACAGCAGCAGACAAAGGCTGCAGCGGGACGGGCACGGCAGCGAGCGGAGCGGACATGTCGGGGACGGCGGGCGCGCGCGCCCCTGCCAGCATATGTCTTCAATTATTGCGGCCGCGTCTGGCTGCGATAATTGAAGACATATGGGCTTTGGTGCACATAACAGACACCTATAGGCCATGGGCGTAGCTACGCGACTGCCCTTGGCCTATTGCGTGTTCTGTTTTAAAAATACACGCACACAAAGCCTAATAAAAATGGACCTAGGAAATGCACACGCACGAGCTGTGTGGAATTTCCAGGTCCATTTTTAAAACCATGAGAAAAGGACTCTGTCTGCGCGAACACTGCTGCGCAGTGTACGCTAGGCCGAGACCTAAAAATGGGGCACTGTGCTAGAATATATAGCGCGACGCCCATGCATATTTAAGTTATGTGCATGGTGGCCCGTGAAGCGGGTGTCATGGTGATAACACAAAAAAAGGCATTAAACCGGGGGCCGTGCTAGGTGCTGTGGTGGCAGAATACAAAATAAAGGAAGTAGTTCATAAACACAACAAATGAACACTTACAGTGTAACAAAAATGTAGTTGGTCGATGCTCCTTGCGATACAATAGGAGTGATGTATCAGGAGCACGCAGCAGGCGGGATTACACGCGGTATACTGCTTCTAGCAGTCAGGCTTAACTTAGAGGCAATGCGTAAAGTATGCATCACTTCAAACAGTAATAAAGGTAAAACAAAATGCAAGAAAAAATTCACACCAATGTAGAAATGTAGAGGACAAATTATTTGAGACCAACACGTCAAAAATCCATTTAGTAGAACAAAAGATATGCAAATAAAAAAATGTAGGTAACAATTGTACTTAAAAGCTCAAAGTGCCAACTGTGTTTATGTGATCGCGCCTGACCGGGACAAAGTCACAAGTTCAGGCCTACCATGATGGAGCATGGTCCGGCTACAGAGACCAAGTTAGGCTCGCTGAACAAAGTACTTTAAATCCTGGTTGCGAGTTCCGCATCGAGGAGGCTGCGCACTGCAGAGATTAAAGTAGCGTTGGTTACGAGGAGCTGAGAGGTCCTGCTTCAGGGATGAGTCACGCAGCGGCGGTTCCGATGCTAGGCTGTGAAGTGATGCTTTGCACTGTGTCATTTTTGCTTGCACTACAGCTGAGCATGCAGAGCACCTTTCGGTCCACTTCCAAGGGTCCAGGACTTGATGGACCACTTGGGGGGCAAGGCTCACAGCAGACAGAGTCCAGATGCTGGGTTCAAGGTTGGCCCATCCTGCCAACACCTATTCCCTTTGTCTCATTGTCTGCGAGTCATACACACAGACCAGCTGCCAGCTACACCTAGTCATGTGACCCGGGATATAGGCTGCAGGCACTAAATATTCAGGACAAGAAAATGCTAACTTTCTGAAAATGGCATTTTCAGAATTGTGACTTAAAATCCGACTTTACCATTAAAGAGGGTTTTACCTTATAATTCTTTAGACACCAATCTCACTATTTCTACTTGTTCCCACTGAAAAGGATCACTTATTAAATGTAATAAGCTAACCCAAAAGCTGTGCCATGGGAGAGGTAGGCTTTAAAATAGTGAAATGAAATGAGGGTTTTTATAAAGCGCGTGTATGCCAATGGCGTCTTAGCGCTGGACTATCCAAAACACAAGGTACAAGGCAGAGGGGATGAAACAGAAAAGTGCAGCTAAATATTAAAACAGCCAGGTTTTAAGATCCCACCTAAATTTGGATAAGCTTTTTTGAGTTCTAAGATGTAGGGGCATGGAATTCCATAACTTAGGGGCTAGATATTGGAAACTTCTGCCACCCCGTTTCAACGTTCTTATCCTAGGGACTCTTAGCAAAGATGCAGAGGCAGAACGAAGATTTCTTGATGGAACATAGCACTCAACATATTGTCTAATTTGTCTTGGTCCATTACTGTATAGGGCCTTGTGTAGAATACACATCGACTTAAATTTAATTTTAGCAGTAATCGGGAGCCAGTCAAGTTGCTCTCGAATCGCCCGGCTGGTGGAACAAAATTTAGGTAGGTTCAACAGTAGGCGCGCAGCTACATTCTGTAAATTCTGCAGTTTGTGTATGACACTTTTTTTGGCACCAAGGTATAATGAGTTGCAATAGTCGATTTTCGACAGGATCAGTGCAGTGACTACCTTTTTCCTGAGAGACATCGGAATAAAGGGAAGAATTTTCCTAAGAATCTTAATCATATAGAAGCAGGAAGACGTAATACTATTTACCTGGTCGGACAGGGAAAGCTGGTCATCTACTATAATCCCCAGGTTCTTTACCTTTCCTACAGGACTAGGGCACAGTCCTGCAGAGTCCGGCCACCAGGTTTTATTCCAGAGAGAGGAATCCCCTCCAAAGGTTAACACCTCCGTCTTTCCAGTGTTAAGCTTTAAACAGTTGCTCTGCATCCAATTGATGATATGGCCCATGCATGATTTAAAGCGAGCTGCTACATCCTCCAATGGATCCATCAAGGAGATGACAATTTGTGTATCGTCTGCATAACAGATTGCTGTGAAGCCAAAGGAGCGAATAAGTTTTGCCAGTGGGGCTACATATATATTAAACAGTGTGGGCGAAAGTGCCGACCCCTGAGGTACTCCACATGGTATAAAACAGGAAGGGGATTTGTGTTCATCTAATCTATCCCAGTTCCAACATGACTTAACTCATGGTGCAAACTGTAACTTTTCAATTGTGAAGTCCACGCAATTCCTGGGCTTCATCTTGTATAAAAACCTTAACCTCCAAACACACATCAATGCTATAGAAAAGAATACTCAATTTCATTGTATACCATCCACCCTGCATTTTCTATTCATCCTATGTAGGTGTTAAAATATTTAAGTGATTGCTTACTAGATTATATTTCACAGCTTAACTTCATATTTTATTACATACCATACTATATTTTATATTGACATGATAAAACGGTTACTATGTATAGCCATCTGCCATCCATTGTGTCTTGTCCATGCCAAATACAACCACTAATAAGTAAATAAACAAATATCATGGTATGCAGAGTTGTAGAGCGCACTATCATCCAAGAGGGTATCCAGGCAATAAACCTGTGAGAGTCTAGGCACACCTATGCCTAGTGGGACTACTCAAGAAGCCAGGACTTCAGCTTCTTGTGGAATTCAGGAAGTAAGGAGGAGGCCCTTAAGTGTGGCGGCAGGTCGTTCCATGCATTAGGAGCGATGTAGGAGAAAGCTCATCTGCCAGATATGGTTTTCCAGATGCGTGCAATTTGTGAAAGTAAGAGTCTGGATGAGTGGAGGTATCTGGAAGGTTTGTGAAAGGGGATGAGATTGCAGAGGTTTTCTGGGCCAGTGTTTTGTGGTGCCTTAAAAGTGCAAGTGAGGTGTATGATTTATGTTTTTGGGACATTTACGTCTGTACTTATTCATATTTATTTTTTTGCTAATTTTATCTGTATTTATCTATATTTATGTGGCATTTTTAGAAAACATTTCACTGAAACTAGAGTATTTCCACATTTATTTAACTGATAAATAGGGCTCCCGGTTTTATGGTATTTATTTTTTTGCCATTTCCGTCTGTATTTATCCATATTTATTTTTTGGGCATTTTATCTGTATTTATCCACATTTATTTTTGCGACAAGCAAAAGTTTACGCTGCAGCTAGTATTTTTCCACATTTATTTAAATGGACAATGCACACATGCACTCGGTTGTTATTGGCCAACACAATACATTCATCTGAAAACGTTGCCATTTGCAGAATGTCCCAGATACGTTTAAAAGTGCTATCACAAGCCTTTTGTCTCAGAGCCTTGCAGTTTCTATCAGAGTGCCACATCCTCCCCCTCACTGAGCACTATACTTCCCCACTGAAAAAAACACTGCCTTCAGCTACAACCCAATTGTGCCCGCTATAAACACCTGGAAGCAACTTAATTCAAATTATGCATTAGACTAGAGTAGTATGCTGCCTGAAAAAAAAGTAACAACGTACTGGAAAAAAATAAACACTCATAGGGAATACACCTTAAAGCTTTTACATTCATTCAGAAATCAATGGGTATATTTGCTTGAATAGCTAACGACATGAAAAGAAAAGTAGCGCTTCACTGGCAAACTGAAAGGTGGCGCTAATGTGCTTGGGTGTAAATAAAACCAAACTGGCCGCTTTGCAACTACTTTGTCTAGTTTTATTCAGTTATGTATTTATTGTTCGCATCCTAAAACCATTTTTCTCTCCTCCTGAGGCTGCATTTTGGTGTAGAAAAATGTCAAAGACATTTGTAACAAACGTGTTTCTCCTTTTTTGGATCCACTGCACAGAGGAACGAATGATGGAAAGGTGAAGAAAGAACAATCAGTTTTCTACAAGTGAAGAGGAGCGTGACAGTACCGTGAGAGGGAAGAAGAGGAAGAGGAGGGGCAGCAGAAGTGGACACTGTCCTTTTCTTGTCCACTAAAAAAGGAAGAGACCGCAACGGTTATGGGCTATGCAGTCCAGCCACAAACACTGCAACTACTCCAGTCAGTGGCGTAGAAATGCTTCGAATTTGTAGCCAGTTTGTTCTTGCAGCCACACATACACAGTGTAATGCTCTGCAGTCCGGCCACAAACTCGGCAACATTCCACTGATAGCTAGGTTTTGGCCCCCCACGGGGTGCTGGCATTAGCCCCTGTTTTGCCACCCCCCAAAACTGCATAAGCGACTCCAGTCCCACACCCCTTCCTCTATTCCAAGGGCACTTTTGTTTACAAGTGGCTGGTGCAGAGCTCACTCAAGGGGCGGAGCGGAGCCCCGGAAAGCATCAACAAAAACGTTTAATGTTACTGTAGGCTGGCACATCCTTAGAAACAGGAAGAGGGTGTGGCGAGTCAACTCTGCTGTAGCATGGCAGTAGTATTTTTCAGTTTTTACATATAAATACAGACAAAGGAAAACTTGTTTTCCGTCTGTATTTATATGTAAAAATCAGTTTAAACGGAAAACCGGGCGCCCTACTGATTAATCGACACCTTTACTTGAATGCCTAAAAAGTTTCAGTGATATGAACACCCACAGATGAGAAATCATTACATTTATATGAAACCATGCAAATTTTAGTATTAACCTTGTTCATATCTATCGCTGTTTAAGCCTCAATACTAATCCGCACAGTTATTAGCCTGGCAGTCATGACTGACATCACTCAAGAATCACTCACAAAACTAATTAATTTCCAATTTTTCCACATTATAAAATAAATACACGAAAGGAAAATGAATGTTTCTTCAATATATATTTATCTGTAAAAATCAGTTACAACAGAAAACAAGAATCGTTAATGATGAACTCCAGGTTCTTCGCGTGTGTGGAGGGGCTTGTCGATTCTAGCCTTGTTGGCCACCTTGTGGAGTCCCACGGTGATAAGCTCTTCTCGAAGATCATGATTAGGGTCTTTTCAGTGTTCAGCACTAGACAGTTGGGGCCCGATTCACAGAATGAACTTAAGACTCAATCCTAAACTTACTACTATGTTGGTATTCACAGAATGCACTTGCTACTTTTGGCATTCACAGAATGAACTTACTACTTTTGGTATTCACAGAAGTTAGGATTTTGTCTTAAGTCTGTCTTAAGTCTGTCTTAAGTTTGTCTTAAGACAAACTTAGGACAAAATCCTAATTTCTGTGAATACAAAAAGTAGTAAGTTCATTCTGTGAGTGCCAAAAGTATTAAGTGCATTCTGTGAATACCAAAATAGTAGTAAGTTTAGGATTGAGTCTTAAGTTCATTCTGTGTATCGGGCCCTTGGTCTTCATCTAGTAGGCAATTTCAGTCATGCAGGCATTGAACTTGATACAGTACTGGGCATCATCTCCATGAGGAAGAGAATGAGTTGCTTGTCATCTGCGTAGGAGAGGACGTTGATATCATGAGAGCAGATGATGTGGCTAGAGTGATCATGTATGCATTAAAGAAGGTAGGGCTCAGTGCAAATCCTTGTGGAACTCCGCAGATTAGGTCACAGGTGTCCGAGGTGTATGTTGCCAGGCTGACTGCCTGGATCCTCCAGTCAGGAAAGAGCACAACTATTGGAGTGCATGTCCATAGATTCCAATGTCATGTAGGTGTTGGATGATGATAAGGTGGGAGACTGTGTTAAATAATGTGGAGTGGTCCAGGAGTGTTAGAAATTGAGTTTCCGGTTGGCAGTGGAATTCACTCGGTCTAAAACATAACCACAATACTAGTCAGGGTTAGTCACAAACACACCTCAAATGAACCTGGGCTAGCCCTCTGGTACCTTGGCACAGAGGAGGCAGGCTTAATGTAAGGGGCAGTGTGTAAAGTATTTGTACAACACTTCAGACAGTAAAACAGTGAAAACACCACACAACAAGATTCCACACCAAGTTAGAAAATAGCTCCTAATTTAATAAATAAAATAAGGCCAAAACAACAAGAATCCAATGAGTTGAACTTGAAGTATGAATTTTTAAAGTAGAAATGTGAAAATAGCACTTAGAAGCAATAAGGGCCTATTTGTGATATTTGGTCAAGCTGGACCGGGACAAAGTCAAGAGTTCAGGTCGACTGCGATGGACAGTGGGCCAGATACAGGGAACCAGTGCGGCCTGCAGAACAAAAGGATCTTAATCCTGGTTGTATTGACGAAGACGCACGGTGCAGCCGAGTGATGCGTCGGTGTTTCCCACACAATAGGGGTGATGTCTCAGTTCTAAAGGCAATACGCTGGTGCTGAGATGCAATGGTTCCGAAGGCAATAAGCCCAGTTTTCAACGCAGTAGAGGTGGTGCGTTGATCTTCTCCATGGAGTGGAAGCAATATGATGGTTCTGCAGCAGCGGTACTGAAGCGATGTGCTGGTTCTGATAGCAATGCACTGGTCTGCAACAGCAGCGATGTGTCTATTCTGCTCACGCAGCAGATTATGAGTCTGTTTCGCTGGACTAAACACTTTAGGCCCATTTCTGAGGGTGCAGGACTGGGTTGGCACCACTTGTCATGGCAGACTCACAGAGTGCAGAGTCCAGGTATAGAAGCAGGATGGATGGAAGTCTTTTATGCCCCCCAGAGTTCAAATCAAGAGGAAAGTTAGCAAGCTGATGGAGTCACTCTGGGTTCTGAGTTGGCGGGATGCAGGTCCAGTCCTTCTCACGCCCAGGCCAGAGAGCAGCAGGAGCAAAGCAGGAGTCTGGCTAAGTGGCAGTCATTTTAGCAGCACAGATGACCTTCTTCCTGGCAGAGTATTCACAGGTCCAGACGTGTACTGAAGTGGTGGTGTCTGAGGTCCAGCAGTTGTACCATGTTGGGCCTTTGAAGTGGGGGAGACTTCAAAAAAAGCTTTGAAGTGCACAGAGTTCCTCCCTTCCTGCCATGGCTCCAGACTCACAACAGGAACGTATGCAGCACTTTGTGTCTGGACAGAACACAGCCTACTCATGTGTAAGTGTGAGGCTGTGCCCAGCTCTTCCCTCCCATCTCCCAGGATGGCCCATCAAGTGACACCTAAGCTCCCTTTGTGTGTGGCTGTCTAGAGGGAATATACAAAGCCCAGCTGTCACCCAACCCAGACTTAACAGAGACAGGTAGCAGGCACCAAATGGCTAAAGTATGAAAAATGGCAACATTCTGAAAGTGGCATTTTCAGAATTGCGGTTTAAAATTCGATTTCCCCATAAATTGTGATTCTAGAGACATCAAACCTGAGGATCCCATCTCTTCCCAATTGGAAATTGCACTTATAAAATGGAATAAAGTAATCACAATGTTGTCCTATGGGAGACATAGACCTTACAGTAGTGAAAAACAATTTTAAGAATATTTCACTACTAGGACATGTAAAACTGAGACATGTTTAAAGGGCTACTTAAGTGGGTGGCACAGTTAGTGCTACAGGCCCACTAGCCTTTTATTTACTTTACTAGGGACTTATAAGTAAATTACATATGCCAATTGTGGATAACAGATGTTACCATGTTTCAGGGAGAGAGTACAAGCATTTTGGCACTGGTTGGCAGTGATAAAGTGCACCTAGTCCTAAAGTCAGCAAAAATTAATTCTCCGAAAAGAACAGGAGGAAGGCAAAAGGTTGGGGGGGGACCCTGCAGAAAGGGCCATATTCAACTAGGAGGATGAGGAACGTTGTGCGACCTTTGTCCAAATTCATGCATATGTCATCTGTGGTAGTGATGACTGCAGTTTTCATGTTGTAGTTGGGTCTGAAACCAGACTGAGTGGTGTCAAATAGTAGGCATTCATTGAGGTATTTTATGAGGTCCACAGATGTTTTTTTATGGGAAGACAGTTCTGTGTTTCCAAGCACCTCAGAAAGCAATGGAAGAGGGGGAAACATTCAAAATGGGTGTGAGCATGGCACTGATGGATTGCCGTCCTCTGGAGTAGGCATGGCAAGGGTCTGATGGGACAATGAGTGGATGGACTTCATGGTGGCGGTTGTTTCTTCTGAGGTGATTGTGGGCCCTTTGGTTAGCATTCGTTCTTTGAATAAGATCGGGATGCGTTTGGCAAGGTCTGTCAGGTCTGTGTGCGGGCTGAAGTTGCATTAAATGGAGGTGATTTTGTTGCTAAAGAATTGAGATTGTTGAAGAGGTCCTGGCAGGGGGTGATCAAGTAGGAGGTGGCCAAAGGTGAGGTGAAATCTTTCACAATGGCGAAGATGTCTTTGCTTCTGTTGGTGCTGGCATCCATGCTGTCTGCCAAAGTGGCATGTTTGATGGTGCCGATCTTTTGGTGGTAGCGTATCAAGGAAGATTTAAATGTGCTCCTGTCTGCATTGTCCTTGCTCATTCTTCATTTGTGCTCCAGTTATTTGTAGTGGTATTTCATCAGTGTGAGTTCCTCCATGTACCAACTGGCCTGGGGTCTGGATCTTGCATTGCTGTGTTTGGGGGAGGGGTAAGGAGTCGGCACAGAGGGTGATACAGTTGTTGAAATTTTTTATGGCTTTGGAGTCGCGGTTACTGTGTTCAGGTCGGTGGGCATTGAGAGCGGTGTTCCAGTACTGGTCAGTGATGCTGTTCCAGTTTCAGTAAGCTGGTCTGGCAGTTGTACATGTGTGTTGGACCGGAAAGGGGATGCTGAACTTAACATGGGCATGGTCTGTCCAGGAGGGATCACTGACAGAATATAGAATACAAGAATATCGACTTACAAGAATATTGAGGTAAAAGTATAGAATGACAGAATATCGACTCCCTATCTATAAACAGGTAAGTGCAAAAATATAGAATAAAAAATATCGATGTTCAAAATATAGAATGCTAAAATATTTTTTTTTAGATGTCTTAAAAGTAATATAACATTAATTAAATATTAAATATAATTAAGTAAAACATACTCAAAATTAATCGAAAAAGGTCAAAATTAAGAAATGAAAAATGTAATCTAAAAAAATAAACATACAGTTTTATTTTTTAATATATATATTAATTTAATAATATTAAAAAGTAATTATTATTTATAATTTTAAAATGTTAAAAACATATTTTAAAATATATTTACATATATATAAATAAACCTATAATATAAATATGAAAAGAAATTATGTTAATAAGTTAAAACATTAGAATATATTTTCTTAATTAATATTTTACAGTACATTAAATATAACAATAGTGAAAACGTTGCATAACGTACGGGATACAATTACTATTGCCACTCCAGAGAGTGGTACAGTAGGGAAAGTGTTGAATAGCGGGTAGGTAAACATTACTATTCCCACTCCAGTAAGTGCAAAAGTAGTGCAAGTGTTGGATAGTGGATGGCTTGAAAAATACTATCCCTCTCCAAACAGTGCAACAGTAGGGAAAGTGTTGGATAGTGGGTGGGTAAAAACTACTATTCCCACTCCAGTGAGTGCAACTTTAGGGAAAGTGTTGGATAGCGGGCGGGTAAAAATCACTATTCCCACTCCAACGAGTGCAACAGTAGGGAAAGTGTTGGATAGCGTAGGGGTTATAATTTCTATTCCAACTCCAGAAAGTGCAACAGTAGGGAAAGTGTTGGATAGCGTGGAGGTAAAAATTACTATTACCACTCCAGAGAGTGCAACAGTAGGGAAAGTCTTGGATAACGTAGGGGTAAAAATTACTATTCCCACTCCAAAGAATGCAACAGTAGGGAAAACGTTGGATAGCTTAGGGGTTAAAAATAACATACTTATAAATTTAAAAATGTTTCTAATTAAATAATGAGTTATCATAAATTAACAATACGTTATTTAAAAATACCAATAAATAAAAATGAATAAGAACTTTAATAACATTAAATTACTTCCCACCCTATTCCCCAATAACCACACAACCCACTCCACAGAAAACTTCACATAATTAATATAATTATCAATTAATCAATCAAAATAAATTAATTACCAATTATTAATTCATGAACAATACATTTATTATCAATACCAATAACTAATAAATATGAAAACAGTATTTGCCAATTAATATTAATATAATTATCAATTCATTAATTAATAAAAAGGAATTACCAATTAATAAATAACAATAAATTAATTATCATTACCAATAAATACAATTTAATAATTACTTCATTACAATTAAATTACTTCCCACCCAATTTCCCTATAAATCCACAACCCTCTCCTAAAAAAAGTACACTTTTAACATATTAACAAACGAATTATTAATATTTAATATCAAATGAATTACTATTTAATAATATTTTACACAATAAACATAATTACCAATACATTAACATTCATTATTAATCAAATAATAATGATGTAATAATTAATTAATTAACACAATTAACAATATAAATTATTAAATACAAAATTATTAATTACATAATTTATGAATTCATTAATTTTAATTAAATTACTTCCCACCCTATTCCCCTATAAACCCACAACCCGCTACATAACTTAAATACGCAAAAATAATTTAACATAAAATTCATTACTTAAAAACAATTCCAACATACATTACAAACATAATATATAATTTTAACACATATACTAACACTTAAAACACTAAAAAAAATCGATATCTTTTACATCTATGGGGCCGATTCCGATCTCGTTGGGAAAGCCCTCTGTCCGAGTCGGATCCGAAGGGTTTTCCGACCGAGCCGTGCCCCTGGAGTCTGACCGAGCGAATACGATGCAGCCGTATGCTGACGGACTGGGGTCACTCGGACTCCCATTGAAGTCAACGGGATCCGGTCGTACGACATGTACACGGCTGCTATTGACTGAACGGATACGATTGCGAACAAGGGCGTCCCCTGTAGTGTGTACGCATTGGTGCCATACGCACCGTACATGGATGTGTAGGGGATCCTAGGGTCGATTCGGAGGCCTTCCGGACGGGATCCGAATCTGTCTCTAAATTATGACTTTCGATATTACTAACTTCGGTATTATTTAAAAAGTTATTTCTTACCTGCATTTCGATATTCTGCACCTCTATATTGTTGTAAGTTGATATTT
Source organism: Lissotriton helveticus (assembly GCF_964261635.1). Taxonomy (NCBI): domain Eukaryota; kingdom Metazoa; phylum Chordata; class Amphibia; order Caudata; family Salamandridae; genus Lissotriton; species Lissotriton helveticus. The sequence continues at coordinate 686,312,167 of NC_136057.1, read as the reverse complement.
TGCCAACTCGATAATTCAAATTTGATATTTTGGCAAGTCGATATTTAAAATTCGATATTTAGACTGCTCACTGTCCAGGAGACTGGTGAGGGCTTAGGAGGTGTCTGATGAACAGGGTAGGGCCCTTTATTTTTTAGGTGAGGCCCAGGCTTCTAAGGTCTTCGATGAGAGCTCTTGAGCTGGGGTCAGAGTGATCTCCCAGGTGGATGTTCAGGTCTCTGAGCTAGATGTAATTGCTAGCAACAAGGGAGAGTGATGAAGAAGACAGTGGTAGTGTTGGTGACGGTGATGTGTGGTCCTGAAGACTTGTAGATGAAAGTGCCACTTAGGGTGAAATTGGCTATGATGTGGAGCTTGAATGACAGGTGCTCCATGCTGGAGGATGATGTGTCCGTGGATGTGGTGCAGCTGATGGTGTTCTGAATGATGGTGATTCCGCCTCTAAGCTTGTGAACTCTGTCGTGCCTGGCAATCTTGTAGCCGAGGGAGAAGGGGTGTCTATAGTGATGTCAGGTCTCAATGCAGGGCTCAGCCAGGTTTCCATGAGAAAAAGCATGTCAGGGTTATTGTTGTGCAGCTCGTCCTAGATTGATGGCATGTTTGGTGAGTGAGCGGCTGTTGAAGAACATGGCTGCAAGTGTGGAGGCTTGTGTAAATGATTGCAGGACTGTGTGAGAGAGCGAGGTGCAGGGCGCTGTTGGTGCAGTGCGTGTTGGGTGTGGGTAAGAGCATGAAAACTTGCAGGAAACACAGAGAATGCTCCTTCACATTGTTGCAGCCATTAAGTAGGTCAAAGCAGGGGAGAGGAGTGATGCCACTTCCTGTGCAGAGGGATGTGGGGAAATCCAGTGATGTCACTTGCTGTACAGAGGGATGATGGAAATGACCCCTCTTGCTTAGCTTCTTTTACAGACAGTTTTTACATTATATCTTTCATCATACTGACCTAGCATTTGGAAGGGTCAATCAGCCTGTTGAGTGCAAATCACTTGTAAACAATCTGGCCGTTAACTTGTCATAATGAACGTAATGCCTTCTTAATGATTATCTTTCGGTTCAAAATCTAAGCGATCCTTATGAAATAAAAAAATTAAAATCACCAAGGGAATTGTGCATTGAAATATACATAACTATCATCAGTAGGTTTTTTCACAGAGCTAGGAAGTACATATCTCATCAGCCCTATTCTTTAAGCATAAAAGACAAATTGTGTTAAAAAAAAAGGAGGTCTCCACACTTCCTATCATCTACTGTACGAGACACCGTCGTTTTCACATCTAGCCGACACAAATGGATTTTGACAAATCCCGTGATACGGGCCTAACCAAACCAGTCACAAACCATTGCTGGCCAGCCTCGATTGAGGTGACTAATTAATTATCTTGTGATCCAAAGTTTACATACAGTCTGGTAATCGCAAATTAAACTTGTCACACAGGAACCAACATCTAAGGAAAAGATCAAACAGCCATCAATCTATTCAGTATTCGAAATATTCTGCAGCTGAAATTTTCTATTATGAAAGTTCAAGAGCCAGGAAAGGTTAAAGAGGTCTGCTTTGAAGTCCGCATCAGATTTATTTTGTGTTAATGTTGATTAATTGCAAGTTCAAATTGTAAAATTAATAACGCGGCCGATAGGAAATGTATGTTCACAACATGATCCTTTTGAACTCCACCTTTAAACTGATAGAAAATAATTATGGAAGAAATCTTTTAGATATTAATAATACATTAATATGTATTTTCAGCAAACAGTGGCGTACATGGCTGTTGTGCGTACAAATTTCATAAACATGTTAGTGCTAAGTAAGCTAAAACATATATTTGCACTTGCACATCTGCATCTGTCTTTTTAAATTATTGCATGACGAATATTAACTTGTAAAGCGCACAATCCATCTCAGAAATAATGTTTCACTTCTCTATTTCTAAGTAGCAATAATACAAGCATGCAAGCTATCAACACTATTTCCAACAATGTATTCACCCTAATCATCGTAATAGTCAACGAAACCTTACATGACCTAAGTTTCTTATACATATAGATTTAATTAGCTATAATTTTTAGGCTATAAACTAAGCTGCTTCACAGGCATATACACTTACACTCACACAAGCGCTTTCAGGTTCGTATTAGACACACCGCTAGCCATACTCTTCAACCTATACATGGAACTTCATGGAAAATGGTTTATGAATTATTTATTTTATTTATTTATTTATGAAGCTTGTAAAGCGCACGGCTACCCCCGAGGGGGTGTCCCGGCGCTGTAGACTGCAGGCCAGAAAAGGAAAGGACCAAATTATGCGGTAGAGAAAAGCCAGGTCTTCAATCGGCTACGAAAAAGGGATTCAGACGGAGTGAACCTGAGGTCTAGAGGGAGGTTATTTCAGAGTTTGGCCGTCATAACTGTGAAAGCTCTGCCGCCCATTCTGGAGCGGCAGAATCGAGGTACTGTGATAAGACGTAGATTGTTATACCGCAGGGATCTGACCGATTGGGAGAGTAAAAGTCTCTTTCGCAGGTATCCCGGGCCTGACCCATTAAGGGCTCGAAAAGCAAGCGTCAGCATTTTAAACTGGATGCGACTGGAGATGGGGAGCCAATGTAATTCTTTACGGTAGGATGCGACCGACTGACGGTAGGGGATATTGCCAATCAGCCTCCGGGATGGGAGGAGGATTAAGCACGGTCGGCCACCACAAAGTAGAAGGTATAGTGGTTTTTTGATTAAAAAATAAGACCTCCGTCTTATCGGTGTTGAGCCTAAGATGATTAGAAGTCATCCAAGAACATATTTCGCCAAGACAGTGGCGGAAGCTGGCGAAACTGGAGTCAGAGTGATCTCTAAAAGATAACACTAGCTGTGTATCATCAGCATAGGAGATCACTCTGACCCCCCAAGACTCCACCACTCTAGCCAAAGGGGCCAAATACACATTAAAAAACAGTGGGCTCAAAGCAGAGCCCTGAGGAACTCCACAGACCAGGGGTTTACTCTCAGATTCAAATGGTTTAAGGAGAACCCTCTGCGTACGTCCTTTGAGAAAGGAACTGATCCAAGACAGAGCGGAGCCACCTAAACCAATCTGCATTAAGCGATCCAGTAGTATCTCATGGGACACTGTATCGAAAGTGGCGGATAGGTCGAGGAGGACCAGCATGGCCTCCTCGCCCCTATCCACACACTCTCGAATTGTCTCAAAGACCTCCAGGAGCGCCGTCTCAGTACTGAAACCAGTTCTGAAACCCGACTGGGAATCGTGTAGCAGAGAATTGGTCTCAAGATAGTCCGCAAGTTGTAGCTGTACAGCTTTTTCCAAGACCTTCGCTGGTTTAGGGAGGAGGGAGATGGGGCGGTAGTTACAGAATTGCGCCGGGTCCGCGTCCATCTTCTTCAGGATGGGGACTAGCATGGCCTCCTTCCAAGCCGTTGGAAATTGGCCCAAATGTAATGAGGAGTTCCAGATAGAGATGAGTGATTCGATTAAAAGGGGCGCTAGGCTGCTCATGACCTTGGGTGGAACCGGGTCTGAAGGGGAATCAGATTTACCCTGAGTGAGCAACTTAAATGCAGACTCAGTAGTGAGATCCTTAAAAGCAACCAATGATGGTGTAGTGTAATCCTTGTTCTTAGCAATAGGAAGGGATCGAGCAGATTTTAGGGCAGACGGAAAGGAGGAAGTGATTTTCTCAATTTTGTCTTGAAAATAATCAGACAATCCATTACATAAGGCCTGGCTGGAGAGGTTCTGGGGTGTCATAGCAGGAGGCTTAACAAAGTCCTTTACAATATTAAAAAGAGTTTTTGCAGAGTTCTCTGCGTTTTTAATTTGTAAGGCAAAGAAATCTCTCATTGTGGACTTTTTTAGTTTGATAAAATTCTTTAGGGCAGATTTGTAAATACTTTTTGCTTCTGGATCATAGGAGAGTCGCCATCTACGTTCTAATTTTTTACAGCGGCTTTTTTCCTCACGCAAGGCTGGCGAAAACCACGGGGCAGAAGGGCGAGATCTCGCAGAGGAGACGGGCAGCAGGGGGGCAGTGGCCTCAATGGCAAGCAATAGGGCTGAGTTGAACTGAGCCACGCTTGCGTCAATATCGTCGGTTAGTGGGTCCAAAGGGTATGAATTGGACCTATCGTTGTACTAATCGTCAGTTCTGCATCAACATTCTAAACAAAGGTGAGATCGCTCAATGGCGCTTAGTTAGGAAAATATCCAACAGTGGGTAGTAAATTGTAGTCCTAAACTCAACCGTCACTAGATTGAATTGTTCTTTTCTTTTCTTTTCTTTTCTTTTCTTTTCTTTGCTTTTCTTTTCTTTTCTTTTCCTCTTCTCTTCTTTTCTCCCTGCCCTCTTCCTGTTCAGGGATGACCTGAAACCTGCAACTTCTAGAAGAACATCTCACTACCATCGTGGCTGCAAAATCCATTGCCTTCCTTTTCGATGACAAGCTCCATATTGACCCACATATTAGAGAAAAGGGCACATTGATACAACTACAATTCTGCATGAAATATTTCAGCCCAGACAGTAATTTCAATTGAAGTTTAATGTCTAGTACTGTTTATACTGCATTACTGAACTATCTTACTGAAAAACTGGGAGCTTTGTCATAAATTGGTAGAGCTTCCACCCCACCAAACTTGAAGTTCCTGCACCTCATTTAGGGCCTGGGAAACCAATGAATATAAAATGATGGAGCCTCAGTTGAGCAGGAGCTGTATAAGACAGCTATCACTGAGCCTTCCTCCCTCGATGATTGAAGCCATTCTGGTATCACTACCCAAACCAGATAAAGACCCAACTGACTTAGGTTCGTACAGGCTACTGGCGCTTCTAAACGTCAACTATAAAGTACTAGCAAAACTACTGGAAGACAGGCTTGCGGTCCCCACTCTTGTCCACCCAGATCTGAATGGGTTTGTGCCCTCGAGATGCACATCTCTAAATCTTAGGTGATTTTTTAGGATCGCCACTTACTCAACCACAAAATGGTCTTAAAAAGCATTTGACTCCCTGGAGTGGAGGTTCCTGTTTGCCAAGCTGGACAAATATAAGGTAGGAGACTCCTTCCGGGGCATAGTAAATCTGCTATACAGCTCCCCCTCTGTGAGGGTCAAAACAGGACCTTACACATTGAGCCCATTGCATGTCCAGCGAGGGACGAAGCAGGAGTGCCCCCTTTACCCGCCGCTCTTCTCGCTGGGAATCGAGCCTCTGGCAGAGGCGGTGTGCAGTGGGATTGGTAACAGAGTTCTCCTGAGAAATGGCCAACATATAATTTCATTGTACAATGACAACCTCTTAGTATGCATATGAGACATCCAGCACGTTCCGCAAAACCTGCCATTGATTTTAGGCAAATTTGCTTTTGTATCAGGGCTGCGCGTCAATGCCTCTAAACTCAGCTTATATCCCTTTAGCGAGCAATGCGAGGACCCTGGCTACATATTAAATGGGACACGAGTCCGGTGGTGCCCAGATACATTCTGGTACTTCGGCCTCTGCATATACCGAAACCCAACAGATCTCCAAGATGGAAACTTAGGCAGGGCCCTAACCGCAATCCGATCCCAGGTGGCATTTGGAACACTCTCCCGTTATTGGTGACGGGGATAAATGCCATACAAAAATGGTGATATTGCACCGACTGCTATACTATTTCACTTACCTCCCACACTACATCACACCATCCTTTTTCAGCCCCCTGAAAAAACTAGTGAAGGATTTCATATGAGGTAGCTCTAGACAACGTGTGGCAATTCACAAGCTTTACTTGCCATTGGACCAGGGTGGTTTGGTGGTCCCACACTTGGAGCAGTACTACATAGTGGCCCAACTACAATGGACTTACAGGTGGCTGGTGAAACGCCACACTGGAGACACATCAACAACACAGCCCCCTCTTCCTACCATGTAGCTAACAGCGCTATTCCACCCCTGCTCCAAAACCAAGTGGCCAGACTCATTGTAAAAAGCAGTAGCGCACAGATGCTATCGTAGAGCACTCTACATTACTCGCAAAGTTACCCTGTATGCACTAGCCTTACCTCTGAATGGCACGCCCGGGGGCAGCACAGTTCCCACAACGGCAGAGCTGAAAGACTGGCATGAAGGCAGGGTGCAAGACATAGGGGACCTATATTGCGATGGTGCTTTAATACCATGCACAACACTCGTGGTGGAGGCGGACTTGCCCCCAGGTCGGTTTTTGCTCCACCGCTCCTTGATGGCGGCACTGGCAGCTAAGTGGGGAGCCTTAACCACAGAGCCAATAACACCCCTCACAATACAATACTTGCAAGTAATAGGGGGACACCTCACTAAATGGTTTGCTGCATTGCTCAGACACCACTCAGCTACCAACCTGAAACCCCTGCGCCAGCGCTAGGAAACAGACATGGACCAGTAACTCACAGACCCGGAATGGACTCTGGCACTGGCGAGCCTGGCAAAAATTCCCTGAAATGCACGACTACGTAAAATCCAATTCTACATTGAGCACAGGGCATACCTCACCCCTGTGAAAATGAACCAGTACTTTAATCGCGAAGGCTCGGCGTGCCCCAGATGCACCCACGTAGACGCGGACCTCCTGCACATGTTGTGGAAATACCCCAACCTGGTCGGATACTGGTCAACAGTTGCAGAGGCGCTGGCACAATACACGAGCTACACACTCTCATTCGAATGGCACACTTACCTCCTACACCTATACTGCAGGAATCGCAATAGCAAAGTAGCCTCCAGGTTTATTGACCTTGGGATGGCAGTGGCGAAACGATTGATCACTAAACGCTGGAAGCATACTTCCCCCCCTGATATAGGAATGTGGAGAAACTCTATGCTTACCTGTGCCAAGGCGGAAAGTGTAGCGCTCCATCGAGAATACACATTAGGACTCCACAAAGTCCCCCTCGCTGCTTACTGGGACACAATCCTTACTGCTCTGACTCACCTACAAAATGCCGCTGGCACATCTGGGCCTGAGGGGGAGTTCACACATCAACTCACACAGGACCCTGCGGAGGAGCAGTAAGAAATACCATGCCGGTGCAAACATTCCGTACTAGGGCAGTGAGTGTCGCCATAACACATACAGCGCGCTTCAATGTCAGAGATGCTACGACTCTGATGCTCAGTAGCCAACCCCAAGTTCTCAGACCTGTTCCCCATTATGCATTACTTTGTCCCTGTTTCATTATAGCCTGCATCCACTGTTTATTAACAAGCTAACTTCAGCATAACCAGCAGCACAGATACACAAGGCTAGGCTTGCCGGCATGAATCGGCTGACCCTGGGGCTCACGTTCACAAAATGTCAGGAAACAAACACAATAACCCCAACACACTGAAGACACAAACAGCCAACAAAACAGAGGCAGAATGAAACAGACATTGCAATACGAGTGATATAATGTTTGACAATATGTACCATAAAGTCTAAATAACTAACCAATCAATCAATCAATCATGCCATTTGTATAGCGCACTACTCACCCGGGAGGGTCTCAAGGCGCTTGGGGGGGAGGGGTATGCTACTGCTCGAACAGCCAGGTCTTGAGTTGTTTCCTGAAGGCGAGATGGTCCTAGGTCAGCCGAAGGTGGATGGGGAGGGAGTTCCAAGTCTTGGCAGCCAGGTAAGAGAAGGATCTTCCTCCGGCGGTGGCTCTTCGGATGCGTGGTACGGCTGCGAGGGCGAGGCTGGTGGACCGTAGCTGGCGGGTGGGCGTGTAGAAGGTCAGGCGGTCGTTGAGGTACCTGGGGCCCAGGTCGTGGAGAGACTTGTGTGCGTGGGTGAGGAGCCGGAACGTGATCCTCTTGTCGACGGGGAGCCAGTGCAGGTTCCTCAGGTGGCTGGAGATGTGGCTGCGTCGGGGGACATCCAGGATGAGTCGGGCGGAGGCATTCTGGATGCGCTGGAGTCTTTTCTGTAGCTTGGCTGTGGTTCCGGCATAGAGGGCGTTTCCGTAGTCCAGTCGGCTGGTGACGAGTGCCTGGGTGACAGTCTTCCTGGTCTCGGTCGGGATCCAGCGGAAGATCTTGCGAAGCATACGCAGGGTGTTGAAGCACGATGAGGAGACGGTGTTGACTTGTCTGGTCATCGAGAGGGAGGGGTCCAGGATGAAGCCCAGGTTGCGTGCGTGGTCGGTTGGCTTGGGTGCGGAGCCCAGGGCTGGGGGCCACTAGGAGTCGTCCCAGGCGGAGGGCGAAGATCCCAGGATGAGGACTTCCATCTTGTCCGAGTTCAGTTTCAGGCGGCTGTCCTTCATCCACTCGGCGACGTCTTTCATCCCTTCGTGTAGGCAGGTTCTGGCGGTGTCGGGGTCTCTGGTGAGGGAGAGGATCAGCTGGGTGTCATCGGCGTAAGAGATGATGTTGAGGTTGTGCTGGCGTGCGATGGCTGCGAGAGGTTTCATGTAGATGTTGAAGAGGGTGGGGCTGAGTGAAGATCCTTGCGGGACGCCGCAGATGACTTCGGTGGCCTCGGAGCGAAACGGGGGGAGGCGGACTCTTTGTGTTCTTCCGGCGAGGAACGAGATGATCCACTCCAGTGCCTTCTCTTGGATACCGATGTTGCTGAGGCGCTGGACTAGGGTGCGGTGGCACACCGTGTTGAACGCAGCGGAGAGGTCCAGGAGGATGAGGGCCACTGTTTCCCCCTTGTCGAGCAGGGTCCGGATGTCGTCGGTGGCTGCGATGAGGGCGGTCTCGGTGCTGTGGTTGGCTCTGAAGCCGGACTGCGAGGGGTCGAGGGATCCGTTCGTCTCGAGGAAGGCGGTCAGCTGTCTGTTGACGATCTTCTCGATGACTTTAGCAGGAAAAGGGAGGAGCGAGATGGGGCGGAAGTTTTTGAGATCGGTGGCGTCCGCTGTAGGTTTCTTCAGGAGGGCGCTGATCTCGACGTGCTTCCAGCTCTCCGGGAAGGTGCCGGTGTTGAAGGAGGTGTTGATGATGTTCCGGAGTTGGGGTGCGATGGTGGACTCAGCCTTGTTGAAGACGTGGTGTGGGCAGGGGTCGGTCGGTGATCCGGAGTGGATGGTGTTCATCGTGCGGGCTGTGTCTTCGGTGGTCACCGTGGTCTAGGTGCGAAGGGTGGCGGTGGGGGGCGTTGGTTCGACGGTTGGGTGCGTGGGTGGGGCACCGAAGCTGTTGTGGATGTCGGCGATCTTGCGGTGGAAGAACGAGGCGAGGGAGTCGCAGAGGTCTTGTGACGGAGTGATGTCGTTGGTGCCGGTGCTGGGGTTGGAGAACTCCTTGACGATAGTGAAGAGCTCTTTGCTGTCGTGGGCGTTGTTGTCCAGTCGTTCCTTCAGGGATTTCTTCTTGGTGGTGCGGATGAGCTGGTGGTGCTTGCGGGTAGCGTCTTTGAGGGCGGTCATGTTGTCGGTGGTCCGGTCGAGGAGCCAGGCTCTCTCGAGGGTGCGGCAGGTCTTCTTGGAGTTCTTGAGGTCGTCGGTGAACCAGGATGCCTTCTTGCTTCTGGGTCTGCTGGGAGGGTTCTTTAGTGGAGCGAGGTCATCGGCGCAGGCGGTCAGCCACTGTGTGAAGTTGCGGGCTGCTTCGTTGGGGTCCGTTGTGTTGGCGGGTGGGCTCTGGCTGAGGGAGGTGGTGAGCTGGTCTGCGGTGATCTTGCTCCAATTCCTGTGAGGTACCTGTTGCGGGTGGTGGTGGGTCGTGGATCTTTTGAAGCTGAAGTGGACGCAGCTGTGGTCGGTCCAGTGGAGTCCGGTGGCGTGGCTGAAGGTGATGTACTTGCTGGAAGAGAAGACGGGATCAAGCGTGTGGCCGGCGTAGTGGGTGGGGGTGTTGACCAGTTGCTTGAGTCCGAGGTTGGCGAGGTTTTCCAGCAGGGCGGTGGTGTTGCGGTCCTTGTTGTTCTCCAGGTGGAAGTTGAGGTCCCCGAGGAGGATATAGTCGGTGGAGGGGAGGGCGTGCGGGCTGATGAAGTCTGTGATGTCTTCGCTGAATTGTGTGCGTGGTCCCGGGGGTCTGTAGACGAGGGTGCCTCTGAGGGTCGTCTTAGGGTCGGTGTGAATCTGGAAGTGGAGATGTTCGGCTGCGGCAAAGGAGTCGTTGGCGTCGGTCGTGATGCGGATGGTGTTCCTGTGGACGATGGCGATGCCACCTCCGGTCTGGTTGATGCGGTCCCTCCTGATGATCTTGTACCCGTCCGGGGTGGCGATGGCGATGTCGGGTGCAGAATGTATTATGAATTCAAATCAGCTGTGGAACCTGAATATGCTTGTTAAATTGGAAAGAAAACCCTAATAAAAACAGATTTAAGAAAAAAAAATGATGGAGCCTCAGATGAATCCACTGTCAGGTTACAGTGCAGTTGCCACACACTGTTTAGTGCAGCATGACTATCACTCATTTTCTCCACACTTGTTCACCACGTGAGGCATAGTGGTCCTAGGCAAGACAAACAAACAATGCCATGATGCCCTAAAAAACATTCTTTAGACGTTTGATTGAGTGACCAAACCAAAAATAAACAAGCATTGGCAAATCCAATAGGTCTCGCCTTTGGGACCTTTTAAGTGTTTAGCCATGCAACAGTTGATGTTGTTGCACCAAGGATATTGTGCTGATTACTAAACACTTATAAGGTCCCAAAGGTGAGACCTCTTGGCTATGCCAATGCTTGTTTTAGGGGCAGCTGGTGTAGCAGGTGCAGTGAGTGGCACAGGGCACATTGAACTCTGATAACTGCTGTATTTTACAGCTCCAAAGGGTTCACTGTCTTTGCTTGTACCAGGCCCCTCAGCATCTTTGCCACACTAGTGGGATCATCGCTTGCTTCTCCTCACAAACTGTAATCCAGAGCAAGAGAGAGAAGGAAGTAAAGAACGGAAAACAGAGTGAAAGGAAGAAAGCAGGGGTGAACCCAAACCTGAGAGAGGGAACTAAAGGCAGGGAGTGTCTAGTGCGGACTTAACTGGCCCCAGGTGAAATAAAACTTTGCATTCTTGGTATTCGCACCCGACCTTTGACAGCGCCGGTCACAGCTTGTGAAGAACTTTGGTCTACAGGACTTATTATTATCATCAATATTTTACAAATCAAGCACTGTTTCTAGGGAATCTTACCACATTTCGGATAGGCAACAACGATGGCATTGTCTGGGCGTGGTCGGAAGTCCTTCCCCAGTGCCTCTAAAGTCTCCAGACTGCAGAGCAGGGTCAGGTACTGAGTCCCCTTGTAGGTGAACACCAGTTCTTTGGGGGTCTTGGTTGCGGCCAGCCAACTCATGCTATCGAAGTGCCGTTTCTGGTCACTTTCCTGGCTCTGCTGCTCGCCTTCCATTGTGGTCGCTGCTGTTATGTGTGCACAAATGGTAGGAACCAAATAACAGACTGCGAGTTCCCTCTAGGAACCCCTGCCTCCTTGTCAGCTGCCTGCGGGATGCATGCCTATCCCCTAGGCCACTGCTCACAGCCCTCGTGACTCCACCGAGTCGGCTATTCATTTCCTAATAACGCCTCTTTCATTACACAATTGTTTGCTGTCAGGACTGTGGTTTGTGCATTTTTCTAGAGCGCAAACCTGCCCCAAGAGCACAGAAAATGTGTTTAACAGAGCCAAAATAGGGGGCTCAGTGATTTCAGTAGTAACTACACGCATTGTATAAAAATGTGTATGTTGGTACTTTGAAACCCGAGCCGGTGTTTTTTAAAACTATTTGTGCATCGGATGAGAAGACGTCTACGGCACAACGGGGTTACGATTACGAATGTCTTTTAAGTTCATTGGGTCCTAATGCATTTACCGCTCCGGTGTGTAAAAACACAACTAAATGTTACATCGGGAACCTTGTGTTACTTTGTCACTGTACTAGGATCAGTGGTCGAAGTGGGGGAAACAAGCGCGCGTGCCTCGTGCTCAAAGTGAAAAAAATAAAGTTTGACGAGAGGCAGCAGGGGGAGGGGAGAGAAGGGGGGCCTGCACCTGTTTCCCTTGCGGGAGCGAGCAGGAACCATCTGGTAATTACAAACAGATGGTTTGAACGCTCGCTCCCGCAAGGGAATTGCCAAACGTGCACGCATTGCCATTCAAAGCACTGCAATGCGTGCGTGTTTTTTACTGCAAAACTGAATCGATTTCTAAAGGTCTTTTTCGTATGTAGTGCATGCGCGATGCGTAGGCGAGACCTAAAAATAAATACCAGTAAATAAAAGTTGGTGCTCCAACAGGCTCTTGAACTAACTATTCTATGCCTTCATAAACCTAAAAAGAAAATTGGTTAAACCTGGAACTTTGGTATATTGTTTTTATAGTTTATGTCACATTTGATTCTTTGCTTGAATAAGCCGCTCAAATTAGAAACTAAATTTTGTACTATTGTATTCTTTTGACGAATACCTGTAAACATTAATATATTTTAATGTAGGGCTATATACATTTTGTGTATATGTGCATAAATATAAACATTAATACACTTTTTAGCATATTGTTTGAAAAGCTCTGCAACTCAATATGAGCGCAATGCCATGTACCTCTCTCGAATGCCCTTTTGTGGGCTGGTTAAGGCTACAAAAAATGCATAAATAAATTAACCTTTGGTAGCAAATCTTAAAAGGCCTTTAATTTCATGGTTCCTCAGTGTTTATGAGAAGAGTGAGGAGGTACTGACCTGTGGTAAGATCTGAGATAGTAAAGAAACAATGTAAAGAGAACAAAAGGAGGGTTAAGAGAAACCAAAATGTCACCAAGAGAAAAAAGAGTGTAGTGTGGCTATACAGCAAACGTTATGTCATCTTTTTTATAGAATGATTCCAAAACCAATACCCTATCAACAGTTCATAATTAATATGTTAGAATTGAAAATGTGGTACCCTAATGCATCTTCTTTTAAAAGTTATGATCACGGGGAGAACAATTCAGCTATGCAAGCAATACTATCTACTTAATGAAGTGGAAAACATATCAGAAAGAAGTCTCCTTAGAAATGTAACAAGTTATTTAGAGTTTGGCAGAATTTGACAGAACCAACAGAGCACTGCCATAAATTGGTATTACACCCACCCATTCCCTAGTTGAGGTGAGGGAACCAGCTCTGCTTATGGAAACCCTTTTCCCAACCGTCCTTGCAGTAGTGGTTATAGTGGCAGTTATCCCATCGCATGAAGGGTAGGTCAGTGGTCATTGTTTTTATTTCCTGGGACTCCCATGGGACAAGGTAATTCTGGGAAAGAAAATATTCAGATATCCCTGCCAGGATGGAAGAAAATTCCCAGTGTGTCAGAAACATTTGCCAAAAGTGTAGAGTCCAAATATGTTGCCAATTAAACATAAGGGATTTTTAAGCTATGCCAATTGGTAGAGTCAGTAAATTTCTTTTGAAATTGTCCTCATGTGTTGGTAGCATTTATTCTAGATTTCATAACTGTATAAAGAGGCAAATGGAACTAGATATGTAATATAAAATCTTGAAATGTGTAAGATGAGTGTGACAGGCATTTTAAAACACATCCTAAAGAAAGTTTGTCCAACTTTTGTACATGCTTTTTAATGTGTTTTAGAGCTCCGAGTAGAACCCAGCTTTTAAAGTAAGATCAGGGGTTGTACAGCTCAGAGTGAGTATTAGATTCAACTTATAAGTGAGCAGGAAGGAGAATACTGTCCCATCTTATCAAACCCAAGGGAAATTACTACTACAAGGACAAATGGGGCAAACAATAAATAAAAATGCCAGCAGTTTATGCAGGAAAGCAAGAAACCATGAGAAATAATATTGCACAAGATATTTATGGTTTAAAAAGTTCTGGAAGTGAAAAATCTGCCTGACTGATGGCTGTTTAAATGCACAGGACCTAATGTAAGGATAGAAACAGAACAAGAGCTCAATAATTGTAAACACTGCTCATAAATCTGTTGTGAAGTAGTTTTGTTTCAGAAGCTGAAAATGTAACTGGAACGTTTAAGGTGTTACTTTCAAGATTTGACAAAGTTGATTATTAGTTGAAGGAGATGTGAGCCCTTACCAAGTAGTAAAGTCACAATTCCATACCAGGTCCAATTAGGTCTCAATAATTTAAACATGAGCTTAACCCTTGGAAGCAAAGAGCAGACAGGGTTAACTTAAAAGAAATGTGTAAAGCTTTTATCAGTACCAAAACGGTTAAAATGTAGAAAATAGAACAGTAAACACCACACTCCCATTGTATAAACTAAGTAAAACATAAAGAATAAATGGACACTGAAATTACAAATATCGGATGTAAGGAACTGGAAGTATGATTTTTACATGGTTTAAGTCAAAATAGCACCTAAAGACACAAAGCCCCAAGCACAGTTATCTAGTCGTGTTAGACCAAGTCCAAGTTAAAAGTTAAGGCAGACTGCAAGCTACTGCTGGTCGAGTACAGGGACCAGGTTTGTAGTAGTGAAAGGTTTACCTTCTGACTTAGAAGATTTTCTGGGGACGAGGGCAATGTTCATGGTATTTAAAAAGTTAAACATATACTTTTAAGTTTTATATGCCCTCATAGTGAAAAATTCTTAATCTAATTTTTCACTATTGCAAATCCTACTTCTCCTGTAGGATAACATTGGGTTACATGATTATGTTTAATGAGTGATAACTTTTACTTGAGAGCAGGTGTGGATATCACGTTTGGTGTCTAAAAAATTGTGATCTAAAACCCCAATTAATGGTAAAGTCGGATTTTAAGTCACAGTTCTGAAAGTGCCACTTTTAGAAGTATTACAAAAGGGGGTGGTGATGGACGGAGCATCTGAACCAATCAAACACTCACACCCAGTCAACAGATCTGGGTTTAATCTATCACCGTTCTTTAGCCCACTCTGCCACCCCAGTTCAGACATTGCCATATGCAAATCAGTCTGACCCTGTGCCACATGGGAACAGTCCAGCCCGAACTGCCAAGCCATGCCTTCCCTGGACCGGAAACAAGCTTCCGAGGACCGGTTTCTGGCATTTCAGCCGTCTTCAGCCCGGCTTGCTTGAATCCAGAGGCAAAGAGAGCAAAGGACTCATGTCTGAGCATACCCTGCCAACTTATGGCGAACAAAGTGGTACAAAAGGGGGTGGTGATGGACGGAGCATCTGAACCAATCAAACACTCGCACCCAGTCAACAGATCTGGGTTTAATCCATCACCGTTCTTTAGCCCACTCTGCCACCCCAGTTCAGACATGGCCATATGCAAATCAGTCTGACCCTGTGCCTCATGGGAACAGTCCAGCCCGAACTGCCAAGCCATGCCTTCCCTGGACCGGAAACAAGCTTCCGACGACCGGTTTCTGGCATTTCAGCCGTCTTCAGCCCAGCTTGCTTGAATCCAGTGGCAAAGTGACCAAGGGACTCACGTCTGAGCATACCCTGCCAACTTATGGTGAACAAAGTGGTACAAAAGGGGGTGGTGATGGACGGAGCATCTGAACCAATCAAACATTCACACCCAGTCACCAGATCTGGGTTTAATCCATCACCATTCTTTCAGTCCATCACCACCCCATTTTGTACCACTTTTAGAAGTATGGCATTTTCTTGTACTAACCATTTAGTGTTTGCAGCCTGTCTCTGGGTCACATGACTAGGTGTAGTTGGCCTTTGGGTATTCCTCCCAGACAGCCACACAATAGCGTGTCGGGGTGTTGGCAGGATGGGTCATCCTGACTTGATGGATGGGCATAGCTGTCTCCTACCACGCTTCAAAGGCACTGTCCCAGCACACACAAAGTACTTCACACTAGCCTATTGTGACAGCAGACAAACTTGGACCAGGGCAGGGAAGCAAGAAATTCCATGCGCTTCTGTAACATGAAAACTCCTGAAGCTTCTCCCACTTCAAAGGGGGGGCACCAGGTATTAACATAGGACCCTCAGACCCCCTCTTCAGTACACTCCTGGACCTGTGACTACTACAGAAGAAGAAGGACTGCCCTGCTTTTAGAGGAATGACTTGCTGTCTTGGAAGGAAGACTGGACCTACACCCTTCATACCAGTCTACCTGAGTGACTCAAGGGCAATTTAGCTGGCCTCCTATTCTGAGCTAAAAGGACATAACAAGCTCCAGAGGTCTCCCTGCAACTGCCAAGCTGACCTGCCACACTGGAATTACAGATGGACCTGCCTGAGCCCTCCTGGCCTCTGCTGGAGTGAGTTTGTGATCCCCAACAGGTGTCTCCGTGGTCCTGGACCCTTGGTGTGGCATCAGCTAATCCCCTCCTTGAGGGAAAGGAGAAATCCAGAGGTTTTGAGCTCTTTGCGTCCACGAATGGGCCCGTTAATACAAAAATCTTGCTACCCCCCAATGCCTACTATCCGCACTACATTAACTGCCACGGCAACGTAAGTTATGTACTTTGCTACAGTCTTGACAGCCCTCATGACCACCAATGAAAACCTTCGACAATGATCGTCCTCAACGCCCAACAGGATCTTCGTGTTACAGAGATGACCATCCGCAATGACCATTTGCGAGGCCCAGCCTTCACTTCGTGCTACAGCAACGACCACCCACAATGGTTTCCCTGCTCCCTGCAGCCTCCTCCACCATGAACGTAACTCTTCGTACAGGACATTTGAAGGTAACTTTTTCAGAGAGACTAAATCGGTCCCTGTATCCGGCCCACACTCCATGGTGGTCAGCCTGAACTTGTGACTTTCCCCTGTCATGTGTTTTCTGCATGGACCATTGTAGTTTTCTGGATGTTAGCCTAACTGTACACGTTTTAGGCCTAATTTTCCTTTGCACACGTTATTATATAAATGCGCTTGCCTTTGTGCCACATTGTACTTTCGCACAGAACCTGCATATGTTTTCGCGTTCTGTTCTTTTCCTGGGATTTAGTCTGAGCACCACTGACAAGGTCAAACAACAATGTCCCTTTTTATTCCAACTGGCCAGGCACTAGCACCAGGACATGACACAAGAATGCAGCTGCGGTTTATGCACACACATGTTCTATCCTAAAGATGAGCACATGAGCCACAAATAGACACATGGAAGCAGAGTTCTGAGACAAGAGCACTGCGTTCACTGAGATGTAGAGTGTCTATCTGTGTATTCTAAGGAACTGTCGGTAATCCCAGAGATCTTTCATATAATCATTTAGCTTTAGTAGCAAGGGGGGGGGGGTGTTAGGTCACTCTGTCCTATAAAATGACTGAGCTTTTCATGGTATATAGATTATTAACCATGCTAACAGTATTTTTAATATGTCTTTGTTTTCTAATTGTGGCATGTATACTGCATTTCAGAGTACGATAGTTTGAATAAATATTCTAAACTTTCTTCATGTCTCCTTGTTATCTCATTGTGGACAAGTACAAGCGAGAGAGTGAAAGGGTGTGCCCTGTTACCGCGATCCCTGAGAGGGTCCAGAGTGTTATGTTCTGGGGGTGCCAATTCACTTGTTTCTCTGGTAAAGTTAGGAGGGCAAGTGAGGCACTATAGCTAGTCGGACCTGGACTTCTGGACACTGAGGTGGTATGGTGACTCAGTCCTTACATAGTGATGTTCTATGGTTCCAAGCATAGTTCTGTCCCAGAGCAGAATCCCTGCAACATGGTACCCAACATTTGGTCTGGTTTTTACTTGCAGGAACCCCGAGTAGTGCGTGTGCTTTTCCACAGTACCCTGACACCTTTTTCCGGGAGACGTCCATGGTGTTAGGGGTTTCACCTCCACAGTTATTAGCCAGCTCCTGGTTCATTTGGTTTTTCAAGCTTGAATATTAAAAGGTTTATGCCCTGTTTGTGTTACACTTTGAATCATTTTCTGGTTAGCTATGGCTCAGCCTGTAAATGTTAATGCTAATTGCCTCCCGGCAGTCACTCAACATTTGTTTCAAGATGGAGTCCCTAATGCTGGAGCTCCTGAAGTTTTTGTAGTTGAGGCTTTGTCTCACACGACCAGAGAGCAGCGAGTGGCTCTTTGTGTTTCAGGCACTATATTTACCTTAAATCTTTAAAATGGCAATGTTTCCGCTCTACTGATTGGATATTTGTCATTCTGATACCACTGTATTATTGAAATGCGCTCTATTTCTCTAAATGGGTGTGGGGTTTTTCTTGTGTTGTGTTTTCACTGTATTACTTTTTTAGTGCTGTATAAATACTTTGCACAGTGCCCCTAAGTTAAGCTTGACTCGTTTTGTGCCAAGCTACCAGAGTGTTAAGCACAGTTTATTTTGATGACTTTTGTAGTACACTCTGACAAGGATTTTGATTATTATTTGAGGTAGGTTCTCACTCACCTCAACTAATACACGGATTTCTTACAATGGAATTTTTTTTTTTTTTACTTTCTAGTAGTAATAGAATTACCAGGTTTGAATGCAAACAGTTCCATATAAACATATAACAAATGTCCGGTACAAATGTTTGGAGTATGTTTTCACTTATGTGTGTGAATTGAATGAATGTATTAGGCTAGGGAAGGGACAGTTATGTTAAAGTATGGGGTGACATAGCCACTAGAGAATATTTTAATAAAACGACAAAAAAAAAATAGACCCAGAGATATGGGGTTTTTAAAGTTGAAAGTGAAATATAGCCCAAAATGTGTGGATCGCCAGCTGCAGGTACCCAGTCAAGCTGGACCAGGACAAAGTCAAATGTTCAGGCTGACCACGATAGAGCAGTGGTTGGTACTGAAACAGTTGCGGCCCACTGGGAGTTGTACTCATTGTTCTTGGTGCTGCAATACGAAGCTCTGCAATGTGCTGTGTCGAGTGCTTCAAGTAATCAATCAGGAGCTGATGGATGGTGCAATGCAATGCAAGGCTCTGCATCACTCTGCAGCAGATCCAGGGAGCCACCAATCAAGAGCTGCATGGTACCTACATCATTATGCACCGTTCTGCATCGGAACCGGCGAGTCCACTGATCAGGAGCTGTGAGATGCTGCAAGGTGAGATCCTGTGTCATTCTGCACCCACTGCATCAGTTCAGGCAAAACCTTTAGTTGAGAAGGGAGATATACATTCTGACTCCAATCAAGTGTCAAGGATCCTGTGGACAGCACCTAGGGGACAGGACTCACTCCCACAGAGGCCAGCTGAGAGGACCAAATCAGGTTCAGTACAGTTTAGTCAGCTAGAAAAGCAGGAGAAGCCTCTCAAAGCTTGCTGTGTCCCTTTAGTTCAAACAGGAGGTCAGCTAACTGATCGTTGAAGACCATTCTAGAGTTCTTGGTTCAAATCAAGCAGGTCCAATCTTCCTTTTTCAGATAGCAGTGCAGCACTTTTTCTGCATTTACTCAGGCCCTGAAGTGTTTTGATTTCAAGTTCTGAGGGTGCTACTTTTATAACCAATTGTAGCCTGTGGGCACCCGCTGTCTAGCCTTAAAATTGGCCCTGGTCAGTTCCTCCCTTTCTCCTGGGTTTGGCGCCAGTCTGTCTAATGAAATAAAGGGCAGGAGGGCCCAGGTCTGAGCTGATTTTTCTAGCGACGGGTACGCATCTTCTGAAGTCAGGAAGGGGCTGGATACAACCCTCAGGCTAACCTTGGAAGCCCAGTAAGGGGGGCTGGGTACAACTCCCCTGGCCATCCTGCTCAGTAGAGGAACACCCTTCCCCAAACCCAGGTCCTTTGTCCTCTGTCTGGTAGGAATACACATCCCACTACAAGAATGCCATTAACAGTCATAGGACCTGGACACTGGAAGAAAGACACGCTTGGTTTAGGCAGGAAAATACTAACTTTCTAAAAGTAGCATTTTCAAAACAGTAGTTTGAGATCAGACTTCATCATTAAAGAGGATTTAGAATGTTTTTTAAGTGAGTGAAAGAAGTATTTTTTTAGCTGCTCTCATACTCCATCTATTACTTATTAAAAGCAATGAAGTAAACAAGTGTTAGTCTATGAAAAGCTAGCCTTGCCACAGTGAAAACTGGCATTAGGTTTTTTTTTACTGCCAGGACATGTAAAACCTACGTACATATGTCCTACCTTTTAAATTTTCACTGCCAGGACGTATAAAACCAAAGTACATATGTCCTACTTTTTAAATTCCATGCACCCTGCCCTATGAACATTAATGCCTATTTTAGGGATGACTTATAAGTATTACAAAGGAAGGTGTAGACCTGCCAAAAGCTGTATTTTTTTGTTAAAAAAAGCACACAGAGACTACAATGGCAGGCCTGACTTATATTTTACAGTCCTACCTTAGCGGGTAGCACAACGAGTACTGCACCCCACTAGTGGCATTTAATTTCTAGGCCCTGGGTACATATAGTACCATTTACTAGGGACGCTCTTACCGCTTTGCTGGACTTTTGTTTTCCCTGCTGGATTTCCCGCTGCCTCATTGTCTTGCCGTCGGGTGCCTTCTGTGGCGAGCTCTGCACCCTCCTTGGGCCACCATCACCATCACCGTCACTCTCGCGGACCGCGGACTGCCGGGGCACTACAACCCCCAGAAGGCAGTGCGGCCGCGCGAGAATTGCCGCGAGAGGACCCGCGCAACAACATAAAAGCACCTGGGAGCCCCCGCAGCTCGGGACGTGCGCGGGCTCGCCCGGACAAAGCCTGGGCCAAGGGCGGGCCCGTCCTTGGCCCTCTCTGGCTCTCTGAGGCTGGGCTGGGCCTAATCTCATGGTCATGCCCTTGGATAACAGCGACTTCATCAACAGCCAGTAGGAGTTTAATTACTATTTCCCTTCGCCCAGTGAATACTCTTATCCCCTGAGAAGAGACTTGAGACTGTGACTCATTCAGTATATCTGACCCAGTGAACTGGCAACCAGGGGGCAGAGTGGACTTAAATTTCACATGCATTGGACTTATTTATTATTTCCTTCCTCTATTTCCACTTTTTACGTTTTGTCATAATTTGTAACATATTAGGATTATGGGGGAAAGGAAACTATCAAGCCCGAAGCAACCTGTGGGTAAAATAGCTACAGATGCCTCACAATCTGAGCTACCTTACGGGGGCCATGGAGGCTATAAACAAGCAGATAATTTCTGTAGAAGAATCCTTAGAGGCAGGCTCCTCACGATTAACTACCGTACAAAATCTACCAGATGATCAAGTATCATCGAGGCAACTCGCTGTCCCCAAATCTTCCACGAATGGTTGTATCCAAAATATCTCTGACGAGATTTCAATAAGTGACCCCGAATCCCTATCACAGCAGCCTGTTGACAGCTCACCTATCGACATGGCTACAAAAGTCAAGAATGACACAAAAGTGACTATGCCCATGCCAATAAAACCCGTTAATCACGGGAAAAAAAGGGCAAATGTGAGGAAAGGTTCCTGAAGGGGAAAGGAGGACTCTTTAAAAAAATCAGATGGGTCAAGCAGTGATATAAAAAGATTAACCACCATAGTGGAAAGATTGGACCTTTATTGAAAAGTGACCCTGGATCAAATGCGGGCTAGATTAACTATTATTGAAGACTTTGTGTCCCTTGAAAAGAAGAAATGTCGTGACCCCACACTTGGCGTTCACGAGCAAAGGGAGGGAAATAAGGCAAATCCCTTGCCGATTAACAACTGCAAAATCCCACATAAAGCGCATTCGAATGCCAAAGATAAAGAACCTTCCCTAAGGGATATACCCACTCCAATTGTTAGAGTAAATCAACCAATAGGAGTCCCCGCCTCCCAGAGGATGATAAGGGTTGTATGACATTACAACGCATACTTTTACAACGCATACCTTTACAACGTATTTTTTACAACGCAACATCTATTACAACGCATTCCATTACAACGCATGCCATTACAACGAATTTGTAAAAACTACCTTAACATTGCATTCCATTACAACGCATACTACCTTTACAACGCATACCATTACAACGCATAACAATACATTGCATGTAGGGTAAGTGTTGGATAGTGTAGGGGTAAAATTACTATTCTAACTCCAGGGGGGTGCAACAGTAGGGTAAGTGTTGGATAGTGTAGGGTTAAAAATTACTATTCTAACTCCAGGGGGTGCAACAGTAAGGTAAGTGTTGGATAGTGAAAGGGTACTATGCGTTGTAATGTTATGCTTTGTAATGGTATGCGTTGTAATGACATGCGTTGTAGTGGTATGCGTTATAGTGTCATGCGTTGTGATGGTTGCGTTGTAATGGCATGCGATGTAATGGATGTTGCATTGTAAAAGTTTTGTTGTAATGGTAGTGCGTTGTAAAAGTTGTGTTGTAAAGGTTGTTCACAGATGATAAGCAACACCTTATCTACATTAGCCCCTGATGTTAGGCCCGGGTGCTTAGCAAGTCATCCAAAACACATAGGTCTCACATTCTCTCCACATTCCTTAGAGACTCGCCAACATCCACCGCTTACTTTTCCTGGACAAAACTGGGTAAATCCTAGGACAGATCCAGCCCGTGACCTTTCCCCGTGTGCCACAACATACGTAATTGTTTTAGCAAATGCCCCAATTGAAGGCTTAACAGAGGTAGAATCTTGGGAATCACTTAGGAATAAAGCCCTTCATTGACTGGGCAGGAGGACGAGCTCAGAAGGCCAATTTTTAATGAATTCAAGATGGCGAGAAGGGTGCAGTGGGTGGGTAATACCAGGAAGTCGATGCCGGGAGACTGCATTGTACTTACGTTTAGATCTCCCATGCTGGTCATGAAAATTCTCTGGGAGGCTTGTAATAATGTTTTGGCACCAGGTATGATAAACATTCTCCCACTTGGTTTCTTCTACCCTCCCAGTAGTAATTATCCAAGTATATCTAAGACCAGAGTTACTGCCCCAACTCCAGTTGATTATTATGGTGTTTCAACTTTTAACAGATTTAACTTGTTATCCGGTTTAGAGGGAATAGACTGACTTGTAGAACATAACTATATTGATTTTGGGCTACAGGAACCCTCGATCGTAACGTCAAATAACCAAACAAATAATCCCGCTCTTTCTAACTGCCACACTGATAACAAAGTAAACAGTAGCAAACTGACTCAAATTTCCCCGCCTACAGCGGAGATTTTGGGTCCACCTTTCTCTGGGTCAACTTGCAAAAACTAAAACGGGTTTAGTAGTATAAAGAACTCTGAATTGCATGGTGGACCGAATAATCAAGGTCCCGAGCCTCTAGTACCCCCGTTTGACTCAGCCATTAAAATAGTTTTTGGGATCGTAGCAGGTTTGCGCTCCAAACTCACCAATGACACTTGGCTTCGATTTGCGGGACTTTTTAATGTGCTTTGTCTCCAAGAGACATGGGTTACCTCCCCCCTTCGTATTGAGGGCTACAAAACGTACTTCTCTAGTGCGCTTCCTTCCACTTTTGGGAGCGCTAAAGGTGGCTTGATAATCTTTATTTCTAATTTATTTGTGAATAAGAAAATTGTTTTATTTAAAGCAGAACCAAACTTTCAAATAATAACATTAGATATGAACAAATATGACACATATGTCTTTGTGAACTTTTATAATAATCTCGCCCATACTAATTTAATAGCGACCTTAAAAGAAATCCTGTTTTTATTACAGGATTTAAAAAAATAACACTAATAAAAACGTAATTATTATCTTCACTTTATGCGCGCAAAATGATAATTCCAATTGTGGCTTCCAGGACAAGAATGAAAATATTTTAACTCACTTCCCCCACACAACTAGCGGAGAGCAAATGAATGAAATGTTATGTGTCTTGGAACTAGGGTTGGCAAACGAATTAGTGATACCCCCAGTTCCACTCACAAAAACTGTATTATAGATTTTATTTTTGTTTCAACCAATGCAGCGTCCCGCATTGTTAATTTTAAAACTCATGACAAATCTACTACTGATCATTTTGCAAATAAGCATTACAGTAACATACTTAACTAATTGACCTAAGCGAAATCCTGTGAGTATATATGGGCAAGGAGCCCTATCATTGCACAGTTTAAACGGATATTCGCTTAAATGGGCAAAGATCGACCCGACTGAAATCGCTAATGAAATAGTGAAAAACTCGCTCCAGTCAATTAATACATGTTTAGATCTCAACTCCACTAATGCTGAGATCTTGACGAGTTTTTGCAACATAACATCAGCAGTAAAGGCAGCATTGCATAGGAATTTAAAGAATAGAACGAACAAAAGTAAAGGATGGTTTAATAAAACCTGTTCAAAAGCCCATTTTAACTTAAAGGCTGCCCTTCATAAAACGCAAAGGGATAAACAGGAAATTTCCCATTGTCGAAGGGAATACAATAAAGCAATAAGAGCAAGGTAAGTGGAATTGAAAGAAGATTTATGGGCTCAATTGTATTGAAGCTGTTTAACGAAAGATAATATCGCGTTTTGGAAAGTTGTTAGGTCACCTTTCCTTTCAGAAGCCAATAACACTCCGAACATAGATAAAGCTATTGATGAATCAGCATGGGTTCAGCACTTTCTGGGGATTTTTGGTTTAGCATCTCAGGAATCCTCTATTCAACTGTATGAAGAGAACTTAAGTCAATCGCCAATTAACTCAGTCTTTCCCCATTTCTCTAGAAATAACACATTTGGAGGTAGAACATGCCTTACTAGCCAGTAAAGACGGAAAGGCGCCTGGTCCCAATGGGGTCCCAGTAGATCTTTTTAAGCATAACTTAGAACTGTGGACCCCCATACTGACCAGAGTCCTTGAGGCATCATGCGCAGCAGGCCTCCTAGATTCCTGGTCGGATTCTATCCTGGTCCCAATCTTTAAAAAGGGGGACCACCACTGCCCATCTTGCTACCAACCCTTATCCCTGTTAGATTCTATTGGGAAAGTAGCGGGTCGTATTATTCTTAACCGCCTTCAACTTTGGGCAGAAAATAACAAGAAACTCTCAGACATCCAATTTGGTTTCAGAGAAGGACTAGGAACCACAGAGCAAGTGCTTAACTTGTCCCTCCTTATCGGCAAGTATGTAAATGCAAGGGGTGAAAATCTTTATATGGCGTATGTCGACTTGACAGCAGCCGTCGACTGCGTAAGTCACTCTAAATTGTGGCTCATTTTAACAGATATGGGGGTAGACCCTTTATTGGTAATCTTTCTCAGGGAGTTATACTCTAACGCTACAGCTAGGGTGAGGTTTGGGAATAAGGGGGAGCACACGGCCACATTTGGTGTCGAGAGGGGCGTCAGGCAGGGATGTGTCCTGGCTCCCTTCCTTTTCACCCTTTACACCAATGGGTTGGAACTTGCTATGATGGAAGGGTGCCAGGACCTACCCCTTATTAAAGGTCGTCCTATACCGGCCTTGTTATACGCCGATGACGCCGTGATCCTGGCCTGAACCCCCTTGGAACCTCAACGTGGCCTGATGAGGTATCATAGCTACATGGCCGACCTTGATCCTAAAATAAATATTAAAAAAACATTTATCATGTCCGTAGGTAATAGAAGTAAGAAGAACAAGGCTATCTTTGTGGAAAATACTAAACTTGAGACCACAAAGACCTATCCCTGTTTAGGCATCCTAATGGACGATAAATTTTCATAGAGGCAGGCAAACGAGGCAAGAAAATTGCTTTTTATGCGGGCAACAATAGCACTGACTAGCTTTGTACAAAGGCTAGGAAGAAGACCACCGGCGGAACTGATACAAATCTATCGGGCAAAGTGTATCAGCGTGGCAATTTATGGGGCAGGGGTGTGGGGTCACGAAAAAGTGGAAGCCCTACAAAAAGTTGAGAATAGCTTCCTCTGATTCTCACTCGCTGTCCCTCGATGCTCCTCCACTAACAACTGCCATTTGGAGCTTGGCCTTTCATATATCACTGACATAGTCAAGCTCCAACCAATACTCTTACGGTACCGCCTCTGGTCTTCTACCACTGCCACTTTTAGCCAAAGGCTTTTAGAGGATTGTCTGTCCCTTGACAACGGGCATAAGATCAAATGGCTCATGTACATCAAAAAAAAATTCTATGACCTAGGTCTGGCAAAGTATTATCATTCCCCCACAACAATTTCTGAAATACCTAGAAAGGAATTCAAAAAAATATGCCTGACCCATCTAGATCAACTTAGGTTGTCAAACAAGGCAAGTAAACCTTCTGTCCAACACGCATTAACAATACAAACAACTTTGGCGATTCAACCATATCTTACTTTTGACTTCCTGCTGATACGATTTAGGTGGAATATATTCCACCGCCTGGTATCTTTTCCGGAAACAAATGATTGGTCCAATGACTTGTCCATCTGACGAAGCTTCAATTCAATCCATGTTGCATACGGCCTTATTCTGTAAATTTTATAAAGAGCCGAGAACCCGTTGGTTGATTCTGTTACTAAAACAATTGGGGTTAAGGAGATGCCATCCAGCTTTTCTCGTATTGCAATTTTTGGAGGTCCCTTTTTTGGCAAAAAATATCGTACAATTTTTGAAGTTTGATGTCAAGCACAGTGCGAATTTAGGATAGCCATGATTTGTATTGAATTAGTAATAATTAGAATATTGGCCATTCCCTTGTGTTTACAACCATTCGTAGAACTGTGTTTACAACTACTTATAAAATGTCTTTTTATCGATTAGTATGCATTGTTGCACTTTGAACACTGGAAAAGCAGTTACATTTTTAGTAATTGATATCCCTAGTGGATATTTTTTTTATTCTTCTAAACCAAGTGTTTTTATGTAAATTGTGAAAAAGAAATTGTACTTTTATGGTTTTCTACATCTGAATACCGAATAAAAGATTTTGATTTGATTTGATTTACTAGGGACCTATAAGCAAATTAAATGTACCAATTAGGTCTATGTCCATGGTTGGAAGGGAGATCACAAACACTTTACTGTTGGTTTGCAGGAGTCAAGTACTCAGAGTTGCAAAGCCAACAAAAAAGCATTCACCAAAAATAGGATAGAGAAAGCAAACAACTGGGAGAATACACACAAAAGAAGGCAATTTCCAAGACACAGATCTTTTCAAAGGAACGGGCTGTGTGATATCCCACAGAAATGCCACTGATGGATTTGTAGTTTACATATTACAAATATATTGTTATCAATACTCATCACAATATTAATGAATTTAACCTGTTCAGCTCTCCGTCGCCTGTTTTTTCTTGGTTTGTGCAATACAAATTCCACATGTATACAAACATAATGTAATATAACAACATTTGTCAGATTGGGTGTCCCATTAGCTTCTGAACTACCAGAAATTCCTTACAAGTTTGAAGGATTTATTATTGCACTCACTGTCTCTCATCAAGGGCTCCAGTTTCATTTAAGGCGTAGGACCTTCACAGTAGCCAGGGTATCTCTCCTGTGTTTAGTTAGCTCTTCTGTGACTCTCCTTTTCAATTCACTAAACCTTTTTGTGCACTGTTCGACCATTTGTGGACCCAGAGACTGAGTTCACTTTCTAAGGCATGGCAAGCCATAATTGGCCCCTCACCTTTCCACTTATCTTCATCGTGAGATGACATGTGAGTCACTCCTCATCAACCAGAAACTGCAGCGCCCTTTCAGAAAATTTCAGTTTTTGCAGTTTCCCAGATGCAATCTGTTAGATCTTGGGGTCTCTAGCTGGCAATGGTATTCACCTTTGTCCAAATAGGGACCCTTACTTCTAAGTCAGGATAAGGGGATTACACTCCTTAATAACCCCTGCTCACCCCCTTGCTAGCTAGGCACGAGCAGACATGCTTATCTCAGAGCCAGTGTGTTAAGCATTTGTGAATATACACAGTAATACAGTGAAAACACTACAGATGGACACAACACAGGTTTTATAAAAATAAGTATTCTTTTATATAGACTTAACACCAGACCATAAATGACAAAAATCCACAATACTACATGTAAGATTGCTTAAAAGACGATTAAAGTTGCTTAGTTCAAGTTGATGGTAAATGCGACACATTTCTCAACAAAGTACCTAGATGCGTAACGCAAAGTGAACAAAAGGCTCGCAAAAGGGGAGATGCGTCGGTTCCGTGACCCGGGGGAATGGTTGCGTCCTGCCTCAATGCTTGCACAGAGTAGGGGACTCGCCGTGAGCCTTACC
Organism: Lissotriton helveticus; assembly: GCF_964261635.1. Lineage (NCBI taxonomy): Eukaryota > Metazoa > Chordata > Amphibia > Caudata > Salamandridae > Lissotriton > Lissotriton helveticus. Next base: position 686,284,216 of record NC_136057.1, on the reverse strand, counting down.
GGTGCGGAGGTGATGCATAGATTCTCGGCTTGCTGGCCCGTTGCGGTGCGCAAAATGGCACCTTGATGCGATGATCCGGTTGTGATGCAAGAAGATGGCGCCCTTGATGCGGCAATGCAATGACGATGCGATGACGCCCTGGCAGCCTTGCAACGACTCTGTACTTTGGAGCCGCAACAGGCCCTGCGATCCGCTTCTCCGGTGATGCGATGGCGACTCTCACGATGGCGTCACGCTTCTCCAGTGATATGACAGCAGAGAGCTTTGATGGACATACGCTTCCCGGCAGATGTGGCGAAGGTTTGCTTCTCCGGCGATGTGACGATTTTAGCTTCGGCGGCGACACGCTTCTTCTCGATGCCTCACGCTTCCAGCTCCCGGCGGGACACGCAAGTCTCTGGAGTCTAAATTCCCAGCAAGGAAATTCAGGAGGGAGCTGGAGGTGAAGTCTTTTGTCCCTGAGACTTCAGCAGGAGGCAAGCCAGTTCAAGCCCTTGGAGAATATTCGGTAGATGAAAGTCCTTACAAAGTTCCTTCTCCTTTCCCTTGGTAATGAAGAAACCATTGCAGGCCAACCCAGCAAATAGCACACAGGCAGAGGTGCAGTTCAAACTCCTGCAGCTTCCTTGGTTCTTCTCCTTGGCAGAAGGTTTCTTGTCCAGAAGTGATATAATTTCTTGGGATCAGGGTCACAATAATTATACGCCAAAGTCCTTTGTTCTCTGAAGGCAGAGTCGTCTCTGTCTAGTCCAAACCAGTTCCTGAGCACTTTGCTTACATGACTCTCTTCTTCCTTTCACTGTGCAGGGCAGAGACATCAGCCGCCCCACGGAGGTGGAGCCAGCACAGGGGAGGGAAGATACAGCTCTGGAGCACTCTGTTGACATGATTCCTCCTCTCCTTTCACAGTGCAGGGCAGAGACATCAGACAAGCCACAGGGGGTGGAGCCAGCATTATAGAGGGAAGGCCTAGCCCTATTCAGGTCCCAGGTGCAAGTCCTCCCTCCCATCTAGATGCAGATCTCTCTATTCACCACCAGGCTGCCCCAGCCTGTCTCCTGGAATTCCCCAGCCCTGTCACTCACAACCCAGACAAGGAATACACAACCCAGCAGAGGCAGGCCTGGATAGTTTGGCAAGAAAATACCTAACTTTACTAAAAGATATATTTTAATATTCTGAGTTCAGGCATACTAAATTTGAATTTCTACCATGCTCCCTGAGTCAGTTAGGATTATAAGGATGTTATATTCTAACGGCCCATTCTGGCCTATGAGAACAGGTAGCCTTCAATAGTGAAAAACGAAAATGGCTGTAATTCACTATTAGGACATGCTACACACATCAAGGCATGTCCTACCTTATACTTACCATACACCCTGCCCTTGGGCCGCCTACCATAGGAGTGTCTAATATGAAGCAACAGGAAGGTTTAGGGACTGACAAGGGTGCACTTGGCCAAGTCGACATGGCAGTGCTAGACTGCACACATGCCTTGCAATGACAGGCCTGAGACACACTTTACAAGCTACTTCTGTGGGTGGCACAACCAGTGCTGCAAGCCCACCAGCAGCATTTGATTTATAAGCTCTGGGCACACAAGGTGCACTGTACTGGGGGCTGACAGATAAATCAAATACCCAATCATGGAATAACCAATTAGTACATCAATTTAACATAGGGAGCACTTGTACTGTGGCACTGATTAGCAGTGGCACACTGCCCAAAGCATAAAACCAGCAAAAACATATAAAAACAGAGGAGGCAATCCGTCAAAATGGAAGGGAGACTCACGCCAATTATGTCAGGTCTTACACGTGTCCCCTCCAGCTGAAATGTGGGGAGAACTACCCTTCCCCTTGGGAGTTCTCTTCACTAAGGCGGAAAAATCTGGACAGATCATCAGCATTGGTAGGTTGTGTAACAGGGAGGTGTTCCACCGTAAAGTCCATACCCTGTAGATGAAATGGACCACTTCAACAACTTTGGGTTCTCACCCCTCATCTGCATCCGCCATCTGAGGGGCCTATGGTCAGTCTGAATCCGGAAGTGAGGCCTAAACAAGTATGGTCTCAACTTCTTCAGCGTCCAGACCCCAGAAAATGCCTCACGCTCAATTGCACTCCACCTCTGTTCACATGGAAGTAACCTCCTACTGATGAAGGCTACGGGTTGGTCTAGGCCCTCTTCATTAATCTGTGATAGACCATCCCCCACACCATGCTCTGAAGCATCTGTCTGTACAATTAATTCTTTTGGGAAGTTGGGCACCTGAAGCACGGGTGCTGTGCACATGGCAGTCTTCAGGGCGTCAAAAGCCTTCTGACAGGTGTCTGTCCAGTTCACTTTCTTGGGCTGCTTCCTGGAAGTCAGCTCAGTCAAGGGTGCTACAATGATGCCATAACCCTTGACAAACCTCCTGTAGTACCCCGTAAGTCCTAAAAAGGCTCTCACCTGTGTCTGAGTCTTGGGGGTTTACATGCCAGGATGGTATCAATCCTGGGTTGCAGGGGCGCTACCTGGCCGCTTTCTACCTGGTGACCCAAGAACACCTCAAGCCCTGCCCGATCTGGCACTTACTCACCTTGATCGTTAGGCCTGCCTTGCGCAGTGCCATCAACACTTCCTAGAGGTGCTGCAAGTGTTCCTCCGAACTGGCACTGAACACTGCAATGTCCACCAGGTAGGCGGCACTGAAATCCCCCAGCCCAGCCAACACCTGGTTGACCAACCTCTAAAAGGTGGCAGGTGTATTCTTCAACCCAAAGGGCATAACCCAGAATTGGTAGTGCCCATCTGGTGTGGAGAATGCTGACCTTAGCCCCATCATTCAAGGTGATCTGTCAGTACCCAGACATCAAATCAAACGTACTAAGGTACCGTGCAGCACCTCACCGATCAATGAGCTCTGGAGATGGGGTGTGCATCAGTACTGGTGACTGAATTGAGCCCTCTATAGTCCACACAGAACTGGAGTTCGGGTGTGGCACCCGGCGAGGTTGCCTTTGGGACCAAGACCACTGGCCCAAGGACTGTTTGAGGACTCAATGACCCCTAAAGCAAACATCGTGGAGATTTCCTCCTTAATGTAAGCTCTAACCTTGTCAGACACAGGAGGACTGTCTCCAGTGTCCACATCATGGACGCACAACTCTGTGACACCAGGAACCAAGGAAAACAGATCAGAGAATTGCCCCAACAGCTGGCAACAATCTTGCTGCCAATCAGGGGTCAGTGTGGCAGAGAGGCTGACACTATCCACTGACCCATCTAGCTCTGCTGCAGACAGGAGGTCAGTAAAAGGCTCGGTCTCCTCCTCCATTCCATCATCTGTGGCTAGGAGCATTACCACTTTGGACCTTTCTAAGTGGGGCTTCAGGCGGTTCACATGTAGGACCCGCAAGGGGTTCCTGGGTGTCCGCAAGTTCACCAGATAAGTGACATCACTCTTGCGCTCCACCACCTCATATGGATCGGTCCACCTGTCCGGGAGCGCACAAGGCTCCACAGGTGCCATGACCCAAACTTTCTGTCCAGGCTGAAGCTCAATCAGAGTGGCATTCTGATCGTACCACCGCTTCATTCCCTCCTGGCTGGCTTCCAGATTCGCCTGAGCGAGATCTCTGAAACGACGAGTCTGGTTCCTGAAGGCCAGCATGTAGCTATATACATCCTGGGGAGGTTTTGTGGGAGATTGCTCCCAGCCTTCCTTGACCTTACTGAAAGGTCCTCTTACCGGGTGACCGTACAAAAGCCCAAAGGGGCTGAACCCTAGAGACTTTTGTGGCACCTCACCGTAGGCAAACAGAAGGCATGGCAATAGGGCGTCCTACTTATGTCTCATTGGTTCCCATGATCAGGCCTTTGAGGGTCCTGTTGAATCTTTCAACCAGCCCATTACCTTGTGGGTGGTAAGGAGTGGTGAACTTGTAGGTAACACCACACTCTTTCCACAGAGACTTCATATAATTAGAAATGAAGTTTGTACCACGGTCAGACACTACCTCTCTGGGGAACCCCACATGGGAGACGATCCCCATCCGTGCACGTCCCACCACGGGGGCCTCACTGTCCTGAGCGTAATGGCTTCCGGGTACTGGGTAGCATGGTCCACCAAAACCAGGATAAACCTGTAGCCCATGGCTGTCTTGGGGTCCAGTGGCCCCACAATGCCAATCCCCACCCGTTCAAAGGAGGTACTGACTACAGGGAAAGGTTGGAGAGTGGCCTTGTGCCTCCTTACACTTTTCCCACTTGCCTGGCAAGTTTGACAGGTCCTACAATGAGTATCTGAACTCTTCCGCATCTGGAGCCAATAAAAGTGGGAGACAAGCCTTTCAAAGGTCTTGTTCTGCCCCAGATGACCAGCTAAAGGAAGATCATGAGCCAAACCCAGTAGGAAGGTTCTGAAGCACTGGGGTACCACCAGCACACGGGCTGACCCAGGCTCAGCAACCTTAGGCTCGCTATACAGGAGACCGTTCTCCCAGTAGATCCATTGTGATCCAGACTAATCACCTGCTGCCTGGTTTGTGGCCTGTTGCCTCAAACCTACAAGAGTAGGGCACTTCTGCTGCTCCTCACAAAATTCCTCCCTGGAGGGACCCCCTTCTTGCTGCCAATGGGTCAGCTCAGGTAGGTTCTCCAGTTCAGAAACTTGCTCCCCTGTAGGTTCTAGGGAATCCCCCTCAAGGTCTGCCTCTTCCTGGACCGGGGGAACAATGGGGGCTGGTTTCCCGCGCCCCCTACCTCTTCTCTTTAAGGCAGGTCTCTGGGCCCTACTTTCAGGCTCCAGGGTCTCATGAACATCCTTAGCTGCCATAGACTGAGTGGTCACACATGCCCACTCAGGCAGACCCAACACTCTAAATGCGCTTTCCTCTCCACCTTAGCCCAAGGTGAGCTTTCTAAATCATTGCCTAACAGACAATCGACAGGCATGGATGGCCTCACAGCTACTTGAAGAGTACTAGAGACCCCCCACTCAAAGGGAACTTGAGCCTCTTTGCAATGGCTCTCTGTGTTGTCAGCGGCAACAACTGGGAAGAATGTATGAGGGACTACCTGCTCTTCAGACACCAAGCGACACTTGACAGCTGTCACACTCGCTCTGGTGTCTCTCAGAGCCTCCACTTTATGACCATTGTAGGTCTCCCACTGCCTGTATTTTTTAATGTTATCAGGCAGGTGAGTTCTAGGGACTATCTCAAAGTCTCCTAATGAGACAAGGGACATTTCTGCGGGACCACACCCACCTTGGGCACCCACCTCCTCCCCACCCAGGGCTACATTGGCCATCTGGTGCATGGGGTGGCACATACTGACCCTTTTGAGGACACTGGGGATCATACCAACGGTGTCCCACCTGCTTACACTGAAAGCAGATAACGGGCCCCCTCTGAACAGGTGTACCTGTCGGGGGTCCTGACTTCTTTTCAGGGGGAGGCTGGGAACCCTTACCCTGGTTCCCTTGGGAATTACTTTGGGGACCTTTTTGGAACTCCCTCTGTTTACCCTTGTCCCACCCACTCTTCTGCTGGGGACCCTGCCCAACTTTGGTGGAGTCTCCCACAAGACCCTTGTGGACCCTGGTACTGACCCAGCGGTCCGCCTCTTCAGCAATCTTTCTAGGGTTAAGTCAACTTGCTATCAATATGGTGCAGGCGTAGCTCTGGAAAACAATTAGCAGACAAGTGCTCCTAGCAATCAAATCATAGAGCGCTTGAATATTATCAACATTGCTACCCCTCACCCAACCATCCATAGCTCTGCAAAAGAAAGACACATATTCTACCCAAGAGGTTCCCTCCAGTTTCTAACAATTCCTGAACCTCTGTCTATAGAGTTCTGGAGTTAACCCATACCTTGTCATCAGTGCTTCCTTCATGTGGGCATAAGACATCCTATGATCACTGGGCAAGGCTAACAAAGTATCCCTACCTTCAGTTAAAAAGCAGCACCCAACCCCACTCCCCAATCCTTCTCAGGGACCTGGTGGGCCACTATTGCTATCTCATAGGCTGCAAACCACTGCCCAATATCTTCATTCTTGTGGAAATCTTTGATGACATCCTTGGGAATATGTACTCTGCCTTCTGAAGCCACAGATGGTGCGCTGCCACCAGAAGAATTCATTTCTAAGCCCTTGGCCTTGATCTCTAACTCCCTCAACATTCTCTAATGCTCCATTCTCATCCTCTCCCTTTCCAAAGACAACCTATTATTCTCTGTTTCCCTCTGACTCTCCATTTTACGCTTAGCAAACTCCAGCTTCAGTGCCCTATTTCTCTCCTTGTCTTCCAATTGTCCGGGGGACAGGTCTTTGGAAGAGATACTGCTGCCAGGTGGGGACTGCATCCCTCTCCTGGCTGGAAACTCTGGCCCATCAATTTGCACATCTGCATCCCCATCTGGTTCCACCACAAGATCAGGGGCATTTCTGGCTTCTACCCAGGCCCTCAGCGCCTTTTGGTAGTCTTCCTTTTTAAAAATGCCTGGTGTAGCAACTTTCAATTTCCTTCAGAGATACTTGAGCTGTTTCACAGTGTAGGTTTCCAACCTCTCTTTCTCAAAATCAAGATCCATAGATGCAACAGATGCTGGTTTACTCATGGTAGTAAAATTTTGGAGTTTTCAGGAAAAACTAACAATCCAAGGAAAAAGGCTTCTAAAAAAAAGTATGTGGTCGCGTTTGGTCTGCACTCACTAGTAGTGTACACCAATCACTGTATATGAAACACAAATGCAAGGTCCAAATCCTCACCGCTGACCACCAATGTTAGATCTGGGGGTCCCTAGTAGGCAATGGTATTCACCTTTGTCCAAATAGGAACCCTTACTTCTAAGTCAGGGTAAGGGGATTACACTCCTTAATAACCCCTGCTCACCCCCTTGCTAGCTTGGATCGAGCAGACAGGCTTATCTCAGAGGCAGTGTGTTAAGCATTTGTGAATATACACAGTAATACAGTGAAAACACTACAGATGGACACTACACAGGTTTTATAAAAATAAGTATTCTTTTAGATAGACAACACAAGACCACAAACGACAAAAATCCACAATACTAAACTTAAGATTGCTTAAAAGATGATTAAAGTTGCTTAGTTCAAGTTGATGGTAAATGCAACAAAGTTCTCAACAAAGTACCTGGATGCGTAACGCAAAGTGAACAAAAGGCTCGCAAAAGGGGAGATGCGTCGGTTCCGTGACCCGGGGGAATGGTTGCGTCCTGCCTCAATGCTTGTGCAGAGTAGGGGACTTGTCATGAGCCATACCGGTGCGGAGGTGATGTGTAGATTCTCGGCTTGCAGGCCTGTTGCGGTGTGCAAAATGGCACCTTGATGTGATGCGATGATCTGGGTGCGATGCGAGAAGATGGCGCCCTTGATGCGGCGATGCGATGACGATGAGATGACGCCCTGGCAGCCTTGCTACAACTCTGTACTTTGGAGCCGCGACAGGCCCTGCAATACGCTTCTCCGGTGATGCGATGGCGACTCTCACAATGGCGCCACGCTTCTCCGGTGATGCGACAGCAGCCAGCTTCGATGAACATGCTCTTCCAGGGAGATGTGGTAAAGGCTCGCTTCTCCGGCGATGCGATGATTTCAGCTGCAGCGGCGACACGCTTCTTCTGGATGCGTCGCGCTTCCAGCTCCCAGCGGCACGCAAGTGTCTGGAGTCAGAATTCCCAGCAAGGAAATTCAGGAGGGAGCTGGAGGTGAAGTCTTTTGTCCCTGAGACTTCAGCAGAAGGCAAGCACAGTTCAAGCCCTTGGAGTATATTCGGTAGAAGAAAGTCCTTACAAAGTTCCTTCTCCTTTCCCTTGGTAATGAAGCAACCACTGCAGGTCAACCCAGCAAACAGCACACTGGCAGAGGGGCAGTAAAAACTCCTGCAGCTTCCTTGGTTCTTTTCCTTGGCAGAAAGGTTTCTTGTCCAGAAGTGATCTAATTTCTTGGGATCAGGGTCCCAATATTTATACCCCAAAATCCTTTGCTCTCTGAAGGCAGAGGGGCCTCTGCCTAGTCCAAACCAGTTCCTGAGCACTTTGTTTACATGACTCTCTTCTTCCTTTCACTGTGAGGGGCAAAGACATCAGCCGCCCCACAGGAGTGGAGCCAGCACAGGGGAGGGAAGATGCAGCTCTGGAGAACTCTGTTGACATGATTCCTCCTCTCCTTTCACAGTGCAGGGCAGAGACATCAGACAAGACACAGGGGGTGGAGCCAGCATTATAGAGGAAAGGCCCAGCCCTATTCAGGTCCCAGGTGCAACTCCTCCCTCCCATCTAGATGAAGATCTCTCTATTCACCACTGGCTGCTCCAGCCTGTCTCCTGGAATTCCCCAGCCCTGCCACTCACCACCCAGACAAGGAATACACAACCCAGCAGAGGCAGGCCTGGATAGTTAGGCAAGAAAATACCTACTTTCTAAAAGTGGTATTTTCAAACACAGAATATTAAAACCAACTTTACTAAAAGATGTATTTTATTATTTTGAGTTCAGGCATATTAAATTCTAATTTCTACCATGTTCCATGAGTCTGTTAGGATTATATAAGGATGTAATAATCTAACTGCCCATTCTGGCCTATGGGAACAGGTAGCCTTCAATAGTGAGCCTACCATAGGGTGTCTAATATGAAGCAAAGGGAAGGTTTAGGGACTGGCAAGTGGGTGCACTTGGCCAAGTCGACATGGCAGTGCTCGACTGCACACAGGCCTTGCAATGGCAGGCCTGAAACACACTTTACAAGCTGCTCTGTGGGTGGCACAACCAGTGCTGCAAGCCCACCAGCAGCATTTGATTTATAAGCCCTGGGCACACATGGTGCACTGTACTAGGGCCTGACAGATAAATCAAATAACCCAATCATGGAATAACCAATTAGTACATCAATTTAATATAGGGAGGAGCACTTGCACTGTGGCACTGATTAGCAGTGGCATAGTGCCCAAAGCATAAAACCAGCAAAAAAATATCAAAACAGAGGAGGCAATCCGTCAAAATGGAAGGGAGACTCACGCCAATGATGTCAAGTTTAACACAATCGTTATCAGATAAAATACCTAACTGTAGTGGATGGCTAATGGATTTGGTGGATGGAGCTGAGTTGAAGTCCTCAAATTTTAACGAGCATTGGTAATGCATCAGTTTTGCCTATGTAATGAATAAAGAGCTGTTTTCATCAATCATCGTCCGGGAGTAAAAAAAGAGCTCCCTGACAAATAACACAGGACTGGCGAGGATGTGATGCAGCTGCCAGAGCTGCTGACTTGAGAGCTAGGGATCCCGGTTCGAGCCTCGGCGCCACCACTGCATAGCATCCTGTGATTCTATGGATATCACATAATCTCTATAGGTGATAAATTGTTATATAAATATTCTATGCTGCAATAGTAAAAAGCAAACCTTTATGAAAATATAGATCCTCCAAAGCAGAAGATAACAGTATTTCAGCAGCGGGAAACTGATAAGCGAAGCAGATAAGGGACAAGCATTGGTAAATGCAGGAAAATATGCTGCAGCCAATAGAAATGGAGGAAAGGTAAGTGGCTCGCACAGGAACCAATGAGAATTCAGGCAAGAGAGAAGGGGGATGTAAGTCCCTTTTAAGTTTATATTAAAAACAATACATTTCACAAGCACAGCACAAATGCTGTGCAGGTGAAACCTAATAAGGATGCAAGCAGCAAAATGCCTTCTGCCTTCTGCCGGTCTGCACATGCGCTAGGAAGAAAACAGCAATTGCAATGCTGTCATTACCATGCACTACCTTTACCACGTATGCCTTTACAATGAAAATGTAAGTATGACACAGGTAAGTGTATGTATATATATATATATATATTATCCCAATCCTGGCTTAGACTTTAAGAAGAACAGGCACCGACTCCGTGGATCAAATCAAAGGTTTTTTATTCACCAATACATGCGATCAGACGCATTTCGGCGGACAAGTCCGCCTTGTTCACTTCATCTGTTTTACACCATGTTTGTGAGTCATTTTTATAGTAGTGCATACTTGATAGGTGATGGAACAACCATGTGACATAATTAAGTATGTGACTGTGAACATAGAAGAGTTCAATGCGCTCAAAAACATGCAAGTCATTATGACACATCAAGCATAAATATTTAAAACATTGTAAATACATCTTTACAATTGAAGGTTAATGCTGGTGTGTATACATTGCCAAAAATAATAATTTATGGCTGTTGGTGTGAGAAGTGTAAACGTTATTGACACAAATGACTGCTGCCAATTATATGCCGGTTTAGACTTGGAAGAGTTCCTTCCACCATGTGTAAAAGTTTCTGGCCGCCCAGTGATCTGTAACCTCTTTAGTACGATCAAGACACGTCGTGTTTTTGGTGCATCCCTTGTCTGAGCGCGTTTGAAGGTGAGGGGGATTTCGCGCTGTATCTGTAAAAATGTATATCAAGAAGAGCTGTGAGGGCGCAATGTCCGTGGGTCTAAACGAACATGGCTTTTCCATGTATCGGCAACGAAGTGTTAAGGCTGAATTATCTGTCTCAGATGGAATGTATAAAACCAGTGCATCAATGCGCGTTGGTTGGGAAGTGATTGCTCTGTTGAGTTCGAGATTAATTTAGGTGTCACAAATCATTTGTGTGAGACCTGAATGAAATTAATTAAACGCAAGTGCGTGAGTGTAAGAGGTGATGGTCGCAGGCGTGCATGGAGTCCTGCCCATGTGGGCTTGGACTCGTGTCTCGTTGGAGAGGTGCCTGGATTCCTCAATGTTGGGAGTTTCTGAGACTGTTTGTTTTATCTAGCGTTATTGAGAGGGAGCATACATGTTTGCTTTATGAGAAGGGGGAACCCTGATAACGTAGTGGCTAGCGAGCATGTTTCGAGCTCATGGTTGTTTTAATAATTAGTGATTATGTGTGTGCAATTTAAGGTGGAAAAATAAAATTGTAAACGCAATTAAAATGTGCACTAAGTGAGTTTAAAAAGGGATCAAATCCTAGATGGTGAAAGAAGATGTTATTCAGTAGATGGGTTTGTCTCAGGAAACGTGAGTAGGGATGTTTTAACAGTAGTGCGGTGCCGTATCATAGATGTACACTGAGTGCCTCATCAGCATTGAGCCCAAAGGGGATCTTACGGTTGAGCTCTATGATATATTTGGATTCGAGTCTTCTCAGTTTTTGTACTCTATTCCCTCCCCTGGGGTTTGGTGCTACACTGTCCAAAACAAAGTATGTGAGTTCCTCAATTTTTCCACTGTGGTGAGCATTGATATGGCGAGCCACAGGGTATGCTGGATCGTCATTAGTGATTGCTCTTAGATGTTGGAGGATCCTCACATGAGCTGGATGTATGGTGCTCCCCACATAGATTAAATTGCAGGAGCATTTGAGCACGTACACCGCAAAGTCTGTTTTGCACGTGTAGTGTTGTCTGATTTTAAAAGGGGATTTTCTGAAAGGGAATTTGACTGTTTTAGTGTTAACCCCATGTTGGCAGGCTTTGCACTTGGTGCATTTGTAGAAACCCGGTTGGGAATGCAACCAGATTGGAGCAGATGGTGCATAATTGACTAATTCTTGGCTCATTGAAGTTGCTCTTCTAAACGTCAACTGGGGTGGTTTTGCACAGCTCTGTCCTATGACTGTGTCAATTTTAATCAGTGGCCAGTGTCTGTACAGGATTTTCCTAATGTTCTTATGGTATATATTGTATCCTGTAATAAGTCTGGGCGTAGTGTTAATGTTGATTGTTCTGGTGTCATTTGTTGCTTTGTGCTTTTTTTGGAGCAAGACTGACCTCTCTAGGCGGTCGCTCTTTAGTCTTGCTTTGTTTAAAGTGGTTGAACTGTAACCTCTTTCCTTGAGTCTATCACAGAGGTTGTCCGTGCTTGAGTTGAGGTCTTTCTGGAAGCTACAATTTCTCTTCATCCTTATGCATTCAGCATACGGAATACTTTCTTTGAGGCTAGTGGGGTGGAAGCTTGTTGAGTGCAAAATGGTGTTCCCTGCAGTTTCTTTTCTATGGGTGCGGGTCTGTATTTTCCCTCCCTCATGAAAAACCTCTAGGTCTAGAAAAGTGATTTTTTTTCTTTACTGGCCGTACATGTGAATTTTAAATTCAGGTTGTTGTTGTTTATGTCCCTGGAGAATTGGAGGGCGCTCTCTTCCATGCCCCGCCATAGGATGAAAATGTCATCTATGTAGCGCCTGTACAAGACAATGTTGTTGATGATTGCGTCATGGTATTGGGTCATGAGTACTTGCTCATCCCACCAGCCCATATGCAAATTAGCGTAGCTGGGGGCGAAGCAAGTACCCATGACAGTCCCCTGTATTTGCTTGTACAGGAGCTTGTTATACGTAAAGGTGTAATTCTCCAAGCACCATTCTGCCATGTGTAACAGCATCAGCGTGTGTTGGAACAAGGTTATATTTCTGCTACCAACAAAGTGTTGCATTGCTTTTAAACCATCTCTATGTCTGATGCTCGTATACAAACTCTGGACATCTAAGGTAACAAAACTAAGATCTTGTTCCCAAGCAAAATCATTTATACAATTCAAAAAATCCCCAGTATCTTGAAGGTAAGCTGGCAAAGTTCTCACTATTGGTTGGAGGAAATAGTCAATATATTTACTAGTGTTCTCAAAGAGACTTCCTATTGCAGAAATGATAGGCCTTCCTGGTGGACAGTTCGGGTTTTTGTGAATTTTGGGGATAAGATACAATTGGGGGGTGATTGGATAGTCATTTTTCAGGAATTCCAGTTCCTGTTTTGAGATAAGTCCTTTTCCTCTCCAGCCGTAGAGACAGGTGTGGTATCTCTCCTTGATGTTGTAGATATTTGTGCTGCTAGTTCTAATATAACATTCTCTGTCCTGCAATTGGAGCATGGCCTCTTTATCATACATCTCAAATGGCCATAACACTATATTACCTCCTTTGTCCGCGTTACGAATTACAATGTCAGGTCTTTGTTTCAGCTTTTCCATTATTGTGTCATATTTCTTCCTTTGGTTGTTGGTATTTTTGTTGAAATCATTGCTGCTTGATGTCAAGTTTAACACAATCGTTATCAGATAAAATACCTAATTGTAGTGGATGGCTAATGGATTTGGTGGATGGAGCTGAGTTGAAGTCCTCAAATTTTAACAAGCATTGGTAATGCATCAGTTTTGCCTATGTAATGAATAAAGAGCTGTTTTCATCAATCATCGTCCGGGAGTAAAAAAAGAGCTCCCTGACAAATAACACAGGACTGGCGAGGATGTGATGCAGCTGCCAGAGCTGCTGACTTGAGAGCTAGGGATCCCGGTTCGAGCCTCGGCGCCACCACTGCATAGCATCCTGTGATTCTATGGAAATCACATAATCTCTATAGGTGATAAATTGTTATATAAATATTCTATGCTGCAATAGTAAAAAGCAAACCTTTATGAAAATATAGATCCTCCAAAGCAGAAGATAACAGTATTTCAGCAGCGGGAAACTGATAAGAGAAGCAGATAAGGGACAAGCATTGGTAAATGCAGGAAAATATGCTGCAGCCAATAGAAATGGAGGAAAGGTAAGTGGCTCGCACCGGAACCAATGAGAATTCAGGCAAGAGAGAAGAGGGATGTAAGTCCCTTTTAAGTTTATATTAAAAACAATAGATTTCACAAGCACAGCACAAATGCTGTGCAGGTGAAACCTAAAAAGGATGTGTTGGACCCGGCGTGGTCCTACCCCTCCCGCATGGCGGGCCCCGGACGACATCGGCCCTCCATCCAGCCCGGGTCGGCCTCGGGCACACCTCTTCACAAGCTACAAACCACCAGATCCGCCACCCGGCGGCCCACAACCACTGACACGGCACACTCGGGCCGCCCCAGCATTACCGGTCCGGTGCCCACCCCGGACCCTCATTCCAGGCCCGACGCCATCTTGGGCCCATCACGTCACAGACACGTGGTCCCGGCCCAGCCGCGGCCACGGCCCCAGTGAGCCCGCCATCGAGGCACCAAGAGCCCTCCGGGTGGTAGAGTGGCCACTCAACCAGAGACAAGGAGAGGGGAGTTTCGATGGCTCTCCAACCGTCCCCGGATGCCTGGTTTCGATCGGCCTCCGGCCTCCCTGAGCGCTGGCTCCACCCCCTGCTGGGTGTCTGGACACCATCATCCCGGCCCCTCTGACCCCCAGGTGAGAGGGTCCGGACATCAAAGGACTCCAGACCTATATCTGGGCCAGCCCCGGAGTAGGACGGCAGTTGTATCCCGGAGTCGAGAAGCCCTGCTGACGCTGTCGCGGCTGACCCCGAGACGAACTCCCCGTGCTGTTCTACCTGGAACCTGCTGGCGCTGCCGCGGTCCATCTTCGCTGTAACCACCTTGGAGCCTGCTGGCGCTGCCGCGGTCCACACTTGCTGAACCATCTTGGAACCTGCTGGCGCTGCCGCGGTCCACACTCGCTGAACCATCTCCGAACCTGCTGGCGCTGCCGCGGTCCACACTCGCTGAACCATCTCGGAACCTGCTGGCGCTGCCGCGGTCCACACTCGCTGAACCATCTTGGAACCTGCTGGCGCTGCCGCGGTCCACATTCGCTGAACCATCTTGGAACCTGCTGACGCTGCCGCGGTCCACACTCGCTGAACCATCTTGGAGCCTGCTGGCGCTGCCGCGGCCCAACCTTCCGGAACCCCCCAGCTCGAGGATTGAAAGCTGTGCGTAGAGTCTCCTTGCAACCAACCATCTATAAGACTGTCCCGCTACCTTTCCCCTTGTCACGAGACTTTCCAGATCTCGGGATCTGCTGTATATATTGAAACGATACTTATTGCCAGATAAAGATTGAAAACTCTATCTACGTGTGGGGTACATTTGTAGTGGTGTGGTTACTCTGCTGTACGATTCTAGGAGAGGGCCCTCACGTCGGAGGCCTCTCGACATCGCTCGGTCCCTTCTCTGAAGGAGGGGTAGACCTAGGGGTGGTCAGTCAGACACCTTCTGCCTCCCCCGGGTTCGCCTTTCTAACATTGGTGGCAGGCGCTGCGATCCGAGCCAACGCAAAATCGTACAGAGAGTGATCTACCCGCTACGATGGAAAAACACACAGAGACCATGACGACCCAAGGAACTAACCTACCTGCCGAATTCCAGAAAGAGAAGATAGAAGAATACAGCCACAAAGAACTAAAACAATTCTGTAAAGACATGGGTATCGCTACCACTGGCCTGAGCACAAAAGAGGACTTCAAATCGGCCCTACAATCCTGGGTGGAAACCCGAGACAGACCACCCCAAGAGGAGAATAGCCCGAACGGGCAACAGGAAACCAGCGCACCCCCGACAGGGGAAAGAACCGCAACACTAAACGCGGACCTCATCTATGAAGACGCTCGAGAACGAGAGCGCAACCGGCTACACGAATTGGAGCTTGCACGACTCCGGCTAGACGGAGAACTCCAGCTAGCGGAGAAAAAGATAGCCCTCGAGCAACTACGGCTGGAGGGGGATCTAGAAGAGAAACGGAGACAACGTGACCTCGAAGAAAAACGACTAGCATATGAACATGAACGAGGCCTGAGAGAACTAGAAATCAAAGCCAAGATCAACGAAGATAGCGCGGCCGGGGCCAAGACCTCGGCCCCTCCCGTGGACACCAAGGTTCACCTACCGAAAGATGTAGTCAAAGAATACTACAAGAACGATGATATCCAGCAATGGTTCAAAGCCTACGAGGTGGCCATGACCGCCCATCGGGTGCCCCTGAAGGATTGGGGCGCCGGCCTGTGGGGAAAGTTCGTCAACGAAGGGAGGGATGCCCTGCTGGAACTCCCTGACACCGAAATGACCTCCTACGTACACATGAAAACGGCCCTACTCACGCGCTACGGACTCACCCCCGAAATGTACCTGCAGAGGTTCCGAGACTGTAAAAAAATCCCCGGTACCACTTGGGTGGAATATGTGAACTTTTTTAGCAGAGCCTTCGAGGGGTGGGTCAAAGTCAGTCAGGTCACTACCTACCAGCAGTTGGTCGACCTTATGTTATGGGAGCACCACTCCAACAACTGCTTCATTGAACTATGACAACACCTCCTCGACAGCAAGTTGACCGAGCCGCGAAAGCTAGCGGTCGAAGCAGATCGGTGGGCGAGCAACCGCGTCCACCGGAACACCACAGGAGAATACGGACGAGGGTCCCCGGGGAACCACCGGCCGCGAGGCGGCGGGTCTGGCATCAGCCGAGACCTCCCGCCGGGGTCTTCGCCCGCCTCCTCTACACCAGCCTCCAGCCCGAGGGGGGCCCATCCAGCCTGACCGGGGCCACGCCCCACCGTTACGTGCCACAGATGCCAGCGGCTGGGTCACTATGCCAATGATCCTCTCTGCCCCATGAACCAGCGTCCCGGCACCACCGGGCCCCCCGGTCGACAAATCACTGCAGCCGCTCTGAGCGAAGAAAAGGATGAAGAAGAAGAGGTCCCTATGGAACCAGAAGAATGGGAGTCCGCGGCCATGTGCGACAAAGACATGATCCCCCGAGACCAGATTCCGATCAACACCCAGAAGTACCGCCAGTGGGTCACCATCAACGGAGGCCGGGCCGAGGCTCTCCGTGACACGGGGGCCAGCATAACCGCCGTCCGCTGCCATCTGGTGACCCCAGAACAAATCTTGCCCCACGTTCTGTGTCCTGTCCGGTCAGCGGACAATTCCGAGAACCTGTGCCAGATGGCTCGCATCCCCTTCGAGTGGGGAGGAGTGTCCGGCATGCTGAAAGTCACCGTCCGAGACGATGCCCCGGTGGACTGCCTCCTAGGGAACGACCTGGAAAGTTCCCCCTGGGCACAGATCGAGCGAAGAGAGCATCTGGGGATGCTAGGCCTTCCTGAATGGGTTTGCGTAACGACCCGATCCATGTCCACCCGGGACGCCGTCCCAACCGAAGACAATCTGCCCGAAGAACCTGAATGGCCGGCACATCCGCCACCCGCCACTGCCACAGCCGAACCCGAACTGGGGCCGCAGGGCCCCAGCCATGAAGAACTTCCCGAGCTCGGGCCCCTTCCCGAACTAGCCCAGTGGCGCCAAGAAGGGGGCCCCACCCGCGAGCAGTTCCGTCGGGAACAAAAGACATGTCCTTCCCTTGAGGGACTCCGACAACAAGCCGCCACGCAAGCCACAGGAGACTCCTCGGGGTCCCACTGGATCTATTGGGACCAGGACCTCCTGTACAGTGAACAAAAGATCGCCGAGCTGGGGGCCGGCCGAGTGCTAGTCGTCCCCCTCCACTTCAGAGACTTTCTCTTAAACCTGGCACATGATGTGCCCCTCGCCGGGCACCTGGGGCAGGACAAAACCTACAGCCGCCTGGTGACCCACTTTTATTGGCCGAAGATGCGCAGCGATGTGTACAACCACTGCCGAACCTGTCCGATCTGCCAAGCCAGCGGAAAGAGTGGGGGGAAAATCAAGGCCCCACTCCAACCGTTTCCCGTGGTGACAACTCCCTTTGAGCGAGTAGGGATCGACATCGTGGGCCCCCTGGATCCTCCAACCTCTCAGGGGCACCGCTTCATCCTTGTCCTGGTGGACCATGCCACCCGCTACCCAGAAGCTATCCCCCTCCGGACTATCACAGCCCCCGTAGTGGGTCGGGCGCTAATGGGGATCTTCTCTAGAGTCGGCTTCCCCCGAGAGGTCGTAAGTGATCGGGGCACAAACTTTATATCGAAATATATGCGGTCCCTGTGGCAACAGTGCGGGGTCGCGTATAAGTTCACCACCCCGTATCACCCTCAAGGGAATGGACTAGTGGAGCGATTTAATTAATAGGACCCTGAAAGGAATGATCAAGGGCCTAGAAGAGCCCCTCCGGCGCAAATGGGACGTTCTGCTGCCATGCCTCCTGTTCGTCTACCGGGAGGTACCCCAGAAGACCCTGGGGTTCAGCCCCTTTGAACTATTATATGGACACCCTGTGCGAGGCCCCCTCAGCCTGGTCAAGGAAGGCTGGGAGCTGGCCGCCTCCGATATTCTGCCGATGTTTTCCGATACCTCTTGACTCTCCGCAACCAGACTCGGAAGTTCCGGGAACTGGCCGAAACCAACCTGAAAGCCAGTCAAGAGGAGATGAAGCGCTGGTATGATGAAAATGCCTCGTCCATTGAATTCGAGCCGGGCCAGCAGGTCTGGGTCATGTCCCCGGTCGACCCCGGCGCCCTCCAGGACAAATGGACGGGGCCCTTTAAAGTGGTGGAGCGCAAGAGCCCCGTCACCTACCTAGTGGACATGGAGTCCCCCCGGAACCCCCTCCGGGTCCTACACGCCAACCGGCTCAAGCCCCACTTTGTCCGCACCAAACTGAGCCTGTTGTTGGCTACCGATGACGGAGCAGAGGACGACTCCGAGCCTCTACCAGACCTCCTGAGCACCTCCGAGAAAGATGGCTCCGTCGAAGGGGTCTCCCTCTCTCCCGCGCTGACACCCAAACAGCGCCAGGACTGCCAGAAACTGCTGGGTCAATTTGCGAACTTATTTTCCCTCACCCCCGGAGTCACCCAGTGGTGTGTTCACGACGTCGACACCGGGGACTGTCCGCCCGTGCGGCACCGAGCCTACCGAGTCCCCGACCGAGTCCGGGCCTGCACCCAAGCCGAAGTTTCCAAGATGCTAGCCCAAGGGGTAGTCGAACCCTCAGACAGTCCATGGGCCAGTCCCGTCGTCCTGGTCCCTAAGGCCGCCGCCCCCGGGGTGCCCCCGGAGCTGCGGTTCTGTGTCGACTACCGGGGACTGAATGCCGTCACCAGGACCGACGCCCATCCCATTCCCCGAGCGGATGAACTGATCGATCGCCTGGGAGCCGCCAGGTACCTCAGCACCTTCGACCTCACGGCCGGATACTGGCAAATCGGCCTCACGCCAGGGGCACAAGAACGATCCGCTTTCTCGACCCCCGATGGCCACTTCCACTTCAACGTGATGCCCTTCGGCATGAAGAATGCTCCGGCCACCTGCCAGAGACTAGTGAATCGGGTGCTGGCAGGGCTGGAAGAGTTCAGTGCCGCCTATCTGGACGATATTGCGGTGTACAGCCTCTGTTGGGACGAGCACCTGACCCACCTCTGGAAGGTCCTGACGGCCCTCCAACGGGCCGGACTAACCATAAAAGCCAGCAAGTGCCAGATCGGTCAAGGGTCCGTGACCTATCTGGAACACCAAGTGGGGAGCGGCCAAGTGGCTCCCCTTCAACTCAAGATTGACGCCATCCAGGCCTGGGAGCCCCCCGTCACCCAGACCGCCGTCCGAGCCTTCCTGGGGCTCACTGGATACTATTGGCGGTTCATAAAGGACTATGGGAGCATTGTGGGGCCCCTCACAGAACTAACCTCCAAGAGACTACCCCCGAAGGTGCACTGGACCCCCGAGTGCCAAGTAGCCTTTGAGACACTAAAGACTGCCATGTGCACCGCCCCGGTGCTCCAGGCCCCGACTACAGCCGAGAGTTCATCGTCCAAACTGACGCCTCGGAACACGGCATTGGGGCCGTACTCTCCCAAATGAACTCTGACGGAGTCGACCTTCCTGTGGCCTTCATCAGCCGGCGCCTGCTGGCCCGAGAACAACGATGGAGCACCATCGAGAGGGAAGCATTCACGGTCGTATGGGCCCTAAAGAAGCTCCGGCCCTACCTCTTCGGCACCCACTTCCGAGTACAGACCGACCACCGGCCCCTGCGGTGGTTGATGCAGATGCGGGGCGAGAACCCGAAGTTGCTACGTTGGTCCATCTCCCTCCAAGGGATGAACTTCACCGTGGAGCATCGCCCTGGCAACGACCACGCCAACGCTGATGGCCTCTCCAGATTCTTCCGCCTTGGCGAGGAGAATCCCCAAGAAGATGGGTGACTCTCCCCTGCCTTCAGCTGGAGGGGACGTGTGTTGGACCCGGCCTCGTGGGGTGGTCCTACCCCTCCCGCATGGCGGGCCCCGGACGACATCGGCCCTCCATCCATCCACACCTCTGCATGACCTACAAACCACCAGATCCGCCACCCGGCGGCCCACAACCACTGACATGGCACACTCGGGCCACCCCAGCATTACCGGTCCGGTGCCCACCCCGGACCCTCATTCCAGGCCCGACGCCATCTTGGGCCCATCACGTCACAGACACGTGGTCCCGGCCCAGCCGCGGCCACGGCCCCAGCGAGCCCCCCATCGAGGCACCAAGAGCCCTCCGGGTGGTAGAGTGGCCACTCAACCAGAGACAAGGAGAGGGGAGTTTCGATGGCTCTCCAACCGTCCCCGGATGCCTGGTTTCGATCGGCCTCCGGCCTCCCTGAGCGCTGGCTCCACCCCCTGCTGGGTGTCTGGACACCATCATCCTGGCCCCTCTGACCCCCAGGCGAGAGGGTCCGGACATCAAAGGACTCCAGACCTATATCTGGGCCAGCCCCGGAGTAGGACGGCAGTTGTATCCCGGAGTCGAGAAGCCCTGCTGACGCTGTCGCGGCTGACCCCGAGACGAACTCCCCGTGCTGTTCTACCTGGAACCTGCTGGCGCTGCCGCGGTCCATCTTCGCTGTAACCACCTTGGAGCCTGCTGGCGCTGCCGCGGTCCACACTCGCTGAACCATCTTGGAACCTGCTGGCGCTGCCACGGTCCACACTCGCTGAACCATCTCGGAACCTGCTGGCGCTGCCGCGGTCCACACTCACTGAACCATCTTGGAACCTGCTGGCGCT
Source organism: Lissotriton helveticus (assembly GCF_964261635.1). Classification (NCBI taxonomy): domain Eukaryota; kingdom Metazoa; phylum Chordata; class Amphibia; order Caudata; family Salamandridae; genus Lissotriton; species Lissotriton helveticus. The sequence goes on along the minus strand of NC_136057.1, from coordinate 686,263,476 downwards.
GCCGCGGTCCACACTCGCTGAAACATCTTGAAACCTGCTGGCGCTGCCGCGGTCCACACTCGCTGAACCATCTTGGAGCCTGCTGGCGCTGCCGCGGCCCAACCTTCCGGAACCCCCCAGCTCGAGGATTGAGAGCTGTGCGTAGAGTCTCCTTGCAACCGACCATCTATAAGACTGTCCCGCTACCTTGCCCCTTGTCACGAGACTTTCCAGATCTCGGGATCTGCTGTATATATTGAAACGATACTTATTGCCAGATAAAGATTGAAAACTCTATCTACGTGTGGTGTACATTTGTAGTGGTGTGGTTACTCTGCTGTACGATTCTAGGAGAGGGCCCTCACGTCGGAGGCCTCTCGACATCGCTCGGTCCCTTCTCTGAAGGAGGGGTAGACCTAGGGGTGGTCAGTCAGACACCTTCTGCCTCCCCCGGGTTCGCCTTTCTAACAGGATGCAAGCAGCAAAATGCCTTCTGCCTTCTGCCAGTCTGCATATATATATATATATATATATGTATGGTTAGGGGGGATTGAGTTTAGAGGTTAGGCGGCTATTAAGAAAATATATGTGTATATATATATATATAAATATATTTATTTATATTTCATGAAAAGCTTTATACTTACCTGACTAATACTTAAATTTTTGTTGTACTGGCATGCGTGGTAAAGGTATGTGCGTGGTAAATAAATGTGTGGTAAAGACATATATGGTAAAGGCATTTGCATTGTAAAAGCATGCGTGGTAATGGCATGCGTAGTTCTGACATACAACCGTGCTAAAATGACTGCCAATGTTTATACAGAAAACGCCTGTTTTTATGTTTATAGATAAAGTGAGAATATGTGTTTGACAGTAAATATATATATTCCTTTTTTCTGTATTTTTTGTCATGCTCAGTAATTCCTGCTGTGGTAATTTCAGACACAATATTTAATATGCAAATGATTTCATTTTGTAAACTCTGTATGTGATTTTTCAGTCTATGGTATTACTACTGAATTTATCAGGTGCAAACCCCAGTTATGGTGCATCTGATAGGACCCAGAAAACACCATAATTCAGGCAACATGCATGGAATTGCAGCCCATATCGGATTTATCGGACCCGGATTAAGTGCCTTGCATTAATCACATAACATTGAATGGGAAACTAAGTCTTCCCCAGAGGGGGGCGGGGAGGCTTCGCCGAGCTGGTGACCAAGATGGCCACCTAACTCAAAGGCTCTGGAGACATCACACAACTAATGGCACCATCCGGCCAGCACCTGAGCTAAGGAGCCGCTGACGATGTGAGGAAGGCTCCGGTTTAAGAGCGGAGCCTAAAGGTGCCTGTAACTCGAAGATACGAGCGCAGCGATTCCAAGCCCGATGCGGTCCACGGAGGCCCAGAGTCAACAGGGGACTCGGGTGAGCCTGAGGGCAGGGCTCAGACCGCACGGAAGCGCCGACGACCTCCCGCTTGAAATAGGCATGCTTATGAGCGGTGGAGCACCGGCAGTGATCGGGTTCTCCCGGTGCCTACATGGAGACGGATCCCTTGATGGAGCCAGGGAATGCGGCATGCCGTGACGGAGTCAGTAACGGCCCAGTTCCGGCCTTGTGAGAGCGATGAGGGCCTGCCTATGCTCATCTGAAGGTGACTCAGCTCAATACTATAAGTCATGCCTCCTAATAGCCTGCAATGCAAAGAATTGCTATTACCTCTGTGGTGTTTCCCACGAGATGATCGTCTTCGAGGTGCAGTTGCATGTCAGCTGGCCTTCCCCCATTGCACAAGGGTATCTTGCTCCATTGTGCACTCTAAATTGTCGGTAACGCAACACATCTTACTGCTGAACTGGCATAACAGTGCCCTCCTTGCCCCAAGTACTTTCTTCATTTAATTTTGGGCTGTCTTGTTGTGTCGGTATACTACTGGCCCATAATAGACTTTGTTCCCAAAGGAATTGCTACGTGTGTTCGCTGTGTTGCCCTGGCTCGATCTGTTCCACGGTACTGTTCCCATCCAACGGCTTGTGGCGAGCCTGCTTACCGTACTGTGGGCTCAGGCCATCTGCCCTTTTGCTATTACCTTGGTGATCCCCTGGCTGGCGCTACAGTCTTAGGTGCCTCACCTTCTGCTGTGTGCAAAGATGGGCCGCACCGCACCGACCCGAAACAGAAACAACTGAATTTCGAGGGGGGCATAAACCCTAGGCGGGAGGATGTAGACGGAGCCTCCGGCCCGGAACAACCTCCACTTGATGGTGCGGCAGCCATTTTGGCGGAGCTTCAGTGGGATTTCAAGCCATAGACTCACGTTTAGATATACTTACTACGTGCCTGGATGATATTAAGGGGCGTCTGGATGTGCATGATACCCGGCTGGAAAAGGCTGCGCAGCAAATCTCTGACTTGGAGGATGGCCACCCTTCTATCCAGAAACGATTGGCAGATCTGAAAGCCACCTCAAACAACTTGATATGAAGGCGGAGGATTAAGAGGCATGTTCGTGCAGAAATAACCTGTGGTTTCCTGGGATTGCAGAATCCACCAACACAGGCCCCATACCATGGTACGTTGAAACTGTCCCAACTGACCTATTTGGGAGAGAGGCCTTCTCGTCCAATCTTGCTGTGTAGCGGGTGCACAGATCTCTGGGCCCACCGCCGTCTCCTGGAGCGGCCCCCGGATTATTATTGGCAAGCTAAATATACCAAATATATACCACGAAAACTTTTCCTTTTAAATAATAAAAAATGAAGTCATTTGACTCACTTCTGAGATATAGCACACATATTTATATGCTTATCATATTGTTGCAGATGTGAAGAACTCCCAGTTTTATTAGTATGCATCTGTGGGCCCTGATGAAGGTGGTAAAATCTAATTTCCACTGAAACGTACGTAGGCCATCTACAAACACCTGAGAACTCCACCAAGGAGGACCATCAAAATAAGGATTAACAACCATAAAAACATACGGGATTGTTACCATGTAAAAATGATATACATTGTTATATAGAGTCCTCATATCTCAGTTGTTTTCCGTTTTTTAACAATTTTGCACAGTGTGAGAGTGTGTGTGCATGAGAAGAATGAATGGTGAGACAGTTCTGAATGAGTGAACAATGCTGATATTGTTTAGTGTTTGATAACTGTTTTATGGGGGTACATGATTCCTTGTATAAAAGCTTTTTTGACTGTTGAAATAATGAATTGGAATCTACTGTCATTTTCCAATAACAAAAAAGTATAAAAAATACCAAAAAGATCTTTTGAACTTATGAAAAATGAAATAATCATAAACTAAAATGATGAATAAAATACAAGTCTGATGAAAACCTATTGTTTGTTGATAATTGGATATGTGTCCAGTATCTTTGCTAAATAGACATTGAGTTACACCAATTGGATAAATTAGCAAGGTCAGTTTAGAGGTTTCTTGGTATATTGAGTATGTTCCTATTCCTCCTCCTCTAGACCTAAAAGTACGTTGGGGGTACCTTAGCTTAGTTATATTTTTATTGGCAAGCTGCTTAATTACAACGACCGGGACACTGCCCTTCGCATGTCCAGGGAGTGTGGCTCGCTCACTTATCAAGGATCCAATATCTCCCTGTTCCCTGATTTTACACCCATGGTACAGCAAGCCAGCCGAAAATATGTCGATGTCAAATGATCAATACAGAAAGCCAACATACGCTCTGCGATGCTATATCCTGCAAGACTCGGTGCAGATAGGAAACAAGTCGCATATCTTCGACACGCCAAACGCTGCGACCAAATTCTGAAAGGCCCACCAACAGATGACGTAACGACAGGACAAGGAGGACCGTCGCCACCCTGAAGACTGAGACCTTTTTTTTTTTATTATTCGTATTTTTATGGTGTGGCAAGAGAACTCCGCCCATCTTTTATTTTTTCCCACGATGAAGCCGTATGGTCTGCCCGCTTGGACCTGTAGTCATTTGAGGCCTGCATTACGAACGTACCATCATGGTCTACTCTTTCTTTTTGTATGAGGTACCACGGCACTGAGAACTAGTGATGGATGTGTGGTCATCACCTGACTAATGCCTATCTTTCTATGTGATGCCTCTGATGGAGTGTTGCCACTTCCCTCAGGGAAATTCCCTAAGTCTTTTTTTTCCACCTTTCTCCCCTCCTCTCCCTCTTCCCTTATGGTTCTTGTTTCTTCCTAGGGATTCACCGGCGGCCTTATATTTGAGTATCCGATGGGGGTGGGGGTTGTTTCATGGGATGTTTGTATTTCTTTGAGTATTAGTTGTTGTTTTATTTGTTTGGAGCACACTAATGGGTGTAACTATGCCACATCTTGGTGACTTAAGGTTCCCATGTACAAACACGTATTAATGATAGTATGACCACAAACGGCTCTACCACTACTGATTTTACACCTTAAATGCCTGTCCTGGAATGTTCGAGGACTCTCATGCCCAAAAAGAGCAGGCAGGTGTTAGCATACCTAACAAGGACTTCCATACAAATAGCCGTTCTTCAGGAGACACACTAGGCCCCCTTCCCGACTCATGGCTTTGCTGCGTCATGGGGACAGCACCGCTTTTTTTCCGGCTACAGTACCTACTCGCAGGTGTGTATACTTGTTCACCGGTCTCTTCCCTTTCGCACTGTGTCAGTCATGACGGACCCAGACGATAGATTTCTGCTAGTTAAGGGCATTATTGGATGGCAGCCTATATTACTTATTAAAGTCTACGCTCCCAATGTTAATACACCCAACTTCTTCACCACAATTGCATCACATATTGACCGATTTAGCTCAGACACAATACTACTAGGGGAGATTTTAATCTTACACTAGACCCTACTACTAACACTACTGGACCAGGCCGCGTCACAAAACCCCAGACCACTAAAGATCTTCGCGCCTTACTGCAGTCTGCGTTGCTGGCGGAACCTTTGTGCCTCCGTTATCCGGGATCTCTATATAAACTATTCTTTTTGTTCAGCCCCACATGGATCTTGGTTGCATATAGTCCACTGGTATCTTACCGCCTCAGTTATTGATGGAGGTGTGCAGAGTGGAATATTTCACCCGTACTATCTCTGACTCGTGAAGTTGGACGTCCTGTTCCGTGATTCTAAACCATGCTTGACAGTGGAATTGGCAGAGCGAGGCGCCAGCACATATATGGACACCTTCCTGCTTCAGAGAACTCGCAGCTTGCTCCCTTTAAAGTTTTTTGCCTTATTTGTCATCCGAGCCTGTCGATTTCCCACCTCTCACGCTTGTTATAACCTCTTCGGATAGCGCCCATTTGGTCTCTCATATGTACCACTTGTCTCTCTCCCTTCGCCCAAATGTGCGCTCTAAGGTGCGCACACCCTGGGAACAGGCCCGGTTCTAGGGGGGGCCGGGTGGGCCGGGCCCACCCAAACATGAGCCTGGCCCACCCAAACAGATGGCTTGGCCCTTGCAATGAGGGCTTGAAGGCAGGCGCCATGTGGAGATAAAGGGGTGAAAAAATAAACAAAGCCTTCTTAACATGTAAATGGTCTTCTAAAGACCTGTGAAGTACTCGGGTGCGGCTGCGATAATCTCAACGGCTGTCTGTGTGTATGTGACCCCGGGCTGAGACAGCTTCCTGGGCGCACACAGACAGTTTTTGAGATTATCGTAGCCGCACCCGAGTACTTCACAGGTCTTTAGAAGACCATTTACATGTTAACGAGGCTTTGTTTCTTTTTTCGCCCCTTCATCTCCACATGGCAAAGGGACAAATCCTTTCTTTGACAAGGGTAACCTTTGCCTACTGTTCTGCTGCGTGGACATTTCTTTTTCTATGCAGCTCAGGAAAAAAAGTTTATTTATTCCTATTCACCTTTCCTGACCCCTGCAGTTGCTTATCCCACGAGGCTGTAAGACAAAGTTAGACTAAAGGAGTAGTAGGTAAGAGAATGTGTTACTATTTTTTTTTATCTGCACAGGCCCAGCAGGACACATACTTCATGTGCGCTTCATTTAAACAGTTTTTTATCATTATCATGGCTGGTGCAGGACAACAATAAGACAATACAAAATGCCCAGATAATGCTGCTGATTAATAATCCTGCTGGAGAGCAATCATTGGTATGTTAGTAGTTTTTAAATGCAGATGAACTGTATTTTATGTGGGAACTCAGTGGGTTACTGCCTTTGTCACAAGAGATCCTTGTGTCACTTGCAGTTCAGAAGGTACAATCCTAACACAGGACAGTGACCAATGAAGTGTCACCAAAGAGCTGCATACAAACATGAATGGTATATTTAGAGCTTTGCTTTATTTGTGTTTTGTGATACAGTTAGAATTTTCTCAGCCTTTGATTATTCTAATGTTGCTAACATGAGTATGTTTGGGTAGATATACAGTTTTTTTCAGTAAAGCTGACCCCCATGGAATTCTCTTTAAATCCTAAGGTTGTGTTTCCCAGACCAAGCCCTCTTAAAATACACTGCTCACCAGTATGGATGACATGTGATTCATACACCTAGTAATCCTCATTGGCTTATGTGACATTCCCTGTAGACTGATTTACATACTTGTATGATTCATTGCCTCTGTATAATGTGTGCGTGATGTAAAGTACTGTGACACCCTACACTGATATGAGTAGCGCTGTACAGCAAATGAAATGCATGAGAGAGGGGATACGTAAAGATGAGGGGCACTGTTGGAGGGTGGCAGTGAGGGAATCCAAGGAGGAGGTCATAGGGGAGGGGCTATGGAGCGATGAGGGGCACTATTGGAGGGTGACAGTGAGAGAATACGAGGAAGAGGTCATGGGGTGGAAGAGGAGCTAGGGAGAGATGAGGGGCACTGGTGGAGGGTGGTAGTGAGGGAGTCTGAGGAGAAGGTCAAAGGGTGGGGGGCTACGGAGAGATGAGGGGCGCTGTGGAGGGTGGCAGTGAGGGAATCTGAGGAGGAGGTCACGGGTGGGGGTGGAGCTACTGAGAGATGAGGGGCACTGGTGGAGGGTGGTAGGGAGGGAATCCGAGGAGGAGGACAATGGGGGGTTACAGGGAGATGAGGGGCACTGGTGGAGGGTGGCAGGGAGGGAGTCTGAGGAAGAGGTCATGGGGTGGAGGGGGAGCTAGGGAGAGATGAGGGGCACTGGTGGAGGGTGGTAGGGAGGGAATCCGAGGAGGAGGACAATGGGGGGTTACAGGGAGATGAGAGGCACTGGTGGAGGGTGGCAGTGAGGGAGTCTGAGGGGGAGGTCACGGGGTGGGGGGAACTACGGAGAAATGAGGGGTGCTGGGGGAGGGTGGCAGTGAGGGAATCTGAGGAAGAGGTCATGGGGTGGAGGGGGAAAAATAAATACATGTAAAAACTACAGAGAGATGAGGGACACTAGTGGAGGGTGGCAGTGAGTGAGTCCGAGGAGGAGGTCAAGGGGTGGGGGGTGCTATGGAGAGATGAGGAGCACTGGTGGAGGATAGCAGTGAGGGAATCCGAGAAGGAGGTCATTGGGGGAGGGACTTGAGAGAGATGAGGGGCACTGGTGGAGGGTGGCAGTGAGGGAATCCGAGGAGGCGGTCATAAGGGGGAGGGGCTATGGGGAGATGAGGGGCACTTGTGGCGTGTGGCAGTGAGGGAATCCGAGAAGGGCCAATAAGGGGGGCCATGGAGGGATGAGGGGCACTGTTGGAAGGTGTTAGTAAAGGTATTTACGGAGAAAGAGGTTATTTGTGTGACGCCAAAAAAGACTTTTGCATCAGCTCTAAAGCCGGTCCTGTCATGACCTTCCTGGTTTTGTTTATTTAATTAGCAGTCGGGTCATTAGGGCTACTGTGGACATACTTTAAAGTGTGTGCTAATTATATTTACTGCTATATTCAAAGTTTTAAGTTTAAAGGTGATTTTACTAACGTTTTTACTGGGAAAAAAGAAAGTGGAGCCCGATGGTGCCTGATATGGGGCTGGGGCCCACGGTCAGCTGTGAGATAAGGTGCACTGGAGAGGAGTAGTGGATAATTAAGTCTTTGAGTGCGTTGCAGAGTCCGGGGTCAGGTGGAGGTAGTAATAAGGAGGGATTCTCACTGAAGGCTCGCACAGAGGGAGCCCGAGATGTGTCACTTGTCTGATATTCCCACCTCAGAAACCTCCTCTTCCCATCAAAGGAACTTTACATGGAAAAAACACTTTTTGAGAGTGATAATATGCAGAAAGAGATTTGGAAAAGAGTGCGTTTTACTGGGCCGTGTACGACTAAGAAGAGATAAAGGAGGGCCTTGAAGCAGGCCTGCCCACACATATATGTGACAAATCGAGCCCGCAGTGGCCCACCCAAATGCCCCCTTGGCCCACCCAAATAAAAATTCCTGGAGCCGGGCCTGCCTGGGAACAGGATTTAGATAATACCATAACTGATGACATATGGCGTTACTGCTGCTCGCAGATGCGATACGTCTCGAGCAATAACAAACACAAACTTACATTTTAAATATCTGCATAGGATTTACGTTACTCCCAAATTGGTGGACAAAATTACTCCTGCAGCATCCAGTGCCTGTAAGAGATGTGGCACCTTTGAAGCAGATTTTCTCCATTTGGCCTGGACTTGTGACCCGGTAAATACATATTGGATAGATGTTTTTCGACGCCTGTCTATCATGGTAGAGCACACAATACCCCCTGAACCGCTGACAACCCTATTGGGATATGTCAAGCCACTCAAGAGAAGCATTAGGGCTATTGCTTTACTGATAGCTAAGCGACAAGTTTCACTGCATTGGCGCAGAGCGCAAACACCGTCAGTATAGGCGTGGCTCCGAGTCCATACTTCTTGTGACACTATGAGCGGCATCTATACCTCACTACTTCCCGCCACTTCGCGTCCCTGTGATATTTGGCAGCCTCTTAAAAGCTATTTACAATCACACTCCGCAGACACTTAATGGCGTTAATGTCACTGATTGAAGGAATTGAGTGTATATTTGATTGATTGGGGTTCTGGAAAAGGTACTGGTGCTATCTATACGTTGGGCACTCCTTAACGACTGGCATGGTAGTGATGTTATTTAATGTTGGCATGCCCATTGCTATGCGCTGCAGGTGTTCCAAGACGCTATTTACATAACTGCTCCAATGTATTTGTTTTCTTTTGTTTATTATTATTGGTTCATGGGCTGTAGAATGACAGGAATTGTTCATCTATTTAACATGTTACTATGATTGCCCAGTCTACACGCGGTATGTCCGTTGCTCTCTTTCCTGATTGCAGCTTTGTTGTACTCTTTTAAAAAAATTCAATAAAAATATTAATTTAAAAAAAAGTCTTCACCAGAGTTTTTAGCCCAAGTGTACCTTCTTCATCTGCACCGCATCTCAGAATTTTGAAATTGTTCACATTAAAAAAGTAAAACATGGTCTTAGATGCGTTAGGAGGAAAATAAGGCACACACATTTGATTGTGATCCTTTCCAATTTTTACCCGCCAATTATTTGACTTTAGGAGAACCAGACCTAGATAAAATTTCATGGAGCAATACTATCAATTTCAAACAACTCTCATGCATACATAGACGAACATTTTGGGACATACGAGTTAACCTCATTAATAATTTAACTCAGCAATTGAATCCACTTGACTTGTCTTACTGTGTAATATAACCTTCTGAGAAATGGGCACAAAAGGTTATGGAACCTTGTAGGTAAAAGCATATGTTAAACTTAAAAATGTATAATTCTTGCATATCGCTTTTCTTTTGCTTTAAAAAAATAGAATTATATGTGCTTTTTATTTTGGCCTGCCAGTTCTAGTTAAAGGGTGCTCTTTCACCTCCCCGCCGACTCGTACTGGTGTTTTATCATCATCAGTGTCATGTGAACAGGTCACTGGCTTATAACGTTCACAGACACGTCACTTGAAGCCACTGGTCTAGAGTCAGTCATGTGATAGGCAACAATCAGTGCTTACCATCTGCCTGTTAACCCTGCCAGCGAAAGAAGCATGTGACGGTACTTACACGAGAGGGCCAGGCGGCCGTTCACGCTTCAGGTTTGAGGGGAGGCTCTGATATTCAGTCAAGGAGCACAATCCTCTCCCAAATAAAAGGCTTCGTCGCAAAGGACGTTGCGCATAAACGACTGCACTCAGTGGCTGGATCACATTTCCTTCATGCATATTTGATGTCCGCCATTTAAATTATTCAATATAAACACTACGCATGGCCGTGTATCGTGCCACAGGTGCTTCCCATACGAATACAAACACAGGAAATAGTTGTTCATCAGAATGTTGGAGACAAATGGTTTCTTTTGGTACGCACATTCAAAATGGTTAACAATATCACGTGCAAAACAGTACACTTAACTTAAACAGTCAAATATTAACTTAAAAAAATAGCGGTGGAACATCCATACACTATCTTTTGACTTTTGATAAATACATTTTAAAGTAGATTCTCTTAAAAGTGCTGTCAATCTTTAATCGTTTGATTGCAGCCTGTATGTTGCAATATTCCTCCTCAAGTTTATAAAGAGGTATTACATTATATTACCGCTTTAATAATGTATGTTTTTAAGTATGCACTATCAATCTTTATCTGTCAAATCAACCCCCTATTTGCAAATTAGTTGATTCCATATGGCCTCATGTACCACTCACTGTATTCTCCTCACCTTCGCAGGTCTGGTACGGATGTAGTGAGTATAGTGATGGACTGCATAAAAGTATGTCTTCTTAATCAGTGCAACCCCAAGTTAGTGAAGATAAATAAAATGGAACATCTTTAAGCAATATCAGACGATTGCCCCATCACGGACAGTTTCTTTATTGGAATTCTAACACACGGCTGGGCCTATCCAATGCTTCTTCTGATTATCAAGTCACAGTAATCGTTTGCTAGGATAACCCCAGAATCAATGGAAATACATCAGTGTAATTATTTTTTAGATATAGTTTGTATTATATTCAATAAGTTCAATTGCTCCAAAGATTGCCAACAAGCCGCTTCTAGTCAACAAATCATTAAAAAAATCGGCAACTTTATGCTTAATCAAAACCAATCTCTTCTCACAGCTGGATGTCAAACATAAGAAAACAAGATGAAGGCAAGAAGTTGTACACTTTTGGACCTTGGTAAAGATATTTGCTATTCACATGCATAAGTAGAACTTACTGGCAATACCAATGATTTCGACTCTTGTTTTCAAAAAGGGTTTACCACCTTCACTAACACACAACACACACATAGCATAGACATGATGAGTTGAAGCAACAGAAGTGCAATTTTCCCTCTTACATGCAGAACAGGTGAGACGCAGGCGACATACAAAGAACCTTTACAGCAGGTGCATTAGTGCATGTTTTCTTGTTCTCACATGCACGGAATCGATACTTCATGTGGGATAGTAGGGCAAGCTTCACTCACTGAATGTGCAGGTCTGTTAATTTGCAAAGTTCTAAAACGTGCAAATTAGAACTTTTTGTAAAAGAGTTTTCAGAAAACATGAAGGGTAAGGCTGGCAATGTTTCAGCTGAAAATGGTCTCGCAGGGCAGAAGGCGGACTACCTGGGTCCTGCCCTTTAGTAATGGGGGTCAGGAGATCGATTGTTCTGCTTCGATTCGGAATACTTCCTGTAAAAACCATTACATCTAGGTGGTATTTAGAAGAAAATCCTATTTGTAATCTTTGTAATGGTGAAGAGCAGGACTTGGAGCATCTATTGTTTACTTGCACAAATGCGACAGTGGTAAAGGCAAGGAAAAGATTTTTACAACCAGTTTATTCAAAATGCAGAATTAGCTCAGCACAGGAATTGATTATTTTATGTAAAGTTCCGCCAAACGAATTTGTATGTTATAATTTTTACAAATTTTTAAAATCATTTTTAATTTTGTATTAGAATGACATTTTTTATCAAAATTGTTTAAATTTGAATATTGTGACTTTAATATTTGTGGTTCTCAGTGGAGAATCAAATCAAATACAATAAACTAAACAAAAAAAAAAAGCAATGTTGACAATGTTGATGCAGATGCAGTGCGCGCAATGAAATTCATTTTCTTTATTTACATGTTTACTTACCTGTAAAACTCTGTAATCCATACATTACTACCCCCCACCCTGCTCCTCCCCACGTCACCGCCCTGTAGGTAATCCCACTGCTGGCCGCGGCTGGCTCAGACATGTGGTGTGCACATGCCACTCTTGCTCTAATACAACCCACCTGGGCTGCAGTCTTTCATGATCTAAAATGATATGCTGCTCAAAATGAAACACATCAAGTGGAATGGCTGCACTAAGTCTAAGCACAAGCAATCGCTCAGGGTACCATTCCAACAACAAGAAACAAAAACCATTAAAAAAAAGAGCAACAAAACAAAAAAATTTATATGATCCTTAAGGGGAGGTTATGTTTAATTGCTTTTAGTGAAAAGCAATGCTCTAACCCCAACTCCAACACCAACGACATCCCGCCGTCGCAAGCCCTGTGCAACTTCCACGCCACCTTCTTCCACTGCAAGATAGCAGACATCCACGACAGCTTCAACACACAGACAGCCCCAACAGACAGCTACACAACAGACCCTCCGCACACCATCGACCACGTCCCCTTACTAGCCTGGACCAGCATGAGCGTCGATGACACCATCAAGACCATGCGCACAATCCACTCGGCTCTCCATCAGACCCATTCCCGCACCACGTCTTCAACAAAGCAAGTAGCTCCATCGCACCCCACCTACGTCATCAATCTTTCCCTTGAGACCGCGACCTTCCCAGAGAGCTGGAAACACGCCGAGATCAACGCCCTACTCAAAAAATCCAAGGCAGACCCAAGAGACCTCAAGAACGTCCGACCCAGCTCTCTGCTCCCCTTCCTGGCGAAGGTCATCGAGAAAATCGTTAACAGACAGCTAACCCAATACCTCGAAGAGAACAGAATCCTGGACCCTTCTCAGTCAGGGTTCCGCAGCAACCACAGCACTGAAACCGCCCTCATCGACGCCACCAACGACATCAGGACCCTGCTAAACAACAGGGAGACTGCAGCACTCATCCTCCTAGACCTCTTCGCCACCTTCGACACCGTCTGCCACCGCACACTACGCGCACACCTCCACGCTGCAGGGATCCGAGACAAGGCTCTGGAATGGACCACCTCCTTCCTCTCCGGCAGAACCCAGAGCATCCGCCTCCCCCGTTCCGTCCTGAAGCCTCCGAGATCATCTGCGGAGTACCCCAAGGATCCTCCCTCAGCCCGACACTGTTCAACATTTACATGGCCCCCGCTTGCACACGTCGCCCGACAGCACAACCTCACCATAATCTCCTACGCCGACGACACTCAACTGATCCTCTCCCTCACCAAGGACCCCATCACCGCCAAAGCCAACCTCCATGAAGGAATGAAGGCCGTCGCCGACTGGATGAAGATCAGCGGTCTGTAGCTGAACTCGGACAAGATGGAGGTCCCCATCCTCGGCTCCAACCCATCAGCCTGGGACAACTCCTGGTGGACAACAGCACTGGGGGCAGCCCCGACCCCCACCGACCACGCACGCAACCTGGGAATAGTCCTCGACTCAACGCTCTCAATGACCAAGCAAGTCAACGCCGTCTCCTCCTCCTGCTTCAACACCCTCCCCATGCTCCGCAAGATCTACAGATGGATCACAACAGATACAAGAAAGACAGTCACCCAGGCCCTCGTCAGCAGCAGACCCAACTACGGAAGCGCCCTCTACGCGGGAGGCCCGACCAAGCTCATCAATCGACTACAACGCATCCAAAACTCTTCGGCACGACTGATCCTCGATGTACCACGACACAGCCAAATCACCCCCACCTGAGAAACCTGCTCTGGCTCCCCGTCAACAAGCGGATATCCTTCAAGCTCCTCATCCACGCACACAAGGCACTCCACAAGACCGGCCCAGGCTACCTCAACAGACGGCTCTCCTTCTACACCACCAACCGCCAGCTATGCTCTGCCGACCTCTCACTCGCCACCGTCCCACGCATCTGAAGAACAACCACCGGCGGGAGATCCTTCTCCCACCTCGCAGCCAAGACATGGAACACCCTCCCACTGAGCCTACGACAGACCCAAGACTTGCTGACCTTCAGGAGGACACTAAAGACCTGGCTGTTCGATCAGTAGCGGCCCCCACCTCCCCCCTCCCAGCGCCTTGATACCCTCATGGGTATGTAGTGCGCTTAACAAATGACTGATTGATTGAATGCTCTTCACTGATGTAATTTGAGATCTCATCAGTGATGTCATAAATAATGTAATAGAACATGTCAAGAGTGATGTCATATGTGAGGTCACAAGCAGTGCATGGTGGGGGCGCAATTTATAGTTAGTGCTGCCAATTATAACTGCTGAATTTCCGTGTTTTTTTAGTTCAAAACGTTAATGTCGTCACAGAGAAATTCACCCAACTATAATGTTACTTTAACCTTTGTTATATTCAGTGAATTGCTAAGATTTTTTATTTATTAAAATTGAAAACTCATATTTTTATTACAACCAAATCTAATGTTACTTTAACCTTTATTTTTTTCAGTGAATTTCAAGTTTTTTTTAAAGTAGATACATTATTTTTGTGTCTCTATGTATGATAGAATGATATTGTAATATATCAGGGCCACTGGTGATTTTTGCATGATTATAGATTTGCCACATATTCCATCATCTGCTAGATAATCCTCAGATTTTACCAAAATAAATGTCGTTTCTCGCTCAAACGGTTCAAAAGTTACTAAAAATGCAGGGGCACATGTTGCAGCACAGTGGAAAGTATTTTCCAAAGGTTGACGGTCACCTTTCTGTTGCTTATTGCTACATTTGGGTATTAAACAAGTACTAATGAGGTGCACCCAATGTGCATATAGTGTTAAAAAGTGTAAAAAGTACAAAATAATGAAGAAATACAATAAAAAAAGTGCTACATTATGCTGCGTCATTTTCCTTTTCTTGCCTCATAATTTACTCTGCTCTGCCACATATTTTGGCCCTCTTCTGCCACGTAATTCCATGGGCCTTGTAACATATATATTGCTTAGACATTATTTTGTAAAAATATTTTTGTTGTAATATAATTGAGTATGGTTTATAATTTGTAAAATGTTCATAAAAATGATGTGAGTATTAAACAGATAAATATTCAATATTTTAGTTGTGAATGTGTTTTTTACTGAGTTTTTGTAATTCTCATAAGGATACATGATACCAGCAATTTATTTTTAAGGTATTATTACTCTCACGAGAGTCTCTAAACAGTAAACTAAAACAGTCCTTTTGAGAGCCAGAGAAGCCATTCGTAGCAGGCTGCTTTCGCAAGCCTGTCACGAGAGTTCGCAAGCAGCGACAGCCAGGATGGCAATCCTTCATATGCTGTCCGAGGGGGCAAGGCTTCCTGGTTTGCTCTCTCAAGCCTCTCTCAAGTTCATACCTTTTATAATGGGATTTGAATTCACACTGAATATATCATGATGAAGTATGTAAAAGGATATACACCTGAATACTAACAGTGTATTTCGTTTAATGAAATGCAATCCATTATATAATTAAAGGGAAAAAAAAATCACCTTGATTTATAAAAAAAAACCTCACATGTTTTATGTACATTAGACCAACGTTGGTACATAGTACATAATTTATTTGTTTTAAGTACATTTATTGTTATTAGAAAAAGTTCAATTATCATACAGCTGTTATCCTTCATAGGTCACTTAATGAAAATGAAAATTAACTTTAATATTTTGTGCCAATATATATCTACATACGTGTTTCCAGTCAGTCAAGAGGTCTTTATTCGATTTGCATCATAAAAGACAAATACATATACATATAAAAAAATAAGCATT
Source organism: Lissotriton helveticus (assembly GCF_964261635.1). NCBI lineage: Eukaryota > Metazoa > Chordata > Amphibia > Caudata > Salamandridae > Lissotriton > Lissotriton helveticus. Next base: position 686,247,644 of record NC_136057.1, on the reverse strand, counting down.
TTGCATATAAGATAATAAATACTTTACAATTTAAAACCATGATAAAAAAAAGTATTAAATTTGTAGACAATGATGGACGAAAAGGCCCCTTGCTACATAAAGACATCTTACTTTAAAAACAGTACAATGGAAACTTCATTTGCCAAGGTTACGGGTTAGGATTGACCATGCCCAGCTCACAAATTTTGCTACACCAATAGCGATGGAAGGGGAGGTATCAGTTTTGAGAATTCTAAATGCTGCAACAGCAGATCTGGTCCCTAATAACCGACAAACTGGTAAAAGCCAAACTTTCCTGGGTAGCAAATACATGGGGCAGCAGAAAAATAAATGTTCGATATTCTCTACTGCTGTTACACAGAAAGGGCACTAATCACTGCCACCAATTGACCAAGAGTGCATTAGCCCCCGGACGGGTAGCGAACCCACTCGTAGTTGGTGGTACAGTTTGAGATCGTGTGGCTTGGTGATTAAGTCCCAATAGGCTTCGTATTTAGGGACATCTTTTACAACCAAAAATTCCAGTGTCATGGTCGGACCATTGTTCATAGCAGATCTCCTCTCAGTGATCCAGTGCCAGTAGATATCCTTAAGTGCCTTTTTTGTAGGAAAAGTCGCACTTGCTGGATCAACCCATAGTGCCTCCAGGTTTAAAGTTTTCAGGAGTGTCCTGAGGTGGCAAAACCAGGGTACCCTGTGAGACCCTTCAAGACCCCTCACATCGTCGATGGCTTCAGCAAACAGGGATAATTCCGGTGTAGTCCACAGACGCCGCCAAAACGCCAGTGGTCTAAACCGTACCTCATCCTCAATGGATTTGACACCTAGGTCTAGCTGCAAGGGTAAACAGGGTGTCGATTGTGGGAGGCCAGTTGCCATTCGCAGGAACCTGTTCTGAGCCACCCTCAAGGAGGAAAGATCACTATACCCCCACAGCTCGGCCCCATAGATAGTTGCAGGAATTACCTTGGAACCGTAAATTTTAACAAGCGGTGCCATGGGTTTAGTGAGAGATTTAGCATACTCCTTCAATAAGGCTCCCCCAAGTTGCCCATGTTTCAAGGTCATAATGTCCATTTGTGGTTTCCAGCTCAAGTTCTCACTTAGTGTGACACCCAAGTATGTCAAGACCTCTGTTTGATCCAGAATGGCGCCGCACATTGACACCTTGGCCTTCACAGCCTTGGGGCCTCGCAGAACCATAAATTTGGTCTTATTAACACTCACCTCTAACTCATGATCGCTGCAAAAACACTCAAACCGAGCCAGGGCGGACTGCAATCCCTGCCTCGTTTTGGAAATAATAAGAGTGTCGTCCGCAAACATGAGTAGGGGAATTTTCCTTCCTGCAAGTGTGGGCGCGTCCGTTGGAAAATTTGAGAAATACTTAGTCACCCCATTAATAAACAAAGAGAACAGGGTCGGGGCCAACACACACCCTTGTCTGACCCCCTTAGCAACTTTGAAGCTATCAGTAACTTCCCCTGGGCCACCCCATCTTACTTTGGCGTAAGTATTTGTATGCAAATTAATCAGCAACACCACCAACTCTTTGGGCATGCCAAGATCCAGCAGAACTTCCCATAGCTTAGTCCTGGGTACAAGGTCGAAAGCTGACCTGAGGTCCACAAATGCCGCAAACAGCAGGCCTCCCCAAGAAGGACCACCTTCCAATATAATAGCATAAATCTAAAGACTTGCTCTAGGGTCCCCATATGTTGCCAAAAACCCGACTGAAGAGGGCTTAAAACATTATGATCAGAAATCCAAATCTGGATCCTACCCAAAAGAAGGCGGGCCACAATCGTTTGTACTGCATCGATGAGGCTTATGGGTCGATAGTTGGCCGTTACTGAGCGGTCCCCCTTCTTATGAATGGGGAGGATGTGCGCCCCAAGCCATGAATCGGGGACTTTCGCACCCCTTGCCAATGCATTCGCCAAGAAAACAATATATGGGACCCAGAGGTCCTCTTCCTGCTTAAACATGTCAGCTGGTATGCAGTCGGGACCTGGCGCTTTGCCTCCCGGGATAACCCTTAACACCGCCCTCACTTCGGTAGGCGTGAAAACCAAGGCTTCATTGGTGGTGATGTGCATCAGATTGGTGGGGCTGGAAACATTCTCTTTGAATTGGTTCCCGTAGTACTCAACCCATTCCCTTGGCTCAACACTATTTGTGGGGGATCTATCTTGTGGTCGATTGCCCCATTTGAGCTGCCGCCAGAATTTGATCATATTATTACTCTGGCAAGCCTCCAGCAATTCCTTCCAGCGGGTCTCATCCCAATTCTTCTTAGCAGTGGCCTGCACAACTTTGTAGGTGGCCCTACAACAGCGGATTAAGGACTGGTCTCTTGACCTTAGAGCCGCCTGTAGCGCCTTTTGTGATTCCCTACAGGCGCTATCATACCAGGTTAGGGGCTTTTGCTTATTCCTACTGGGGCCCGTAGGTTTGATGAAGAAGGTTTTGAGATTTAAGAAAAAATCCCTGTGTAGTAAAGTAATATTATCCAGAAGGGCCGACTCCTGGCTAAGCCTGCTGATTTGGGTCAATGTATCCCTCAGCATGGTTCTAATCCTTAACAGGACCTCCTCATCCAGGGCTATTTTGGGCCAACTAACCCTTCTTCCATTGTTGGTTATTAAAACCTGCGGCAGGGACGCCTCTGCCGCCGTGGGCACTGCAAAGGCACCTTCTTCGATTGATAGAACCAATGGGTTAGATAGAACCAATGGGTTAGTACGTGTTTCTAAATATTGTTTCGACTAGAATTTGGTTGCAGAAATATAAGATAGGAATTTATAAGTTTCCATGGTAATCTCTGCTTTACTGTAAAAAAAACATTATCACAGTCAGTACAGCCAGTTAAAGTTTTAAGGTAGACTGTTTGGTGACCAGAGATGATTGAGTGTCCATGATGACAAACATTAGCCATGATTGTGTATGTTTTCTTAAGAATTTATATTTGATGAGATTTAAATATGGTGATTTCAGTATTGATTTTGCTACCAACAGCTCTGCTTCTTTGTAGCATGAGAATGCAATATTTTGAATTGTGTTTTAAAAACCAAGGTAGACAACAGTTGTGATCTGCAGCCTGGACAAGAGTTGTTCTGTACAGCTTTCACATATAGTTTTTTAAATGACACTGACTTGCAAACTGGTACTGCTAGGTACACAAATCACCCTGGTTGGATGTCTGTTCTGCCTGAATAGCTGCAATTTACAAATTCATGGTTCCATGAATCGTTTGTTCTAAAGAAATCATTTATTGTAATTCCCTCATTTTCAAACACATTTAGCAGTACCATTAAAAACTCCTGTGCATCCTGTGCATCTTGTTACACGTTCACAGTGAACTGAGTACCACCATTACAGTAGTCAACCATATTAGGTAGATATGCACTATAATCTCACATGTTTTTTTCAGTATGTACTAAATTGAAAAGAGTTGTCAAAGCTTGACATAAAGGTTTCCCTTTGTGTTGAAGAATGTTTTCAAACACCGGATGTAGGTGGAATAGAACATTAACTACTATATTACAGTAACATGAGACTCCAGAAGTGTTAGAAAATGGAAAACCTATTATGTTGTCGACTTAGTTAGTTTTTAGCTTTTTTGAATTGTTGGTAGATTTTTTAGTTTGTTTTGAAACGTTTGATACATCTACAATCTCAGAACGTTTTGGCTTTCTGTAAGTTTGATGCTTCTCAACAATGGGATATAAGCTCGGATAAGGAGCATAGATGCCTCCTAAGCGGTTATACTCCATCACACATCACTAGCCAGCTTTTACTCTGCTCTCATCAAAATCAAGAGGGTACAAGCCTGACATGTTCCACACCCGTGATAAAGCAACATAAAACATTCATTTTTTAAAGACTGTGTGACGCATATTTATCATAGATGCATCTAAACTTAATCCTTGAGATTTGTGAATGGTGACAACATAGGCCAAACACAGTAGAAACTGTTGTCTATTCACATACAGATCTTTTAATAGGAGAAATCTGGCAGTACACCTTCTTATTTTATTTCCTTCCTCATTGGGATCAGATTTAATCAGAATATATTCATACTCTGTTCTTTTGGGATATGTAATGAAGTCCATCACATTTCCCAATGCACCATTCACTAATCCCTCCTCGACATTCAGATTTTGTCACAAAATTATTCTGCAATTTTTACAGAAGTGCAGGATCTTCTATAAACAACAAGTATGTGAATTTGTTTTCTCTAGAGATTCCAGTTTCTTTACCACTAATTGACATAGTGGTTACGTTTAAACCAATTTCCATTTTGTCTTTATTATTAAGAATCACTATTTCCTGTTTCTCCAAATGAAGCATTTCTAAGTTAGATTGTGCACACTCATCCAATGTTGGCATTAGGCACACAATCTGTTTATGACTTTTCGTAATATGGCAGGTGTACCTACTATGGTGTGGGGAGGGACTAGCCTCTCCATGTAGACCTCTCTCTTAGATGACAGGCGTACATAGTAGGGTGTGTGGAGGGATTGGCCTCTCTGCTGATACCTCTCTCTGTAATGATAGATGTGCATAGTAAGGTGTGTTGATGGACTGCCCTTTCCTTTAAGACCTCTCTCTCAAATGACGGTTTGTGTAGTAGGGAGTGTAGATTGACTGGACTTACAGGTCTTTGAGACCAATCAGACCTCTCTCTCAGATAACAGATAGGCATAGTAGTGGCCAGAGACCCTCTCGCTCTCCCCGCAGCTCCCCTGGTCTGCAGCTGCCGCTGCCGCTGCCTGGTGTGAGCAGGGTTCGAGACCACTCTCGGCCCACTCTCTGTCTGCCCCTGACTTCCTGCTTCTGGTATTGTGCCCCTTGTTGCCCTTATTTGTTGCCTGCCTGCCTAGTATTTTTTTTAATATTCTGCCCCTTTTGCTCTTATTTGTTGCCTGTCTGCCTAGTATTTTGTTAATTATTCTGTCATCTGCTTATGCCGTTATTCTTCTGCTTCTCTGTTTTGTTTTTTCCAATCTCGCAGCCCTTGTCCTGCCCTGTGGCCCCTTCCCCTTGCTGCTTCCCACCTCTCAGCTGCACTTTCCCTCCCCTGCCCTATGTAATGGCAGGCGCACGCAGTCCGTGACCCAACCGCGACCAGCACCAGGGACCCTGGACCTCCGACCATGCACCACTACGACTCAGCAGCCCTCCTCGCACTCAACCCCGTAAGAAACAACAACTGCCAGCAGTACACGCTTGCATATGATGTAAATATCCTGGCTCAATTCATATAATGTCAGCTGTTGTAGCTTGGGAAAATTCTTAGTCTTTGCCTGTCTTTGCCCATCCAGAGCATGATTGAAATAGATGAAGTGACCATCCTATGAACAGCATTACTTGGTACTCAGGTGAGGGCGAGCATGATTTCATGTGTACATCGTGAATGTATTTATTACATGATGTAGGTTTAATATACCCGAATGACTGCATTGTTAATTATCCATCTAGGTCATGATAACTAAATTCTGTACAATGTTTGTCTACGGATTGTACTCGGAATCAACTGCGGTCGGTAGTGGGAGTACCTGCAGGGCGGTGATGTGGGGAGGGGGAGGAGCAGGGTGGGGGGTAGTAATCTATGGATTATGGAGGTTTACAGGTAAGTAAACATATAAATAAATAAAACAAATTTCGTTGCATGCACTGCATACCCAAATGCGATGCAGTGCGAGTAACGAAATTAGTTTTATTAGTGTATGATGAGGTGTATCGTCACGTGGATGATGTCATCAGTGATGTCATTTGAGATGTCATCAGTGATGTCACTGACCATGTCATGAATGATGTAATATGTGACATTATCAGAAGTGGATTGCGGGCGCGCGAGATATAGTTAGTACAACTAACTATATAGGAGGAATTTCAATCGTTTTGTATGAGTAAAATGTCCAGCTAACTATAACACCCCTAAAATCTACAGTTTTTTCAGTGAATGTCTAAGGTTTTTTAAATGCTAATTCCTAACTATATCAGGCCTGAAACCTATGGTCTTTTCAGTGAATATATATATATGTGTATATATATATATTACCTACTGGCGGTCGCCAGTAGGTATATATAGTTAGGATTTTTTCTCTATGGGATTTTTGAAAATTCTATGTCTAATAACTTTGGCGTTTGTGGACGGAATTGGCTGAAATTTTCAGGAAAATGGCACATTTTGTTTCTGAGCAGCCCTTGAAAATTTGGGGGGGTTCGTCAAGGGGGGGCCGAGAAAAAAGGGGGGTCCCAAAACGTGTTTTTAACATTGAGTTTTCCATAGGGCGGTTGGCCTCACTTTTAGCCCGAACGGCTGAATGGATTTGCACGAAACTTGGCAAAATTGTAGGGACTGGTAGCCCGATGTGCCTTTTGTAGGTCTCAATATATGTGCTCCAGTGGATTTTGAGAAATTAACGTTTAAAAAAAGATATATATCTGTAACAGCGGACCGGGCAGCGCTCCAGTACGCGTACTTTTCGCGCAACGGAGCTTTGTGAAGCGAAGCTGATTGGTTCTCCCGCGTCTGTAAACATTCCAAACAGTCTGTAGCGGCCGCCATCTTGTCTCTCGGTAGGATCGAGAGACAAGCGGAGGCCAAACCGAAGGGGCAAATGACCATAAGGGGGCATAGTAGATCCTCCCTGACCGTTTAGGTTTGATGTGGAGGTTTTAAAAGGGCCCCGCGGGGCAAAAAAAATAAATAATAATAATAATCGAACAGCTGAATGGATTTGCACGAAACTTGGCAAAATTGTAGGGACTGGTAGCCCGATGTGCCTTTGCTAGATCTCAATATATGTGCTCCAGTGGATTTTGAGAAATTAACGTTCAAAAAAAGATATATATCTGTAACAGCGCACCGCTTCGCGTACTTTTCGCGTTACGGAGCTTTGCGAAGCTGATTGGCTCTCCGGTGTCTGTAAACATTCCAAACAGTCCGTAGCGGCCGCCATCTTGTCTCTCGGTAGGATCGAGAGACAAGAGGAGGCCAAAGCGAAGGGGCAAATGACCATAAGGGGGCATAGTAGATCCTCGCTGACCCCCTAGGTTTGATGTGGAGGTTTTAAAAGGGCCCCGCGGGGCAAAAAAAAAAAATAATAATAATAATCGAACGGCTGAATGGATTTGCACGAAACTTGGTAAAATATTAGGGACTGGTAGCCCGATGTGCCTTTGCTAGGTCTCAATATATGTGCTTCAGTGCATTTTGAGAAATTAACGTTCAAAAACAAGATATATATCTGTAACAGCGCTCCGCTTCGCGGAGATAAAATTATATCTGTATTACCTAGCTGTTGCTAACACCAGTTAGCGACGGCTAGTAGGAGATAGCGACCATCTTGGGCCCCACTTTGCATGTGAGTGATATTTATCACTAATGACATGCAAAGTGGGCATGCCAAGATGTTAGCGACTGGAAACAGTCGCTAACATCGCTATCTCCTATTATCAACTTTTGGAAATATTCGAGATAAGCGCGAATATCTCCAAAAGCTAGCACCTGCCCTGAGCAGTTCTTAGCCATGTTATCCAATGGGAGGTGGATAACATGGCTAAGAGCATTAGCTCGGTAATGCATGAATATCGCTGAGTTTTCAGCGATATTAATGCATTGCGGTCGTTTTTTATCGTATTTGCGATAAACATTGATAATAGCAAGGTTTATCTACGATAATTTCTGACGGTAAAAAAATCGTTGCTAAGCATCGTTAGGGATAAATATCGCTTAACTTTGGTAATATGCCCCAACGTCTGTTAACGTTCGATTCGAAGGAAATCAGGAAGTGTTGAAAAACATTGTCTGCGCCATCTTGTCTTTTTTCAAATGCCACACTTTTGTCGTGCACGGCAGCCATTTTAGATGCCTTGACCAGACCCACTCTGTGCACGCTGTCGATCCTTAGCATGGCTCCCCACCCTCGCAAGCATCTCCCCCAGGCAGTGGTCACCCCCGCTCTCTGTCTTATGCATGGGTAATAAACCTCCCCCCATCTGCGCTGCTCTTCCCTGAGAATCACACCCTGTGCCCGCCCGACACCTCCCTTTCGCCCTATTCACTACCGCACCCTCTGACACTCCTTTTCCTCTGTGTCCGATTGTCCAGGCTGGTCCTAGGGTATCAGCTAGCCCTGCAGATGTAGTTTATGGCCACAGCTGTAAAGAATCACCCCTCTTCAAAGGAGTTATAGTAGATCAAGGCCCACACTCGATGAGATCCGTCACAGCAGAAGCGTTGCTATTATCTGAAAACCATCCTGTATTGTGATTGGGGAGGGGACCGAGCCTGAAGCGGAAGATTCCAGGGATGACTCTTTGTACATCAAAGTTTTTACAATTATGTGCCACATTAAAAATATATAGCACTCCGACAAAGTAGTAAGATTATAAAACTTTAATAATTTATAAATATATACAAGAAAACAAAAATAGTAATAACATATAAACATTTTTAGGGAAAAACAACGAAGTAGCGGTCAGCTGTGCGAATAGTCCCAACGCAGCACAACGTCCAGATTTCCGGCGTGGGGCGTCGCGGGGGGTGGGTCATCAGTAGCAAACTGTTGTGCGAATAGTTCCAAGGCAGCAGAACGCGTTGAAATCTAGATGACACGAAAGTGATGTCTAGTAAGTTGCCACCCAGCAAATAACGGCGTGGGGCGTCGCGGGGGGTGGGTCATCAGTAGCAAACTGTTGTGCGAATAGTTCCAAGGCAGCAGAACGATGGCACCAAGGTGATGTCCAGTAAGTTGCCGCACTGGTTTTGGTATCCTACAATGCTGCTCCGAATAACGGCGTGGGGCGCCCCGGGGGAGGCGGCGTGAACGGGTCTCTCCAGGTGGAGTGTCATCTGTTGTAGTGGGGCGCCCCTTTACCGTTTCAGTTGCCATTCCGTCCGTTTTTGGTCCACTGTGTCAAAAGCCGCAATTCAGCTGAGTTGCGCCCACTCTTGCGGTGCAGCGATAGGCGGCTGTCACAGGACTCTCAAAATGGCGGCAGGCTGTTTCCTTTTTGGGCCTGGTCCACTGAAATGGCCCTGGGACACCTTGGAAATCGGACGCTTGTCTGCTAGGTCTTGGACCCCATTCTCGAAAGCGTCCCCTCCGCCTTGAGAATTCATCAAAAGTTTTGGGAGCCCCGACTCCCGCAGGCTTCCGGTGGGGAGCGGCTGCCATGATTGCTCGCGGAATGACCACGACGGAGCCACGAGATGGTGGTGCTCTCATGCTGACGCCAGCTTCAGTCTGAAACATCCAGAAACAAGGTGGGGCTTTCATCGTTTGGGAAAAAAAAAAAGTTTTCATCCAATGAAAAGTGTTGTTTTTAGGTCATATGATCAAGCCTTCCATCATTAGGAAACCAAAAGTAAAATGAACCAATGAAAAGTTTTATAAACAAGTCACATGACCTGTTATGCGGCATAGGGTATAAAATGCGGAGAAAATACGTTGGCACGTGAGGCGGCGTCAGTAGCGGACCGATGTGCGAATAGGCCGAAGGCAATACAACGCGCCAAGATCCGGATGGCACCGAGGTGGTGTCCAGCAAGTTGCAGCACTGGTGTGGCCATCCTACAATGCTGAAAGTCGGCGTGGGGCGCCCCGTTGGCCTGTGAGTTTGCGTCAGTAGCGGACCGATGTGCGAATAGGCCGAAGGCAGCACAACGCGCCAAGATCCGGATGGCACCGAGGTGGTGTCTAGTAAGTTGCCGCACTGGTGTGGCCATCCAACAATGCTGAAAGTCGGCGTGGGGCGCCCCGTTGGCCTGTGAGTTTGCGTCAGTAGCGGACCGATGTGCGAATAGGCCGAAGGCAGCACAACGCGCCAAGATCCGGATGGCACCGAGGTGGTGTCTAGTAAGTTGCCGCACTGGTGTGGCCATCCTACAATGCTGAAAGTCGGCGTGGGGCGCACCGTTGGCCTGTGAGATGGCGTCAGTAGCGGACCGATGTGTGAATGGGGCCGAAGGCAGCGCAACAATATTTTCGGAATAGAAGACACCACTAGGCGCTGAGATGCCAAGATCCGGATGGCACCGAGGTGGTGTGTAGCAAGTTGCCGCACTGGTGTGGCCATCCTACAATGCTGAAAGTCGGCGTGGGGCGCCCCGTTGGCCTGTGAGTTTGCGTCAGTAGCGGACCGATGTGCGAATGGGGCCAAAGGCAGCGCAACAATAGTTTCTGACTGACACCACAAGGCGCTGAGATGCCAAGATCCGGATGGCACCGAGGTGGTGTCATAGTTGAGAGTTCTGAGCAGCGGTTGTAACACTGTCTGAAGCTTATTTGCAGCTGCTGCAGCTTCACTACGCGTCAAGATCCGGATGGCACCGAGGTGGTGTCTAGTAAGGTGCACTGGTGTGGCCATCCTACAATGCTGAAAGTCGGCGTGGGGCGCCCCGTTGGCCTGTGAGTTTGCGTCAGTAGCGGACCGATGTGCGAATAGGCCGAAGGCAGCACAATGCGCCAAGATCCGGATGGCACCGAGGTGGTGTCTAGTAAGTTGTCGCACTTCTGTGGCCATCCTACAATGTTGAAAGTCGGCGTGGGGCGCCCCGTTGGCCTGTGAGATGGCGTCAGTAGCGGACCGATGTGCGAATGGGGCCAAAGGCAGCGCAACAATATTTTCTGATTTGAAGACACCACAAGGCGCTGAGATGCCAAGATCCGGATGGCACCGAGGTGGTGTCTAGCAAGTTGTGGCACTGGTGTGGCCATCGTACAATGGTAAAAGTCGGCGTGGGGCGCCCTGTTGGCCTGTGAGATGGTGTCAGTAGCGGACTGATGTGCGAATGGGGCCAAAGGCAGCGCAACAATATTTTCTGACTGACACCACAAGGCGCTGAGATGCCAAGATCCGGATGGCACCGAGGTGATGTCTAAGTTGCGGACTGATGTGCGAATGGGGCCAAAGGCAGCGTAACAATATTTTCTGTATGGAAGATACCACTAGGCGTTGAGATGCCAAGATTCGGATGGCACCGAGGTGATGTCTAGCAAGTTGCTGTACTGGTGTGGTCATCCTACAATGCTGAAACTCGGCGTGGGTCGCCCCATTAGCCTGTGAGATGGCGTCAGTAGCGGACCGATGTGCGAATAGGCCGAAGGCAGCACAACGCGCCAAGATCCGGATGTCACCGTGGTGGTTTCATAGTTGAGAGGCACTTCATCTGCAGTGGGGCGCCGAGATCCGGATGGCACCGAGGTGATGTCTAGCAAGTTGCTGTACTGGTGTGGTCATCCTACAATGCTGAAAGTCGGCGTGGGGCGCCCCATTAGCCTGTGAGATGGCGTCAGTAGCGGACTGATGTGCGAATGGGGCCAAAGGCAGCGCAACAATATTTTCTGAAGAGAAGACACCAAAAGGCGCTGACATTCCAAGATCCGGATGGCACCGAGGTGGTGTCTAGCAAGCTATGCAGTTGAGTTGTGTGCGCACTTGCGGCGAATAGGTCGAAGGCAGCATAACAATGTTTTCTGAATAGAAGACACCACAAGGCGTTGAGATTCGGTTACCACCGAGGTGATGTCTAGCAAGTTGCCGCACTGGTGTGGCCATCCTACAATACTGCTCCGAATAACGGCGTGGGGTGCCCGAAGGGGGGGGGGGGAGCCGGCGTGAATGGGCCTTCCTAGGTGGAGGCTCATGGCGGCCTGTTCTTTGGATTTGGGCCTGGTCCACTAAAATGGCCCTGGGACACCTTAGAACTCGGACGCTCGCTTTTTTTTTCCTTTCCTGTACATGCAAAAAAAGGTAAATGCCCGGTACGTTACACGCTTCATCTGCCACGATGAACTCTCCAGAGGAACCGAAAAAAAATATAGTTGTGGTAACTATACCATGCATCGTCATATGGAGAGGTGGCACCAATTAATTATAGTGCTGCATAAAAGAGAGATTTGGAGGAGAACCCCTGACCTGCTAGTACATTCATCAAAGAAGTGGCACTGAGAGCTTCAGAGGCAAGGGAAACGGTCCCAAATATTTAGAAGAACTTTGGAAAGATTAAAATGACATGTTTAGATTGTGGCAAATTAATTTCATGTGGACAGATGAGTGTTACTCTAATAAATACAGCATATGAACATCATCATAGTCGATGGTTGGTAGAGACATTTTGACTATATCCTGGACCTGCCCGTCCTCGCCCAAAATGGCGCCGGAATAAATGGGACTCGTAACTCCTTGTTGTGTACTGGTTGCAGAACCTTGAAATCACGAGATACGTATGCAGTTTTGAAGCACATGGCGGGCGGGGACGAGAATTGATTGAATATTTCGACATCCCTATTGATATTAAGTTCTGATGTGTTATTGATTACTGTACTGTTGAAAGTTCGAATTAACGTCACCCATGGTACTTGCCCGCAAATGTATATCTAGATAATTTTATTGTAACTGGCCCTGTCGTATTTTAATTATAAAATGTACGTCCACCGATTCCGTAACTGTTAGACACCTTAGTTCTTGCAACCTAATGGCCCGCCCGTTACGTTCCTCTACAGTGTAAATGTCTATTCATCATATACGATTACAGTTTGCTCCGTGGCAGGCCCACGTGGTTATAGGCTCGTATTTGTATAATGAAATTTTCACAATAAAGGTTTTTAAAAGAAAACATGGTAGTAGTATATACATTGGTAAAGTTTTTAATAATAGTCACTGTTTTAGAATCATTAAAAGGCAAGTGAAATAAAGCAGACCAATTACATGAAGGGTAAAAGGTATAATACGAAGGAACGCAGTAAAGATAAATGGTCAAGGGCTGTTGTGTTTTCTATTCCTGCAACATAAAGTGATCGATAAGAATCTCATATTCAGGCGTATCGGCGACTAAGACAGCAGGTCGACCCTCTTTTGCTCAACGGCTCCGTCATGGGACGAAGAAACGCTCTTTTTCTCGAAAAAAGAATATATTTTACTTGCAGGACAGTTGTAAAATTTCCGGGAAAGTACATTAGCCTGGAACATTATAACATATATTTAAGAAAAAATAATGTTCGGAAGTAATGAAAAGCGTAATTTTTAGGTCATATGACCAAGCCTTTCATCATTACAATAAGAAAAGTAAAATTAACCAATGAAAAGTTTTATTAACAAGTCACATGACTTGTTATGCTTACGTTACGCGCTGCGCGCCCCGGATGACTTCCGGATGCGCTAACGCGGCGCGTCATATGACGCATTACGCGACAACGCAGGTCCAGAATATAGTCAAAATGTCTCCACCAACCAGCGGTCGGAACACAACCCCATTCAGCAGGCTAAATAGTTCTGTTAATTGACAACAGAAGGGACAGGCAACAAGAACCATCAGTCAAAGAGGGGAGGGCTAGTTCTTCTCTACCGGGTCACATTGGGGCGCTACCGGAACTGATCGAATTGGTAGTCTACAGTGTTTCTGGATGTTTCAGACTGAAGCTGGGGTTAGCATGAGAGCAGCACCATTTCGTAGCTCCGTCGTGGCCATTCCGCAACCAATCATGGCAGCCGCTCTTTATCGTTATTTTGGGCGGGGTGGGTGGCGGAGCCGAGCTGTTTTGCAGCCATCATTGTGTGGAATTCAGTTCATCTCACTAGTTTTGTATTTGTCATGAGGGGTTGTTCCTAATGTTTCTATTTTAGCGAGGTCAAAAAGAGATCCCATTAGTGGCCTACTGATTTTGCTCGATTCCTTTTCTTTTTTTTTACACGATTTTTCGTTATCTGCAAAGACTAAACAGAGTATTGCGACTCTGTGTTTGTTTGTAAATAGAGAATGAACCAAAGAGAACTAATTCTAAAACAGTAAATACTTGGATAACAATCAATCAAATGGAGAGAGAAGCAGGCACGACGGATTACAACGGGGGCAAAGGCCTGCGTTAACTACCTTTCACTATCTGCAAAGAGAGAGTACTCCTAATAGAAATGAGGGGGGGGGCACCATTCAAAGCAGATCAGTGTGCATAAACACGAAAATGTTTTCACTTACCACGTACTTGACATTCGACAGCTTATGATATTTGCTATTAAAAAACCATTGAAATTCACTGAAAAAACCATAGGTTATAGACCATATATAGTTAGGAATTAGCATTTACAAAACCTTGAAAAAATGTCATGAATGATGTAATATGTGACATGATCAGCAGTGGATTGCGGGTGCGCGATATATAGTTAGTGCAACTAACTATATATGGAATTTCAATGGTTTTGTGTGAGTAAAATAAGGTTTTTTAAATGCTAATTCCTAACTATATATGGTCTATAACCTATGGTTTTTTCAGTGAATTTTCAAGGTTTTGTAAATGCTAATTCCTAACTATATATGGTCTATAACCTATGGTTTTTTCAGTGAATATATATATATATATACTTGAAGATGAAGGGTCACAAGAAAACAACAGCCAGCCAGGGCAAAAATCTGGATCCCAAAGGATACAATGAGTCACAAAGAAATTCTTTCTTGGATATATATATATATATATATATATATATATATATTCACTGAAAAAACCATAGGTTAGAGACCATATATAGTTAGCTGGACATTTTATTGACATAAAACCAATGAAATTCCATATATAGTTAGTTGCACTAACTATATATCGCGCACCCGCAATCCACTGCTGATGATGTCACATATTACATCATTCATGACATGGTCAGTGACATCACTGATGACATCACTGATGACATCTCAAATGACATCACTGATGACATCACTGATGACATCTCAAATGACATCACTGATGACATCATCTAGTGTCTGTGTGTTTTTGTAAAGTTTAAATATGTTTTACATATTGAAGAATGAGTGGATGTATGGAAGACTGAGTGTGTGTGTGGCTGTCTGGGAGGTGTGTGACTCTGTGCATATCAATGTGTACTTGTATCAGTGATTGTATAAGAGAGTAAGTATGTGTTAGTATATGTGTGAAAAGTATGGTGTTCTGTGTTTAACTGTATAGATGAGGAAATCGAAGTGTGATTGATTCTTCACAGGACTGACTAGGTGTATGAGTGCATATGATAGTGTTGTAATAATGAGTGACTGTATGTATGAGTGATTGTATGGGTGAATGAGTGAATGTGTGTGTAGACGTAGGAATCAGTGAGTGCGTATGTAGTAACTGGTATTGGTGTGTCATGATGTCATCAGTGATGTCATTTGAGATGTCATCAGTGATGTCATTTGAGATGTCATCAGTGATGTCATCAGTGATGTCACTGAAGTATGGTGTTCTGTGTTTAACTGTATAGATGAGGAAATGGAAGTGTGATTGATTCTTTACAGGACTGACTAGGTGTGTGAGTAACTCCATGGATGAGTGGCAGTGTGTGAGTGTCTGCATAGGTGTATGAGTGCATATGATAGTGTTGTAATAATGAGTGACTGTATGTATGAGTGATTGTATGGGTGAATGAGTGAATGTGTGTGTAGACGTAGGAATCAGTGAGTGCGTATGTAGTAACTGGTATTGGTGTGTCATGATGTCATCACTGATGTCATTTGAGATGTCATCAGTGATGTCATCAGTGATGTCATTTGAGATGTCATCAGTGATGTCACTGACCATGTCATGAATGATGTAATATGTGACATCATCAGCAGTGGATTGCGGGTGCGCGATATATAGTTAGTGCAACTAACTATATATGGAATTTCATTGATTTTATGTCAATAAAATGTCCAGCTAACTATATATGGTCTCTAACCTATGGTTTTTTCAGTGAATTTTCAAGGTTTTGTAAATGCAAATTCCTAACTATATATGGTCTATAACCTATGGTTTTTTCAGTGAATTTCATTGGTTTTTTAAAAGCTAATATCTATAGCTGTAAAATATATTCTTTATTACGTGACGTATCACGTAGCCACGTGAGACACCTCATGACGCGTCGCATAACCGTGACGTATCGGCTCTGCAGCGCAAACAAAACCCGTAACGTAAGCGTGCCGGAGCACGCTTACAGATATATATATTTTTTTTAACCTTAATTAGACAAAATCCACACGTGCACATATCTTGAGGCCTTGCAAAGGCACATCAAACAAACAGTCCCTACAATTTTGCCAAGTTTGCTGGAAATCTATTCCCTTAATTTTTTTTTTACTGTTTCTCTTGGTTTTCCCCTTGTTGCGCTTACCGGGACGCTACCCGGTACGCGAACCGGACGCTCCAAAAACACAAGATGGCGGACTCCCGTTACGCTGCCGGTTAGCTGCCCGGTTCGCGTACCGGGAAGCGCCTCTACCGCGAAAAATCGCGGGGGACTTTAATATCCCCCTCATCAATCCTAGGGGGTCAGGAGGGGTTTACCTTGCCCCCTTTCCTTCATTTCCCCCTTCGTTTTTCACCACATCTTGTCTCTCGATCGTACCGAGAGACAAGATGGCGGCTGCTCCGGACTGTTTAGAATGTTGACAGACACCGGAGAGCCAATCAGATTCGCTTCGTGAAGTTCCGTTACGCGTCAGGTACGCGAACCGGGGCGCTAACCGGAGGGCTGTCACAGATATATATATTTTTTTAAACGTTAATTTCTCAAAATCCACTGGAGCACATATATTGAGACATAGCAAAGGCACGTCGGGCAAACCATATCTACAATTTTGCCAAGTTTCATGTAAATCTATTCAGCCGTTCAAGCTAAAAGTGAGTCCAACCGCCCTATGGAAAAATGAATGGGAAAAACGCGTTTTGGGACCCCCCTTTGTTCTCGCCCCCCCTTGACGAAACCCCCCCAAATTTTCAGTGGCTGCTCAGAAAAAAAATGTGCCATTTTCCTGAAAATTTCAGCCAATTCCGTCCACAAACGCCAAAGTTATTAGACATAGAATTTTCAGAAATCCCATAGAGAAAAAATCCTAACTATATATACCCACTGGCTATCGCCAGTAGGTAATATACATATATAAACATATGTAATCTGCATATCTATATAAATATAAATGCATGCATACATATACATATATGCATACATATGCATGTTATTTACATGAAAGTTTTAAAAACACTAATAAAAGCAAAGCTAAAAAGCCACCTCATTACAAACAGAATGGCTTTAACTTAAACGAGGGCGAGATCTATTGCATTTTCAATGCTTGTTTACTTTGGTTCTATCAAGAAGGCATTCAGATGTGTCACACATTTGCCATAAATTCTGAATGTTAGCACTCTAGTTGCTCATTAGATCACTGTAGTAAAGCTAGTGCTCACCAGGGAAGTCTGCTGCTAATCATGGTTTGCAGCCATTTTCCCGCATTTTTTATCCCGCAGACTTTCAGTCCGCATACCATTATCCCGCAAGGTCATTGAGCTCGCATACCATTATCCCGCATTTTTTCAAAACGCATGTGCATTTATCGCGCATGCCTTTACAAAGAATTACGTTTTAAAGGCATGTATGGTAAATGCATTTGCGTTGTGAAAACCACGATGACGAGAGAGGTAAGTGGGTTTGTGTTAATTTTTTCGTGGGTTAGTGATTGTGTAGTGTAGTGTAGTGTTGTGTAGTGTAGTGTTGTGTTAGTGTAGTGTAGAGTTGTGGTGGTTGTTTAGTGTAGGGTCATGCTGGGGGTAGTGTTTTAGGGTTTAGGGTTGTGTTGTAGTGTTTGCGTAGTGTAGGGTCATGCTGGGGGTAGTGTTTTAGGGTTCAGGGTAGTGTTGTAGTGTTTGCGTAGTGTAGGGTCATGCTGGGGGTAGTGTTTTAGGGTTTAGGGTTGTGTTGTAGTGTTTGCGTAGTGTAGGGTCATGCTGGGGCTAGTGTTTTAGGGTTTAGGGTAGTGTTGTAGTGTTTGCGTAGTGTAGGGTCATGCTGGGCGTAGTGTTTTAGGGTTTAGAATAGTGTTGTAGTGTTTGCGTAGTGTAGGGTCATGCTGGGGGTAGTGTTTTAGGGTTTTGGGTAGTGTTGTAGTGTTTGCGTAGTGTAGGGTCATGCTGGGGTGTAGTATTTTAGGGTTTAGGGTAGTGTTGTAGTGTTTGCGTAGTGTAGGGTCATGCTGGGGGTAGTGTTTTAGGGTTTTGGGTAGTGTTGTAGTGTTTGCGTAGTGTAGGGTCATGCTGGGGGTAGTGTTCTAGGGTTTTGGGTAGTGTTGTAGTGTTTGCGTAGTGTAGGGTCATGCTGGGGTGTAGTGTTTTAGGGTTTTGGGTAGTGTTGTAGTGTTTGCGTAGTGTAGGGTCATGCTGGGGTGTAGTGTTTTAGGGTTTTGGGTAGTGTTGTAATGTTTGCGTAGTGTAGGGTCATGCTGGGGGTAGTGTTTTAGGGTTTTGGGTAGTGTTTGCGTAGTGTAGGGTCATGCTGGGGGTAGTGTTTTAGGGTTTTGGGTAGTGTTGTAGTGTTTGCGTAGTGTAGGGTCATGCTGGGGGGTAGTGTTTTAGGGTTTAGGGTAGTGTTGTAGTGTTTGCGTAGTGTAGGGTCATGCTGGGGGTAGTGTTTTAGGGTTTTGGGTAGTGTTGTAGTGTTTGCGTAGTGTAGGGTCATGCTGAGGGTAGTGTTTTAGGGTTTAGGGTAGTGTTGTAGTGTTTGCGTAGTGTAGGGTCATGCTGGGGGTAGTGTTTTAGGGGTTAGGGTAGTGTTGTAGTGTTTGCGTAGTGTAGGGTCATGCTGGGGGTAGTGTTTTAGGGTTTAGGGTAGTGTTGTAGTGTTTGCGTAGTGTAGGGTCATGCTGGGGGTAGTGTTTTAGGGTTTAGGGTAGTGTTGTAGTGTTTGCATAGTGTAGGGTCATGCTGGGGGTAGTGTTTTAGGGTTTAGGGTAGTGTTGTAGTGTTTGCGTAGTGTAGGGTCATGCTGGGGTGTCGTGTTTTAGGGTTTTGGGTAGTGTTGTAGTGTTTGCGTAGTGTAGGGTCATGCTGGGGGTAGTGTTTTAGGGTTTAGGGTAGTGTTGTAGTGTTTGCGTAGTGTAGGGTCATGCTGGGGTGTAGTGTTTTAGGGTTTTGGGTAGTGTTGTAGTGTTTGCGTAGTGTAGGGTCATGCTGGGGGTAGTGTTTTAGGATTTAGGGTAGTGTTGTAGTGTTTGCGTAGTGTAGGGTCATGCTGGGGGTAGTGTTTTAGGGTTTAGGGTTGTGTTGTAGTGTTTGCATAGTGTAGGGTCATGCTGGGGGTAGTGTTTTAGGGTTTAGGGTTGTGTTGTAGTGTTTGTGTAGTGTAGGGTCATGCTGGGGGTAGTGTTTTAGGGTTTAGGGTAGTGTTGTAGTGTTTGCGTAGTGTAGGGTCATGCTGGGGTGTAGTGTTTTAGGGTTTTGGGTAGTGTTGTAGTGTTTGCGTAGTGTAGGGTCATGCTGGGGGTAGTGTTTTAGGGTTTAGGGTAGTGTTGTAGTGTTTGTGTAGTGTAGGGTCATGCTGGGGGTAGTGTTTTAGGGTTTAGGGTAGTGTTGTACTGTTTGTGTAGTGTAGGGTCATGCTGGGGGTAGTGTTTTAGGGTTTAGGGTAGTTTAGTTGTTTAGTGTATGCTAAAGGCATATTCGTTCTAAAAGTTTTCGTTATTTTAATTTGCGGCCTAATAGTACATGCGGGATTTTTTTTGCGGACTGATGGTATGCGGGATTTCGTCATATATTCGCTAATCATACTTTCTATGGCAAAATGAACCCCCTCATTTTGTTCCTTTTTAAATTAAATGTTTTAAGAGTTACCACTTTATTCCAATCAAGATGGCTTCAGGTGTGCCATACCTTTGTAATAAGTAGGACTGTTAGCACTCTAGTTGTTTTTTAGAACACTCTGGGACATTCTGTCATTGGGCTATAGTTGGGCTACATCTGGCTGATATTTGGGCTACATTTGTTTTTTTTTGTCTCTGGTGGCCATCTTTGGGCTACATTGGGCTACATTGGGCTACATTGGGCTACATTGGGCTACATTTGGGCTCCAACATATATATAGCCCAATGTAGCCCAATATATATTTTTCAAAGTAAATTTTCGTAAAAACCACTGGAGCCTATATCTTGAGACATAGCAAAGGCACATCGGGCTACCAGTCCCTACAATTTTGCCAAGTTTGGTGTAAATCCATTCAGCCGTTCAGGCTAAAAGTGAGGCCAACCGCCCTATGGAAAATTGCATGGGAAAAACACGTTTTGGGACCCCCCTTTTTTCTCGGCCCCCCTTGACGAAACCCCCCCAAATTTTCAGGGGCTGCTCAGAAAACAAAATGTTCCATTTTCCTGAAAATTTCAGCCAATTCTGTCCTCAAACGCCAAAGTTATTCGACATAGAATTTTCAAAAATCCCATAGGAAAAAAATCCTAACTATATATACCTACTGGCTATCGCCAGTAGGTAATATATATATGTATGTATGTATGTATGTATGTATGTATGTATAGGTATTCTTATATAGCGCGTATCTGTCACCCGACGGGCATCCTGGCGCTTAGACTATCCTGATGCAGTACACATACAATACATGGTTACACTACCCTGGGAAACAGGTGAGTTTTCAAAGTTTTTTTAAATAGAGTAAGGTTTTCCAAGCCTCTCAGTCCCAAGGGGAGAGATATATATATATATATATTATATATTACCTACTGGCGGTCGCCAGTAGGTAGTTATAGTTAGGACCTAGCTACCATAGGAAATCCGCAACATTCTATTGGGAATAACACTGGCGCCGGTTGAGGAATTTGCGTGAAATTTTCCAAAATTTTGGCCAGCTCTGCTCAGCTCCTTGTTGGCACTCGGAGCTGTGTCCTGCTTACTTTCTTTGGAGGTGAGCGTGTGGTTTTGGATGTATAGTACCGGGTTGCCAATACCGGTACCAAGGACACACCCTCTCGATCTGGTGCTCCGCGTTTAAAAGGCAAAACTGTGGTATAGCACGAGGAGTGCACAACGCGGCACCCCCCCAAGCAAAAGTCATTGCCACCAGGCAGTTATTTTACGCAAGGGGAGAGAGTAGGCAGTATCATACTGCCTGATAAGAGTGCCAACAGAGGTTCGAGCTGAGAAACAAACCTGGGAGCAGTATGGAGGCATACAGTCCTGCGCCATGAATTTGGGACACCACGGAGGTGTTTGGTTCACCCCATCACTGTATGCGGCACCACGATGGACTCCAGTTCCCACCATGCATCACTCTTTTGAATCACAAGCATCCACCCAAGTACCTGCATTTAGGAGGAGGAGCCGAGAGACTGCTACTTAGGGGGCAGTCTCTATGTCCAGGACTTACCAGCCAAGCCTGTGAAGCCGGCACTGATGACGGCCATTTCCGGCTAGAAACGCGTCTGCCATAGCGTTTCACGGACTGCGAGGACAAAGCTGTGTTCTGCTTGAATAAATCCTTTGTTGGCACTCGGAGCTGTGTCCTGCTTACTTTCTTTGGAGGTGAGCGTGTGGTTTTGGATGTATAGTACCGGGTTGCCGATACCGGTACCAAGGACACACCCTCTCGATCTGGTGCTCCGCGTTTAAAAGGCAAAAACTGTGGTATAGCACGAGGAGTGCACAACGCGGCGCCCCCCCAAGCAAAAGTCATTGCCACCAGGCAGTTATTTTACGCAAGGGGAGAGAGTAGGCAGTATCATACTGCCTGATAAGAGTGCCAACGGAGGTTCGAGCTGAGAAACAAACCTGGGAGCAGTATGGAGGCACACAGTCCTGCGCCATGAATTTGGGACACCACGGAGGTGTTTGGTTCACCCCATCACTGTATGCGGCACCACGATGGACTCCAGTTCCCACCATGCATCACTCTTTTGAATCACAAGCATCCACCCAAGTACCTGCATTTAGGAGGAGGAGCTGAGAGACTGCTACTTAGGGGGCAGTCTCTATGTCCAGGACTTACCAGCCAAGCCTGTGAAGCCGGCACTGATGACGGCCAATTCCGGCTAGAAACGCGTCTGCCATAGCGTTTCACGGACTGCGAGGACAAAGCTGTGTTCTGCTTGAATAAATCCTTTGTTGGCACTCGGAGCTGTGTCCTGCTTACTTTCTTTGGAGGTGAGCGTGTGGTTTTGGATATATATATATATCTATATACTTGAAGATGAAGGATCACAAGAAAACAACAGCCAGCCAGGGCAAAAATCTGGATCCCAAAGGATACAATGAGTCACAAAGAAATTCTTTCTTGGATATTACCTACTGGCGGTCGCCAGTAGGTATATATAGTTAGGATTTTTTCTCTATGGGTTTTTTGAAAATTCTATGTCTAATAACTTTGGCGTTTGTGGACGGAATTGGCTGAAATTTTCTGGAAAATGGCACATTTTGTTTCTGAGCAGCCCCTGAAAATTGCGGGGGGGTTCGTCCAGGGGGGGTCGAGAAAAAAGGGGGGTCCCAAAACGTGTTTTTAACATTGAGTTTTCCATAGGGCGGTTGGCCTCACTTTTAGCCCGAACGGCTGAATGGATTTGCACGAAACTTGGCAAAATTGTAGGGACTGGTAGCCCGATGTGCCTTTTGTAGGTCTCAATATATGTGCTACAGTGGATTTTGAGAAATTAACGTTTAAAAAAAGATATATATCTGTAACAGCGGACCAGGCAGCGCTCCAGGACGCGTACTTTTCGCGCAACGGAGCTTTGTGAAGCGAAGCTGATTGGTTCTCCGGCGTCTGTCAACATTCCAAACAGTCCGTAGCGGCCGCCATCTTGTCTCTCGGTAGGATCGAGAGACAAGAGGAGGCCAAAGCGAAGGGGCAAATGACCATAAGGGGGAATAGTAGATCCTCGCTGACCCCCTAGGTTTGATGTGGAGGTTTTAAAAGGGCCCCGCGGGGCAAAAAAAATCAATAATAATAATAATCGAACGGCTGAATGGATTTGCACGAAACTTGGCAAAATTGTAGGGACTGGTAGCCCGATGTGCTTTTGCTAGGTCTCAATATATGTGCTTCAGTGGATTTTGAGAAATTAACGTTCAAAAAAAGATATATATCTGTAACAGCGCACCGCTTCGCGTACTTTTCGCGTTACGGAGCTTTGCGAAGCGAAGCTGATTGGCTCTCCGGTGTCTGTAAACATTCCAAACAGTACGTAGCGGCCGCCATCTTGTCTCTCGGTAGGATCGAGAGACAAGAGGAGGCCAAATCGAAGGGGCAAATGACCATAAGGGGGCATAGTAGATCCTCGCTGACCCCCTAGGTTTGATGTGGAGGTTTTAAAAGGGCCCGCGGGGCAAAAAAAAAAAATAATAATAATAATCGAACGGCTGAATGGATTTGCATGAAACTTGGTAAAATATTAGGGACTGGTAGCCCGATGTGCCTTTGCTAGGTCTCAATATATGTGCTTCAGTGCATTTTGAGAAATTAACGTTCAAAAACAAGATATATATCTGTAACAGCGCTCCGCTTCGCGGAGATAAAATTATATCTGTATTACCTAGCTGTTGCTAACACCAGTTAGCGACGGCTAGTAGGAGATAGCGACCATCTTGGGCCCCACTTTGCATGTGAGTGATATTTATCACTAATGACATGCAAAGTGGGCATGCCAAGATGTTAGCGACTGGAAACAGTCGCTAACATCGCTATCTCCTATTATCAACTTTTGGAAATATTCGAGATAAGCGCGAATATCTCCAAAAAGTAACAGCTGCCCTGAGCAGTTCTTAGCCATGTTATCCAATGGGAGGTGGATAACATGGCTAAGAGCATTAGCTCGGTAATGCATGAATATCGCTGAGTTTTCAGCGATATTAATGCATTGCGGTCGTTTTTTATCGTATTTGCGATAAACCTTGATAATAGCAAGGTTTATCTGCGATAATTTCTGACGGTAAAAAAATCTTTGCAATGCATCGTTAGGGATAAATATCGCTTAACTTTGGTAATATGCCCCAACGTCTGTTAACGTTCGATTCGAAGGAAATCAGGAAGTGTTGAAAAACATTGTCTGCGCCATCTTGTCTTTTTTCAAATGCCACACTTTTGTCGTGCACGGCAGCCATTTTAGATGCCTTGACCAGACCCACTCTGTGCACGCTGTCGATCCTTAGCATGGCTCCCCACCCTCGCAAGCATCTCACCCAGGCAGTGGTCACCCCCGCTCTCTGTCTTATGCATGGGTAATAAACCTCCCCCCATCTGCGCTGCTCTTCCCTGAGAATCACACCCTGTGCCCGCCCGACACCTCCCTTTCGCCCTATTCACTACCGCACCCTCTGACACTTCTTTTCCTCTGTGTCCGATTGTCCAGGCCGGTCCTAGGCTATCAGCTAGCCCTGCAGATGTAGTTTATGGCCACAGCTGTAAAGAATCACCCCTCTTCAAAGGAGTTATAGTAGATCAAGGCCCACACTCGATGAGATCCGTCACAGCAGAAGCGTTGCTATTATCTGAAAACCATCCTGTATTGTGATTGGGGAGGGGACCGAGCGTGAAGCGGAAGATTCCAGGGATGACTCTTTGTACATCAAAGTTTTTACAATTATGTGTCACATTAAAAATATATAGCACTCCGACAAAGTAGTAAGATTATAAAACTTTAATAATTTATAAATATATACAAGAAAACAAAAATAGTAATAACATATAAACATTTTTAGGGAAAAACAACGAAGTAGCGGTCGGCTG
The DNA here is from genome assembly GCF_964261635.1 of Lissotriton helveticus. NCBI lineage: Eukaryota > Metazoa > Chordata > Amphibia > Caudata > Salamandridae > Lissotriton > Lissotriton helveticus. The sequence continues at coordinate 686,223,116 of NC_136057.1, read as the reverse complement.
TGCGAATAGTCCCAACGCAGCACAACGTCCAGATTTCCGGCGTGGGGCGTCGCGGGGGGTGGGTCATCAGTAGCAAACTGTTGTGCGAATAGTTCCAAGGCAGCAGAACGCGCCGAAATCTAGATGACACGAAAGTGATGTCTAGTAAGTTGCTACCCAGCAAATAACGGCGTGGGGCGTCGCGGGGGGTGGGTCATCAGTAGCAAACTGCTGTGCGAATAGTTCCAAGGCAGCAGAACGATGGCACCAAGGTGATGTCCAGTAAGTTGCCGCACTGGTTTTGGTATCCTACAATGCTGCTCCGAATAACGGCGTGGGGCGCCCCGGGGGAGGCGGCGTGAACGGGCCTCTCCAGGTGGAGTGTCATCTGTTGTAGTGGGGCGCCCCTTTACCGTTTCAGTTGCCATTCCGTCCGTTTTTGGTCCACTGTGTCAAAAGCCGCAATTCAGCTGAGTTGCGCCCACTCTTGCGGTGCAGCGATAGGCGGCTGTCACAGGACTCTCAAAATGGCGGCAGGCTCTTTCCTTTTTGGGCCTGGTCCACTGAAATGGCCCTGGGACACCTTGGAAATCGGACGCTTGTCTGCTAGGTCTTGGACCCCATTCTCGAAAGCGTCCCCTCCGCCTTGAGAATTCATCAAAAGTTTTGGGGGCCCCGACTCCTGCAGGCTTCTGGTGGGGAGCGGCTGCCATGATTGCTCGCGGAATGACCACGACTGAGCTACGAGATGGTGGTGCTTTCATGCTGACGCCAGTTTAGTGTGAAACATCCAGAAACAAGGTGGGGCTTTCATCGTTTGGGAAAAAAAAAAAGTTTTCATCCAATGAAAAGTGTTGTTTTTAGGTCATATGATCAAGCCTTCCATCATTAGGAAACCAAAAGTAAAATGAACCAATGAAAAGTTTTATAAACAAGTCACATGACCTGTTATGCGGCATAGGGTATAAAATGCGTAGAAAATACGTTGGCACGTGAGGCGGCGTCAGTAGCGGACCGATGTGCGAATAGGCCGAAGGCAATACAACGCGCCAAGATCCGGATGGCACCGAGGTTTTTAAAAGAAAACATGGTAGTAGTATATACATTGGTAAAGTTTTTAATAATAGTGACTGTTTTAGAATCATTAAAAGGCAAGTGAAATAAAGCAGACCAATTACATGAAGGGTAAAAGGTATAATACGAAGGAACGCAGTAAAGATAAATGGTCAAGGGCTGTTGTGTTTTCTATTCCTGCAACATAAAGTGATCGATAAGAATCTCATATTCAGGCGTATCGGCGACTAAGACAGCAGGTCGACCCTCTTTTGCTCAACGGCTCCGTCATGGGACGAAGAAACGCTCTTTTTCTCGAAAAAAGAATATATTTTACTTGCAGGACAGTTGTAAAATTTCCGGGAAAGTACATTAGCCTGGAACATTATAACATATATTTAAGAAAAAATAATGTTCGGAAGTAATGAAAAGCGTAATTTTTAGGTCATATGACCAAGCCTTTCATCATTACAATAAGAAAAGTAAAATGAACCAATGAAAAGTTTTATTAACAAGTCACATGACTTGTTATGCTTACGTTACGCGCTGCGCGCCCCGGATGACTTCCGGATGCGCTAACGCGGCGCGTCATATGACGCATTATGTGACAACGCAGGTACAGAATATAGTCAAAATGTCTCCACCAACCAGCGGTCGGAACACAACCCCTTTCAGCAGGCTAAATAGTTCTGTTAAATGGCAACAGAAGGGACAGGCAACAAGAACCATCAGTCAAAGAGGGGAGGGCTAGTTCTTCTCTACCGGGTTACATTGGGGCGCTACCGGAACTGATCGAATTGGTAGTCTACAGTGTTTCTGGATGTTTGAGACTGAAGCTGGGGTTAGCATGAGAGCAGCACCATTTCGTAGCTCCGTCGTGGTCATTCCGCAACCAATCATGGCAGCCGTTCTTTATCGTTATTTTGGGCGGGGTGGGTGGCGGAGCCGAGCTGTTTTGCAGCCATCATTGTGTGGAGTTCAGTTCATCTCACTAGTTTTGTATTTGTCATGAGGGGTTGTTCCTAATGTTTCTATTTTAGCGAGGTCAAAAAGAGATCCCATTAGTGGCCTACTGATTTTGCTCGATTCCTTTTCTTTTTTTTTACACGATTTTTCGTTATCTGCGAAGACTAAACAGAGTATTGCGACTCTGTGTTTGTTTGTAAATAGAGAATGAACCAAAGAGAACCAATTCTAAAACAGTAAATACTTGGATAACAATCAATCAAAAGGAGAGAGAAGCAGGCACGACGTATTACAACGGGGGCAAAGGCCTGCGTTAACTACCCTTCACTATGTGCAAAGAGAGAGTACTCCTAATAGAAATGAGGGGGGGGGGGCACCATTCAAAGCAGATCAGTGTGCATAAACACGAAAATGTTTTCACTTACCACGTACTTGACATTCGACAGCTTATGATATTTGCTATTAAAAAACCATTGAAATTCACTGAAAAAACCATAGGTTATAGACCATATATAGTTAGGAATTAGCATTTACAAAACCTTGAAAATTCACTGAAAAAACCATAGGTTATAGACCATATATAGTTAGGAATTAGCATTTAAAAAACCTTATTTTACTCACACAAAACCATTGAAATTCCATATATAGTTAGTTGCACTAACTATATATTGCGCACCCGCAATCCACTGCTGATGATGTCACATATTACATCATTCATGACATGGTCAGTGACATCACTGATGACATCACTGATGACATCTCAACTGACATCACGGATGACATCACTGATGACATCTCATTTGACATCAATGACCACATCACTGATGATATCATTCATGTGACAATACAATGCATCTCCTCACATTTTAATATAACCTCTGTTACACTCAGTGTTAAATACAGAGTATAATTTTTGAAACCATTGACACACCAATACTAGTTACTACATACGCACTCACTGATTCCTACGTCTACACACACATTCACTCATTCACCCATACAATCATTCATACATACAATCAATCATCTTTACAACACTATCATATGCACTCATACACCTATACAGACACTCACACTCTGCCACTCATCCATGGAGTTACTCACACACCTAGTCAGTCCTGTAAAGAATCAATCACACTTCCATTTTCTAATCTATACAGTTAAACATAGAGCACCTTACGTTTTCAACCATATACTAACACATACTTAGTCTCTTATACAATCATTGATACAAGTACACATTGATCTGCACAGTCACACACCTCCCAGCCAGCCACACACACACTCAGTCTCCCATGCAAATACTTGGGCAATCAATCAATAACCCATATAGTTACTCATATAGCTACTGATCAACACATGCAGCAGTTTACAGAACAACAGACATAATGATGCACAAATTAAGACAGTTTAGTCACTAACCCATGCACTCAGTGAGACACATTTAATCACTCACTCATACATTCAGTCATGCACCTACTAAATCCTTCGTCCAGACACTTATACTTCCACTCATTCTTCAATATGTAAGACATATTTTAACTTTACAGAAACACACAGTCACTGGATGATGTCATCAGTGATGTCATCAGTGATGTCACTGACCATGTCATGAATGATGTAATATGTGACATCATCAGCAGTGGATTGCGGGTGCGCGATATATAGTTAGTGCAACTAACTATATATGGAATTTCAATGGTTTTGTGTGAGTAAAATAAGGTTTTTTAAATGCTAATTCCTAACTATATATGGTCTATAACCTATGGTTTTTTCAGTGAATATATATATATATATATGTCATCAGTGATGTCACTGACCATGTCATGAATGATGTAATATGTGACATCATCAGCAGTGGATTGCGGGTGCGCGATATATAGTTAGTGCAACTAACTATATATGGAATTTCAATGGTTTTGTGTGAGTAAAATAAGGTTTTTTAAATGCTAATTCCTAACTATATATGGTCTATAACCTATGGTTTTTTCAGTGAATATATATATATATATATATTCACTGAAAAAACCATAGGTTATAGACCATATATAGTTATATATATATATATTCACTGAAAAAACCATAGGTTATAGACCATATATAGTTAGGAATTAGCATTTAAAAAACCTTATTTTACTCACACAAAACCATTGAAATTCCATATATAGTTAGTTGCACTAACTATATATCGCGCACCCGCAATCCACTGCTGATGATGTCACATATTACATCATTCATGACATGGTCAGTGACATCACTGATGACATCACTGATGACATCTCAGATGACATCACTGATGACATCATCTAGTGTCTGTGTGTTTTTGTAAAGTTTAAATACGTTTTACATATTGAAGAATGAGTGGATGTATGGAAGACTGAGTGTGTGTGTGGCTGGCTGGGAGGTGTGTGACTCTGTGCATATCAATGTGTACTTGTATCAGTGATTGTATAAGAGAGTAAGTATGTGTTAGTATATGTGTGAAAAGTATGGTGTTCTGTGTTTAACTATAGATGAGGAAATCGAAGTGTGATTGATTCTTCACAGGACTGACTAGGTGTATGAGTGCATATGATAGTGTTGTAATAATGAGTGACTGTATGTATGAGTGATTGTATGGGTGAATGAGTGAATGTGTGTGTAGACGTAGGAATCAGTGAGTGCGTATGTAGTAACTGGTATTGGTGTGTCATGATGTCATCAGTGATGTCATTTGAGATGTCATCAGTGATGTCATTTGAGATGTCATTAGTGATGTCATCAGTGATGTCACTGAAGTATGGTGTTCTGTGTTTAACTGTATAGATGAGGAAATGGAAGTGTGATTGATTCTTTACAGGACTGACTTGGTGTGTGAGTAACTCCATGGATGAGTGGCAGTGTGTGACTGTCTGCATAGGTGTATGAGTGCATATGATAGTGTTGTAATAATGAGTGACTGTATGTATGAGTGATTGTATGGGTGAATGAGTGAATGTGTGTGTAGACGTAGGAATCAGTGAGTGCGTATGTAGTAACTGGTATTGGTGTGTCATGATGTCATCAGTGATGTCATTTGAGATGTCATCAGTGATGTCATCAGTGATGTCATTTGAGATGTCATCAGTGATGTCACTGACCATGTCATGAATGATGTAATATGTGACATCATCAGCAGTGGATTGCGGGTGCGCGATATATAGTTAGTGCAACTAACTATATATGGAATTTCAATGGTTTTGTGTGAGTAAAATAAGGTTTTCTAAATGCTAATTCCTAACTATATATGGTCTATAACCTATGGTTTTTTCAGTGAATTTTCAAGGTTTTGTAAATGCTAATTCCTAACTATATATGGTCTATAACCTATGGTTTTTTCAGTGAATATATATATATATATATATATATATATATATATATATATATATATATTATATATTACCTACTGTCGGTCGCCAGTAGGTAGTTATAGTTAGGACCTAGCTGCCATAGGAAATCCGCAACATTCTATTGGGAATAACACTGGCGCCGGTTGAGGAATTTGCGTGTAATTTTCCAAAATTTTGGCCAGCTCTGCTCCGCTCCTTCCCTGAAAGTTTCGGGGGGATTCGTGAAGTGGGGGCTGAGAAAAAAGGGGGGTCCCAAAATGTGTTTTCCCTATGTTAATTTCCATAGGACATTCTGACACGTCTACAGCCCGAACCGCTGAATGGAATTACGCGAAACTTTGCAAAATTGTAGGGACTAGTACGCAGATGTGCCTTTGCTATATTTGGTGAAAATTGCTCCAGTGTTATTTTTTTAAATTAACTTCAAAAACACATATAGATCTATAGGCGCGCTCCGAGCGCTCACCGGTACGCGTACCGGGGAGCGCACCCGGCGCGCTACGGGAGTGCGCAAGAGGAAAGCTGATTGGCTGTCGGATGTCTGTCAACATTCTAAACAGTCTGGAGAGTCCGCCATCTTGTGTCTCGGTAGAATCGAGACACAAGAGCTTAAAAAAAAAGGGGGAAATGATTAAAAGGGGGCAGGGTAGACACCCCCTGACCCCCTAGGTTTTTTGAGGGGGGCCTATAAGGACTCTGAAGGGCAAAAAAAGTATTTTTTTTTTTACATTTTTGCGGGGTGAGCGGTGGGTGCGTTTCCAGGTGCGCTCTCCGGTACGCCCACCCAGAGCGTACCACAGGGAAAAATATTGAAAGAAAATAGTGTAAAATAAGAATTTGGAGTGCTTAGAGGTAGGTTAGCTCTAAAAAGAGCTGTTGTGTTATGTGGGTGATTTAAGTACCTACAAGTAGGTACCGTTGTAGAGTCTAAAATTCACTTCAATACAATCACTTCGCTACTACTTCATAAATTAGAAATAAAAATGAATAACATGTCAACTAATTTCTAATTCGTAAATATTCATTTATTGTTCAGAATTTTCATAATTTAATAGAACTTGTAGCATGTCCTCATCTGGAATTTCCTCTTCAATCATATGATCAGGAATCTCCTCATTATAAGTGTGCCAGGATGATTGTTGGAATTCTATTGTATCCAAACATTCAATTAATTCTTCGTCAAGAGATTCATCCCAAAAATTATTTATGTTATCTCCTCCTTGTGATAAAATGGTGCTGTCGATATCCGTGACATTTTCAATTTCAATTAATGTAGTTGAAATTTCAAAAGAAATTAGCTTGGTGTCAAAAGCAGTACCTGAATTATCCAGATTCCGTGGGAGCGGATGACCAAGACTCCTGTGCTGAATATTTCCCAAATTCCCAAACACCCCTGTACCCGGATTTCTCCAAGCCCAGGAATGGAGGGGAAAGGGGAAGTGGATAACTAACAACAAAAGAGAGACTTCCACACTGGTGTCTTCTTCGCCCTCGACATTGGAAAGCTGGTTACACCTGAAACAATTAACAGATAATTACTACAGTTCCAACAACACTGGGGAACGCTACTCTCTTTCTCTGCTACTTCTCTAAATACCTGTTATACTGTGGAATTTGCCTCTCTCTGATATCTTAGAGTTCTTTTTAAAGTCTTTCAGAATGGTTGAACTCTGGTAGTTGTTAGAGTCTATGTAAACTTGCATTTGATTAAGGTGGTAAAAAACAGTATTATCGTATGCATACAATTAATACTCCAATTTACTTGCAGAAGAACTAGCTGCTTCTATTCTTGTAGATTAAACCATATATCCTCAAGAACCGCCGTCTATGACTGCTTGGAAAGCATTGTCTTGTGGAAATAAACAGTCTTAATGAACGGAGCAGAATCCTTTCTGAGTTGGAGGTCTCAGCCTAACAGCCTAACAGTTAATAATAAGAAGAACTGCGCTGGGAACACAATGCACAGCAAATTCTGCAAAAATGAGGAAATGATGCTCCTTACCGCACTCGTTCTGGATGAGGCGGAACGAATTACTTGCCACAGTGAAGTCCGCTGCTATTCTCCACCACAGAATCCTACCGGCACCTCGGAACAGTGAATGAGGAGCCGCGGAAGGAAGGGGGCGGAACAAATGACGGACTTGACATTACTCGAACTATCCCTCAAGAGACCTCTGACGAATATTCTTGGATTCTAGACTGGTATGCGGGGAAAAACTATGGCGAACTTGGGTTCTCCGACTGGAGCTACAACAGAACGTCCATCTGCCATGAAATAACAGTTGAAGTGCGCCACATAGAACGCGCTAACAGAGGAAATGGCGGACAGAACGGGGAACACTAGAACGCTGACCTAATTTCCACAGTGGAACAAGCAGGAAGCGTGAGCCTGTCTCTGAATGGAACCCCAAACTGGAAACTGCTGTACAGGGTTACCACAAAATAGGACAGGAGGGGAACCTATTAGCGGGATTTGGCATGGACCTGACAGTACCCCCCACCAAGGCCCCCTCCTTAGGCTTCTGAGGATGTCTCTTGTGGAATTCGGTGACCAATCTGGGAGCGTGTACATGGTTACTAGGTTCCCAAGACCTTTCCTCAGGACCATAACCTTTCCAGTCCACTAAATAGAAGACTTTACCTCTTCTCAACTTAGAATCCAAAATTCTCTTTACCTCGAATTCTTCAGAGCTTTGCATTAGAATTGGGGCTGGTGGTTTTACACGTCTGAAATTGGGAGGGTTTCTTTTAATTAACGAGACATGAAAAGTTGGGTGGATTTTCAGTGACTTAGGGAGCGCTATTCTAACACTCACGGGATTCACCATCCTAACCACTGGATAAGGACCCACAAATCTCGGTTGAAATTTCCGATTTCCCCTCAATCGCATGTGTCTAGTGGAAATCCAAACCTCTTCCCCAGGCTCATAAATAGGACTCACTCTTCGCTTTTTGTCAGCCTGAACCTTGTAAGCCCCTTTTGCCTTACTGAGATTAGAGGAGGCCTTTAGGTAGGATCTTTGTAATTCTTGAATCACCTCCTCTGCCGCAGGAACCTCAACCTCCTCCCGTCCCACCAACATATTGGGATGACGACCAGAATTCAAATAGAATGGGGAGTAACCAGTAGCTGAATGGACTGAATTGTTATAAGCAAATTCTGCTGTGCTCAACAAAGAAGGCCATTCCCCTTCCTGATCCATTAAGTACATTCGGAGGTATTGCTCTAAATCCTGATTTACCCGTTCCGTCTGTCCATCCGTCTCTGGATGGAAACTGGTGGACAAACGAGAGTCTACCCCCAAACCTTTTAGGAAGGACTTCCAAAATCGAGAAACAAATTGTGGTCCTCGATCTGAAATAACCACCCTTGGAATCCCATGCAACTTGACAATGTGTTCCACAAATAATGTGGCCAACTGGGACGCTGTGGGTAGGGTCCTAAGAGGAACAAAGTGACTCATCTTAGAGAATTGATCCACTACCACCCAAATCACGGAATAACCCTGACTAGAGGGCAAATCAACAATGAAGTCCATGGATATGGTGTGCCAGGGAGATGGGGCTACTGGTAAAGGCATCAGGAGACCCTGCGGGGATTGTCTCAAACTCTTACCCTTAACACACGGTTCACAAGTGGCGATTTACTGCCTCACCTGAGTGTCCATGCCTGGCCAAATGAAGGTTCTCTTGATCAATTCCAACGTCTTCCTGGGACCCTTATGGCCCGCCAACTGATGATCATGGAACTGCTGGATGACTTCCTTCTGAAGATCTTCACTGGGGACAAACATCTTTCCTTGTAGGAATGGCTTCCCATCCTGAACGTTACGATCCGGACCTTCCGTTTCCCAATTGGAATATTCAATCTTAGTGAATTCATCTCGAATTCGATTCTCCAAAGTATCCTCGACTGCCGTAGCCACAATCTTTTCTTCCGGAATGATAAATCCCTCCACCTTGGCCTCCTCTCCTTCTCCCATACTCAAACGTGAAAGGGCATCTGCTTTTCCATTTGCGGAACCGGGCTTGTAGGTCAAAACGAAGTCATAGTCTGCAAAAAAGAGTGACCAACGCAATTGTCTTGGAGTTAAAGTTCGGGCAGACTTCAAAAATTGCAGGTTCCGATGATCAGTGAAGACAGTGATCACATGTCTAGCACCAAACAAGTAATGTCTCCACACCTGGAAAGCCTCTTTTACCACCAGGAGTTCCTTATCCGCAATTGAATAATTGATCTCAGCAGGAGATAATTTACGGGAATGGTAAGCCACTGGGTGAAGTTGTCCGGTGTTTTTCTGACGTTGGGACAAAATTCCTCCAATGGCCAAATTTGATGCATCAGCTTCAATAAAGAATGGTTCCTTCAAATTGGGGTGCTGCAGAACAGGAGCGGTGACAAATGCTTCCTTTAAACGCTGAAAGGCCTCCTCAGATTCGAGTTCCCAGATGAATCGTACATTCTTTTTGAGCAAACGAGTAATTGGACTCACCATTTCGGAGAAATTCTGAATGAATCGCCGATAAAAATTGGCGAATCCCAAAAAACTCTGTATCTCCTTCACAGACCTAGGAGCTGGCCAAGATTTGATTGCCTGAAGCTTAGAATCATCCATGGATACCCCCTCTGGAGACAGAATGAAACCCAAAAACTCCACACTTGAAGAATGAAAAACACACTTTTCCAGCTTAACGAACAGATGATTCTCCAACAGCCGCTCCAGAATTGCTCGTACATGGCAAACATGTTCCTCCAAGCTGTTTGAATAAATGAGAATATCATCTATGTAAACCACGGCAAATCTGTCCAAGTATTCACGAAGCACATCGTTCACGAAATGCTGAAAAGCTGCTGGGGCATTGCATAGCCCAAAAGGCATCACCTGATATTCGAACAACCCCAGTCTAGTTCGGAACGCCGTCTTCCACTCCTCTCCCTCGGCCATACGCACCAAATGATAGGCGCCACGTAGATCCAATTTGGTGTACACGCAAGCATCCTTAACCTGATCGAGGAGTTCAGAAATGAGGGGTAGTGGATAACGATTTTTCTTTGTGACTAAATTCAATGCTCGATAATCAATGCAGGTTCTCAATGTTCCATCCTTCTTTGGAATGAAGAACAAAGGCGATGACACCGGGGATTGTGAAGCTCGAATGAAACCACTGGCCAAACTTTGTTCGATGTATTCCTTCAGATGGATGTTCTCTGGTTCCGATAATGCATAGATTCGGCTGCAAGGTAAAGAAGCGCCAGGTTCTAGTTCTATCCGACAATCATAATCACGATGAGGTGGCAATTTACGAGCTTCTTTTTCATTGAAAACTTCCTTCAGATCTTGATATTCCTCTGGAATGACAGGGGCTTCCAAAGCACAAATCATCTGAACTTGATTGGCCAAATTCAATGACATGGTGGAGCTTGAGGACTCTGGAATTGACTGAAAGCAATGCTCACCACAGAATTCTGAGTTCATTTCCACTGTGCGTCTTGACCAGTCGATCTGTGGATTATGCTCGGTGAGACAAGGCAATCCAAGTATGAGCTGAAACTGAGGAGCATCTATGAGATTAAATTGGATGTAACTCCGATGTTCCCCTGGACCGAATACAGTTATCACTTCTGTATCGTAGGTTATTGGCCCGGAAGACAAATTGGTTCCGTCTACAGCCCGAACTGGTTCTGGTCTTGGTTTCTTCTCAAATTGAATTCCGATAGATTTGGCGAATTGGATATCACAAAAGTTTCCGGTAGCCCCCGAGTCCACCATCACAGAAACTTCTTCCACAAGAGTTTTTCTGAAAAGAATCTTACTAGACAAAATCAAATGCGGGGCTGCAGACTGTAGAGTATTAGCCAAAGACTGTGGCCTTGGAGTTGTCTCTTCACTCGCTCCCACCAGTGCAACTCCGTCTACTGGTGGAGCCGGTCTTTTACCCACGAGCTGTTCTTTGGTTTCTTTGGACATTCTTTAACAAAATGGCCCGATCGACCACAATACATGCACAGCCTGCCCAGACGTCTCTTTTCTCTCTCCTCCTTAGTGAGGGGACCTCCGATTGTTCCCACTTGCATGGGTTCTTCATTGGTTGGACTTTGTACCTCTTGGTTCTTAACCCCCTCAGACCTGGCTCGGTCAAATCGAGGTGGAAGAGTTCGAACATCCCTCCGACGTTCATTACGTCTTTACGCCTGCCTCTGATCCATCTGCGGAACGAGGTCAATCAATTCAGATACATCGGTTGGTCTCCTTGGAATCTGGGCCAATCCATCCTTTAATTCATCCTTCAGGCCTCTGTAAAAAATTGCCGCCCTCTTAGATTCCGGCCAACTTGTTTCCACAATCAATTTGTTAAATTGGGCCAGATACGCCACCAGATCACGATTTCCTTGCTTTAATTCTAATAACTCATTGTCTGTGGTTTGTGAAATAGTTCTTCGATCAAAGATACGCAAGAATTCAGCCTTGAAATCTTCAAATTTGTACAACACGGGATCATTACAAGCCACAAGTGGCAAGGACCACGCAGCTGCATCGCCACTCAGGTAGGACAGCACAAACGCCACTTTTGACTGATCCTCTTTAAACAAAATGGGCTTGCAAAGAAAATGCAAAGAGCATTGGGTAAGAAAAATCTGTGCCTTGTGGGGGTCTCCCTGAAACCTCTCGGGGGGGGCCAAGGGAATGGTCGGGGACATGGCATGCACAACCTGAGTAGTAAGCTCTGAAGAAGATGAGGAAGAGGGCGCAAAAGCTGAGGACTTAATACTCCCAAAATTAGGACGTGGGCTTTCAGAAAGCTCTTCAATTCTCTGACGCAGATAACTAGCCTCCTGATTAGATTTCCTAACCTCCTCTCTAGTTTCACTTAACTGTTTCTGTAATCCCTCTAGCACTGAAGCCAAAGCCTTAACATCAAACCCTTCAGCCATCTCGCCCAGACGGAAGGTAATTTAAGGCACTTCAATCTGTCAAAAGCAGTACCTGAATTATCCAGATTCCGTGGGAGCGGATGACCAAGACTCCTGTGCTGAATATTTCCCAAATTCCCAAACACCCCTGTACCCGGATTTCTCCAAGCCCAGGAATGGAGGGGAAAGGGGAAGTGGATAACTAACAACAAAAGAGAGACTTCCACACTGGTGTCTTCTTCGCCCTCGACATTGGAAAGCTGGTTACACCTGAAACAATTAACAGATAATTACTACAGTTCCAACAACACGGGGGAACGCTACTCTCTTTCTCTGCTACTTCTCTAAATACCTGTTACACTGTGGAATTTGCCTCTCTCTGATATCTTAGAGTTCTTTTTAAAGTCTTTCAGAATGGTTGAACTCTGGTAGTTGTTAGAGTCTATGTAAACTTGCATTTGATTAAGGTGGTAAAAAACAGTATTATCGTATGCATACAATTAATACTCCAATTTACTTGCAGAAGAACTAGCTGCTTCTATTCTTGTAGATTAAACCATATATCCTCAAGAACCGCCGTCTATGACTGCTTGGAAAGCATTGTCTTGTGGAAATAAACAGTCTTAATGAACGGAGCAGAATCCTTTCTGAGTTGGAGGTCTCAGCCTAACAGTTAATAATAAGAAGAACTGCGCTGGGAACACAACGCACAGCAAATTCTGCAAAAATGAGGAAATGATGCTCCTTACCGCACTCGTTCTGGATGAGGCGGAACGAATTACTTGCCACAGTGAAGTCCACTGCTATTCTCCACCACAGAATCCTACCGGCACCTCGGAACAGTGAATGAGGAGCCGCGGAAGGAAGGGGGCGGAACAAATGACGGACTTGACATTACTCGAACTATCCCTCAAGAGACCTCTGACGAATATTCTTGGATTCTAGACTGGTATGCGGGGAAAAACTATGGCGAACTTGGGTTCTCCGACTGGAGCTACAACAGAACGTCCATCTGCCATGAAATAACAGTTGAAGTGCGCCACATAGAACGCGCTAACAGAGGAAATGGCGGACAGAACGGGGAACACTAGAACGCTGACCTAATTTCCACAGTGGAACAAGCAGGAAGCGTGAGCCTGTCTCTGAATGGAACCCCAAACTGAAAACTGCTGTACAGGGTTACCACGAACCTTCAAAATAGGACAGGAGGGGAACCTATTAGCGGGATTTGGCATGGACCTGACACTTGGTCTCCTCATTCTGATTCATTTTAATTTCGAATGTCTTGCTGTAAATTGCAGAAAAAAGTAATCACTTTCATTTATTGTTTTTAGTAATACATAATCTAAAAGTAGCTTAATGAAGTATTTAGTTCTTTAAAATTAATTGGGTAGTGTATAGTATCAGGCAGGAACTAGAAATATAAAGCACTGCATGTGATGAAGCCTATCTTAATCCATAATTATAACAGAAGGACTGTAAATAACTAACAGAAAACATTTTCAAAATTATCCTAAAGTGTACAACATAGTTCCCCTTACAAATTAACAACTCACCTTTTTGAAAGTAGAAGAGTTAGTACTGTGTAATTCAAAGTCCAGCAATTGAGCACCCAAAATTCCTCTGAAAAGTACCGCAGACAGGAGTATCACAAAATGGCCGTGTTTTCCTCTCATTTAAGATATATACATAACCAATCATACTTCATCGCACACAAATTCAAAACAAAAGTAATATTTTGATTGGTTCTAAATTTCAATAATTTCAAACGTGTTTTCCCCATGCAATTTTCCATAGGACATTTAGACACGGCTACAGCCCGAACGGATGAATGGAATTACACCAAAGTTGGCAAAATGATAGGTACTGGTATGTAGTAGGGCCTTTTCCATATTTGTTCAAAATTGCTCTAGTGGCCAGGAAAACATGGCGGCCGCAGGCTAGCGCGGCTCGCACGCCCAAATTCAGCTCTCCAGACTCCCACCCCACTCTGCCCAGCGAGACTATGCTGCGGGACGGCGTTTTCAGACGGCATACAATCTAGAGGAATCGGTACGATAGGTGGCGATTACAACGTGAAAACAAAGAAACTGGGCTGAAGTAAAGTACGAACTACGAGAATCGGAAGGCATATTTGGAGTAAAAGCCTTTTGTGTAACTCAGTGCGAACTTATCTCAGGTCTTGATCAATGTGCCTGCCTGCTGCGACCCGCCCTCTCTCCACCGCGTTCCTGCCTCGGTGGAGACAAGCAGCTGTGGACCTTAGGCGTGGCCGCACGGCGGCTGCCCGGGTGCTCCGAGGAGCCGTGGTTGCAGAACGGAGGAGGGGGGGCTTTGCTGAAGATCATGTTGCGGCGTTGAATTCGGGTAAGTCAACCACCGACTCTCACGTAGCAGCAGGCTCAAATGTGAGCGGGGGTACTCCAGTGCGCTCAAAGGACACGGTAGACTTCTGGGCAACAGATTGCAAAGCGGTCAGAGACTCCAGCGGGGGAACCGTCTCTGAAGGGAAGAGTAAGCCCGTGTCCTTAAGGAGTACTGGAAGTGGGATTAAGAATTCAGAGAAAGGGCACAGGGGATCAAAAAAAAAAGACAGCTTCAGGGGTGCTCCACGAGATTGGGGCAGAGTTCAATTAGTAGTGCTACTGGGGGGAAGGAGCACATTTCAGCAAAAGGCAGTGTTCCTAGGGAGGCGGTTAAAGACTTTAAGCAGAAGGGGGCAAAAAGTCAACCCCCAAAGGGAGCCAGCAGCATTACACCATCTCTACGCGCATTTTTCAAAGTGCTGCCCCAAGTACTGGACATTACATCGGAGATGGCGACTGCTGTGGCAGGGAGCTCAAAGGCACAGACTGCTTCAACGTCAGTAGTTGCACCAACACCTATACCTATACCCAAGTCTGTTACCGGGTCGAAGGAGATAATAGCTCCTTTAGTATTACCACTCCCAATAGCCATCCCTGTACCCGGTATACTAGCTAAAACAGTAACTGGGTTAGAGGAGTCCTCCGCGCTTGTCAATGAAACAGAGGTCGCTGCTGTTAGTAACCAGCAATCCCATGAAGGATCCCAAGGGTCCCAATGGGGGGTTTCACCTAACAAAGTAGCAGCGCTGGACGGAGGTGGGGGCGATTTGGAGGACCCAGGAGTTGGGAATACACTGGAGGCTTTGGTAAAGTCAATAACTGCAATGAGGGAGGAAATCCGTGCTGATTTTGCAGTCTCTAAGACGAATCAGAACGAAATCAGAGCATCCTGTGAGATGCTGGATCAAAAAGTGGATGGCTTATGCGCAAGGACAGAGGTTTTGGAATGTTCTGTGGGATCACTGACATCCAATCTTGAGATAGCCAGATCTAAAATCCAAGCGCTGCAAAAGGATGGGGAAAGTATGCGAGAGAGAGTTGAAAGCTTGGAAAATTATTCCCAGAGAAATAATTTGCGACTCTTAAAGATTCCGGAAAGAAAAGAGGGCACAAACCTTAAAAGCTTTGTAATCAAGATCTTAAAAGACTCTCTTAATTTGGAGGAGTCTGCTGATGAGCTAGATAATAACATCCAGCGAATTCACCGAGACCCATTTCGTCTAAAGCCAGGGAGAGACAAACCCAGAAAGTTTTTGATTAACTTCCAGACGTTCTCACTTAAAGATAAGATCTTGAACCTCGCACTGAAAGCCAGATCACTACAGGGCCCGGACTTCTCTTTTGAGATGCGGTCGGACCTATCTAAGACCACCCTTTATAGGCAATGGGAGTTGGGGCAGCGCATGGAAAAATTCAGAGCGGTAGGTGCCACTGTTCAGATGAGGTTCCCAGCCTTTTTGCGTATTATGTATAATAATAAAATGCATAATATCCGTTCACCCTCGGAAGCAGATGAGTTACTAGAATCTATTAGAGACCATGCCCAGGCTCAGAGTAAAAGATAGCGGGTTATGTGGGTCTGAATAGGTTAATCGCCACTATAAAACTATGGCTATCTATATATTAGTTCAGGCATGGACTTTATAGCCCAGAATCAAAATGGGTAAAAAAACACAGTAGGAAGGGGGGAAACAAGAAAAAAAAAAAGGGGGAGTAGGAAAGAGATATAAAAAAAAGGAAGAAAAAAAAACTTTGAAGAAGAAAAGTACATAGTGTATGAGGGCTACACATGCAATTACTAAAAATATAAAAATAAAGTCTTTTTTTAGTTCTCCTAATTTACTTCAGCACAAGAGGGGGTGTAGGGGAAACACAAGTTAAATTAAAATCTAATAATGTATGTACGTGTGCGTGTATATATATATATATATGCACATATATTTATGAATCTGTGTATAACCAAAGGTGCAGGTAAAGAGGAGAGGTAATAACAATAATAGCAAGAATAATCCACTCTCTGTATTTCCTGCACCTTATAAGGGTCCTCTGCCATCACAATTTAAGTTCCCCCTTAAACATCCATACTGGTTTGAAGTCTGTCGACAGACTATACTAGCAGGGTGGAGGTAAGCTTGGAGAGCTGTTGTGGGTGTAAATCTGGCCATCCACCAGGTCAGAGTAAGTAGGGGAGGGTTTTCCCGGGGAGGGAGGGAGCAGGGGGGGAGGGTGAAAAAAGAAAAAAATCCTCATAAGTCTGCCTCTTATTTTGCAGAATGTTTATCTCTGACATCTGTCCAACATCAAAAGTGTAAATGGCAAATCTTAGGATTCCCGCAGGAGTTGTTGGGAAAGGTTGATGTGAGGGGGTAGTGGTGGTACCATGACAGCCCTCCACTATATGTCCTGGAATGTTAATGGTTTGCGAGTGAGAAGAAGGCAGGAGCGCATAATGCAGTATTTGAGGGACTCCCCTGCGCAGATCATTGCCATTCAGGAGTCACATCTTCTTAAAATAGAGGCAGTGGAGATACTCAAAAAACAGAGATGGGTTGATAAATTCTGCGCTACTGATCATAATGCCAATATTAGGGGGGTTATATTTATTTTTTAAAAAGCTGCTAAAGCCCAAATCGTGGAGCTTATAGAGGACCACACAGGGAGATGGCTGACACTGAGAGTTCAGTTGGTGGGTCAACGCTACACTTTGGTGGGCTACTATGGCCCAAACTCAGATGATCCATCGCATATGGACGCCGTCAGGAATCACCTGCTACTTTTTCAGGATCTGGTGATTTGGATGGGCGACTTTAATATTTTGCTGAATCCTAAGTTAGATAAATCAGCAAATTCGAGGGCCTGTAGTTCAACAAAGTCTAGGCGAACTCTTATAGCAATCATGACTCAGCTAGGCCTGGCGGACCCATGGCGGGAAAGAGCAGGCAGTAAAATGGGGGTTTCCTATCGGAATAGTCGTTTCAAGCCTTTATCTAGAATCGACTATGCTCTGTTTACTTACAACTTGAAAGACACTTTAATAGCAATAGAATATCTCCCATCTCACCTGTCAGACCATTCGGCTCTTGTTTTCTCGCTTAGAACTGACAGTAGGAGGGAACACCCATCTTGGTCTTTTGACCGGACACTCCTACTTGAGGAAGGTGAAGTGAACTTCCTGGCCACAGAGACAACTGCTTTTTTTTTATATTAATCTCGAGTCCTCCTCTCTGGCAGTGGTCTGGGAGGCCTTTAAGGCCTTTATATGGGGGTGTATCACAAGTAGGTCCTCATATCGGAGTAAAAAATATAAAGATATGATAGCTAGTTTGGAACAGGAAATGAAGGGCAACGAGTTCAATCTAGGTCAGTCTCTAGGTTCTCATGAGGAGCAGTCAAAACTGGCTGAGTTAAAGCTCCAATTAGAAAACATCTTACAAGAGAGGGTTAATAAAAGATGGAAAGCACGCAAGATCTCCCATTTCGAGTTTGGAGAGGCAACGGGTAGAGTATTGGCGTGGAAAAATAAAATCTGACCAAGCTCTTAAACATATCAGAGAAATCAAGGTGGAAGGGGAGGCGGCACCAAGGACATCTAGTCAGGAGATAGGTAAAGCCTTTTATGAATTCTTTGAGGCAATCTACAGGGAAGAGTTACCAGATGACCAGACGGCAGGAAATAAGTGGCTGGAAGGAATATTGCTCCCAACCTTATCAACAATACAGAGTAACAGTTTAGAGACTGCAATAACGGAGGTAGAAGTAAAGGAAGCAATACGGCAGGTAAACAAAGGGAAAGCATCTGGCCCAGACGGCCTTCCTGGGGAGATTTATAAAGTTTTGGGGGAGAATATCGTCCAAGTATTGACAACCCTTTTTAACAGTATCCTTAGGGAAGGAAAGCTACCACCAAAATCATGGGGTGAGGCCACAATTGTTCTCATACCCAAACCAGGGAAGGATGTATCAGAC
This sequence comes from Lissotriton helveticus, assembly GCF_964261635.1. Taxonomy (NCBI): domain Eukaryota; kingdom Metazoa; phylum Chordata; class Amphibia; order Caudata; family Salamandridae; genus Lissotriton; species Lissotriton helveticus. The sequence continues at coordinate 686,204,505 of NC_136057.1, read as the reverse complement.
TATGGGTCTTACAGACCAATATCTTTGCTCAACAGCGACTATAAGATCTTTGCCGCCATATTGTCAGCAAGATTGGGTAACGTAATAGGCACCATTATCTATCATGACCAGAAAGGTTTTATTAAGGGGCGCCATCTTTCAGACCTTACACATGACTTGGTAGGGGCCATAGATATTGCCTCGGCTTTTTCCCTTCCATTGGCCACCTTAACCCTTGACGGAGCTAAGGCCTTTGATAGGGTCAACTGGCCCTATCTAAACGATGTATTAAAAAGGTTTAACTTCGGGGAGGGCTTTCATAGAACTATTGCTTTGCTTTATGGAGCCCCTTCGGCTAGGCTGCTGATTAATGGGATCTTGACAGAACCCTTTAAGATTACTAGAGGTACGAGGCAGGGCTGTCCGCTCTCTCCCCTCCTTTTTAATTTATATATTGAGCCGTTTGCCCAGGTCTTGCGAGCAGACAAAAATATACCATCATTTAAGTTTAAGAAGTGTGAGAGGCGGACAGCATTATATGCTGATGATATCTTAATCTTTACCTCGGATCCGCTATTGTCCTTCCCTGCTGTAATTCAAAGGGCAGTAGAGTTCGGCAAGATCTCGGGCTATAGTATCAACTCAAGTAAGACCAAGGTCATGGTGTGGAATATTCCGGATCCACGGTTAGGGATAAACACTACCACCTCTATGCGTTATCTCGGGATCAGGATCACCCAAGACATGGGAACCATTGCCCAAACTAACCTAGATCGAGTCTCCAGGGAATGTAAGGGCCTATTGAAATCTTGGACTCACTTGCCACTTTCTATAATGGGTAGGGTGAACCTAATAAAAATGTCTATTCTTCCTAAGTTTATATTAATTTTTGGTGCCATTCCTTTGGGGTTTGATGTGAAGATGATGGACAAATGTCAGAGAGAGCTTAATTCCTTTATTTGGAACTATAAGTCTACTAGAATTGCATGGAAGAAGTTGAGGAGGAGAAGGGAGAAGGGGGGTCTCGCCTTACCGGACTTAGTATATTACGCATGGGCCTTTCAGTTGTCCTACTCCAGGATGTTACTAAAAACACCATCTAGTCTTATAGAGGGGACAATGTATAAAGCCATGTTAACCGGAGCAAATCTACCAGCTGATGGATTTCTATATAAATTTGGGAGCCAGAAATTTTTCAAGAAAATAAGGCAAAAAATTATACAGTCATGGGCTAAGGTCTGGCTAGCCATTAGAAGAAGATTGGGGCTGCCCTACTACTCCAATTTCGCTGCCATATGGGACTCCCCGGGTTTACCGGAGTGCCTAAGGGACAGCCTATCCTCTCCATTAGAGGAGGCTGGGATTGCTAGATGGGGTGAGCTAATGGTGGACGGATCGATACTTCCTTGGGATGAATTACATGAGCGTATAGGTCCAGCATTCTCTAGATTTAAATTCATCCAGCTGGAAAGCTGGGGGAGAGCCCAGCGGTGCAAAGATGTACTCTTCGGGAAATCAAGCTCCCTGGAGCAGTTGCTACTAGAAAGACCTAGGGGTGGTAAGGAGGTGGCCTTCTGGTATTGGCAGCTTCTGGAGGAAACCGATGGGGTTTTTACCCTTCCAGATGAATTGTGGGGAGAGACACCAGGCTTTCAGTGTGAGGAGATATGGTTAAGATCTTTTGCGCTCCTCTATAAAGTGGTGAAGCCATCATGGCTGAGGCGTAACCATCTGTTCACAGCACATCGGGAATATATAACACCGCTGAGACTTTCCAAATTTCTCCCAGACAAGAAATGTAATAAATGCAACTTACCAGAAGCTTCAGACATTCACATGTTTATGGAATGCCCCAACATCGGCCGGTTCTGGGAGGAAGTGGTGTCTACCTTGAATTCTATTTTGAATACATCATTAGTAATTTCATTTGCCACTTATCATCTTTGGCTTAGAGGACAGCATTTCTGGCAAAGCGAGATCTTTTCTGTTCTATGCCATTTTGTTGGCTAGAAGGCAGATTTGCATACGGTGGGTGGAAAAAACTGCTCCAATATATTCGGACTGGCTCACGTCTTTATACGAAACAACAAAGGTGGACATGGCTAGAGCTTGCAATAATCGTAACTTGGCCTTTTGGGATCTGTTGATACAGAGGAGATAGTGTTCCGGGGGGGTTTTTTTTTCCCCCGGGTCCTATGATTATGCCATCAACACTCCTTGGACCGGGTCTGGCCTCGATACGGCTTTTGGTCCTTCAGGTTGAAACATACCTAGATGGAGTCAGCGTAAGATCTTAAAATCCCCTCTTCCTTTTGGGACTTCTCTGCCACCAGTAAAACATTTCGGGTTCCGGTACCAGAGATGGGTATCACATCTTGGTTCCCTCTCTTGGTCGGGGACACGTAAGGTGGTTGGCATCTCCAAAGTAGGGGGTAAGGCAAATCGGACAAAAATAAATAAATAAATAAATAAATAAATTGCTCTAGTGGTTTTTATGAAAAGCAACTTTAAAAAAACATATATATCAATAGGCGCGCTCTGAACGCTCACCGGTACACGTACAGGGGAGCGTACCGGTGCGCTACGGGAGTGCGCGAGCGGAAAGCTGATTGGCTGTCAGGTGTCTGCCAACATTCTTAATAGTCCGGAGAGTCCGCCATCTTGTGCCTCGGTAAAATCGAGACACCTGAAGTGAAAAAAAAGGGGGAAATGATTAAAAGGGGGCAGGGTAGACAGAAGGGCAGAAAAACTATTATTTTTAAAATTTTCACGGGGTAAGCGCTGGGTGCGTTCTCATGTGCGCTCTCCGGTACGCGCACCCTGAGCGCACCACGGGGAAAAACAGTGTAACTTCTGACGAATGACTATGATGAACTCCTCACAGAAATTACACTCATGAAAACCTCTAGTCAATGGAGGTTTCCTAATTCTTGAAAAGCTATAATACTAAAGATAACCATTACTCCCGTCTCTCACGAAATGCGGAGGAGCGGTTCCTAGATGCAGGCTACAACGAATCTCAGTTGAAGGGTGCAGCTAATCTTTTTTTTTTTTTTTTTTTTATCCTCATTTGCCTGGCCCTACTCTTATTCAGCCTCCAACTGCCATATGCGTGTTTAAGAGTGCAAGGGTTCCATTGCACCTGGTAACACGATTGATGAGAATCGGCAAGAGATGGCCCGAAGAGTAAAATGGGTAATGACTCCATACTTGATGTTTTAATCAATTGAACTAGCCTTCGGAGCCAATTGGCGAGGCCTAGTTCTTGGAGTTCTAAGGCATAATCATAGGACCGGGGGAAAAAAAAAAAACCCCGGTTACTGCCTCCAATGGACCAGAAAGTTCCAAAAAGCCCGGTAGCGTGAGCCACCTGATCTTGACATGTCTGTTTTGGAGGTTGCGTAGAGAGATGATAGCCAGTTTGCATGTATTGGTGCCAAGTTTTCAGTCCAAACCTTGCATATCTCTCTTCTTGCAAGCAGTATTGCATAGAAGAGAAATGTCCTCGCCTGGCCCTTGATATTGTTATCCCATTCAAATATAATCAGGGGAAGTGTGATGGTAATCGAGGAGTTGAGAATGGAATCCAAGGTCGCTTTAACTTCATTCCAAAACTGTAGTATGCTAGGGCATTCCTTAAACATATGGCTGTCTGAAGCTGCGATGTAGTCACATTTATTACATTTCTTCCCTGGAATGAATTTAGATAACTTTAGGGGTGTAAAATAGGCTCGATGTATTGTAAAAAAAGTGATTGCGCCTAAGCCATGCCGGTTTGACACACTTGTATAACAAGGTACAGGATTTCTGCCAGATTTTGATACTCTGGGCACCGAGTTCTGTGCCCCATAGCTGTTCCGGGTGGATGAATTTTCCATCTATCTCTTCTAACAGGCACCAATACCACTGCAAGACCTCTTTACCCCCTCCTGATTGTGCTACCAATTTCTCTTCAATAATGCTGTACTTCCCAAGTATTGCCCCTGACCTGATCAGTACTCTGAACCAGCTGTCTAGTTGTAAGAACTTAAACCACGAAAGCTCTATACCCAGCTGATCCCGCAGCTCCTCCCAGGGCCTCAATGATTCGCCTGCCAACAAATCTCCCCATGTTGATATTCCTCCTACTCTCAACGGGGTGGCAAGCCTGTCGTCCAGGCAACACGGCAGCCCTGGGGATTCCCAAATGGGTGCATAGTTAGAGTAATATGACAGACCTAGTTTCCTCCTTATGTATGACCATATCTTCGCTTGGGACATAAGAATTTTTAATTTTACTTTTTTAAAGTATTTCTGGTCTCCATATTTAAACATATAGCCGTGAGTTGGTAGACCGGCTCCAATCCGCATGGCATTAAACATGAGGCCTATTGATGTATTAGATGGAACTTTTAAAAGCATTCTTGAATGAGACAATTGGAATGCCCACGCATAATACTGCAAATCAGGCAGAGACAGACCCCCCTTTTCCCTCCTCCTTCTCAGTTTTTTCCATGCCACTCTTGCCGATTTGTAGCACCACACAAAGGAGTTAAGCTCTCTCTGGCATTTCTCCAAGGCTGCGTTATCAAATGCGAGAGGGATGGTGTTAAAAATAAAGGTGAACTTTGGAAGGATAGACATCTTCATCAGACTTACTCTGCCAAAAATAGTTAATGGAAGATTAGACCAAGATTTTAGTAATTTCTTACTTTCATTAAGCACTCTCTCAAGGTTAACTTGAGCGATTTTACCAACGTCTTGCACCACCCGGATACCCAGATATCTCATAGAGTTGGTTACGTTTAGCCGTAGATCGGGGATGTTCCAAGTCATGATGTCAGTTTTGCTTGGGTTGATCTCATAGCCCGAAATACAACCAAACTCTTCTGCTCTCCTTATTACCTCTGGGAATGTGGTCTCCGGGTCTGAAGTAAAGACTAGGATATCGTCTGCATATAGAGCTACCCGCTTTTCCCACCCCCCAAATCTGAAAGATGCAATTAATACATCCCGTCTTAGAACTTCCACAAACGGTTCAATGTACAGATTGAAGAGGAGGGGGGAAAGCGGGCAGCCCTGTCTAGTGCCTCTCGAGATCCCGAGTGATTCAGACAGTGTACCATTAATTAAGAGCCGTGCAGATGGTGAGTTATACATAAGTTCTATTGTGCGGCGAAATCTCTCCCCAAAGTTAAACTTCTTTAATACGTCTTTGAGATAGGGCCAGTTCACCCTATCAAAGGCTTTAGCCGCGTCTAGGGTGAGAGTTGCCAGCGGAAGGGAAAAAGATGAGGCGATGTCAATTGCCCCCTTTAGGTCGTACGTTAGATCGGAAAGCTGACGACCTTTAATAAAGCCCTTCTGGTCCTGATGTATGATTTCCCCCACTACTGAACCCAATCTGGATGATAAGATAGAGGCAAATAACTTGTAGTCGCTGTTCAGTAGTGATATTGGGCGATATGACCCGCATATAGTTGGATCTTTGCCGGGTTTAGGGATCAATACTATGGTAGCCTCGCTCCATGATCGAGGGGGGTCATAGCCGTCTCTCAAGATACCATTAAAGAGGGCAGTTAAAGTAGGGACAATTGTGTCGGCCAGAGCTCGATACAGTTCTCCAGGTAGTCCGTCAGGACCTGCAGCTTTGCCGTGTTTGAGTGGCGAAATGGCCTTCCTTACTTCTGTTTCGGAGATATCCATCTCAATCGCTTCGCTTTGTGCAGGCGAGAGAGATGGTAGGGGTATCTGATTCAACCATATATCCCTTGCTTGTTGGTTATCAAGGATATCTTCCCTGTATAGCTCCTCAAAGAACTTCCTGAAGGCTGTACTAATCTCTTGATCTGATGTCCTGAGCTCGCTTTCACCCTCAACCTTGATCCCTCTTATATGATTTTTAGCTTGATCCGCTCTGACCCTCCAGGCCAAGATCTTTCCCGCTGTTTCCCCGAATTCGAAATTTGATATTTTGCTCGCCTCCCATCTCTTTGATACCCTCTCTTGTAGAATATTTTCTAGCTGATTTCTCAGGTCGATCATATTTTTTTGGTCTTGTTGTGACCCGATTGAAGCCTCAAGTCTCTGTTCAATTATCTCTAGTTCCTGTTCAAGGTTCTGGATTTTCGATATATAGATTTTCCTCAAATAGGAGGCTCTATTTGTAATACATCCTCTCAAATATGCTTTTAGAGTCTCCCAGACAGTATCAAGAGAGGCTGAGCCCAGATTAGTATCTAAGAACATCCTAGTTTGGGTGCAGCTAATCTTGCGCGCGCTACTCTTAACAGCTAGACTGTTCAGGTGTTCTCAAATGGACTGATTTCCACTGCGAGAGCAGCGGCCATCTTGTAATGTGTAGTTGTCTATATTATGTTCATCCATAGATTTACCAGACTGGATTTCACAATGACTCTGTGTCTTTTCTGGGGACTGTTGAAAATGGCAATGTATATGCACATAAGCGGCGCTCATTTGTGTTCACTGTACCCCTTGTAGAACGGATATCGTGAAAACACCGACTGTGTTATCCCGCCAGCATAGACCCATGCACACACGTACACGACAGCCATTTTAGGCACCATGGCCTCTTTGCCCGTTTGTTAAACCCCCGGCACCCCTCCCCGCGCACACTGCTCATGCATCGGCCATAAAGCCCTCTCCCTCTGCGTGACCTTGCTCTAGAAGTAACCCTCCTACTCGACCCACACCCCCCATTTCCTCCAAAGAACACCCTTCCCCTCAGCTGACGAGCCCCCCCCCCCCAGCTGCACTTGGCCTTTCGACCCGGCCCCAAGTCCTAAGACCAAGCCTCGTGGATGTACACCCCCCCCCTTTTCCTGCCCAGCATAACAAAACCGTGATACACCAACCGAAGTGCCCGATCTTATCGCCTGCCCAACCTTTGATCTGATCATCCCCTCCTGCCCTCGTGTCCTGTAGGAATGTCCGGCTGAGAGATCACAATCTCTTGTTACATTCAGGAGGGGAGGATGACATCTGGGCGACTGGTATGGGAATAGGCCTGAAGCTGGGATTCCAAGCATGTTTTCTCCTACCTCCAAGCGTCTTTATTGCAATAAGGAATGTTTGTGCATCATAAACATGTGTATAAAAGACGAAGCCTCAGAGAAACTTGTTAGAGCACCTCCTGAAGACACTATGCGAGAGTCCGAAATGACAGGCTCTCCTCATGAGAAATAAAACTCTGTTCTTGTTTTCCTGCTCCCAGCGCCCGTCTCTTTATTTGGTAATTGTTCAAGATGGGAACTAAGAGGCGTCCTGCGCCAGCAGCCTGGGCATCAGGTGCGTTATGGGCTGACTTTTCCACAATTGGCGTCTCAACGCGGGGTCCATCAGCGACATAAGGTCCGGTAAGAGAGGTCCAAACGATGGGGTGAACATCTAAACGATTGGAGTATACCTGCCTTGAGAGGGCCCTCGTCCGGCTGCCGATTGAATGAACTTCACCGATTCCGAACGGACCTCTCTCAAGTGACCTACTGTCCTGACTGGAATCCCACAGGAATGCTCCGTCAAGCCTATTTTTTTCTCCCCACTGATTGATTGATTACTTGGACATTTTATTGTTCAAGGAATAGTTCGTTCGAGGCATTCCCTGTTTGCAAATAACGTAGAGAAGAAATATTCTGTCTAATCTTTGCAAGTAGTGAAGCGTAGGTAATGTGGACCTTTGTCCCCCGTTGTAATCTCTCGTGCCTATCTACTCCCCACTGATTGGTAAACTAGTTCCACCCGGACCATTTATTAGAGGTAGGTCATCTGGCTCGACCGGAGGGCACCCCTAATAAAAAGGACATATGCAACAATAACAAAGTAATCACCGTATCCTGTTAACAGAAACTTTAGCATGAAACACGCTAGAAAGAAGGGAAAGAAATAAGAAAGCAAAATCAGTAGGCCACTGATGAGTTTTTGATTTCGCTACAAATAGGAAAACGTTAGAATAGCTCACGATAAAACACATGATTTCGCTAGAAATAAGAAACGTTAGAAATAAGCCTGTAATAAGAAACATGAAAATGGTGAGAGAAGCCAAGCTTGACATCACGGCAGCCACGAGGCAACTAGGCTTCGCCACCCCTCACTGCTCCAAACATGTCTGTCCCACCGCCTGCCACGCCCCAATAACGGTAACATGAGATAGATACAAGTCAGCAGATACCTACCCCCATTCTGGAAACTCCCGAAGTGCAACAGGTCCGCGGCTACGCCCATCCGGAAGACGAGATCTTCGGCACGTGTAGGGCGGGTCCTGCTGCCAGCCGTCGGCCGGGGAGGTCGTCGCATAAGGTGGGCCAGAAGAGGAGCCGAGGCCGACGGGATCCGGGCGACCCCTCCTCTTCTTTCTTCAATAATGGCTGCGACAACACGGGGGGGATGTCTTGCTCATGCCTTCGACCCCCCCCCTCGCATCTCCTGGTCCAGCCCCGGCTTGGTATGAGCTCCCCGTTCGGCCCTGAAGCGGCGCCTTGCAGGCCACCGGGGGGGGATGTCTTGCCTATGCCTTCGACCCCCCCCCTCTCATCGCCTGGTCCGGCCATCATGAATGTTAACATTGAGAAAAACGGCGTGGGGTGCGCTGGGAGGGAGAGGCGGCGCGAACGAGCCTCTCCCACCGCCCCAGGTGGAGGCCCCCAGTGGCACCCCCCAACGCTCCACTCACCCGACAAGGGTTCGTCCACTCTTGTGATGCAGTGACTGCTGGAACTCGTAAAATGGCGGTCGACCCTGCAGGAGCGGGCCCGGCGTGAAGGGATGGCCCGGTTGCTTGTTAATTAAGAAATGAGTCCCACAATCAGAAGTGTTCTCCTCGACTTTGAAGATTCTATAAGAGCCACGGGGGCCCCCGACCCCCGCAGACACCCCCGATGGGGAATGACTGCCATGATTGCCCACGGAACGATGAAAACGTAGCCGCGAGACGTCGGCGCTCCCATGCTGACGCCAGCCTCAGTTTGAATGACTAAAATCCTGCAGACTACAGTTCGGATCAGTTCCGGTGAAAACCCAGTATGACCCGGTAGGAAAAAAAATGTTGCCTCCCTCCCCCTTTGACTGATGGTTCATACCGCCGATCCTTTCTGTTGCCCTTTAACGGAACTTTTGGACTGCCGAAAGAGGCTCTGGGCCAACCACGAGTTGGTAGAGATTTTGACTATGCCTGGATCTGCCTGGCTGCACCCAAAATGGCGCTGGTACAAATGAAACTTTCAACTCCTTGTTGTACCCCGATTGCTCAGCCTTGGTGTCATGAGATATGTATGCAGTTTTTTAAACAATGAATTGATATGGGATGGGTACTGATTATGTGTTCGGACAATGAATTGACATGAGATAGGTACTGATTGAACATTCGGACAATGAATTGTTGTTAAGTTTTGGCGCATCATGATTATTGAAAGTTCGAATTTCAACACTTATGATACTCGCTCACACTGAAGTTTTGATATGATTTTATTGCACTTGTCGCACTTTTTATTATGAAATCAACGACCACCGACTCCATTAGATTTTCCACTAATAAGTATCCCCACATGTACAGTTCCAGCCTGCTCCGTGGCCGGCCCACGGGGTTGTAGGCCCGTATTTGTGCATCGACATTCTTATTAAAGATTTTTTTGGAAAAAGCAAACGTAGTTGTCACGCGTAGATTGGTAAGTTTCGAATAAATGACCACTGTTTCCGATATAACTAAAATACAGGTGAAATGGCTCAGCTCGATTAGTTAAGGGTTAAAAAGTATAGTACGCAGAAATATTGCAAATATGAACGGTCCAGGTTCTTGTTGTATGTGTTTTTCATTTTTGTACAGCCTAAAGCAACCGCTAAAGATCCTGGTATTTCGCCTATACTTTATATGCTACCTGTATCAGGAAAGTCGTTTTAAAATGCCCCTAAGTCGCCCCGAAGGAGTGCCACCTGACCCCCCTAGTACGAACGACAACGACCCCGTACCACTGTAGGTTATCCCTTTTCCTCAAAGGAGAGCACGAGCTCACCCCCCACTTTGCACTGACTGCCCTTTGTTCTGCCCCCCCCCCTGCACACGATCCGTAATACCACACTTGGGCGACCTATGCTATCCACAGGCTTCCGATAATCATCTCTCCCACACTAAACGGTCCACCTGGGCTTAAATGCCAAGTTGGCAGGGACTGCATCCCGTGGAGATAGGCCGAGTATGTAGTAAGTAAAAGCCTTTTTGGGTTTATGCGCGCTAATGTGTTTTTAAATGCTGCCCCCGCCCCCCCCCCCCTTCTTTTTTCCCTCTTTCTGCAGGTCACATCGGAACGTCGATTAAAGTACGGAAAAAAAAAATGGTGATCTAGCGGACAAAGAGATGGGAAAAAGGGGTTCGATTATGGTGCCTACACATGATTCTCAAACAATGACTAATTCTCTCCCTGAACTTAGCGCTTGGGAGGACAGCCTGAAGCGGAAACTACAAAATATGACTTCGCTCGGCACCCCGAATAATACAACCAAGAATGACGTGCACTAATGAATAAATTCCTACGTTTAACTAAATAGGGAAAGTTTAAGGAATATTCCGAGGTGAGGTTTACCCAAGTACCCTCCGCTTGGAGGACTAGGAATGTTGCCAGTGTTTAAGATCTACTACCTCCTTTTCGCACCCTCATAGACATGAAACTCAAAGCTGCCCCATTGAGCATTAGCCCGACCAGGTTAGTTCTTGACCAATTGCCAAAGGCGTAAGTGTGTGCAACCAAAGCCACCAGTGAAGGCAGCCGACGATAAAAGAGAAGAAAAAGGTAAAAAGAGCTTAGGATGCTAAGGATGTATAGCAACAGGAAGAGATCATTTTGGCCAATAACTGTTCTATGTTTTGTCTTGGATTTTTGTATATAATACCAATAACTGTTCTATGTTCTGTCATGGATTTTTGTATGTAATACATGTACTGTCTCCCCCGCCTGAGTTCGTGTGTACGTAATGTATGGATCTATGTCGTCCCTCTGCCTGTGTCTCCGTATTACTTGACCCCTGCTGTTCTGTGTGCGCACTAAATGGCCTATTATTGTACACGTTTCTCTCTCTCTCTCTCTCTCTCTCTCTCTCTCTCTCTCTCTCTCCATGTCATATGTGTACCGAATGGTTCGTTTAGAGTGCGGACGACTCTCTCTCTCTCTCTGAGGGTCCCCCTGTTCCCTCCTCCCTTGTGTGGTAACGTTGTGCCCCACCGGCACAAACCTAATTGGGTCTCTTCAAACACAAAGGTGTTCGGCAAAATTGACAGAAACTAAAACGATTGTAACTTGCCATATTACTACCTCTCCTTTCTGCAAAACGATAGAACCCGAGTTGGTAATGAAAGAAAGGACAGGTAAGACGACTGATGTCCCCTAATCTGGCCTTTTTATAGGGGGACTATAACGTCAATGGTCTTCTGTTTTTCAGTTCGTTAGAAATGCAATTCCCAATGCCCAGATTGCCTCACCCCTCTGCACTTAAGTGCGGATGTCCAAAGCGTCCTCGCTTCTCCCGATTGACCCCAGCTCCCTGTCCAAAGCGTCCTCGCTTCTCCCGATTGACCCCAGCTCCCTGTCCAAAGCGTCCTCGCTTCTCTCGATTGACCCCAGCTCCATATCAGCTATCCCCGAAGCGTAATTGATGACCTTGATTAACCGTCGCTCCCCAAGAAAAGCATGTTTAACATCTGCCCCCCTCTCATGATGATAACCCCCCTTCTTGCAAGAGTTAGCCGACCCCGAAGGGAAATGTAAGATTGTCAGTACTTGGGTTAAAAAAAGGGCGAGTCTCTACCTGAGGACTCGATTTCGAGTTTGATAGAATACCCTGTCGATGGGAGCCCGATTTCTCTCCACGTACGTCACGAATGAATGCCAAATAGGCTTACGAATTCAGTGGAAATGCCCTCCTACATACTCCATAAGTGATGACTTCTGACTGTGACCGATGAACCAATCCTCCCTCAACACTTAGGATTGGGGACGGAATTAGGATGTATAAATGTCTTCTCCTACCAGTTTTTCTAAAACTTGTTTTGTACCCATTCAAAGATACAATCACCGGAGGAGAGGAGCTGGACGTGACGCACAGCCTGGCCACAGATCATGACGCACGTGTGACCTCAACCAAAGGTGGAGTCGCAGAGCAACGAGACGCGGGACGAGGCACCACTATCAAACTCGGCAGAAGAAGGAATGAAGGGCTGCCTTGAAGCCCTCGATTTGCTGACCCACTCGTGCCTGAAGTCCCCGTCCCTTTTGAGCCCGACTGATGGGCCTGCCTGCTCGTCGTCCTTTGCTCCTTTGGTCCCTTGGTGTGTTCAAAGATCTGATCCCACTCCGCCCTCTCTTCCCTCGATTATTCAACAAACATCACCCTTTTCGCATAACTTTTGACTCAGAAAAGAAGAGCAGCATTTAGATAGAATAAGGTTTTGCCACGGAAGAAGAAAGACACACAGGTGCCCAGCATGAGGCACCCCTAAGAAGATCAGTTAGGAAACAGGACTGTGATCTAACAGCAGAGGACTGATCGCACCCTGCAACGCGTAAGGATGAATCCGAGCTGGACCTATAGCTCCACCGCCGGTGCTCAACAGCGCCAATGAAAGAAGATGGACTCTGTTAAAAAGACATTGTGACAAAAACCCCCCTTCCTGAACTTTCTACCCACCCCTTGACTAATTGCTTGTATCGAACTGAATTCCTCCCCCAACCATTTTTGTATTGCTTTCAAAAATGTTTCATCGGTCACTCATGTATTTAGTTTTCCAAAAGTCTCTTATAGCACTGACAAGACCCGAAGGTATCAGAGCACTTTTTACTGTATGTTGATGTCACCGGAGAGAAAGTCAGAACCTGATTCTATAATGTGTCGGAACCTTTTTCTTGATTGACCCCGACTAAGTATTATGCCGATCTCTAGACTTATATGAATAACCCAACAAATGTAAATTCATATGTACCGCATTCCGCCAATCGTATCGACTGTATAGAAATGAACTAAGCTTATGTTAAAAAGCGGCGACTGTTGAAAATGGCAATGTATATGCACATAAGCGGCGTTCATTTGTGTTCACTGTACCCCTTGTAGAACGGATATCGCGAAAACACCGACTGTGTTATCCCGCCAGCATAGACCCATGCACACACGTACACGACAGCCATTTTAGGCACCATGGCCTCTTTGCCCGTTTGTTAAACCCCCGGCACCCCTCCCCGCGCACACTGCTCATGCATCGGCCATAAAGCCCTCTCCCTCTGCGTGACCTTGCTCTAGAAGTAACCCTCCTGCTCGACCCACACCCCCCATTTCCTCCCAAGAACACCCTTCCCCTCAGCTGACGAGCCCCCCCCCCAGCTGCACTTGGCCTTTCGACCCGGCCCCAAGTCCTAAGACCAAGCCTCGTGGATGTACACCCCCCCCTTTCCTGCCCAGCATAACAAAACCGTGATACACCAACCGAAGTGCCCGATCTTATCGCCTGCCCAACCTTTGATCTGATCATCCCCTCCTGCCCTCGTGTCCTGTAGGAATGTCCGGCTGAGAGATCACAATCTCTAGTTACATTCAGGAGGGGAGGATGACATCTGGGCGACTGGTATGGGAATAGGCCTGAAGCTGGGATTCCAAGCATGTTTTCTCCTACTTCAAAGCGTCTTTATTGCAATAAGGAATGTTTGTGCATCATAAACATGTGTATAAAAGACGAAGCCTCAGAGAAACTTGTTAGAGCACCTCCTGAAGACACTATGCGAGTGTCCGAAATGACAGGCTCTCCTCATGAGAAATAAAACTCTGTTCTTGTTTTCCTGCTCCCAGCGCCCGTCTCTTTATTTGGTAATTGTTCAAGATGGGAACTAAGAGGCGTCCTGCGCCAGCAGCCTGGGCATCAGGTGCGTTATGGGCTGACTTTTCCACAATGTGCTGATGTATGACTGCAGCGATCTTGTGTTTTCTGACCGTCCTACGGGTCTGGTGCTGCATTAGGGGTTCCAATCTGCTATTAGGTCAAGGATCATTGCACTGTTCAGCCTGTACTTGTCATAGATTTAATCAGGTGTTTGGCCCAACAATGTGATGCGCGCTCTGAAAATACGCTCCTGTATTCTCCTCCTGCGCTGGGCTGCTGCATGGAACCTCATCCTCCTCGCCATCACGTAGAGAGCTGCCATTGTGAAAAGCTTCAGAGGCCTCCTGGGTCCGTTTAAATAGGTGTCTGAGGGGTTGCACCTGTGTGATTCTTTTTACTCCTGTTTACCACCTGATTGTGATTCCCCTTAATATGCACTTGCAAAATTGGAATTTCGTGCGTATCGCTGTTTGTGAAGTTACATGCATTGGTTTGCGATTCTTTGTTTGTGAATCGCTATTTGCTATCACTATTTAGGTTCTCGCAGATGAGGATTCGCTAAATTGGCGTTCGCATTTTTTGCAATTCTTTATTTTTGCAATTTTGTTGATTATTCGGTATTTGGGTTCCTGCATTGGAAAAGGCTAAATTGCGCTCACACACAGCGATTCACTATTTTTGCGAGCCCATTTTAGCTTGATGCCTGTGCCTATTAGTATTATTTTATTATTATTTTATTAAACACAATAGAGCCACCCAATAATCCCATGAGCACTGGGTATCATTAATAACAAAAATGCAAAGCGTCCCGCTAGGAATTGTTTTACAACTATTTATAATTTCCAATCAGTCACACACAAATCTTGCATGATCTTGAAATTGATGTATTATGATTTGAAAGTTCTGTTATGTATGGTATTTTGATTCCCCATACAAAAAGCAAAAGGTGTTATATACTACTTGGAATTAGGTCTGCAAATCTAGTAGTATTTGTGTTGCCATGTTGCATCCATAAATGATAATAATAATAAATAATAGTACAAAACTGTAATTCCCTTGCATTGGTTAATGTATGATCACTTTTGTGACTGATTGGAAATTATAAATAGTTGTAAAACAATTCCTAGGGGGACGCTTTGCATTTTTGTGCCTATTAGTGCCTGTAGCCCATCCCTGGGTTACATGACTGGGTGTAGCTGACAGCTGGACTTTGCACGAGGTATTCTGGTGCAGGCTATTGCATCCCTCATCAATGGTGATTCTGGACTTAGCATCACAGCTCTTCAAAACCGACACATCGCCCTGACTGAGCAGCGCATCTTCGACTCCGAAATACTCATTGCAAGCCATGGTCAGCAGGATTCTCGATAATGAACTGGGACCTAGCAACACAACCTCAATGAATCTTGGAACCGATGCATCGCTTTGGCTGTTCGACACATCTCTGACGCAGATCCTCACAACGCTCCACAAACCAGGATTTAATGTACTCTGTTCAGTAGGCCTATATGGGTCCTGGCTCATGCTCAATTGTGGTCAGCCTGAACTTGTGACTTTGGCCGGGTCCAGTGTGACCAAAAATCTACTGTTTATGCCTTTTGGCACCATTTTTACTAAAGCATTTAAAATTACATATCTCTGGTTCTACTGATAGGATTTTTTGTCATTTTGATCTTGTTTTATTTACTAAAATGACCTCTATTTTAGTAAACCTGTTATGGGCTCCTTTTGTGGTGTATTATCAATGTCATGCTGTTTGAAGTGTTGTACAAATACTTTACACATTGCATGTGAGATAAGACCCAGCAGCTAGAAACGCTCAAAATGATGTCGGAAGGCGCCTGGCCGCAGTAGCTTCACTCAAAGGATCTGTAGTGGCGCTGTGTTCGGAGAAAAGTCACCTGAAAAGCGTGAGGCTTGGAGCACCTTGCCAGAAACAAAATGGCAGGGCGCAGCACTGTGTGGAATGAAGTGGCGCTGGGAGAGCCAAATTGCACATACGGAGGTGAGAAAACATACAGCGCCATGCCCACCAGAAGATAATATTGACACGAGTGAAAGTCTTGAACATACCTGCCGGAAAATAGACACCCTTGAGATGAGTTAGCAATATGGCAGCGGCGCTGTAGGCAGACAATAATGGCAGTTCCTATGGTGCACTGTCCAGGGGATCAACATAGATCGGCCATTCAATTGTTCTGCTTGAAACGGGCACTTCCACACAAGAAATCTGAGGCGGCGATGTGATAAATGCCGAGGGATTGAAAATTAAGATAGCGAACGGCGGAGCGACCAAAAGCAAAAATGACTCCTGTTCAATGAAGGCTGCCATTTTGCCCTCATAGAAACGTAACGGCACTCAAACGGCGCTTTGTTTTGTAACGCCCGTCTGAATAAGCCCACCAGCGCGCAGGTGCGGTATTGTTTGCTGCAATAACCAGGGCACGAGTCGGGGTACCACGCGGGTGGACGGCATCCCCCCACTTATTTGCGAGGGTTTTTCAGGGTGGACGCCGTCCACCCTGCTAATTCAAAACCGCGTCCATCATACCTTACAAAATGGGAGGCACAAAGTAAACAAGGCATTTCCAGGTCCCAGCACGCCGGTCACC
The DNA here is from genome assembly GCF_964261635.1 of Lissotriton helveticus. Lineage (NCBI taxonomy): Eukaryota > Metazoa > Chordata > Amphibia > Caudata > Salamandridae > Lissotriton > Lissotriton helveticus. The sequence continues at coordinate 686,188,065 of NC_136057.1, read as the reverse complement.
ACGCCCCTGCACCTACCAGGTGCACCGTTGGCAGGGTACCCAATAGACGCCAAGGATCCGATTCCGACCTCAACCAATGAATGGGTGGGTCTGCAACTCGGCAGTCCCGCCCACCCGCAACATGCTCTTTATTTTTCGCGCTTTCCTTCAATGAGCTCCTTTGCTTTTTCGGAGCGTGTGACCCCTTTGCCTGCTGCCTGACCTGCCGCCGCTTCCTGCACCAGACTTCCCGGCCTCGCCTGCTGCCCTCTCCAGTCCCGGCCTCGCTCGTCTGCTGCCCCCTCCCGGCCTCGCCTGCTGCCCCCTCCCGGCCTCGCCTGCTGCCCCCTCCCGGCCTCGCCTGCTGCCCCCTCCCGGCCTCGCCTGCTGCCCCCTCCCGGCCTCGCCTGCTGCCCCCTCCCGGCCTCGCCTGCTGCCCCCTCCCGGCCTCGCCTGGTGCCCCCTCCCGGCCTCGCCTGCTGCCCCCTCCCGGCCTCGCCTGCTGCCCCCTCCCGGCCTCGCCTGCTGCCCCCTCCCGGCCTCGCCTGCTGCCCCCTCCCGGCCTCGCCTGGTGCCCCCTCCCGGCCTCGCCTGGTGCCCCCTCCCGGCCTCGCCTGCTGCCCCCTCCCGGCCTCGCCTGCTGCCCCCTCCCGGCCTCGCCTGCTGCCCCCTCCCGGCCTCGCCTGCTGCCCCCTCCCGGCCTCGCCTGCTGCCCCCTCCCGGCCTCGCCTGCTGCCCCCTCCCGGCCTCGCCTGGTGCCCCCTCCCGGCCTCGCCTGCTGCCCCCTCCCGGCCTCGCCTGCTGCCCCCTCCCGGCCTCGCCTGCTGCCCCCTCCCGGCCTCGCCTGGTGCCCCCTCCCGGCCTCGCCTGGTGCCCCCTCCCGGCCTCGCCTGGTGCCCCCTCCCGGCCTCGCCTGGTGCCCCCTCCCGGCCTCGCCTGCTGCCCCCTCCCGGCCTCGCCTGCTGCCCCCTCCCGGCCTCGCCTGGTGCCCCCTCCCGGCCTCGCCTGGTGCCCCCTCCCGGCCTCGCCTGCTGCCCCCTCCCGGCCTCGCCTGGTGCCCCCTCCCGGCCTCGCCTGCTGCCCTCTTCCAAACATTTTTACACGGATTTGATTTGACTCGAGTAAGTAGTATGATGTATCCTTGTGTGTTGCTGTTTCCACATTTTTTTGCGTTTGTGTTTTTATGTAATGTATGTGTGTGCAGGGAGTCGGGACTACAGCTATTTATTCAATAATCAAGAAGGCGCTTTAGGCCTCGTAGAGAGTATGGAAGAGAATATATACATACATGTATATATTCTCTTCCATACTCTCCATACATGTATATATTCTCTTCCATACTCTCTACGAGGCCTAAAGCGCCTTCTTGATTATTGAATAAATAGCTGTAGTCCCGACTCCCTGCACACACATACATTACATAAAAACACAAACGCAAAAAAATGTGGAAACAGCAACACACAAGGATACATCAGACTGTATGTATATATTCTCTTCCATACTCTCTACGAGGCCTAAAGCGCCTTCTTGATCCTTCCGAGATGCGACTATAAGCGCACCACCGATTTCGGTATTTCTAATGACATTTAAAGAGAAAATTCAATTGTGCTGTGTTTTATAAAGCAGACCTGTGTCATGGCGTGAATGTCTTTCCTTTAATTAAAGTGGGTGTATTTTAGAAAGTGTAAAAAAACAGCGGCTGCAACCAACAGGTGCATTACCAAATGGATGCATGTAATTGCGGCAGCTCAGTCGGTTAAGCGCCTGTTGCAGAGATTCCTTTATAAATACTAGTTTGTACACCAGTTTGTATCTCGGTAGAGGCGACTCAGTCTTTCATCCTGTTTTACTGGTTAAAAGGCGTGAAACCGTGTTAGGCTATAGCAAACCCCGTGAAAGGATATCGACTGCCTTAGCAAACGCTCTATAATGTATGTCAGCGGAATATATAATTTATGGATACAATTAGTAAACTTGCGTTTCTCTATTAAATGACTTTGGGGAAAAAACTGTGATTTCTTAAAGCCAGTCTTTAATGAAACTAAACTTTGCACAATAATAGAGATGAAGAAAACAGAAGCAGAGCACCCAGGTATTGGAGGGGGTGGCGGGGTCAGGCGTAAACAAAAATAACAGCAGCAAAAACCTTTGAAACAGTAACACTGCACTATATATGTTAAACACACAGGAAACGGTAAACTAAAAATGCAGTTCTAGAAATCTCAGCTGAGCTTGTTCTAGAACCCAGAGTAATTTGGAAGGCTCCATACATACATAAAAAAGGGATTTTCTATATATATATATATATATATATATATATATATATATATATATATATATATAGAGTTAAAAGTTACAGACAAATAAAAACAAGCATTTGCAATGCAATAGGTCTCGGATTTACGCGAGTTTAAGCTATTGGCATTGTAAACTGCAATGCCTTTTATTTATGTTTTAAAATGCAAAACAAAAATAAAAGGCATTGTGTTTTGCAATGTCAATAGCTAAAACTGGCGTATGAGAAGCATGGTCCTGTGCTAAGTTATCCAGGATGGTATGGGGAAATGGTTGAGAAGAAGTTTGAGAGTCCCAAGGAGACTAGATGCCAATCTAGTATTAGATATTACGTGGCCTGAAAGACTATGATGCTATTAAAATAAAACAAGAACAGAGAAGCAGCACAACTTTAATTGTCCTCAGTAATAATATGCAACTAACAGCCATTGACAAAGCCAATAGTCCTGGCTTGTTGTAGGTGTAATGTTGCTTGTTGTATCATATATGTGGATGCTATAACAGAAGCAACAAAATAGCAGTAGTGTGGCACACTATGATAATGGTGGTAATGACATTCCAGAGCAACTGCAACCTGTTTTGAGGGCGATAAACACACTTCCTGTGAGTTCAAGTGACTGCGAAAGGGGTTTCAGCACAATGAACTTGGTAATGTCACCCATACGAAACTGCCTTGGTATCGGACGCCTTTCATCATTAATGTTCATAAACCTCATGGGTCCTCCTCTTCCTCTTTGGAATCCAGTGCCATATGTGAACAGGTGGTTGATTACTCATCGTCATGCAGATGATAATCAATCTAGAAAGGTCGATCCTACAGCCCAGCACAATAAAAGATATGCAGACGCATGGTCGTTTTTTAATTGATAGCTTACAATGATATAAGCTGTCTCACATTTTTCCATGGCCAGACATCCTGTGGCAATATAACATGTCCCATAATGTCTGAAATAACAGATGTACAGAGTATAAGGCTTTAACTGTAAGTGTGCACCTTTCATTTTTTTCTCTCATGGTCACAGTTTATTCTACTTGTTAATAAATGTAAATGTCGTGTTCTAGGTAGTGTAATAAATTTTATAGTTTTGATAATCACTATTGTAGTTTCTAGTATGTGCTTTTCTTCTGCTTTTTTCAACACACTAATTCTACTTTTGTTGCAATATATGCAAATGATAGATGTCACTTCCTGTGGTGATGTCACTTCCTGCGGTGATGTCACTTCCTGCGGTGATGTCACTTCCTGTCGTGATGTCACTTCCTGTGACCACGCCTACCTTGGAGAGTCCCCCCACTTCTTTTTTTAGGACTTGTGCCCTGGCAATAACCCCAAAGACTGACAAGAGATAACTGCCATAGCGCTATACAGGCTACAAACCAGTCCTGTAGCTGAAGACAGTTACGTACACGACGCTTGATCCTGTGACTGAACAGGTAAAAGCCTTTCTGATCGGAATGCGCCACGAAACTGCTTAAAATTAATATTGGCCATACATACCGCTGCATTACCAAATCCACCACGGCCCACTCAGATACGGAGCTTGATAGCGATCGCGCCACAAATACAATTATGGAGACAGCACTGCAAGCAACCCAGCAGAGCCTTCAGGCAATAGACGCTAAAATTGACTCCCTGACTATCAGAGTGGACCACATGGTGGCTAAATTAGGTAAGCAAGGGGAACGCCTGGACGCAGCAGAGTAGAGACTATCGGCAGCAGAAGATGTATCAAATGACACTGCGACTCAATGTGCGGACATTGCAAAACAACTGGAGAGTGTTAAAAACAAAAATAAAGATTTGGAAGTGAGGTCGCACCTCAATAAAGTACGTATTATGGGGGTGGCAAAAAGTACGAATACTGGGCGACTAGAACAGTATGTGGAAAGTATGGTACAAGATCTTTTTTGGGGAGAAAAATTCTCACCGGTGTTGATTGTTGAACGGGCACACCGAAACACTGGCGACAAAACCACCGCCAGGCACGCCACTGCGTCCCATTATAGCCTGCATCCTGAACTACGGAGACAATTTTGAGACTGGGGCGGGAACAGCAGAACCTACAATACCAAGGGAACAACATAGCTTTTTACCCGGACTTCACTATTTCCGTGCAAACAGAGCACAGAGAATTTCTATCTGTCAAAAAATGGCTACGAGACATGGAAATCGACTATGCAATGCTGTATCCAGCAAGATTGAGCATAGTGTATGGGGGCCAAGCCAGAATTTTTGCAACGCCGAAAGCTGCACAAGGTTATCTGAAGAGACTCCCTTCATGTCGCAAATCCCCGGAACATGTACATACATCTTCAGACTCCAATGGACACAAGTAATGAGCTGAAGAGAGAGCAGATGCCCATTAGGCAAGCAGCTTGTTACCACACCTTTGATTTAGGGTGAGCACCAGAGGACCCACCATCGGAAATCTGAGGTGGGATCTACGAAATATGTAGGCAGGCGAGAGACCATCACTCATCTGTGAACACTGACACAATATAGTATTGAACAATTATGAGCGAACTAGACCTATGAGGTGATGTAGTGATCTAACACACTGCATAAGTGGTGATCAACCGAAGGTGCTCACTAATGCTACGATAACTCATGGTAGTCATAAATAGTGAGCTATACAAACAATGATGTGATCTGATATTGCTCCATTACAATAGCCGTGGTTATATCAATCAGAGTGATAGTGACAATTTACAGATTACAATGTAACAACTAATCACAATTCTGAATTAAATGTAAGCCAGTCTGAAAACACTTATTCTGGCCGTATCCGCTTTGAGGATGAGCATGTGTGCACCTAGCGAACCCCATGCAGGTATACCCAGAAACAGTTTTGATGTTTTTTAACTTCCTGGTCTGGGTATGTCATTGGCATGTTTGAGATGCTAAAGTGAGTGAGGGGATGAGGTGGGGGGGAATTTGGTTTGTTTGTTTAGGTACGGGATGTCCACATAGACATAGCTATACAGAAATACATGATATAATGTACAGGATAGTCAAATACCCTTCTTCGTGCCAAAATATGGAAATTAGCACCTTTATGTTGCAATCTGTCAAGACCAAACATATGGCTAAGAATGGGAACTAGAATACACACATCCCAGTTAATATACTAACATGGAATGTTCGAGGTCTCAACACACCACGAAAAATAAGACAATTTCATGCATAATTAAATAGGCACAAAATTGACATAGCCATGTTACAGGAAGCCCACCTAGCAAGTGACGCTAAATGCACATTGGGCAGCAGATAGGCTGAAACAACACTATCATCCTCCTACTCCTCATATGCTAGAGGTGTCCTGATACTTATTAAGAAAGGTACGCATTTTATAAGCGATAAAACGATTCCTGATACTCAAGGCAGATATATAATTGTTACAGACATGTAAGGGTACACAAGTAGGATTGGTTCACACATATGGCCCGAATGTAGATGACCCGGAGTTTTTTCGAATGATTTGGAAGAAACTAAGAGAAGTGCCACCTACGGATTTAATTTGGGGTGAGGACCTCAATCTTTCATTAAATGATACACAGGATAGATCAGGAACCACCACAGAGCCACATAAACAAGCAGTGAGGGCTAGACATATGGAGATGTAAGCACCCACACGGCCTGGAGGGCACGCATGCACCCATGATTCACAATAGCTGGGCTAGGAACTAAGATGGCATGTACATGGGTACGCAACGTTCGGCATCTCCCCAAAATGTTATCTGATCATAACCCGATCATTCTCTCAATGGATTTACCGAATTACACACCACCACCATGTATATGGCGTTTTAACGTGAAAGCCCTACTAGACCCGATATGCAACTCAATGATTCATCAGGCAGTAGAGGACTGCTTCCAACTGAATAGGGGCTCGGTGGAGGATATGAGTGTCCTCTGGGAAGCTTTTAAGGCCACAATACACGGAGTCTGCATCAGCACAAATGCTGGCATACTGGGCAACCTGTGCACGCAATTGAAAACTTGCAAAAATAAAATCAGACAATTAGAAACAGAATTCAAACGCACGCAGAATACAACACTGCTGGGTGACAAGCACTATCAGAATACAGAGAATTAGCAGACAATGAACACTTAAATATATATCAAATCGTTCACTAGCCCGCACATATGGGGAGGGTGGTAGAGCAGGACGAATATTGGCACAATAAATCTGCACGGCAAGCCAGACACACGTCATCATTACTGTGAAAGACATGCAGGGTAACCAGCAGTATGCAACAAACGACATTTTAGAAGTATTTATGTCACCATACGGGGATCTGTATGCCACTAGGCACACCGCCACAGAAAGCGAAATGCTCAAATATTTGGAAGACATAGCTATAGCTTGGTTATCAAGTAACCAACGTGAATACCTGGCGCAACCAATAACAGAAGATGAGGTCAAGGAAACTATTAAAACGCTCCATAATGGCAAAGTCCCGGGCCTGGAGGGGTTCACTGGGGAATTTTACAAAGCACATGTAGACCCAATTTGCGCGTACTTAGTAGAAATGTACGGCGATGCATACGACAAACTCTTACTTCCACCCATGCGAAGGGAAGCATTAATAATTGCACTACTGAAACCAGATAAGATCCCCACTAATTGTGAATCATAAGACCCACTATAACTAATAAATACAGATGCTGAAATTTGAGCGAAAATAATTGCTACCAGGCTACAACCACTTATGCAAAACATAATACTACCTGATGAATCTGGGTTTATACACAATCGCTCTACAACACATAATATACGCACGCTCTTTGCACTCTCCCATCAGCTTAACCCTGAGTTGGAGGCGGCGACAGTGCTATTAGACGCAGCCAAAGCATTTGATTCAGTGGAGTGGGTATATCCGTTCACGGTAATGCAAAACAAGGGACTTCCACCTAGCTTGTTGCCATGGATTAACATACTATACACTAAACCAGTGACGCGGATAAGGTAAATAAATATGTATCGGACACAATACCAATTCAGCTCGGCACAAGGCAAGGATGCCCACTGTCACCCCTGTTATTCGCTATAGCACTAGAATCCTTAGCATGCAAACACCGTCAAAAATATGCAGCTACCGCATTACAATTCCATCAGCGCCTGGTGGGTATATCCATGTACGCTGATGGCATGGTATTGTATGTACAAGAACCTCATATTCACCTAGCATCGCTCTTGAGAGAATACATAAAATTCACCAGACACCTATGGATTTAATTTGGGGTGAGGATCTCCATCTTTCATTAAATGATACACTGGATAGATCAGGAACCACCACAGAGCCACATAAATAGGCAGTGAGGGCTAGACGTATGGAGATTTGAGCACCCACACGACCTAGAGGGCACGCATGCATCCATGATTCACAATAGCTGGGCTAGGAACTAAGATGACCTGTACATCGGTACGCGACGTTCGGCATCTCCCCAAAACGTTATCTGATCATAACCCGATCATTCTCTCAATGGATTTACCGAATTACACCCCACCACCATGTATATGGCGTTTCAACGTGAAAGCCCTACTAGACCCCATATACAACTCAACGATTCATCAGGCAATAGAGGACTACTTCCAACTGAATAGGAGCTCGGTGGAGGAAAAGAGTGTTCTCTAGGAAGCTTTTAAGAGTCTGCATCAGCACAAATGCTGGCATACTGCCCGACATGAGCACGCAATTGAAAAACTGCAAAAATAAAATCAGACAATTAGAAACAGAATTCGAACGCACGCAGAATACAAAACTGCTGGGTGACATTAGGGAAGCACTATCAGAATACAGAGAATTAGCAGACAATGATCTCAAATATATATAAAATCAGTCACTAGCCCGCACATATGGGGAGGGTGGTAGAGCAGGATGAATATTGGCACAAAAAATCTGAAGGGCACGCCAGACACTCGTCGTCATTACTGTGAAAGACATGCAGGGTAACCAACAGTATGCAACAAATTACATTTTAGAAGCATTCATGTCACCATATGGGGATCTGTACACCACTAGGCACGCCGCCACAGAAAGCGAAACGCTCAAATATTTGGAAGACATAGCTATAGCTTGGTTATCCGATAACCAACGTGAACACCTGGCACAACCAATAACAGAAGATGAGGTCAAGGAAACTATTAAAACGCTCCATAATGGCAAAGTCCCGGGCCTGGACGAGTTCACTGGGGAATTTTACAAAGCATATGTAGACCTAATTTGCCCGTACTTAGTAGAAATGTACGGCGATGCATACGACAAACTCATACTTCCACCCACGCGAAGGGAAGCATTAATAATCGCACTACTGAAACCAGATAAGATCCCCACTAATTGTGAATCCTACGACCCACTATCACTAATGAATACAGATGCAAAAATTTGAGCGAAAATAATTGCTACCAGGCTACAACCACTTATGAAAAACATAATATTACCTGATGAACCTGGGTTTATACACAATCGCTCTACAACACATAATATACGCACACTCTTTGCATTGTCCCATCAGCTTAACCCTGAGTTGGAGGTGGCGACAGTGCTATTAGACGCAGCCAAAGCATTTGATTCAGTGGAGTGGGTATATCCGTTCACGGTAATGCAAAACAAGGGACTTCCACCTAGCTTGTTGACATGGATTCAAATACTATACACTAAACCAGTGGCGCAGATAAAGGTAAATAAATATGTATTAGACACAATACCAATTCCGCGCGGCACAAGGTAAGCATGCCCACTGTCACCCCTGTTATTCGTTATAGCACTAGAACCCTTAGCATGCAAACTCCGTCAAAAATATGCAGCTACCGCATTACAATTCTATCATCGCCCGGTGGGTATATCCATGTACGCTGATGACATGGTATTGTATGTACAAGACCTCATGTTCACCTAGCATCGCGTTTGAGAGAATACATAAAATTCGCCAGACGCTCGGGCCTCCAAATAAATTAGACTAAATCCACCATAATCCCACTTAAGGACATCACAAAATCGGGCCCGGTGAAGTTCCCATTGGAATGGCAGACGGACCCGGTTAAATACTTGGGCATCTGGTACATCAGGGACCCAGAGGTTGTCATTCGTGAAAATTATGGCACTGTCATTAATAAAATCGAAGAAAAATAGAACGTTGGATATGTCTACCATTGTCCTTAGCAGATAGACTGGCCATTGTGAAAATGGTAATATTGCCTAAACTACTCTATCTTTGTAACAACACTCCCATACCACCTCCCCCCACAGTATTTAAGAGAATCACCTTGAGCATTACCAGACTAATATGGGCTGGCAAACTAGCTTGTATCGAATTGCGGACATTGACATTACCATATGATAAAGGAGATTGTACTGTGCCCGATTTTCTACTGTATTACTTATGTGCCCAAGCACAATATGTGCACTATTGGTTTTTCCCAGTGAAATATCTGCCACATATGGCAGTAGTAAATGGGGACGGGCATCCAATACCCCTAAGATGTATCTTGCCGCACCAACACCCACATATAGCCACAAACTAAATAAATACGAGTAAAACTACAAATCTCGCATGGCAACGTATGGGGAAATTAACAGGGAGAATACGGCTATACGCACCTGCGTTACCCTTGCAAAACCGTCCAGCATTATCCGTAACACAAACGGACAATGTGTCAATACTGAAACAAGTGGGAATCACAATAATGGAAGATCTATACACTGAAGGTAGATATGTATCGGATGCAGATCTTGAATATATTAGAAACCAAACACTGCTGTTCAAATTGACGTACCATAGATTTAGAAGCGCGATGAGGGACCTAAACCCTGCATTTCCAGTGGAATCGCCAACACTGTCAGCACTACAAATGATTCTTACGAACCCGAGAATTACACATATGGTATCAAAACTTAACTTTACAAGCTCTTACGGGATGATATAGCAGGCGACAGGATGGAATACTCACTTAGAGAAGCCCCTGGAGGAGACAGACTGGAAAAACTGCTGTGCATTGACGGCCATACTCACCCCAAATAGCAATCTACGCATAATTCACTATAAATATTTACATCAAACATACCACTCACCGATTAAGTTATATAAGTGCGGGTTGCAAGAGGATGCTAGATGCCGCCGCTGTGGAGAGGCAGATGCTGACTTTATACATTTGTCCTGGAAGTATGAAAAAATCTGACAATATTGGGGGGAAGTAATAGACATGCTGAGCCTCATATTGGAAATTAGAATTGAATGTAAAGTGGAGGTCTGCTTTTTGGGCTTGGTCGAAAATTTGAGGTCAGTAAAACGAAAACTATGTGTAATAGCATTATTAATGGCAAAAAAGACAGATTTCTATACATTGGGACAGTAAAAGAGTCCCGGCGAGGAAACAATGGTGTTACATCCCATGTTTTATATTATATGTATTGTCACTTTAAATTTGCCTGTCATTTGGTTGCATGCTCCTGCATGCGACATGCTATTCTTTCAATGGTGTTCCATGTTCCATCTGTTTGATAAATGCTATAATCTATTGTTGGGCTCAGTTGAAACCTGGAGCCTGAAGATACTTGTAAATACCTCACCATGCTGCAATAAATGGAACTTGTTTAATAACTTGGATTATCAGCTTTTAATAAATGGTTAATAGATTTGGTATATTGTGGAGACTCAATAAAAACATATGAGGAATTGCCAACAGCTTCGAGACCAAAAGACAACTGGTCAATATTGACGGACTATTTGAGATCCCATCTGGAATTGTTATTATCTGGAAATGTATAGCTTTGTATGCAACAATGATATGCAGATGGGAGGGACTTGGCCGATAATCTGCGTCAAAATAATCATCTAAATTGATTGTATTTGTGTGACTCCTATGATCGTACCTATGTTGAATTGATGTTTATTTATTGTATCTGTAATAAAATCATTTTAAAAAAAGGTACCGGAGGGATGAGCACAGGTTGGTGTAGGGTTTTCCTGTGACTTCCCCCTGAGAAGAATTGTATTTTCTGCCTGAGATGGTTTTTAACCCCTTAACTAGTAACCCAATTTCTTAGAAATAACCTTTGAGATGATCAATTCAGCATTGTTCCTTTAAAGTGCACAGGGTTTTGACAGTGTCATAGGAGTTTGTCAATGAGAAACAAAAAAAATATATTGACATATTTTTCACGGTTGTTGCCCAATGCAGATTAAAATAATCAAGGAAGATGAAGGCTGCAAAATATAAGAGATGTGATGTGATGAATTTCATGCATTTTGCTATGAATATATTATTTTCTCTTATACATTATCAGTAGAGAGCTTCATGGATAGGCATTGGAAGGGGTGGTTATCAGAAGCTTAAAGTGCTCCTATGAAAAACAGCTACTTCAACACCATGTCTCTCCTCTCAGCCACACCATATAATGGAGTAGTGGGGGGGAGGGGAAGAGTGTTGTCCAAGTCTTATCTTAAGAAGTCATGGAGCCATGTTTCAATAAGAACAAGGCTATGAAAGTCAGATTGAAGATTGTGTTGGAGACCTCCATGCAATTCGTGACTGCTGAATGCATTTGTGCTGCATGCATCAAAGTAAGGAGTGCTTGGTAACAGACATGGAATTATTTAGCTGATCAAAAGGCATTGGAATAAGTTTGTCCTGTTTACTTCGTCTTAAGTGAAGTTCGGGTATAGGGAAGTCTGACGCTTAAAATGATCGGGATAGGAAGCTTGGCTGAGGCTTGGTCGCTTACCAACCATGTGCTGAGGCAAGGGATTACCTGCCTATCAGCTACTTTGTCGAGTTTTTCATCACGTTCACAGCCTTTGGCAGCACTGAGAGAGGACTGGTTTATACTAGACAAGGTTCACAATTGCCTCTAGGATTCATTATTTATTGAATGCCCATAGTTAGGTTAGGGAAGGGCGTTCGAAAAACCTTTTTTTATCATGTCTGTGAACATGATTATTGACTGACTACCTGCAATAAATAATACGTTTTTTCAGTCAATTTGGCCAAGGAGGATGGTAGATCTGGAGGGGGGAGATAAGTGTAGTTCTTAGAAATTAGATTTGAAATGTCCTTTCAAGCTAGGTTGACTGTGGGCAATGAGACTTGATTGTCCTAATGGTCTGTGGAATTTACCAAGGAGCCAGAGTTGAGTGTCAGCTGCAGGGTATCTGAAGTATGAGCAGCAGTAGAGAGATGTTTTGGGGACTCTGAAGGTTGGGTTTGGCTGGAGGGTTTTTGGAGGAAGTTAGGTGGATCTAGGAAAAGAGGGGATGAATGTTTGTCTTTGTTTGAATCTTTCTGTCTGGGTTGAGGAATAGCTCCATGAGTTGCAACTCTGAGGATTGTATTCATCGTACTGTTAATAAATACACCAAGCATATCATCAGCAAAAGAGTTGATTATTACACACAAGTTATTTGTATTCTGGAACTATTTAACATTTTTTTATAAACTTTATGATCAACGTTATAACCTTAGAGATGGGCGAGGATGTTTGACCCTTTTTGTGGAGCAGGATGACAGATGTATTTCTATGCATTTTGGAGTTGGTCAAATTCCAGTTCTCAACATCATTGGTTCGTAAAAGATCTGCCTTAGCTATAAAGACTGCAGATCATGCAAAAAGAGTTAAGGACACAGCCATGCATATTGTATTATCCAGCTCGGTTTTGAGAGATTACCAAAAATATTCTCCCTGGTTTTAGTGCTAATGCAAATCGTGAAGCACTAAAACTGCTAATGAATGTACTCGAATTGAATGCCATTGTTAATTGTAAATCAAATATTAAGTTAATTTCGGTTTGAGCTGCCTGCTTTGAAACACAATTACACACCTTAAACATAACAAAAGTAAAACAATAGAAATGCAGTAGCTCACAAATTGCACATGTAATATAGTATTCAAATAACATGGGAGAACTTGGCCTGGCATATACTGTCCACTTTTCTAGAGGGCACCTTGCACCAGTCCAAACGACCCTTATTGATGGTAGGTTTAAGACAACATTTATAGAAAGCTATCCTAGTGGTAGCTGTGGAGAGCAGCCTTCAGGCTAAGTCTTGGAGTAATGTAAAGCAGCTTGTTTTACCAGTCTATAATCTCGTGAATTACCAAATGAAAGGAGAACCACACCAGGTATATATATAAAATACATGTATTTATTCTAAACACATCTCACTAGTCTCTTTATGAGGCTAGAGGCAAAAGTACATTCTGTAAACTCAATAACACACAGTAAATTAGCACAATATACGTTGAGCCCTAGGGGCATATATCAATAAAGTAGTATAAGGACCACAACCTGCATAGATACAAGGCCTAGAGCCTTTAGAACTGCTGGGGCCACCAGGAACCAACCAAGGTAGTGAGACAGGGGACCCACTGGGACGCGTGCAGTGTCTAAACACAGCTGCGAATCACCATTAACTTCTATAGGGAAAGTCACGGTTGGAATTTTAAAGATAAAGGACACTTAGAAGAGGACTTGGACCAAACCCCTTTAGAACTAGGAGGTTCTAGAGTCAACACCCATGGGAGCACCGGAGTACTCGAGTTACCTCACCCAGGGAAGCCGGTGCATAGGTTTCTTTTGGTGTCAGGTTTCGTCGTCATTTTCAATGGCGATCTGCTGCGAAGTGCTGCTGGCGTCCAAGTGGAAAGTGTCCGGTGTGATCCATGCCTGGATTGAAGATGAGAAGAATCTGAAAGCAGAGGGGACAGAGTCTGGGTCACTTGCCAGTGACCAGGGGCACGATAGTCAAATGCCCACCGATGTCGGGTGATTTCAGGTGAAGAAGGTGAAGCTTGACTCTTCAGCCACGAGGACCAGGAGGTGTCGACAACAACCAGGTTCTGAATTCGAGCAGTCCCACAAAGGATGTTGAGTGCTGCAGCGTCGGTTCCAGAACTAGACCAAACAAGCCTTGGCAACAGCAACCAACATAGAAAGCAGAGATGGGCTTCGGTGCAGACCTGCAAGGTCTGAGGCACTCACCCCTTGGTGGAGAGTCAGTGCACATCTGGAACAACCAGGCAAGCCCAAGGAAAAGTAGAGTTACCTTTGAGGGGACCCACCAATTGATGGACCAGGGATCGTGAAGGAGCCTCAAGCGGAAATGCAAGAAGCAGGCTCATGGAACACTCGTGGAGTGTAGGCCCACAATCTTCAGTGCAAATGGTGCTAGGAGCTTGGGCAACAAATAACCAAACACACAACTTCAGGAAAGCTTGTGAAGTCAATGCACTTAGCAAATGTGCAAGGTGTCCAGGGTTTACGGTTCCACATCAGTCGTGAGGGCTGCAGGTCTCAGCTTTGCTGGGGACTCGGGTCAGCCTTCGAGAAGTCTGGAAATCCTCTTCCTGGGATATAAATAGTTCGGAGTCCGGCGGGAGCTTCGGAGATGCAGACTGGCAAATGCTTTCTTGGTGCCTGTTTGAACAGGGGAGTCACTCCTTGACCCCAAGGGAGATTCTTCCATCCTCTAGTCTTTGGTAGAGCCTCAAAGTTCCAGGTTTCATTTTCAGAGTTTCATCCAGATGTAATCTAAAGTCCTTTTGCCAGGGTTCCCTTACTTATACTAAACAAAAGAGGTTGGACATATTCTGGGAACCCACCTATGGGAGGGTCTGGAAAGAGGGGTGGCTACACCCATTTCCTTTGTCCAGTTTCGCGCCAGAGAAGGGGCTGGTAGCCCCTACAACAGGTTTAAACTGGGCTATGCACAGGGACACTAAATGTGCCCCCAGTGCTGACTTCAAAGCACTCTCAGAGTGCACCCACCCAGCCCCAATACACTAACGCCTGTCTGGGAGGTGGTTACACCTCCCTGTGACAGGAAACCTATTAGGACGTAGGATTCTAAAGTGTTTGTCACCAAACACAACATGTTTACATGCAGCCATTCTAAAGTTAGCATTTACCGCAAGGTTATAATGCACTTAAGAGTGTATGTTCTGGCTGCATCACAGAACAGCCTCAGAGAATAGACTCCGAAAGCTGCAGAGGGGCTCTGCTCATGCATGGGCACTCTCTCACACAAAACTAAGCACTCTGCCTTCAGGATTGATAAGGCCTGCCATAGGAGTGACTGATAGGCTTATATGTGTCAGTGATTAAAGGTAGATATAGGTAACCTATATCTTAGTAAGGGGTACATGCACCACCTTACCCAGGCTGCAGTCCTGTGGTGCCATTTAGCAAGGCTTCCCAGCGGTGGCATAATACATGCTTGAGCCCCTGGTAGGCCTCTTGGGTACCTATGCCCTTAGTACCTAGTGTACCATATACTAGGGACTCACAAGGGAGCCTCAGCAACCAAACTGGAGTGTGCCTAAAGTACAGGTAATCAATTTAGAGAGGAAGCAGCTAGGCTGGGAGAGGGAGGTTGCGTCCTCTGGGTGACCTTGCTGGAGCCTCTGTGGGTATCAAGAATGTGGTGAATGTGAGCACTTACGGGAAAATTGCTAGAAAAGATACCTCAGCAACAGGAGAAAATTTTCCAAAGGACAGTTCGGGTAAGCGCATTATTCTCCTTTTGTTTTCTCTGGGGAAGGATAAAAAAAACATGTACAGCCCTCTCAATTTGACTCTCCTTTGCAAGCAACAGGGTGTAGGAAGGTATTTGACCCCTCTGCAGAACAGGACTTTGGGGAGAAAGACTCTGCTAGTGCCCATATTGTTATGGGCGACACTGACTATGGATCATTACTTATCCCGAATGCTATTCAAATGATGGGAGGCGCTTCATGCGGGGGCACCCAACAGACCACTTTAGACAGTGTACCTACCCCTGAAAATGTACTAAATGTTCGCTGCCGGCGAACAGCTCTTGCCTCAAACGTGGAAAACAGTGAAAAATCTGATTCTGGCAAGAAGAAGCATTGTCAAAGTATTAAATCTCCTATGAAGGAGATAGACTCTGGGGATTACTTTTTTCTCTTTAGGATGAAATGAAATGAAATGAATGAAATGAAATTAAATGAAAAGTAAATTTATAGAGCGCGATTGCTGCCCAGAGGCGTCCAAGCGCTAGAGACCAGAGTAGAAATTGCTTAACAGAGGTACCTTGCAGAAATTAATGAGGGGCGTTAAACAAAAAGGTCTTCAGCTGTTTTCACAATGAGAAAAGGTTAGGGTTGGATCTGAGGTGAAGAGGCAGTGAGTTCCAGATCTTAGAGGCATTGTAAGTAAACGTCCTGCCGCCAGCTCTTGCCTTTTTTATTCTGGGAACTATAGCCATACAGGCCTGGCTAGAGCGGAGGTTTCTGCTGGGTAGATACTGTTTTACTAGGTCCCGGGCAATCATTGGTCCTGTGTCCCAAAAGGCCTGATGGGCAATACACATGGCCTTAAAGATGACTCTTTGTCGTACTGGTAGCCAGTGCAGACTGTTCAGACCAGGTTTGGCTGATTGTCTGCGTGGTAGCTGTAACAGTGTGCGCGCCGCACAATTCTGCACTATCTGTAGTCTGCGCAGGATGTATTCCGGGGCACCAAGGTAGAGGATATTATCACTCAGGATCACTCAAATTCTTCCAGCGATGACTTAGAGTCAATTTTGAAGGCTCAGGCTAAGACCGATTTGCATGGTGGCGGGGACAGCATTCTTAGTAACACGCTGCCGGAGGACACTGGAGGCGATATATCGGACGACAATCCTCGGACAGTATGTAAGAACCCAGAAGCTAGAGAAGATGCTAATCAGACAGATGGTAGTAATGGTAGCAATGCTCTACAATGGGATTACTAATTTTCAACAGAGATAGGTACTGACAATGGTGGTAACTTGGACATTGTTAAAGAAATCATCAGAAGAGGTTTCATTGGCTCTGATCTATCAAACCATCATGACACATAGGGAGGAGACACGTGCAGAGAGTCAAAGGGCCCAAATCTCATGCCGCAAATTGCAGAATTCAGTTTGTCATATAGTCAAGACTTGTACGGAGTTTACTATGAAGTTTATTGAAGCGGAAGCTCGTATCTTGTGTCAAGAGGACAAACTGGCAGAACAGAAGGCTATGACTGAGACCCTGTGAGCCCTAAAAGAGGACACTTTGTGGAAATTGGTTGACTTAGAAAATCGGTCCCGCAGAAATAATCTGAGAATTCTACAAATTCCTGAGGGCATGGAAGGGCAGGATCCGCGCAAGTTTATTATTGAACTGTTTATAGAACTTTACCAGAACTTACGCAGTGGGACTGGCAGAGAGAGCTGCAGAGGGTGCACCGTTTTCCGTTTTCCCTCAGTCCTCGATCCGGCCAAACAGTAACTAAACTTAGAGCGATTTTGATATCTCACAATAATCTTCTTGCCCGGGAACCAGTATTTGAGCTAGAACGTCCTGATTAAAAAGGAGCTGGGAAAGGGGTGGGGTTTTTCGTTAGGCTACACTTTTGTCATCAAACTGTAGAAAAGCACTGCCAGTTACTCCAGCTTATTGCACCATTTCAGGCCAAAGGGGCTCAAGGTTTTTTATTAAACCCAGCTAAGTTAAAAGTCCTTCATAAAGAGCACACTCTGAGGTGCAAGCCACAAATGTTTACAATCTTTTTAAAAGTGAAGTCGTTGTTTTAGCTATTGATAGTCTGGTCACGATGTATCATGTTTAAATTTGTACTACTATGTTTAGGATGTGTAAGCTTCTATATGTCTAGGTATTTTCCTGGTCATTATGTGGGTCGTTTAGCTTTGATATGTACATTTCATCCTTTTTTCCTTGCATTATGGCACCCTATGAGCAATTTTTTTTCTCCATATGTATAAAAGTACTTTACTGCATTTGCATCATTGGTATGAAGTATTGGGATGCTTTGTGTTTTATTGTTGCATTTTCTGCATCTTTTCGCACATAGGGTGGTCTATAGGTGCGGGGGGGGGAGGGGGGAATCCGGGTGGCAGGAGCTTGTCATCACAGGAACCATCGGTCCTAAAGCCTTTTTGAAGGGGTGTGGTTGGTTTTGGGAGGGGAGTTCAGGTGGGTGTGGTTTCAGGGGCGACTGGGGGGGAGGGTTGGAACAAAAAATAAAATTAATCCGCAGTATCGTTAAAGTGGTGAGAGATTTAAGGTTGTGTTATATCAGAACTGAGCAAGTGTAGGTACCCCTGACTAATCAATGGCTAAGACAGGTCTTCGAATCTGTTCTTTAAATGTCTGTGGGTTAAATAACTATAATAGGAGACAAAGAGTTGTCGCTGAGCTCCATGTGATTCAGACCGATCTAGTGTGTTTGCAGGAAGCGCATATACCACGGGGAAGCGAAAGATCCTGGCAGAATTGGGCTATGTGGTCTTGCAGCCTCAAACCAATTAATCATGACTAGGGGGGGTGGCGGTGTGAGCTAAATCGGCAATGCAAACAAGAAGATATGGGTTAGCTGATAATCAAGGACGATGGGCTATCCTGGAATATATTTTTGGGGGAGTGAAATTCACGCTGTGCACAATATATGGCTCTAACCTTGATGAGGCCCTCGTCCTTGAGCAATTACATTTGGAACTTGCACTATGGCCTACTCCACTGGTACTGTGTGGGGATTTTAATAATAATTTGAGTGGGAAAGAACTCCAATCTGGTATTCAGAACTATAAAGGTAGGAAACCTAGGGTTTTTAAGGCATTATATCATCTGTTGTCTGATCATGGCCTGATGGATGTTTGGGGCACCTTCCATATGCAGGATCCGGGGTTTACGTTCTAGTCTCACCCGCATAGCAAGCTAGTACGGCTTGATTATTCTTTTGTATCTCCTTTACTATTTACAGGAATTAGGATACAAGTTTTTCCAAAAATCACTTCTGATCATGCGCCAGTAGTATTGGATATTCCCGCACTTGGTACATGTATAGCTCCAAGGGTTTTTACTGTTGATAGGAAACTCCTGCTGGACAATGTTTTTATTGACCACATGAAGGTTTGGATAAAGGACTTCCTTCAAATCAATCGGCATTCCACGTCACATGGGGTTGTTTGGGATACACTTAAAGCTTGTTTAAGAGGGGAAGTCCTGAGCTATGGCCTACATAAACAAAAGAAAGCCAGACTAGCAGTTAAGTAATTATATAATAAACTTAAAACAGCAGAAGAGAATCTGGCAGGGGGGATTTCGGCTGGCAATAATATTACTGATCTGCAAACTGGTGTGGCTAGATGCAAAGCCAATATCAATTTGTTATGGAGTACGGAAATCACGCTAAAATATCAAATTCACAAAGAGGATTGCAACGAGTATGGGGAGGTCACAGGGCGCTCCCTAGCTCAGAAACTACGCACAAAGGAGGCTGTACAGAGAATACTTGGTATGAAGAATGCTCTGGGTAATAGAGTACATGATCCTCAGGAGATCCTTAAGGTAGTCTATGACTTCTATACAGAACTCTACACAGAGTAAGATACGGGGTGATATCCTAAGGATCTGGGGTACCAATATTTATTATTGGAGCGGATGGATCTGGAGGAAGCCGAGATGCTGGACTATTGATGAATTAGAGCAGGCTATCAATAGCATTTTGATCAGAAAAGCTGCAGGCTCGGATAAGCTTCTCTCGGAGGTCTATATGACCTTTTCTCAAGATCTCAAATTTGATATGCTTGCGTTTTTTTCAAGCAGCACGAATGGGCGAAGCACAGCGATCTTGGGATGAGGCTAATATCATCATATTTAAGAAGAAGGACCAACCATCTGACCTGCCGGGGCCCTATCATCCGATTTCTCTTGTTAACTGTGATGGGAAAATCTACGCTAAGAATCGATTGGCTAAAGTCAAATACCCCGGGTCTCTTTAAGACAGCATGGTTTTATACCCGGAAGGGGGACAGTGAACCAAATTAGTAGAGTAGTGACTATATTTGATATCGCGCAGGTTGAGTCTAGGGACCTAGGAATGATCTTGCTCGATGCCGAAAAGGCGTTCAATCGGGTTGTGTGGGACTTCCTTTGGGGGGATCCTACAGAAAATTGGGTTTTTGCCAGGGGTATATTTAGTCTCTACAGGTTTTATATCGATCTCCCATGGCCAAGATATGCTCAATAGGGCTTGCATCTGAAGTAATACAGATCTCCAGAGGTACACAGCAGGGGTGTCCTTGTTCCCCGCGCTTGTTCGTGCTGTACATTAATCCCTTTTTAAACATGTTGGAGCGGAGTGACCAGATTAAACCTTTCGTTGTTCGGCAGGATTGTTTCTTTGTTTTGGCTTACGCCAATGACATTGCGATTGTAACATCTGATCCTATGGTGGCTTTACCTGAAATTGAATATTTGACACATAAGTTTGGTTTTGTTTCAAGTTACAAGCTGTACACGTCAATTATACAGATTCTCTGCACAAACCAAATCTTGGTTAATGATTCCAGAGCAGTCAAGGAAGTTACTTATTTGGGCATTAAGATACGGGTCTGTCTAAAAGAGCTGGTTGAGGTTAATTGAGGTGCTATTATTGGCAATGTTAAACAATCACTAGAGAGATGGGAGTGTTTACACCTTTCCTTGGTGGGCAGATCTAATGTCCTTAAAATTAATATATTGTCCAGGGTTCTGTACTTTTTTAGAGCAGTTACATTGGAAGTATCCTGTGGACAACTTCAACATTTACAATCATTGTGTGCCAGATTTCTCTGGGCCCCAGGGAAACCACGCAGAGCTGTCCGCTTCATGACTCTTATTCGGGACAGAGGTGGATGGTTGGTTCCTGATTTTGCACTCTATTATTATACTGTATTTTTTCGAATATACGTATTTTACTGACTGGAGAGGAAGTGAATAATCTAGCTGAGGCCCCTTCAATATATCAGATGGTCTTGAGGACAGAGGTTAAAAATTGCCTGTTTAAAATAATAGATGGTAGTTACTATAAAAGAACCCGCTTTAACATTTTGGGATCAGTTTTTAAAGTCTGGAATACAGTGCGAAAAAACTTGCAGATTCCAGGGCTATCATTTTATACACCTACCTCCGCAGTAGGGAATCTTCCATCGATTTTCTGGTATTATGTTGTAGGTAATTAGAGATTGAAGGGCATCACCCAAATTGGTGATTTTTATCAGCCTGGGGGGTTATGCTCTTCTTTTTCAAGTTTAGTGGATAAATATAGTTTCCCTAAAACTCCATTTTAAAAATTCTTACAAATATGGGATTTCTTAGCTAAACAGTCAACTATTATGACACCGCATAAGATAGTAGAAGCTATCAGGCGTCAGGAAAAAATAGGGTCTCATTATAAGGTATTGTTAGCTTCTAGGATGGATGACTTAGACAAGCATAACTCTAAATGGGGAAATTGGCTGGGAGAACAGTCGGTCTCTCTAGAGAAGTCGATTGATATTGCAGGGAAAATTCTGTGCAGCTAACTTAACCACTTCGACGCTAATGACAAAGCCAGCTCGTCATGGGCGTTACCTGCCCTGCGCTCATGACGAGCTGGCTTTGTCACAAACAAGCCATTTATTACTTTTTCAGCGCACAGCAGGTAAACGCGGTAGCGCTGAAGCAGTTAAAAGCCCAGAACTATAAAACATTGTTCAATCTGAACCACACCCCTGCAAAGATGAGGAAATGGGGGGGAAATGATGGGAAATGTTTTTGGTGTGGTGCAGACAATGCTGATATTCTCCATATATTCTATTCTTGAGCTAATTTGACTCCTTTTATAGGATATATAGAAAGGTTTTTATTAGAGGTTACTGGAGTGCCTATAAAAATCTCGGCCTCCATCATGTTGCTAGGGTTTGGGGAAGATCTACGCCAAGGGATGCCAATGCACAAATTATGTTATTTAATTTTTATTGCCAATGGCTGTAGCGCGGTTATGTTCAGCATTCACTTGGCTACAGCCCGATGCTCCATCTTTCGAAATGTGGTGTGCCAGGTTTTACAACACCTTTAATCTGGAGTTTAGTCTGTATTCTGTTAAAGGGCCCAGAAAGCGAAAAGTTGGTCCTTATGTGTGGGGGCAATGATTGATCATATGACTGGTTGACATTAATGTTTGCAAGGGGGAAAGGATTTGAATTGCTACTGTCCACTGGTTTAGGATTTGTTTGTACGTATTTATTTTCGAAACTTTTGGGGTGTCATTGATTGTCCATATGATGGATTGATATTGATGTTTGCACAGGGAAATGAATTGAATTGCTACTGTGTTCTGATTTAAGATATCTGTATTTCATGTCTTTTTGATACTATGGATTTTTTATTATAATTTTTTTTTAAAAGAGCAGTGAGGCTTATGTAAAGAGGCAATGTGTAAAGTATTTGTGCAACACACACACACACACACACATACTCACACACTCACACACGCACTCAATGAATACCCCACAATAAGATTCCACACAGGTTTAGAAAAATAGAGAATATTTCTCTGAGCAAAATTGCAGTTGAAGTCGAGATATTAATTGGTAAAGATTAAATACAAAAATAGCGTTTAGAAGTTACTAATGGTCAAAGTCACGAGGGGCCAGTGCAAATCCAAAGTTCAGGCCAACCTTAATGGAGTGCAGGCCAGCTATCGGACCCATGCAGGGCCCAATCAGAAATTACCTTGGATGGATGCATTGATCTTCTCCACGCAGTTGGGTTGCTGCAGCATCATCCAACTTCACTGAAATGAAGGCAATGCATCGTTGTCAGGCCGTGCAGATTGTGAACCGCTGTTGTGTAACAGCTCTGCGTGGAAGGACGATGCATTGGTTTCAATAGGCGCAGCGGTGACGATGCGTCGGTTTTGTGGAAAACAGCTGCAGAAACCCACTTCTGAGGCTAAGAACTAGGAAGGAGCAACTCAGTCAAGGGTAGGACTCACAGAAGGCAGAGTCAAGCAGCACCAGCAAAATTGCAGGAAGTCTTTTGTGTACCTTAGACTTTAGAAAACAGGAGACAAGCCAGAAAGCCCTTGGAGATGACTTGGAGGGAAGACAGAGTCCAGCTTTCCTTTGGCAAAGTCATGGAGCAGCAGGCATAAGGGCAACAAGTATAAAGGCAGTTCTTCCAGAAAAGCAGCTTAGTTGAGTCATTCGAGCAGCACAACAGTCCGTCTGACAGAGGCTCAGTTCAAGATCCAGAAGTGTCTGATTTCAGGGGGTCAAAGAACCAGTACGTATACCCAAAAGTGCCTTTGATGTAAGGGGTGACTTCAAAGCACCTTTCTGAAGTGTACAAGGATCCCTTTCAACCCAGTCCTCTCTGCCAGGCTACCGGTGGGAGGTAAATCAGTGCTTTGTGTGTGGATAGGACACTACAGATTGAAGTGAAAGTGCCAGCCCCTTCCATTTCTCCCTACCCCGGAAGATACCCATCAGAATGCAGGTGACTGTAGATGAGTGCTCAGAATGCAGATAAGCCTCACCTTCCTGTGTTTGTGGCTTTCTAGAGGGAATGCACAACATGTAGCTGTCACCCAACTCAGACATGTATTGGAGACAGGTTGTGAGGCACAAAGAGCAGTAAGTACAGAGAAATGTCCACTTTTTGAAAGTCAAAGCATACAGGTGCCTCAATTGTGCACCACGCTGCTGCACTGCTAGTGAAAGCGAGGTATCAGAATAAACCATTTCATCCATTTTAAACCAATTTCATCCACAGTAAACCATCCAGCACACTTCATTTGCATCCATTTCTGTATATCTTAGTAGGATCACTCTGGAGACAGCAGTATTGACCAGAATTGAAAGTGGCATTTCTAAAACAGTAATGTTAAATCCAACTTCACCAGCAAGAAGAATTTATCTTTACCATTCCAAACACATGAAACATGAAAAAGCTACTCTTCTCTGATAAGGAGTAAGAGCTTAAAAGTGTATTAAGGATTTCACAATGCTGGCCTGTGAGAGGGGTAGACCCCACAGTAGTAAAAAATTAAATAGGCTGCTTGACACTACCAGGATACGAATAGCATACAAGTACATGCCCTGTCTTTTACTTACTTGGCACTCTGCCCTTAGTCTTACTTAGGGCCTGCCACAACTTATATGTAATAAAAGGGGAGTTTAAGGCTTGGCAAGTAGTTTTAAATTTAAAGTCTAGGTGGCAGTAAACTGCACACAAAGGCACTGCATGGGCAGGGGCTGACAGGGCTGAAAGGCTACTTCTGTGGGTGGCACAATTAGTGCAGCATTGCACTAGTAGCATTTCAAGTACAGGCCAACAGCCATATACCAATGTCATCATGTTTAAGGGAAAATAACTTGCCCTTTAACAATGGTCATCAGTGGTAAAGTGCTCAGAGTCCTAAGGCTAACAAAAAGAATCAGTAAGAAGTAGAGGCAAATAGGAAAATGTCTGGGTTAAAAACAATCCTAAGGATGCCAGGTCTAACATAGCACTTCAAATGGTAATAAAGTGACAACACAACACATGAAAGATCTCACTCTGAGTTAGAAAAATAGAGTTAATTTTAATAAATTATTTGACACAAAAACAACAAAAATCCAATCAGTAGACCCAGAGATATACAAAAAATATTGGTAAAAATAGTGCCTAGAAGCACAAAGCGCAAACTGTGATTATCATCAGTCACAAGTTCATGATAAAGCGAAGACTGGATACAGAGACCAAGCTAGACCAGCTGAACAAAGTACTTCCTGGTTGCGGAGCTTTGCGACATCCCATATCGAGGATGCGTCGCACAGCTTCAGTTCTAATGAAACTGCGGGGCTGCGATGTGAGGAACTGCATTGTCCTCAAGGACGGCGTAGACTAGGGGCTTGCGATCCAAAGTCTGACATCGAGGAAACATCGCACAGTGGCAGTTCAGAAGTGTTTAGAGATGCAAGTCAATGTCTTCATTGAGGATGCTGTCAACGAAGGACCCGTAATACGAAGTCTGGCGGTGAGGAAGCGTTGTGCAGCGTTAGATCCGACTGTCTGCGATGCACGATCTTTGCATCTGGGATGTGTCACCCGGCGGTTCCTATGAGGCTAAGAGGAGATGTATTGTGCTGCATCAGTCCTTACCACTAGACCACAGCTGGGCTGGCAGAGCATCTTCAGGACCACTTACAAAGGTCCAGGACTGGGGTTACACCACTTAGGGGGCAAGACTCACAGCAGACATAGTCCACTTGCTGGATTCAAGGTGGTTGGAGCTTTTTCTGCCCCTGAGGCTCTGAGAAGGTCAGCCAACTAGCCCTTGGAGTCACTCTGGTGGTCCTGGGTTCAAGATGCAGGTCTAGTCCTTCTCACTCTGGTAGCAGGGCAGTAGGCAGCAGGGTGATAGATTAGCAGGGCAACAGAGTAGCAGTCATTCCTGCAGCAGAGGAGCACAGCAGTCCATCTGAGTCTTCCATAGGTCCAGAGGGATACTGAAGAGTTGGGGCTGAGGGTCCATATTTATACTTGGTCCTAGCTTTGAAGTAGAAAAGGTCCTGAAGGTTTCCACCCCCAGAGGTGTTTGGAATTACCTGCATCCCTGCTCTGGCCCCAGCTTGTCTGAGGGCACAAAGACTAGTGTCAAACCCTTTGTGAGTGTGCTCAGGCAGAGGCTTTGTGATGTGCAAGTGTAGTAAGTGACAGCACACCCCCCTCTATCAAGTCAGAGATGGTCCATCTTGTCAACACGTATTACCCATTTGTTTCACTGTCTGGTAGTAAGACACAAAGACCAACTGCCAACTAATTCTAGTCAGTGACCCAGGATACCGGCTGAAGGAACCAAAACTTTGGGACAAAAATGGCAACTTCCTAAAAGTGGCATTTTCAGGATAGTGACTTAAAATCTGACTTTACCATTAAAGAGGGGTTTAAATTATAATTCTTTAGACACCAACCACGACAGTCCTACCTGCTCCAAATCGAAATTCATCATTTGTTAAATGTTATAAAGTAACCCGATGTTATCCTTTGGGAGGGGTATGCCCTGCAGTAGTGAAAAACAAATATGTACTTTTCACTACTATGAAATGTAAAACTTAAAAGGACATGCCTAACTTTTTAATACACTGCACTCTGCCCTATGGGCAGTTTAGGGCCTGCCCTAGTGGTGAGCTATGTGTATTAAAAAACTAACATCTAGGCCTGGCAAACAGTTTATTTTGTCAGGTCAAAATGGCAGTTTAAACTGCACACACAGTCTGCAATGGCAGGGCTGGGCCATGGTTAAACGCTATTTAAGTGGGAGGGGCAATGCGTGCTGCAGGCCCACTAGTCGAATTTAACTTACAGGCTCTAGGTACATGTAGTACCACTTTATTAGGGACTTACAAGGAAATTAAATGAGCCAATTGGGTGTAAGTCAATTTTATCATGTTTTAGGGAGTGAGCATACACACTTTAGCACAGGTTAGCAGTACTCAAGTGCATAGAGTCCTAAGGCCAACAATAATGCGATCATCAAAAATGGAGAAGCAACACAAAATGTTTGGAGTAAGACCACCATAAGGCTGACAAGTCTAACAGACAGAGTGTCACAGTTTGTACCGTGTCCCTGTTTCACACGCCTACTGACCTTGGAATTCCGGCAATCAGTAGTAACTAGTGCCAGTACTTTACAGATCCTAATTGACTGGTCTTATTTCAGTACTCCATAAAGTGCTAATAATGGTAATGACACTTGGATGACAAATTTTAAACATTTAAAATGTATACTTCAGAACACATGCACTTTATAGACTCGGTGTCAGTCATGTAGCATAGCTAGCTTTCACTGACAGGATTCTTACAGACCTTATTCTTCAGGTTTTAGAGCTAAATCTTCTGATTTAGCTATTGGTATACCATGAGAGACAATAAATATTCAGTTGGTCAGGTATCAGACTAGACAAGGCACCACCTTGAAAATGTCAGTAGAGCTATAACTGGTACAGCTCCATAACAATCTCAATATGACACTGCTTGGTACCCAAATACATTTAGATACTTTGTCACGTGTTGTCTATGAGACAAAACTGTTAAATTCAAGCCAAACGTTCACTCCAAACCACTTTTTCATGTTCTTTTTGCCTTTAATTATTAAATGGGTTCAAAAAGCCATTAAATAAGTCTGTGAAGAAATGATTAACTTTCTCCCTAGACAGTCTGACAGCTGTGACTTCTTACTTAAAGACTGCCTTTTCGCTATGTATATGTACGTTTTTCAAGCTGACCATTTTACAGAACAGTGTACGCACCTGGATGAAGATATATGTTGTAAAGTTGAATCCTCACAAATCATATAAATGTTTTGAAGGCCCTCTCCCTAAGTAGAGCCTAAGCGATAAACTTTATCTTCGAAATCGTGATTTTCCTATTACAAATATATTCCACTTTCATAAGCAGCAGGGGCTACACTGATTTCTAGGTTAATCCTGGACTGTCCAGTCACCTGTACAATGCCAGATTACAGGATAACACAAGATGTATTTAATATGTCAATAGGAAATAGGTCACATAGTGTATACTTTGCTTTCACAGCTACACTATGGATGTGGATTGTGAACATAATTATCATTCCATTCTTGCCCGGCTGCTTGCAGAAGCAAACACAGGTATTTATTTCATTTAAATGATCACATTAATCTTTTAAGATGCATTCCCAATCAAAATCTTAATTTTCCTGCACATAAATATTTCTTTGTTCACAATCACAGGCCTATTTGCCTCCATTAATATCAGATTATAACAGTCACTCAAAATTAGATCAATTGGTGTTCCTATTTACAAACTGACTTGATTCTATGATACCTGGCATTGTTACAATGGTTAGTATAAGTACAACTCCCTGATGGGTGAAAGCTTCTAGGTAATAGGGCCAACAGCATGTAAATATTACCAATACATAATGGTGTTGTTATTCCTTTGCTAACCTAGTATGGTACTACAATATCCAGATTTGAATATCATACTATCATACAGTCCTAGCAAAAATATCGATGCACAAAACATCAACAGTGATGCCATCAATGATATCATTTGAGATGTCACCAGTGAAGTAATAAATTATATCATAGAAGATGACATGAGGATGCAATATGTGAGGTCATAAGCTGCACATGGCGGGGGCACAAGAACTATAGCTGGTTACATTGCATGCGTTTTCAACACATGCGATTACAACGCGGTCGTTACAACAACCGCGTTGTTACATCGCAGTACCATTACAACGCAAGTCATTACAACAACCTCCTCTAGCGAGCGCGCTGGATTTAGGAATAGTATAATTTACTATTCCAACTCCAGTGTGTGCAACAGTAAGGAAGGTGTTGGAATAGTAAATGATCCTATTCCTTAGTTAAGAGTGCCCCCTAGAGCAAGTCATTGTAACGACTTGCGTTGTAAGGGTACTGCGATGTAACAACGCGGTCGATGTAACAACCGTGTTGTAATTGCATGCGTTGTAAATGCATGCGTTGTGATGGCTGTTTCCCGGGCACAAGGTATAGTAAGCTCAGCTGCCTACAAACTATATGCTAACTATAAGTACCTATTGGTGCTTGCTAGTATGTAGTTATAGTTAGGACCTAGTTTCCATAGGAAAAGCATTTTTTGTTTTGCCAATAACTTTGATGCCGCTTTACAAATCATCACAAAATTTCCAAAACTGTTTCTATAAAGGGTTCAGCTGTTGTGCTGAAAGTTTTGGGGTGATCAGTGAAACGGGGGCCGAGAAAAAAGGGGTGTCCCAAAACACATTTTTCCCTAGGCATTTTCCCATTGGGATTTTGAACACGACTACAGCTTGAACGCTGAACGGAATTACACCAAATTTGGCAGAAAGCTAGATGTTGGTCCGGAAAGAGCGCTTTTTACAATCTGGTGTAAATTTTTTCAATAGTTTTGGAGCTAATGAAGTTTAAAAAATATAGATATCTGGGCACTTCGGATCCTTGCAGTGAACTCGCAGATCCTACTAAAATTTGATTAGCTTCCATTACATCAACCAGGAAGCCTTTGGGGTGTGGCCAACTGCCGTACATGGCGGTTGCCTCTTGAAGGAGCTCCGGACCCGGGCAGCACTAATCCTGCTTATTTTCCATATCCAATGATCCCTGTCGTGTGTCAAGTTCGGCCGCCGCAGAAGCTACCAGGCGCCGACCTCCGTGGCCCCCTTGGAGTCCTGGTGGTGACCTGGTTCTGATGCGTGGGGATCTCGGCCAGGGGGGCCTGCGGTGCACTGTGAGGCCCAAGAGGGCCTGGGCCTTTGCTGCGAAGAGACTGGACGGGGGCCGTCCAATGCTGGAGTTCACACAGAGGCATAGCGATCGGAGACCCTGAGTGGCGTCGCAAAGACCAGGCGATGCCGTGAGCAGACGCGGGGACACGCAGGAGCGGCGACGCATCCAGTGTGGAACAGGGGGGCTGGTATTAAGCGCGGGTCCTGAGGCGCAGCTATGCAAGTGCCGGGAATCCAGTGCGGCCCGCCCGGTCCTGCACAACAGAGCGAGGGAACCGGAAAAGGGACGGTATCTTCCAAGCGAGTGTTAACGCAAGTGCCCACGGGGGAAGAGAACCCTACAGCATGCTGCGGGCGGCCCCCTGAGATAGAGCTTCCACTTTGAATGTGTGGGGGCGCCTGTACCAAAGAACTGTGGAGTGCTTGCAGACAGCGCAGAGGCCGGTGGAGAGGAGTTGCGAGGTGAGGCCATTACGGCCAGTTGTTCCGGCGAAGGTGTGCCCCCCAAGGGAGTCTGCCCTGGAGGGCTGCAGCAGTGCAGGATACCCGGAGTACCCCCCACTCTCCAGTCCTCCTCAGGACCTGCATGGTCGGACAGCACCGTGTGACGGTGTCTGGAGGCGATGCAGGTATTACACACCACATATCTGGCGAAGTCCTTCTCCGACCACAGTCCCTTGAAAGTGGTGCTTGGATGGGGCAGGTTGCCCACCCCAGTGCAAACATGGTGGCTGTGGCCTCTAATGTTAGAGGTTTCGGTGTTCCTCACCACTATGTCTGACACTATCCAACAGTACATTACGGACAACAGTCACACAGCGTCCACCAGGCTGCTCGAATGGGAAGCCTTTAAAATGGTGGTTCGTGGGAAGGCAATTGGGGCGACGGTAGGGGCACGACAAGAAATACATAGGTGCTTGTGGAGAAACTAAATAGGCTGGAGCAGGAGGCTGTGCTGAATGAGGACAAACAAGCCTCGTTGCAGGAAGCCAGAATTCGACATGCCGAACTACTAGAGTCCCTCAGAGGCATAGACTCAGAAATACACTCAACTGTCCCACACGCATGCAGATAAGGCAAGGACATTGTTGGCCAAACTACTGCGAGACGACCCCCCTAATGTTGTGATTAAGGAGGTAACTAATGTTGCGGGAGGCGTGGTAACTACTCAGGGTGAAATTAATGAGGCCTTCAGGCAATATTATGCAGGACTTTACAGTGCACCAGAATAAGACGTATGTACGTCTACAGACGAGTTCTTAGCCGCAGTTCACTGCCCCCAATTGACGGCAGATGCACAGAAAGAACTACTGGGCCCCATCACTCAGGAGTAAATCAAGGCTGCTATCAAGGGACTCCCCCAAAACAAAACCCCTGGGTTGGATGGCCTACCAGCTGAATTTTACGCCACATATGTGGATCTCCTCGTACCCCAATTGGAAATCTTATATAAAGAAGCATTGAAGGAGGGTGCTTTGCCACTCACTACAGCGCAGGCACTGGTGGTGTCACTCCCAAAACCGGGCAGGGACCCCCCACAGATATGGCTAGTTATCGGCATCTGTCATTATTGTCGATGGAGTACAAAATACTAGTAAAGTCCTGGCCAACAGACTCCTACCAGTAATACACAAACTGATCCATATAGACCAAACTGGCTTTTTACCGGCGCAAAGTACATCCCTGAACACTAAAAAGCTGCACCATCTTCTTGCAGAGGCCCCGATCCGGGAAGATTATGCGGGCTGCGTTTCGCTGGATATGCGCCAATACGATTAAATGGGATTATATATTTCGGGCTCTGGCCAGATTTGGGCTCCCGGAGGAGTGCATTAGTTGGATCAGACTCCTATACCATGGTCCTACAGCTAGAGCGCGGACAGGGGGACACATCTCAGTGGAGTACCAGATACGTAGGGGTACGAGACAGGGGTGCCCGCTCTCGCCACTTATCTTTATATTGGCGCTTGAACCCTTGGCATTAAAGATCAGGGTGGACCTGCCTGACATGGGGATAACTGTAGGCGACAACAAGCATCTGCTATCGGCATACGCTGATGACATCATTCTTTATCTGACCGACCTCTGCTCCCCATTGGACTCTATGGCCGTGCTATTTGCGTCCTTTGAAAGACTGTCAGGTCTCGCTATTAACCCGGCGAAAGCTACGGTTTTCTACTTCAAGGAGCAGGCGCCTCTGCTTGACTTTTGCTTTGGTTCGCTGCACTTCGAGGTTGCTCCTCATACATTTAAATATTTAGGCATTCAAGTATATAGGACCCAGGACAATATGCTAGAGGGCAACTTGAACAGAGCCCTGAGAGCACTACGGTCCAGCATTAACTTCTGGACATCCCTGCCGCTGTCGGTGGCAGGCAGGGCGGCAATCGGCAAAATGGTGGTCCTCCCACGGCTGCTCTATTATTTTACGAACATACAACTTATGATCCCGAGCGCCACTTTTAAATTAATGAACACCTTGCTAGTTGAACTCATTTGAGTGACGGGAAGGCGAAGGATCAGACTAAAGAAATTGCAGCTTGCCTGATATCAGGGCATACTTTTATGCCTGTCAACTGCAGTGGCTATCCTTTTGGACGCCAGGGCGCAACTTGCAGGAGATAGGGATGACCAAACAAGACATAGGAAAGGGGTCGCTTCACACCCTTTTACTACCATACAGTAAGTGACCGTGAGACCTCCCCCCTCCTGCGTACGGTGCTGCAGTGTTGGAGGGCGGCACTGCAGTACACAAGGGCATCTCCTGCCTATGCTGGAAATATACCTTTGCTTGGCATTCCCTTGCAGGGGGGACTCCTATCCAGGCACAGGCTTACACCTTAGGCAGATGTGGCGGTCACTACAGTAGCTGACCTCTTCGGTGAAGGTATGTTAATGGATCATGATAATTTTGTTTGAGAAACGGGAGCACTAGACCACCAGACCATCTGTACCTCTTACATGCAGCACTACTGCAATATGTCAGAAAGTATTGGGCCCCGCAGAGGCAGGAGCCCCCCACTAACAACCTAGTCAAAACACTATACTACATGGGACTGGGATGTCACCTCATCAGGTGGTTGTATGTGGGACTTTGCTCCCACACACAAGTTGACTTGACACCACTCCGCACAGCCTGGGAAAGGGACATAGACAGGGCCCTTGCAGATAAGGAATGAGAGAGAGTGATGGAGTATCTCGGAATACGCGCCTTAAATATATTCAAACTATGATCCTACATAGGGCATACCTTACACCACGCAAACTCGACAGAATGTACCCGACAGCGCGTCAACACTGCCCTAGATGCCAACTAGAGGGACCGGACCTAGTACACATGATATGGTCTTGCCCGAGGATTGGAGGGTATGGGCCTTGGTCAGGGGTCACACAACGGAAATCACAAAATGGACGATAGATACCACTGTGGGGTCTGTATCCTGGGACTGCGGAAGAGAACCTCCAAGTATAAGGTGCAATATAGATTTGAGAACTTGACGCTCCTTTTGGCAGTGAGAGCGATCACCATGCGGTGGAAATCGAAGACACCACCCAATATACATGCATGGCACAGTGAACTGACGAGATGGTGGGTTGCAGAGAGTGCCACACTGAGAAGGTAAGAGGCCAGAGGGCTGCGTAAGAGCCCAATCGCGATGGATTGGGACATCATGTTGGAGACATGTAGAGCCTTGGACATAGACTTTGACACAGATGTTGGCAATCCATGAGGTGGTGATTAAACATACGGGCGAGTGGGACATGGTCCCGTGTACCAGCGGAAATATGTTGAGTGTGCTGCGAAAAATGATTGTGTCAGTGCCGGTGTATGACCCTGGAGGGGGTCATTATGTACATAAGCAGGATCACAGGGTGGGGGGTGGATGAAGCACAGATGTGGGCTTTAAGTATTCTATGTTTTGGCGAGACAGCAATACAACTATATGCAAGAGTTTTGTACTGATATGGGCTAGATGTCATGCTATCATAATGTTCTCAAATTTGCTTGATACCGGCTCAGCTGTAGAATGATCAAGAACCTGGGGCAGTGCCTGTAAGTACCAGACAGGGTTTTTTTGCCATGCAAGGTAGTGGCACAGATGCGATGTGCTTTATTTATTGCCACAAGCTGTTTAATGCACAGATATGCAATTATATGTACTTGTATGATGTATGGAAAACGTTAAAAATCAATAAAACTTTGTTTTAGAAAAAAAACAAAAAAACAAGAAGCCTTGGCAGCCGCCTTCAAGTCAAGTCCCACAAAGAACTAAAAAAATAAAGAAAACGGGACTGGGTTGGAATACCCTGATCCCCCCAGATATGGTGTGGTGTTTCCACAGGGAGCCAGCCTGGCGATAAAAGCTTTTTTTAAATTCAATTTTGCTACAAATTCAAGGGGAAACTCGCAGATCTGATGCAAAATTGAAAAAAAACATGTGCTGTCTCCGGAATGTCTGTTTTAAGATTTAAGAAGCCCCCGGGTGGGCCAAATACCGGGGACATGAGGCCCCAATCCTAGGGTTTATTAAAACCACCACCACCTCCCTGGGGTATTACTTATAAGTTCTGCGGGGGCCGCACCGCCCGGGTTATTTATAAAATGAGTGTTGGGGAGGCCCTGTAAGGACTCCCCTGCGGCAACAAAAGACCGCCACCTCCCTGGGGCTAATTTGAAAGACATAAGGATGGCCCGGGGCTGTTTATTTTGTAATGGGGTACTTACGTTCCTCCCCCGGACACCACCTCTCCTGGGGCCACAAATATTGTTTTTAAATGGGATGGGGTCTTCATGGCCCCTCCTCCCAGGCTGTTCTTTGGCCCCAAGGACCACCACCTCCCCAAGGCAGGCCCTTGATCAAGAAAGGAGGGGAGCCAATTGGCCCCCCTCCTTGAGTCATATTTGGCCCTGGGGACCACCATCCTCCAGGGCCGCCTCATTCTATGTCACAGGGTGCTCCCACCAAGCCACAGCAAACTGTGCTCCACTACCAGCTAGCGAGAGCATAAAAAAATGCTCTCGCTTGCTAGAAGAGGAGCAAAATTGATTTGACAGTTAGGGAGCTGCATGTTCAGCAGCTCCCTCTCTTTCAAAGCAATGCCGGCTCCTGCAGGAGGCAGGGAGCCAGCAGGGACTGTGGGGGCTTTGAGGCCCCCCTACTGGCCCCAAAAAAGTGAGTGGCCTGGGTAGCACCAGGGCACCCACAATTGAGGCAGGGCCCAGAGGGTTGGGGTCCAGGGGCTGAAATTGGCCCAGAAGGGGGGCACATGGCCCCCATTCTGGGCCAGTTTCAGCCTGTGCCCCCTCCTTGTTATTAAAAAAAGAAAATAGGTAGAGCCCCAGGGGCTGGGTCCCCGGGGTCGATATCGGCTCGGGAGAGGGGCCGCACGGCCCCCCTCTGTTTCATTTTCAAAAAGATACCCCAAAAAATCGCCTGGCCCCGGGGATGGGGTCCCCAGGACTGAAATCAGCCTCGGGAGGGGGGACCCCCCTGCCCATTCAAATAAGATCTGTCCCTGTGGGATGGGGACCCCGTGGTCAAAATTGGCCATGCAGCGCCCCTCCCCAGTAAAAAAAAAATATATATATATATATAAATCAGGACCAGCAAGTTGCAGGAGGCCCCACCCCCTTAAACCACCACTCTGTAAAAACGCCTCCTGGTGCACTACTAGTTGGAGGATGAAGTCCCCTTGGATGCTGAGGGTCATTGGGTCCCAACAAACCCTCCTGTTACCGCCAGTAAGTCCCAAGCAGCGGGATTGCTGAGAGGTCTTAGGAGGTCATGACCCCTTTCTTCACCACTCAGCAAAAGCACTTTCTGGACAACGGCTGGTTGGATGATGAAGTCCCCTTGGATATTGAGGGTCCTTGATGGCCAAAAAGACCTCCTGTTACCTCCAGTAAGTCACACACAATGTGATTGCTGAGATGACTTCGAGACCACACCCCCTTTTTTGCACCACTCTGCAAACATGCCGTGTGGTGCACTGCAGGTTTGGGGATGAAGTCCCCTTGGCTGCAGAGTGTCCTTGAGGGCCAACAAGCCCTCCTGTTACCTCCGGTAAGTCCCACCCAGCAGAACTGCTGAGATGTCTTTGGAGGCCACGACTCCTTTTTCTCGTCTAGACTATGGCAACGCCCTATACTGTGGCATTCCCGCTTACAGTATGCGGCGACTACAGCTGGTCCAAAACCAGGCCGCCCGCCTAGTCTATAACCTGGCCAAATTCCATCATGTCACCCCGCTACTCAAGTCCTTGCAATGGCTCCCTATTCGAGAACGAGCCCAGTTCAAGATGGGATGTATCACTTTTCAGGCCCAGGTCGGAGCAGCCCCCGCCTTCATCTCCTCGGAAATCAAAGCCTACGCCCCCGCCAGGGAACTGCGGTCATCCTCCCAACATCTGTTGACAGTTCCCCGCTTTAGGCGCAAAAAGTGGGGGGGCACGAAATTCTCCACACTTGCCCCTGCCTTTTGGAACTCTCTTCCCGCCCACCTCAGATCTTCCACTTAATATTCTCACTTCCGAAAGGCGCTAAAAACTTTTCTTTTCTCACAAGCCTTCCCATTATAACCACCCCATTCTCTGCTCCCCTCCCGACCCCCTGTCCTCTGAGGTTCAGTACACCACAGCGCCATGAAACCGCCAGGTGAACGTGCGCTTTATAAATGTTTTAAACTCAAACTCAAACTCAAACTCAAACTCAAACCCTCTGCAGGCCTGCCTCCTGGAGCATTGCTGATAAGGGGATGAAGTTCTCTTGGATGCTGAGGGTTCTTGGGGGCCTAGAAGCCCTCCTGTTACCTCTAGTAAGTCCGACATAGCAGGATTCCTTAGAGCTGGTCAGAGGCTCGCCCATTTTGTCCACCACTCTGCAAAGGGAACTACTAGGTAAAAAACACAGAAATTCATTTAAAAAACAAAGGTTACAGGGACGTTATAGTTAGGAAATAGAATTTGAAAAGCCTTAGAAATTTGAGAACTCAGAAAATGTGTCCTAATTTTAGTTTGTTAGAGCACTGACCATCATTTTGAAAGGAAATGCTTTAGGTATTACAGTTTTGAATTTGACTTCAGGCATGCCACACCTCTGTAATAAATATATAATGTTAGCAATCTAGTTGTTCCTTAGAATACTGTAGTGTGGCAGAGGTCAGGGGCGTGAACTTGGACAATTGACGTCAAGGAGAAGGATGCAGAGGCAGCATGTTGGCTACACTGGGCAGGTGGGGGGGCAGTGGCAGCACAACAGACCATGGGGGGGGGCAGGGGAAAGTAGAGAAGAGTCAACAAACCAAACATGCAGAACAGGCACAATAGACTGTTGCAATACAGCAGACCATTGAGGGCAGAAGGGAGAGACAGTAGTAACCATACATGCCAGCATGCCCAATTCAGGAAGGAGACTCCATATTCTTTTAAGCCCAA
Source organism: Lissotriton helveticus (assembly GCF_964261635.1). NCBI lineage: Eukaryota > Metazoa > Chordata > Amphibia > Caudata > Salamandridae > Lissotriton > Lissotriton helveticus. The sequence goes on along the minus strand of NC_136057.1, from coordinate 686,151,284 downwards.
AAGGGCATTCCTTTAGCAATCTCCCTCCTAAAATCTCTTTTTCAATGTAAGTCAATGGGGAAAATGTTTGTTTTCAAAATCTTCATTCTACCATGTTCAAAATGTTTGCATGTATGTTCCATTGGACCACAGAGGGCAGGAGGAATGGGGTAGGGGAATTGATTCGGACAATAGAGGGCAGGAGGTAAGTGGGCAAAACTGACCTTACAGGGCAGGTGACAGGGGTTGCAGCAGCACAATACACCACACAGGGCAAGCAGAAGGGCAGTGCAGCACAAAGGGCCATGGAAAGCAAGAGGGAGGGCAGAGGGCCATGCACCTGAACAACAGAGAACAGTGGGGAAAGAGGCAAGGGTAGCAAACTGACCATACCTGACACACAAGAGGGGCAGTTGCAGCATAACAGACCATGAAGGGCAAGAGTAAAGTGTCAGGGGTATGTCAACGGACCATGGAAAGCAGGCGAGAAGGTATAGGGGGCCACACATGGAAAACAGAGGTCAGAGTGCAAGGGGGCAGGGCAGGAGCAGCAAGCTGACTATGACTGCAGGGTGCAAGGGGCCTGCGCACACTGTGTCACTGGAACCAAGATGTAACCTGCTGATGAGCCTATAACTAAGGCGAAACTGGTCCTGGTTTGCTTGTGTTACAGTTTAGGGTGGACCTTGCTTGTCAGTTTTTGCTCAACTGTTCCAATTGGAGCAGGGGTAAAACCGATGTGCATATAGCTGGGTTAAAACTGAGGTGGCATGGTGTGCAAAATAACAATGAATTTGAATGCGGACAGAATGAATACTAGTGACTGGTAATATTTTAAAACTGGACCTGCATTGCTTGTGCACTGGTTCAGGAAGGTTCTGGCTTGCCAATTCAGGCTGGACTGTTCCTATTGGAGCAGGATCAAGAAAGATTTGCATATAGCTGGGTCCAAAATGAAATCACATAGTGTGCAAAACAATGGATTTGGATGCATCCTGAGTGATTACCAGAGGCTGGGAATAATTCAAGCATTCCATCCATCACTGTTTTGTATTCTCATTGTGTCACATGTCCAGACCTGGGTCCCGTGCACACTGTGTCACTGGAACAATGCTGTACCAACTGTTGAGCACATATCTCAGGCAAAACCAGTCCGGGGTTGCTTGTGTTACAGTTCAAGGAGGAATTGGCTTGTCAGTTCTGGCTCTCAACTATTCCAATTGGAGCAGTTTTAAAACTGATATGCATATAGCTGGGTTCAAACTGAGGTGGCATGGTGTACGAAATGACAATGGATTTAGATGCGTTTTTGTGTCATCCTATTTGGGATGGGTATGCCCAGATGTGGGTCCCATGCACACTGTCTCACTGGAACCAAGCTGTACCTGGCTGTTGATCCCATAAATAGGGGAAACCCAGTCTTGGGTTGCTTCTGTTACCTTTCAGGAAGGACATGGCTCAGCAGTTTGGGCTGGTTTTTTCCCATTCGAGGGGGGTCAAGACTGATTTGCGTATACCTGGGACGAACTGAGGTGTCATTGTGTACAAAATAAGAATGGATTGGAATGCGGCCTGAGTTAATACTAGTGGCTGAGATTAATTCAAACATTCCATCCATCAAAGTTTTGTATGCTTATTGGGCTGGTGCCCCCCCACACAATGGAAGGCAACAGGGAGACTAAAATGCCATGCACACGGACAATGGAGGGAAGGCGGAAAGGGGTCTGGGCAGCAAACTGACCACACTGAGCAGATGGGAGTGGCAGTGGCAGAACAAAAGACCATGCATGGCAAGCAGGAGGGTTAGTGGCAGCTCAACAGTCATGGTGGGCAAGAGGAAGGGGCAGAGACAGGCACAAATGACAGTGGAAGGCAGAAAGGAGGCGTAGGGGCTGGGTGCAAACAAGTGAGGGCAGGGCCTTCAGAACAGACCACTGAGGGTGGGCAGGAGGAGCAGTTGCAGCTCATCAGACCCGGAGGGCAGGAAGGATTGGCAGCAGAATGAACCATGGAGGACAGGAGGGAGGATATAGGGGCATGGACAATGAAAGGCAGGGTGGGGGGACAGGGACAAACGACAGCCAACTGATCATGCTGAGCTGACGGGAGGGGCAGTGGTAGCTCAACAGAACACTCACAGTAGACAGGAAGGGCAGTGGCATGTCCATGTGACATGGTGGGCAAAAGGGGTGCAACAGGGGCATGCACACAGACATTGGAGGGCAGTGGTAGGAGGGTAGGGGCACCAAGCTAAGCATGGAGGCTAAGCAGGAGGTCATGATAGACTTGGGCAACGACAGGGACAACAAGTGGGCAGGGATATCACGCTAACTGGAGGGCAGTACATTGAACCATGAAGGGCAGGAGGAAGGGGGCAGGTGCATGGACTCAGACAACAGAGGGCAGGGTGGAGGTGGGCAGGGGCAGCAAACTAACTGTGCAGGGAAGGAGGGAAGGGCAGTGTCAGAAAATGGCAACGCAGGGCTGGATGAGGGGTCAGGTGTATGGACTTAACAATCGAGGGCAAGGAGGAGGGGGGCAGGGGAAGCAAGCTTGAACGAGGTAGCGCTATGGCAATGCCAGACCAGACCGTGTGTCCAGCTTCCCCCAGAGCATTACAATGAACATCTTACTTTACGTTAAAAAAAACTAGAAATTCACTGAAAAAACAAAGGTTGAAGTGACATTGTAGTTAGGAATTTTAAGAATATCTAACTTTACACTAAAAAGCACCTTAGAAATTCACTGAAAAAAACCAAAGGTTAAAGGCATGTTATAGTTAGGTGAAAATGTCATGTAAAACCTACCATTTGAAACTAACACAACCACTGAAATTCACCAGTTATAGTTAGCTCAAGTAACTATAACACGTATCCCAAAGTAACTATAACTTGTTCCCTCGCCATGCACTGCTTTTACCCTTGCATATTAAATCACTCATGACATATTTATTGACTATATTTATAACGTCCCTAATCACATCTGAAATACAATCATTGTTGACAATACAGTTGTCCCTTTTAATTGTGGCTGAGTGTGCAAAGGTGCCAAATCACCTACAAGCTCAGCTCATTTGGCCCCACCCCTTCCACGTTATCAGAATGCAACAGTGCACGCTCCAGGTGGATTGGCCACAGGGCTGGACGCAGGCAAGACCCTGTTGCCAACCCTCTTCTGTGCACGGCCAAAGGCTGTGTGCAGTATGGGGTTGGCAGCCTGCGGGGGGATTAGCCACAGGACAGGACAACCCGCGCTGCACTTGGATGAAAGGGGTTGACTTTATGTATGGTAATTAAATATTACTTTACAATTAAAAAGCGTAGAAATTCACTGAAAAAAACAAAGGTTAAAGTAAAGTTATAGTTAGGTGTGATTAAATAATCTGTTTTGTTTATTAAAAAAAAACTTAGAAATTCACTGAAAGACCCCAAGGTTAAAGTAACATTATAGTTACGTGAATTTGTCAGTGATAACATCAAAGTGTTTTACTCAAAAACACAGAAATTCACAAGTTATAGTTAGAATAGCTAAATATAATTTGTGCCCCCGCCATGACCTCACATAAGACATCACTCATGACATGTTCTATGACATCATTTATGACTTCACTGATGACATCACAAATGACACCTTTGAAGGCATATCAGGACCTTCCAGCCTATAGATAGTATACCACCTTCCCAAACCCATCGAGCCCTGAGAGCAGATATTATCAACCCACTAGTGCAGTGTTTCCCAAACTGGGGTCCCTGGACCCTCAGGGGTCCGTTACACATTCCCAGGGGGTCCTCAAGCAGCTGTTTTAATAGCACTCCAAAATTCCTTGTAGAATTAGCAGATTAAAAAGTGTACCTTCTGGGGAGAGGTGAGAGTTTTGTCCAGTGACTGGTTTGACTTATCTAATGTAGCACATAGGGTTAATATGCCTACTGCAAAGAATGCGTAATATGCATTTTAAAAAAACAGTATTTTATGTGCATAGGTCAGTGCATAACTTCTTTTGTCACAGAGATTCTTTTGTTACTCTTCAGCTCATAAGAGACAATCATAATCTAGCACAGTGACCTGTAAACTGTCATCAAAGAGCTGCTTACACACTGCATGGTACACGTTAGTAACTTACGTTTTTTCCCTGTCTTTCATTATCCTGATGCGGCTAAAGGGGTTTATTTGGGTGGAAATACATTTTTATTTTTAAGGTTAATGCTAACCACTGTGTTAGGCTCTGAATCCTGAGTTTGTGCTTTTTCAGACCAAGCATTCTTTAAAAATGCCTACCAGTATGAATGACATGTGAATCCTACACCTTATAGTCCCCTTTGCCTATGTAACATTTTCTCTACACTGATTTACAAGTATGATTCATTGTCTCTATATGTGTGTGATGTAAAGTGTTCTGACATCTTACAATGGTATGAGAGATGATATAAAAAAATGAAATACATGTGACAGATGTGCTATGGAGAGATGAGACGCACTGTTTGGAGGGTGATACTAAGGGAAACATTGAAGAACCCCAACAAAGATTGTCATATCCTGGTGCATAGTAGGGTCTTCATTTATTATTCATTATAAGCTAGTACAATTCAATATATAATGATAAATGTGTTGTAGACTGCACCACTGTTTCCTAAATTTCTTGGGGGGAGAGCCTCCCAAAGCCCCCTTTGTAGTGGTCGGCCTCACTCACTGCACTTGGTGTTCACTGTATGGGGACTGGTCTGAAAACATTTGCCAGGGCTGCTTTGGGTTTCCACTCTGGCCCTGACAGGAGCAGGAGCCTTGTACTGCGAAATAAAAGTAACCATTGTAAAGGTAGTCACAGAGATGCAGCACCAACCTTCCCATTAAAATTTTCTGTTTTTGCATACTCTTTCAATATAAAATACTAAAATCCTTAGTAATTCAAGTGTTTGTTTTGTGTACACATGTGTTTTTAATTTTACTCTTTTAATGTTTGAAATTTAAATTGCACAAAATGCTGGGGGGTCCCTGGCTTCCAGTGGTGAGTCAATGGGGGTCTTCAGGTGTCAAAAGTTTGGGAACCACTGCACTAGTGGACTTATGGGATAAATGGGAGGGCGACCTTTGAGATCCAGATCCCAGACACGGATTGAACAAAAATTCTTGAATACAATCCTGCAGTATCTAAAAATGCCAGGTTTAAGATATTTGTTTTTTTTTGTTTTCCACAGAGCTTACCAAACCCCTGCTAAAATTATTAGTTTGTATAAGACAGCTGAGGTGAAATGCCCCAAATGGTCATGGAGCTGAAATGTTTCATATGGTGTGGGCTTGCCCCTCCCTTTTCGAGTTGTGGGCAGAGGTGATGGACTGTGTTAATGGCCCTAATCAGCGGGCAATTCATTGCTCACCTATGGCCTGCTCACTAGGGGGATCCCCATGCCTGACCAAATGTAAAATCACCTATGGATTGACGGACTTAGCTCTGATTCTTGTGAAATGAGAAATCACAATGCATTGAAGGCCAACAGAGGTCCCGGAATAGCTAAATGGAGGGAAGAACCTGTTAAATGGGCAGTGCTTGAGAGTGAAGTCCTTCTTTGAGAAGTGAAAAGGGTTCCGATGTGATTGACTAAGCGCATGCACGGGAGAACCTAGAGGACTGTTTGAGGAACCCTGATTTGGATACTCAAGAGGAGTCCCCCACAACCTGATGGCAGGTTAGTCGATGGGGCTGTTTAGACATATTCTGTACCAGAACAGTGTAGGGGTTAGGAAGATGTGCGAACATCTATGGGCTGCGCAGGAACAGAGAAACTGAGAGTAAACTGACAGTAATAGTGTTCGTGGACAATGTGACACAGGTCATGGGGAAGTGGGTGTTGGGGAAGGCGGTATATTTTCTACGGGCGGGAAAGTCCTGATATGCATAACCATGTATACACTGCTTGCTTGCCTAGTGATTATTAACACTTTTGTTTATTGGCATTTCAACAATGACAGAAATACAGCATGATATTAACACTGAATCAGTATCCTGGCTTTCAGTTAATAGCCCTTGCTATAGGACTCACAGTGCAAACAGGAGCAAACAATCTCCCATAGGAGTTGGGGTTGTGGTTGCACTTTCAGGAGATCTAGATGCCATAAGATAATAATACTAAACTTACTAACTTAGGACTATAACTGTGTCCATGCATGCCCAAGTCTTGTTATAAAGTGTGTTAGCAATATCAGTTGCGGAAAAGTGAAGAGGGTCAAAGCCCTGGTGGGTGGGGGAGGAAACATTTAGGTCCAGAGCAGCCCCCCAGGAAACCATTTGTTCCATGGCAAAGCTTGCCTTCAACTCCAGGGTCTGAGCACTCTTGTCCCTATCAGGCTCCAGCTCATTGTCACTTGCAGGACTTGTCCCCAAAGTCTGCCACTCACTTCAGACCACCGCCAAGTCATCTGCAGTCCCAGGAGACTCACATTTATTTACCAAAGGGGTGCAATAGGTCTGTGTTGGACACCCCTTGCTTCCTTCCTTCTGCAGCTCCCTTACCTCTGCCCACGTGACATCAGTCACCCAAGTTTCCACATTAGGTCCCCTGGGCAATTTCCAATCCATGGTCACTCGTCACTTGGCCATGGCCATGGCCAAGTCCATGAATCTGTGCCCCACCTTCTTGGGGCCCAGCCTATGGAAGATGCCCAATAAACAAACTGCAGGTGTGTTATCGAGTGACCTAGACGGGGTCTTATTAAGTCTCAAAATTACCTCACTCGAGAACCAAAGTCCAAAGTCAGCATCCCGTATTGTGCAACAAGGCCAACCTCTAGAATCCCCGCTATAAATAGTCTTAATCCTATCGGGGGTAAGGTACGCCCTGTTAGTATAATTGTATTTTATATATTTAAGGTGCATGTGTAATCCAAGAGGCCAAACCAGCAACTGCTGTATGGGCAGATGCCCCCTGAAGTGGAGGAGTCAAGCGGTCCTAGGACGTGTCAAGAACACAATTAAAATCATCTCCAATGAGGCACTGTCCCCATGCCAGTCGAGGCAATTGCTTTGACAGGGTGTGAAGGCCTGATCATGATTTGGCACGCAGATCCTACACAGCACTAAAGTTTTGCCTCAAAGTCATCCCCCCACCAAGACATAGCGATCCTCCTTGTCTATGTTAATTTTGGTTATCTCAAAGGGAACTCCGCCCACACCCAGAGCAGTGCCACCTCGCAAAGGCCGAGTATGTAGTAGCATGAAGCTGCCCGTACCACCGTCGGTGAAGGCGATCAGCTTCTGCAAGCGTGAGGTGCGATTGCTGAAGTGAGGTGCATGTGGATTTTGTGTCGTTTGGTCATAGAACCCAGGCCACGTATGTTCCAAGTCATCAGTGTGTGTTTTTTGTCAGACCCAGAACGTTGCATTTCCAACCACAGTAGATAATTGAAGACATCCTCACGTAGGCTACTCAATGTAAATCCTCGCAGCTGTGCAACCACATAGCACTACTCACTCAGGAGAGGGAAGCTACTTGCCTCCTACTTTAGTTACCCTCTGCCGGCCAACAGTTCATAGGCAGCCACCTGCCACCAACGTTAGCTACCCCCTGCCGGACGGTCCCAGATGTTTCTCCAATGCTATTGGATGCGCCATGTAGATGCGTCTTGTGTACCCCTGCAGTACCCTCTGTTACTAACTATTTGCCTCTGACCAGCGTACATGACTGGGGACTGCCACTTGCCACCAACATTAGCCATACCGGAGCATGCAGAGGCCCTATGCTCGAGGCTTCTCCACAGGCTCTTGCCTTCAATAGTACCCCATGGAGCCCATGGGGCCCCAACCTCGAGGTTTCTCCCAGGCCAGATCTCTGCGCCACAGTGGAGTCAAGGCCAACTAGACAGGGCGCCCTCCAGCGAGGCTCACCATTCGTGAGCGTCTGCAGCCCGCAAGGAGCAGGCTCCCCACAGCCTGCACAACATCCACTGTCAGCAGACATGGGGAGGGGCACGCTCCTAGGCCTCACTTTGTGCCTCTGGCTCGCACAAGTCCTCCTAACTATATTTACGTTACACTCCTCCTAGGCCACTTTATGCTCCTAGGCCTCACTTCGTGGTAGGCCTCTCCTAAGGTACATTCCTCCCAGGCCTCTTTTTGTTCCTAGGCCTCCTAGGCCTTTCTTCGTTCTAGACCTCATTGTATGCCCACCACCTGCACAATTCCCCTCTTTTCGATCCTAGGCCTCAATTCATACTAGGCCTCACTTCATAATCCTGGCCTGCACAAAGGTTCGCTCCTCCTAGGCTTCTTTACTTGCAGAGCTCTTTTAGTGCGCTGGAGCTCAGAATGCTTCACTGTCTACCAGTCATTCAGTTGTCAAAGGCTCCGCCTCACGCTGGTGTGTCTGCTGCTGATCATCGGGCTCCCAGTTTGAATTGTCTCCAAGTTTTTCCAAGAAAAACACATGAGTGCTGTCAGTGGAGTTTAAGGATGCTTTGAGGATAAGGCAACCACTGCACCCTGTGTAAGGGATGTGTCCAAGTAATCATTCACCCATTGATGACGAACACTGCAACTGTTTACTATTGATGCAATGTATGTAACTACTCAATTTTTTCCCTTGTATTGGGTCCTTGAACTATTTGAAAATTAAAATCAAAATTTTGTTTCAAACAAAAAAAACTATAATGTTACTTTAACCTTTGTTTTTTTTCACTGTTTGCAGTTATAGTTATGGTTGCCGAGAGATAGGAATTCCTCAGATTTTTGTCCCTTAATAACTTTACACCCGTTTGAGGAATCTCTGAAAAACTTTGTTGAACACCTACACCTGTAACTTTGGTGGAAGAATAAAAGTTTTGCAACATATTGTTAAAGGGGTGCACAGAAAAAAAGGGGGGGCCCCAAAACACACTGGCATCCAATGCAGTTTACATAGACATGTTGTATTAGTCGTAGACCAAAAGCGAGAGGTTGGATTTTGATAAAATTTTGCAGGATTAAAGAGTACCTTCAAAAAAATAACAATCATGGAGAAAAAAAAGTTAATACACAATATTTCACAAATATAGTGTACTGCAGTGTCTTTACAATGTTTTTAATATATTTAAAAATGTAAAAAAATGTCTTTGCATAACGGCAGTAAAACCTCAAAATGACTGCATTACTTAAAAATATTTTTTTTAAATGGTATACTTTGTATAAAATACGGTATGTTGTAGGTTCTAGCGCAGTACTGTGTAAACTGGATAAATATATAGAAAATAATTTTAAAAAAATGTCCATTTCCACTTTGGCCAATGGTCATAGACTGGGAAAAACAATAAAACCTACTACTTAACTATGTTTGAGGCCTCTAGCCACAAGAATCCAAAAGTCTACTAAAAGATTTATAACAATAATAATAATTGTATTTGTAAAGTGTGACCATAGATATCACCACTTAAAGGTCAAAGTGCTGGGGGCCGTCGGAGAGATTAAGGGCCCGATGTAGGTAAATCTGATTTAACGACTCTAGAAACCGAATTTTACCGATTCGGTATTCTAGATCCGGTAAATGAGATGTAGGAAAAAATTCACTAATTTTTACCGAATCTGTATGATTCGGTAATTACCGAATCGGTATTTACCGATTCGGTAGTTGCCATTGATTTCTATGGGCCTTGAGGCCCATAGGAATCAATGTCAATTACCGAATCGGTAAATACTGATTCGGTAAAATTATCAAATTTGCAAGGGGGACAGGGTGTCACTTTGACACCCTGTTGCACCCCTGATTCAGGCTTGTGTGGCATGTGACACACATACATGCCCTTAGGGCATGTATGTGTGCCACATGGCACAGGTGTACATGCACAGATGTGCATGTACACAGGAATTCGTTATTTACCATGCAATAGTATTACATGGTAAATAATGAATTCTTAGGGGCCTGTGGCACTGTTTCCAGTGCCACCTACATATAGATTTACCGATTCGGTATATATACCGAATCGGTATTTTACAGAATCGGTAAATTTACAGATTCTGTCAAATATAGGCCCCCTACATCTTAATCACCAAATACTGGTCGGTAACGGCCGAAATCCGCCGTTACCGACCGGTATTTGGTGACCTACATCTGGCCCTGAGTGAGCTATTGCCCAGAGTCACATGATACTGAGCTGAGCTTCCACCCACAAACAAACCATGATCCCTGTGATCCGGAGTCGGCAGCTCAAGCCGCTCCGCTACACCTCTCCTAATTATGGATGCCTTCATAATTTGTAAAGGCAAACCAAAGATTAGTTAGTTATATACCAGTTTCTCATCACTATGTACCAATGTATACCGCTACCTTATAGCAAAATGCTTTGGCATAATATATCGCTAAGGGACAAATTTGGGAATCTATTGCGTTACCCTTGCATTACGCATAGTGTTGCAAGGGAAACATAGTACTAGCGTAACATTTACCAGATATGCAAAGCCACCATGCCTCACCCTGCTTGGCTTGGTACATGTAAAGAAACCCAATGCATCACAAGTCGCTGACTTGCGTTACTCTGCACACCATAATCTACAGTTCTCAAAAATTTCAAGTGCATCCATACACCAGTATCCTATACAGCACAACAGTATACTAGGGGCAGGAGGAATTCGAAAAGTTGTACTCAGGGGAGTTCTGCGGAGTTACCCAAAAATTAAGCGAGACACAGAGGAGTTCCACGAGCGGCAGAGTTGTGGCACGGCACGCTGTTCGCGCTGATTTTCTAGCGCCGGGAGCTTGTCCTGCACTGTAAAATGAGCGCAAATAGCACCACGTGGCATGACAGAGGATGCTGCTTCTTTCTGCCGCTCAAGTAGATTTTATACTTGTGGTAGCTGTCTCACCGTCAGCAGCATATTTCTCAACACGAGCACTAGGAACTTGCAATGACTGCCAGCGTTGAGAGAGGGCCAAGCGCTTGATCTTCTCACATTATAGTTGGCGAGCTGTGCATGAGACTTAATTCCACCATGCAGCGGTAGGTGGAGTTTTTCCAAAACTCTGAGCTCCAGTGTGGAGCGTGGAGTGGGCAAAACTCTGCTGCTGGAGTGGAGTTTACCACTACACTATAAACCATTCAACTCAATGCTATTCCACGGCATGCCACTGCAGTGTACATGTACACCACTCCACTGTACACATCTTCGCCCAATGTGACTCCACTATACTCTATTCCATTCTATGTTACACCACTCTATGCCAGTTCATGATATGCTGCTCCACTCTACGACACTCCCCTCTATGCTGTTTCACTATATGGCACTCCAATGTGTGATACTCCAATGTACACCACTCCAGTCTACACCACCCCACTGTACACATACTGCTCTATGCTATGTCTTTGGACGACACTCCTCTCTGCGACACTCTACTATAGGCTATTTTATGCAACCTTACTCTACTGCATGCCACTGCAGTATTCACGACTCCACTGTGCACAACTACACTGTACACCCTACACTGGATAACAATCCAGTCTACGACACTCCATTATACACAACTCCAATGTACGCTACTCCACTGTACGCTATACCACTGTACACCACTCACCCTTTACATGGCTCAAATGTATGCAAAACCACACTACAACACTCCATTCCATGCTATTTTATTGGACGCTACTCCTTTGTACGCCACTCCACTATATCGTATTGCAGTTTTCACTGTATGCCAATCCACGGTATGCCACTCCACTGTACGCTAATCCACTGTGCGCCACTCCATTATGCTCTACTACATTGTATTCTATTTCAATATATGGCACTCTACTCCAGTGTATGCTGTTCCACTTCATGGCCATCCACTCTTGTACACTCAACTGTACGCTAGTAGACTCTATGGTATCCCACTGTACGCTATTCCACTATATGCTACTCTGCTGTATGGTATTCCACTTCACGTCACTACTGTATATGCAACTGCACTCTACATGGCTCCACTGTACAATACTCTGATCCTCTCTCTAAAGCTGCTCTCTATAAGACAATATTGCACTTTATGACACTTCACAACACTCTACTTCACACTATCCGCTTACACTTCACTGTCTAACTCTAGTTCAATCGATCACTGCACGCTCCATTATATAACACTCTATTCCACCAAACAACACTTTTTAATACTCTTTGATAAAACACTCCACTCTACTTTATGAGATGCCACTCCAATTGATATGTGTTTTCTCCAATATATGCTATGTAACTACCCTATAATCTACTCCGGGCCATGCCATGACATGCTAATATACTGTATTATACGTTATGCCACACCACGTTTCGCAACTCCACTGTATGAGACTTTACCTTGCTTTACACCACTGTCCAATCATCCACTCTAGCAGCTCCCCTGTACAACACACTACAGTACTCTATACATCTCCACTCTGCAACCCTATACTACACTGTTCCCACTCTACCCCACCACATTCTACTACAATGCACTTAGTTAAACTATACAAAACTCCACTCAATTGACACTCAACTGTACAAAACTCTCCTTCATTTTACTGAATGACACTACAATGATTTGAGACCTTAGTAAATTAATCTATTCAATTAAAAAAACAAAGTTTAGAGATAACTTATAATTAGTAAAACTTTAATTATTCTTTCCATGCAAACCATGCTTTTTTTAACACACTTTATTATCGACTGCAAGGAATATTAATGACATTGACAGGGACATAATACACTGTACAGTCTCTTCTGATTATACCCCTCCCTTGTATGCAAAACGAATAAGAGACATAATCATAACTCAAGTATAATACAGCATATCTTGTCGAAAGGTAACCCAAGCATTGCGGTCAAGGCCCAACATGTCCTTTGTAAAGTGTGTTCAATACAGCTCAAATGTCAATACAATGACGTGTAGTTTTATATGTAAATATGAACTTATACAAAACTGTCTATCTAAACCTATCCCCGCCCACCCCACCCACTCCTGGTCTAGTTGCTCCCGGTATTGCCACCACCCACGGGGAACTTCCGATATGTCTCAAACTATAGGGTACGTGAAACAAATAAAGGCGCCTGTGGCCGTTGGAGGGGCCTGTAGCACGAAAAGTGCCAGGGAAGTCAGGCGCACTACTGGGACCCTGCCACCTGTGTTGGGACTAAATTAAGTGCCTCTATTCCGATCAGCATGGTTTCCCATTCCAGAGCTATAGGGTGCTTTTGTAACCCTTTCTCTTCCTCCTTCCTAAGAGCAGCTCCTTCCGCCCGACCCCACTGCACTAAGTCCGCCTGCCATACAGTAACCGCAGGGGATCTGGGTGACTTCCACCGCATTGTTATGGCCCTAATGGCTAAAATGAGTGCCAGGTCTAGGAATTTCAGCCTAGCTTTTTTACTTCCTTGACCGTCTACGTAGTCCCACAAGGCAGGGTAAGGCCCCGTCTGGGACCGGTAGTTGAGTCACAGTAAGGAGGGCTCGGCGGATCACCGTCCAATAACTCCGTAATCTAGGACAAGACCACACCATATGGATGAAGTCCGCTTCATCACCTCCACAATGAGGGCAACTGTGAGGGGAATCCGGAAACATACAATGTATTGTCTTGGGGGTAAGATATGATCGATGGAGCACCATCGTTTGAATACATTTAAGTCTGGCATTGCGAGATACTCTTTTGGGATGTTCTAATATGGTCCGCCATGCTTTGTCCGTAATTTCAGTGTCATAATCCTCTGCCCAGTAAGTTCTAAGGGTCAGGAGCGGGATTGCTGCGTGTCTCCAAATCCCTGTATAGAGCCAGCGCACTAGATGGCCTCCCGGTCCCATGTAATATACGAGATGTACCAATTAATGCTGTGTGGGTGTTATTCGTTGTAGTGCCCATGTGGTTCTAATGTAGTGTGACACCATGGCATGTAGCAAATATAGGCGTTGTGGAGCCCCAGTAATCTGCACAAAGGATTCGTGGTCCAACAAAATATCGTTCCCGAAAAAGAAAACCACCTCTTCAACCCCACTATCCGTCCATCCCCGTAGTCTGGTGCGTGTGAGTCTACCTTGTGGTGTGGGGATGCCCAGTAAAGATATATTTGCCGCATAAGGTGGCACTGCCGACGTATAGGCTACAGCTTTCCTCCAGCAATACAGTGTGGTTTTTAGCAATGGGGACAGGTTGGGGGGATCCGGGCCTTGGGCAACGACAAAGAGTGGAGCTCCCCGTGATCTAATCTCTCCGGCGTGAAGCCGATTTCATGTAGGTTCCTACCCGCGGTCCAATAGGAGAGCCACTGGAGCTGACTAGCGTAATAGTATCCCCGAAAATCCGGGGCTCCCAGGCCACCTGCTGTCGTCCCCAGCTGGAGTTTCCGAAGACTGATAGTATTCAGCGTATTAAAAATAGACTGAGGGAGAGTCACCGGTATGTTCACAAAATAATATAGAAGGCGGGGGAGAATAACCATTTTTCAAATGGCAATTCTGCCCATCACCGACAGAGGCAGAGAGGTCCAGAACCCCACACTACTTCGGAGTCTCGTTATTGCACTCAGAATATTACCATCGATCTGGTCCTCGGGTGTCCTATTCACCTGTATACCCAGGTACTTAAAGGTGGTGGGGGCATTGGGATAGAGTAAGTGCCGAATCGTATGTGAGTGAATTGTGGCATTTCTCGGAAGAAAAAACAGGTCGATTTTGTGGGGTTTATCGCTAGTCCTGACAGTTTCTCGAACGTGTGAAATATGTCAAATAGTGGGTTGTTATCTGCTGTCTGATCGCAGAGGTATAAGAGGATGTCGCGGGCATATATAGATATAAGGTGCTGAGTCTCGTCAATGGGGATGCCCAGACGATCTGTCGTGCTCCGAAGGGCTAGAGCCAGTGGTTCAAGGGCAATCACAAACAACAAAGGGGACAAGGGGCAGCCCTGTCTCGTACCTCTGTGCACCTCGTAGCAATCCGAGATGTATCGGCCAGTGCGTGCCCTGGCCATAGGAGATGTATACAATAGGCGGACCCACTTCAGAAAGTTGTCCGGAACACCAAACCGTTTCAGAGACTCAAACATGAATTCCCAGGAAAGAGAATCGGAGGCTTGTTTCAGGTCAAGCGCTATACATCCAGCTCGAGGAAGATTATTCAAAGTAGCCGCCATTATAGAATGCAATCTGCGGGTGTTCAGGGAAGTACTACGATTTGGAAGGTATCCACACTGATCTCGGTGAATAAGTGCAGGGAGGTGCGATTGTATACGAGTGGCGAGGGCCTTGCTTAAAATCTTGTATTATGTGAAGAGCAAGAAGAGAGGTCTATAATTACTCATTTCTAGTGCGTCTCGCCCGCCTTAGGTATGGACCCAACCAACGCCTGCATAGTGGAATCAGGTAGGCGACCAGTGTCAAAGGCCACCTTGTAGACCATCTCCAAGACCGGCACTAGGAGCTCCGAGTAAGTTAGATAAAACTCCACCGGAAGTCCGTCCATGCCCGGTGTCTTGTTGTGATTCAAACTCTTAATCGCTGCCCGTATCTCGTGTTGGGTAATGGGGCCGTCAATGTCTTTCCTTGTGTCTTCCATCAGCACCAGAAAGGGGAGGTCCTGCAAGAACTCATTCATCTCTGCACTGTCTATTGGTGAGGAGGGCAGGTAAAGTGCCTGGAGATGTTCGCGAAATGCCGTGTTTATTTCAGCCTGTGTGTGGACTACGGGACCCGCCTGGGTGCGAATGCTTGTTACAGTCGGCAGGTCAGGACGATTCTTCACCAGTCGTGCAAGTAGTGTGCCAGATCTGTCAGCTTCAGTGTGTTTTTGTTGGAGGTAGTCCCTGTAATCTATCGTCCGAAGCGTTTCCAGCGTTTCGGCATGATCTATATGGGCAGTTTGTAGCTCCCCTTTTCTCCCAGGATCGAGGGCTGCCACCCTCTCCAGTGTCTGCAGCCTGTCTTCCACGTCACAGAGTTTACAATGTACCTCTTGTCTGGCCTCCATCAGCTGCCCTATCGTCGCTCCCCTGACCACTACCTTCAGGGCGTCCCATTCTATCAGGTTCGAGGAGGCAGTATTCCAGTTCTCCCTCAGATAGTCAGATATAGTGGTAGATAGTGACAAACGAAAGGGGGTGTCATCGAGCAGACGCAGATGGGGGTTCAATCTCCAGGTGGGCACTGGGGTCGGTACTGCGTTCCAGTCCCTTCCAAGCACCCAAGGAATCCCATCCCAGTCAGACAAGGCCACACTCAGTCTCCCTAGGAATCGATCTTGTTCAAAGTTTGGTGCTTAAATGCTCCCCAGGACCACGAAAGAACCATCCGGAGTACCTTTCACAAGCAGATACCTTCCCTGGTCGTCTGCCTGGTGTTCAAGCTCAATACATGGAGTCCCATGTCTTACCCAGATAGTTGCCTCCCTAGAAAAGGCAAAATAGTTCATAGAACCCCTCCATTTTTTCCGCATCTTCTGCGTTTCAGAATCCGTGAGATGGGACTCTTCAAGAAACGCGATGTGCGTCTGGTGTCTAAGGAGGAACGCATGGATGCGGTGGCGTTTGTGAATGGCTCCCAGCCCTCGTACGTTCCACATTAGCAAATTATAGGCCCCTTTAGCCTCGTCAGTTCGTGTCATATCCCCAATGGTAAGATGTCACCCTCTCTCGTGGTTGGTGGGTGCCCAGGTGAGTCTGACCAGGAGTCCCTACCCCCCATAACCCTAACTAAACCCGGCACAGCGCTGGAACTGCTCTGGGCCCAACAATAATGAAACAAACAGATAGAACAAATGAAGGTGCGTAGGCCAATAGGGAGGTGGCCAGCCGTTTGCATGGTCTTAGTACAGCCAACCATTGTTGCCCGATGGCTCCACGGTACCCCTTCCCGGGGGGGGGGAGAAAAGCTATAAATGTGGAGGGAGTGGTAATGTATGCATATCCCTTAGGAAGGACCCAAGCCACCAGGAGCCCCATGGCCCGCAATCCAGGTCAGTGACTATTACAAGGTAAGGAATCAGATAAACGAGGCCTCAATCAGGGAACCTAGCCCTTGGTACACCGACAAGGATTGACTTCCTATATGGCCCGAGGAACATAGCGTCAAAAACCCAATAGTAGGCCCAGCCCAAACAACACAGCATTAATTACATCAGTGTTCGTAATCATAGTTCTCAAAGACAAGGTTTCGGCGGCAATAGTCAATTGTCTAGCATGTCATCTGCTCCTCTAGGCATGATGGTAGGGAACAGGATCGCACTGTGTTCAGAGTCTGAATGCAGTGTACTGTCCTCTGAGTCAGTAGTGATCTTGTGCGAGTCTTCACGAAAGGCACCTGCCACAGCCAGCGCCCCTTCTTGGTCTCTTCGCTGTTGTTCCCATGATGGACTGGCCCCTCCGCCGCTCCGACCAGACCGTTGGGAATGACGGGCAGACCACCCTGGGGTATCTCCGGGAGCCCTGCGGGGACATCTCCAAAGCACTTGCCTGACTGGATCCTATGCACATCACTTCCAGCCATTCCTCAACATCCGCAGGGCTCTCGAAAAAGTGTGTCTTCTTCTCGTGAATGACCTTAAGTCGGGCAGGGTAGAGAAGTGCATACTTGAGTTGTGCCTGCTGCAGTCTTTTCTTCACAGCCTGGTATGAGGAGCGTTGTCTCTGGACTAGCATTGTGTAGTCCGGATATAAGGCCAAACGGTGGTTCTCGTATTGAATAAGTGCTTTTTCCCTGGTTTTCTGCTGCAGAGTATCCCGGTCCCTATAGTTAAGGATTTTAACAATCAATGGGCGGGGCGGTAAACCATGCTTATGTTGACCAGTCGGAATTCTGTGTGCCCGTTCCACGCAGAAGTACGGTGAGAGGCCTTCGGTTGCCACATGGTCGTCCCCTCACAGCGTTCTGGCAGTCCGATAACATGTATGTTACTGCGTCGGTTTCTTCCTTCTGCGTCCTCCACCCGCTCCATAAGCGTAGTAACCTGTTGCTGGAGCTGCTGCAAAGAGGAAGAGGGTTCCGCCACTGTCGGTGTGAGTTCCGTCAAGGTCAGGCCATGTTCCTTAACTCTGTCTGCCAGCTTGCAGTGGTCAGCCTTCAGGATAGTCAATCCGGTAGTAAGAGTGCCCAATTGTAGTTCCATCGCTGCCCTAGACTCACGTATCTCCTTAAGGATAATGTCCAGTTTGTCCGGGGGTCGGTCCTCCGCAGTTCCAATTGAGGTGGCCCCTGGCGAGGAGCCTCCACCCGCGGCACTGGACATGGTACGGGGGGTATCAGAGACGTCTCTCCCCTCCTGCCCCTTCGCCCGATTTCGGCCCATAGTAGTACGTCGCTGGGTCGCCGGGGTAAGGGTCGTGTGAGTGTTCAAGGCCCTGGCACTGGGCAGGTATGCCAGGCTGCAATAGTTCTTGCCGATGCCCCATCGAAGCCTTGTTCACGTCAACAGGAGTATGCGTGTCACACACTAATAATTATTACAACACATATTCTTTAAACCGGTAAATGAGAAATAGGACAGACCACAACGTCAATATATGATGGATTTACGTGTTTATTCTTAAATATAATTTCTGACGTGACATGTGGTAAAAAGAGAAATATAATGTAAAGGATAACTGAGAAATTAAGTTATACGGCTGTTAAGACTGTTTTCTCTCATGTTGAAACACATTACAAGATGGCGGCCGCTATCAGGTTCTATTGTTGGAATTAAGTCCTATGTTTATGTTACTGGTCATTGAGTGCTGGAATGCTTTATTAGTGTGTGACACGCATACTCCTGTTGACGTGAACAAGGCTTCAGTGCAGAAACATGTTGTCAGAGGATTAAACACCCTTGATATCATTCCTGGCGTGGTGTGACGTTATTGAGAGCGTACTGTAATTTGGGAAGTTTTTCAAAAACAAAATATTTTACCTACTGGCGGTCGCCAGTAGGTAGTTATAGTTAGGATTGTTTTCCATAAGAAATCCGCAACATTCTATTGGGAATAACTCTGGCGTCGATTGAGGAATCTGCCTGTAATTTTCCTCAAATTTGCCTCGCTGCGCTCTGCTCCTTCCCTGAAAGTTTCGGGGGGATTCGTCAAGTGGGGGCTGAGAGAAAAGGGGGGTCCCAAAACTTGTTTTCCCCATGTTAATTTCCATAGGGTGGTTGGACTCACTTTTAGCCCGAACGGCTGAATGGATTTCCACGAAACTTGGCAAAATTGTAGGGACTGGCAGCCCGATGTGCCTTTGCTATGTCTCAAGATATGTGCTCCAGTGAATTTTGAGTAATTTAGGTTGAGTAATGTAGGTTCAAAAGCGCGCACCGGTACGCGCACCGGGGCGCGTACCGTACGTGTAACGCGAGTACGGAAAGCTGATTGGTTCACGGGTGTCTGTCAACATTCCAAACAGACCGGAGCGGCCGCCATCTTGTGTCTCGGTAGGATCGAGACACAAGAGGTGCCAAAACAAAGGGGGAAATAACCAAAAGGGGGCAGGGTAGACCCCCCTGAACCCCTAGGTTTGATGTGGGGGGGTCATAAAAGGGCTCCGCCGCATTAAAAAAAAAATCGATTTTCGCGAGGGGAGCGCCCAGTACGCGCGCCGGTGCGCGTACCGGGGAGCGTACCCTGGAGAAAAAACAATGACAGACTTCTTTACAAATGTAGCATTTTTTAATACATTGGAGGTAGTTCTTTTTCATTTTATTAAGAACACAGCTCTTTGATGAGAATTGGAGGTAGCTCTGAAAAGAACTTTTGTTTTTCTCCTTTTTCTTAACAAAAACAAAAACAGGGAACTGGAAACAGCTCAACAGGAGCCACAAAAAAAAAATTAGGCCTGGGGATGGCAGAGGTGGTTCTCGAGAGCTTGAACCATGAGTGTGACACTTTGCTCCCCATAGCAAAGAAGATGGTCACATTTTCGGCAGTTTATTATAGCCTGATTAAAAGCAGGCTGAATATTTGGTATCATCTCCTGCTCACGCCGACGCACAGAAGGTGTTGCTCCACCGGTAGAAGTAGAGCCACCATCCCTGGGAGCCTCTCGTGCCAGAGCCCTGACACTCTCCCGTGCATAGTTCTGGGGATGTTTCCTTGCCACGTGGCGTATCATCGTCCAGTTCCCGAAGCTGTATTTTTTTCTGGGATTTCCTCTCGATAAGATGGTGTGGCATATTTTACACTCCACCTTTGGAGCATTTACCTTCTTCTCCCCCTCTGGAATTTGGAAAAATTCATTAGAGATGTCATCAGTGATGTCATCAGTGATGTCACTGACCATGTCATGAATGATGTAATATGTGACATCATCAGCAGTGGATTGCGGGTGCGCGAAATATATAGTTAGTGCAACTAACTATATATGCGAATTTCAATGGTTTTGTGTGAGTAAAATAAGGTTTTATAAATGCTAATTCCTAACTATATATGGTCTATAACCTATGGTTTTTTCAGTGAATTTTCAAGGTTTTGTAAATGCTAATTCCTAACTATATATGGTCTATAACCTATGGTTTTTTCAGTGAATTTCAATGGTTTTTTAATAGCAAATATTAAAAGCTGTAAAATGTATTCTTCTTTTAAAGGAAAAATATATTTTATATGTATTTAATTAAAAAAATTTATGTATATAATTTTTTTTTTTTTTTTAGTTTCGCTACCGGTCCGCGCACCGGGTAGCTTCCCGTTAGCTCAATTTGGTGCCGCGACCCGATCCGCGCACCGGGAAATGTTCCGTTTGCACAACTGCCGCGTTCGAGAACAACATCGTGACGCGTCGCGTAAGCGTGACGTATCGCGTTGCCACGTAATGCGTCATATGACGCGCCACGTGAGGGCACTCGGAAGTGCTCCGGAGCGCGACCCGAGGCGCGAAGCGCAGCACCCCGGAAGCGCTCTGGGCGCGGAGCGGGACGCGTAACGTAAGCGTGACAGGTCATGTGACCTGAAAATAACACTTTTCATTGGTTTAGAACATTTTTTTTCCCAAATGATGAAAACCCCACCTTTTTTCCTCACTCTGACTTTCATCTTTGTGAGAGGAAGACCTGTTTCTGCTTTTTCAGTCATGGCATCTGTAGTAGCTGCAGCTAGTGGACCCCCACCACCACCACAACCACCTAGGAAGGAAGGACCACCTGCACAGTTCCTTCCAAACCCAGAGGAAGAGGAAGAAGAAGAGGAAGAGGAGGTAGAGCCGAGGCAGTTCTTGCGTGAAGAGCCCCGGCAATCCCACCACATAGACCATTTTATATGGCAATTTTTTTCTTACCCTCGAGAGCAAAAAAAGGTCAATGCCTGGTACGTGACATGCCTCATTTGCAATGCAGTTCTGTCCCGAGGCACAGACAAAAAGTATAGTTTTGGAAACTATACTATGCACCGCCACATGCAGAGGTGGCATCCAATCAATTATAGCGTTGCTGAGGTGCGTCACCTCCAGGATAACCCACCAACTCCTGTGGCCAGTATATCGTCACAGGAAACTCTATCGGGACCAGAGGCGAGGGAGACGGTCCCAAGTATTCAAAAGAATTTTGTGCACCTGAAGCTAGTGTGCATTTATTGTGGTGCACTAATTTCTTATGGGGAGAGGAGTATCATTTTAATTAATAGAGCATTTGAAAACCACAAGTGCTCAAAACACCCCAAGAAGTAATTTATTTATTTTTTTGCTCCTGGTGAGCCCTTTCTAATGCCTGTTTTTCGTTGTTCCGCCCCAAAAAAACCAAAAAAAATATAAAATTGTTCAAAAAATACAAAAAAAAAAATGTTCAGAAAAATAAAAAAATATATAAAACAACAAAAACAATAAAAAAAAAGTTCTTTTCAGAACTACCTCCCATTTATAAAAAATTGCTAAAATGTTTAGGACTCTGGCAATCTCTTTTTTTTTTGATTCGCTTCCCAGTTCGTGCGCCGGTGCGCGAACCGGAAGCGAACCAAAAAAAAATGAAAAAAAAAATAAAGAGTGAGTATAAGGGAAGGAGACAGAGAGAATAATGTTAAAAGAAAGACAGCTAGAGGTAGTAACACAGAGATACTGTATAATAGATAATTAGACAAAGAAAAGATGTAAGAGGGTATAATTGAGAAAAAGAAAATAGATAAGGAAGTGAAAGAAAAAAAGAGAGTAGAAGAATAATAAGCAAGAGTTACTTTGAGAATGTGAGTGAATGTTCAAATTAAAAAGAAAGAGAGTAAAGGATGTGGAATGAGAGGTAGGGATAGAACCGGACTAAAACAACAACCCTGAGGTAAGGTGTTAAAAAAACAGTGAGCGAAAGTAAATAGGAATAAAACAAGGTGTATGATAGTGAATTAGGTTAAAACATGTGGAATGACAGAGAGAAAAAGCAGAAAGAAGAAAAGAAGAAGTGACAGAAAAGTAATTGAAGCAGCAAAGAAATGTAAATAACATAGTGTGCTTGAACTACAGGGAGAAAGCATAATGAACAACTAGTAAAAGAGTGAAGAGACAGTGAGAGTAAGAGAGACGGACTGAGTGAAAAGGAGTGAGGAACTGTGAGAACAGAGGGACTGACAAAAGGAGTGGAAGGAGTTGAGTAAGTAAATAATAGAAAAGGAATGAGGGGAAAAGCAAAGGAAGGAAACTGAGGGTTAAGGAAATAAAGCAGTGGAACTAATAGAAGTTGAATGTGATAGAGATGTAAGGGAAAGAGTACTAAATACTTACCTTATAGTTGTCTTGGTTTTCTAAATTCAACAAGGTTGGTTTTTTTACATATATGGGCCTCCTTAGCCACCCTCAGAAAACCTAGGAGGTCAGGATATGTCTCCCATACCCCCTTATACCCATTCCCAACATTGTTTATCCTGCATCTTGTGACTAAATTCGTCCGAAACACAAGATGGCGGACTCCCGTTACGCTACCGGTGAGCTACCCGGTTCGCGTACCGGGTAGCGCTTCCACCGCGAAAATTCGAATTTTTTTTTTTTTGCCCCGCGGGGCCCTTTAATAGCCCCCACATCAATCCTAGGGGGTCAGGAGGGGTCTACCTTGCCCCCTTTCATTCATTTCCCCCTTCGTTTATTTCCACCTCTTGTCTCTCAATCCTACCGAGAGACAAGATGGCGGCCGCTCCGGACTGTTTAGAATGTTGACAGTCACCGGAGAGCCAATCCGCTTCTCCTCGCGAACTTCCGTTACGCGTTTGGTACGCCAACCGGGGCGCTAACCGGGACGCTGTCACAGATATATAAATTTTTTTGAACGTTAATTTCTCAAAATCCACTGGAGCACATATCTTGAAACCTAGCAAAGGCACATCGGGCAAACAGTCTCTACAATTTTGCCAAGTTTCATAGAAATCCATTCAGCCGTTCGAGCTAAAAGTGCGACCGACCGCCCTATGGAAATTAACATGGGGAAAACACGTTTTGGGACCCCCCTTTTAACTCGGCCCCCGCTTCACGGATCCCCCTCAAACTTTCAGAGAAGGACCAGAGCGCCGCGAGGCAAAGTTGCTAACAAATTCAGGCAGATTCCTCAACCGGTGCCAAAGTTATTCCCAATAGAATGTTGCGATTTACCTATGGAAATCAATCCTAACTATATATACCTACTGGCTATCGCCAGTAGGTAATATATATATATATATATATATATGTATGTATGTATGTATGTATGTATGTATGTGTAGGTATATATATATATATATATATATATATATATATATATATATATATATATATATATATATATATTACCTACTGGCGGTCGCCAGTAGGTAGTTATAGTTAGGATCGATTTCCATAGGGAAATCGCAACATTCTATTTGGAATAACTTTGGCGCCGGTCGAGGAATCAGCCTGAATTTCAGCAACTTTGCCTCGCGGCGCTCCGCTCCTTCCCTGAAAGTTTGGGGGGGATTCGTCAAGCAGGGGCCGAGATAATAGGGGGGGTCTCAAAACGTGTTTTCCCCATGTTAATTTCCATAGGGCGGTCTGTCGCACTTTTAGCTCGAACGGCTGAATGGATTTTCACCAAACTTGGCAAAATTGTAGGGACTGGTAGCCCGATGTGCCTTTGCTATGTCTCAAGATATGTGCTCCAGAGGATTTTGAGTAATTTAGGTTAAAAAAAAATTATATATCTGTAAGCGCGCCCCGGTGCGCGTACCTGGGGGCGCTCCGGGCGCGCCACGCGACCTGCGCACGGGAAGCTGATTGGCTCTCGGGTGTCTGTAAACATTCGAAACAGTTCGCAGCGGCCGCCATCTTGTGTCTCGGTAGGATCGAGACACAAGAGGTGGCAAAAAACAAAGGGGGAAATGACCAAAAAGGGGCAGGGTACACCCCCCCTGACCCCCTAGGTTTGATGTGGGGGCCATAAAAGGGTCCCTCGGGTAAAAACTATTTTTTTATTTTTTTTCGATTTTTGCGGGGGGAGCGACCGGTACGCGCACCGGGGAGCGTACTGGGGAGCATCCTTTGGTGAAAAATAGTGAAAATAATAGTGTCAAATAATCATTTTGAGTGGTTACAGGTAGGGTAACTCTGAAAAGAGCTTTTGGGTTCTGTGGCTGTTTTAGGTACCTACAAGTACGTCCCACACACACCCACACGCACACAACCCCACACCCCCACACCCACACACTCCCCACACAGACTTCACACACGCACACCTCCACCCACACCCAAACACCCCACAGCCCCACACCGACACCTTACGCATCTACACCCACAACCACACATCCCACACACCCAGACAAACACACACCTCACCCCCCAACACACACACACGCACACACAGACACACACACACACACACAGATACCTCACAGACACACCTCACACATCCCACACACCTCCCCCCCACACACACACGCACACCTCACAGACACATCCACACATCCCACACATACACACACATCCTATACACATACTCCCCACACCCACACACACCCCACACACACCTCACACACCCACACTTCCACCTACACCGAAACACCCCACACACCCACACCCACACACACACTTTACACACCCACATCCCCACCCACACCCACATACCCCACACAGATATACACCTCATCCCCCCAGACACACACACACACACATACACACCTCACAGACACACCCCGCACATCCCCCACACACACCTCCCCCACCCCCACACATGGGGAAAACTCAGTGAAACACTAAAATAATAATTTAAAGTGCTTAGAGGTAGGGTATCTCTGAATAGAGTTGTTGTGTTGTGTGGGTGATTTACGTACCAACATGTAGGTACCAATGCAGAGTCTTAAATTCAATGTACACCGTTTACTCTGTAGATAATTTGCATGTTGTTATAGAAGTTATTGTGGTATATGGAATCCATACCATAGTTTGTCAGGAAAACATAAAAAACATGGAGGTAGGAGATGAAACAGAGATGTCAAATACACTTTGGAGATAATATAGTGGGAGAAAGGAAGTATCTATGAGCAAAATTACTATGTAAAACAAAAAAGTTGCACAGTATACTATAAGTTTGACTTTACATTATAATCAATTTGGTAGTAGTTTAAGATTTACAAATAAAAATGAATAATGTCTCAAACAATTTTAGAATTATTAAATATACATTTATTTTTTAGATTCATTTTCAAAATTTGATAGAACGTCTAACATTTGACTGTCCGAAATGTCCTCTTTTTGAGTGAACCTAACTTCCAACATTTGACTGTCAGAAACGTCCTCATATTGAATTAACAAATCCACAGATTCTACACATTGTAGAAGTTCATGGTCCCGTGATTCATCCATGAATTCCAAGTCATTGGGTTCAATGATTTCCTCATTGTTCATCTCTAGGACAATTTCAAAGGAAACGTCCTGTTCTCCTTCCATTTTTGTGCTGAAATTTACATTAAAAAAAATCAGTAGAAATATGGCACTGTTGGGTTTAAGTGCAGACAGGTAGTTTTGATTTTTTAACAGTGAAGTTAACTTTGGGCAGTGTATGGTAACAGGCAGGAAGTAGAAATATAAAAAAGTGCCTGTGAAGAAACGTAAGTAAATTCATAATTATAGCAGAGAAGCCTAAGTCAATCCATAAATATAACAGAGGAGCCTATCTCTATCTATAACTATAGCAGAGGGACAGTAAATAACTATCAGAAAACGTTTTTAAAAAATAACTTAAAGTGCCCCTTACAAATTATGAACTTACTTTACAGAGAGGTGAAGAAGAGAAAATGCGAAAATCCTTTCAAGATGTACCTCAGGTAGTTGTAGTCAAAATGGCCGTGTTTCTCTCTCATTTTTCATTTATATTCATGTACATAACCAATCAAATGTCAGGAAAAAAAAATAGAAAATGAAAGTAACATTTTAATTGGTTGTCAATTCTAACACTTCAGATGTGTTTTTGTGAAGTAATTTACCTCAGGGTATTTAGAGAGGTCTACAGGCTAAATGGCTCAATGGAATTCCATCGAATTTGGGAAAATGGTAGGGATTGCTATGTAGTATGAGCTATTCTATATTTGGTGAAAGTGTCTCCAGTCGTTTTTATGTAAATTAACTTCTAACATTTTTTTAGAGCGCTTCCCAGTGCGCGCCCCGGTACGCGTACCGGCAGCGCTACGGGAGTCCTCCATTTTGTGTTTCAGTAGATTTAAGACAGAAAATGGAGGACAAACAACGTTGGGAATGGGTATAAGGGGGCATCGTAGGCACTCCTTGACCCTCTAGGTTTTCTGAGGGAGTCTTAGGAGGCCCAAATAGGCAAACAAAAAAAAAAGTTTTTATTTTTCAAGGGGGGAGCGCCCGGTACGCACGACTGGGAAGCGTACCGGGAAGCGTACTATGGTGAAAAATAGTGAAAAAAGTTAGAAAAAGATAATCATTGGAGTGATCAGAGATAGGGTAGCCCTGAAAAGGGCTTTTGGGTTCTGTGGCTGATTTAGGTACCTACAAGTAGGTACCAATGCACAGTCTTAAATTCAGGAGGAATATTCTATTCCCCTCATCTGAAAAGTGCACACCATCTTCCCTGTAGATATCTTGCATGTTGTAACGCAAGTTATTATTGTATATTGAACCCATTCCATAGTCTCTCATGTAAGCAGAAACAGATTTATTCACATGTTTCCGTGCTTTCTCAAATTGTGGACAAAATTGATTGGACCACTTCCATTTCTGCCTTTGGCATATATTGGAATATACCAAGGCAGTTTGAGGAAAAAGTGCCATCAATTGATCAAAGGTGTCCTTTATAAGCATTTCCAGACCTACCCCAGTCAAAGTGCCCAAGTCATTTCCTCCACAGTGCACAATTAAAAGGTCAGGGTGTGGCAAATGCAAAAAGGTTTTCACCAATGGTATCAATTGGTGACATTTCAATCCTCTGTGGCCAATCCATTTAATCTTCACATTTGGTAAGTCAAGGTTGTGAAAATTTCTGGTAGCTGCATACCTTTGAGCCCAGTGGATATAGCTATGTCCAATAATCCAGACAGAATACATGGTGAGAGGAGATTCTGATGCAGTCAGATGAAGTGTGGAAAAGAAATGGCAGTTGGAACAATAGGAGTTTGCAAAAAAAAAACCTGTGGAGTTTCAGTGCTCTTGAATCACAAGCAATGATTGGTAGAATGAGATAGTTGAAAACTGAAAGTTAGGGTGCATGGTTGTGTTCTGTGTAAGAAGTAATTTGAATGGTTAAAAAAGTCATTTAAAGAAACCTTGCACCAGAAAAGCTGGTGTATTCGCAGGTCAAACATCCTTGATGAGGTGATTTGCAACATTGTAGAATAAACTTTTAACCCTGGAAGCTCAGTGGGGAGGGAGTTGCTATGGTAACAGGTAGAAAGGGCTGAGGGGGGAAGGGATGTTGGTTTGAAAATACAGAGGGAAGAGATTTGATTGGTTACCATGAGCAATATGTGTGTAGAATTAGAGGTTTTCTGTGCCTTTATGGTTTGCAGTGTCTGGAGAACATACCTTTTGCTCTGCTAAAGAAATATTGGTGTGTGTATCTGACACTGTTCTGAATCTCCTAAAATATTTGTAAAGGTGAGTTATGATTCATTTAATATACATAGAGACTTGTATACTCTATGGAGAAGATTTGGAAGCAAATTGTGGTTTTTTAATGTTGCTTTGTGTCATGCTTTTTGCTAATGCTTGGTAAAAAGTTTTTACTGCATAGAGTAATTGTATTTTGTAAAATTGTGAAGTTTTAGTCGTGACATGGAATGCTTCTACATAGGACCTCTGCTGTGTTTTGTAAATGTGATATCAAAAACGATTTTGGGGAAAATAAATGGTTTTTACATTTTTGAGTATAATGTGGCGCAAAGGTTTAAAAAAATTAGGCATACATGCGTCACTTTTTAAATATGGGGAAAAAAGGTACATGTTTGGGCTTTCCTGGGGAGCCTAGGTGGTGAGGCTTGTATCTAAGAGTGCAGTGGACTAGGCTTCATGAAGCATATCCCTGTCTGCATTCTTAGACACAGGTGTCAATTTGACTCTTTACAATGATGTTAGCTGTGTTTTAAATCAGTGTAGGAAGCATATTGAGTTTGTTTGCATAGAGGAATTGTATTTTGTAAAATTGTGAAGCTCCATGTGAAAGCGTTTGCCTCAGTCTTATTCCTGTTGTGAGGCAGGTGCAAGATTTTGCCTCAGTCTTATCCCTGCTGTGAGGCAGATGATTGTAAATAGGATCTGTGCTGTGTTTCCTAAATGTGATGTCAAAAACGATTTTGGGGAAAATAAATGGTTTTTACATTTTTGAGTATAATGTGGCGCAGAGGTTTAAAAAGTGACGCATCTACCTACATGCGTCAATTTTTAAATATGGGGCAAAAAGGTACTTGTTTGGGCTTTCCTGGGGAGCGTAGGTGGTGAGGCTTGTATCTAAGAGTGCAGTGGACTAGGCTTCATGAAGCATATACCTGTCTGCATTCTTAGACGCAGGTGTCAATTTGACTCTTTACAATGATGTTACCTGTGTTTTAAATCAGTGTAGGAAGCATATTGAGTTTGTTTGCATAGAGGAATTGTATTTTGTAAAATTGTGAAGCTCCATGTGAAAGCGTTTGCCTCAGTCTTATTCCTGTTGTGAGACAGGTGCAAGATTTTGCCTCAAAACACCTGTGTCTAAGAATGCAGCAGAGATAGGCTTCATGAAGCCTAGTCCACTGCACTTTTAGACACAAGCCTCACCACCTACGCTCCCCAGGAAAGCCCAAACAAGTACCTTTTTGCCCCATATTTAAAAATTGACGCATGTAGGTAGATGCGTCACTTTTTAAACCTCTGCGCCACATTATACTCAAAAATGTAAAAACCATTTATTTTCCCCAAAATCGTTTTTGACATCACATTTAGGAAACACAGCACAGATCCTATTTACAATCATCTGCCTCACAGCAGGGATAAGACTGGGGCAAAATCTTGCACCTGCCTCACAACAGGAATAAGACTGAGGCAAACGCTTTCACATGGAGCTTCACAATTTTACAAAATACAGTTCTATATAACTATATAACTTTCTCGGGAAGCATAGGTGGTGAAGCCTGTGTATAAGAGTGCAGTGGACTTAGACATAGGTCTCATCTTCTTTGTACTTGTGGACAGAGCTGTCTTCCACTATACTCTTCAATACAGGCCTCACCTTTTGTGCACCCCTGGAGAATCCTCACCTGATCTGTAACCCTGTATAGATTGTTTGCTTTTTGTCATTGCTTTGTTGTTTGATAATAGTGCTCTATAATGTGCTATTTTTTTTATTTAGCACAGATTGAAATACACATTTGAAGAGTAAGCAAACATGCCCAATAGGGAAAGGAAAATAAAAGGATGTAACCACCAAAAATCAAAAACAGCAATGGAATTACAGCACTCTTCCACAGTAAATACTTCAAAAAACAGGATCCAAGCTCCTGGTAAGACAACTAAGTCTTTCTTACATAACATATGTACTTTAAAAAAATAAAATGGACAGCATGTAGAAAAAGAGAATGACAGAGTAAATTTGAAAAGGAAGGAGAGAACCTCAAAGAATCCTACAACTGGAGCAGGAGAGAATAATATGTATAGGAATAGAAGGCAGAATCAGTTTAGAGACATTCGTAAACGAATGTTTCGCAATAGGGTGGTTTTAAATTTATTAAAAAACATTAGGAAAGGTAAACAGAGAGCTGCTTTTTATAAGAAAAAGAAAAGAGTAGAGAAGATTGTTGATCAGGCTTTTGAAGTTAAGAAAAAATTATTTATTTTAATAATCAATAGAATTAGGACACTTAACAAGACAATTGATGTTTTCAAATCAAACAGTAGATGGAAAAGACTAATTAATCAGACTAATTTTTGTAAAGTTTTTTCGGGAGAATGCATGCACAGTTCAAGTTGTGAGCCATTTTTTAATGAGGAGAGTTACTTCCAGGATAATGATTTAGTGCATGCAGTTGACACCAGTGGTCGAGCGTATGAAGTGAAAGACGGTTGTCCGATTGAAAAAGAGAAACTTGTGCCTAGAGAAGTAGAAGAGGTGTTAACTGATGAAGTTTTAGGGAGACGTACTAAGGGTCCAGTGTACACTTGGAAGTGTAGTAGTATTTGTAGTGTGCGACAGGAATCAATTGATTTGTTTTGTAATTTCTTACGTACATATAGTAAGAAAAGTATAAAGCAGAAAGTGAAGTTGTTGCAAGACTTAGATCCTTGCAGAGTGAGAGGAATCACAGGTTTGCAAGGCCATTCACTGGTTTGTCTTTCTAGAAAAGTCTGTCAGAGTGTTTTTCATCATTTTAGGATGTTAGCAGTGCATCATACCAAAATGAGGAAATTAGTGAGAATGTTGTATTATGCAAAAAGTCCCGCACTTAAGCTTAAACAATTAAACAGTGCTCTTTTGCATGGAACTAAATTAGATGTAAAGAAGATTTGTGAAGAAATTGAGATTTGTTATTTTCGTGAAAAAGAGGACAGTGTAGAAATTGAGACAGCAATTCAAGGTAATGTGGAAGACAATGTACAGATTTTCAATACAGAAAAGTTTGAGAAGGAAATTACCAGGTTTAAGGTGAAATCAAGTGAAAGGCCGAATTTTACTTGTGTGTGTTGTCGACGGACTCATTATAAGATTCAGACTAGGTTAGTTGATTTATATGCAAAAAGTGAAAAGATGGATAATTATGAGTGGAAAGATTTAGCAACTTATTTGTGGGTGGAGAATTGTTTTGATTTGAGTTCTGATCAGCGTATTTGTAAATATTGTTATGATAAATTAAATCAAAACAGAATGCCTGCTAGAGCTGTTCATAATAATCTGGAGTTGGTAGACATTCCCCGTGAATTGATGGATTTAAATACATAGGAGTGAGTCTATTTTGATTCAATGTGTCCATCCTTTTCAGGCAATTGTTCGCATGGAGCCTAAGATAGGGAAATTGCCTCCTACAGATTTGCAGAGAGGAATAAAGGGAAGAGTTGTTTATTTGCCCCTAGATTTGAAAAAAAATATTGATACAATTGGTATAGAAAAAGTAGAAGAGGAACCTCTAGGTATTCTAGTTAATGGGGTTCCAACAAAGAGTAAAAAAATTTGGCAAGATTTAGTGGATGTTAGGAAAGTCAAAAAGGCAACGTTGTATTTAGTCAAAAACAATGAGTACTACAAAGATGTATGTGCTGCAGCAGAGGAAAAAGCTGCAGATGAAGACAGTGATTGTTCAGGCGGCCAAATTGAAAAAGTTGATGTGTCTAGAAGTGAAGAAATATATGAACATTATACTGTTCATCCTTTGCATTCCAAAGAAGTAATGGGGAATGCAATTGAATTGTTTCAAATGAAAACAGCAAAAGGAAGTCCCATTAGTGTATGGGAAGAAAGTTTGGAAGCTCGTTGTTTTCCACAGCTATTTCCAACAGGTCGAGGTGGACGATATGGCGATCGACCACTTCAAATTCCTGCATCTGAATATCGAACTGTAAGATTATATGCTGAAGATGCAAGGTTTCGTCAATGCATTCACTATTTGTTTCAGCTACTGTATGAAAGTGACTTGTCTGGGCTTTCTTATGCAGTAAACCATATTCTGAAAAGTGGAGCACATCTGCAAAATGTTTCGGCGAGGGACTTTATGGAGAAAGTGAATCTGCAAGATAATATTTTAGAATCTCATCTAATCAATCTCATGGCATGTCAGCGTGGTACAAATGAGTATTGGTACCGTCGCCATGGGGAATTGAAATGTATGCTAAGAAACTTAGGAACTCCTACATGGTTCCTCACTCTTAGCTGTGCCGAGTATGCATGGGAGTACTTACTTCAATTTCTACGAGAGGCCAATGCTAATATACAAAATATAGAATTCAAAACACCTGGAGAACTGTGTTCTTTGGATCCAGTGAATGTATGCAGATATTTCAATCATAGATTTGAAGCTATGATGTCTTTTATTACCAACAAAAAAAATCCTCCCCTTGGAGAGGTTTTGGATTTCTTTTGGAGAAAGGAGTATCAAGCGAGAGGTGCTCCTCACATACATATGTTATTATGGATTAAAGATGCACCCAAATTTTGAACAGATTCAGATGAGACAGTGATGAGCTTCATTGAAAAGTATTCAACATGTGCTGTTCCGAAAACTACCGTAAAAAACAATTTAAGGCAACAAGTTTTACGCTTTCAATCCCATCGTTGTGGAAAGTACTGTCGTCGAAAATTCAGAAACAAGGACAAGTTCTACACAAAATGTCGTTTCGCTTTTCTACGACCAGTGATTTCTATAGGAAGAGTAAATAATTTAATGTCTTCTCTGCGACATACTGTGACGAGAAAATCACCAAAAAATACATACAATTTAAAAAGAAACGAAGAGTCCAAGTACATCAATGACTACAACCCAGTGATTTTGTCCATGTGGAATGCTAACATGGATATTCAATTCGTTGCTGACAACTTTATTGCTGTAGCTCGATATGTGACGTCTTACATCACAAAAAAAGAAAAGACAGAACTGAAGGAAATGTGGGAGGACATTTCACATGAAAAGAGCCTAAGCAAGAAATTGTACAGTTACAGTCTGAAGATGTTGTCGCATCGAGAAATTGGAGCATATGAATGTTCTGATCGATTGTCGTCAGCAAGTCTCTATGCCAAATCTAGAACCATCATTTGGGTGAGTCTAGGTCTTGCTGCAACACGAAATCGAGTTTTGAAATCTGTACGAGAGATAGAGTATTTGGCGGAGAAAGAACCAGAAAGTACAGATATTTTGAAGACAAACATGTTGGATACATACTATCCAAATAGAAGTCCTCACCTTGAGAACGTTTGTCTCTATGAAGTTCTGCAAAGATATATTTATAAAAGAAACATCAGAGAAGATATCAATAATGGAATATATGGAATCATTGGATGTGAAGGATGTCTAGTGAAACAGGAAAAAGGTCATTTGATTAATCATCGAAAATTGAGTTGTGAAAATCCAGACAAAAGAGAATTTTACTATTTGGCTCTTTTGCAACTCTTTAAACCATGGCGAGAAGAAGAGGAACTACTTGGAGATTTTCTCTGTTATGAAGACTCTTTTAATGCTACGAAGGATACAATAGAATGTCCTGTTTTTCCAAATTATCTGCAAATGTTGAATGAAGAAATAGAGCAAGAATCAACAATTGCTGCAAAGATTGCGAGAGATAGTTCTCAAGGCAGTCAGAGTTCTGCTTCATTGAGTCAGGATCCACTAGGAGGACCAATTATCCAAAATGAAGCTGCCACTGCCATGGATGAAGTGGAAAGAGCTATGGAGCAAGCTCAAGAGGATGTAATTCATTTAGAAGATTTGGTGAAACAATTAAACCTTGAGCAGAAACTGATATATGACGAAGTCACAGAACAGGTTGAACATGGATTGAGTCATGAGAAGAAAGAGTGCACATGTACATCATTTAAGCCTGTCCAACTGTACGTGAGTGGAGAAGCGGGAACTGGAAAAAGTTTTCTGATTAAAGCAATTGCATCTTATCTGCAGAAAAGGACTGAATCACCGCTGTCTTGTGTTGTTACCGCTCCAACTGGGCTGGCAGCACATAATATTAAAGGGATTACTTTACATCGTTTACTGATGCTGCCAGTGGAGCATGATAACAAATTGCAATATCACAAGCTATCTGGAAATGCGTGTTCCGAAGTTTCGAGAGTCCTGAAGAAAATGAAACTTCTTATCATTGATGAAGTAAGCATGGTGTCAAATATAATGCTTGCTTTTGTGCATTTGAGAATGCAAGAAATTCTTAGAACAGACTATGATGTTTTATTTGGAGGAAAACATATTATTGTTTTTGGAGATCTTTTGCAGTTGACTCCAGTGAAAGGACAACCTGTGTTCAAAATGCTCACACATGAAGATACCAGGAAGTGCCTAGGAAGCATTGGAAACGTTATTATATGGTTAAACTTCAAATATGCAGAACTGCTTCAAAATATGCGGCAGGCAAAGGATGAAGATTATAAAAATATTTTACAAGATGTAAGAGTAGGAAAAGTAAGTCAACAAGGGAAAGAAGCTTTACATGGACGGTTAATTTCTAATTTGTACCCAAATGAAAACATTCTTCCAGAGAATATTTTTAAGAAAATTAACGAGAAGAAATCTGCCATATGTTTGATGCCTACTCTGAAAGAATGTTCCATGTTCAACAACAAAATGCTGAAGATAGAAAATGAAGAGATAGTGAAACTGGAAGCTATAGATAAAATAGAGCATATGGGAGCAACAATTATTTTGTCAGAAAATGTGAAATCAAAATTGGATTCATTGGAGAAGACTATATCTAAAACTGCTGGTTTTGAAAAGACTCTGAATGTGTGTTTTAATTGTCGTATTATTTTGAGAAGGAATTTAAATGTTGAAAGAGGTCTGGTAAATGGAGCAATGGGTCATGTTGTTGGTTTTGTGAATTACAAAAATAGAGATGGAATTGAAATTTTAAAAATTAAATTTGATGGCATTGACGAAAAAGAACAAATTTGTCGTTGTTCAGCTAGATTTTTCTTGTGAAAGACTTATATGTTCGCCGAAAACAGTTTCCTGTTTGTTTGGCATATGCAGTGACAATTCATAAATCTCAAGGTTTAAGTGTAGATAGTGCTTTGGTGAACATTGGAAGTTCTGTGTTTAAAGAGGGTATGGCATATGTGGCATTATCACGAGTCAGAACTTTATCAGGATTGTACTTGATTGAGTGTGATGAAACAAAGATTTGTGCTGATCTAGGTTGTGTTAAAGAATACAATAGGTTAAGAAGAGAGTATGCTCCACATTTGCCTCAATATCCTCTGATTGAAAAACGTGTGGTAGGCCGAAAAAGAAGAAATGAG
The DNA here is from genome assembly GCF_964261635.1 of Lissotriton helveticus. Lineage (NCBI taxonomy): Eukaryota > Metazoa > Chordata > Amphibia > Caudata > Salamandridae > Lissotriton > Lissotriton helveticus. The sequence goes on along the minus strand of NC_136057.1, from coordinate 686,116,044 downwards.
AGTAATTGCAGTAAGGTAGTAGCAAAAAGACAAAAAATAGATGAAACTGTAATTGTAAGCAGAAAGAAAAATGATTCTGTTGAAGATGTTGTTGGATTTCAGTTTGAAAACTGTTCTGGTGTCAACTGCTATGCTAATGTAGTAGTTAATGTTGTTTTTTTCTTCAAAATTTACAAAAACAGATTGTCGAAAATCGGGAACAAACATTGTGCAGTTTATTGAATTCTGTGTTAGAGAAATGTAGTAGTGATAGAGGAAAAATAGAAAGTGTTTCAGAAATTAGGAATCTTGTAGACATATGTTCAGGTCAAAATCAATTTTCACAGATAATTCACCAGGATTGTCAGGAATTTTTAATGTATATGTTTGATGTATTGGAAGATGAAGGAGTAGATATAAAAAATCTTTTTAATCTTTCTTATCAATGGCAACATGACTGTGATAACTGTGCTTCATCAAGTACTACTAGAATAGACAGTGAACGATTTATATATTTGACTTTACCAGACTGCAAATCAGCGCCTTTTAATAATCTAGTTAAAGCAGCTGATCACAATATGGTGTGTACCCAATGTAAGTCTACAATGCTGTCCACATTATTTCTACAAAATTATGGTCACTATGTCATTTTAATGTTCCAACGATGTAGACCTGATGGAACTAAATTGACAACTTCTATTAAAAATTTCGTGGCTTCTCAGTTATCGATATCAGGAAGAACCTTTGCAACTGTAGCTATTATTTTTCATGATGGTCCTTCTACAACATCAGGGCATTACACATGCTATTTAAAAACTTCTAAAGGTTGGACCCAATGTAACGACACTCCTTTGACTTTCAAACAACGTTTGCCTTTTGCCTTTATAAATTCATACCTAGTGTTTTTACAGCCAAAATTTAGGTAAAAGTAATTGGCATATGAAGACGGGAGTAGTTTATAAAGGTTATTTTGCTGTTTAAAAATATATTCTGAGTAAAAGTGTTCCAGGCAATATAAAAAATTGACTTGTCATATAGGTACTGTAATTGGATCTCATAATAAGTGAGGTTAGTATTATACAAAATGATGAACATGAGTGAGTCAGAGATGGTTTTACAAATATTTAAATGTTTTGAAAATGTTGTAGAGCCTTTCTTTCAGAACGTCGGGAAAAAGATCATTTCAGAGTGCCTTAGAATTAATTTGAACAAATACTCATACATCTGACACTATTTGGCCAAATGGAAAGGTGTAGGAATGAGTAAAGAGTCATGACTGAAAAAAGGAGTATATAAAAATATTGAAAATATTTCAGATGTTCTTGGAGCTTTTCTTCTAGAAAGTCGATGAAATGGATTTTTAAGTGAACAGCAAAGTACTTTCCAACGCGAAAGGGACTGCCATGATACAGTATTTGGCCTCAAGGAAAAGTAAGTCAATCTAAGATTAGCGTAGATTTGTGATTTGTCAGTATCTAAGGTTTTTTTTAAAACACAATCTTTTAGATTGTGTTTTTTTTTCCCGCTGTCATATGATGAGTAATTTGAACTCACTCTTTTAAGTGAAATTCAATATATTCTGAGAACAGCAAAAATAAACTTTGTAACATGTTGTACAAGTTATTTTATACTTTGGATTGTGTAAATTAAATTGTATTCCATTCTCTGACATTTACTTTCCTTTTTCCATCCTCTTTCACCTCTTTTTACTCACTTATAATGTCTTTCTCTCACTCTCTGTAACCCCCGTTCCCTTACTCCACTTCTTTGACAATCCCTCATTTTCATTTCAACTGTGGGTATCCCGTCTCTCCCTTGCATAACTTTTCAGCTTTCAGTCTTTCTGCTTTTCTTTTCTTTTCCGTATTTTCCTCCTTTGCTCTGTTAGTAATTCCTGTTTACTCACTCAGCGGTATTATTGCACTCTATCACTATAAATCACCCACTCTCCTTAGCTTATCTTTGTTTGCTCCTTACTTTTGACCTCTTCTCTCTGTTTTTCGTTCACTACTTCTATGTGCTCAGTGCCTCACTCTACTTGTGTTATGTTCACTAGTGTTTATATACCTTCTATCACTTCTTTTACAACATCTTCACTGCTCCTTTCTCATCGTTCTTCATCCCATTTCTTTTACTCTGGTTCCATTACTATCCTTCATTTCCTTTCTTTCAATGTCCTTCTCTTTACTTTCATCACCAAATTATTTTTTCTCAGTACCACTGTTTTAGTCGTCTTCTCCTCTCTTTCCTTCTTTTTCCTCACTTACTCATTTCCTTTTCTCACTCATTGTACTCCACCTCACTCAGTTTTTCTCTTAGTGTGTCTACCTTAAAACTTCCTCAGTCCATTTCCTTCAATTGTTGTATATTATCCTGTCTCCCTTCATCCTTTCACTCTATGACTGTTCTTCACTTACTCTCAGTTATCTTCTATTCCTCATTCTTCTAAATGCATCCTTAATTAGACTGTTTTCTGTCTCAGTCATTATCTTTTTACTTACTTCTGTTTCCTGATTTAGTTTTGCTAACTCCCATTGTTTTAGTATCTTTCTTACCTTCAGTTCATTTCTCTGTTCTTCTCTCTCTTTTTCTCAGTGAATCTATATGCCTTACTCTTTGTAATTTGTTCTCCTTCTATTTCTTTTTCCCTCTTTTTGTCCTTCTACCTTAGTTTATTTCCCTTTCTGTGTTCTTCACTCTAACTTTATTTCTAAATAGAGTGTTATGATTTTTAACCTCTTCATTTGTATCTTTTAATTTAAAATACATATTTTACTAATTATAACTTATTTTTTCTTCTCTCTTTCACAGATACCAACTGTAGTAAAAAAAATTAAAGTTACATTTATTATATGGTAAGTATGACTAAAAAAATGTCGTTTGTTATCACCCTTTGCTTTAAGGTCACTAACATTTTCTCAATTTACCTCACTCCTGTGTTTTTACTCTGCTTCTCTCACTTATTCTTATTCTCCATGTTTACTCCCCTTTCCCTATTTACCCTCTCATATTCAACTTCTTTTGATACCTATTCTTTACTTCACTTACCCTCTGTTCCCTTCCTTTGCTTCTTCACTCATTCTCTTTTTCTTAATTATTTACCTCACTCCTACACATATACCTCATCCCCCTCCCAACACATACACACACCTGTAACATACACCTCACACACACACCACACACACACCTCATACACACAAAAAATCCTCACACACACACTCCTCAAACACACACACACATTCCATACACACACATACATCGAACACATATACACCCCACACTCATACACTTCTCACACATATTTCACACACCCTCATCTCTACCCACACCAAAACACTCCACACAACCACACCCACAGACACACCTTACACACCCACACTCCGACCTACACCCACTGACTCCCTGTAAGTCACACACACTGCATTACTTATCTTTTTTTGCTGTTTTACTCAAGCCCATTCAGGTACTGTTTCCTTTACTCTCTTTGTCCTCTCTCTTTGTCACTCCCCATGTGTTATCCTAATTCAATATTTCTCCCTCTTTAGTTATGCACACTACTTTTTTCTCTCTCTCCCTCACCAGTGTTATTTAAATCTGGTTCCGTTATTACCTTTTATTTGTACATCATTTTTTCTCTTTCCTTTTACTCTTTACAGCCACTCACATTCTTCATGTGCCTCTGCTTTAGTATTCTTCTTCTCTCTTTCTTTGTTTCACAGCCTTATATTTTTTCATTTTCTCTCTTACACTTTCTTATATCTTTTACACTGTTTTACTATGTATTACACAGTACCTCTGTTTTGCTACCTCTTGCTGTCTGTCTCTTAACATTACTCTCTCTTTCTCTTTCTCCTATGCTCTCCTTCTCTTGTTTTTTTTTCTTGTTTTTTTTTGATTGCGCTAACGGGGCGCTTACCGGTGCGCGCACCGGGAAACGAACCCATAAGAAAAATGAAGTCAAGAGTGCTAAAAAATTTAGTAATTTTTAAAAAATGGGAGGTAGTTCTGAAAAGAACTTTTTAAAATGTTTTTGTTGTTTTATTTGTTGTTTTATTTTTTTTCTGAACATTTTTTTGTTGATTTTTTGAACACTTTTATAATTTTTTGGGTGTTTTTTTGGGGGAACAGCAAAAAAAAGGAATTACAAATGGCTCAACAGGAGCAAAAAACAAAAAGATTTATTGCTTCTTCTTTTGGTTACATTGATGGTTTTCCACCGCATTGCTTATGAAGATCACGCTTAGTTCCCCATAGCACAGTGTCTTGCCACAGAAGACACATAGAAATTTGAGACTGCCAACATTTTTTTGAACATTGGGCCCCATTTGCCGTCCTTCAGGTGCTGCATGTGATACTTTGCCAGAGGAGGTGCTGGGCTGTGGATTCTTCTGATTTTGCGCCATGGCACGAACCTTTGCTTGAGCAAGATTATTAGGATGCAACCTTTGCATGTGGCACAACATAGTATAATTGCCGAATGAATATTTCTTCTTGGAATTGCCCCTGGAAAGAATATCTCCGCAAATAAGGCACTTAACCTTAGGGGCATTCACTTTCTTCTGCCCAGGAGGGTGGGAGAAGAAGTCCCAAATAAAATGCACTTTTATGTGACTCTGTCTTGGCTCTTCAGGCAAAAATTGCCTGGGTTGTTCCTCCTCCTCCTGTTCTTCCTCCTCATCCTCTTCTTGTTCAGGGACAAGGAACTGGGATGGTGGTCCTTCCTTTCTAGGTGGTTGTGGTGGTGGAGGGGGTCCACCAGCTGCAGCTACTAATGATGCCATTGTCAGAATCAGATACAGGTCTTCCTCTCTCAAAGTAGAAAGTCAGAGTGAGGAAAAAGGTGGGGGCTTTCATCATTTGAAAAAAAAGTGTTCTGGACCAATGAAAAGTGTTATTTTCAAGTCACATGATCGAAGCTTTCATCATTTGGAAACCAAAACTGATCTGCACCAATGAAAAGTGTTATTTTCAGATCACATGACCCGACGCGCTTACGCTACGCGCCCCGGGGCGCGCCCCGGGGCGAGTCGCGTAAGCGTGTCATGACATTGCGCGATCGTATGCGATCGCGTGGTTCCGGGTGCGCTTACGCAGTGCGTCATATGACGCATCACGCGACTACGCGAAACGTCATGATGTTGTTTCGTTCACGGTAATAGCGCTCTCGGGACGCTCCCCGGACCCGCCCCGGGGTGCGCCGTAACATTGCGCTTACCCGTGCGTTCACCGGTACGCACCCCGGGAGCGCTCCGGGGCATGTACCAGGGCAAACAATAAAAAAATATATATATATATTTACACTATTTAAAATTTATTATAAAAATTATTACTTTCTTACCTATAGATATTTGCTATTAAAAAACCTATGAAATTCACTGAAAAAAACATAGGTTTCACCCCAGTTATAGTTAGGAATTAGCATTTAAAAAACCTATTAAATTCACTGAAAAAACCATAGGTTTTACACCAGTTATAGTTAGCTGGAAATTTTACTCGCATAAAACCATTGAAATTCCCACGTTATAGTTAGTTGGACTCACTATAACTTGCGCGTGCAATGCACTGCTGATGACGTCACATATTACATCACTCATGACATGGTCAGTGACATCACTCATGACATCACTATGGTTTTTTCAGTGACTATATATATATATATATATATATATATATATATATATATATATATATATATATATATATATATATATATATATATATAAATAAACACTCCACTTGCCACTGGTGCATCTGTCAGGAAGAATGGCGCACGGACCACAAACAAGGTGCTTTATTTTTCCATCGGCATGAAGGGCATTACGCGTTTCAGCTCCTGCGAGCCTTGATCACATGATATATATATATATATATATATATTACCTACTGGCGGTCGCCAGTAGGTATATATAGTTAGGATTTTTTCCCTATGGGATTTTTGAAAATTCTATGTCTAATAACTTTGGCGTTTGTGGACGGAATTGGCTGAAATTTTCAGGAAAATGGAACATTTTGTTTCTGAGCAGCCCCTGGAAATTTGGGGGGAGTTGGTCCAGGGGGGGCCGAGAAAAAAGGGGGGTCCCAAAACGTGTTTTTAACATTGAGTTTTCCATAGGGCGGTTAGCCTCACTTTTAGCCCGAACGGCTGAATGGATTTGCACGAAACTTGGCAAAATTGTAGGGACTGGTAGCCCGATGTGCCTTTTGTAGGTCTTAATATATGTGCTGCAGTGGATTTTGAGAAATTAACGGTCAAAAAAAGATATATATCTGTAAGCGCGGACCAGGCAGCGCCCCGGTACGCGTACTTTTCGCGTAACGGAACTTCGCGTAGCGAAGCTGATTGGCTCTCCGGTGTCTGTCAACATTCTAAACAGTCCGGAGCGGCCGCCATCTTGTCTCTCGGTAGGATCGAGAGACAAGAGGAGGCCAAAACAAAGGGGGAAATAACTATAAGGGGGCATAGTAGATCCTCGCTGACCCCCTAGGTTTAATGTGGAGGTTTTAAAGAGGTCCCGCGGGGCAAAAAAAAAAAATTTTTTTTTTTGTTTTTTTTCGTGGTTAGCGCCCGGTACGCGAACCGGGAAGCGTTCTGGGGAGCGTACTACAATGAAAAATGAATGATAGACTTTTCAAATGCTGTATGTTAATTGATTGTTGGTTTTGTTGATTATTTTTTTTTTATTTTTTTTTTTTAAGCATTTTTTATTGTGTTTCATAATTTATTAAACTTTCTAACATTTCATTGTCAGAAATTTCATTATTATCATGGAATATACATTGTAGTCTCTGAGGTTGTAAAATGTCCTCATTTGCAAGGAGGTTATCTACTGCTTGTACACATTGCAGTAGTTCTTGGTCCCAAGTTTCATCCATAAATTCAATCTCATTTGGATCAATGATTTCTGTGTTGGACTCTGGAAGGACAATTTCAAATGAAATTTTTTGTTCACTTTCCATTTTCCCTGAAATTTGCATAAAAAAAATATATATTAGTAGAGGTAGGGCACTGTTGGGATTAATTTTAGATAGGCAGTTTTTAACAGTGAATTTATCTTTGGGCAGTGTATAGTATCAGAGTGGAAGTAGGAATATAAAAAAGTGTATCTAAATTTATAAGTACTACAGAGGGATAGTATATAACTAACAGAAAAAGTTTGCCATATTAACTTAAAGTGCACAATATACTTCAGTTTTAAAAATAACAACTTACCTTTAAAAAGAAGTTGAAGTTATTAATGAAAATCCTATTGAATTGTACACCAGGAAGTAGTAGTCAAAATGGCTGTGTTTCCTTCTCTTCCTTTATATATATTCGGGTACATAACCAATCAAATGTCAGGTAAAAAAAGTAGAAAATGAAAGTAACATTTTAATTGGTTGTCAATTCCAACACTTCAGATGTGTTTTGTGAAGTAATTTACCTCACGGTATTTAGAGAGGTCTACAGGCTAAATGGCTAAATGGAATTCCAATCAAATTTGTGAAAATGGTAGGGATTGGTATGTAGTATGAGCTAATCTATATTTGGTGAAATTGTCTCAAGTGGCTTTTGTGTGAACTACTTTCCCACCTTTTTTGATGGTGCGCTTCCCAGGAAGCGACCCGGTACGCGAACCGTTGAGCGCCCCGGTTCGCGGACCTTAAGCGTTCCGGGAGTCCACCATTTTGTGTTTCGGTCGAATCAAGATACAAGATGGAGGGCAATTAATGTTCGGAATGGGTAGAAGGGGGCACGGTAGAGTTATCTTGACCCCCTAGGTTTTCTGAGGGTGGCTGAGGAGGTTTATATGTGCGAAAAAAAAACATTTTTTTAAAAAATTTCGCGAGGTTAGCTCCCGGTACGCGTACCGGGTAGCGCCCCAGGGAGTGTACTTTGTTGAAAATTAGTGAAAAAAGTTAGAGTAAAATATTAATTGTGAGTGATTAGATGTAGGGTAGCTCTGAGAAGAGCTTTTGGGTTTATGGTACATTTAGGTACTTATAAGTAGGTACCAATGCACATTCTTAAATTCAGAGTGAAAATTCTGTTGCCCTCATCTGAGAAGTGAACTCCATCTCCTCTGTAGATATCTTGCATGTAGTAACGCAAGTTATTGTTGTACAGGGAGCCCATTCCATGGTCTCTCATGTAAGCTGAAACAGATTTGTTTACATGCTTCCTCGACTTCTCAATTTGTGGACAAAATTGGTTTGACCACCTCCATTTCTGTCTTTGGCATATATTTGAATATACCAAGGCAGTCTGAGGAAAAAGTGCCATTAATTGCTCAAAGGTGTCCTTTAAAAGCATTTCCAGACCTACACCAGTCAAAGTGCCCAAGTCATTACCTCCACAGTGCACAATTAACAGGTCAGGTTTTGGCAAATGCATAAAGGTTTTCACCAATGGTATCAATTGGTGACATTTTAATCCTCTGTGGCTAAACCACTTAATTTCCACATCTTGTAAATTGAGGTTAGGTAAATTCCTGCTTTCAACGTACCTTTGAGCCCAGTGAATATAACTATGACCAACAATCCAGACAGAAAACATGGTGAGAGAAGGTTCTCCTGCAGTCAGATGAAGTGTGGCAATGAAATGGCAGTTGAAAAAATGAGAGTTTGAAATGAAAAAAACTGTGGAGTTTCTGTGTTCATGAAGCAGTAACAGTGATTGGTGGATTTTGATTGATGAAAACAGAAAGTTAGGGTGTACAGATGTGTTGTTTGAGAGATGTATTTTGAGTGGTCAATAAAAAATCATTAAATGAAAGAAAGCACTGGATATGCAGGTGCACTGAGAGTTCAGAGTTCAATTGCAACATTGTTGTGTGAACTTGCAAACACCAGAGTTTCTCCAAGAGGTGGTTGCTATGGAAAATAGGCAGAAATGGCAGAGGGGGGAAGGGTTTTCATTTGAAAAAAAATGAGGGAAGAGTTTTGATTGGGTGACATGAGAAATATGTGTGAAGAATTACAGCATTTCTGTGCTTTTGATAGCTGCAGACTCTGGAGTGCATACCTTTTGCTCTGCTGAAGACAAATTGGTGTGTTTCTTAGACTGTTTTCAAACTCAAAGTATTTGCTAAGGTGAGAAAATATTTCTTTATTTTAGATAGAGAATAGTGTGCTTTAAGGAGAAAATTATGATTTATGTGGCGCAAATTGCTTGTAAATATGCTCTCACATGTGCATGGAAAAATTTGATTTTGAATGTTAGTGTTATATAGCCATGTTAAAAGTGACCCAACCATGCTGGAAAGTCAATCAAAAAATGATTTCATGTGTTTTAATGACATTTTAAGTCATTTTCTCATGTGCAGTGTTTAGAAATTATGATTTGAAATTCGTTTTTGTGGAAAAGGAATTGTTTTTAAATTCATGACAAGGATATAATGGTGTATGGTTCTTTATAAGGCAATTGACTGTCCCTGATGTTATTTTTCTCATTTTAGTGTAAGACCTTTCTCTCTGGCGCAAATTGCTTGTAAATATGCTCTCACATGTGCATGGAAAATTTAGATTTTGAATGTTTGTGTTAAATAGCCATGTTAAAAGTGACCCAACCATGCTGGGAAGGCAATCAAAAAACGCTTTCATGTGTTTTAATGACATTTTAAGTCATTTTCCCATGTGCAGTGTTTAGAAATTATGATTTGAAAATCGTTTTTGGGGAAAAGGAATTGTTTATAAAATCATGACAAGGACATAATGGTGTATGGTTCTTTATAAGGCAATTGACTGTCCCTGATGTTATTTTTCTCATTTTAGTGTAAGACCTTTCTCTGTGGCGCAAATTGTGTGTAAATATGCTCTCACATGTGCATGGAAAATTTTAATTTTGAATGTTTGTGTTACATAGCCATGTTAAAAGTGACCCAACCATGCAGGAAAGCCAATCAAAAAACGCTTTCATGTGTTTCAATGACATTTTAAGTCATTTTCTCATGTGCAGTGTTTAGAAATTATGATTTGAAAATCGTTTTTGGGAAAAAGGAATTGTTTTTAAATTCATGAGAAGGACATAATGGTGTATGGTTCTTTATAAGGCAATTGACTGTCCCTGATGTTATTTTTCCCATTTTAATGTAAGACCTTTCTCTGTGGCGCAAATTGCTTGTAAATATGCTCCCACCTGTGCATGGAAAATTTTGATTTTGAATGTTTGTGTTACATAGCCATGTTAAAAGTGACCCTACCATGCAGGAAAGCCAATCAAAAAACGCTTTTATGTGTCTTAAGGACAATTTAAGCAATTTTCCCATGTGTAGTGTTTTGAAGTTATGATTTGAAAATCGTTGTTGAGGTAAAGGAATGTTGTTAAAATTTATGTGCGCCATATGCCCCCAAATTTCTTTTTTAGGGTTGCAGCAGGGTGTTCTTGAGACACCCCTGCACCTTTGGAATAAATTCCTAATTTGTGATGAGCAAATTGTTAATCGCAAATTGCACCTTCATTTATATGAGCCTCCTAGCCCATGGAAATGAATGGGTAATTTGCAATTAGCAATTTTCTCATCGCAAATTTGGAATGGTAAAGAATCGCTATTTATTCCTTAAAATTCGCTTTTTTGGAAATGCAAAATAGTTATATGATACATATGGCGGTTGATGTCTAACAAGATAAGAAGCTTAGGGATACATTTATGATGACTGGCGCAATGAAGTAGAAATCACTTACTTCATTGGTAGGCCTTTACATGAATTATCTCCTCTGTATTCTTCATCAAGCGTAACTTTAATCTGCAATCCTGAGTAGGCCTCACCTTAAACAAACCTCTGGATAGGCCACATCCTATTGTCATCCTGAATTAATCATTTAAAATGCTAGGGACAGATTTATGATAGGTGTATACCTCTTTTGTGCCACTTAGAAAACATTGTCCATGGGGAAATGACTTAAAATGTCCTTAAGACACATGAATGTGTTATTTTAAAACGTTTGCAATTTTTTTGGGTCACTTTCAACATGGCTTTGTGACTGAAACAGTCAAAATCTAAATTTGCAATGCACAGGTGGGAGCATATTTACAAGGAATGTGCTTCATGGGGAAAGGTCTTATAATGTAATATGGGAAAAATGACATTAGAGACACTGAAATGCCTTATAGAGAAGCATACACCATTATGTCCTTGTCATAAATTTGCAAACCATTACTTTTCCCCAAAAACGATTTTCAAATTATATTTTGAAAACACTGCACATGTGGAAATTACTTAAAATGTCAATAATTCAAAATTTGCGATTCCTTAAATGCAATGTATCAAAAAAAAAATATGTAAAAAATGATATTAAGGATTTGGAAAGTACCACCAACTTCTAGTTTGTGGTAATTTGCGAATTCTTTTCAAAAAGCATTTTTTTCAAAAAAAAAAAAGGTCCCATATGACGCCCATACATGCCATTAGGGCATGTAGGTGTGCCATGTGCTCTCAAATTTCTTTTTCAGGGGTGCAGCAGGGTGTTCTTGAGATACCCCTGCACGCTTGAAAAAAATCCTATTTTGTGATGAGCTAATTGCTAATCACAAATTGCAACCTTAATTCCTATGAGCCTCCTAGCCCATGGAAATGAATGGGTAATTTGCAATTAGCAATTTGCTCATTGCAAATTAGGAATAGTAAAGAATTGCTATTTATTCCTTAAAATTTGCTATTTAGGAAATGGAAAATAGTTTGATGGTACATATGGTGGCTCATCTGTAACAAGATAAGAAGCTTAGGGATACATTTATGATGACTGGTGCAATAAAGTGCACATTACTTACTTCATTGGTAGTCCTTTATATGTATTATCTCCTCTGTATTCTTCATCAAGCGTAACTTTGATCTGCAATCCTGAGTAGGCCTCACCTTAAACAAACCTCTGGATAGGACACACTTTATTGTCATCCTGGATTAATCATTTAAAATGCTAGGGATAGATTTATGATAGGTGTATGCCTTTTTTCTGCCACTGTGCGTCACTTTTATGATGCAGCGGTGGTGCAAAATATTTGCTATGAGGTGACAACATTAAAAATTGATGCATTTAGGCAGATATGTCATGGTGTAAAAAAAAAACGTACCACATAAAACCCAATCAGCAGTAATGCAAAAGATGCACCATGTCGCAAGACAGGCCTCACTTGGGGCCATATGTATCAAGCTAATTAGCATTTGCAAAGATCAAAATTCTATGAATTTCGGCCTTTGCGAATGTTAATTAGACAAATGGTATGTATCAAACAACTTTGATGCAAAATAAGGAGTAGCAAAATTTGCTATTCCTTATTTTGCGATTGCACTGAAGCATTTGTAAATTTTGTGACTACTTAAATGCAATGTATCAAACAAAAACTATGTAAAAAATGACATTAAGGATTTGGAAACTATTGTGGTAAATTAGTGGTAATTTGTGAATTCTTTTCAAAAAGCTTTTTTTCAAAAAAACAAAAGGTGCCATATGACGCCAACACATGCCCTTAGGGCATGTATGTGTGCCATATGCCCCCAAATTTGTTTTTCAGGGGTGCAGCAGGTGTTCTTGAGACACCCCTGCACCCTTGGAAAAATTCCTACTTTGTGATGAGCTAATTGCTAATCGCAAATTAAACCTTCATTCATATTAGCCTCCTAGGCCATGGAAATGAATGGGTAACTTGCAATTAGCAATTTGCTCATCGCAAATTAGGAATGGTAAAGAATCGCTATTTATTCCTTAAAATTCGCTATTTAGAAAATGTAAAATATTTTGATGATACATATGGCAGTTCATCTGTAACAAGATAAGAAGCTTAGGGATAGATTTATGATGACTGGCGCATCACCAGGGATGTGACAGTCATCCTGCGCCACTGTTCCGCCACCCATGTTGTGCTGCATTTACAATGTGGCGCAGCATGGGGCAAAAACGGCACAGATGCGTGACGCATCTGTGCCGTAAAGGTGGTGCATTGCTGGAGTTGTATCGCAAGTGCGATGCAGCTCCAGCAAGGCTCAGGGGTGCCCCATCTCCACAATGCTGCGTCAAGACCTATGCCAGCTTCAATCAGGCGCAGGGTTTTGACGCAGCTTTCTCCTATCTGATTGTAAATGCGGCACACCATGGGTGGTAAAGCAGTGGTGCACATTAACTGGTGCATGCCTGGGGATGTGCCATTTAATATAAATCTGCCCTTTAACATTTAAGTATGTGCAGGGGACACAGAGTCGTTGAGGCTTATCCAAGGTTAAGAAGAGATGAGTCCTGTTCAGTGAAAAATTAGACATAGGCTTCACCTGCTCAGCATTGCTGGACATGGCTAAATAATAGCTGCAAAATGTTAATCTTGTTAAACAATTTTACTATTATAATCTCTGAGATTTGTTTCTTACTCTGCAACATCTCATTGTTGTTATCTTTCTTTAAAGATAAAGACAACATCAACATGAGCGACAATCAGCAATCAGTTGATTTTGACCTCATCATTGAACTCGTAATTGAAACATCAGTGGATGTTGATCCCTTGGATGATTTAAATCCTGAGGATGAAGAAGAGCGTGATGAGGATGCAGATTTGTCCGAATTATATGATATAGGATGGGAAGCTGACCTGCTTGAGCCTTTGGAATTATAAACATTTATTTTTAAAATTTATAATCAATAAAAAGTAAAAAGGTAAACCGTTTAATTTAAAAATAAAGACACCTTCAAAAACAGGTTATGTGTAGTGTCTTCAATAAAATATTAAAATATGCTCATAAAATTAGATCAGATTCACATATAAAATAGCATAGGTAACATAAATATAAATGTCATTTCTTTTCTGGTATTTCTGTATTGTAAAATTGCCAATGACTAAAAAATCTTCAAATTAAAATGTCAAGTAGTGTGTTATGTTTTTGATCACTATTACTGATTTACTGTTTGATAATAATGTTTATTAACATTTTTTATTATATTTTTCCTCAGATTCAACTGCAGATCATTTCAAGATTTTAATATGCCTACAATACAAAGACAGATAAAGGCTGCAAAACGTCAAAGACAGCAGGAGAAAAAAAAAACGCAGCAGTCCTCTAACAAAAAGATTTCTCAAGCCACGAAGAAAGCACCGGGTAAGAGCTCTAAATATTTCATAAGAAATATTTGTAATAAAAAAAATATTACTACAGAAAATGTTTCAGTCCATAACACGAGGAGTAAATCAAATGGAAAGAAAAGGACAATGGAAAATGTTACTGCTAGAGCAAGAGATAAATCTGTGCATGATAGTAGAAGGAAACAACAGTTTAGGGAGATTCGTAAACGAATGTTCCGCAACAGGATAATTGGCAATTTGTTAAAAAATATTAAGAAAGGTCAACAGAAACTAGTTTTTTATAAGAGAAAAAAAAAGTTGAGAAAGTTATTGATCAGGCATTTGAAATTAAACGTAAGTTATTTATTTTGATAATCAATAGAATTAGGAAGCTAAACAAGGCAATTTTTGATTTCAAAAGAAATAGTAGATGGAAGAGAATAGTTAATCGTAGTAATTTTTGTGAAGTTTTTTCTGGAGAATGGATGCATAGTTCAAGCTGTGAGGCATTTTTTAATGAAGAGAGTTATTTCCAGGATAATGATTTGGTGCATGCAGTTGACATCAGTGGTCGTGCTTATGAAGTGAAAGATGGTTGTCCAGTTGAAAAAGAAAAACTTGTGACAACAGAGGCAGAAGAGTTGTTAGGTAATGAGGTTTTAGGAAGACGTGCTAAGGGTCCTGTGTACACCTGGAAGTGTAGTAGTATTTGCAGTGTGCGACAGGATTCCATCAATTTGCTTTGTGATTTTGTACGGTCATTTAACAAAAAAAGTTTGAAGCAGAAAATGAGGTTGTTGCAAGAATTAGATCCTTGCAGAGTAAGAGAAGTGACAGGTTTGCATGGTCATTCACTGGCTTGTCTTTCCAGGAGAGTATGCCAGAGTGTTTTTCATCATTTCAGGATGCTAGCAGTGCATCATAACAAAGTGAGGAAATTAGTTAGAATGTTGTATTATGCTAAGAGTCCAGCAATTATGCTGAAACAATTATGCGCTGCTCTTTTGCATGGTTCTGAAATAGATGTGAAGAATATATGTGAAGAAATTGAGTTTTGTTACTTTGGAAGTAAAGAGGAGAATGTTGAAATTGAGCAAGAAGTAGAGGGTCATTTGGAAGATAGTGTACATGTTTCCAGTACAGATAATTTCCAGAGGGAAATTGCGACGTTTGACATGAAATCAAGTGAGAGGCCTAATTTCACTTGTGTGTGTTGTAGACGCACTTATTATAAGAATCAGACTAAGTTAGTGGATTTATATGCAAAAAGTGAAAGGGAAAATAATAGTGAATGGAAGGATTTTGCAACATACTTGATGGTAGAAAATTGTTTTGATTTGGGATTGGATCAACGTGTGTGTACTTATTGTTGTAACAAATTAAAACAAAACCAGATGCCTGCTAGAGCAGTTCATAATAATCTGGAATTGGTTGAGATTCCTTCTGAATTGAAGGACTTAAATACTTATGAATCTATTTTGATTCAAAGTATCCATCCCTTTCAGGCTATTGTAAGAATGGAGCCAAAGACAGGGAAATTGCCTCCATCAGATTTACAGAGAGGATTAAAGGGAAGAGTTGTTTATTTGCCTCTAGATTTGAAGAAAAACATTAACACAATTGGAGTAGAAAAAGTGGAAGAGGAACCTCTGGTTATCTTAGTTAATGGGGTTCCGACAAAGAATAAGAAAATATGGCAAGATTTAGTAGATGTTAGGAAAGTTAAAAAGGCAACATTGTATTTGAAAAAAAATAATAAATACTATAAGAATGTATATGTTGCAGAAGAGGAAGTAAGTGAGGAAGAGGATAGCGATTTGTGTGCTGGTCAAATTGAGAAAGTAGAACCCTCTACTAGTGAGGAAATATATGAACATTATAGTGTTCATCCTTTGCATTCCAAGGAAGTCATGGGGAATGCTATTGAGTTGTTTCAAATGAAACAAGCCAAAGGGAGTCCCATTAGTGTTTGGGAGGAAAGTTTGGAAGCTCGGTGTTTCCCACAGCTTTTTCCAACAGGTCAGGGAGGAAGATATGATGAGCGACCTCATCAAATTCCTGCTTCTGAATACCGGACTTTGCGATTGTATGCAGGAGATGCTAGGTTTCGACAATGCATTCCTTATTTGTTTCATCTCCTGTTTGAAAGCGATCTGTCTGGACTGTCATATGCAGTGAACCACATCTTGAAAAGTGGTATACACATGCAAAACATCTCGGCAAGTGATTTTATGGATAAAGTGAATGTCCAAGATAGTATTTTGGATTCTCACCTGATTAATCTCATGGCGTGTCAGCGTGGTACTAATGAGTACTGGTACCGTCGTCATGGTGATTTAAAATGTATGCTGAGGAACTTAGGTACTCCCACATGGTTCCTCACTCTGAGTTGTGCCGAGTATGGCTGGGAAGACTTACTTCAATTTCTACGAGAGGCAAATGCTAACGTAGATAACATCGAATTCAAGACACCCGGAGAACTGTGCTCTTTGGATCCAGTCAATGTATGTAGGTACTTCAATCATAGATTTGAAGCTATGATGTCTTTCATCATGAATAAGAAGAATCCACCTCTTGGAGAGGTGTTGGATTTCTTCTGGAGAAAGGAGTACCAAGCAAGAGGTGCTCCTCATATACATATGTTGCTGTGGATCAAGGATGCACCTAAATTTGGAACGGATCCAGAAGACTCAGTGATGAGTTTCATCCAACAGTATTCTACGTGTGCTGTTCCAAACGCAAAGGAGAAGAAAAGCCTAAGAGAAAAAGTTCTGCGTTTCCAAAGCCATCGATGTGGAAAGTACTGCCGTCGTAAATTCCGAAACAAAGACAAGTTCTACACCAAATGTCGTTTCGGCTTTCCACGACCGGTGATTTCTAAAGGAAGAGTAAACAGTTTGATGTCTTCGCTGCGACATAATGTGATGAAGAAATCACCTAAAAACACATACAATTTGAAGAGGAATGAAGAGTCCAAGTACATCAACGACTACAACCCGGTGATTTTGTCCATGTGGAATGCTAACATGGATATACAGTTTGTGGCTGATAACTGTATGGCTGTGGCTCGGTATGTGACGTCTTACATCACCAAAAAAGAGAAGACAGAATTGAAGGATATGTGGGAGGACATTTCCCATGAAAAGAGCCTCAGCAAGAAGTTGTACAGTTTCAGTCTGAAGATGTTGTCGCATCGAGAAATCGGAGCGTACGAATGTTCTGACCGGTTGTCTTCAGCAAGTCTCTATGCCAAGTCCAGGAGTATCGTTTGGGCGAGTCTTGGTCTTGCTGCAACGCGTAATCGAGTTCTCAAACCTGTGCGGGAAATTGAGTATTTGGCGGAAAAGGAGCCAAACAGTACCGACATTTTGAAGACAAACATGTTGGATACATATTATCCAAATCGAAGCAGTCACCTAGAGAATGTTTGTCTGTATGAGGTTCTGCAAAATTACATATTCAAGAGGAACATCAAAGAAGATACTGAGAAAGGAGTGTATGCTGTAATAGGAAGTGAGGGATGTCTGGTCAAGCAAAGAAAATGCCACTTGATAAACCATCGAAAATTGAGTGGCGAATCTCCTGAAAAAAAGGAGTTTTTCTATTTAGCACTTTTGCAACTTTTCAAGCCTTGGCGTGCAGAAGAGGAACTGCTTGGAGATTTCCTCTGTTACGAAGACTCTTTCAATGCCGCCAAGGAGACCATAGAATGTCCTGCTTTTCCCAAATATGTAGAAATGTTGAATGCGGAAATTGAGCAGGAAGCAACGATTGCAGCCGAGATTGCCAGAGACAGTTCTCAGGACAGTCAGAGTTCTGCTTCATTGAGTCAGGATCCACTAGGAGGACCTCTTATTGAAAATGAAGCTGCCACTGCTATGAATGAAGTGGAAAGAGCCATGGCACATGCTCAAGAGGATGCGGTTAACTTAGAAGAGTTGGAAAGGCAACGCAACGTTGAGCAGAGGAAAATATATGACGAAGTTACCATGCAAATTGATCATGGATTAAGTCATGATAAGAAAGAGTGCTCATGTACTTCGTTGAAGCCTGTCCGACTGTACGTGAGTGGAGAAGCGGGAACTGGAAAAAGTTTCCTCATTAAAGCAATTTCATGCTATTTGCAGGAAAGGACAGAGTCATCGCTGTCTTGTGTTGTCACTGCTCCAACTGGACTGGCAGCACATAATATTAAAGGGATTACTTTACATCGTTTACTGATGCTGCCAGTGGAGCATGACAACAAATTAGAATATCACAAGCTATCTGGAGATGCTTGTTTTGAAGTTTCAAGAATCCTGAGGAAAATGAAACTTCTTATCATTGACGAAGTAAGCATGGTTTCCAATGTCATGCTTGCCTTTGTGCATTTGAGGATGCAAGAAGTTCTCAAAACAGAGTATGATGTGTTATTTGGTGGCAAACACATCATTGTTTTCGGAGATCTTCTGCAGCTGACACCAGTGAAAGGGCAACCTGTGTTCAAAATGCTCACGCATGAAGATACCAGGAAGTGCCTAGGCAGCATTGGCAACGTCAATATATGGTTAAACTTCAATTATGCTGAACTGCATGAAAATATGCGTCAGGCGAAGGATGAAGTTTACAAGACTATTCTACAAGATGTTAGAATTGGAAAAGTGACTGAGCATGGGAAAGAAGTTTTAAATGCACGATTACTGTCAAATTTATATCCAGAACAAGATGTTGTGCCTGAGAATATTTTTCAGAAAATTACTGAAAAGAAATCTGGAATATGTTTGATGCCAACTCTTGCAGAATGTGCCAAATTTAACAACAAAATGTTGCATTTAGAAAAGCAAGAGATTGTGAAACTGGAAGCTATTGATAGAGTAGAGCATATGGGATCAACAATTATTTTGTCTGAGAATCTGAAAACTAAATTGGATTCATTAGAGAAGAGTATATCTAAAACTGCAGGTTTTGAAAAGACTCTGAATGTGTGCTTGAACTGCCGTATAATTTTAAGAAGGAATTTACATGTTGAAAGAGGTCTGGTAAATGGATCAATGGGTAATGTTGTTGATTTTGTGAAATACAGAAATAGAGATGGAATTGAATTTTTAAAAATTAAATTTGATGGCATTGAGGAAGTACAGCTAATTGCTCGTTGTTCTGCTAGATTTTTGCTTGTAAAAGACTTATATGTTCACCGTAAGCAGTTCCCTGTTTGCTTGGCATATGCGGTGACAATCCATAAATCGCAAGGTTTAAGTGTAGACAGTGCATTGGTGAATATTGGCAGTTCTGTGTTCAAGGAGGGTATGGCATATGTGGCATTGTCACGAGTTAGAACTTTATCGGGATTGTACTTGATTGAGTGTGATGTCAGAAACATTTGTGCAGATCTAGATTGTGTTAAGGAATACAATAGGTTAAGAAGAGAGTATGCGCCACATTTGCCTCAGTTTCCTTTGTTTGAGAAACGTCTGGTAGGCCGGAAACGAAGAAATGAGAACAATACTGGGGAGGTTGTAGCAAAAAGACAAAAAGTGAATGAACCTAAAATTACAAGCAGAAACAAAGAGGATTCTGTTGAAGATGTTGTTGGTTTTCAGTTTGAAAACAGTTCTGGTGTCAACTGCTATGCTAATGTAGTAATTAATGTTTTGTTTTCTCTAAAAAATGTAAAAGAAGAGATTGTGGTCAATTCTGATCAAAGATTTTGCAGTTTGTTAAATTCTGTGTTAGAGAAATGTACCACTGATAGAAGAAACATAGAAAGTGTGTCTGAAATTAGAAATCTGTTAGATAGATGTTCAGGCCAAACACAATTCTCTCAAAATATTCAGCAAGATTGTCAGGAGTTTTTAATGTATATGCTTGATGTATTACATGCTGAAGGTGTAGATGTAGATCAGCTGTTTGGGCTTTCTTATCAATGGCAGCATGACTGCGAGAACTGTATGGTATCAAGTACTACTAGTGTAGACTCAGAAAGATTTATATATTTAACTTTGCCAGACAGTAAATCAGTCTCCTTTAATAAGCTAGTAAAAGCTGCTAATCACAACATAGAGTGTAGCCAATGTAAATCTGAAATGATGTCCACATTATTTATACGAACATATGGCCAGTACGTCATTTTAATGTTCCAACGATGTAGGCCTGATGGAACAAAATTGACAACTTTAATAAAAAAATTTGTAGCTTCGCAGTTGTCAATATCAGGAAGGACTTTTGTAACTACAGCAATTATATATCATGACGGCCCTTCAATAACATCAGGACATTACACAGCTTATTTAAAGTCTAGAAATGGCTGGTCATTCTGCAATGATTCTGTTTTAATTTTCAAAAAAAAATTGCCGTATGACCTTAAAAACTCTTACCTGGTGTTTTTAAAACCAAAATTTTAGGGAAATAATCTCGGGATGTGCTCTGTGGAATTTCAAGAAGTTCTAATGGCTCCTACACAATTTGGCCTTGAGGATAAGTGTAGTTCAGAGACATAACTTCTAATCATAGGACTGGACATCATGGAGATATATGTGCACTTTGAATGAGTTCAGAAAAACTGTTTCTTTTCATAAGCTAATTGAAGCAGCCAATCAAAACATGGAGTAGAGGGAATGTAAGTCTGCAATGCTGTCTACTGTTTTACATTGCTTTGTGATTAAAAGTGATGTAGAGAATTAAATAATTGTAGTACTCATAGAGGTAGTGTAAGTCTGCTTCATATTAAGCAGTATCAGTGTCATAGGAAATGTAGAACATGACTGAGCAAGAAGGGGAAGATATTACTATTCCAGGATTGTGAAAATGATCTTCAACATTTTAATTGTGAAAGTTGCGGAAATGCCAAATGATGGGATTGGCTTACAAGAAATCCAAGAGTTATAAATATCTCTGACTAGATTTGGCCTTGTGGAAAATAGTGGTAGAGAGCAAGAAGTCATTTATTGCATGTAACGTGTTTTTAAAAACGATGGAGGTTTTCTTTCAGAAAGTGGCGGGCTGAAAGTAATAACAGCACAAAAGAGTGTAAGCTGTTCATAGGACATCCTTGGACGTCATGGAAAGTAAGTTAACTTTAAGGAGTTCTGAATTTTAATTTCTGATGTTGTATGGGTTTTTTAAACACAATCATTTTGATTGTGTTTTTTTTTTCCCCGCTGTTACATGATGAATACCTTCAAGTCACTGTTTTTAGTGAATTTTGATACATTCTGAGAACAGCAAAAATAAACCATTTAACATGTATAATTAATTCTGTACTGTTTGCATTTATGATGTATATGTAGAACTGTGTAGGAGGCATGGAGAAGGTGAGTTTTCTGTAAGTGTTAAATTTATTGCATGCAGTGCTGCACTTCTACGTATTCTTTCATATGCTGGACTACATCTGCACAATGAGATACCTAAGCAAAGGAAACACAAGTGATGTGATTGTGAAATGAGCAAAATAAATTGCACATATTTCAATTACATCACCTGTGTTTCCTATCATTATGAATCACATTGTGCAGATCAAGTTTAGGTCTGTCCAGGGAAACATAGGAGGTTTCTACTTTGTTGAAGAGTGCAGTGGACATGACTCACTTCATTGGTAGACTTTCACAGATATTATCTCCTCTGTACACTTCAACAAGTGTAAATCTCATCTTGAACTCTGAGTAGGCCTCACCTCAAACAAATCTCTGGATAGGAGACATGTTATTGGCATCCTGAAGCGACACTTTTCTGAAACAAGAGCAATGCAAAAGATGCACCATGTTTTAAGATAGGCCTCACTTCATCTGCATCAAGATACTGTTAGTTTAAAATGTATATCTTTAGGATTGTGTAGAGGACCTGGAGAAGCAGAAGCTTCTGTCAGTGTCAAAGTTGTTGAAAAACTATTTGTCCTTCAATATTTTCCCTTGTCTTTTGTAATTTTTAAATACATGTTTTAATATTTTTCAAATGTTGGTTCTCTCTTTCACAGATTGAAAGTATAAAAATAAAATGTGATTAATTTAACGGCAATTACAAGGTAAATAGTTGTACTCTTTTCGTTACATTTCTATCACATTCACCTACTATTAGATCCACTGCTTCACTTCTTTAATCCTCAGTTTCCTGCCTTTGCTACTTTCCTCATTCCTTTCTCTATTACCTACTTACTCAACTCCTTCCACTCTTTTTCTCAGTCCCTCTGTTCTCATAGTTCCTCAGTCTTGTTCACTCACTCCATCTCTATTACTCTTAGTGTCTGTGAATTACTTTCCCACCTTTTTTTTTGGACCGCTTCCCGGGAAGTTGCCCGGTTCGCAAACCAGCAGCGTTATGGGAGTCCACCATTTTGTGTTTCGGTCGAATCAAGATACAAGATGGAGGGCAAATAATGTTCAGAATGGGTAGAAGGGGGCACGGTAGATGTATCTTGACCCCCTTGGTTTTCTGAGGGTGGCTGAGGAGGACCATAGTTCTTCACTCTTGTTCACTCTCTCTGTTTCTATTAATGTCACTGTTTATGACTGATCATAAAAAATTTTTTAAAAAAAGAACAGTAACTATAAGGGAAGGAAACAGACAGTTATGTTAAAAGAAAGACAGCTATAGGGAGTAAACTAAGGATACTGTTACCTACAATCCACTGCTGTTGATGTTACTGACCATGTCATGAATGATGTAATATGTGACATCATCAGCAGTGGATTGTAGGTAACAGTATCTCTTGTTTACTCCCTAACGCTGTCTTTCTTTTCACATAACTGTCTGTTTGCTTACCTTATACTTACTGTTCTTTTTTTTAAAAAATATTTTTTTTGGTTAGCTTCCGGTACGCGTACCGGGTAGCGCTCCGGGAGCGAACTAAGAGAAATAGAGGTTGGCAGAGTTCCAAATATTCTACCAATTTTTTTATAATGGGGAGTTAGTTCTGAAAAGAACTTTTTTTTTATGTTTTTGTTGTTTTATATTTTTTTTAGTATTTTTTGAACATTTTTTTACTTTTTTTGTATTTTCTGAACGTTTTTAAAAAATTTTTGGTTTTTTTGGGGGGGGGGGAAACAAAAACGATCCATTGTAAAGGGCTCAACAGGAGCAACAAAAAAAAAAGAATTTATTTTTTGGGGCGTCTCGGACAAACATTAACATGATTTTGAATAGCTCGCAAAATCAAACTGATGCTACTTTCCCTGTAGCAGATGAAAGCGCCACATTCCACGCACACTTGCTTTACGTGCCCAAACAACATTTGGATGTTTGCGATCATCTCCCTCGCCTCTGGTCCCGACACCTCTGGGACAACCGATCTTCTTGCCATTGGGAGGGGATTTTGTTGTTCGTCACGTAGCTGGGCAGCACTATAATTATTTGGGTGCCACCTACTCATATGCCGATGCATAGTGTGATTGCCGTAACTGTATTTTTTATCAGTTCCCCTTGACAATCTATCACCGCATATACGGCAAAACACGTAGCGTGCATTCACTTTTTTTTGCCCCTCAGGAATTCTATAGAATTGCCAGATGTAATTCTCCTTTCGATTGTACCTCCTGGGCTCCTCTGGCAAAAACTCAGGCTCTTCCTCCTCTTCCTCCTCTTCCTGTTCTTCCTCTTCTTGCAAAATTACTTCTGCAGGTGGTCCTCTCTTTCTTGGATTTGGTGGAGGTGGTGGGTTAGCACCAGCTGAAGCTACTAATGAAGCCATCTCAAAGTCTAAATAAAGGGTCTTTCTCTCACCAAGATGAAAGTCAGAGTGAGGAAAGAAGGAGGGGTTTTCATCATTTGGGAAAAACAAAAGTTCTAAACCAATGAAAAGTGTTCATTTTAGATCACATGACCTAGTATTACATCATTAGGAAACCAAAAGTGAAATGAACCAATGAAAAGTGTTATTACCGAGTCACATGACCTGCTGTGTTTACGTTACGCGGTCGGCGCGCGCCGCGGATCGCTTCCGGTTCGCGTACCGCTGCGCTTCCGGGTACGCGAACGTAGCACGTAATATGACGTATTACGCGAGAACGCGAAACGTCATGCTGACGCGACGCGTCACGATGTTGTTTTGTAATGCGAGAGGTGCGCAAAAGGAACGTTTACCGGTTCGCGTACCGGGTCGCGCCTCCGGATTGAGCTAACGGGAAGCTAACCGGTACGCGTACCGGGAGCGAAACAAAAAAAAAAATAAAAAAAAAATTGTATTAAAAACATGTAAAAAATATTTTTCTATTTAAAGAATAATACATTGTAAAGGTTTTGATATTAGCTATTAAAAAACCAATGAAATTCACTGAAAAAACCATAGGTTATAGACCATATATAGTTAGGAATTAGCATTTAAAAAACCTTGAAAATTCACTGAAAAAACCATAGGTTATAGACCATATATAGTTAGGGATTAGCATTTAAAAAACCTTATTTTACTCACACAAAACCATTGAAATTCCATATATAGTTAGTTGTACTAACTATATATCACGCACCCGCAATCCACTGCTGATGATGTCACATATTACATCATTCATGACATGGTCAGTGACATCACTGATGACATCACTGATGACATCTCAAATGACATCACTGATGACATCACTGATGACATCACTGATGACATCTCAAATGACATCACTGATGACATCACTGATGACATCTCAAATGACATTACTGATGACATCACTGATAAAATCATTCATGTGATAATACGATGAACCTCTTCAGACTCTAATATAACCTTAGATACACTCAGTGTAAACACAGACTCACAGATTGTCACTCATCCATGAAGTTACACACACACCTAGACAGTCATGCAAACAATCAATCACACCTCCATTTCCTTAACTATACAGTTAAACACACCTTACTTATTCAAACATATACTAAAACATATTTACTCACTTATACAATCCTGGATACAAGTTCACAATGATCCATACAGCCACTCACACATTCACTGGCTCTTATGCACAGTTATTTATATATGTCAACTCTCACATGTATTGTATTTTACATATGTACTTAATTTGACATGTAGCACTGAGATATCTATTCACTCACCAATACCGTCATGCACACAGTCAACCGCCCATACAGCTGTTTCCAACATGCACTTTTGAACCCATACATCTATGCACAGAGTCATACACTTCCCAGCCACCCACACACACACTCAGTCTCCCATACAAATGCTTGGGCAACCAATCAATAACCCATATAGTTACTCATATAGCTACTGATCAACACATGCAGCAGTTTACAGAACAACAGACATAATGATGCACAAATTAAGACAGTTTAGTCACTAACCCATGCACTCAGTGAGACACATTTAATCACTCACTCATACATTCAGTCATGCACCTACTAAATCCTTCGTCCAGACACTTATACATCGACTCATTCATAAATATGTAAGACATATTTTAACTTTACAGAAAAATACAGTCACTGGATTTTGTCATCAGTGATGTCATCAGTGATGTCATTTGAGATGTCATCAGTGATGTCATCAGTGATGTCATTTGAGATGTCATCAGTGATGTCATCAGTGATGTCACTGACCATGTCATGAATGATGTAATATGTGACATCATCAGCAGTGGATTGCGGGTGCGTGATATATAGTTAGTACAACTAACTATATATGGAATTTCAATGGTTTTGTGTGAGTAAAATAAGGTTTTTTAAATGCTAATCCCTAACTATATATGGTCTATAACCTATGGTTTTTTCAGTGAATTTTCAAGGTTTTTTAAATGCTAATTCCTAACTATATATGGTCTATAACCT
Source organism: Lissotriton helveticus (assembly GCF_964261635.1). Lineage (NCBI taxonomy): Eukaryota > Metazoa > Chordata > Amphibia > Caudata > Salamandridae > Lissotriton > Lissotriton helveticus. The sequence continues at coordinate 686,090,305 of NC_136057.1, read as the reverse complement.
ATGGTTTTTTCAGTGAATATATATATATATATATATATATATATATATATACACCTCACCTGCTGGCAGTCACCAGTAGTTATATAGTTAGACCCCAGTTTCCATAGGAAAAGCATTTTTTTGACTTAGCTATAACTTTTGCGTCGTTTGACCAATTTGCATGAAGTTTTTCCAAAAAAGTGTCAAGGTAGGTTCTGTGTGTCGAGGAAAGTTTGGGGGTGCTCTGTGCAGTGTTGGCCGAGAAATTGGGGTGCAAAATAAGGGTACATTTGTAATGTTAATTCCCATGGGAACCTTTAGCCATAGCTACAGTCCGAACCGCTGAACAGATTCACACCAAATTCGGCAGGGAGGTAAATGTTGGTTCAAGGAAGTGCCTTTTGCTTATTTGGAGTAAATCCATTCAGTAGTTGTTGAGAAATTTAAGTTGAAAATGATAGTGATATCTCTGGTTGCAAAGCCTTCGTGAAAAAAGACGAGCTTGTGCAAAGAAACGCACCGCTCTGATTGACTGCCAACACTTCAACGAGGAACTATTGGCAGCCATCTTGAGACTCAGCTGTACTTATTCCCCCAAAAAGTGAAAATAAAGAAAAGGGGGCAGGGTAGGAATACTCTGACCCCTAAGTCATTGTCTTGGGGTCCCCCTGGGACCCCGCAAAGACCAAAAAAGTAGAATAAAAAATTTTGGGGGTGAAATTGCGATATTCGCTTATTCTCTGAATTCTTTTTTTTAAAAAAAAATCAAGTGTTGAGTCCTGCGCTTGCTTTAAAAAAACAAAACGAGTGAGCCAGGTCCCAGGGCCACAAGGAAAATATAGGTGAGGGGCACTAGGGCCCCTCTTCCCAGGACTGCCACCTCCCTGGGGCTATTTCCAATTATGTGGGGGGGGCCTCACGGACCTCCCCCTTCTTTGGGGACACCACTTCCACAGGACTTATTAAAACAATATAAGGGGGCCTCCCGGACCCCCCTGCCATGAGGACCGCCACCTCCCCAGGGGGCTAATTTCAATAATATGGGGGTCTTGTGGACCCTTCCTGCCCTGTGTACCGCCACCTCCCTATGGCTAAAATAAATACCAAATCGCAAGAGGTTCCGGTCCCCCATGCAGCTCAAGAGAGCGCCACCTCCCCGGGGCACACATACAATAATTAAGGGGGAGAGGAGCACAATTTGTTTTATACACACAGAGAGCTGCCTGTCAGCAGTTCCCTGCATTTAAACAGCAATGTTGGCTCCCACAGAAGGCAAGAGCTGGCTGGGACAGCGGGGGCCTTCAGACTACCCCCACGAACAAGGTGGACATGCCCGGGGATGCGAATTACGGGGGCCAAAAATGTCCCAGGAGGTAGCCCTCTCAGCCCCCCCTCCCTTTAAGGATTATGGGAAAAAAAGAAGAGGCCTTGCCCTGGGGATGGGGTCGTCAGGGTGGAAAATGGACTGGGATGGGGGCCGCTCTGCCCACCTTTCTTTGAGGAAAAAACAATGAAAAAGGCTGAAATCAGCCCGGGAGGGGGGCCACGTAGGCCTCTTTCCATTATAAAAAATGTAAAAAGGGTCAGGTCCAAGGGGATTGGTTCCCCGGGGCTCAGAATGGTCCAAGGAAGGGGGATTGTGCAGCCCCCCCACAAAAAAGCTGTCAACTCGCTGGAGGCTACGCCCCCTTTCTCCACTCCTCTGTAAACACAACTCCTGGTGCGCTCCTCGTTTAGGGATTACGTCATCTTTGCTAATGAGAGTACTTAGAGGCCAAGAAGACCTCCTGTTACCTTCAGTAAGCCCCACACAGTGGGATTGCTGAGAGGTGGCCAGAGGCCATGCCCCTTTTCACCACCACCATTCAAACGCGCCTCTCAGCCACATCTGGGGGGGATGCACATGGACTGTTGAAATTTGTTGGTGTACCCATCCACAGTCGTGACTTCCTGATTAGATGTGGGTGGTATGATGGATGAAACTGTCAATCCTTCTCAGTCTACATCGCTCTCAGTTGTATTAGGCTGAATGTGGCTGACAAAGGTACTTCAGCCACAATTCTGCCTCCCCAATTGCAACTTTGCTTTTCATTGACGTATCCAAGGAGGCTAACCATCCCTACCTGACCTAGCGGTCTTCAATTAAAGGTGATATTAGAGCACACCTACCATACCAAATCGATCATTCACTATTAATTTGATGATGGAAGGCTTTGTTTACCTGCCACGTGAATGATGAACGCCAACCTCATCAACAGAATTGCATGTATGTTTTATTGGTTTTAAACATGTCTTGTAGTCCCCATTTCAAAAGGTAAGAGTGTTTTTTACCCAGAATAAAATGGTAACTAAGCCTGGGCGGAGAACTACGCTCCTTTCGCGGAGTTTGCGAATTTTCGGCAACTTCGCTGCGAGCGCAAAGCTGTCGACTACTTCGCAATCTACAGCGTAGCGTAGTAGTTTTTATTCCTCGCACGCTCAATAGCATTCTCCTGTGCGCAGTAATGACTTACCGTGGTTCTGCGTTCGCTTACTCGCTTTTCTCTCCCGTTCGCGTTCGCTACGATGTTTGGAATCCCGCCGCACAATCCAACCCGACTGTGAGAACGTGATAACGTCATTCGGACGCGCGAATACGTCATTAGGACACGCGATCTTCCTTGCAGCGCCATGTTGGTAAGATCGCATTTCCGAACACGCAGAAACTGCAATCTGGCACAGAATATCTCTCGAGCATGTTAAAACCTTATCAAAAATGATCATTTTGCTCAGGCAAAAACCCCTCAGATCGTGATTTGGCTGTATTTTTTTGGGCAAGGAGTCCTCTTTTTGTTTCTACTTTTTTTTCAAGAGAAAGGAAGTGCCCCTAAGTCTCCAACTTCCTCTTCCTGTCCACCAGGCTCCTCCCAGTGCTTTGTCCATGTGCTATTCACTTTCATTTGGATTTGGAGCTGGAAGGATCACTCTTTGTGTATGTCTGCTGCATCATAGCATTTGATTGGATTTATTGAGGACTTTTGGATTTGAACTTTTCTTTTACAAGTAAGTTTGAGAATTGGTGTACTGTAAATGTTTGTTTAGCTTGTTTTTTTTTAAACTAAGTTGTAAGTGTAACATCATGTAGGTAATGGATGGCTTTGGATTGATTTACAAAATGTGCGTTTGGTGTTGAATTGCAGGTTTTGGGTGTGTGTTGAATAATATGGCTTTTTCTGCGCACTAGGTAACTCTAGAATTCAGCTCGCGAAATTTTGGTAACTTTGCACAGTGTGACAACGCGACCTTACAGTTTTTGTCTTGTTCGCGCGCTCAATATGCATGCTCGGGCACGCGATAACGACGTTTTGTACAGTTCGCGCTGCCGCACATGCTGAATCTGCATTCTCGCGAGCAATATGTCTCGAGTTGCCTAAAACCTTTCCGAAAATGTTGATGCTGTTCATTTTGCTAAAGAAACTCCTCAGGTTGTCATTTGGTAGTAGTTTTTGGAGCATGGACCACTTACTGTTTCTGTCCTCTATGTACTTTGTTGTTTGAGGGTGGCCTGACCATGTGGGTGGCGGGGCGGCCATTTTGTGAAGCCAAGCATTGTCCTTTTGCCGTAGGCATGTATTGTCTGTCTTCTCTTTCTTTTCATTTTGTTGGGGATGGCCAGGCCATGTGGGTGGCGGCCATTTTGTGAAGCCAAGCATTGTCCTTTTGCCGTAGGCATGTATTGTCTGTCTTCTCTTTCTTTTCATGTTGTTGGGGATGGCCAGGCCATGTTGGGGTGGCCATTTGTGTGACCTTCCATTGTGCTTCAGTTTTGTCGCAGGCCTACAAACTTGTGATTTCTTCTGCCAGTAGGCCTAGAGTCCCAGAGGCAGTCAGCGCAGCGGGGGTGCTTGATGTAGCGGTTTCCATTTTGTCTGTTGAATTTAACATCATTTAGGGCGTGGATGGCAAAACATTGAATTCCCAAATGTGGTGTTTGGGGTGTAGTTAACTGTTTGGGTATGTGTAAAAAAACTGTAAATGCCTTTGTTGTTTGTGTTGTTGTGTAACTTTCAAACCTTTTAGCCATGGGGGCTTTCTTTTTTGTGCATTAAGCTGTGATGTGTAACAGGCATCCTCCTTTTTCTGGCCATATAGGTATATAGGCCTGCTTGAGTTTATTGTTTTCTGGCCTTCACCCATGTACCTGTGAATGTCATATGTGCCCATGTGGCTTGGAGCTGTGGTGGTAGTGTGCTGTTTTGTTTTTGACAAATTGGCCTGTGTCTAGCCATTGTTCCTGTTGGCTTACTACTATTCACATCCCCATTGCTATCTGCTGCAGGTCACTGATGCTGCATCCATCCTAAATGATGCACAAATTAGGATAAAGAAGTTCCACTTCCACTACATTTGCTTTTTGCTATTCTTACTCTTACTGAGTGTACTAATACTTCTAGTAGTAATTAAAATTAAAGCTAAACAAATTCCACATTCGACTGATGTTATTCTGCCTTCTTTGCTTGTAGGTGCACAAAAGACTGAAGACTGAGAGGAGGTGTCCGTCATCATTCATCGCCTTTTCTACTGCCAGACGGACGTCCTTCTGTACTACGTCATGTGTGGTGTGACTCACCTGACCAGACATCATTCTCAGCAACTTGTGCAACTGGGTGCTGCTGCAGTGCTGACATCTGAAGAAGATGGGCACAAAGAAAGCAGGTACCAGGTCCTCCAAGACCAAGAAAGCTGCTGAGAAGAAGGAATAACAGAAGAAGGAAGTGACACTTAAGTCTGGTGTTGACCCGAAAACCTTTTTTGGGAAAAAAAAAGTACGCCTGCAGCAGCAGTGACCGGGGTCCTTGCTGGGGCCAGCACCTTCGCATCAGTGGGCCCAAGCCACCATCCCAGGCCCAAGCAGATGAGTGGGGAAGAGGTAGCCAGCCTAATGGTGGAAAGCAGTGATACTGAGCCTGACCTAAACTTAGCGCTATATCAAAGTAGTACACAATCCATGCAAGAGGGAACACAGCAGAAAAGTGGTGAACAACAACCACCGCCCGCAATAGTAGATGTTCCAAAACAGCATCCACAACCACCGCCCGCAATAGTAGATGTTCACCCTGAGCCACCGCCCGCAATAGTAGTTGTTCAACAACCACCGCCCGCAATAGTAGATGCTCAACGAAAAGAACAACCACAACCACCGCCTGCAATAGTAGCTGTTCCACAACCACCGCCCTCAATAGTAGATGTTCCTCAAAAACAACAACCACAACCACCGCCTGCAATAGTTATTGTTCAACAGCCACCACCCGCAATAGTAGTTGTTGTCTCTCCCGAAGTCGGGGCAGTTCAGGAAATTGAGCCTGATGCAGAGCAAGAAGAGGAAGCACCTGATGCAGGACATCTATTGTTTTCCAAATCCCCACCAAGGAAAAGGAGGGTTAGTACATCGAGTTCTTCGCCAAGCATCCCTTCTGATGATCTTGATCTCAATTGGGAGCCACAACAATCTGAGCATGAGAGGGAGAGACATCACAAGAAGACCAGGCTGGGGAAAAGGAAGGTTCCAGGAAGCCTTACACTAATGGAGTGCGACGTTGAACAGCCGGATAATGATGGTGATGACGAGTCAGACCCAGTCATCACAAGCATTACTCCTGGGCCTGAGAACATGGAGACCAACATTTTAACCCTAGCGAGAATGGCTGCGACTAGTAGGGATGTAGCACGCATACCTCCAACACAGGCCACACCAAAAGCAACACTACCTCCAGCTTCCATTTTTACATTAGCACGGGGCCGGCAGCGTCCTACACCCATCACACGTTCCACCTCAGCAGAAGTAGGTCGTGGTACTACTGCACAGCCACATAGTGAATTTCAACACACAACCTCCAGTTCATCTGGCTTTGGAAGTGGCCCCTCTAGCAGGAGACAAAAGTTAAGCTCCCCAGTGTGGGACTTCTTTACAGTTAGCGCAAATGAGGAGAACATTGCTATATGCTCCATTTGTCATTCCTCTGTTAGTCGTGGTAAGCTTGGTACAAACTATGGTACCGGAGGCCAAATGACCCATTTGAAAAAACACCACGCAATCAAGTGGGAGGACCACCTACGTAGCATGAAAGCAGGAACCATTAATGTTGGTAGGGAAGTAGGAAAAGGTCCACTCACGGTCAAACAGGAAGAAGAGGGAGACATTCTATCTGGTAGTGGTACACAAAGTACCCCTGTCCCCAGCACTGCAGTGGTAGAGCCCACATCCTCCGCATCAGCAACATCTCAGTGGCACCAGAGTAAGAGTAACCCGGAGACACCAAGGAGTACGGGTGCGAAGTCTGCGACGCAAAGTACTGCATTGAGCATAACTGAAGGAAATACCAAGCAGCGTACCATTATTAGCATGTTTAGGCAGGAGGGAAAGTACGAGCGCAACCACCCAATAGCACGTTTTTACAATGCTAAGCTTGCAAAAATGTTAGCACTGGACCTTCTCCCTGTGGGTTTCCTGGAATTTGTGACAACCCTCTGCCCAAAATGGAATGCTCCCGGCCGCTACTATTTTGCCAGAGTTGCTGTTCCAGCACTACACCACGACGTGCTGGAATTGCTTGGAAAAGCCTTGCAGCAGAGTGCTGTTCATAGTATCCACCTGACAACAGACATGTGGACCAGTTGCCAAGCCACTAATTACATGTGATTCACTGCACACTGGATCTCTTTTTCAGGTGTTAGAGACAAGGTACCTGCAGGCATTGACACTGATGAGATTTTTAAAGCTACTCGCAGACATGCAACTGTGGCCATGTTTGCTATGGAGAAATCGCATACTGCTGCAAACATTTTGGCTGAGTTTAACACCAAGGTCTTTGAATGGCTGCGACCAAGAGGCCTTAACATTGGTTTTGTTGCCACCGACAATGGTAGTAATGTAGTTAAGTCCATGCAAGATGGTGACTATTTCAGGGTCCCGTGTTTGGCACACTGCATTAACATTGTTGTGCAGGACTTTCTGAAAAATTAAAGCGAAGTCAGCAACTTACTGACCATTTGCAGAAGAATCTGTACGCATTTCAACCATTCTCTTAAAGCCCGGAAGCAGCTACGGGTCATTCAACGTGACCATAAAATGCCAGTGAAAGCAGCCATCCAGGAGGTCCCAACACGTTGGAACTCTACTCATTACATGCTTCATCGGCTGTTTGAGCAGTACATACCACTTAATGCTTATGTCATGACAAGAAGATCAGGGGATCCTACTGTTAAAGCCATGACCATTGAGATGTGGCAATGAGACCTCATTAAATGCCTGACAGAGATGCTACTTCCTTTTGAGGTCTTCACACGTGCAGTCAGCAGGGAGGACTGTACTATGGGCCAAGCTATCCCATTGTTGTACATGCTAGAGCAAGAGCTGAAGGAGGTGTCTGAAACATACGAAGGTGTTGAAGGAAAAGTTAATGCATGTTATTTGGCGAAGGTCTTAGCCGGCCGCTTATCTGAGAATACAAGGATTCAAAATAAGATTGTGTCACAACAACATTACATTACTGCCACAATTTTGGATCCACGGTACAAATTTTTTGTGAACAGTAATGCAGTAATTCCTTTTTCAAAAGGGGATGTTGCCAAGTACAAAACTGTAATAGCTGAGGAAGTCACTGATTTAGAAAACGAACGGCTCTCAATTAGAGGCCTGCCAGTGCCAGCCCAGGAGAGTGCAAGTACTACTGAGCATCCTACAGAGTCAAGTTCCTCTTCACAGCATGAGAGCAGTGCGTTTGCTTCCCAGCAGTCACCAACACTACCAATACCAACAGCAACAACAGGATCTGATTCATCAGACACAACCCAAAAAATAGCTGCTTGGTTTCTACAGAAAGGGATGGGTAAGTCCGTTGCTGTCACAAAGCAAAAAGAGGACAAGCAAACCAGAGCACCACTGAACATTGAGCGGATGGTCCAGGCCTATCTGGATGACACAACAGAGGTGTTCATGGAGCAAAGCCCATTGGTGTATTGGTATAGGAAAAGAAACGACTGGCCAGTGGTCAGCAGGCTGGCGATAAAGTATCTGGCTTGCCCTGTTGCAAGTGTTTCTTCAGAGCGTGTTTTCAGTGCTGCTGGTGCCATTTTAACTGTGAAAAGGACCAGTCTCTCGCCCCAAAAGCGTAGAGAGGTTAACCATGATCAAAATGAATCAGCACTTCATACCACCAGACTACAAAATACGTGAATCACACCTGGAAGAGTAGAGCGAGTCGGAAGACATAACTACTGGGTTACATGACCTACTTCTGTCAGAAGAACCACCATGGTTTGAGGACGAGCTCCTCTTCCCTGACAATTAGACTTTTAAATTGTTACATTCTCCCTTCCTTTATTTGTGTGTATCTGTCTTTCTTGTTCAAAGTTCAAAACCAACTCCATCCTTCCTTTTACTTTTTCAATTACCTATTGGAGTTGCACATCTGTGCATTTAACTGTGCCATCCACTCCTCAGTCCTGCTCCATCTTCCCGACTCACCCTAAATACATTTCCATCTTGCCATGCATTGGATGGATATGGAGAATAGTACAATAATGTAGCGCCTAACAGTCCCTCCATTACAAGTGAAACGTACGTGACTATAGCCATCTTCTGTTTTGTTTCCAATCTGAAACGCATCACTGTCTTAAGGCTACCACCTCTGTTTGCACTGGCATACACAACTCTTCAATGTCAGAACTTGAGCAGGGCTCCAAAATTAAAGTAAACTCGTCATCACTTTCAGAAGGCTCTGCTGCATCTGTGATCTGACAGTCACAAGGAAGAGAAAGACAGGTATTTGAAATTAATGTTGCCATACATTAACTTTAGTATCATTTTCATAATTTTTTGGGATTCCTTTTTCCTCTTCATTTATTTTACGCTTGTGTTTGTTAATTGATTGTTCACTTAAACTATTGCTTACTTTTCTTTGCTACCTTTCAGCCCGCTACAGCAGATATTACGGTTTCTCAGAGGGCATACAGCCTAGGCAAAAGTCATATTCATATCGTATAAAAGAAATACGTGAATATGTGTAAGTTGTAAATAAATAACATTTATTCATGTTAAAAAATATCCTAGTCCTCCTATCCCACCCCTATCCCCACCCTAACCCCAACCAATGTCCAAGTCCAAAGAATGTCCCACAAAAGTAACCCTATCACCCAAATCCCACCCACCAACAAAAGTTTTAAAAAAGGGGCAAATCAACAGGGTCCATTACAAGTGGCAGGCTTTGAGGTGTTTGTCCACAATGATCTTTTTTTTTTTTTTTTTTGAAGTGTAAATCTTTTATTCCACAATTTGCAATTAGGTATACAAAATCACGCCTACAACCCCAACGGGCCGGCTGCATACAGAAATAACACTTTCTGTGTGTTGTGTGATGAACACAGCCATTTAGCCGACATCCATGGGACCGGCGGCGTATTAACGTGTATCCTGTACCTGTTAGTGTCTTGCAACGTATCCTACAGTGCATAGTTAGTCATTTACATTTTACTCCCTTTTGTTCCCTCATCTGCAACTATGAAGGAAATCGAAAACAAAAAACAAGAACCAACAAAACTATTATCACTGCATCACAGCAATCTCCCTCCGCATTCTGACGTTAAGACTAAACCATTGAACATCCCTTAATCCCTCGCATAACACAGTATATAGGCCGTATCATGTGTCCATGTCCGTTGGTTGCGCCTGTAGGTAATCCCTCAGATATGTCCAGTAATCCTTGGGACGTGATCTCGCCGGCAAGTCCTCCTCATAGGTCGTTAGGGTATCTCTACAATACGTTAAATCAACCAGCCAGTCTTTCACTTTTGGTCCCCTTTTCCCATTCCAATGCATTGCCACTCTCCTTTTAGCCATTAACAGGGCTACCACACAAAACTTTCTCTTCATTGCTCTGAGACTTGGGACCAGCCCCAGCAGACAGCTTAGTATCGTGCAGTCAAGTTTTTCCCCCAGCATTTCATTCAGCAGTCGTACCACCTCCCTCCAATACTCCCTCACCATCCCGCACTGCCATGCCAGATGTAAGAAGTCCGCGGTGTCTGCCCTGCACCTGGTGCATCTCGAATCCTCACGCAAACCGTATCTATGGAGGCGCTCCGGAGTGTAATACACCTGATGAATGTATTTATAGTGTATTATCCTAAGGTTTCCATTAGGGGTCAGCATACTAGTGAGTGCACATGTCATCTCCCAGTCCTCCTCCGACAGGGTGTCACCCAACAACGCGTTCCATTTCCCTCTCATTCGTTCAGTGTTGCCCCCGATGTCTTTTTGTAAGCTTACATAAAGTCTGGACACCAAGTGGGCAGCCGTAGGGGCCTCCAGTACCAGCTGCAGTGCGTTCAGTGTTTGGGGCTCTTCCGGCAATGTGGTAAAGAGATCCCTCACTGCTCTTTGTAGCCTGTAATAATTAAAGCTAAACAACAGTGTGGGATGCTGTATGTACTGTAGCTTGTCCAGTGTTTGGAATACCCCCTCCTCGTATAAGTCCCCCATTGTGTCTATGCCTGCATTCCTCAGCAAGTCCATTCCTACCTTTTCCTGCGTGACCGAGAGTGATGGGTGATTAGCTAGTGGGAGTTTCGGAGCGTAAAGTGGTGTTTTGCCAGCTGCCCTCCCCATCAGACGCCAAGCCTCAATTGTGGTGTTCACTGGGTTTATGTCTCGGTCGTGTAACCTCGGCCTGATGTGTGGTAATATGTTGACTAGCGGGATCGGATCTGCATCACCTGTTTCCACCGCTACATGTGTTAGAAATGGTACCTCGTGAAACCAATAGTGTGCGAATTGTGCTTGAGCGCAAAGGTAATACAAGTACATGTCAGGAACCTTAAAACCCCCTCTTTCATATGGTAGTGTCATCGTTTTCAATTCTATTCTAGCGTGCTTACCCGCCCATAGCAAGCTCAGTACTATTCTGTTTATGTTTCTGAACACCTCTGCCGGGGGTTTAATGGGGATGTTGGTGAATAGGTATAGTAATTTGGGTAATAGTACCATCTTAACAATCGCTGCTCTATCTGCTAACGATAGTGGTAGTCTATTCCACCTTTTTATTTTATCCTCAAACGATGTTAAAACTCTGCCATAGTTAGTTCTAATTACTTGCTCAGGGTCCCTATGGAACCACACCCCCAGATATTTAGTGGGTTCGTCCCGCCACTCTAGTGGGTAATCCAATGTAAATTGGGTAGTGCTGTCTGTCATCGCCAAGACAAGGGATTTTGACCAGTTTATTTGCAATCCAGAGTGGTGGCCATATTTTATGTACTCCCGTATCAGTGGATTGAGATGTTGTGCCGGGTTTTTGACGTAAATCACCATGTCATCTGCATATAAGGATATGTGAATTGGGCGCGTTGGTAATTGGATGGCAGAATAGTGGTGATGCTGTCTGATTTTACAGGCTAGTGGCTCCAGCACTAAAGCGAATAGCATCGGGGAGAGCGGGCATCCCTGCCTCGTCCCTCTGCAAATACCTATGGGTTCTGAAACATGTTTGTTAACCCGGATGCGGGCCGTTAAATTCGTGTACAGCATAACTATCCACTGTGTAAATATGGGTGGAAAACCCATCCGCACCATTACTGTGCGTAAGAATGTCCAGTCTATCGTATCGAACGCTTTGGCGGCGTCTAAAAGGACCGCCAACGCTTTCACCTCCGGCGTCAGATAATGGGCCAGGGCAAAGAGAGTGCGCGTGTTGTGTGTAGTTGACCTGTCCGGAATAAAACCGGATTGATCCGGTCTCACTAGAAGCGACATTAGTGGCTTAAGTCTCGCAGCCAGGAGGCTTGCTATTATCTTCGTGTCCACGTTTATAAGTGATAAGGGGCGATAAGAGTCGCAGAGTTCCTCATCCTTCCCAGGTTTCAGTAAAGCTCTTAGCATAGCTTCCCTCATAGATGCTGGCAGTTGTTGTGCCTCATGTGCTGCACCGTATAGTCTGACCAGGTGTGAGGCCAATAGATCAGCGAATGTCTTATAAAATTCAGTCGTGTATCCATCTGGACCCGGTGCCTTGCTGTTAGGCAAACATTTGATAGTGTCTATTACATCTTCTACTGTGACAGGGCGGGCCAAATATTCCCTGTGACTATTCGATAGCCACGCTATCTCTACATCATCCATGTATGCCAGTATGTCTTCTTGTGACAGCGAGGGTCTCGCTTCGTATAGTTGCCCATATGTAGACATGAATTCACTCAGTATTGTCTTAATGTCTCGAGTGATCGTTCCCTCCCGAGTCTTGATCGCAGCTATATGCTGCGGTGGTCTGCCTTTGCAAATTTTTTCTGCCAATGTCCTGCCCGGTCTACCAGCCTCGCCATACATTCTGGCCGTCTTACGTTTGCTAATGTAATTAAGTTCATCCGTAGCAAACTGTTGATGCTCCTGTAGGAGCGTTTGAATATCCCCCAATAATGTGTTGTCCCTCAATTGTGCGTATCGCTGTTCTAGTGCCTGTATAGCCGATTCCCGCGTGTTCAATTGTTGCCGGATGTCTTTTAGCATGCCCGTGGTAGTGCTAATGCATACTCCCCGTATTGTTGCTTTAAAAGCTTCCCATATGAGGCAGGGGTCATCCATCGTGGGGCAATTTAGTTCAAAGTATTCTATTATCGCTTTGTGAAGTGTGTCGGCGTATATTGCGTCTCGCAAAGCACTAGCATTAAACCTCCAAGTGAAAGGAGGAGGTACAAATTGTGGGATTTGGAGCTCCAAGAGTACTGGGCAATGGTCCGATAGTGTTCTCGACAGATGTTTAACAGAAATGGTCCAGGCAACCACTTCTCCTGTTCCTAACCAATAATCCAGCCTGGACCAACTATTGTGTGATGCAGTGATATGCGTTGCCTATTTCTCCCCTGGTCTGTTAACTCTCCATATATCTTCCAACTGTAAGTCAGTGAGTGCATCCTGCAATGTCACCCGCGCTCGTGTATGTTGTTCTGGGGTGTTTTGTGATCTATCTAACCCATCTTGCAGTGCAATGTTAAAATCTCCCCCCCCAGATGACGTGGTCGGTCTGAAGCTGGGCTATGTTGCGCCATATTTTTGCAAAGAAACCCGGGTCGTCCGTGTTGGGGCCATAAGTGTTAACTAATGCAATCTGTTGTTGTCGCACTGTGCCAAGGACAATAACACTACGCCCTTCCGTGTCTCTCTGCACTGCTGATATCTCAAAATGCACTCCCTTCCGTATTAATATACTGACACCACGAGAGTATGTGGAATAATTGGAGCTGGTTACCGACTCCGCCCATCTAGCTCCCAGTGTGGAGTCGGCGTTAGCAGCCAAATGTGTCTCCTGAAGAAACGCGATGTCTACATGTAGTCTATCAAAGTAAGCAAAAATCTGTCTTATTTTTTTGGGGTTACCCAGGCCCCTGACATTCCAAGTGATGCATTTTAATGCTGCTAGGCGGTTCATGTTAGAGTAGTGTGCCATCATCTTGGTGTCTTGTGTTACGACTTGCCGCTGGGTTGACTCTTTGAGATAGCTCAAGTGTAGATGTTTGATCTCAACGGTGTATATATGTCAATGAAATGACAGAGGTCGCATTGCTTCTTAGATACAGTGAAGTAGTTTGAAAAACCCCAACTCCCCCCTCCACCCCCCACCCACTCCAGCACCCAAACATTGCCAAAGCCATCCCCATTCAAGAACAGAACAATCAAAAGAACCGTAGTAGGGGCGCACCCACCTGGGGGTGTCACCAGTGGCACACTTCTCCATCCACATGGTGGATGTGGACAGATGCATTTTAACATTTCTATATTTCGTGTTTGTCTATCCCGTGCCCCCACCGCCAACCTCCCTTCACATTTCGGCCAGCAATACATAAGATAAACAGTTTCCCATCCCACACCCTACTATTTCAGTGTGTCTTTGTGACTGTGACCGTGAAATATTCCATAGCTTCATTCCTCCCTCCGTCCCTCTATGTTCCGTGTGGACCATGCGGTTACTCACTGTGCAGGGTGCGCGGATGGTACTTGCGCCCCCTGTGTTTCCGTCCATTCAGTACCTCTGCGCATTTTCCGTGTTTGGGCAACCATGTACTTCGTTCGTGGCTTGTCTCTTATCTATGTATATAGAAATATCTCGTAACCAAACCACTCAACCGGCAGCACCACTAGCCAAGTGTAAACCTTCACATCAGTAGTTCCTTGTGTCCATCGTCTACTCATTCGTCCTCACTGCCTTGTTCCTCACGGTCCTGCGTTTTTCACGGCCGTCCCATTTTCTTAATATATTCGTGCGCTGCGTGGACAGTTAGGAGGATGACAGGTTTGCCTGCATTGGTGATCTTGAGCCGCGCTGGGTATAACATAGCATATTCTACGCCTAATTCCCTCAGCTTCTTCTTTATTGGCGCAAATTCCTTTCGTGCTAACTGGACAGCCATGGTGTGGTCAGGGTAAAATTGAAGGGTGTTTCCCTGATGTGTCACTGTCCCCTTTTCTCTAGCAAGTCGAAGAACAGTGTCCCTGTCCCTGTAATTGAGCATGCGAGCTATTATCACACGTGGCGGTGCGCCCGGTTTCGGCGTGGGAGCCAGGGATCGGTGCGCTCGTTCCACGAGAAAGACAGACGATAAGTGTTCTTCTCCAAACAACTCTTTAAGCAACTTCTCTACATAGTCTTCCATCCTTCCCGTGTTCGTGGATTCCGGCAGGCCCGCAATTCTGACGTTGTTGCGCCTGGACCTAGCTTCTTGATCCTCCACCTTGGCACGCAGTGTCTCAAGCGTTTTTCCCATGTCGCCACATACCTTAGTGGTAGTTGCTGATACATCTTCCACTCTTGATATTCTTTGTTCTGCTTCGACTAGCCTCTCACCGTGTTTATCAAGTTTTGCGGCCATATTGTCAACCCTCAGGACCACAGTGTCTAATTTATTGTTCATGTCAGTCAGGCTCTGTTGGATAGCCCGCAGGACCTTCTCCTGTAGTGTAGTTCCTATCATCCCAATAGGCTCTGCGCATTGGAATAATACCTACAGCAGTAAAGGCCTAGGCCAGACGTTAACTAGGTCTACTACTGTCGATACTAGACTTAAAGTTTTGGGTTTGCCAGCTTAGCTCAGAGTTCACTAGAAACTTTCTCGAATGTTCAGGAAAGAATTAACTCCCCTGATTAGACAAGAAGGGATTTAGTTTCTGACAACCATAGAACATGACAACTTTGCTCTCCCCTAATCAAGAGTAAATCTCGAGAGTCGTGTGAACAAAAGGCAATTTATTTTACTCAGTCAGTACGTGCATTCTTAGTCTCATCAGAATGTAGAGAAAAGGAAGAGACGGGCGTGTTCAATAAAAAGGTGTTATTTATTGATCAGTCTCTTTTCTCATACAAGAGAAATGGATCGATATTATTGCAATACTTATAGCTAAGTAAAGTGCATACATTAAAAGCAATAGTATAAAATAATACTGTAAAAACATTGATATGGTTTCTAAGCCATAAGATGTTTTAAAATTAATAAAATATATTACATACACATATACATTTGACTAAACGTACTCAACTGGTGTTTCTAGATACGCCTACCCCGTGTACCTGACCTAAGTCTAATACGTGGGCGGGAATAGAAAGTTACAGTTTAAGTTAAGTTTGTTTTTGCCAAGTGAATAACTAAAGAATTCTCTGTGAGGGGTCATTCAGTTCTGTACCTGGAAGTTAGGATGAATGAGGAATGGTATCTCTCTCTCTGGTCTCGATATTCCAGGCTGCCTGCGAGGGCTACCCAGAAACGCCGGTGCTGGATTCTCGGCAGGAGAAAGCAGCGCGTCTCTCAGCGCGTCAGGAAGGCGGGGCTGCTGCCAGCGGGGTCTGCTCTGCTCTTGGCTTCGGCAAGTATGGCTGCTCCGTCTCGTCACCACGCGTGTGTTTGCATAGGGCAAGATCGGTAATATTTATACCTTTAAGGTGCCGAGATTGACGTAAGGATGGACATAGATACGTCAATAAGGATGTCATACGACTTGCTCGTTAGCACATTCTTTTACTGAAGTTCTCGGTGAAATCAAAACAATGGCCGCAGGGTTTTGCCCAGGTTGTCATAGGTTTGATTTGTTATGAGAACTCCGTATGCCTTATCAGGTGCTGGAGGAATATCGCTTGTCTAATTAGATCGCAAGCGTTATGACCTAATCAGATAACACGTTCCTGTGCCGTAGTGTGACTGCGTCAGATAACGGTATCTGCATCATGGGGGTTTTCTGCCTCATGGGCTGACTGCTAGTTAACTTGTTGGTTTGTTTAACTAGAATAGGGTGAGGAATAGGGGGATCGATTCAGAACCTATAGGAATACATGACACCCACTCCACGCTAACTATGGACATATTTACTAATCTAGGCATAGTATAACATAGTACAACATACTATAGAGTAGTGTGTATACCTTACCACCCCAAAATACATAAATGCATTTTGAAATTCTTCAAATATACGGAAAATTTGCAGACATATATTTTGTATGCACTCAAGCTATGGAATAATGCTAAAGTAATCACGCATTTGTATACATTATTGCTTATTTGGTACATGAGAATTACACATGAAATGGTTTCTTAAATACAGAAAAAAGTTTCGAGACCATTCCATCACAAAAATAAAATATTTGTGAACATACCAGCGGGCAGCTAAAGTCTATAAAGTATCTAAAAACAGAAATTTTAGTTCTTTAGGAATAGTTTCTTACTTTAAGCAGAAGATAAGTGTCCCGAAAAACCGAAAAAATGAATTGGGGCTTCTGAAAGAGTTGCTGTCCGTGAACATGTCTCTTATCTATGTATATAGAAATATCTCGTAACCAAACCACTCAACCGGCAGCACCACTAGCCAAGTGTAAACCTTCACATCAGTAGTTCCTTGTGTCCATCGTCTACTCATTCGTCCTCACTGCCTTGTTCCTCACGGTCCTGCGTTTTTCGCGGCCGTCCCATTTTCTTAATATATTCGTGCGCTGCGTGGACAGTTAGGAGGATGACAGGTTTGCCTGCATTGGTGATCTTGAGCCGCGCTGGGTATAACATAGCATATTCTACGCCTAATTCCCTCAGCTTCTTCTTTATTGGCGCAAATTCCTTTCGTGCTAACTGGACAGCCATGGTGTGGTCAGGGTAAAATTGAAGGGTGTTTCCCTGATGTGTCACTGTCCCCTTTTCTCTAGCAAGTCGAAGAACAGTGTCCCTGTCCCTGTAATTGAGCATGCGAGCTATTATCACACGTGGCGGTGCGCCCGGTTTCGGCGTGGGAGCCAGGGATCGGTGCGCTCGTTCCACGAGAAAGACAGACGATAAGTGTTCTTCTCCAAACAACTCTTTAAGCAACTTCTCTACATAGTCTTCCATCCTTCCCGTGTTCGTGGATTCCGGCAGGCCCGCAATTCTGACGTTGTTGCGCCTGGACCTAGCTTCTTGATCCTCCACCTTGGCACGCAGTGTCTCAAGCGTTTTTCCCATGTCGCCACATACCTTAGTGGTAGTTGCTGATACATCTTCCACTCTTGATATTCTTTGTTCTGCTTCGACTAGCCTCTCACCGTGTTTATCAAGTTTTGCGGCCATATTGTCAACCCTCAGGACCACAGTGTCTAATTTATTGTTCATGTCAGTCAGGCTCTGTTGGATAGCCCGCAGGACCT
Source organism: Lissotriton helveticus (assembly GCF_964261635.1). NCBI lineage: Eukaryota > Metazoa > Chordata > Amphibia > Caudata > Salamandridae > Lissotriton > Lissotriton helveticus. Next base: position 686,072,645 of record NC_136057.1, on the reverse strand, counting down.
TCTCCTGTAGTGTAGTTCCTATCATCCCAATAGGCTCTGCGCATTGGAATAATACCTACAGCAGTAAAGGCCTAGGCCAGACGTTAACTAGGTCTACTACTGTCGATACTAGACTTAAAGTTTTGGGTTTGCCAGCTTAGCTCAGAGTTCACTAGAAACTTTCTCGAATGTTCAGGAAAGAATTAACTCCCCTGATTAGACAAGAAGGGATTTAGTTTCTGACAACCATAGAACATGACAACTTTGCTCTCCCCTAATCAAGAGTAAATCTCGAGAGTCGTGTGAACAAAAGGCAATTTATTTTACTCAGTCAGTACGTGCATTCTTAGTCTCATCAGAATGTAGAGAAAAGGAAGAGACGGGCGTGTTCAATAAAAAGGTGTTATTTATTGATCAGTCTCTTTTCTCATACAAGAGAAATGGATCGATATTATTGCAATACTTATAGCTAAGTAAAGTGCATACATTAAAAGCAATAGTATAAAATAATACTGTAAAAACATTGATATGGTTTCTAAGCCATAAGATGTTTTAAAATTAATAAAATATATTACATACACATATACATTTGACTAAACGTACTCAACTGGTGTTTCTAGATACGCCTACCCCGTGTACCTGACCTAAGTCTAATACGTGGGCGGGAATAGAAAGTTACAGTTTAAGTTAAGTTTGTTTTTGCCAAGTGAATAACTAAAGAATTCTCTGTGAGGGGTCATTCAGTTCTGTACCTGGAAGTTAGGATGAATGAGGAATGGTATCTCTCTCTCTGGTCTCGATATTCCAGGCTGCCTGCGAGGGCTACCCAGAAACGCCGGTGCTGGATTCTCGGCAGGAGAAAGCAGCGCGTCTCTCAGCGCGTCAGGAAGGCGGGGCTGCTGCCAGCGGGGTCTGCTCTGCTCTTGGCTTCGGCAAGTATGGCTGCTCCGTCTCGTCACCACGCGTGTGTTTGCATAGGGCAAGATCGGTAATATTTATACCTTTAAGGTGCCGAGATTGACGTAAGGATGGACATAGATACGTCAATAAGGATGTCATACGACTTGCTCGTTAGCACATTCTTTTACTGAAGTTCTCGGTGAAATCAAAACAATGGCCGCAGGGTTTTGCCCAGGTTGTCATAGGTTTGATTTGTTATGAGAACTCCGTATGCCTTATCAGGTGCTGGAGGAATATCGCTTGTCTAATTAGATCGCAAGCGTTATGACCTAATCAGATAACACGTTCCTGTGCCGTAGTGTGACTGCGTCAGATAACGGTATCTGCATCATGGGGGTTTTCTGCCTCATGGGCTGACTGCTAGTTAACTTGTTGGTTTGTTTAACTAGAATAGGGTGAGGAATAGGGGGATCGATTCAGAACCTATAGGAATACATGACACCCACTCCACGCTAACTATGGACATATTTACTAATCTAGGCATAGTATAACATAGTACAACATACTATAGAGTAGTGTGTATACCTTACCACCCCAAAATACATAAATGCATTTTGAAATTCTTCAAATATACGGAAAATTTGCAGACATATATTTTGTATGCACTCAAGCTATGGAATAATGCTAAAGTAATCACGCATTTGTATACATTATTGCTTATTTGGTATATGAGAATTACACATGAAATGGTTTCTTAAATACAGAAAAAAGTTTCGAGACCATTCCATCACAAAAATAAAATATTTGTGAACATACCAGCGGGCAGCTAAAGTCTATAAAGTATCTAAAAACAGAAATTTTAGTTCTTTAGGAATAGTTTCTTACTTTAAGCAGAAGATAAGTGTCCCGAAAAACCGAAAAAATGAATTGGGGCTTCTGAAGGAGTTGCTGTCCGTGAACTGGAGTGAAAAATAGTTCATGTGACTTTATTATTTAAAGTTGAATGCCGAATTCAGGGAACTCCGTGTGCGAGCTTGCTCAAAAGTCTCTATTTCTGTTCGGGTGAGAACATCATATCATTTAGGCTTTCGAAAAAACTGTCAACAGCTTCCTGGGAAAGTTCCACTAACTCGGAAATAGGTGTAATCATGCATTCTTGTGCATGATTGTCTCCATTGACATTCTGATTCGCATTGCTGACAGAAGGTCGTACCTGTTCGATGCTGCTTTCATCTTGAACTTCACTACCCATCAATCGTAGTGGTGAAGCTTCCACGAATGCCGTCATCAGGATTGGTAGCCTTTGAGGGCAGCACAAAGCATGAACCTTGATCGGGCTCAACAATGTTTCTGCATCCATCGGCGCATCCGATTGTAGCGTCAGACAGGTGTCTAACACGCATTCTTCTCCGCATAGCAGACACCTTAATACAGGTAAAACACATCTTTGCCACATTGGTCGAAATGATAGAAACCAAGTCATGTTCAGGTCTCTAAGCCGGGAGAGTCCCAGGATTTTTGATATCCGGTCCCGGTATCCAATGGCTAGGATTGTTTCTTCCCTTGTCGCAAGAGTTTTGTCTGTGACATGGGTTGCCATAACGAAAAATAAGGACTAAGAATAGGATTCCTGCAATTAGTCCCAAGATCAGGGGAAGTCCGCCAAAAATCGAATGGACGAAATCTGGAAAAATACCCAGTATGGCTTTGAATGGTGTTAATGCCATCGAAAATACTGTCTTAAATACCTTTGAAACCACATTGGTATCAGAAATATTTAAGATTTCATTCAGGATTTCCGCAAAATGTACGGGGGAATTAGTTGATAATAATGTATTTATCTCTGCAGTCGTCCTTGCGACTTGTAGATCATACGTTTCTTTTGATGACGAGAGCCTGGTAGGCGTCTGAAGAAGCACTGTTTTCATTCTGCTTAAAGTATGTATTCGAATAGAAGTAATTTTCAAATCGGGCCATGCCCTTGCCTCCCTGTCTGGGAAGGAGCTGGGGAACAATGAGCGTCCACAGCACTTGACCTTCGCAGTAGTAGTTACTAGATAAGGAGTCCCGGGCATAAGACTACAACATCTGCGGTCTACAATAAGAATGTAACTCCCATTATAGAGTCTTTGAAAGAATGGTTCTATTTCTGTTGCAGGTGCGCCTTGCTGGTGACATGAAAGGTTGTATGAATTCCCTTCACAGGCTCCATGCAAACTAATTCCGTTACACAGAAGTGTGCCACTTAGTGACATCGCACAATTGTTGCCACTAAGAAACACTTTCTGTCCTTTATTACTGACACATGCATGTGAATTGTGCAGGTTCCATGTTGTTTTAAGGTACCCCTTTCCCAATTTCTCGTACATGCCAGCCTGTATATATTTTTGGCAGTATTGAAACCTGAAGGTTGAGATTGGAATATTTATTATCCCATGTATTATCCATTCACTGACAGGTCGTTCTGACATTGTCACTGGTAATCTTTCGAGTTTTTCAATGCTCAAGATTGTATAATCAGCACCCTTTTGTGCCATACTGATTTGTCTATCAGTAAGGTTAAAGATTTGGAATAATGACGTTGTGTTGATTAGACGCCAAGGCACATAGCCTGAACGCAGATTTTGTAACGTCCAGCCAAGCTGTACAATAGAACGCAATTGTGACTGACCGTGTTGTAATAACAGTAAGTCTTGCGATAATATATCGATTGCTGAAGACACAATGCTGTCCAAAGAAAAAATTCTGGAGGACAGAGTCATTAACCCATTGTCCACTACAGAAAGTGATTTTTCCAAATTAATACGGTCAATTTCCCGTATTCTCTCTGCTGTTTCAATTTGAGTAACCTTCCAGGCCTCATTGTATGCTGCATATACAGAGGCTGCTATGAAACACTTTTGACGCTGTTTGCGTGGTCCCATAGTGAAATCACGCAAGTCAGCACCATCAGTAAGTAAAGTTAGGTGTTGCTTAATTTCTGCCAGTGTGGAAGTTTGTAGCCATTGAAGGCATAATTTGCCCACACTGTAGGTGGTTATTATCCCTGGGTGATGTCTTTGGGGATATCTAGGGTCTGGCCTGGTCATTTTGAGCCCCTGCGTTTTGTTCAGGAATCTGTCTTGACAGTTATTAGTATCTGTGGGCCAGATCAGCCACTGTTTCCAATCAGGATGTGTTCTGTTTTGGTTTAATATATGGTTTACGTCTATCTCTTCATCTGTATCAGAGTTATTGCTAAACATTGTTGGCTTTGGAATAGACGGTTTATTTAAATCTTTGATTTTGGCTAAGCCAAGACAGGTGGTCTGTTGAACAGTGTCATTTAAAAATATCATTTGTTCTGGGATCATGCAGGCTCTAAACAAAGCTTCTATACCCTGTACTTGCCATTCTTTTGTACCCCAAACACTTTTCAATTCAACATTTTTGTCCCAATAATCAAATCCAAAGGTATTCATTTTTTCAAAGAATGAGTCTGAATATAACAATTTTGTGTTGGTTATCATGGTCTTGGTCCCTGTCTTATTTGACAATTTAAAATAAAATGCTTCAGCATTACTTGTGTTAAAACCTGAAAAATATGAATATTTGTCGTAAACGATTCTTGAGCTCCCTTTTGGAGGTGTTGCACAATGTTCCCATTGATTATAATTTAAAACATTTCTAGGTTGTGCAGATCTATGTAAAAAATGGTTACCATAGTGGTTATAACAGTACATACTATCATAATTGGTAGAACCCTGCAAATAATCATGTTTGGTAAATTTAGCAGACATTACTAAATCAGACATCATATTATTAATGCTTTCGAAGTCCCAATCATCAGCAAATGAGTTTGGTTTTACAAAGTCACTCAAGGAGATCTTAATTTGGTGTGGATATTTCAGGATCTCGACCGGACCATAAATTTCATAGTCAGTGTTGTCCCAGGCTACCCCACCAGGTATCGGATTGGCTGTGAAGTTGGCTGAAGAAAGTTCTCTTTTCTCGACGTGTGAAGATGTGTGTGGTTTGAGGATCAAGTTGATTTTCTGACTTGCTGTGTCCATTTTAGCATATTTTCCCTCAATGAAGCGTCCCAAAGTAAGTACCATGATGAGCCAAAGTATGAGGATAAATGCACCAAAACCCACCCAAAATTCAATCCATGGAGAAATCAGGTATGTTTCTTTCAGTTGTTTCAAAAGTTCTTTAGCTTTATCTTTAAAGGTTTTTGATGATGGCTGTGTCTTTGATTCAGTGAAGCCTTCAGAGGAATCATCGTAGTTTATGAAGTAGCCGGAAGCAGTTCTGTCAATTGTTCCAATTGGTTCATTGGTTGCATTTTCACTTGGTACTTCATTATAGATTGGTGTGTCTCTGCTAAATGTTTTTATTTGGGTTTTCAGAGGTCTGAGTTCTATTGCATTGCTGCATAGTCCTTGTTGTTCTTCTGTAGGCGTTTCGAATGTGATGAGCCTCTTCGTAAGAACCTCTGTACTGGTAGCAAACCTTGGTGTTCTGCTACTTATTGGGAGTCCACTTGGCCTACTGTTTGTTATCGGCCACATGTTGTGGTTTTACCAGGTCGATGGATACAACTCGGTTCTCCTTTTTACCAGCAAGTGGCGGTAGTACAACTGATCTTGTCCCGTTGACAGACAAGACAGGAACTGCTTTTCTGTAAGAAGGCCCAAATTCCTTCTTTACCGCGATCTTCTCCCTGACTAGATCCCCGACTTTAGGAATCCAGACAGGTCTTGCTGGGACAGGTGGTGGTTCTTCAGTGGTTGTTGGCTGTTGTTTCAACTTTATGTTGCTCAGGTCTTTTCTTGTTTTGTTTAAGTCCTGCAAAATAGCCAAACGGTCTTTGATACCAAAGCTTTTTTCTTTCACCACTGAAGTCTGACTGTCAAGGTCAGAGATAATCATCCTAGTTCCGAATAATAATTCGTACGGACTGAATCCCTTCAGAGAATTTCTTGGCAAGTTATTGAGACTACGTTGGACACTTATTAGATGTTTGACCCACCCAGCTCCCGTACCTAATATCCTTTCCGTTATAGATTGCTTTATGCCTTGGTTTTTTCTTTACACCATCCCGTACCCTCAGGAAGGAAGTGAGAAGATTCCCGCTGGGCTATGCTCATTTGGCCATGTTTCCCCCCATGCTTGAGGGCTAGAGTGGAGACAATGGTCAAACATAGCATGCTCTTAGCGTATATGCCATTTAGACTCGCAAATCTTTGTATAACAGTCCGGACGTCAGCCGAGTGCTGGTGATCTACATTATAAGTGGAACTAGCCTGTATAAGTTAATCGCAACCCTTCCTTTTTACTCCTGATTTTTCCTGGAGTAAACCGACGAGGTATTAAACTGTTTCTCTCCCCACTGCGATCTCTGTTGCAGTTTGGGCAGTTTTTTACAAACATGGTGTGACGCAGACTCATGCCTGGCCACCAGTACCGTGATTGTAATTCTTCCAGAGAATCTTTTAGTTTGAGGTGTCTGAGACCCTCGCCCATATGTGCGTCTGCGATTAACAAGTTTCTCCTGTCCATGTTTGGAATCACTCTATCCCCCACTCCAGGGATTCGAGCAAAAGGGACGGAGTTTGCATCGGTTATGTATGTATAATTGAGTGGATAGTTGATCGGTAACGCTGAGCAGTCGCCTTTTGATGACGTTTTCACTGCCAGCACTGGTTCACCGTCAATGTATTTTAATGTACGCTTTTTTCGATCTACGGGAGCCGATTTAGTGGCTGCCGCTGTGGCTGTCTCAGCCAATGAATTCCCTGCAACGTGAACGCCATCACGCTGATGACTCAGTGAATGTGTCACGTGAGTCTTTGGTAGTTCTTTCTGTAAAAGAGCTATTTGTTCCCAGAGCAGTTTCTACTTTATTGGTGCATCTGTGTCATCTTTGTAACCGTTTTGAATCCATGTCTGCAAATCCTTGTTATATGATTTGACGCAGTAATATGAATCTGACACTATAAGTGTCGGGAATTCGCGATCCGCATTATCTAGCGCCATTTTCAATGCTATTATTTCAGTTTGTTTTTCTGAATTAGTTTCTACTGAGTGTGATTTTGTTAATAGATGTTTTAGTTTACCTCCGCGCCACACTTCTTTTGTAATCTCACATGTGGGGGTGTATGCGTGGTCTCCCCAAACGGGGGGTTGAGCATGTCCGTCTGTATAGATTACACAGGCGTAATGTCGTAAAGGCAGAATGTCGATTGGCAGAGGGTATGTTTTTTCATATTCTAGATTTTTCAATTCCTTTAGTTCTGGATCAAAGTAGTAGTGTACTTTGTCCGTTGTAATTGAATTCACCCATTGTATCCATTCCGGATTCAATGTTGTTGTTGGTAAATTACACGGTGTTGTTAATGCCTCAACGGCTGATTCCGCTGTTCTGACTGTGATATGTCTACCGTCCGCTTGATCTTTTTCTCTAGCTATTGCGGTTTGAACTGCATGAACAATTTTTTCTTTGTTGCTGAATTTCTGTTCAGCCTCTGTGTACAAGTGTGATTTGAATGCAATTGGTACCTTTTCTCCCTCATTAGAGGTCAGGTATGTGAATCCGCATCTCCCTGGGATGACTCGAATCACAAGATTGCGTGTGTTATCACGTGTTTCTAATTTTGTTTTAATTAGCATGTCTGTTTGTAGGGATCTCAAAATTTCTGTGTGTATTTGAGTCCAATTGGATCTTTTAAAATCAGGTTTTATCAGATCATAAAGGGGTTTGACCCTTTCTGCGTAATTTGCAATGTATGTTCTTCCGAAATTTAGGAAGCCTAGAATCGACTGTAAGTTTTTTAGTGTTCTAGGTGCTTGGAGTACGGCACATTTCTCTAGGAAATTGTCAGCCAGGCTTTTGCCTTCACTTGATAACTCATATCCTAAGAATAGGACTGTCAGATGGGCAATTCTGGATTTTTTAAAGTTGAATTTGTAACCCTCTGCTGCGAACCCAAGTATTATGGTGTTCACTCTCTTCAAGTGAGTCTCCAAGTCATCATCTGTTAAGTAGATGTCATCGACATAAGATAATGCTTCATCATCATATAGTTGTAGTAATTCTGTTACTCTCGCTGAGAATACCCCCGGGCTGTTCTTGTACCCCTGGGCTAACCGACAGAATTGTTTTTGAGTGCCATTTATTGAGAATGCAGTTAAATATCTGCTCTCTGGTGCTATGTTTTGACAAAAGAATCCATTAGAGATGTCCAAGGTTGTTTTGTATTTTTTGCGCACTATGTTATTCATTAGTGCAGCACTGTGTGAGTTTTGCACTGCAAAAGTTTTGCAACATGTGTTAATGTGTCGGTAATCCAAAACTAGACGATATGAATTGTCTGGTTTGGAGACCGGAAACAAAGGGTTGTTCATTTGTGAGGTGCAAGTTTCAATCACCCCCTGGTATTCTAGCTGATCTAGTATTTCATTTTAATTATATCTCTATTTATAGAGATTATAACTCTGTTTCAGTCTATTGCCAAAACTAAAAATAAGCCCATCTCTGATAAACAATAACCCGTCCAACACAGTACAAACATTCACTAGGAGGACAACATTTAGAAAAAAGTGTGAATAGCTAGATGAGACCTCACGGGCGCACCACCAATGGGACCCCTGGTTGGTACTCACCAGGTCGGCCCTGTTCTCATCATCGGTGTCAAATAGCTTAACGTAAACGTGTCCAAAACCCAAAGTAAAGAAAGGAACAGTGAATGGTGCAGTGTACATACAACATATATGTGACACGGACTAACAACGTTCAACATATAACACACACACAACTGCGCAACGAGATACCACTCTTACTTTATTTATATTTTCTTGTTGCATTGCAGTTTAACATGTAATATAAAAAGGGGGAGTTATGAATACTACCTATCGCCTCATACTCAGCCCGCAGCCGACATGTTTCATTGCCTTAGGTATTGTATCAGGCAATTTCTTCAGGGCCAACGTACATTTAAGGTGTCACTGCCAGCAATACTGTGCTTTTAAAATGCTAGAGACATCATTCGCTTTCATACCGTTACCACTCTGGCTCTGTGTAAACTCATAGACCCACTTCCAATCGGTAAGTGTGGTCCTGCCTCCCTTCTATGTTCGCTAGTGGAAGTATTTCAAACGGCGTTACCTCAACACCGGAGCCATGGCCAGCAATACCGGAGTATTGCTGGCAGTGACACCTTAAATGTACGTTGGCCCTGAAGAAATTGCCTGATACAATACCTAAGGCAATGAAACATGTCGTGCTGCGGGCTGAGTATGAGGCGATAGGTAGTATTCATAACTCCCCCTTTTTATATTACATGTTAAACTGCAATGCAACAAGAAAATATAAATAAAGTAAGAGTGGTATCTCGTTGCGCAGTTGTGTGTGTGTTATATGTTGAACGTTGTTAGTCCGTGTCACATATATGTTGTATGTACACTGCACCATTCACTGTTCCTTTCTTTACTTTGGGTTTTGGACACGTTTACGTTAAGCTATTTGACACCGATGATGAGAACAGGGCCGACCTGGTGAGTACCAACCAGGGGTCCCATTGGTGGTGCGCCCGTGAGGTGTCATCTAGCTATTCACACTTTTTTCTAAATGTTGTCCTCCTAGTGAATGTTTGTACTGTGTTGGACGGGTTATTGTTTATCAGAGATGGGCTTATTTTTAGTTTTGGCAATAGACTGAAACAGAGTTATAATCTCTATAAATAGAGATATAATTAGAATGCTCTTTTGACAATCTAGAACTGTTTACAGTCCCACTTATTTCTGTGTTGCCTTGAGGACTGGGTCAATTTTTGATTATCGTTTGATTGAGTGGAGGGCGATCTAGTCCTTTCTGTCCCTCTTGACTCCTATTGTTCGAATAAATCTAGTATTTCATTTACCTGTTTTTTAGCTTCTTGCTTAATTGGGTACTGCCTTTGTGCAGTTGGTTGTGATTTTAACTGGATTTTGTGAGGAGGAGAGTCCTCATCCCATCCTACATGATTTTTATATAAGGCAGGAGCTAAAGCCACTGCCCATTTTCTGGTAAGTGTGTATTTTTTATGAATCGGGATATGATTCGAGAAGGCAGGCATAATTATTTCTTCGCCATGAGGGCACTCCCTAACAAACTCTGGTGGCCAGTCTTTTTCAGCTAGAAGGATGTCATAGCCCTCGGATAGGTTATCCCAAAATAGTCCCCTTATTTTCCTAGTCTTATCTCCCTCTATCCGTAATGTTATCTCGTATATCTTGTGAGGTTTGCCAACTCTGGTGTCCGCAGTTTCCACTTGAAGATATTCATTCGTGTCCACTGTCTCCAGATGATTCATAAGGACTTTGCGAGCTATGCTCACTTCTGCTGCACTGTCTAGCATTGTCTGAGCCCACTCTCCGTTTTTCAGTTGTGTCCTCAGTATTCTCGGCATTGTTAACTACCTTGATACTGGCTACCTTCTTTTTTGGAAATTGTAATTTCTTTTTTAGCTGAGCAGGTTCCTTGTCTTTGGACTTGGTGTGCTCTTCTCTTTGTTCTGATCGTCCTCTTCTTTCCGATTTCTGCGAGGAAGTCTGAAAAGATTGAGAGGGACGTGTATCAATGTCTTGATATCTATCAGGCTTTTTTATATTATCCCTATTTCTAAGGTTATATCTTTTCCCAGAGGGGTCACTCTGGGACCTGTGTCTTTGGTTCGGAGATTTCTCTCTTCGCCTAGGAGACCTTCCTCTGGACTGGAATTTCTTTTCTTTAGGATTGGATTGTTTGTTTCCATCCCAGTTCTTTTTTGGTGAATTATTATTAAAAAATATTTTTTCTGGACTTTTCAGTCAGTTGTGGTTTTACTGGTATTCCACCTAAACTATCTCTACCTAGTTCCTCATAGGATTTTTCTATGATTCTGGCAATTTCAGCTGGTTGGTCTGCTATATCTGTCTCTTTTAACCTCTGGCGGATCGCCACGTTTGCTGCTTCTCCCTTTATGTTGGCTAATAATATAGCCGAGACCTGCTTGAAGTCTTTTAGTAATTTCATACCAAGAGTTAAAGCGGGTTCAGGACCATATTCATCTTGAATTTGTTTTAGCACATCTGGTATTACCGAAATGGATGGAACACCGTGCGTTTTTGTGTAGATGGAAGCAAAGACTGTACCCCAAGTGTCACAGTCCTCTATGTGTGGTGCGATTCCCATTGGGAGACAGATAGTCAGAATCCTGTGCTTTTCTAGCGGGGTGGTGTCAGGAAACACCGCCTCTATTTGGGTAATTTTCTGTGCCAACCAGAATGGTATTTGTTCCCGTTTAGCCGGTACTTTACCTAGGCAGGATTGGATGTTCTGTGGTGTAATTTTATTTGTGTTCCCCTGGTGAGGGGTCAGCTGTGGAAGTTTAATCGCTGGCTGAATTGTTGATGTCCGCATCACATACTGAACTAATTGTCTATGAATTTTTATTAATTGTTTTAGCTGTGTTAAAAGGTTTGGTGCAGACATCCCATCGATGTCTGGATGTGGTGTGTATCCGGCTAGGACCGGCCACGTTGCTCCTGGTCTACCTAAAGGACCGAGCCTGGTGATGTGATTGTTATGTTTTAGGGCGCCATCAAATAAGAGCAAATGCTCTTGAAATTTGAGTGGTACTTCCACCTCCTTGAAAGGAGTGTACTCATTAGGAGGTTCCTCTATTTTGTAATAGTGGAAGTACTTTGTTACAGCATTTGCTGCTGGAAAATTTATCCATGAATAGTATACCTCTGTCTGCCGATATTCGTGTGCCTCATTACGAATATGACTGTGCCACCTCTAGGTGTCAGTCCATTTTCTATAAGTTTCAGGGTTATAGATCTCCTTTTGATGACCGGGATGAGTATTATATCCCCGTCCGCATCTAGTGCTGCAGCATCAGCCGCTGCGAGTTCAGCTGCTAATCTAACTGCCTCTCTTTCTTCTTCATTGTCTGACATTTTACTGTCCTGAAGGTTATTTCTTTTGTTTGCAGATCAGGTTTCTTATGGAAACAAAGATTAGATGCACAATATTTTGGAACAGTGTATCCTTCAACGTTGACTATACCAAGAACCATACATAGGAGTTCCCTCCTGCGAGGTCTGGCGGATATAACCTTTCACCCACTCCAGACGTCTTTGGAGTATTTGGGAAAAGGGGTCTGAGTGAGAAAGCACGACTGAGTTACTCTAAATGTCTTACGTTAGTTTTATCGCCCTTTCCAAACGCGTTGGGCGCCATGTAGTGTAGTTCCTATCATCCCAATAGGCTCTGGGCATTGGAATAATACCTACAGCAGTAAAGGCCTAGGCCAGACGTTAACTAGGTCTACTACTGTCGATACTAGACTTAAAGTTTTGGGTTTGCCAGCTTAGCTCAGAGTTCACTAGAAACTTTCTCGAATGTTCAGGAAAGAATTAACTCCCCTGATTAGACAAGAAGGGATTTAGTTTCTGACAACCATAGAACATGACAACTTTGCTCTCCCCTAATCAAGAGTAAATCTCGAGAGTCGTGTGAACAAAAGGCAATTTATTTTACTCAGTCAGTACGTGCATTCTTAGTCTCATCAGAATGTAGAGAAAAGGAAGAGACGGGCGTGTTCAATAAAAAGGTGTTATTTATTGATCAGTCTCTTTTCTCATACAAGAGAAATGGATCGATATTATTGCAATACTTATAGCTAAGTAAAGTGCATACATTAAAAGCAATAGTATAAAATAATACTGTAAAAACATTGATATGGTTTCTAAGCCATAAGATGTTTTAAAATGAATAAAATATATTACATACACATATACATTTGACTAAACGTACTCAACTGGTGTTTCTAGATACGCCTACCCCGTGTACCTGACCTAAGTCTAATACGTGGGCGGGAATAGAAAGTTACAGTTTAAGTTAAGTTTGTTTTTGCCAAGTGAATAACTAAAGAATTCTCTGTGAGGGGTCATTCAGTTCTGTACCTGGAAGGTAGGATGAATGAGGAATGGTATCTCTCTCTCTGGTCTCGATATTCCAGGCTGCCTGCGAGGGCTACCCAGAAACGCCGGTGCTGGATTCTCGGCAGGAGAAAGCAGCGCGTCTCTCAGCGCGTCAGGAAGGCGGGGCTGCTGCCAGCGGGGTCTGCTCTGCTCTTGGCTTCGGCAAGTATGGCTGCTCCGTCTCGTCACCACGCGTGTGTTTGCATAGGGCAAGATCGGTAATATTTATACCTTTAAGGTGCCGAGATTGACGTAAGGATGGACATAGATACGTCAATAAGGATGTCATACGACTTGCTCGTTAGCACATTCTTTTACTGAAGTTCTCGGTGAAATCAAAACAATGGCCGCAGGGTTTTGCCCAGGTTGTCATAGGTTTGATTTGTTATGAGAACTCCGTATACCTTATCAGGGGCTGGAGGAATATCGCTTGTCTAATTAGATCGCAAGCGTTATGACCTAATCAGATAACACGTTCCTGTGCCGTAGTGTGACTGCGTCAGATAACGGTATCTGCATCATGGGGGTTTTCTGCCTCATGGGCTGCCTGCTAGTTAACTTGTTGGTTTGTTTAACTAGAATAGGGTCAGGAATAGGGGGATCGATTCAGAACCTATAGGAATACATGACACTCCATACCTGATCCATCACATATTTCACTGTCTCCCTCAGTGTCCGATGTCCTCATAGCGGTCTGCATTTGCTTCTTCGCCTCAAACTGCAGTTTGGTTTGTTGTTTTTCCGGTTTACCCATGATGGAATAACGTGGTAGGGCGCTTCTCCGAGTTTTTTCACTAGCGGCACTCTCTGGAGCTGATGGTACCTTATGCAATGGGCTGTCCTTCGGCGTTACCGTCTTCCTACGGGTGCCAGTGCTAATCATTAGCGTTGCAATCGGTGGTCTTTGGTAGTATGGCGGTTCCGGCTATCAAGCATATGGTAGTGCCCCGAGGAGTCGTGTTACACCATGAAGCCTTGGTTTTGATCACACGAATTCTCTTGGAACTTCATTTGCAGGGTCCGACTTCCATTTTCATGCTATTGCGTGTGTGGCGCATCAATGGCTGTTCCCCACCTCGTTATAGGGCATGTTGTGTAAAACTCCGTCCAGCGCTGTGGGAACCGAGCAGTTTTGCCTCACTCGCCGCGTTACATCACAGGGGGGGTCGGTGCTCCGCTCGCGGTGTGGCAGTTGTTTGGCTCGTGGGTCGGGCAGCTATTTCCTTCAGGCAGCCTGTGCATACCCGCATCCACCAATATTCGTTATCACCCCCTCCTGTAGCGGTATCCTACCTCGGCTCGGCGATCCGGCACACTTATATGCCCCTGGGAAGCCTTTTTGTGTAACTTGTTACGATCGGCGGATTCTGCGTTCCACTGCAGCCGCCATCTTGTTGTTCGTGGAACGCATAGCCGCAGATCCGCGTCCCGATGCTCGCGTCCCCACGTTTCTGCCGGGAGAGAAGCGGAGCCGATCGCCTTTGCTTGTGGCTATTTTTGAGTAGGGTCCGCACCCCAGGCATGTCCTCGTCCCATCTCAGCAGCCGGTAGTGTCAAACTTCGGGATCCGCCATTTTGAGACACAGTGCTCTCTGTTACGGTATTCCTGCAATAATGTCCCCAAATCCAATTTTTGATCCGCTGCAAGCACACCAGGTTACAGATATCACCTTCCGATCCCCGTTGATGTAATTTATGGAGGTCCAGCGGCTTTAGCACGGACAGTTAACGCTTCTTATGCATCTATCCGGCGGAGCTGACTCACGAGTCAACCATTCCGCTGTGCGCCCTCTAGCGCCCCCCTTGTCCACAATGATCTTTACGCGCTCCTCTAATTGGTCCTCCAGCTTGGCCACCCGGAGGAGAAGTTGTTGCCGAAATGCACGGCACCAACATTTGCATCCATGCTGTGAGGGGGTGGCAGATGTTAAATGCCGGCAGTGAGCGGCTGCCTGGCCATGGCGCCGTACTCCTGCAGGTGGGGCCTTGCTGGTGCCAGACGCAGTGGAAGAGGCAGCAGCTGCTGCCGCCGCCTCTTCCTCCTCCTCCTCCTTGGCCACCAGCCGGCGGTACTCTTCCACAATGGCCTGCAGTTTCCGTTGCCGGGCCCTGGCTGCCAACTCCTTCCTTGATGGTTTTTGGGAAGGAGTATGAGTATCTATAAAAAAAGAAACAGAATTGTAAGTGAAACTCTTCAAAATTAATTCAACAGTACATTGTGGCATAGTAGCACTACCAAGCGCACTACATACAATTGGTGTCAACTTTTAGTATCTATCTAATCCCTTGCCTGTAGCATTTGTTAAAGTTTTTTCCGGCATTATACTTGCCCTAGTACTATGGGTGGACTTGAGTACACAGAAGAACACCAGTCTTTTTTAGTATCTCCTTTTATATTTTCAAAGTAAGACTCTGCTTCCAGTGACAGACTCCACCTATGATGAATACAATACATTTAGGGGGCATCCACCCATTAAAAGTAAATGTCTATCATTCTTTATTATCGCATTAGCTGGTTTCACTTTCACCTGCAACCACCCATGCATCCACTCCTTCCTTGGCTTGGGTTTCATTGACACAAACTCCGCTCATGATTCTTGCTATCCACTATATCCATGCACCCATATTGTTGTTTTGCCCAACGAGGCCTGCATTTTCTTTCACCTTCCAGTTCTACCCATCCTTCAACAACCCATGCATCGGATTCATATCAGCCATGTGCATGAACCTGCCAAAGTATCCTTCTATGGTAGTCTTATTAATATTATTACATCTCTTTAGTCCTTCCACCCTAGTTCACTTCTTTCCCTTTTTGTTCAACACATCCCTCAATGCCATCTGATCTGACTTTTAGTCTTCCCCATAACTTTCACAGCTGAGTTGGAGTTTGCTAGAAGAGGCCTTGTTTACTCAACTCACACTGGTAATGCTGCAAAGGGTGTCTTCTTCAACCATTGTATATTGTCGAGTACAACTTCAAATTCATACTTTCTTAAGTCTCATAGCACAGTGAGGGAAATGTTCCCCTTCCACCTAGTAATGCAAATAAGTAATGAATATAACTTACCACCGCCCACCGCTGAACTTTCCTCCCCCACTGATGCTCCTGCAGGTGCCGCAGCCACTGTACCCTCCTGGATGGCAATCGCATCGCCTCTGGCCCCGTCAGCACTGGTGTTTGGTAGTTATTGTGCAGCTATAAAAGCAAGTACACCTTTTTAGATGCCTGCACACCTCCCCCTATTTTACTAGTTGTACTTTTTTCACCAGGAAGGAAGATTGAAAAAACAGTTACATACAACATAAATCGTTGTAACTAGTCCAAATTGCGTCCTACTGTACAGCAGTCACATTAGACCGAGTTTAGTTTTAATTTATTAGATGGTCCCTAGGGTCATCTAATCTCTACTCCTAATCTCGTCTTTGGAAAGTTAGCCTGAGCCATATAACCATTTTAGATCCGGGTCTACTGCTTTGCCCATGTTACCTCGCAGCTTGTTGCACAGTAAGAAAGACACCTTTGAGGCCACATGAGTGTTGCATACAACTAAAGAGGTTGACAAACCAGTTAGTACCTTTTGCTTATCCATGTTGCACTTTTTGCCATGACTGCTAAAAACTGGCATAGTTGTATTCACCGTCTAACGTGCAACATTTTTCTCATAGGCAGATGAGAAGATTGCCTTCTACGAACCAGAGATTTGCAGAGCTTTCGAAAGATGCATGTGTAACCAGTATACGTTCAACGCTGAGGGGTCTCACATAATTCACACATTTCTCTATCGTGCACAAGATGTACAAAATGTATAGTATTTAATCTTCATTTTGCATGGTGGAGCTGGATGTTTTTCATGGAAATACTTACAAGTTACAAGTTACCAATACAAAGCTTGTTATTAAAAAAATAAAGTTTTTGAACTTGCACATAGACTCTGTGGTTATTATTTTTTGAGTGTCTGGGGTGTTGTGGACTGAAACGAGTGAGTGAGCGAAAGGGTGTTCTTTAACTCTGTTCTGGGTTGTGTGATAAAATAATTGGTTATATATATCTAACTATCTTCAAATGGGGGTCGGGAGTGGGACAAATGACTATGACTGAGACACTTTGGTAGGTAGACGGTCATTGGATTGTGGGTTCTTCTGACTGAGTTCTGTGACTAGGGTGTAAGGTGTAAGAAGTAAGGTCCAACCTCCCTATCACCAACATCCTATTTTCTTGTGCATAGTTCTGTATGTGCAGAGAATAATAACTACAACAGTAGTAGTATACTAACCGAACAAAAATTAGTAGGTTGCGCATTTTGTTGGTGGGAATTGACATAGACTAGAGATTACAGAGGTCAACGCAAAAGTGGACCAAGTGGCTACAGCTATTCTATCACAGCTTTATTCAAAAGAATACTTTAACTAAAGAGTGGCCAACAGAGCAAGCTTAGCTACACACAGTCTAATAGTAGTAGCACAGAGAGTCATAGGGCAGAGGCAGTTTGAAGGAACTGAAAGTCAGGGATGGCATTGGATACCCAAAATTTGGAAAACCAATTGAAGACCAAAGAAGGTTTTGCTAACATTGAATTAGGAAGGAGGCTTAATAGGTTGGAACAAATAAGGTGCGTTAAAAAGTTAGGGAAAATATCACTGTTAATAATATAAGCACTGTAGGACTTACTGGGGCCAGCAGCAGGATCCTCGGTAGAGGAGCGCTCCTCTTGTGGTTGTCCCGCCGACTCGGACCCCGTCTTATTGCCCCTGGGTGGTGCTGATCATGTAAGAAATAATAAAGAAAGAGAAACATTGAGTGCTGTGAAACAAGGACATCATTCAAAAAATCCTCTCAAACATTTTAGGAAGCAACAATTCCAATAAAATTAACTTCGAAGTATAAATGACTACTGGCTTGCAGGATTCACAGACCGTCTACTTATGGAACACTAATCAAATGTTCCATAAACATTCTGATTGCAGAATATACTAACGAAGCCAGTACCACCTGACCTACACCACCTATTCCAGAATCCTGACGGGCCAATTTTTCAGTAAGTTGGCATTTCCATTTTATTTTTGCCCGCAAGCATGCATAGATGAGATGGAGGACACATGCATAAATTTGTGCATACACGGAATTGTTGGTTGCTTGCGTCATATGAACTGCTACTGACTGATGTGACCATGCTATTGCTGCTAAGCCTACCACTCAGTAAACAAACTTCAAACCTGTTCTATGGAGGGGTGGGATGAATAAGAAATAACTAAGCATTCTGTGACAGAGGAGGCGTCATGCAGACCGTTAATGAACTAATACTATCCATCCAACTAAGCGCACCAGTAATCGTATTACTTATTTGTCCAAGAATTATACACAATACTTATACTACCAGATTATATATTAAATTATTAATATTACTAGCTACTCACCAAGCCCCACGACCTCGACAACTAGCAGCTCCAACAGGTCCTGCTCCCTGTTCAGAATGTCTGCCCACCGGTGGGCCAGCTGCTGGTGGGTGCGCCGGATATCCGAGCGACGGTAGACTGCCCGGTGCACCATCGCCCACCGGCGGTGACGCTCCTCTGGGAGGTAACCAGAGCCTGGCCTGCCGCCTGCTGCCAAGGTCAAGGGGAGGTGGCGCTGGATACAAAAAACAAGGGTGGCCACCTCCGCCTCCCCGAAAAGACTCTGGGCCTTCACCCCTGAAGGTCACATTCTGCCGCAAGGCAGCCGGCTCTTGGGCGCAGGTGCCTTGCCCTTCGAGCCGGTTCTGCTGCTCCCCTTTGCCATGGTTCTGGGGTGGAGGTGGAGGTGGAGGTGGAAAAGAAAAGTTAGAACAAAAGGAAAAAAACTAGTTAGGGGGAAGAAGTATGAGCTTAAATAAAGAAGTAAAATAAAACAGTAGAAAAGTTTTAAAAAAAGTGGAAAAGTAGAAATAAAATGCAAAATATAAACTTAGGGGCAGAGAGAGATAGATGATAAGTAAAAGAAAGTAAAAAAAACTGTGAAAATAGGTAAAGATTGTGAAGATAAAAGGTGGATAGAAAACTAGGCCCAGAACCATAGCATAGAGTGTGAAAAACAAGATGGCCACACCCATCGCGACCACGTGGGTAAGTTCGCTCGTGATTTCACGCGAACACGCACTTTGTCGGCGTGAACAAGTAGTTGTGTTCCCGAACAAGACGTGCACCACGCGAACACGTTATACGCGACCCGGAAGAGGAAATAGGGGACGCGAGCGGGCGGGACAATTGAAAAAACAAGATGGCCGCGCCCATAGCCCACCACATGGGTAAGGTCGCACGCTAGAATCCCCCGAACACGCAGACAGCGCCCCGTACACGCACAACGCGCTCCCGAGAAAGAAAAACGGCTCGCGAACGGGTCCAGCAAGCTACTACGCATGCTCGCGAAGCTCGCGTAGTGCAAGAACGTCTTCGCGTAGCTTCGCGTAGCACAACTACGCGTACTACGTCCACCCCTAATGGTAACACAACTTCAATTATAATTATGGTTCCCTCTTCTGAAAGTTCACTCGTTTTAGGTTTTTAAAATGCTCGTTATTTAACCCCTTCCATGCTCATGACGGAATGGTTCCTTCATGAGCACAAGTTCAAGTGTGCTCATAACGGAAGCATTCCGTCATGAGCACACTTAAAAAAATCCCTCTACTGTAAACAGCAGTGGTATTTCCCTTTTTTCTTTTTGCTTTGGGAGGTGGGGAAGTGCTTTCCCAACCTCCCAAAGAATGGTTAGGGTTTTCATTGCAATGACGGTAGCGTGCATGGCTCGCTGTTGTCATTACAATGGAAACAAAACTGACGCTTAGTTTCAGTTTCACAGTTTTGGTGCCTGTGGGGCTATCTCAGCCCCCAAGCACCGAAAAACATGGGAGTGGTATCGTTGGAAAGGGGCGAATCCCCCCTTTCCAATGTCCCCCAGCAGGGCGATCCCCAAGTAGGGATCCACCCACTAGCCACCAGTGAGGGAGGAGAGGCCCCTTGGGCAAGGGTCTTGGCTCACCCATACAATTTTTACAGACAGCATTTCTGCTCCCCCTGGGGGGCAGATGGGAGCAGTAGCCACCAATCTGCCCCCCAGGGGGGCTAAAGCACCCTAGACACCAGGGATTTTTATTTATAGGCCAGGGGTGGGAGCTGCCTAGAATGGGCATGCCAATGCCTCCAACCTACCCCCCCCAAAGAAGGTATAAGAATTTTTGCCCCCAGGAGGCAGATGGGGCAATAGCCCCTTATATGCCCCCCCAGGGGGACAGAAATCCCATTAGGCACCAGGGATTGTTTCCCTCCAAAGTTTGGGGTGGGGGCTGCCCAGAATAGGCATGCCAATGACTCCCCCCCAAGAATGCCACAGTCTTTCTGCCCCCCCCCCCCAGGAGGCCGGGGGACACAGAAAGCCCACAAGGCACCAGGGATTTTTGTATATACTTTCGGGTGGGAGCTGCCCAGAATTGGCATGCCAATGCCCCCACCCCCGAAAAAATGCTACAGTCTTTCTGCCCCCCCCCAGCAGAAAGCCCCCTAGGCAGCAGGGATTTAATTCCCTCAAATTTTGGGGTGAGGGCTGCCCAGAATGCTGCAGTCTTTCTGCCCTCCAGGAGGCAGATGGGCAGAAAGCCCACTAGACACCAGGGATTTCGTTTTTTTTATACATAGGGGTGGGGGTTGCCCAGAATGGCATTGCCAATGCCCCCACCCTAAAAAAATCACCACAGTCTTTCTGCCTCTCCCGGAGGCAGATGGGGGCAATAGCCCTTTCTATACCCCCTCGGGGGCAGAACCCCAATAGGCACCAGGAGTATATTTTCTTTCAAAATTCAGGGGTGGGGGCTGCCCAGAATGGGCATGCCAATGTCTACACCCCCAAAAAAGATGCCACAGTCTTATTGCCCCACCAAGAGGCAGATGGGGGCAGTAGCCCCTGATCTGCCCTGGGGCAGAGAGCCCACTGGGCGCCAGCGATTATACTGGCTTTTTTATACATAGGGGTGGGGGCTGCCCAGAATGGGCATGCAAATGTGCCCACCCACCCAAAAAATATAGCCACAGTGTTTCTGCCCCCCCTTGGGGGCATATCGGTGCAATAGCCCCCGATTTACCCCCTCCTCCGGTCGGCAGAAAGCCCACTAGGCACAGACTTTTTTTCAGAATGGCCTACCTGTAGATTTTGAACCCTAGCTCTGCTAGAACCTAGTGAAACCTAGCAAACCTACACATTTTTGAAAATTAGACACCAAGGGCAATCCAAGATGGGGTGCCTTGTGTGTCTCCCACAGGTTCTCTTACCCAGAATCCCTTGCAAACCTCAAACTTTGTAAAAAAACAATTTTCCTCACATCCATCCCGCATTCCCCAAAGTCTTTCGATAAAAATGGTACCTCACTTGTGTGGGTAGGACTAGTGCCCGCAACAAGATATGGCTCAAATCGCATTGTGGACACCACATTTTTACATTGAAAACTGACCCTTTGCAAAGTGCCTAGCTGTAGATTTTGAACCCTAGCTCTGCCGGCACCTAGGGAAACCTAGCAAACCTATATATTTTTGAAAAGTAAACACCCAGTGGAATCCAGGATGGGGTGACTTGTCTGGCTCTCACTGGGTTATTTTACCCAGAATCTCTTGCAAACCTCAGACTTGGTAAAAAAACTAATTTTCCTCACATTTCTGTGATGGTAAGTTCAGGAATCTGCATAGATCCACAAAATGCCACCCAGCCCGCATCCCCCAAAGTCTGAGAAAAATGGTACCACACTTGTGTGGGTAGGCCTAGTGCCCATAAGCAGAAACAGCCCAAAATGCAACATGGACATTCCACATAGTCACAGTGAAAACTGACCCTTTTTTTGCAAAGTGCATAGCTGTAGATATTGAACCCTAGCTCTGCAGGCACCTAGGGAAACCTAGCAAACCTATACATTTTTTAAAACTAGACACCCAGGGGAATACAGGATTGGGGGACATGTCTGGCTCTCACCAGGTTCTGTTACCCAGAATCCCTTGCAAACTTCAAACTTTGTCAAAAAACAAATGTTCCTGACATTTCTGTGATGGAAACTTTTGGAATCTGTGTGGATCCACCACCCAGAGTTCCCCCATGTCTTTCGATACCAATGGTACCTCACTTGCATGGGCAAGGGACCAAAACGTATTGAGGAGACATCAAAATTAACTTTCACAAAACAACCTGGTTTTGCAAGGTAGGGTCACCTTGGTTTTTGGCCCCGGGCTTGGCCGCCATCTTGGGAAACCTACCAAATCCACACATTTCTGAAAGCTAGACACCCGGGGGAGTCCAACGAGGTATGGCTTGCATGGGCCCAGTGATCCTACAACGTTCCCACACAGAAATTTGCGAAAAATGTGCTTTTTTCTTTAAAATGTGAGGTTTGTAGGGGATTCTTGGTAGGGAAATGTTGGGGGATCCATGCAAGCCTTACGTCCCTGGACTCCTCCAGGTCTCTAGTTTTCATAAATGTGTGAGTTTGGTAGGTTTCTTAGATGGCCGCTAAGTCCTCAGCCAAAAACTGATGTGACCCCCCCTTGCAAAAGCAGATCATTTTGCGATAGGTAATTTTGATGTTGCCACAATATGTTTTGGGCCCTTGCCTCTCGCAGGTACTTGACCCACCCACAAGAGTGAGGTACCATTTTTATTGGGAGACCTGGGGGAATGCTGGGTGGTAGGAAATGTGTGTCAGTCGGTGATCCAATAGCATTCCCACACAGAAATTTTAGAAAAATTTGATTTTTTCATCAAAATTTGAGGTTTGCAGGGAATTCTGATTTGATTTGATTTGATTTGATTTGATTTGAATTATAGACTTGTAAAGTGCACATTTGCCCTAGGGCGTCCTGGCACTGGAATTGGCAGGAGTACAAATAACCATGTTTTCAGCAGTCTTCTAAATGACATGAGCGACGTGCGGTTCTTTATCGGGGTCGGTAAACGATTCCAGGTCTTCACTGTCCCTAATAAGAAACTTCTGCCCCCCCCAGCGAGTCTGCTTGTACCTGGGAATTGACAGTAGTTGTGAGTGAGCTGATCTTAAATTTCTGCCTGGCATGTATCTTCTGAGGTGTGTCCTCAAATACAGTGATCCTTTACCCTGTAATGCCTTATATGGAGCCAGCGGAGATCTCTCAATCAATGGGAAACTGGTTCATATGTAGGGATGTCCAGAAATATTCTTGCTGCTTCAAAAAGAACTGTGACTGTAACCCCACCCACATATAGGGCATTACCGTAGTCCAGTCTGGAAAGGGCCAAGGCTGTGACCAGCGTTTTTAATGCATCCGAGGGGATAAAAGGGCAGATTTTCCTAATCATTTTTAAAATACCCCTAAAGGTGGAGGCAAGCTTAATATTTTGACACTCAAATGTCAGTCTTTCATCAAATACAACCCCTAGGTTCCTGACTTTTGTGACCAGGGTAGGGCATTCACCCAAATCAGCCGGCCATCATCTTGGAGACCAAAAAGAGGTGTTTGACCCTAATATCAGAACCTCTGTTTTATCGCCGTTCAATTTAAAGCAGTTAGTCTGCATCCATGTATTTATCTAAGACATGCAGATGTTGAAGCAATCGGCTGTCTCTTCGATATTGTTTGTACCACCATCTGGGTGTCATCTGCATAGGAGACCACCAAAAAGCCACATTGCCTGATGATCGCTGCCAGAGGGGCCACATAAATGTTAAAAAGTGGGGGGCTCAAGGAGGAGCCCTGAGGCACCCCACATGGCAGTTTGAAGGATTTAAATGCCGATCCATCCACTTCTACTACAAAAGTTCTGTCCATTAGGTAGGATAACAGTAGAGTAATGGCAGTATATCGGAATCCCAACTGCGCTAGTCTACCAATTAAAATCTCATGGTTGACAGTGTCAAAGGCTGCCGACAGATCTAACAAGATCAAGGCGGCCTTCCTTCCTGCATCCAGTGTTCTTCTGAGTTCCTCTGCTGCCATAACTAAAGCAGTCTCTGTTCCGTGGCCCTCTTTAAACCCATATTGTGAATAGTCCAGGACGTCTCCGGCGGAGATAAAAGTTGTAATCTGCATGTTGAGTAGTTTTTCCAGCACCTTAGACTGGAAGGGAATCTTGGAGATTGGCCGGTAGCTACTGGGTTCATTAGGGTCAAGATTAGATTTCCTTTGATAGAGGCCGGACTGAGGCTGTCTTCCATGCCTCTGGGAACAGACCTGATCATATTATTTTCAGAGGACACTGCTCTAATTTGCTCACTGAATAATTTTGGGAACAGATGAAAGACTTTGGGGGGGCAAGGGTCAGACGGGGCTCCTGACTAGGTAGTCTTTACCAGTTGGGTAATCTGTTCCATCGTGGGTAAGGAAAAGGATAAACCCATGCCAGGTGCTTGTGTATCTGGCCCTGCCTTAATTCTCTCAACAGAGAAGTGATTGCTATCTGAAAAGGGTTTGTACACAGTCTCAACTTTATTAATGAAAAATTGTCCTAGAGTGTTACAGAAAACCAGACACTTCATCTTCTGAGAATTCGCTGGTAGATAGGCTAGTTTTTTCACTGTATCAAACAGCTCTCTCCTGGAGTGCTTGGCCTCCAAAGTGGGTAGGGAAATATTGGGGGATCCACGCAAGTCAAACCTCCCTGGACTTTACTAGTTTTCAGAAATGTGTGAGTTTCCCTAGATGGCCGCCAAGCCCTGAACCAAAAACTCTTGTGACCTTCCTTGCAAAAGCAGATCATTTTGTGATAGGTAATTTTGATGTCTCCACAAAACGTTTTGTGCCCTTGCTGTCACGGGTACTTGACCCACCCACAAGAGTGAGGTACCATTTTTATCGGGAGAAATGGGGGAACGCTGGGTCATAGGAAATTTGTTTCATCCCGGTGATCCTACAACTTTCCCACACAGAAATGTGAGAAAAATTAGATTTTTTTTAATCAAGATTTGACGTTTGCAGGGGATTCTGGGTAGGGAAACGTTGGGGGATCCACACACGCCATACTTCCCTGGACTCCCCCTGGGTCTCTAGTTTTCAGAGATGTGTGGGTTTGGTAGGTTTCCCTAGATGGTTGCTAACTTAGGGTGAACAAAGCGAACACAAGGAGATGATGGACGAAGCACTGAAACTTTTCAGACACTCACCCCAATCACAGATCTCGGTTGAATCCATCATCGTTCTTTAGCTCACATCACCACCTCAGTTCAGACCCAGCTATATGTGACTGGGGGTGAGTGTCTGAAAAGTTTCAGTGCTCCTTCCATCATCTCCTTCTGTTTGCTGTGTTCACTCTAAGTTGGCGCCATCCTTGGCTCCACCCCCTCAGCCTGGGACGACTCCTGGTGGCCGACCGCACTGGGAGTAGCACCGATACCCACCAACCATGCAAGCAACTTGGGGTTCATCCTCGACTCAACACTCTCCATGACCAGGCAAGTCAACGCAGTCTCATCCTCCTGCTTCAACACCCTCAGCATGCTCCGCAAGATCAACAGATGGGTCCCCACCGGAACAAGAAAGACGGTCAGCCAGGCCCTCGTCAGCAGCAGGCTGGACTACGGAAACACAGGAGCCTCAGCCAATCAATCAATCAATCAAAGGCATTTATAAAGCGCACTACTCACCCGGAGGGTCTCAAGGCGCTTGGGGAGGGGGGGTCCGCTACTGCTCGAACAGCCAGGTCTTGAGCTTCTTCCTGAAGGAGAGGTGGTCTTGGGTCAGGCGCAGGACGGTCGGGAGGGAGTTCCAGGTCTTGGCGGCCAGGTAGGAGAAGGACCTTCCTCCTGTTGTCGCTCTTCGGATGCGGGGGACGGCGGCGAGGGCGTGACTGGTAGATCGGAGATGGCGTTTGGGAGCGTAGAAGTTGAGGCGGTTGTTGAGGTAACTCGGGCCTTGGTCGTGTAGGGCTTTGTGCGCGTGGGTGAGGAGACGGAAGGTGATTCTCTTGTTGACGGGGAGCCAGTGAAGGTCTCTCAGGTGTCCGGAGATGTGGCTGCGTCGGGGGATGTTGAGGACGAGTCTGGCTGAGGCGTTCTGGATCCGCTGGAGTCTCTTCTGGAGCTTGGCGGTGGTTCCGGCGTAGAGGGCGTTGCCGTAGTCCAGTCGGCTGGTGACGAGGGCCTGGGTGACCGTCTTCCTGGTCTTGATGGGGATCCACCGGAAGATCTTCCGTAGCATGCGTAGGATGTTGAAGCACGACGAGGAGACGGTGTTGACTTGTCTGGTCATGGAGAGGGAGGAGTCCAGGATGAAGCCCAGGTTGCGTGCCTGGTCTGTAGGTTTGGGTGCGGTGCCCAAGGCGGGGGGCCACCAGGAGTCGTCCCAGGCGGAGGGCGAGGAGCCCAGGATGAGGACTTCCGTCTTGTCTGAGTTCAGTTTCAGGCGGCTGGTCGTCATCCACTCGGCTACGTCTTTCATCCCTTCGTGTAGGTTGGTTCTGGCGGCGTCGGGGTCGTTGGTCAGGGAGAGGATCAGCTGGGTGTCGTCGGCGTAGGAGATGATGTTGAGGTTGTGTTGGCGTGCGATGGCCGCAAGGGGGCTCATGTAGACGTTGAAGAGGGTGGGACTGAGCGAGGACCCTTGGGGGACGCCGCAGATGACTTTGGTGGCCTCTGACTTGTACGTTGGTAGGCGGACTCTCTGTGTCCTTCCGTCGAGGAAGGAGATGATCCATTCCAGTGCCTTCTCCTGGATTCCGACGTTGCTGAGACGCTGCACTAGGGTGCGGTGACAGACAGTGTCGAATGCTGCGGAGAGGTCTAAGAGGATGAGGGCCGCTGTTTCTCCGTTGTCTAGCAGGGCTCGGATGTCATCGTTGGCAGCGATGAGGGCGGTCTCGGTGCTGTGGTTGGCTCGGAAGCTAGACTGAGAGGGGTCGAGAGATCCATTCGTCTCGAGGAAGGCGGCCAGCTGCTTGTTGACGGTCTTCTCGATGACTTTGGCTGGAAACGGGAGGAGCGAGATGGGGCGGAAGTTCTTGAGTTCGGTGGGGTCCGCTGTTGGTTTCTTTAGTAGAGCGCTGAGTTCGGCGTGCTTCCAGCTCTCAGGTAAGGTGGCGGTGTCGAAGGAGGTGTTGATGATGTCCCGCAGGTGGGGTGCGATGACGGCGTCGGCCTTGTTGAAGACGTGGTGAGGGCAGGGGTCGGTCGGAGATCCGGAGTGGATAGAGTTCATCGTGCGGATGGTGTCTTCTGTGTTGATCGGGGTCCAGGCGCTGAGAGTGGTGGTGGGGGGCGTTGGTGCGGTCGTGGGGAGCGTTGGTTGTGTGCTGAAGCTGTTGTGTATGTCGGCGATCTTGTTGTGGAAGTAGGAGGCGAGGGAGTTGCAGAGGTCTTGCGATGGGGTGATGTCGTTGGATCCAGCGTTGGGGTTGGAGAGCTCTTTCACGATGTTGAAGAGTTCCTTGCAGTTGTGTGCGTTGTTGTCCAGCCGGTCTTTGAATGCTGTTTTCTTGGTGGCGTGGATCAGTGGATGGTGCTTTCGGGTGGCCATCTTGAGGGTGGTCATGTTGTCCGGTGTTGGCTCCCTTCTCCAGGCTTTCTCGAGGGCTCGGCAGTTCTTCATGGAGCTCTTGAGTTCGTCTGTGAACCATGGGGCCTTCTTGCTGCCGGGTCTGCTGGGCGGGGTCTTCAGTGGGGCGAGTTCGTTCGCGCAGTTGCTGATCCACTTTGTGAGGTTGTCGGCAGCCTGGCTTGGGTTCGCTGAGCTGGCGGGAGGGTGCTGGCTCAGGGAAGCGGCGAGCTGGTCGGCTGTGATCTTGTTCCAGCTTCTTCGTGCAACCTGCAACCTGTTGCTGGTGGTGGTGGATCGTGGTTCTTCTGAAGGTGAAGTGGATGCAGCTGTGGTCCGTCCAGTGGAGTCCGGTGGCATGGCTGAAGGCGATGTCTTTGCTGGATGAGAAGACGGCGTCGAGTGTGTGTCCGGCGAGGTGGGTGGGGGTGGTCAACAGCTGCTTGAGTCCGAGGGTGGCGAGGTTGTCAAGCAGGGTGGTGGTGTTGCGGTCGTTGTCGTTCTCCAGGTGGAAGTTGATGTCCCCCAAGAGGATGTAGTTGGCGGAGGGGAGGGCGTGCGGGCTGATGAAGTCGGCGATGTCTTCGCTGAATGGTGTGCGTGGTCCCGGGGGTCGGTAGATCAGGGAGCCAAACTCCTTAAACGACTACACCACATACAGAATGCCTCTGCACGCCTGATCCTCGACATCCCTCGCCACAGCCACATCACACCCACCTGAGAGTCCTGCACTGGCTTCCCATCAACAAGAGGATCACCTTCAAGCTCCTCACCCATGTACACAAGGCACTCCACAACACCAGACCAGCATACCTCACCGTCTACACCCCGAACTGCCAGCTACGCTTCGCGGACCTCGCCCTCTCCGCCCTCTCCACCATCCCCCGCATCTGAAGAGCAACCACCGGCAGCGGATCGTTCTCCCACCTCGCCGCTAAGACCTGGAACCCACTCCCCATCATCCTACGGCAGACCCAGGACCTACTAACCTTCAGGAGGCCACTCAAGACCTGGCTATTCGAGCAGTAGCAGCTCCCCTCCCCCACCTCCTTGAGACCCTCATGGGTGAGAAGTGCGCTTTACAATTGCTTGATTGATTGATTGATTAATGCCCAGATGTGGGTCTCTTGCTCACTTTGCCACTGGATTCAAGCTAGCCTGGCTGAAGAGGGGTGTCACCCCAAAACCGGTCCCAGGATGCTTGTTTCCGATCCAGGGAAGACATGGCTTGGCAGTTCGGGCTGGACTGCTCCCATGAGGCACAGGGCCAAGACTGATTTGCATATAGCGGTGTCTGAACTCGGGTGGCGAAGTGAGCTAAAGAATGAGGATGGATTCAACACAGATCTGTGACGGGAGTGAGTGTCTGAAAAGTTTCAGTGCTCTGTCCATCATCTCCTTGTGTTTGCTTCGTTTGCCCTAAGTTGCCAGGGTCCCTTGCTCACTTTGCCACTGGATTCAAGCTATCCTGGCTGAAGAGGGGTGTTTCCCCGAAACCAGTCCCAGTATGCTTGTTGCTGGTCCAGGGAAGGCATAGCTTGGCAGTTCCGGCTGGACTGTTCGCATGAGGTAGAGGGGCAAAGCCTGATTTGCATATAGCTGTGTCTGAACTGGGGTGGCGAAATGAGCTAATGAATGATGATTGATTCAACCCAGATCTGTGACTGGGCGTGAGTATCTGAAAAGTTCAGTGCTGTGTCCATCATCTCCTTGCTTGTGTTTGCTTTGTTTGCCTTATGTTGGCAGGGTATGTTTGCTCACTTTGCCACTGGATTCAAGCTAGCCTGGCTGAAGAGGGGTGTTGCCCCGAAACCGGTCCCAGGATGCCTGTTTCAGGTCCAGGGGATACATGATTTGGCAGTTCCGGCTGGACTATTCGCATGAGGCTCAGGGCCAAGCCTGATTTGCATATAGCTCTGTCTGAACTGGGGTGGCGAAATGAGCTAAAGAATGATGTTGTATTCAACCCAGATCTGTGACTGGGGTGAGTGTCTGAAAAGTGTCAGTGCTCCGTCCATCATCTCCTTGTGTTTGCTTTGTTCATCCTCCCACATCCCCCATGCAAATACTAACAATGCACTCAACACCCCCTCTCAACATACCCACCACACAGACATCAACAGCTTCTACGCTTCCACCCTGCACTACACGCCACAGCAAATCTGCACACCAATGCCCATTTGCATGAATTCTTCACAACTCACACTCAGCAAATACAGAATCAAAATATGAAGCAGCGATGCACCCGACATCCTCTTCATCGCAGAGGCCTGGTTCAATTTCTCATCTGCTCCTGACATCACTATGACAATCCTAGCAGGCTACAAGATTACTCAGCAGGACCTCCTTCACAAGCCAAAAGGAGGACTCATTATCATCTACAAAAAATCCATCAAATGCACAACATCCACAGAGAATGCCACCCCATTCATGGAACACTTCAAGCTGCAAATCTCTGAAATATTCACCCTGAACAGAACCCAAGACTGCGGACCACCCTCCGCTTTATGCTTCTGAACGTTTGGGGTGTCTTTGGTCTACTAAGGGCTTTGACCGCTGGGATATGATTGGGATATGTAAAGTGGGTGATGTCTGTGTGAAGGGTAGAGTGAAGTCTTTCCAGGCCCTTAAGGCAGAATATGACTTGAGTGATAGAGAGTTTTTTCGGTATTTGCAGGTCAGGCATGCCCTGGCCTCAGTTCTGACTCCTGATGTGACCCTGCCCGAGTCCTCCCCCCTTGAGGATCGCATACTGGATGGACACCTGCCCGATAGCACTATCTCCCTTATTTACAAGAAACTGATTAATAATCGAGCTGACTTATTCGTCCGACTTAGGGAGGTTTGGGTCGGTGACGGATTGGACTTGGATGACGAGGATTGGCAGTCGGCACTCTCTTCTCCGAAAGAGGTCGCCATCCCCGCCCGTCTCCGTTTGGTTCAACTTAAGATCCTCCACCGGGTGTATGTGACTGGTCCGCGTCTGGTTGTGATGGGTTTTTCCCCAGATGGCTTATGCAAGCGTGGTTGTGGGATGAGTGCTACATTTCTGCATATTCTTTGGGAGTGCCCGGTGGTAGCAGCCTACTGGATTGATGTGCTTGCGGTGATGACTGTTGTGACTGGTGTTACCCTGCGGCCTGAGGCCCGACGATGCCTGTTGAACGTGTGGGAACCCACCGACTATTCTGTGGCCCAGACCAGATGGGCGACCTTGGGTTATATAGTCGCGAAGCCGGACATTGCGCAACTCTGGGGCGCATCCAGACCTCCCGAAGTCTCGGTGTGGGAGGATAACATGGACTGGTCCATGTTCCGAGAGAAGACCGTCTATGTGGCTAGGGGCAGACCCAGGGCGTGGACGAAGATTTGGGGTCAGTGGAATGCATATCGTGGAGATATTTGTACCCCTCCCTTGGTTGACGCTCCCGATGTTACCCTGTCTCCCTAGGCTGACGTTCCCGAAAAAATTTTCATGTTGTTTTAGGATTTTCCTGCCCTCCCCGCTGGCCCCCCCCCCCGGCCTTGCCGAGTCCCATTGATTTGCTTTTGTCTTCCTGATTAGTGGCTTTCCCCTCCGCCTTCTGGGCTGACTTGATTAATGTGCATTCGCCTTGTTTAGAGTTCGTTGTTTTTATGACTAATACAGAAAATTGTTATGTCCTGTCCTATGCTTTGAGCAATAATTGGTATATGCTTTGTGCCTGGCCACGGAAGTGATCGTTTGCTTCTTATGTTGTGCGTTGATATTACCGGCCAGCCCGTGTGGTTGTGGGCCCATCTCTGTAATTCTTATTTTATTGCTCAATAAAAGTCTTTAACCAAAAAAAGAAAAAAAAAAGACTGCGGACCACCCGGACAATGACCCACCTTTACCAACCTCATCAACAACTTTGTCACTCCATCACCATTGACATCAGAGCCTACATTCTCCTTGGCGACCTCAACTTTCACCTGGAAGACCAAAACAGCCCCTGCTCCACAGCACTTGAACAACATCATGCTCACCCAACTTGTCCCAGAACCAACACACACCACAGGACACACAGTGGACCAAGTCTTCACCACAAGTGACATCATCAAATACAACTCCACCAGACAGCTCACAACGACAAACCACCCAATCCTTCATTTCCAAATCCACACACCTCAAGTCGACACCTCTACCGGGCTTAGCACTCCAAGCCACGGCTGGTGCAAAATCACAAAAGCAGACTGGCCAAGCACCCACAGCACTGATCAGCCTAGCCCCACATACAACCTCAAAAAGGACATAAACAATATCAACAACTGGATCGGGAACTGCGTGTACTCATCAAACCCAACAAGAATAGTAGATCAAACAAGTAGGCCAGCTGGAACAGAGAAAACCTCCTGGACACCAAATGGCACTGTAAACAGATAGAAAAGAAATGGAGAACCAGCCATGACGCCATCAACTGTACTACCCACAAGGCTGCACTCAGATGGTATCACCAGCAAATTTGAAACACCAAGAGAAAAACCCTACTGGATCACATAGAAAAAAGCTCCAACAGCTGCTAGGTAATTTTCTTGTTGATCAAGGATTTCCCCTTGTCATCAGCGACTGTTAACAACATTGCTGCCTCCTAACAACTCTGCAACAACCTATCCAACTTCTTCCACAGCAAAATTGCAAACATCTACAGCAACTTTGCACACCAATCCAACCGCAGAGAACTCATCGCTATCCTCCTCACCACCAACCAAGACAGGTACCTGACCGAATGGACAACCCTCACCAGTAACAGCACAGCAGCAATTATGCAGACCATTCACTCAGGAACCCCATTAGACCCATGCCCCACCACACCTACAACCTGGTAAGATCACCAATCAACAAATATATATTCTTTACCGGAGGAACATGGCGGCCGCCGAGTGAACGGTCGCGGACGCCTGCGCAGGAGGCTCTAGCTGTGCTGGATCAATGAGGTTGGAGACCTCGAATCACTTTTACCCTCTGTAGCTTTGAGAAAATTTAGAGCATGTTTTTCGATGGATTTTGATAAATTTTAGAGTCTATTACCTTTTTTGTTCGGATACGGTTGCTGCCTTCTTTCAGCGGCACGTTCGGCTGTGTCTCTCCAGCCCGCTCTACACCCTGCCTCGCTCCGCCTCCTCGTTCAGAGGTCGGCGGTAGCGGTCTGGTATGTGGGGGGGCCAACGGCGAGTTTGAGACTGGAGGTGAGCCCAGGGGTAGACGCTTCTGTTTTTTCTACAGTTGGAGTTTGCTTTGAGGGTCCCCCAGGCGTGCTGCAGTCGGGATGACGCTGGGAGGTTGCTGCCAGTGAGCAGAGACCGAGTGGCCCCTTCTTGTTTCAGAACTGTGGAGGCGTGTTAGGACTCGGGAGAGCCTTACTCCGGGTGCAGGTAGGAGGGGGAACAGGAGCAGGAGATGGAGGGACTGGAGAGAGGAGTTTAGAGAGGAGGGTGGAACAGACAAAAGTGAATTTGCACACTCTGCGCAAGGAGCTCTTTTTGAGGCTGTATTAAAGTTAGAGGTGGTCGGGGTAGCAAATGTTAAAAAATATATGAGGATTGTATGGAGGAGGAAGACACCAAAGTGCAAGAGGGAAAGTCCCCTCCTCCCAGCTAAATAGGTATTCACTAAGAGCGAGAGGGCAGCACACTTCTCAGCCAATAAATTGATAATTCAATCCTCGATTCCACAACATAAATCACCACCAGCGGAGGAAATAAAACTGTCTGCAAAACAGCGCAAACAAGGAGCGGTTGTGTTGGAAGCCACTCCACCGAAATTAAGGATCCGGAAAGGAAAAGGAAATGAGGGTGCAAAGAAAAATATATTCACTAAGCCTAAAATTACTCCATCACTGAAAACTTTTTATCAAGTAATGTCGTTGTCAACTGCTAAAGTAACATCTAAAGTAACATCTTCATCTCCTCCTCCTCTGTCGTCGCCCTTGGTGGTGGAAGAGGGCTTGGAAAATAAGCTTATGCCCAAATCCCCAACTACGATGTTGCAAGGGGTCGCTCAAAAGTCTGAGGTCATTAAGGTCATTAAGGAAACCACAGGAGTCAAGTGTCCGAAGTCTAAAGATGTGCAATCAGAGCTTCCAGGTACTATTATGTCTAACCTTGTAGAACAGGCAGAACCTATCAGTTTTAGTGAGATATGGGACAATACGTCAAGGGTTCATCCTACTGTTACTTTATCTAACAGATATTCAGTATTAGAACCTGAAAATTGGCAGATATAGTAGATATAGCAGGCTCCGACATTGAACAAGCTACATCTCAGGTTGCAGACAAAGTTCCTGATATTAAAGGAAACGGGGACAAGTCGGGGAATATACATACCTGCGGAAATGAAGGTAGCGAAGATCAACACCGGATGTACGTTAGTACAACGTGATCTTTTAGATCGCGGTACTTTACAACGCTACCTTTACAATGCAAGTCGTTACAACGACTTGCGTTGGTGTGCGTGGATTGTGGATTATTATAATATTATATTCTAACACCAGCCCACGTAACAGTAGGGAAGGTGTTGGAATATAAAATTAAAACATTCCTTATACAACAGCACCATACAGCGCAAGTCGTAGTAACGAATTGCGTTGTAATGGCACCGTTGTAAAGGTACTGCGGTGTAAACACCGCGTTGTAAACGATGTTCCCCTCAACACCCCCATTCCCTGGTGGACACTCGCTTTGAAAGGGGATATTGCAAATAGATTTTCAGTTTCAGAGGCAAACCAGGCCGAATTGGCAAAAAGGTTTCTAGTGTCTGAGGCAAATCAGGCCGCCATTAAATCTTCGTGCGAAATCTTAGCCGAGAAATTAGGAGAGGTCACAGCAAGAACTGAGGCAATCGAGGCAGAGATCCCGAGGATGAAGAGCGCAATAGAGTCTACCTCTTTTCAATTGAAGAAACTAGCCATACAGAACAAAGAACTTAAAGAGGATCTGGAAAGGCTTGAGAATCATTCATGCAAAAATAATCTAAAATTTTTTAATGTGCCAGAGGCTATTGAGGGAGAAGATATAAAGGGCTTTGTAATTTCGCTTCTGGAAAAAACGGTGTCTAAGACTCTTCCCAACGTGGATTTAAAGAACGAAATTCAGAGGATACATAGAGACCCGTTTAAATGGAACCCTGGAAGACAGAAGCCACGGAAAATCTTGGTGAACTTCCTTTCTTATTCAGTGAAAGAACAGATACTATCAGCGGCCCTAAAAGCAGGCAGCATAACATCTCCCTTTTCTGACCTACCTGCATTTTCCTTTTCTATTAGGTCTGATATCTCACACATAACAGCAGAAAGGCAATGGGAGCTGGGGAAGAGATTAACAGAACTAAATAGTTTAGGGGCGAAGGCCCAATTAAGGTTCCCAGCCACATTGCAAGTCATGTGGAATAATCACATGCACATGATCCGAACAAACAAAGAGGCAGATACACTTATAGCTCAGATCCGGGATGAAAAACAGGGGGAGGTGTAAGGGAGGTTAATTGTTATGAAAAATTCTTTTTTTTATTGATCCAGCAAGAAGCAAACTTTTTTCAATGTTATAAAATAGAGCCAACTGTGAGGCGGGGTCCTAATAGGTAGAAACCTATTTTGGAAGAGGGGTTCCTCAGGTTGATGGGATGCAAGGGGGTCACAGGGGGGCGGGGTCCGGAAGGGGGGTTCTGGGGAGGGGGCACTGGGTGGCAGTAAAAAAGATAAAAAATTGTCCTTACTCCATGATTTTCGAATAAGTAGGCTGGTCAAAGGGTTTTTTGTCTTACAGACAAGCTTAGTACAAATCGTATAAAGTTAAGACCAAAATAAAGGGTCGGAACATTCAATTTATGTCTTGGAACCTGAATTGCCTGAGATGTCCGAGAAGACAGAGATTAATATTAAAATATATAGAACTTTCACCTGCGCAAGTATTCTTGCTGCAGGAGACGCACTTGAACAAGCCAGAGTTTGAATCTGTATTTATAAAAATACCGTGGCTTCAATGTTTTTGTCATTCTCAACAAGTATTGAGTACCGTGGAGTCGCCATTTTGGTAAAAAGGGGATGTACATGTATAATAAGATCATTCCAGACCAACCAAACAGGCAGATGGGTCATCGCAGTATTAGATTTTGAAGGGGAGAAATTGACATGTGCTTCTTATTATGGTCCTAACATAGACGACCCCCTCTGTCTGGTAAACAAGCTAATCATGAGACATCCACCATTTATTATAGGGGGAGATTTAAACATTTTGCTTGACCCAGTAAAGGATAGACCTAATACTAGTCATGTCATAGGTACTCCAAGAGCTCGAAGGGTTATGAAGAACCTATTAGTAAACATCAATTTAGTCGACCTATGGAGAGCCAAGAAGGGGGACATGGATGGATTCACTTTTTTTTGTAAGAAGAATCACCATGTCTCTAGAATCGACTACGTCTTGGTAAATAATGAAAATATAGAGAATGTAGTCAACATCTCAGTCTATCCGAGCCAACTGCGGACCACGCACCATTAGTGTTCTCATATTCTACTATAATAAGTCTGCAACAGGCTAAATGGACGCTAACTAGGTCGGCGCTCTTGGACCCTGGAATAATCCAGGCAATTAAAGGTACTACTTTGGAGTTTGTTTTCTATAATTGTGGGTCTGCATCCGAGGAGGTCGTCTGGGACACCTATAAAGCGAATCAGAGGTGAGTTCTGCGATGCCAGATGAGCGCAAAGAATAAGCGTGATTTTTTAGAACTGCAGGGTTTGGAGGGAAGAATCTCTTCTCTGGAAATAAAAAGGGGTCATATTTCCCAAAATAATGTAAGGGATATGAAGAGCATCGAGGGTAAGCTCGATGAAGCAAGAAGAGACTTACGATCCTACCTTGATCAGAAATGCAAAGCACAGTGGAAGGCTCGAAATATGGAAATCTTTGAGTATGGGGAGAGAGCAGGTGCTTTATTGGCATGGAAGGCAAGGATCGGCAGGGCCAAGAACAATATAAGAGAATTGCTGATTGACAGTGTAGGCACTAAATCTAGCGAGCCTGTCAGTATTCAAGACTGTCTCTTATTACGCTTTGCAAATCTCTACAAGGAAGACATCAACCCCTCAAATGAGGCAATAAGATCATGATTGATGGGTATAACTCTGCCAACACTAATGGATACAGCTAGGGACTTTCTTGATTCACCTATTAGTATGGAGGAAATCAAGGAACATATAAAGAGGGCAAAAACTAAGAAAGCAGCAGGTCTGGATACCCTGCCTAGTGAAATCTATAAGGAACTGGTATATGGGCTTTTGCCTGTACTCCATGTGTTGTTTAACAAAGTATATGGTGTAACAGGGAAAGTTCCCACCTCCTGGAAAGAGGCCACAATAGTGTTGCTATTAAAGCCAGGAAAGGATCCCCTATTGCCAGATTCATATCGCCCAATTTCCCTGCTGAATGTAGACTATAAAATCTTTATGAGCATATTAGCAGGGAGATTGGGCAAACTGACACCTAGTTTGATTAATTGTGATCAGAAGGGCTTTATGCCTGGGAGAATCATTCAGGAGCAAATACAAGTGCTAATTGGTAACATCGACTTGGCAGATAAAAGAGGGGATCCTCTGGTGGGGGTGGTATTAGATGCCGCCAAGGCATTTGATCGGGTCTGTTGGAGATATTTATGGGGGGTGTTGGAAACTATAGGCATGGGTCAAATCTTCATTCAGACCTTAAAAAATTGTTATAATGGAGCTTCGGCAAAAATCTTAATAAATGGTTCCCTGACCCCGAGCTTTGAAATCCAGAGGGGGGCTAGACAGGGGTGCCCTCTTTTGCCTATGTTGTTCAATATATATATTGAGCCCTTGGCGCAGGCTATTAGGCAGGATAATATAATACGACCTTTTAAATCAGGAAATTATGAATGTAAAATCTGCAGACGATATTATAATTTATACCATAAACCCTGACATCTCTACCCCCCATTTAGAAAATCTACTGCTCGAGTTTGGCGAGATCTCTGGTTACATGGCCAATTCAGATAAGACAGAGATTATGAGCTGGAATCTGATAAATAGTTATAGTCCCGAAATCAAGGAGTTTAGATATTTAGGGGTAAAAAGACTTAAATAAAATACCATTGATAAATCTAAAATAAATTGAAAAGGATATAGACTTTGCTAAATGGAAAAACCTCCCTTTATCGATCTATGGGAGGGTTAACTTAGTAAAGATGACAGTATTACCTAAACTAACCTTCTTTTTAGTGCGCTCCCCTTTATTTTTCCACAAAATAGTATAAATAAAATCCAAGGGAAAATAGGCAGTTTCATCTGGGGCCAGAAAAGTGCCAGGCTATCTTGGAACAAACTATGAAGAAAACTGATAAAAGGGGGGTTGGCGCTTCCGGATATAAATTTATACCTATTGGCCTTTCAATTCAAGGGTATCAGGATGCTTCTATCTAATCCGTCAGAAACTTCATGGGGTAGATTATTAGGAGAACTTGTGTAAGCGGAGGGCGGCAATGGGCAGGCGGAGTTCCTATATAAGTTTGGGGCCCCAAGATTCTTCAAGAAGGTACGCCTTAAGGTGTTAAAGGCAGCACTTCAGATATGGTACAAATTACGACGCATCTGGGGTGTAGGCTATTTTTCTCCATTCGCACCGATCTGGGACTCACCAGGTACCCCGGCCTGTTTGAGAGACTCTTTGGCAATCCCGATAAGAAGAGCAGGGTTAGAAAAGTGGTCGGATTTGGTAGATTCGGATGGGGTTCTCCCCTGGGAAGTACTTTTTGATAAGATTGGGTCCACATTTTCCCGATTTAAGTATCTTCAGTTAAGATCTTGGTTTGAGGCGGAGGTAGGAGAGACAGAAGGCAATTGGGAGTTAGAGCGGCTATTTGAGATTGTTCTACCGAGGAAAAAAGAGGTATCATTTTGGTATAACAGCCTCTTAGATGCAGTAAACCAGGAAGTTCCTCCGCAGGTAGCTGTCTGGAACAACACCCCACTTCACCAAGAATCTGAAACCCTGTTCGAGCTCTCCATAAAGTTAATGTATAAATACATTAAGCCTGCCACACTTAAGAAAAATCACTTTTATTTTCTAAACAGGCTATACTACACTCCAGCGAAGATAGCCAAATTTGCTGGCCCCTCTACCTCAGTACCATCATGCCCAAGGTGTCGCATCAACATAGTGGATGATATGCATATGTTTTTTGAATGCGCAGAACTGGGCAGATATTGGAAAGAGGTGGCTGAATCCTTGTCGGATATTTTTCAAATGCATATAGTGGTAGACCTGCCTCTGGTCCTTTTTGGCGTGAATAAGCAGGAGAATATAACATCATTACAGCCCCAGAAGGGTTTGCTCCTTAATCTGGTGGTTTTGGCCAGAAGAGAGATATGCATAAGATGGAAAGACTCCGCCCCTCCAACAAGGGAAAGTTGGATTAAAGCCGCTCTACGCATGGCGAGCTTAGAATATGTAGAATCATTAACGTACATCTGGTCCCCTTTGACATCATGGGGACGACGCCTGCATATGATAAATGGGTAATATTTGGAGAGTGGAATATAAGTCCAATGATTACGCCCAGTCCTCGGGACAAAGAGGAAGGCCGTGGATGGCTAGACGGATGCAGTAAGTCGGAGGGAGCACAGTCAGTACAAAGCGGCTTGTCAAAACTGCTGTGTCTATGGGGAGATGAGGACAAAAAATATATTAAAAAAAGATCACCAATCAACACTACCCTGACCCACATCATTAACACCTCTATCATGGTTGTCACTTTCCTGGATGAATGGAAACTTGCAGAATTCAAT
The DNA here is from genome assembly GCF_964261635.1 of Lissotriton helveticus. Classification (NCBI taxonomy): domain Eukaryota; kingdom Metazoa; phylum Chordata; class Amphibia; order Caudata; family Salamandridae; genus Lissotriton; species Lissotriton helveticus. Next base: position 686,033,445 of record NC_136057.1, on the reverse strand, counting down.
GCTCTCCTCAAGAAACCTCAGCCGGCCCAACTCAACAGAGCAACTTTGACCCATCTACCTGCTCTCCTATCCAGCCAAAGTGATCAAGAAGGCCATTAGCAAGCAACTCACAAACCATCTTGAACTTGACCATCTTCTAGACAACACACTATCAGGATTCAGAAAGATCCACAGCACCGAAACAGCACTCATCAGGGCCACCAGTGACATTTAAAACAACTTGGACCAAGGAGAAACAGCGGCACTCATCCTGCTGGACCTCTTTGTGGCCTTCGATACTGTGTCCCATAAGACCCTGAACAGGAGACTCCACTAGACTGGCATAAAAGGATACGCTCACAAATGGATCTGTTCCTTCCTCATGGAAAGAACCCAAAGTGTCTGCCACCCTTCACATCAGAGACCAAGAAACTGATATGTTGTGTCTAAAAGAGATCGCCACTCTTTTCAACATATAAATGACACCCCTTGCTAACATTATCCAATCACAAGACATCACAGTCATCAACACCCAACTCATCCTCTCCCTGATGGACAAGACAAATACCGCCAGAACCAACTTCTCCAACTGCATGACCATGGTAGCACACTTAACACGAACTAACTGCCTGAAGCTCAACTCTGACAAGACGGAAGTACTGGTCTTCGGCAACAAGTCTTCCCCATGGGATCCCACCTGGTAGATGTCGGAGCTAGGACCAACACCCACAGACCACGCAAGAAATCTAGGAATCATCCTAGATGACAAAGCTCAACATGACGGTTCAAGTCAACTCAGTGTGCACATCCTGCTTCTACATCAAGCGCCTGTTGTGAAAGATCTTCAAATTGTTGCCTCAGCACACCGGATGGACCATAACAAATCACTCATCACCAACAGGCTAGACTATGACAAAACTCTCTACACCGCAATCTCCAAACAACTCTTGCATTGACTCCAGACAGTGGAGAACGCAGCTGCAAGACTCATACTATACCTCCCACAAGGTACCCACATCACATCACACCTCAGGAACCTTCACTGGCTCCCCATCACAAGTGCAGTCAATTTAAGCTTCTCCAACACACATAAAAATCCCTTCACAACACAGGACTAGAATTCCTAAATAGTTGCATACATTCTCACCAACCTACCAGACACATACCCTCTGCATCACTTTCACTCACACACACTCCCAGCATCCACAAAAGCAAAACTGGAGGTTGCCTATTTTCCTACAGCACACCCAAGATATAGAATGACCTCCCTCAACCACATTAGAGCCTCCTCCACACTTCTTGAGTTCATATAAGCACCTTGGGAATGGACACGTTGCCCAAGCACCTGTATAGCCTCTCAGATGGTTAGTGAGCTATATAAATCAACATAACATAACAGGTGAGTGCGGAGGTCTGTGTGTGTATTTGTGTGTCTGGTACTGGTGTCTGTGGTGGTGGTTGTGGTAGCAGTGGGTGCTGGGGTGTGGGTAAGTGTGGGTGTGTGGTGCTAGGGTCTGTGTTGCTAATACTTTGTGGTGTGTTTGAGTGTGTTAAGTTATGTGGGTGGATAATGCTGTGGGTAAGTGTTTGCATTTCTGTTTTGGTGTGTGTGTGGGTGTTGTGCTGGGTTATGGGGTTCTGGGTGTTTGGGGAGAGGAAGTTGGTGGTTGGAATGGTGGTTGGAGGATGAGTTTTGGAAGAGGAAGGGTCCAGAGACAGTGGGGCAGGTGGGAGGCAGTGCTCGTAGATGGGCCTCAGCTCTGGCCCAGGTTCTCTGTATGGCAGACACAGCAGAGTGTATGCCATTCAGGAATGCAACGAACTCCATGAGTTGGATGGCACACAACAGTGCGGTGTATTTAACTTACTGGAGGTAACAGGAGGGCTTCTTGGCCTCAAGGACCCTCAGCATCCAAGGGAACTTCATCCCACAACCAGTTGTGTGCCAGGTGGAGCATTTACAAGATAGTGGACAAAGGGCCTCTGATGACCTACTGGGTTCTGTGGTTCTGGGTGTTAGGGGAGAGGAAGTTGGTGGTTGCAATAGTGGTTGGAGGATGAGTTTTGGAAGAGGTAGGGTCCAGAGACAGTGGGGCAGGTGGGAGGCAGTGCTCTTGAATGGGTCTCAGCTCTGGCCCAAGCTCTCTGTATGGCAGACACAGCAGAGTGTATGCCATTCAGGAATGCAACTAACTCCATGAGTTGGATGGCACACAACAGTGCGGTGTATTTAACTTACTGGAGGTAACTGGAGGGGTTCTTGGCCTCAAGGACCCTCAGCCTCCAAGGGAACTTCATTCCACAACCAGTTGTGTGCCAGGTGGAGCATTTACAAGATAGTGGACAAAGGGCCTCTGATGACCTGCTGGGTTCTGGGGTTCTGGGTGTTAGGGGAGAGGAAGTTGGTGGTTGGAATGGTGGTTGGAGGATGTGTTTTGGGAGAGGAAGTGTCCAGAGAGTGTGGGGCAGGTGGGAGGCAGTGCTCTTGGATGGGTCTCAGCTCTGGCCCAAGCTCTCTGTATGGCAGACACAGCAGAGTGTATGCCATTCAGGAATGCAACTAACTCCATGAGTTGGATGGCACACAACAGTGTGATGTGTTTAACCTACTGGAGGTAACAGTAGGGGTTCTTGGCCCCAAGGACCCTCAGCATCCAAGGGAACTTCATCCCACAACCAGTAATGTGCCAGGTGGAGCATTTTCAAGATAGTGGTATAAGGGCCTCTGATGACCTGCATCATGATTTGCAGTTTCACAGGGGACTGGGGCCATGCTGAGCCATGGGGGTAGATCAGCAGATGTTGAAAGAACATAAACAATAAATTACACGTATTTTAACATAGCAATGTATACTTTCACCCATTTATATCCTCCCCCCATGGACTCAGGGAGCCTCTTTCCTGACCCTTTCACAAGCACTACAGACCAAATTTGAGCCCCGGGGACCATTTTCCGATAAAAGAAAATGTCAGCCACTAATTTTCTGTGAAGGTGCGGCCACATGCCCTTTGGCATGTGGATCCAAGGATTCCTGTGAGAGAATCCACATCCCTAGATATCTATATTTTTGGCCTATAAGATCTCTGAAACTACTGAACAGATTTAACCCAACTCACAAAAAGAGTGCTTTCTGAACCAAGAGCTAGCTTTCTGTCAAATTTGGTGTAATCCTGTCCAGCAGTTGGGGCTGCAGTCATGTTCAACATGGGGAAAATGTGGTTTGGGACCCTCCCTTTTTCTTGGCCCCCACTTGACAGATTACTCCGAAACTTTTACCACAGCAGCTGAACCGACTAAAGTATATGTTGTGAAAATTTCATGAAAATTTGTCATGCAGCGCCAAAGTTATTGGCAAAAAAACAAACTCTCTTTCTATGGAAACTAGGTCCTAAAAGTAACTACCTACTGGTGACTGCCAGTAGGTAATACATATTTTCCACTGGGCCAAAAAAGCATTAAATCCACCAAAAATTAAAAATACGATGAAGAGCTTGCTCCCGTGCTTCATTACTAATCGGCCCGTGGGGAAGGCTGGGTTCCAGTGGCATTTTAATAAAAAGGAGGGGGTGTATTGACCCCTCTCTTGGGGCTTCTGTATGCCCTGGGGACCATCACCTCCCCGGGGCTTGTGTATAAATGAATATAGGGAGGTCCATATTGGCCTCCCCTGGGGCCAGAGGACCACCACCTCCCAGGGGCATATTTTTTTTTAATGGGGGCATTTCTCAGACCCTATCTCCTAGGACTGCCACCTGAGGTACTTCCTGAAAAAATGTGAGGGGCATGTGCCCTCCCCCCAGCAGCCTTGGAGATCAATATCACCTCTCTGGGGCAAAATCCAAGAAAGGAAGGGGGTCGCACAGACCCCCCTCCTGGAGCCAATAATGGCCCTGGGAACTGCCACTCTCCATGGCCAGCTTATGCTATGCCCATGGTGCCCACCTCCAGGACATAGCTGTTTGTTAAGACTTGGTGCCAAGCCATAGCAAACTGAGCTCCACTTTAAGGAAATGAGAAAATGTAGCTTTCGCTTGCTCAAGGTAGACCACATTGCTTTTACACACAGGGTGCTGCAAGTTAGCAGCTCCCTGTATGTAAAAGCAATGCTGGATCCAGCAGGAGGCAGGAAGTGGGCAGGGACTGTGGAGCCTTCAGTATCCTCCTGTGGTCCCCATCAGGGGCGTACCACCGGCACCTGAAGACCCCACGGTGCGGGGGGGCCCGAACAGCAGGGGGCCTCCTCAGCACAGTACTCAGGCCTGATAGCTCCAGATTAAATCTGGAGCGGGAGCACCTCTGTGTACCTTGCAGGGGGGTCCCTTCAACTTGGCACCAACATTAGATGCCAGGCCATAGGGGATGGGGTTCTAGGGTCAATATTGGACCTCCTGTTACCTTCAGTAAGTCCCACACATCGGGATTGCTGAGAGTTTGTCGGTGGCCATACCCTCTTTCTCCACCACTCCGCAAATGTGCCTCCTGAGGCATAACTAGTTGGGGGATGAAGTCCCCTTGGCTGCTGAGGGTCCTTGGGGGCGAACAACCCCTCCTGTTACCTTAGTAAGTCCCATTCTGCGGGATAGGTAAGAGGTCTTCAGAGGCCTTTCTTGCTCCTGCGCTCATTGTGACTCCAGTTGCCACGTCTTCGCTCTGACCGCCGGCTGCAGCAAGTGAGCGGGAGAACGCCGAGGACGAGGAGGTGCTGTGGCTGTGGTTCATCTCACGGCTCCAGGCTCCTCACGGATTATGGCTTCCTCGCTGGGAATACCATCCGGCTGCAGGGCAGCTGAGCGTTGGGTCTCGGCTCCCCACTGGTGCTCAGCCTAATGGTCTCTGAGCTACTGCCGAACCGCCGACCGCTCCCTCGTCTGTGACCTACTGCCCCAGCGACCTCCAGAGAGCAGTGGAGCAGAGCGGAGCGGAGCAAGGCGGCGAAAGGCGGCGAAAATTTTCAAACTTCTTCTCCACCTTTTTCCATGATTTCACTGGCATGCCGCAGGCAATCCTGTTTTCTCCAGCCCACTCCTAAAGCTGTATTCACGGTCGGGCGGCCCCGTACTCCCCCCTCCTGCACCGCTTGTTTCAACCGGCGACGGCAAGCTGAGGTGAGGAACTACAGACATGAGGGAAAGGGAAAGGGAGCTGGGGCCGAGACAAGCCGCGAGCACGGCCACCGTTAGAGGCTGCCGCAGAGTAAGAGCCCGGGGGTCGACTGGGAGGTGGTCAGACTAGGTCCGGCTTGCCCGCGGTCCACCCCTTGAGCTCTACTCGCTACCACAACCACTGTGAGCCCCTAGTGAGCCCCTAGACTCTCTTCCACCCCCGCTTGCCCCCACTTGTCAACCCCTCCACCTATCATCACATTATTGAAATTGGCAATAAACTGACAATGAACCTCCTAGAAGCATCAGGATCCACTGCGTGAAACCTGAGTACTGCCTCTAGCGGGGTCCAGCAGGAAAGGAAGGAGCCAGACCTTCCTAGCCGTCTCCCATCTCTCTCCCATCTCTCCCGCCACTCGTCCACTTGTCCATTTTCCGCCAATTTCGTCCATCACCCACCCTTGCAATTAAATAAAGCGAAAAAAAAGAGTAATGCATTATTACAGTGGTTAGGAACAGACAAGAGCAAACTAAAAACCAGCCTATCACCGTTAACAGAAACATCTGTTCATCACAAAGAAGAGTCCACAAAAATTCCCGTCGTAATCCCAACCAAAGCTACCAATGTCTATAATCACCCGTCAGACCAAGCTAAGAATTTGATGAATCCTATGGACAAAAAAGAAATTGCAGAGAATAATAAAAACAAAAAAGGTCATACTAATTTTACTAAGGTCAGGGAAAACTTTACTAATCCACCTAACAAAAGCATTACGCTCACTGAGCGAGCAAAAAAACGTATTGACCAGAACCTAAAGCTTAAAACAATAACCTATTACGATGAACTCTCCTTGTCCAAAATAGAGGATGAAGTAACAAACACAGAAAAAACTGCAGAAGCGCCATCAATTCAAGTTAAAATGAGAGACGAGAATGGAAACAAAAAGCAAACAGACAATTCCAGGACTTCAATGAAAATAGATGAATCCACGACCCAGTTCACTCAAGAAAAACCGAGAGAAAGTGACCACCTCAAGGACACCCGCCTTCTGAGTCCTAAATTAAACAACCTAGACGACTTAGAGCTCTCAATTACCGAGAACCAATACACCGAGAAATTAGTGGTTCCCCCTAAACAACAATACTTGACCAACCCTAACCCAAATTCTCGAGAGTCATATCATCTCTCCCAAGAACACAAAAAAATATTGCTGTACCCAGAATATGTATCCCAATAGAGGAAACATCTTAAAATTATGCTCGCACCTCCCTGGATTAGAAAATATAAAATCAACGGATATTGAAACCGTGGCCTTCCTGGAGCCAGAACAGGGCCAGAAAAATGAATTGACGGTGGTAACCTTCTTCATCAAAGATCAGGCCACAATCTTAATGAACAGCAAAGCTCAACTGAGTAACTGGGGCTTCCAGGTGGGGGGCGGAGCTAGCCGGCAACCGAGATGGCTGCCTAAGTCCGGAGCTCCTCCGCTCTGAACCACTATCCTTCGATTATCCTGCACATTTGGGACTATCACCGTGACGCTCTAGTGCCCAGGAGGTACCGTGGTCATGGCAGCCCCGTTGGAGAAGGAACGATTGGGTCCACGGGCCGGAGGACGGAGATCTACGGCCCGGTGTGACGCAGGGCTTCTTGAGTGGCTGCCTGGTGGTCTCCGGGTGCGGCGGTGTCCGCCCTTGCCCCGATTTCCCTCACGGGGATCAGGCTGCATGCCGGGCACTGGTGGGTGTCATTCCCCGCCCCAGCTGACACCCCATTGAATGCGGTGGTTAGGCTCCACTGAGGGGGCTGCGTCGTGTGGGCAGGTGTGCTTCTCCATTAAATTTGACGGCCTACACCCCATCTGGAGGCAACTTAGACCTACTCCGCGGTCCACGGCCTGGTGGACGGACTCTTTTGAATTGTGCGTCTGCAGCTGGTGCCTACCTGCTGGCCACGTGGAGTTTGCGGGCGTCTCTCCCTCTCCTGCTGCACTGATTCTCCCCCATGCTGAGCGCCAATACGACTTCTCTGGCCTAGAAGAGACAGGCGGAGAGTACATTGCCTGTGATTCCGCGCAGGGGCCGGGGAGGCTCCTCTCTACGCCATGGGGCGCCAAGATAGGACACAGCCGAAGCTTTCCTTCGCAAAGCAGAGCTCGAAGATGGCGAGGGGGGTGGCGGCGCGACTGGTGGGTACACACCGGAGGGGATGCCGCAGCAGGACCTGAGGGAGATACTCCTAGCCATGGAAAAGAATCTTCAGGGAGGTATGACGGCTATCGGCACGAAACTGGACGCCTTAACTTACCCCATGGACCGCATGGCGGAACGGCTGGATATGTCGGAACGCCGAATTACTGAGGTGGAGGAAGCGCACACCACGCTGGAGACGGACAACAGACAGATTAGCAGGGCTATGCAGACACTTCTGGATAAAACTGAGGACTTGGAAGCCCGTTCCCGCCGCTGTAACCTGCGTGTCACGGGCCTTCCGGAGAGTACCTCTACGGGTAACATGGAGTTGTTTATGGAAGGCCTGCTGAGGAAGCTGCTGGGGGACAATGTAATCTCCCACATGTTTGTGGTGGAAAGGGCGCATCGATCCTTGGGGCCACGACCCAAACCGGGTGCCCCACCGCGACCCATTATAGCTAAACTTTTGAATCATCGCGACCGGGACGTCGCGCTCAAATTGGCTAGAGAACAGCAACCTTTGCAGTATGAGGGATCTACTTTATCTATTTACCCTGACTTTACGGCTCGTGTCCAGGAGGCCCGGAAACAGTTTGCCCCTATGAAGCGCCAGCTACGAGACATGGGCGCTTACTATGCGATGCTATACCCGGCAACATAAGGTTCAATCGGCAGGGGAAGTCCCTAATCTTAACTGACCCTAAGGCGCTCCAAAAGGCCCTGAAAGACTGCCAACGAGAGAAGCGACGGCCGCGAATGGAGGATGCCGAGCTGGATGGGGGCTCCATGAAGGACCAGGACTGATTGGGACATATTTTGAGGTGATTGCTGTCCGGTTAGGACACCTCAGGTTTGGTCTCTGCTTTCTTTATCTTTTAATGACAGTTGTACCGCCCGGCCTATGGGGGCCTGACGTCCCGGAGGCTGACGATCCAATTGCCTACTTCTCAGGCATTGTCGGCCCTTGTTTACTGAACTTGAACTAACTAGACCTGAGACCCTTTGTGTTGATGCATCATTTTGGGAGACATGTCTTGGTATGCCATTATAGTTGTTCGACTATTGCTGCCACTATAATATGTGCGAGTATATGCCCCTGTTTGCTACCTGGTTGTGGTCACGCTAGAGCCCCTTTGGGCGGGGCGATACCTTCTGATGTTCTGCTCTTCGATTTGCCCATGTTTGGTTCCCAAATGTGCATGTTGTGGCGATGATGCCTCGCTTTCTTCTTCAGGGTTCTGGGGCGGGGGGGGTACCGGGGGGGGCAGCCTTTTGAGCTGTTGTTGTTCGGTACCCTTGGTACGCGCTAGCTTGGCTACCTCTGCCCTCGTGTGCTTACCACTGTTCCTATGGTTCTTGGGGGGGGGGGGAGGGGTGGATGTTTTGCGGCTGGAGAGGGTATTTGTGACTGTTGTGGAGCTGAGGGTTGCATGGGGAGGAGAGGAATGCTTGTTGGGGTGGATGGATGAACACGGCCTAGTTGGGGTAGGGCAAGCGTGGGTGGGGGGATGGGGTGGTTCTGTTTCAAGGTCCTTTTTGTTGCTTTGCGGTGTGGAGCAGCTGTTGTTTGAGGCATATGGACTAACTGGTAGGGGTGACGGTGATGGGCACACAATTTCACAGGTTACTAAACTGTATGTGGTAGATGCAATCTTTTTTACTCCTCTATGGCGGGGGACATGACAGAGGGGGAGGCGACTCCTGACACACTGCGGCTCCTGACGTGGAACGTGCGAGGCTTGAATGACCACCGCAAGGTCCGTAGGGTTCTCCAGTATCTGGCAAAACACAGGGTAGACATTGCAATTTTGCAGGAAACGCACCTGGCGCCACATAGTCCTATCCTTGGTTACAGAGGGCTCCGTGATGCAGGTTTTACTACTCATGCCCGTGGGGTTCTTACTTGGTTTAATCCTAAGTCCTCCCTTGCTTGGACGCCGGTGACCACTGACAGTAAGGGACGATTCACGATTACTTCCTGTTCTGGTAAGGGTCTGGACATGTGCATTGTGAATACGTATGGCCCCAATTTTGAACTCCCTAGTTTCTACACGACACTGGCTCAGAAGGTTTATGCGTTTGGGGACAGGGTTGTGTTTTGGGGAGGGGATTTCAACCTGACTCTGATCCCGGCGCTGGACAGGTCGGACGGCCCATCCCGGCCGCCTTCGGCCTCTGCACGCACACTGACTACACATTTGTCTAACCTCGATCTACTTGATGTCTGGCGTCATAGATTCCCATTGCGGGGAGGATTCACACACTATTCTGCCCCCCATAATATTCACACGCGGATAGACTACTGGTTTGCGTCCTCGGCTTGCCTGCGGGACGTATGATCCTGTGATATTCTTCCGCGGACCTACTCGGATCACTCGCCTATATTGCTCTCCGGCTCGGTGCCAGTGAGACGGATACTGCCTTTTTGTTGGCGCTTCCCTCCTTATTCATTACTCGACCCTCTCTTCAAGGAGGAACTCTTTACGGCCCTGGAGACTTATTTTGAGGCCAATGTGGGCTCTGTTGACTCGTTCCAGTCGGTTTGGGAAGCGTTTAAGCTTTATGCCAGAGGAGTTACTATCTCCAAGCATGGAGGTGTGTTAAAGTCGATCAGGGGCCGCCTTGATCTTTTGGAGCGGAAGCTTCGAGATCTGGAGGAGCTGCGCTTACACTCTGGCGGTGACTCGGTCGACCGGGAGATTGCTAGGGTTCTTCGGGAGTACAATGACGAGGCGGATCTGGAGATTAAACACTTAGGGAAATATGCTATTGCCAGGACTTACTGCGAGGGTGAGCGACCGGGTGCGGTGCTGGCCCGCTTGGCTAAGCGGGGCAGGGAGCGCTCTTCTGTGCCGATAATGAGATCTGGTGACGCCGGGCTCCTGCTTACGAACGATGAAATAACGGCATGCTTTAGGGACTACTACGAGGCTCTGTACGCCTCGAGGGGCCCCGCTCAATAGGAAGGGATAGTAGACTACCTGTCACACATAGAGCTCCCGTGGCTCTCCGATATGGACCGTAGGTTTTTGGCTCATCCCTTTGAGAGAGAGGAGGTGGTGTTGGCACTGTCCTCCATGAGGGGCGGGAGCGCCCCGTGCAGTGATGGCCTCACGGTGGCTTCCTACAAGGCATTTTCCGATTTGCTTCTTCCCCATCTGCTGAGCCTGTTCGATGATATGGCCAATTCGGGCTCCATGCCGCCCTCCATGCATGAGGCTGTAATCGTGGCTATTCTCAGACCGGGCAAGGACCCTAATGACTGTGCCTCGTATCGTCTGCTCTCCCTGATGAACGTAGATGCGAAGATCTTTGCTAAAGGGCTCTCTAACCGCTTATACCCTCTGGTCACGACACTGATGGCCCCAGAGCAGTCTGGTGTTTTCCCTACGCGCAATCTTGTTTATAACATCCGAACGGTCTTTGCTGAGTTTCAGCATACCTGCCCAGAGGTACCAGCCGTTGCCGTATTTTTAGATATGGAAAAGGCTTTCGATTCTGTAGAGTGGACTTTTATGCATCATGTTCTTCGCAGGATGGGTGTTGGCCTTCTCTTCCTGCAGTTGTTATCGGTCCTGTACTTCAAGCCGAGGGCCCGGATCCGTAATGGCCCTCTGACCTCTGAGCCCATTGAGGTGGGCAGGGGCACGAGGCAGGGTTGCCCGCTCTTCCCGATGCTTTATGCTTTGGTGGCTGAGCCCCTTGCTTGTGCCCTTCGCGAATACCATGCTCATTGGGGCATCTGCTTCCCCACATACAAGCTTGTTGTCTCTACTTATGCGGACGATACGCTTCTTTATGTACGCGACCCCGAGACTCATCTTTCCCCGGTATTGCGGGAGGTAGTCCGGTTTGGTGCCCTTTCTGGCATCCGGGTGAACTGGACGAAGTCGCTCATGTTTCCGCTTACAGCGGCCACGGTGCAGTTTGAACCTGAGTTTCCGCTGCAGTGGACCACTGAGGCGGTCTCATATCTTGGCATTCGGCTTCATACTGATTCGGAGATCGTTCTCCGAGAAAACTATGGCTGCGCGGTTTCGAAGTTGGAGGATGATGAAGAGAGATAGATTTCTCTCCCACTGTCTCTTTTGGGACGCATCGCGTTAATGAAGATGGTGGTGCTCCCACGTTTTCTTTTTCTGTTCAACACTATTCCTATGGTACTTTCTGTCCAGTTTTTCCGCAGGCTCTAATCGCTGCTGGTACGACTTGCTTGGGCGGGTAAACAACCTAGGGTTGCTTGGCATATTCTAATATGACCATATGCAGTGGGCGGGCTCAACGCCCCAGATTTGGAGCTCTACTACCGTGCGGCCCAGTCTGCTCATGCTTATGCGTGGATCCACGGTCCACAGGATGCCCCTTACGTCTGTATCGAACGGATAGTCGCGGACCCGACCCCCCTGCCGGCCCTGTTAACGCAGGCTAAGGATCGACGTACAGGCCTGGTTGATTCTTTACTACCGGTCACCCACGCCTGGCACTACATGGCGAACGCCCAAGCGTGTTCGCTCCTGTGCTCCCCCAGCGCAAATCTTGAGTGGTGCTACTGGCTGAGTCCCTGTAGGGAAAAGGGAGTGATACTTGTAAACAACAAGGGTTCCCTGTGAGAACAAGTGAAAATCAACCCCTAGGTCAGGGAATAAATCAGTGGAACAAACTACCTAGGCGGAAATTCTAGAATGCTAACACAATATTAATAGGACCCACACTGAGAGTGAACAGTTTCCAGTTAGTTACAAAAGTTTATTACAATCACATAAAAAATACATGTATCAACAATCAATAGCTAAAATTATACATTCCATAAAATGTGAACATACATCAATTATAACATAAAAAATCCTTGTACATAGAAGAGTAAGTTGTGTGTCGACGCGTTTCGGCGACCAGCGCCTTTCTCAAGACAGTTTACAACTTTCTAAAGCAAAAATGGACTAGACACAACGGTAAGGATTTCGACGCTGTGGGGTTCCATATAATTCTTGGAACCGGAATTGACGTTTCTGATTGACAGTGATTCCAATCTGATAAATCTGCAGTTCTTATATTCGAACCGGATATATGGATACTTCAATCTTTAAAATACTTCAGTCTTTGTTGCCAAGGTAAGCGGCCAGCCAGCAGATGAGCTTTTAGAATACGTCGCCTCCACACTTTATTATTTTATGTTTACTTCTAGAGCCTTAGAGTATCAGCGTTATCGGACTTTTCGTGAACTCTCAGACGTATATATTTTAAAATCAGTCACTGTGTCGGACTTGGTACACAATAGATAGCCATACGCGATCCCAAGCCTATAGTGCCGGCTCTTTAAATCTCCGCGGTATAGCGTGATCAGGGTTTAGCTGGGTTGTTTTAATTAAAACAGGTTGGCGGATTCCTTAGGTTTCTTGGATGGAGGCCGCATGGAGGCGAACGTCTAACTCGGACGTGGTTCCGTGGTAAAATAAAAGGGAGTGATTCTTGCACTGAGACGAATTGGTATTCACACCATGGGAGACTTGTTCTCGGGTGGCACGACGCGGACGTGGGACGAGGTGACTGACGCGCTGGAGGACCCCCCCTTGATGGCGCACTTCCAGTTTCATAGGGTGCGCAGTGCTCTGCGGGACCTTCTTGGGCCAGATCTGACGGAACCTGTGACGGTGACTACTTTTGATTATGTGGTCACAGTTAAACCCCCTCAGAGATTGGTTTCCACTCTCTATCGGATAGCCCAGGCGGAGCTTTATGCGGATTATACCAAGCCTCGTCTGGCCGGGCAACATGATTTAGGCACTGATATGACTAAGGACCTCTGGAGCTATTGCTGCGCCAGTGTCCGTAAAGTCTCCCTTAATGGTCGCCATAGGCTTACGCATTTTAAATTCCTGAACAGGACCTACTACACGCCGGAGAGGCTCCATAGATATGGACTCCGTGAATCCCCGGAGTGTGAGAGGTGCAGGGCCCCCCTGGCGGATTTTCTTCATGTTGCATGGTCGTGCCCCGTGGTCTTTTCTTTTTGGCAATCTGTTTTTGTTGAAATTAATAAAACGGTGCCCTTGACACTGGCTCCGGAACCTTTATTAGCTCTCCTGGGCTACTCCAGACCCTTGCGCTCCTCCCAGCGACGTATTGTGGATCTGGCGCTCCTGATGGCCAAGCATTGTATTGCCAGGGCCTGGATGAGAGGCCCCCCACCTACGGTACGAGTGTGGAAGAGAGAGCTGATTTATTGCTGCACTCAGACTGGGCTGTATAGCGATCTGATGCCCCCCAAGAATAGACCTAAGAATTACTGGGCTGCCGTGTTGGAGGGTGCGGCCCATGTGGAAGTGCCGGCTGATACCGCTGTGGCCCCTGACGAGGAACGGGATGGTTCAGTGGGGGAGGCTCCTGATGCTGACACTGATCATTTCTGGAGACTGAATTACTTATGTAGGGTGTTCTTGGCTGTGAGGGGGATGTGTTGCTGTGAGGTTGGCCTGCGTTTGCAGACCCTTTCCCCTTTCTTTCTGTCTGACCTGCCGTAATTGTTGTATCGTACTTCCTCCACGAAATGCTTTTGCCTTCTGCGACAACATATGCTGCTTGCCCTGCTGTTTGACTGTCCACATGTCTGTGATGCTGTTTGTGTTCTCGTTTTCTTGGTTATATGAAAATGCAAAGTTCAACTGGAAACGCTATGTCATCTTTGTCTATCATGTACAGTGGGTACTCTGGATGCTTTATTTTGAATTGCCGCCGGTCCCCCGGGATGTCGGCTGATGGGCTGTGTTTTATTGGAGGCTGCTCTTCTTGATATACGCTGCCGGCCCCAGGGTTGTAGGCACGCATCTGTGGTACATGTGCAATATTCAATAAAGCCTTTTGAACAAAAAAAAAAAACTGGGGAGTCCTGGTCAGTTTTCCTACCAGCATTAAATACCCAGACTTCCTAACAGATAACATACGGAACTCACCAATGGCCAGCAATAACAAACTATTGTTAAATCAGGGCAAGCAGATCCAACAGCCTTCTTTGACATCATGTGCCCCAAGACCAGGAATAAAATCAGTGCCCTGGATTGAGAATCCACTCCAAATAATAGCGTCAAAAGTGGGTGGCCCACGTAAATGTGTCCTCATGCCACATAAATCACAAGATTGGTCTTGGCTCTCTCAGGCCTTAGGGTAAAACACAGCAAATAGGGAATGATGAAAGAAACACCTATGACAAAATGCAACACCTTAATATCTGCTCCTGGAATATTCGAGGACTAACAAAAGAGAAAAACGGACAGCTAACCAAAGGCCTCCTGAAGACTCAGGATATAATAGCTCTTCAAGAAACCTGGGCCCTGGAAAACACAGTTTGGGAAGATTTTACTGTTATTGAATCCCATGCTATCCCTTCAGCTGTAGGTGGCCATGCCTTCGGAGGTGTGCTGATCACCGTGAAGAACACATTAGTTGCAAAGGTAGCACTGCTCTCTATAGGCCAGGGTGTCTACATTTTTATCAGCATTGAGATTCAGTGCCACGAAAAGGAAAAGCCGAGACGGCGAAAAATTATTCTCGGCAGCGTCTACTTGCATCCGTCCAAAGTAAGACGAGAGGTGAAACTGAGCAAAATGCTCCCTGATATAAACAACATTGAGGCTCATCACCCAAATGATATATGGCTGATAATGGGTGACTTTAACACCAATCTAATGGAGGTAGCACCCACTCTCTCTTTTCAACTATCCTTAACCGATTAAATGTGGTCTATCCCAGAGATAATATCTCAGTTCCAAAGGAAGGAAGAAAAAGGGATAAAATTGTCAACGCATCTAAACCAACTAGGCCTTTGCATTTTAAATGGAAGAATTGACTCAGATCAGCCGGCGGCATATACTCGATTAAGCTGCTGGAAGCTTGCAGCACTCCCGTGGCCCTGCAGAGAAATCCTGGAGCCCCTTAAAGGAGGGAAAAAAAGGAACAAGCACGACTATGGGGCAGCGGCTACAAGAGAAGGACTCGGCCCCCCAGAGGAAACATGTCGCTAATAATGAGAGCCCAGCAGTGACTGCCTCCCGCCACCCAGACTTCTACAGTCTCCCGTCAAAAAAGTGCGTGGAGGATTCCTGATTCCCGATTGTCTGCTATCGCCGATGAGAAGTGCTGCCCGAATCTCACCTGTGTCCCGCCTGGGGAACGGTGAAGGGATCCCTGCTGCCGGCTGTCGCCGTAGTGAATCGCTGGAAAAACGCCTGGGGCTGCCAGACTGAAGCGGAGGCCTCACGGACGCTTCTGTCGGTCCAAATGGTGTGGAGGGTCTCGCGTTGACAAACCGAGCAGTCCCGGCTCCCTATGGAGCAACAACTGGGCACCCTGACAACGGACATTAGCCTCCTCCGAGACGACCACCGAAAATTATCCAACAAGGTCTCGGATAATGAAAAAGCAGTCACTTCCATCCAGCCTATGATACGGACTCATTAAGACTCGATACAAACATTGATAGGCTGCATGTGGAGTACATGGAGACCTGGACCAAGTCATTCACGCCAGACCCAGAACGGTCAGCGTTCTTCTCCATTGAGCGGGCCCATCGAGTCCCAGCGCGCTGGCCGGGAGCCCCACCGCGCCCAATGCTGGTGATATTCTTACACTTCAGGGACCTAGATGCTGTGTTGACAGCGGCCCATCAGGCTGGGCCGCTTCGAGTGGAGAACAGACCCATCATGATCTTTTCTGATTATTCCCAAGCAGTCCAGTGCCAAAGGTCATCCTTCCTGGAGGTGAAGCGGTGTTTACGAGCAGAGAAGATGCAATACTCCCTGCTATTCCCTGCTCGCCTTAAAGTCATACATGAGGGTGCCACTCACTTCTTCGCGACCCTGGAAGAGGCGCATGATTGGATGGACCAGCACGGTGCCACAGGTCCTTGTACAGAGCGTGCCCACGAACAACATACTGGAACACAAGGATCCAGAAGGCAACGCTCACAGAGTCGTAACTGACAGGGCACCTCCAACTCGCTCCCACGCACCCTGGGGTCCCCAGACCTGTAGCAAATAGTCCAAGAGAGACGGAAAGCCCTGAAGGCGGTGGCAAGCCTACATTCCCCCCTCCCCTGCAACGGACATTGAGCGGGCCCCCCACATATTTACGTCAGAGGAAGAAGGGGACAGTGAAGCAACGCAATCAGGAGTGGACTCAGTGGCCTTGCCCTTGGTCATCCCACGATCAGCTGATGACTTGATATAAATGGGCACCCGGGCCTCAAAGAAAGTATCGGGGGGAGGAGAAGCCTCTGGGGCACCGGCACAAGTGATTTCCCTGTACGCGCGTCCACACGGCACTCTAGGCCAGGTCAGCCCTTTAATCACCCAAGCAGACCAGCGAGCAGCCATTAACTAGCGCGCATAGCCCACAAGCTGAGATACCTTGCAGACACAGGCCCCCACAAAACGTTGAGGCTCTCACGCCAACGGAGAGCTAGTTTGGACGTATCGCCTTTGTCGATGGGTTCCCCGCATTGGGGCTATGTTTTGCCCCACCCCAGTTTCCCCCCCACTGAACACGCCCATATTGCACTGTGTCCTTGCCAATCTACCGATGAGTAGCTACACAGACGCCATCATACAGCAAACAGGGGAGGGGCAGGGTAATGCCCAAGATCTTCTAGAGGGTCAAGGGGCTCCCCAAATCCTACGTGCCATACACATACACCGATGACACAAACTGGCACCATCACCATCCTTACCCTGAACATGCGAGGAATGCACACTGCGCAGAAACGGTACTCAGTCTATGCTTACATTAAGCGACATAGTACGCAAATTGCGTTCCTGCAAGAAACGCACCTTACGGCAGAGGAGGTGACGAAGCTGCGTAATCGCTGGAGGGGAATCATATGCGCTACTACATATTGGGCCTTTGCTCAAGGCACCCTTATATGGGTAAGTCCCAGTGTTCCATTCCAGGAACAGTCCCACAACGTTTACCCAGAAGGCCGATTCGCTTTCCTACAGGGACGACTGGACGGCCAAACAGTACTATTGGGGAGTATATATGGGTCCAATGTTGACCAAAGTAAATTCTGGGATGCACTGTCCACCCCACTGAGCACATACACACATGTCCCCTGGGTTTTGGGAGGGGATTACAACTGCGTACAAGATATAATACTGGACAGATCCCAGCCCCCCCCATCTGTTGTCTCTCATAGTGGACCAGGCAAAAAGGTTCGGGACATGGACACGACATTGGTCCCTCACGGATGCCTGGCGCGCTAGGAACCCAACCACTAGACTCTACTCGTTCCACTCAGTACCGCATGACCTCAGAGTGTGCTTGGACAGTTTCCTTTACTCCTCCACTATCATACCTCTCATTTTAGATAGAGACTACCTGGGCAGGACCATATCAGACCATGTTATGTTATGTTATGCTATTATTATTTGTACCGCGCACAGCTGCCCCAGCGAAGGGGCGTCCTGGCGCTTTGCCAAGGTAAACACAACACCACATAAGAAACTCCGGGAAGAAAAAAAGACAGCAGAGGAAATTAAGCATACAGAAGAGTTTTGACGGCCCGTCTAAACTGGAAAAGGTTATCCATCGCCCGGATATGCGGAGGAAGAGAATTCCACCACTTCGCCGCTAACACGCGAAAAGAGCGGCCACCAGCTCTAACCAGTTTAAAGCGCAGGACCGTCACCAGATTCTGCCCCAAAGATCTAAGGGTACGTGAAGGGACATACGGCGTTAGCAAATTCTCAAAAATTTTGGGAGACATACCTTTGAGAATTTTGAAAGCAAGGCAAAGAACCTTGAACTGAATTCTCTGAGGTATGGGAAGCCAGTGGAGCGAGTGAAGAGTTTTGGAGACCGAGCACCTCCTTGGCAGGCCAATCACTGCTCTGGCTGCAGCATTTTGGACTCGCTGTAGCCGGGTGAGTTCTGCCTGGTTAATCCCGGCTAGCAAAGAACTAGCATAGTCCAGTCGGGATAGTACTGATGCTTGAACCACCAGTTGCCTGGTGGGCGCATCAAAGAACTTAAGAATAGGTCTAAGCCCTCTAATGATGCCATAGCAAGAAGCTGCCACCTTCTTGGTATGGCAGATGAAGCCAAGGGTCGGGTCCAACCAGACTCCCAAATTTTTTATCTCCGATGCAGGGAGAGGAGTCACACCTAACTCGGAGGGTCACCACTTGTCACCCCACAACACCACCTGCTTGCCAACCACCATCACCTCCGTCTTCTTGGTCTTTAACTGGAGGCAGTTGGAATTCATCCAGTTAGCCACTGCTCGCAGACCATCAAAGAACCTGGGGGCCTCCATATCTGAGTCCCCACTCAGCGTGACCACCAGCTGTGTGTCATCAGCATATGAGACCATCGTCAGGCCCCATTGCTTGACGACCGCAGCCAGCGGTCTCACGTAAAGATTGAAAAGAGTGGGACTCAACGAGGACCCCTGAGGAACCCCCAGGGTCAACGGATAAAGTTTGGACTTACCGGGCGGGATCGCAACCTGAAAAGATCTTTCAGTCAAGAAGGATCGAAACCAACATAAAGCCGAGCCCTTGACACCCACTTCCTCGAGTCGCTGAAGCAAGATCCCGTGCGAGACCGTGTCGAACGCGGCACTAAGATCTAATAACAGAAGTGCCGCCGTCCGACCAGCATCAAGCACGGATCGCAGGTGTTCGACCATAGAAAGTAGGGCCGTCTCAGTGCTATGGCCCGCCTGGAACCCGTTCTGGGTAGGGTCAAGAATGTTAGCCCTAGTGAGATGGTCTGCAAGGATGCGTTCACATGGGCCTCAGCGACTTTGGTGGCCCAAGGAAGCAAGGAGATGG
Source organism: Lissotriton helveticus (assembly GCF_964261635.1). Taxonomy (NCBI): domain Eukaryota; kingdom Metazoa; phylum Chordata; class Amphibia; order Caudata; family Salamandridae; genus Lissotriton; species Lissotriton helveticus. Next base: position 686,014,348 of record NC_136057.1, on the reverse strand, counting down.
GGCGGTAGTTCTCAGGTTTAAGGGGGTCAAGGGTGGCCTTTTTCAGGATAGGTGTGACTACTGCCTGCTTCCACCTGATGGGAACAATCCCAGATGAAAGTGATAAATTAATCAATGAGAGCATCGGGGTTCGTCATAAGGGCGACATACTCTTAAGCTGGATCGGTTTCAACGGGTCTGCCGGAGACCCTGACTTGATTTTAAGACTAAGTGAGTCAAAAGCCTCCATGGAAAGGGAGGGCAAGGTATTAAGACAATCGCTGTCTCCCACCATACAACTGACCCGGTCAGGGAGAGAAAAACCCATCGAGAAGGTTCTATAGATGGCATGAACTTTCGCGAGGAAAAAAAGAGGCCAACGTCTCACAATGGGAATCTGAGCAAATTTCCGACATTGTTGTCCTCTTGGCCATCAGATCCTTTAATACCTTAAATATAAGTTTCGCTGGATTAGCACTCTGCTGAAACTCTTGAGCATAAAAGGCAGCTCGTGATTTACAGACCGCCCTATGATAAACTTTCGTTTTAGCCAAATAACATGCTTTTAGTGCCAGATCATACGATTTTCTCCATCGTCTCTCGGCCTGTCTACAGGCTCTTTTGAGAGATGCCAAGACACCATCATACCATGGGCTCGGCTCTTTCGGTCGACATTTGGACCATGATACAGGGATCAACGAGTCCAAGGCGTGTGAGATCCACTAACAAAAAGAGTCATAACCACGGTCTACATCAATAAAAGGGCTTAATGGTGTCTCCTCTAGGAGATGATAAAAGTCCTCCAATTTTAATTTATTCCAATGTCGTTTAGGAACTGTTCTTTTTTGAAATGCAAGAGGAGGCTCCGACATAGAACATGTCACTTCCACCAGCATATGATCTGTCCAAATCAACTGAACAGGAGGGGCAACCCTGACTCCCTCTAAATTAGTAAAGAACGGGTCAAGAATATGCCCGTCTCTATGCGTGGGGGAAGTCACCAGTTGGCGTAGTTGTAAAGCCTCTAAATCTGTCAGAAAACTTCCGATGGAGGAGGAAGAGGGACAATCAAGGTGAAGATTAAGATCTCCAACAACGTTGAAATTACCACAGCCTAGTGCCTCCGTGCTAATTAGCTCAGGAAGAGCAGCCCTAAAGGCAGCATCGCAGCCCGGCGGACGATAAATTAGCAGCCCGGAGAAAGTGAAGTGGTGACTGAACGAGATTTTAAAAAGAGCACTTTCACATCCTGGAAGTTTAGCAATCTTCCACTCGCTCGGGTAACACATCTTAACAGCCAAGGCAATGCCTCCCCCCCTGGTGCCACGATTAAGGGTATGAATGGCGTACTCTGGGGTGAAGGCCAAATTAAGTATAGATGTGTCCGAATCCTGCAACCAGGTTTCGGTCAAAAACAGCACATCAGGGGAGTTATCTTTAAGAAGATCGTATACCTCCCGATGATGTTTTACCAATGATCTGGCATTGAGACTCCAAATGTTCAGATCAGGCAATCTTGCCTTTCGATTATCTAAAGATGGTAACTCCAGCGAGCGAATCAAGGAGGGAGCATCCAATGTGCAATATCCACAACTACAGCGGTATGGGCCACATAGCGGGTGCACTGGTAATGAATTACAGGTAAACATCCGATCCCGAATGGACAGTAAATCGGTCCTAGAATACCTGAGAGTAGAGCAAGGCATGGTGGGCAGCCGAAAGATCAAAGTCCTGCCGCGACCCGCGCTTCCTTAGCGCTGACGGGCAAGACTCTGGCACGACTCAGGCGCAGGGAAGGCGCGGCCGCTGCGCGAAACCGCTGCGCGTAGAGGGGAGCTTTAAGTAGGCGTCCCTCAAATCAACCGGAGCGCTATACCGCTCGCAGGTGACGCCCCCTCTTCAGTCCACACCACTCAAAGATGGCGCCTAAAAGATTTCCCCATCCCAGGAACCGGTCCCGCAAAATGAGCGGTGAGTCCCGATTACAGTGCAAGTAAGGGGAGAGAAAGTTCCCTAGTTAAAATCAGGGGAGAAACATATCATAGAAAAACAAATATAAAACAGGTTGTTTACAATAGCAGCGTGATGAATGGACCGCGAAGCGCTATGCAGCATTCAAATACCTTAACAGGACTGATCCCAGGGCTGGTCGCCTTAAGTAGGCGTCCCTCAAATCAACCGGAGCGCTATACCGCTCGCAGGTGACGCCCCCTCTTCAGTCCACACCACTCAAAGATGGCGCCTAAAAGATTTCCCCATCCCAGGAACCGGACCCGCAAAAAGAGCGGTGAGTCCCGATTACAGTGCAAGTAAGGGGAGAGAAAGTTCCCTAGTTAAAATCAGGGGAGAAACAAATTATAGAAAAACAAATATAAAACAGGTTGTTTACAATAGCAGCGTGATGAATGGAGCGCGAAGCGCTATGCAGCGTTCAAATACCTTAACAGGACTGATCCCAGGGCTGGTCGCCTTAAGTAGGCGTCCCTCAAATCAACCGGAGCGCTATACCGCTCGCAGGTGACGCCCCCTCTTCAGTCCACACCACTCAAAGATGGCGCGTAAAAGATTTCCCCATCCCAGGAACCGGACCCGCAAAAAGAGCGGTGAGTCCCGATTACAGTGCAAGTAAGGGGATAGAAAGTTCCCTAGTTAAAATCAGGGGAGAAACAAATTATAGAAAAACAAATATAAAACAGGTTGTTTAAAATAGCAGCGTGATGAATGGAGCGCGAAGCGCTATGCAGCGTTCAAATACCTTAACAGGACTGATCCCAGGGCTGGTCGCCTTAAGTAGGCGTCCCTCAAATCAACCGGAGCGCTATACCGCTCGCAGGTGACGCCCCCTCTTCAGTCCACACCACTCAAAGATGGCGCCCAAAAGATTTCCCCATCCCAGGAACCGGACCCGCAAAAAGAGCGGTGAGTCCCGATTATAGTGCAAGTAAGGGGAGAGAAAGTTCCCTAGTTAAAATCAGGGGAGAAACAAATTATAGAAAAACAAATATAAAACAGGTTGTTTAAAATAGCAGCGTGATGAATGGAGCGCGAAGCGCTATGCAGCGTTCAAATACCTTAACATGACGCCCACACAATCATGCTGCGATGGCGCCCGCCGCATCCCCCTTTCCCTACATGGCGCATCACCAGAGGATGTCTAGACGACCCTGTTTTCAACCTCAGGCGGACAATATTAGCCAGTGCTTTGGAGAGAACACTGACACTGCCACCATGCGGGTGACAGAATGGGACGCCTTTAATGTAGTTATACGGGGCACATGTATTTGACACATCGCAGGAGTCCGTCGCGTCTTGGAGCGTGACATAGAACGCACAGAGCAAGCACTGGCTAATCTTACAAAAGAGACTGACCCAGACAAAGCTACCTGGCCCAAATTGCTGCCGCAAAAACAGCATACGAAGAGGCAATACTCAGCTTGCGTAGGTATAATTTCGCGGCACACACAGCACGTGTTCATAAAGAAGGTGACAGGTAGGAGCACGCTACTGGCGTGGCTGGTCAAGACGGATTCGACCCTCCCGCCAATCACGGGCATCCGCAATGCTCAGGGTGTCCTATTATACTCCCAGGACACAATCATGCATGCCTTTCGAGAGCATTACACATCATTATACGTTAGTCCTGCTCAGGTAGCTCTCTCCCGATTCCTGGATCGCCATCAGCTGCCCCAGATAGACCGCAACACCCGCCAAGAACTGGACGGCCCTATCCGAGCGCCGGAAATTAGACACGGTATGAAGGCATTAGCTACCCACAAGGCCCCCGAACTAGATGGTCTGCCACTAGAGTACTACCGCACCTTCGCCTCCCAATTAGTCTCCCAACTAGAGAGGCAATTCCGAGCGGCACTTGATGAGGGCGCCTTACCCCAATCTATGTGCGAGTCGGTTGTGGTGTCCCTTCTCAAACCAGACAGGGATCCGCAGCAACTGGGCTCCTATCGGCCCATAGCCCTATTGCCTGCAGACTATAAAATCTATGGGAAAATACTGGCAGACAGATACGCCACTGTCCTTCTGCAGTTGATCCATCCGGATCAAAATTGATTTGTGCCAGGTAGGAACACTTCCGACAATATCCGCTGTTCCAAGTACATGACCAGATCCGGGACCACTTCCTGCGTGCGGCGTGCCTGGTCCTGGATCTGGAGAAAGCCTTTGATACCCTCTCATGGGAATACTTGTTTCGAGTCTTGCAACATATGGGAATAGGATACTCCACGCCCACCTCCAGAGTGAGAATAGGTCCCCTCATCTCCGTCCCCTTTTTGGTCCGTGGCGATACCCGGCTGGGCTGCCCGCTCTCCCCCTACTCTTCGCCATGGCAATGGAGCCCTTAGCGGCTTGCCTCTGGGCCGCGGGTGATGAGTGGGGAATCCTTATTGCTAACTCCACACATGCGGTATCACTATATGCCGATGATGTCCTCATATATGCCCGAGACATTGCAGCGGACCTCAACCCTGTATTGTGCATTTTGCAAGACTTTGAGGAAGTGGCTGTATTCGGAGTTAACTCGTCCAAATCCACCGTCTACCCTTTAGTACAGGCAATGCCCCAATGCCAGCTGAGGCTAGGTAACATTGACATCTCATGGAGTCCCCGAGCAGTGTGGTACCTGGGAGTCCGACTGTATCATATGCCGAAGGACATCTACGAGGGTAACTATTGACAGCTGATGGCGGGCATCAGATCATCCATACACTTTTGGAAAGATCTCTCACTAGCAGTCACGGGTAAGATAGCGATAACCAAAATGATCCTAGTCCCCAGACTCCTATACCTCTTCTCCAACCTCCCAGTGGTTCCCTCCCGCTTGTTCTTCAGCAAACTGGATACCCTGCTTGGGACCCTAATCTGGGGATCCGGCTGCTGACGTATTGCCCTGGAAAAAATGCAGATACCTCTTGACCAAGGAGGACTAGCTGCGCCATCCTTCGAGGCCTACCTTGTGGCCATCCAACTACAATTGGTGTCCTGATGGACGGCGGGCCGGGCACAGAGAGAGCTGATCACCACGGAAAGACAACTTCAAACTCCCGCTGTTCACCGTATGCTACTACCAAGAGCTGCGCCCCCCCGGGCAAGCCACTCCAGCTGATGCCGGTGTGTGCCTGTCTTGCACGCATCCATAGAATGCATCGCGTGGCGCCTCCATACTCCCCTCTCCAGCCACTAGTAGGGCTTCCTAAAGGGCGCACACACTACACAGGGAGAATGTTGCATGTCTGGACGGAGCACACCATGTGGGAAGTTGGGGCGCTCTACTTTGACGGACAGTTGCAGACCTTTGAGACACTTATGAATGATTTTGAGCTCCCTAGGGGACAGTTCTGGCTGCATAGGCAGCTCCTAAATGTATGCCGTTAACATTGGCATACAATTGATGAGGAACCCCCTACACACCCAGACCTCCACGCAATCCTACAAATGGGCTCAGGGCGACACCTAGTTACCTGGATCTATAAGGCCATATGGTCCCTTAAGCAGCCTACACTAACATCCCTTAGGGAACAATGGGAAACTGACTTTCGCAGGCCTTTACATGATGGGGAATGGGTCAAAGTGCTGGCATTCACCAAGAAGGTGTCTAGAAACTACCGCTTCAAAAACATACAACTGCATATCCTGCATCGGGCGAATATCACTCCAGAAAAACTCCAGAAGTATTTCCCCGCCGGTTCCTTTGCCTACCCCAGATGTCAAGTGCCCGCTGCCTCCTTTTCCCACATGCTATGGGACTGCCCGACCCTACACAGCTACTGGCGTATTGTTCATAATGCCCTTAGGAAGATCACAGGGCTGCGAGACCTTAACACATGTAAGGCTAGCGCCCTAGGTAGGCGTCACAAACACATGAAAGTAGAAATGCACTTTGCTTCCCTGGTGCTCCCCCTGGCCAAACGGTGTATAACCATGCACTGGAAGGCACCAGGAGGCCCCCCTCTAGCGGCCTGGGTGGGCGTGGTCAAAAAATGGGGCGCAGCGAAAGAGGGAATATTGCGAGGGGAGGAAGTCCAGGGAATTCGAAAGCATCCGATCTCTATGCCTTGGGCCATGCTACTTCACTCCTTTACACAGGAAATTGTGACAGAGACGGAGACGCGGGGGTGATTCCCCAATGGCTCTTGCAGACCCTGAGGGTGCTCAGGAGGGTATACAGGAGGTCCAGAGACCAGACGGGCCGGATTTACTGGCTGCTAGCGACCCGACACCACACTCCCACGTAGATAGCTCTTGGCACTGTCCCCCCCCCCTCCTGCTACCCACTTCGGCACACCTATACCATGATGTCCCATAAAAGCGCAGCTCTCAGGCATCCACATACTCGTACTCATAACATAAGACACAGTGCATCCCAGTTTTTATACCCCAAGTTAGTTCATGGTTAGAATGTGGCTGATATTTTCAAACCCCTACAAGCTCATGTATGGGGGACAATGCACATCACACCTCCAACGCGGCGGGGTGCATGACATGTGTGAAGGTTACTTGTAACTGGACATAAACCCATGAGGGTCATCACCAATTAATGGACTGAGCGTTAAGGCTCAACATCCTTCACAACCATGTGTTCACATGTCAAAATATTCGGTCCCCATGTGGGACAATCTTGTACGCCGACACCAATGGCTATGAAAGATGTTTTGTTTGTAAAAATCTCAAATGTCAATAAACATGTTTTACAAAAAAAAAAAAAATTGTGAAAAAAACTTGACATAAACAACTTGACTTGGAGGGGGTCACATTTACCACTCCCACTCCAATCTGACCAACAGCGGGGAATTGGTCAGGCTTAATATTCCCACTCCAACACAAGGAAAAGTGCTAGATTTTGGAGGTTTGGATTTACTATTCCCGCTCCAACAGAAGCAAACAGTAGGGAAAGTGTTGTAATTTGGAGGGGTCATATCTAATATTCACACTCCAACCTGAGCAACAGTGGGGAAAGAGTTGGACTTAGGAGGGGTCTGCTTTACTGTTTTCAGTGCAACCTGAGCAACAGTATGGAAATTGATGGGATTAGGAGGGTCAGATTTACCATTCACACTCCAAGGAATACTAATTATGATATATATATTTACTTAATTAAAGCTATAATTCTTAGAACAACACAGTTACCTAGCATCTAGTTTACAACAGAAATATAACACTCATTACCAACATATATCATGGCATCAGCCAACCACAATGGACAAATGATTTAAGATGATATTGTGGATTGTAAAACGTCATCAACAGGAAAAACGTATTGACAATCTATAGAAATAAAAAGCAGATTTGAAGTTTCTCCCAGAATCACATTTCTCCAATATTAAACTGACCAACCTACATCATTCAACATAAGAGATCAATGTATACGGCATCTAAATACATGGCAACATAAATATTTGTCAGCCACAATCACCAAGATAAAAACTGATACAGAAAGGAGATGGATAATTGTCAACACATAAATATATGGAAAGGACTATAAATTCATCAATGTAAACATGCTTAGAAAGAATGCCAATGTCAGAGGGTTGGTGATGCAATCTGTTTCTAAATAGCTCTCTTCATCCTACAATCCTGCTATTAAAGATAAAATGAACTGGACATCTGGCCAGTATACTGTAGGGGAGATGGAATGGGTAATCATAGAGATTGCCCGTCAGCTGCCACCACATGTATTGACACACCTGGGTACCAATCGCCGTCTATATTAATGTGTAAGCAGTGGGTACACGCAGCCTGGGTCCCTGAATCTGTGTCTCTGGCAGGACCTGCCCTTGCACAATGTATCCACACATTAGATATTTCTCCTTGCTGGTACATTGTGAGCTAGGGCCGACATACAACTTGCGGCACTCAATAGACTATACTTCATGGAGTCTTCCATGGTGCTGAGTAAAGTAAATCATTGTAACTTTTATGTAGCCCACCCTAAGGCGGTGTCTTTGGGTGGTGGCAGCTCCCTTTTTCCTCCGCTTTGCTTGTGGCCATAATTCTGAATAGTATACACATGAAAAAGCTATTGAATTAATTTTATGATGTAAAGATCGTTTTTTTATTATTTGGTGCATTTTACTCTGTTAACCTTTTTTGTTGTGCAGGACTATTGCTGGGGTATTTTAACTCCTTAATTTGCTCTCTAAAGCCTCTCCTGGCCCCTCTCACCTCGGCTGTTGCTCCGGTCGGGGCGAGGTTTGGCGGCCATCTTACAAGTAGTCCTTCTCCCCAGCAGAACTGGTGGCAGCGTTCTAGCTGGGGGAGAGAGGACGCTGCATAAATTCAGTATGCCTTCATCAGCGCGCAGCGGTCGCGCATGGCGGGCGCGCCTTAGGCGCGCCAAAGGTAAGCCAAAGGTCAGCCCGTCTGCGCCCGTCCGCGCCTCGGACGCGGCGGACGCAGGTCGGGCTGGCAAATATGCCCAGACTACGACTATAACTAATATTAGTTATACACGATCGCCCATCATTAGATAAAGTCCTGCCATGTGCTACTATCGACCCTGTTAGACTCAGCTCCTGCCCAGCCTGCGGTTTTGCATGTGGTATTAATAACTCTACTTCACTGAAATCCAGTTTTGATGTAGCCTCTATTTCAGCAGCCCTAATAAATGCAAGATCAATGTGTAAACATGCCTTTGAAACCTTTTCTTTGTTGGAAGAGGGTACTCTGGACCTGCTATTTATTACGGAAACTTGGTTGGATGGTTCAAGTGCTCCTGACATCGAACAAGCCATTCCAAGAGGGTTTAAGATCCGTAGGAAGGATAGGTCTAGGGGTAGAGGTGGAGGGTTAGCAATCATTTTTAGAGAGTCCTGGGAGCTTAATGTGGAAGATCTAGATGATCTCGAGGACGGCGAGATTATGAATTTCTCGTTAGTTTTGTCCCCTCATTTCACTCTGGGTGGCTCCCTCATTTACCGTCCCCCCGGCTCCGCGGGACGATTCCTAAAAGATCTCTTGGAGACTCTCGTCCCTAGAGCAGTAAGATTCTCTCGTTTCTTGCTGCTCAGTGACTTAAACATTCATGTAGACTGTCAGGAACGTCAGGAAAGTAAGCTTCTATCCGACTACTTTGACCTGGCCTCTCTTACCCAATGGGTTTCCTCCCCTACTCATTCGGGTGGTCACATTTTGGACGTCATCTGTTCTAACTTTTCTTTGAAGGTTGAAGCCCCCCAAATACTCACTTGGACCGATCACCAGCTTATTAGATTTTCTTGGTCAGCCTTGATAGACTCACCTAAAGTCTACCTAAATACACGCCCCCCAAAAATCAACGTAGGCAATTTCTCTGCTTGGTTGGATCAGAATAGGCCCCAGTTGGGAGAAGATTTGGATTCTGCTGTGGAGATTTATGATGGGTGGATTCGAGCAGCCCTGTCTGTGTCTTCAAAGGCGACTGACCCCGGCAGAAGCAGGATGACTCCTTCACAACCATGGTATTCGCCCCATCTTCGAGCTGGTAAATTAGTCTGCAAAAAACTGGAGCGAGCTTGGAGGGTGGCTTATTGCCCACAAGCTAAGGCAGCTTACCGCTCTGTTCAGCGGGAATACTATGCCAATATCAAGCTGGCCAAAACTGAATATTTTGCCAATAGAATTGAGAAGGCGAAAAACAATAGCCGCGAGATCTTTTCTATAGTAAAAAGTTTCCTTTCTCCATGTGCTGAACAAATTTCCATCAAGCCCTCTACGGAATGGTGCGAAAGCCTTTCCTCCTTTTTCTTGACTAAAATTGCCAAAATCCAGCAAAGTCTCAGAGCTATCGGTGGGGGGAGCTGGACTGAGGATGGGGTTGGATCTAATGTCGAACCTACACACACCATGGAGAGCTTTGTCCCACCTTCGGTGGAGGACACCTTAGTGGCAATCAAGTCGTTAAAATCTGGTGCCCCAGGTGACACCTGCCCGGCCAGGGTGTTGGCTGAAGTGGCAGAAGCAGTGGCTCCTGAGGTTTCTCAAATAATGGGTCTATCTTTTACATCAGCCAGGGTTCCTAATGAATGGAAACAGGCTAAGTTGCTTCCTTTGTTAAAAAAGGTGGGTGCAGATCCTTCTGTGCCTAATAATTATAGACCTATATCTCTTCTACCAGCTATGGCAAAAATTAGGGAGAAACTAGCTTTCGCCCAGCTTAATGCCTTTGTAGAAACCTCGGAACTCTTACACCCTGCCCAGTCTGGCTTCCGTGCAGCTTATAGCACTGAGTCGGCGCTGGTGGAGATTACTGAGGCCATTAGGGAGTGTCTGGACAGTGGCGGCAGAGCGGCTCTGATTTTATTAGACCTCTCTGCCGCGTTTGACACTGTCCCTCATTCACTCCTTCTTACCCGCCTAGCGGGAATTGGTGTGGTGGGCTCGGCATTGAAATGGGTGGAATCCTTTTTATCGGATAGGTCTCAGCAGGTTTGGATTCCACCTTTTTCATCCTCGGTCAGGCCCCTCACTACCGGGGTTCCTCAAGGCTCCACATTGAGTCCCCTGCTTTTTAATGTTTATCTCACCCCCCTTATTGTGCTTGCTGAACAAATGGGAGCAAAAATCATAGCGTATGCAGATGATACGCAGCTTTTATTTACCTGGAAGGATGCAGCAACTAACACAGAGGTTGATCGTTCGTGCCTTTCCGCTGTGTTTAACTGGTTAGCAGCTGCACAGCTGAAGTGCAACGAAGACAAGACAGAAATTTTGCTGTATGGCCAATTTCCTTCTAATTTCAGAGACCTCTTGTGGCCGTCTGATTTTCCCCAGCCAGGCTCAATTACTATCGCTGCCAAGAATTTGGGAGTCTGGTTTGGAGAGGATCTGAGATTCGAGGCACACATAAAAAAACTTACTGCTGTGTGCTTCGGGTCTCTAAAAGCCATGAGAAAGTTCTTCCCGTATCTGCCATCATCAGCTAGAGAGTCGGTTGCTAGAGCTCTAATTTTATCTAGGCTCGACTATGCCAACTCTCTTTTTAGCGGCACTCCAGCTTTTTTAGTTGCCCGATTGCAGATTATCCAAAATGCGACAGCACGGCTGCTGTATAACATTCCCAGCAGAGAAAGCGTGCAAGCACACCTTAAGGAACTTCATTGGCTGCCGATTGCTCAAAGGATAACTTTTAAAATTCTCACTTTAGCATTTAAGGCAGTCCATGACATGGGACCATCCTATCTAAGAAAAAGATTTAGCCGCTATGTCCCCACACGGCCGCTACGTTCGGCCGGCTGCAACCTCTTGAGTGTGCCCCGCTTCCAGCGAGTACGACTAGGAGGATACTCGCTTGCTGTTGTCGCAGCCAGGTCCTGGAACGCCCTTCCTCTCTCCATGAGATCGATTGAAAATGTTGTTTCATTTAAAAAAGCACTAAAAACTCATCTTTTTATAACAGCCTATTAGTGTCATGTTTCCTTTAGATGGCCACTTGCTTGTTTTTTTTTTTTTTTCCCTTTTTCGCGCCAGGATACTCTGGAGTAATGGAGCGCGTTATAAAACAGCAAATAATAATAATAATAATAATACATTATTTTCCTTTTTCGTTTTTGGGATTCCTTAGTCACGGCAAGCACTGAATGCGCTCTTTATCCTTTGACGAGATTGTGGAGGCATTTGTGGTTACTACATATTTTCAGTTATTTGAGTAAATAGGAAAAGAAATAGCCCCATAACGAATATATACAACTAGCTGTTCTTGTAAATGATCTGTAGTGGAGCATGATTATATCAGATACTAGATCAGCGTTTCCCAAACTGTGGTCCGCGGACCCCCCGGGGTCCGTGACACATTCCCAGGGGGTCCGCAGGACTTGAGTGCCTAACACGTAAGAGGTGTGAAAGTACTTAGCGCCTGGGCGGCAAGACTGCAATACAATCTGGCCCCCAGGCTCACAGCACGAGAGGTGTGAATGTTGCTGGCTTTGGGGCGGCAAGACTGCAATGAAATCTGGCCACTGTGTTTGCAGCCGCACTAAGTATTTTTCTGAGACTCGAGGTTACTGTCCTGGTTCCCTGCCACAAGACACAGTGAATTTCAAATTCCCTTCCTGGTTTATTGATATGTTCACTATATTGATCCCATCTTATGTGGCTGACAGGTAGTTTCTCTATTATTCTTCCTGTTGGCATTTTTCAGAATCTAATCTCCTTCCGATGCTTCTTATATTTAGACAATCAGGCCTTGGAAATCACTATTTTTCAATACATACACAAAAAACTGTGAAACGTCCGGCCGCTCATAACCCACAAAGTGCAGTCAAAATAAATGTGTTCTGCCCAGGGCCGGCGCTAGGCATGGGCAGTGTGTGAAGCCGCACAGGACCTCGCGCTCGGCTGCAAGACAGGGGGCCCCCACCGCTTCACTGTGAAAGGCCACACTTTCACTGATTGCCCATCTGCTCCTGCTGGGCCCCTCCCTGCACAATCACACTACAATACACAGGCAAGGCTGGAGTCGACCTTGCTGATCACGGCGTGTTGGCATTCTTGGGGGTGCAGGGGTGGGGGGAAGGCAGAGCAGCTGGCCAGCATCACAGTGTCAGGGGAGGGGGAGCACCTGTCTTAAGTACCGGCCATTCCCCTTCTGCAATTTGTTGCCATGTGACAGAAGGCCCCTTTGTTTCCAGGACCAGCCAGACACAGGTAAGGGAGCTGGGTGAGGGGAGGAGGGAGCAGCCAGATCAACTGGCTTTTGTTAACTTGATGTATGTAGAACTGCCAGTGCTAGGGCAGTGTTTTACGAAATGACTCACTGCTTCAAAGGCCCAGGGGAGGGGGCCCCCTTTCCCTGGGCCTCTAAGCACTATAGAAAGCTGCAAGGTCCAGGTGTGGGGGCCCCTTTCCCTGGGCCTTGTAGCCAGTACTCCTTTATTTGTTCTCCAGTGAAATGAATCCAAAAAATAAAAACTGTTGGTGGAAAGGTCATCTTTTTTCTGACATTTTTCACTTCCAACTTGCAGCATTAGGATGGAGAGAAATAAAAGGTTAAAAATGTAAAAAATAACTAAAGCAAGACAGAGTGGGTCGAAAAGGTGCCAGATTGATTTTATTCACACCCAAAACACATTAGTGCCACTTTACAGAGTTTGCCAGTGAAGCACTATTTTTGTTTTCTTGTCTTTCTCTGAACAGCATTGTTTTCCCCGGGTTTGGAAGTGCACCATTCCTGGATGTACTGCAATACCTGCTTGATGGGCAGATTGGAAAACAAAATGCATGCCGAGGCTCTGTATTCATGAATGTGGTCTTTTTGAACTATATTGCTCACGTTTTGTAGGGATATAATCAATGGACATTGAAACTGGCCTCTTCCGGCCCTGTAGTCATGGCCTTAACTTTTCATGCAAAAGCACTCATTGATTTCTGAATAATAAGTGCAAAAGGGTTAAGGTAACCATGTTGTTCCTGCTTACATTTCACATGCTTTTATTTAATCTTACATTCTTTATGAGTGTTTGCTTTTTCCAGGATGTTGTCACTTTTTTTTAGGCAGCATATTGCTCTTGTTTAGTGCCTAATTTGAATTGGGTCGCCTCCAGGTGTTTATAGCGGGGCGCAATTGGATTTGTAGTTGAAGGCAGTGCGAGTTTCTCCCAGTGAGGCAGTATGGTGTTCAGTGGGGGAGAGGATGCGGCACTATGGTCAGAGCTGCCAAATTTGGAACTCGGGAACCAGGTTCAGTCTTCATGACCAGTCCACCAGACAACTCTCCTAAGAGAGCACATTTAGTAGGCCCCGAAAGACCTTAGAAGAATGGTGTCTGAGCACCGGCAGGTGGACCATAGCGGTGGCAAGTGTGGGTTAAACTTGAAGGCCTGTCCATTACAACCCTTATTGAAGCTCAACTTGAGTCTTTTGGGCAGGCCTTCGAAGCAGCACACCCTAGTGACTCTGTCATTGAGGTCATAGGACCCTTGAGCAGGAAGGCTCCAGGGCGGTTCGCCCTATGAGATCGCACTGAGTGCTGACTTCGGGTGGGGGCGTCATGTTTGCGAGTATATTATGTTTCTAAAAGCACTTGTTGCCTCCTTCCTGGCCTCCAAAAATTTTGGCCACAATAAAAATGTCATGAATACTCCGATGATTAATGTTCTTCCTAGAGAGAGATGGAGTTGTGTCAAGTGGAAGTTTTGACTTCTTTAAAAGGTAGTGCAGAGGGTTAATGTGCCTGCTGCAAAGAACATGTACCATGCAGATCACTAAATCCACATAATTTAAATAGGCCAATGGGTTACTGCTTTTGTCAGAGAGATGCTATTGTTACTTGCAGTTTATGAGTCAAAATCTTAACATTGAACAATGAGCTATTAACTGTCTTCTAAGAGCTGCATGCAAACTGCAAGGTATAAATTACAGCGTTATGGTTTTTTCCCCAGTCTTTGATTATCCCCATGTTGCAAAAAGGGTTAATTTGGACAGAAATCAATTCTAGTTATTAAATAGAACCCTGAACCATGGTATTACATTCTAAATTCAGAGTTTGTGTTTTTCCAGATCAATCACTAATACACCATACTGCCTACTAGTATGATTGTAATGGGACTCCTAGTCCTTTGTCTTAAGTAACATTACCTATTGTGATTTACACACATAGGATTGATTGTCTCCATGTAATGTGTGATGTAAAGTTCTCTGACACCCTACACTGGTATCAGTGGTGCTGTAAATCAAATTAAATGCATCTGAGCAAAAATGTGGTTATAGAGACTTGAGTGGCACTGTTAAAGGGTGGTAGTGAGGGAATCCCTGCCAGAGCGAGTCATTGAGGGGCACCAACATTGTCGCACAGGGCTCCACCAGCGCTAAAGACATCCACTTCTTCTTCCTACAGTTCTACCACCAAATCAAAAGTGTTGATTTGAAAACCCCTTGAATCTGAAGTGTACCTTCAAGTCAATGTATGATTTAGCAGTGGTCTTGGTTGTTTCAAGTCTTTTTTTATTTATGTTCAATCTTTATTGTTTGCAATGGAGTCTTGTAATTTTGTACTATGCGTTGTGTTTTTGCACTTAACATAATTCTGGCGAGTAAAGAGCCCACACACAAAAAAGATTGTCCTACATCTCTTAGCATGTGTATGCGGGATACTGGTGAGAGGATTTATGTTAAAACAAATTACGAAGTATTAATTTCATCCTAAGGCAGCACAATAATGGCACAGAAAGATAAGGGAGCCTTTTCAAATTTGCAATTATTTCCATGGTGTGAGAGATTTTCTCTTGTGTCATTTTATATTTTGAATGATCCCGCCCCTCATTACCTCAACAGGATCTTCCCCTTTATGAGGCAGAACTGGAAATTGAATCTTGCACTCATCTGGAAACAATCAGTTAACGAGGAGTAAATAATATACATTTTTGTGAGAACTGCACCTAGCTTTTCCATCCAATGTGACAAATGTATCCATTTAATACAGTTTTAAAATATATGGACTTATTTTATATGTATATTTATCTTTTTGTCCATGTTACTGATATCCACGTTAGGTCTCTTCGGGATGCCAAATAAGATCAATTGTGCTGAGATATCAATTTCTGTGATGTCACTTCTTGTGATGTTACCAAGGGTGGCTCCTCCACTAGGGCGGAGGAGCGTCGCCCTACTGCTTTCTCACAGGGTGGGAAGCAGAAACACAAAATTCTAAAACTCCCATTTTAAGTTCCTGCTTGTCGCACTGCAAGAAAGCAGAAGTGTTTGGTTGGGGGTGGGCAGGTCAGCTTTAGGGCAGGGGAGGAGTCCCTTGCCTACTGCTAAGGGCGCTGACTGTTTGGTCGGCCCTCCGGGGCCGACCAAACCAGTCATGGGCACGGCACCCTACATGGAGAAAAAGGCCTCCCCATAGGCGCCTGGCTGGTCGGCGTACCGACCTATCACAATGCTGCCATTGCAGCCTTGTGATTGGCTTAGGGAAAGGAGGCTGCCTGCTTCCTGTTCCTGCCATAGGCAGGATAGCAGGAGAGCAGGTCAGGAGCTGAGAGGTAAGTTTATTAATTTTTTTAATTACCCCCGCGCCGAACCCCCACGAGACCCTCCAACCGTGCATCATGTCGGCCGGGACTGGATGTTACATGGAAATTAGGGGGGCCTCACATCTTCCCTTTCGCCCGGGGCCCCAGAAGTTCTAGGACCGGCCCTGGTTCTGCCAATACCTGCCTTGTATCCATGCCGCTCTCTTTTTCATCCCTTATCCCTGAGTGAAGGGCATTTTAGAATTCCAGTTAATTTATGTATTCATTCGTTAAGGTCAGCTAAACATTTTGGAGAGCGGGCTCTGTATTTATGACATATTTTGTCATTGTTGTTTACTTTTAGTCAATTCTTGCATGGCATAAATAACTCTGGTGTGGTTCTTGAGCAGAGGTCACAGTTGTTTGAGAACATTCACATGTGATTGTAGTGTATATGGATGGCTCCTTCGGTCACACTTGTAGTTTGCATAACTTAAGCGGAGCTGTGATCAAGTCGACGAATCACAGCCAGACTTGGCGGGATGCTCCTGAATGGAGGAGCCTGGCGAGATGGGTGAGGAATTAATAGAAGAAGGGAAAACTTGTGAGTGACCAGGAGGGACTCCAAGAATGATGACGGATGAAGGTGGCAGAGTTGGAGTGCGCCTGAGCCAGGAGAATAGCCAGTTACGAGTCAATGCTGGAGGACCAGGAATAAAACAAGAGACAAGATTTATGAGCACTAATTTGAGGTAATGGGGAAGTGAAAGCAAAAGGGAGACAGACAAAAGGGAAAAAAAATATACAGAAATATATATTGTGCATAATATATTGATAGCCAGATCCTAAGAGACAAACAGTTTTAGCAGAGACAATTTTTTTTTGTTTCACTTGGTGTGAGAGCAGCAATGAATGCGGAGTGAGACGATAATAATATGATGTAATGTTTGAAATGTCTAATAGCCCTGGCCTATGGAATTATGCGGCCGGGGAGGATGAAATTGTGTGGCAGGATTTACTAAATAACGCGGAAAGGAAAAACAAATTATGTGGCTTTTAATGCTGCACATTTTATTACAGTATTGCATCCCTGCACATTTATTACAGTATTGCTTCCGTATTTTGTAATTTGTACACAGGTTAACACTGCCAGGGATAAGGTTTCACTCCCCATTATTATCACGTTAACACCCAAATACACAATAAGTACCAGAAGGGGAACCAGTCAACTTTTGCAAAGGGCCTTCCACTGCACAGCAACGTGTGTTGCTGAATTTTAAGTAACGTTTAATCTTTTTGAGCTGCAAACAAAGTTTGTTTGCTAAAATCCGAAGATTAGGCAGCGGATGACAGATTATGTGGTATATGCGGCAAATTCATGATTATAGAGAAAACACTGCTGCTGCAAATTTGCATTATCCCAGTGACCTTGCTTATAGTATTTCCCCTTTCTGGGAGATAAATTAAGCAATTGAGATTTAATTGCAATCTGAGGTCTACCTAGATGGCATGGAATCTTTCATAGAAGTGCAGGAAACAGCGTTTTGTAAAACATAAACTACGTCTAGTGTCTTTGGGTGCTGGCTCCCACTTACTGTGGGCCAGAGTTTAGCCTTTTCAATGCAATGGAAGGTGCTGTAGTTTGTTTTTGGCTTTTCGCTGCCCTCTGTTCCACTCGTTTTTTGTGCACTTCTGCCCTCTGTGCCACTCGTTTTTCCCTTATTTTTTGTGCCCTTCTGCCCTCTGTTCTACTCTTTTTTGTGCCCTTCTGCCTTCTGTGCCACTCTTTTGTGTGCCCCTTTTGCCTTCTGTTCCACTCGTTTCCACCGCCGCTGTGCCCCCTGCGGCTCCGCCCTCCTGACTGCCCACTGCCCATTTACTGCCCCTTATCACGATAACTATAACTTATTATAGTTATCATTGGATTGTAGTTGTTGCACTTGCAGATCTTTTCTTCTCAATTCAATAAAATATTTTTTTAATTAAAAAGAGTTCTTCGTTTTAGAATAACAAATTCCCCCTGTCAAACTATACTAACAAGTAAACTCAACTTCTGAAAGTGTTCCCTTCCCAATGTGCACAGCCTTTGGCCAGCCGGGCCCTGTGCCTAACCCACAATTAAGCCTGGGTGGAGTTTGCTCCTACCACTTCTTTATTATAACTTTCCAGCATGCTGCAGACTTCTGTACAGCACAGCTTAAAGACAGGCAAAGTCAATATCTCTGGCTAAACACCTATAAGGTCCCAAAGGCGAGACCTATTGGCTATGCCAATGCTTGTTCTTTCAGCCCCACCTCGACCCTGCTTCTAAATTTAAAGAGGACTGTAATGGAAATACTAATCTGATAGACTCATGGAAGTGAGGACTGTACCACTGACCCTACCGGGGGAGACTGAGCTGGAATTAAGTGTTTTGCTTCGACAAAAGAATCAATTACATATCACTGATCACCAGGTTTACAAAGTAATATATTTCTGTTTGGGGATTCATTTGCACACAAAGACTTACTCCCCTGCTGACTTTGAACATGGCCGTCCTGTCATCGGAGGTCAACCTCGAAGCTGGTGAACCGGGTTTGAGTCTCAGCATGGAAGCTCAACATCCTGTGATTCTGGGCAAATCACTTAATCCCCCAGTGCCTAACAAAAATGCATGTGTCCATCTGTAACGTAACTGGTGGTCATGTAAAGTGCTCTGATACCTGATATCCTCGGGTCTAGTTTGCGCTATATAGAACTCTTAAAAAAAAACGGTATGAAGGTTCACAGGTCTGAACCTGGAGGAACCAGTCGCTAGGGTCTTCGGGGAGCTAAGAGTTGCCCCTGTGTAAAAATCCTATTTGTGTATGCCTGAATGGTTGTGGAATATGCTCCCTTATCAGGACCACTTAATAGACACTGTGTAGCCTTTGTGGTTTGTTGTTGGCAGGGGATGGAGGCAGTGGGCACCCTAACAGGAGAAGGTCTCGTCAGGTGCCAAGTGAGGCCTCTCTAAAATATGCCTTAACTGTACTGCTCACCCATTGGTGGTAAAATGTTGTTCTACTTCAATTCAAGGAAAAGTCCCTGAGTCTGACACATTTTTGGCTGCATGTACGAACAGATTACCCCGAATTATCGTACAAGGCACTTAAGATTTTACTTCCTTTCCCCACCACATATTTATGTGAGAAGGCTTTCTCAAATCTTATGTACCCTAAAAATAAGTGCGGAAATCGCTTGCAAAATGTTGAATCTGACCTAAGTATTCAACTTTCTGAAATAAAACCAAATATTGAAAAGTTAGAAGCTGAGATACAGCACCATCCTTCCCATTAAAATGTTTTGATTTTTGCATATTTTTCAATATAAAATAATAAAAGCTTTAGTAATGCAAGTATTTGTTTGGTGTTTACTTGTTTGTGTATTTTTTGCGAATTACTGTTTTAATTTTTTTAAATTGAAATTGTACAAAGTGCTTGGGGGTCCCCGGCTTCCAGTAGTGATTCAGTGGGGGTCCTCAGGAGTCATAAGTTTGGGAACCACTGTACTAGATGATTCATTATTCGTATATAGGACGTTTTCTTGCTAGCATCATTTGATAAACATTTTACGTGTTGCAATAATTTTTTTTGTAATTGTTTTTTTTTAATTCCAAGAAACTTGATATGTGAAAAGATCCGGTGTCAGGGCCAGGGCAAAAAAAGAATAGGCACTGGTCTTCGCGAAGGCACAAAAACAATATGGTGTTGCGTCATCAGACTGAAAAAAAAACATGACTCTGTCATGAACCGCTAGCTTGACTATGTGGGTCACCAAGATGACTAATAGGGAAGTCTAGGTTGCTTATTTTAAGGGCCAAGATAGCTTAAAGGAATGAATGACTGGACTTGACAATTTCCTCCTGTTCCCAAACTCACACTGATTCGGCGTTGACTCATAGCAGTGGACTCGGGGCCGAATGTACGACCCTTTTTTGCAGCCGCAAACGGAAGATCCTCCCGTTTGCGAGCGAAAAAAAGGGTAATGGCATGTACAAATGCTATTTTGCGAGTCCCTGACTTGCAAAATAGCATTTGCGACTCCCACAATTAGGAAGAGGAGTCCCTTCCTAATAGCGAGTCACCATGCCATGTGCAATTGTTTTGTGTTTGCATTTGTGGCTGCAAAACACCTGCAGTTTACCGCCTACTTTATGTAGGTGGGAAACCACTCGCAAACGGGAAGGGGTTCCCAGGGGACCCCTTCCCCTTTGTGACTATGTGAGAAAAAAAATTTAAGAGCAGGTAGTGGTCCCAGGGACCACTGCCTGCCCATAAAAAAATTAAACTGAAAAGTTTAATTTTCTTTTTTAAATGCATCCCGTTTTCTTTTAAGGAAAATGAGCTGCATTAAAAAAAAAGACTGCTTTATTTAAAAGTAGTCCCAGACACGGTGGTCTGCTGAGCTCAGCAGGCAACCATCCCTGGGAGTGCTAGCCATTCCTAATGGGGTCGCAAATTGAAACAGCCTCATTAATATTCATGAAGTATGCAATTTGCGACCCCATTAGGAATCGCTAACATTGTCTGTGACCCTGTTATACATCCCAATTTGTAAGTCGCAAATTGGTGGGTCGTACATCTGGCCCTCAGTATCTTATCTCACCATTATGAAAGAAGATTATCGAAAACCACAAAAAAGTAAAAATCTTGTAAGCTGCAAGATTTAGGTCATTCTTGAGGAGATGAGCACTGGCAGCTACGAAAATCGTGTCCTGCCTAACTTTCGTGATTTATACTCGCAGTTAAACAGAGACAGCATTGCATAGATGCCTTAGCTTATGCTCCTCAACGATCACTACAGTTGTTATCCAAATATGCAAATAAGATAGAGGGGCATATTAACAAGGGCTGGTGATAACATTATTACCGCTTTAGCGTTCGTTTTCGGGCGAAAAGCGGCAATAATTTTCTTGCAATATCATCAAGGACTCGCCAGCGCGTGTTTCCTTGACTTAGTGCCCGTTTCCAACATGCCTATTTATTTTATTTGTAAGTTTTTTATAGCACGAACAAGATCCCGAGGGATAACAGAGCGCTTTACATTATGATGGCAGGAAGGACAAAAGCAATATCTATAACAATATCCATAAGAGTAAGGGAGAGAAAGAAAATACAGTGCAAAATACAACTAGGAGGGTAATACAATAAAACAAGTGTAGGCGGGTAGCAAGGGTGAAACACAATGTACAAGCGGGAGCTGTATCAAAAGTAAGAGTAAAGTCAGCAGGTGCAATATCAACGGGCCTGTGAGTCTAACCCTACTAGGTTATGAATTTGTTCATTAGGAATCTTTTGGCTTCCACTTTGAACCCCGTCAATGAGGAGATTCTGCAAACTTCCGGTGGGAGAGAGTTCCAAATCTTAGGGGCAGCTCCGGAGAAAGCTTGGTGACAACTTCTCTTTTTCTTAAGGATGAGTGGTTTCAAGAGGAGGGTAGAGGCACTAAGGTAAAGAGCTTTGTGTGTGAAAACAGCAATCTTTATTTGAATTCGTGCTTCGAAGGGCAACCAATTGAGGGATTTTAGGACTGGGGATATATGATCTTTTCGCTTGGTATCAGTAACCAGTCTAGCAGCCGAGTTAAGTGCAGCCCTTAGTGGAGCCAGAGCGCATTTGGGAAGGCCACAGAGGGTAGCACTAACCTCGGCAAGACAAGGGTTTGAACCACTTGCTTGAAATCATTTAGAGGAATGAAAGATTTGCTATTTCTGAGAGATCTCATCAAGTGGTTAGCTCCTTTGCATATATTGCTGATATGGCCTTTCATGTTCAAGTGCTTGTCCATAGTGATACAGAGAGACTTGGCTGCGTCTATGATGAGAGGCGTACAGTTGAAAGCAGTGAGGTGATTCAGCGAGAGGTCTAGCTTGGGGATGAGATTCGGAGGGGAGATGAGCAGGAATTCTGTTTTAGAGGTATTGAGCAGTAGATGATTCTCCGTTAACCAGTTTTGAGTAAACATTAGGGTAGTATAGAGTGAGATGATGTTTTCCGAGTATGGGATTTTCAGATATAATTGCGTGTCGTCCTCATACATGTGGAAGAGAATGTTCATGGAATTTAGAGAATGTGCTAGAGGTTCAAAGAAAAGATTGAGTAGGATAGGAAATAGAGCGGATCCTTGGGGGGACCCCCATGAGTACGGGAGAGGGCTGGGAGAGAGAGTGGTTTGCCTTGACTCTTTGAGTTCTGTGATGAAGGAAGGATGAGAACCATAGTGACACCTGATCAGAAAAAAAAAATTCTATTTTGCAGGATGGATAGGAGGTTGTCATGATTAACCGTGTCAAATGCGGAGGAAAGGTCAAGAAGGAACAAGAGGCCGGATTCATTTTGGTCGAGCATAATTAAAATGTCATAAAAAACGTGAGAAAGCGCTGATTCGGTGCTGTGCCACTTCCTAAAGCCCGATTGGTGCTGGTCTAGGAGTTGATAGTTCTTTATGTGGGCACAGAGTTGGGATTGCACACATTTTTCTAGTAGTTTCGCTGAAGTGGGGATGTTGGAAATTGGGCGGAAGTTATTGAGATCAGATTTGTCAGTGTTAGTATTTGTTAGTATGGGTGTTACCTGAACTGCTTTTAGGCAAAATGGGATCATGCCTTGTGCTAGGTAAGCATTAACAATCCTAGTCCATGTGGGGATCAGTGCATTCTTGATTTCTTTGAAGATAGAAGGGGGCAGCGGGTCGCTGAAGTGGTTGCAAGGGTTTATATTCTGAAGAATCTTGAAGATATCAAATTCACTAAAAGTGGTAAAGGTGCCCCATGATGCATTGTTCTTGGGATTCGTGGAGGTCGATTTACACCTAACAGAGGAGTCAATGGGTGAGTCAGCAATGGGAAAAGGTAGTAGATCCTTCTTAGAGGCGAGGTCAATGGAGATGATTCTTGATTACTCCGTGAAGAAGGCGGCAAGATCATCGCAAGAGAGTGGGTTGCCACCAGGATCAGATTGGTTAGACCCAACGACTGAGTGGTGTTTGACCACTTCGAAGAGTTTCTTGGGGCGGTTTACCACTTGATCCAGTTGGTGTCTGAAATAAGTTGCCTTAGCACTCTTGATTTGTTTGTTGTATCGGCTCGTGGCATCTCTAAGGAGTTTTAGTTGATCCGAGGAGGGATTGACTCGTCATGACCGTTCAGATACCCTAAGGTTGCTGAGTTTAAGTTTTCATTATACCAAGGTTTGGATATTTTTGTTGAGGCATTTTTTAGTTGGAGTGCAGCAATATTCTCCATGATATTGGAGATGGTTGAATTGGTGCACAGACATAATATCGACTCCAAAATATCGTTTGGACAGAATATCGAGTTTTAAATATCGTTTGGACAAAATATCGACAGGACAGAATATCGACAGTCAAAATATCGTTTTTAAGGTAAGTGAAGTAATATCGACTGTAAATAATATAGAAAGTGAAAATATCCAAGTATATAATCTAGATAGTAAAAAATATAGTTTTTTAAATAATATTTAATTATTTATAGTGTTTTTATGTTATAATATGTGTGAAAAGTGTCATTTTATGTTATAATTATTTTTAATTAATGATTTTTTTGTAATCATTGTGTAATTTTATTCTGTAGCGGGTTGTGGGTTTATAGGGGAATAGGGTGGGAAGTAATTTAATTATAATTAATTAAATATGTAAATGTATTAATTGGTAGTAATAATTAATTAATTGGTAATTAAATAATATTTGTTAATTATTTAAAATGTAATTGGTAATTAATTTAATTTAATTGATTAATTGCTAATTATGTAAATAAAAATAATTTATTTCCTGTAGCGGGTTGTGGGTTTATAGGGGAATAGGGTGGGAAGTAATTTAATTATAATTAATTAAATATGTAAATGTATTAATTGGTAGTAATATTTAATTAATTGGTAATTAAATAATATTTGTTAATTATTTAAAATGTAATTGGTAATTAATTTAATTTAATTGATTAATTGCTAATTATGTTAAATTAAAGGGGTATTTTTAGGGTTCAGGGTCAGTTTTTGGTTTTTGGGTAAAGGGGTATTTTTAGGGTTCAGGGTCAGTTTTTAGTTTTTGGGTAAAGGGGTATTTTTTGGGTTCAGGGTCAGTTTTTATTTTTTGGGTAAAGGGGTATTTTTAGGGTTCAGAGTCAGTTTTTAGTTTTTGGGTAAAAGGGTATTTTTAGGGTTCAGGGTCAGTTTTTAGTTTTTGGGTAAAGGGGTATTTTTAGGGTTCAGGGTCAGTTTTTAGTTTTTGGGTAAATGGGTATTTTTAGGGTTCAGGGTCAGTTTTTAGTTTTTGGGTAAAGGGGTATTTTTAGGGTTCAGGGTCAGTTTTTAGTTTTTGGGTTGAGGGGTATTTTTAGGGTTCAAGGTCAGTTTTTAGTTTTTGGGTAAAGGGGTATTTTTAGGGTTCAGGGTCAGTTTTGGGGTTTTGGGTAAAGGGTTTTTTTTAGGGTTCAGGGTCAGTTTTGGGTTTTTGGGGTACAGGGGCACAGTGTAAAAAGAAAGTAAAATTAAATTTACATTAATTTAATTTAATGAAATGAAATTAAATTAAATTAAATTAAATTAATTTTAAATAATTTAAATTATAAAAATTATTATCTACTTACCAATACTTACGTTGTAATGGTAGTGCGTTGTAAAAGTTGCGTTGTAACGTCATATATCCACTGATGCACTCCTTGGAGTGGGAATAGTAATTTTAACCCCTACGCTATCCAACGCTTTCCCTACTGTTGCACCCACTGGAGTGGGAATAGTAATTTTTACTCTATTGTATTTGTACGTTAATAATATTGGCTATTATTTAATTAAATTTTGTTACTATATATATATATGTTTTAAGAAATATGATTAAAAAATATTATTTTTTTACTTTCAATAATTATTTAATTATTAAAAGTTATTTTAAGTATTGTTAAGTATATTTTAGTAATTAATTTTTTATATTAATGTAATTAAACATTGTTTTTATTAAAGTCGATATTTTTTACAACGATATTTTTGTAAACGATATTTTTAACTCGATATTTTTGTACTTACCTGTTTGTAGATAGAAACTCGATATTTTCTCAACGATATTTTTGTTGGTCGATATTCTGTCCCTCGATATTATTTCAGTGATCCGGTTGAATTGTAGGCTTCGGTGAGTGATTGTACCTCAACTATATCAGCTTGGAAGGAGAGGGCAGATTTAGAGTGGGCAGCTGGTTCGTCACAGTGTATAGCTCTTATGTCCCTTTTCCAGATCTTAGATTTCAGTGGTTGAGCCTTTCTCATCAATACCTCCCCATTGATATAAAAGAGGATGCAGTGGTGGTCGGACCAATCACAAGGGGTGATGGAATCTATGGAGATAGACTGCTCCTTAGAAATAATGAGGTCTAACGTTTCTCCTTTGTTATGAGTTGGTTGGACACAGTGCTGAGTCAGATCTTGAGCAATTAAGAAAGATTTAATGCAACATACAGCAGGGTCATTGGGGTTAGACCAATGAACGTTGAACTCACGAAGGAAGATTTGTGACATCGCTGAATTGACATTACTTGAGATGATTTCCATTAGTTGCTCAGTGAAAGGGAGATTGTCACCCGGGGGTGGTAAAAGGTGTGAAGTTTGCAAAACTGGTAGGTTCATACTTGATATAGTGAGAATGAGATGCAAATTGAGCGTTACTGGGCGTACCCCTGATGGACTACCTTGTAAAATATCGCGAAATGTACATCGCGATATTTACAAGGATGCCCACGCATTTTTGCAGACATTAGTTTTTGGCGAAAAACTAACGTCTGCAAAAATGCAGACCTAACTGTACCTAACAATGGGGGTGGATTATGCTGATACGACCACAGGGTCATATCAGCAAGGTTATCGCCATTTTCCATGGAACATCGCTGGAAAACCAGCGATGTTTCATGGAAAACACCGATATCGCTGGGAAATTATCGCCATTGCGCTATGCGTTGTTAATACAGCAATAGCATGGTGATAATTGCCAGCGATAGCTGGTGATAAAAAAAATCTCGCTAAGAGCATCCAGCAATAATTATCACTGCCCCTTGATAATATGCCCCAGAGTCTTTCCCATTGGAGTCTCTACTCTCAAGTCTGCAGAAAATGGCGAGCCTAGGAGGAAGATGGGATGAGTACAAATGCGAAACAACATGCAATACATGTCTAGAAAAGCATATTAAATAGTGATATCGTACAATCTCGAGGTTAAATCAATACAGGGAATCATAACCAGCAACATCCGCAACCTACAATCAGAGACAGTAAAACATATCGACCAAACATATAGGAATATTGGAATGCTAGATATTGGCAGAGCTCAAATTGAAGCATTGGCACAGTGGAGGTGGAGAGATTGGTAACACACAAGCGTAGTGAACCCCCGCTGCTTTAGCAATTTACAGTGGGATGAATGACTGGGTGGATGAATGAGTATGTAGGTGAAAGGATGAGTGAATGATAGCTGGATGGACAGGTGAAATGCAGTGGTGTAACATAGCTTGAGGAGGCGCCCAGCTAAGTACAAAGAGAGGGGGCCTGTGCTCTGGTCCCAGTCCAAAGCTGTCAGCTGTTGCCAGTGCACAGCGCTGGAGGGGCCCCCCTGGAGCTCGGGAGCCCAGCGCACCACATGGGCTGCTGGAGCTATTGTTACGCCACTGGTGAAAGGATGGCAAAGTAAAGAGATGCATGGATGGATGAGTGAGTTAATGGATAGGTAAATGAGCAGGTGAAGGCATGGCAGAGTGAAAGGATGGATGGACAGATGGAGGTACAGCTACAACGATGGCAGAGTAAAAGGATAGATGGATAGTGGATGTACAGGTGGAAGAATGGCAGAGTAAATAGATAGATAAAAGATCGAAGTAAAGGCAAAGCTGGACAGACAGGTGAAAGGATGACAGAATAAAGGGATGGATGGATGGATAAACAAGTGAATGGATGGAAGAGCAAAGGAATGGATGAGTGGGTGAAAAGATGTGTGAATGGATAGCAGAGTGGATTTATGAATGGCAGAGTGGATGGATAGGTAATAGATGATTGGCAGAGTGGATTAATGAATAGATGGATGGATGGTAGAGTGGATGAGTGGACAGATGGCAGAATGGATGGATGGATGGGTGGATGGATGGATGATAGATGGATGATGGATGGGCAGACGATGGATGGATGGAGGGATGGATGGATGGCAGAGTTGATGGATTAATAGATGAATGTCAGAGGTGATGAATGGATAGCAGAGTGCACCGATGGCAGAGTGGATGGATGGATGGGTGCATGAATGGCAGAATAGATTGATGGATGGCTAAGTTTAGTAATGGATGAGTCGATGGTTGGACCACAGAGTGGAGGGATGGATAGATCATAGAGTGGATACATGGATCGCAAAGTGGATGGATGGCAAAGTGGATGGATGACAGAGTGGATGGATGAATGGCAGACTGTATGGGTGGCAGTGCATGGATGGATGGATGAATGGATTGAATGGGGAAAGATTCAATGATGGATGAAATAATAATGAATGACAGAATGTAAAGGTGAAATAGTGGATATCAGCAGATGAATGGAAAGGTGAAAGAATGAATGGATAGATGCATAGATGGAAGAGACAAGGAAACTGATCTAGGGATAGTTTGGCTCACTTGAATGGTGGCTGTTAGATCTGGGGGTCTCTAGTTGGCAATGGTATTCACCTTTGTCAAAATAGGGACCCATACTTCTAAGTCAAGATAAGGGGATTACACTCCTTAATAACCCCCGCTCACCCCCTTGGTAGCTTGGCACGAGCAGACAGGCTTATCTCAGAGGTAGTGTGTTAAGCATTAGTGAATATACACAGTAATACAGTGAAAACACTAGATATGGACACAACACAGGTTTTATAAAAATAAGTATTCTTTATATAGACTTAAACACAAGACCACAAATGACAAAACTCCACAATACTACACTTACGATTACTTAAAAGAAGATTAAAGTCTCTTAGTTCAAGTTGTTGGTAAATGCAACAAAGTTCTCAACAAAGTACCGGGATGCGTAACGCAAAGTGAACAAAAGACTCGCAAAAGGGGAGATGCGTTGGTTCCGTGACCCGGGGGTTGCGTCCTTCCTCAATGCTTACGCAGAGTAGGGGACTCGTCGTTAGCCTTACCGGTGCGGAGGTGATGCGTAGATTCTTGGCCTGGGGGCCCGTTGCGGTGCGCAAGATGGCGCCTTGATGTGATGCGATGATCCGGTTGCGATGCGAGAAGATGGCGTCCTTGATGCGGCAATGTGATGACGATGCGATGACTCTCTGTCAGCCTTGCGACGACTCTGTACTTTGAAGCCGCGACAGGCCCTGCGACACGCGTCTCCGGTGAGGCTATGGCGGCTCTCTCAATGGCATCACGCTTCTCCGGTGATGCAACAGCAGGCAGCTTCGATGAACACACGCTTCCCGGGAGATGCGGCGAAGGCTCGCTTCTCCGGCGTTGCAATGATTTCAGCTGCGGCGGCGACACGCTTCTTCTCGATGAGTCGCGCTTCCAGCTCCCAGCGGCATGCAAGTGTCTGGAGTCAGAATTCCCAGCAAGGAAATTTAGGAGGGAGCTGGAGGTGAAGTCTTATGTCCCTAAGATTTCAGCCGGAGGCAAGCACAGTTCAAGCCCTTGAAGAATATTCTGTAGATGAAAGTCCTTACAAAGTTCCTTCTCCTTTTCCTTGGCAATGAAGCAACCACTGCAGGCCAACCCAGCAAACAGCACACTGGCAGAGGGGCGGTCCAAACTCCTGCAGCTTCCTTGGTTCTTCTCCTTGGCAGAAAGGTTTCTTGTCCAGAAGTGATCTAATTGCTTGGGATCAGGGTCCCAATATTTATACCCCAAAATCCGTTGTTCTCTGAAGGCAGAGAGACCTCTGCCTAGTCCATACCAGTTCCTGAGCACTTTGTTTACATGGCTTTCTTCTTCCTTACACTGTGCAGGGAAGAGACATCAGCCGCCCCACAGGAGGTGGAGCCAGCCCAGGGGAGGGAAGATACAGCTCTGGAGCACTCTGTTGACATTATTCCTCCTCTCCTTTCACAGTGCAGGGCAGAGACATCAGACAAGTCACAGGGGTTGGAGCCAGCATTGTAGAGGGAAGGCCCAGCCCTATTCAGGTCCCATGTGCAACTCCTCCCTCCCATCTAGATGCAGATCTCTCTATTCACCACCGGGATGCCCCAGCCTGTCTCCTGGAGTCCCCCAGTCCTGTCACTCACAAACCCAGACAAGGAATACACAACCCAGCAGAGGCAGGCCTGGATATTTAGGCAAGAAAAAACCTACTTTCTAAAAGTGGTATTTTCAAACACAGAATATTAAAACCAACTTTACTAAAAGATGTATTTTATTATTCTGAGTTCAGGCATACTAAATTCTAATTTCTACCATGTTCCCTGAGTCAGTTAGGATTATAAGAATGTAATAATCTAACTGCCCATTCTGGCCTATGAGAACAGGTAGCCTTCAATGGTGAAAAACGAAAATGGCTGTAATCACTATTAGAACATGCTACACACATCAGAGCATGTCCTACCTTATACTTACAATGCACCCTGCCATTGGGCCTACCATAGGGGTGTCTAATATGAAGCAAAGGGAACGTTTAGGGACTGGCAAGTGGGTGCACTTGGCCAAGTCGACATGGCAGTGCTAGACTGCAGACAGGCCTTGCAATGGCAGGCCTGAGACACACTTTACAAGCTGCTTCTGTGGGTGGCTCAACCAGTGCTGCAAGCCCACCAGCAGCATTGGATTTACAAGCCCTGGGCACACATGGTGCACTGTACTAGAGGATGACAGATACATCAAATAACCCAATCATGGAATCCAATTAGCATATCAATTTACCATAGGGAGCACTTGCACTGTGGCACTGATTAGCAGTGGCACAGTGCCCAAAACATATAACCAGCAAAAACATTTCAAAACAGAGGACCACACTGTTCCGCAAAACAACAGACAGGAATAAAGCCCTACATTATACCAGCAATAATCCCAGAAGTTTAAAACAGAATTTACATTTTGGACAATTCCTTAGGATTCAAAGGAATTGTTCTTGTAAGGATGAATATTTTGCTCATGCAAATAAACTCATGGATTGTCTGGCTGAGAGAGGATATCTGAAAAAATTACTAAAACATTCTTTGAAAAGAGCCTGGTGGGTACCACGTGAGACCTTGCTGGAAAAGAAACTTAAACCTGAACTCAAGAGGTTAGTGTGTGTAACAACGTTTTGTTCGAATGCCCATCAATTGAAGAAGATGATTACAAAAAATTGGCATTTACTTAAAGATTTACACAGTGAATTTGCTGCGCCGCCACTGTTTGCGTTTAAGAAAGAAAAAAGTGTGGCAAACCACATTGTTCGAGCAGCCCTACCTAGTGAACAAGGAGCTACCCTAAGGAGTATGTTAGGATTAGCACCAGTAGTAGGACACCACAAGTGTGGGACCTGCACTTGTTGCGAACAGACCATTGAGGATTCAGTCTTTTCGTTTGAAGGCACCCATTGGAAACATGAAGCTTTTAAAACTAGGAATGTGATTTATGGAATTCTTTGCCCTTGTCCGAAATTATACATAGGGAAGACTAGTCAAGAAGTGCGACAGAGAATTACACAGCACAAGTCGAGAATACGAAGAACAGTGGCGAATGCACCATTGGTTAATCACTGGGCTATAAAAAATCATAAAGAAGCGGATTTAAGATGGACTGTGATATCAAAAATTGAGAAAGATACACGTGGAAGAGATCTTGAGGCAAAATTGAGTCAACATGAGGCATTATTAATTATGAAGTTCAATACAGCGATCAATGGCCTAAATGAGGTCTCAGAAATTTTTAAGGCTAATATCTAAAATACTCATG
The DNA here is from genome assembly GCF_964261635.1 of Lissotriton helveticus. Lineage (NCBI taxonomy): Eukaryota > Metazoa > Chordata > Amphibia > Caudata > Salamandridae > Lissotriton > Lissotriton helveticus. Next base: position 685,983,514 of record NC_136057.1, on the reverse strand, counting down.
CAATCAATGGGGACTGGTTTGCACTGTCTGATTTCTGAATTTCCAACACCATCCACTAATACAAGTGTATTAATTACTGGATGAGGGACAGGACCATATGGACAGTACTGTTGAGCACCAGCATTCATTTAGTCGATTGACAGCCCTCATTTATTTTACAACTAAGGTACCACTGCATATGGAGGATTACCCATTGGGCATTTGTGAGGCCTGCCTCAATGTACTTGTTTTATTTTACTAAGCAAGCCCTTTTAATTTCATGGGTCCCGCAAAATCAGCGGTCTCAATAAAGTTTGGTATATAAACTAGAAAACTACAATTCCCAAGTCCAGCAGTAGGCAGCAGGTCTTCCATTCACGTGCTCCTCAGCTAGAAGCATTTTTGACGAATCACACGCAGTGATTTCGCACGTCTTTATACCGGCGGAAGTCAAAGACCGGCATTGTTTACACGGACGCGGTTGTAACATCGATAAGCCTTTCAACCATTTTTGACTCCGGGAACGTTTGGATCTTTATCTTTGCATCTTGACAAAATAAAGGGAGGCATAGAGTGTTAGCTAACACCCTTCCAGTCCCCTTCTTACAGCTTTCAAGCACTGACATTAGAACAACGCACAACGCAAGCTACACAGCTCGGAGGCAGCAGTAAGCATTCCAGTAAGATGCTGCCACCTTTTAAGTATGGGGCTCATCTGACTGACTTGAAGGGGCACGTTTTCATAAGTCGCATTTGAATTTCAGGGGATCCTGTTGCTCACCCAGATAAGACACAAGAAAACTGGGGGTAAGTCTTACACCCGGTCATGTGGACAGAGACTACTATTGACAATGTGATGTTAAGGTGTGATTTATGTCTGTTTCTGTCTCATTGTTGTTTGTGTGGTTCTAGACACTGACACACTTCAGTTACGCAAGAGGGTAATTGACCCTGAAGACTTAACGTAGGGAAAGCAATACGGAGAGACGCTGATGTTGTTGGCCGCAGGGTTTTAAAAGATTAGAAAAGCCTAAAATGTTGTTTTGTTTTGTTTTTTGTAGGGTCTTTTTGGTCCTGAGTAGAACCCCATTAATTCTCGGGTTTGAAATGCGTCGACTTGGACCCAGGTCACATAGAATAAGTTTGTAAATAGAAGGGCAAATCTTTGATTTTGATCATGTTAGAAGATATACAAACCTGAGAAATTTGTTGTTTTTGAAATTATGTTTTACTCTTCTGTTGTGTTGACACTGGGACCTTTTTGTAGTATGGTTGTTTGATGTACGAATGAGGATTGGATATTTTTGGCCAAATTTGCGGAAGAGGATAGTTGTTTTGGTGTGACGATTGAAGGAAGTTTGGATTGTAATGTATATATCTTTTTGTATATAGTCTGTTTCAAGTATTTTGTATGTATTGTTATGCACAAAAATTCATGTCTTTTGCAAAAATAATGAAGGCAAAAAAAGTTGAATAAATCATTAGATGGTGCAATTTAAAAAGCAGACTTTTATGTTTTGTTCGTAAAGTCTTCTGAAAAGAATTTCTAGGAGTCATTCTCAGTATTGGCAATTGTTTTGTTCTATAGTCAGGTCTAATAGTGGCATTAGTATTTTACTTCAAAGTGGGGGCTCTTTTAATTTTCCGGTTACTCCGTTGACACAACCAGACATAATGGAACAGAACTAGCACATATATTAGTACTGTACAACCTTAGAAAACATTTAAGAAAGTGGCCAAGAAAAATGTGTGAACGTAAAGCAGAATTCTAAGGTTTGGACGTATGGTTTCAATCTAATCTGAATTGGAAACCAGCATTTAAGAACATATTTTTTTTAGTTTTGCCAGCATCACGCCCCATGGGTCATGGGGCACCAGTACAAGCGTAATTGCAGAATTGGCTTGATTTTTCAACATATTATTTTGTAATCTAAACAATAAAAGAAGCTGCAAAAAGACACTTGTCCGTGTCTCCTCGCCACAGCCACAAGCAATAATACCTCTCGTCAAACTATTGGTGTTGCACGCGTTCTGCGCTTTGGCCATAGGATCGTGCCTCTGAGTCTAGTGTTGCATTCAATGATGGTGATGGGGCTAGAATAATGCCTTGGTAGTCCACCCAATACTTCCATATTCTGGTGTGTTTTTGGGGGCAGCCCCTAGCCTGAAACATTGGCTTCTCCAGCCTCATACAAAGGTTATCCAAACACCCTGAAGGGGTGGGGATTCTGCCTTCCGGGTTCTGGCAATGTCCCGTTTAGCAAGAGTGAGCCCTAGGAATAGCAGATGTTCCCGCCTATGTCTTCTGAGTTGTGCAGTAATGCAAGTCATGTGTTCTAGGGAGGTTCCAGCCCAGCACCTCGGCCAAGCAGGTGAATACTCCTTCCAAAATCTATCTAGGGTGGAGCAAGTCCACATTGTGAGTAGCTTCTTCACCACTGCATCTTAGACATTCTTGGGATGCATTCAGTCCGGCCTTACGGAGCCTGAGGCATGTGTAGTATGTTCAGTGTAAGTATTTGAGCGGAATCAGTTGCAAAGGTGATGTCATTGAGGCTCCGCTGGGGGACTCTAGGGCCTCGCTCCAGTCATCATTATCGATGGGACCTATGTAGGACTGCCAAGTCTCTCTGAGTGTCATCAGTGTTGGGGCGCTGTGGGTGACTAGCGTCTGATATATTTTGGAAATGTTATACTCCTCTAGATCTCCCATAAGGAGTTTCACTTCTAGTGGGCTGAATTCGGGGAGGGCCTATAGGTTTTTGAGTTATGGAGTTAGTGCATGACAGAACTGCAAGTATTTGTCAAACGAAACCGGCCTGTTTTTGGGATATAAATGATTATTAGTACAAAACTGTATTGAGATCTATTAGGTCAGGTTCAAAGGCCATTGAACCACTCCAGATAACAAAATATTTTGATATTGTTGCAACTACCTGCAATAATCAAGCATTTAGCATTTGTGATTATTGTAAATAGCACCTTATTAACAGATGTTCTATAGTCATCCAATTTTAGCATCTTCTTTTAACCATAACTAGAGAGGATATTAAAGGTAGAATGAAAGCATGCCATTCCCAGGCCATCTTTCAGCGAGTTAAAGATTCCTCTGTGAAATGTGCCAATTCAGAACCATTTGGAGCTCTATGATATTGTGGGACTCTAGAGTTCATTCTACTTCTACAGATCTCTGTAATCAGGGTGACACTAAACACAGTAGGGTTAGAGGACCTGGCCAGAACTGGTTTAGGTGGGGGACACACTTGCCATTCACTCACAGGCTCGCAGAGGGCATAAAAGTGAATCCTAAAGCCTCTACTCAGGACACTCCTAGAACTGTGAAGATCAGTAGTCAGACTGCCCTGCTGTCTGAAATCTGAAGGAAAGCTGGAGCTGCTCGCCCTGCACCCAGGACCCCAGAACTAACTCTAAGGTCAGTTGGCTGACCTCCTGTTTGAGCTACATGGATACAACAAGCTTCCAGAGGCCTCTCTCCCTGCAACTGCCAAACTGACCATTTACAACTGGCCCTGCCCTGGACCCTGGTGTTGGCCTCTGTTAGAGTGAGTCTGATGGTGCAGGGTACCCTGTAATTCAGACACCCCAAAAATCACCTCAATCAGAATGCCCACTTTTTTTAATCAAAGACTATGCTAAATCTCTTGGCAATGTGTCAACACATTAATGCACTTTCCAATGCATCAGAAATACAATCCATTTAGTAAATGGGCCCACTCAATAGTAGAGTTCTAGATCAATAGAAAGATAATGAGTTGTATTACATATTTCAAAGAAAGAAAAAACGGTGTAGAGTCAATGCCCTAAAGGCTCACAGTAAGTAGTGTAATATAGAGAAATGTAAAATCAGAAAGTGGGAAGCAAAATCTGGAGAGTAAGGGACAGTATCCCTAATAGAACAGTAAAATCTTCTGGTCCACCCCTAAAATCAAGGGTTTTTATACATTAGTTCTGCATGTGAAATTAGTATACCTGTAGAATCACTATGGTGTGAGCAAATGTATGATTTCATCAGCTAAATTAGAGCACATGAAAAATAAATGTCATATTGCCTTAACAACTGAATATTATTCCACTACATGAATAATTATTCAGCCTCCTCAATGGCAATGTTGTGAGGAGATGCTGGAACAAATTACATACATGAATAACCAAGTGTTATATGGATGAATAGGCCACAGTGACTATAGTTACAGTTTGTGACTGTGCTGCTGAAAACAAAAATGTCTGAGCTTGACTTTGTGCCTCAGACCTTGCAATGAGAGACGTGGGCAGAAGGGGAAGAGATGAGAGACAGGGATGACTTTCAAGTCAGGTCAAGTTTATTTGCATAGTTAATTAAAACCATTAAAACCATTGCATACCATCTCTGTAAAAAACATAAAACCAAATCTAATACATTCATTTGAGTTGAAAATAATACAATTCTAAAAACAACTTATTTTAACCTCCGCAAAGGATTGCTGCTATTGCACAGTGAATCGTTGTTATTGTGCAATTCGACCTGGTATTAATTAATAATATAATAATAAATGCAGGTAGCCGGGCCTGGGACTTTCAATGGGAAAATATTGCGCCTGTCCTTGCTCGATTCACAGGTTAAGTGCAGGTGCCTTGTGCAAATCAATGTTCTACAAAGTTGTAGGTTCCCAGTGCTGTATTTTCCTCCTGCCCACAAATTGTTAAATCAAACGTGCACCTATCACTGGTCAAAAAGCAGATGCCTTGTACCTAACCTTAATCGTTTGAGCAGGCCACCTTTTTGCTTCATTTGCCCCCTAGAAGCTAATTATAAAGTGCAAATTTCTTATGAAGTTACTTATCCTTTAAAAATAGCCAGGCCATGGTTTGTTCCCAGGGAAGATTATAATAATTTGTGCGAAACCATGTTCTTAAAAATAGCCAAGCTTTGCTGCCTAGTTGGCTTTCTTAAAGCAGAATTAAGGTGCCAGTTCCTTGTGTTGTTGGTAGCTCCTGTGACTTGCCTGCCCATGGAAGTATATGCTGATAAGATGCTTCTATAATAATCAATCCTCACTTTATCCCTTGCCCAATTCATTTAGGATCAGTTTTAGAAATGTTACCCCCATGCAGGCTAAGAGGATTGAAGTACCACTTAACCAAGTAATTACTGCTGGCCTACAAGAGGGATTTGCAAGTTGACCAGTGTTGGTTTCAACAGTTTTTTCCTTTGAGACAGGGGCACCAGACATAGGCAGAAAATGTGTGTTAACGTCTCTTGCTTGTATCCATGAAACCAGCATTTTTTATTTTGACACTGATTTTTCCAATCTGGAATTAAATCTTTGGAGTTTATGATCTCAAAGCGAAATAAAATGAATTGATGCTTTAAGACCTAGAAGAAGTGTGCTGAGAGATATTTCTGTGGTCTCAAGTTGGTATATGAGTCAATCATGGACAAGGCGTGCCGTCTGATTGCGAGGGCATTTTTGTCTATTAAATGGGAGAGGATCCCTATTGAGGTGTTGGTAACTTTGTTAAATGCTATTTTTCCCATACTGCTAGCCCAGGCATCTTGCATACTTAATTCAATAATAGCCTGGCTAGAGTGTTTTCAACAAGAACCTTTCACATTGCTGTGTTGTTGCTCCTCAATTTCCCGCACCACTAATTATTGATTGATCCCCTCTCTGAGGCGCGCAGTCTCCAGCATAGTTTGATAAAGGCACTCTTGCTTTGAAAGAATTGTTTTTTTTAAGCCAAACTGTAATTGTAACTGGGCTAGTGATGCGGATTTGGGCATATTAAACACAGTTTTGTATACTTTAGTTTGGATCTTATTAAAAGTGACTATTTCACGACCCACATAATTTCTGTGCCATTGGTCACCATTGGCATTAGTTGTGCAGACACTGCAGTAAGAAGATGATTTAGTGATGGACAGTTCAATTTCTTCTTTAATAGTTTGAACCCACAGATTAACAATGGTGCTTTAGCCTGAAAAGTGCTTAGATGATGTTTAAAATTCATTCAATGGTCCAAATTGACTCCTAGCTATTTATATGTAGTAACCACATCAACTTGCTTTCCATCTAAAAACCTGGTGAATGAATTACACTTAGAATCCACCAACCGGAAAACTTTAGTTTTATTCCGTTTTAGCTCTAGCCCTTGCACGTCCATGTAGTTTTTGAGTGCGATCATGCTGCATTCCAGGTCTATTGGTGTTTGACTCAGTAGGACGATATCTCTGCATACTGCAGGTAACCTAGTTTTTATGAAGCCAGGATTAGTGGGTGTCTATCGTCTTGTGGGAGGGCTCCTACCAGATCTGCAAGATATAAGTTGAACATATAAGTTGAACAGACTTGGTGCCAAGACGCTTCCTTGTTTGAGGCCATTCATTGTTGCTATTTTGTATGTAACTCTACTGCTATTGCCTACTTTGTCTTGCCCCCAGGTTTCTGTATATAACACTACAATTGCCCTCAACAGAGCTGGAATGCCCCATTCATCCAATTTTGACCAGAGGCATCCACGATGAACCCGATCAAAAGCAGACTTGAAGTCTGCAAAATATGCAAATAGCCGTGTTTTTCTATGTTTGGCCTTCTCTACTAGCAGACTTAGAGCTGTTAACTTTCAATTTTGACAAGATGGCGACTTTACCTAAACTGAACAAAGATCGGAAAAAGGCACTTTAACAAATCATAGGGAATTTGTTTCAAAACCAACAGTACTATATCAGTGTATATATGTATAATCAAGTGTGAAAATACATTGTTTTGATTTGATTTAGAATTTGTAAAGCGCAGCAGTTACCCAAAGGCATCAAGTGCTATAGACTACCATCCGGAATAAGCCCACTAGCTATTCAGCTGCTGAAAATATCTACAGGGAGTAAAGCCAAGTCTTAAGAGCCTTCCTGAAGGGCAAGAGCTGAGGGATGACCCTAATGTTTTGTGAAAGGGTGTTCCAGAGTTTGCCTGTGGCCGTAGAAAATGCCCTGTTGCCCCATTTCTTTCTTTTGGTTCTCGGCACTGTGAGCTGAAGTTGAAGCAATGAAAGAGGGTGCCTGTCTGGGGTGTACCAACTAAACATGGCTTTTAATCTTGTTGGATAAGGGAGATGAAAAGCCTTATGTACCATGCACAGAGATTTAAAGCTGATGCACTTACAAATTGTAAGCCAATGAAGGGTCTCCAATCCCTTCACAGCCGACTGCCCCCTGGGAATGTCCAGTACATTCTGCACCACCTAGAGTCTGTGCTGCATGTTCTTATTCGAGTCCAGGTAGAGTGAGTTGCAGTAATCCAGTCTGGACATTACCAGGGTGAGAGTGACCTGCTTATGAGCAGACAGCTGAATGAATGGGAAAATCTTTTTAAGCATCCTTATAATCCAGGTGCATGTTGCTGTTGTGCGACTCACCTGGGCATTAAAGTTAAGTTCAGTGTCCATTAGCACTCTAAGGTTCTTAGCCTTTTCCCCCAGGGTAGAACAGGTTCCTAAAGAGTGTGGCCAGCAGCTACTATTCCAGCTGGGTGCTCCTGGACCAAAAATCATCACTTCCGTCTTTTCTCTGTTGAGTTTTACAAAGTTAAATGACATCCATTCTGCCATGTTGGCCATGCAACGTGAGAAGTTCTCTGCTATCGGGCATGGATTCTTGGGGAGTGACACCATGATTTGAGTGTCATTAGCATAAGACACTACCTCCATTCCAAATGACTTGATTATTGCTGCCAAGGGGGGCACATGAAGATTAAAAAGCTTAGGGCTCAAAGATGACCCCTGCGGCTCTCCACAAGGCAGGAAAAAGTCATCTGAGTAGAAGTGCTGTAATTTCACCTTTTGGGATCTTTCCCAGAGGAAGGAGGACAAAAGGGCTAAGGCTTGATGAGAGATGCCAAGACCTTGAAGTCTATCCAGCAGCAGCACATGTGAGATGGTATCAAATGCGGATCCAAGAGTATCTGCGCCACCCCTTGTCCTCCATCCAATAGGCACCTTATACAATCAGTGGCTGAGATTAATGTGGTTTTGCATGTTATTAATAATGCACAAAACATGAACGCATAAAAATCTTTAGCCTGCCTCCCTAGGGGCTGGACTTTACCAAACTTCAAGAAATGGGTCTTAGAAAGTTTCTTGCTAGCATTCTGTCTGGAAACCCGTCCGTGACCGGAATTACTGTTGAAGCTGCAGTCATTGATGATGAATTGCCAGTCAGACTCAGCTTGCTGGTTTGCCCTACTGAAGGTGATCTGGCTTACAGAAAAGTTTCTGAATCTGAACATTGATGACTTGATCGGGGCCAACAATGAGCAGCATCCGGTCAACATCAAGGCCTTCTTGGAAATGGAATTCGGACTATGCCCACTTGGAGCTTTCTTGCCATCGTTGACGATTGCACCAGGACCCCGCTCATCAGCAACCCATTGCTGTCAAGCCCATTTTCAGATTCAGCTTGCCTCACCGATGACTCATTGGTGACCACTTTTCAACCATTAAAGTTGCTAAGTCAGAATGTTAACTCTCCACCGGGACGGAACCTGGTCCTTGCATCCGACCTGCGCTCCATCACGGTTGGCTTAACTTTTGACTTTGACCCAGTCTAGGGTAACCACATAACCACATTTGGGGCTTCGAGCTGTTTGGTACAATTTCTGATGCAAACTTTAAAAATTCAAATCTCTGGTTCTATTTTTTGTCATTTTTGTGTCATTTTATTTATTACATTGCATAGATTTTTCTTGTTTTGTGTGCGTATTTATAGATACTTTACACATTGCCTCTAAGTTAAGCCTAACTGCTTTGTGTAAAGCTACCAGAGGGCTAAGCATACATTTATTTATTAACTTTTCAGATTCACCCTGACAAGGGCTGTGATTATCCTGGTTGCTTGTGTTCTGGTTCAGTAAGGTCCTAACCTTGCCGTTTGGGCTGGACTGTAACTATTCCAGCAGGTTCAAGGCTGATTTCCTTGTAGCCACTTGCACTCATGTCATACCATCTTGGACACGAAATATGATTAGTTTGAACTACAATTAAAACAAGCATTGCTATGGCGGGGGGCAGGGGAGCGGGAGCGCATTCCTTTGAAATCTAATGGGGGTATGGGGGAGAGGCTTGGGAGCAGATTCCTTTGAAGTCTGATGCCGAGGCTCAGACGAATGGTGGTGTGCGAGCGGCTTCCTTTGAAGTCTGATGCCGAGGCCGATGGTGTTTGATGTGCACACGCCTGCCTCACACGCCTGCCTCACATGAACTGTACGCGATCCGCAGCTAGGTAGACTTTTCGGACTGCTTACTATATTTCGCCTATTCAATCCCTAACGGGATAGAATAGGCGAGACCTAAAAATATGTAAACTCATAAGAAATCATACAAAGCCAATACCGCTTATATAAAAACCCACATGGGCCTAGCCAAAGATCAACCAAAAACCTTTTGTGAAAAAGTAGAAAACCAGTCAATGCGGGTGAGCCACAGGGTTTATTCTCAATCAGTAAACAAGTTAAACGTACATACTGACACAACCTCAGCCACAGGTAGCAGTCTGGCTGCGACGTCTCAGAACCGCCACTCTGTAGGCGCTCAACCTAGAACCCTCGGAGTGGTGACATTCTAAGTGATGTCACCACGGAGTGTACCAGGGCGAGGGGAGGGCAAGGGGGGAGGCAGAGGTCAGGGTGGGAGATACCACACCTTTTTGGCATTGTTTAAGAGGCCACTAATTGTCATCCTTCCCTCATTTTCATGAAACTATTAGCAAATATAAGGAACGATTTTCCATTGCTAAAATAGCTGAGTAACACCATCATACCCATGAATGATATCAAAGAACCATCAATGACCTAGATCTAGTAAAAACCCTTTCAGTTGTATGACTTTTAATGAGATTTCTAAGACTGAAGTGATCAATTCCACTGCTTACCTGACCTTTCAAATCATTTCTCTGACCCTATCACTGCTACATTGGCAAAGGATATGAATCTGATAAATCTCTCACAAGCTCAGGATGTGATCTGTGATTGTCTCATGGCTGAACAAATCTCATCTCTTGAAAAAACAATCCAAACTTTCCACCTTTTCTCTAGGCTACCTTTTAAAGTCAAAGTATTGTAGAGTTGCATTGATACACAGCTCAAAGAGTTTATCACTTTGAAACAAGCTCATGGTGACTTACTATCAGGATTAAGTTGGGGCTTTATTACTGACACAGCCTTACAGCAAGAAATACATTATACTTTGCCCGTTGGTCTGTCAGTTAAATCTTCTACATTTTTTGTTGGCCTTCAACTCAGTTAACCACAAATTCTTACTTGAGGATCACATGGGCATCAACTGAATGGTACTAAATTGGTTCATCGTTTATGTACCATCTATTCAAACAGGAGCGCAGAGGGAAGGATGAGACACGGGTCGCCCTCCACTCAACAATCATAAATACACAAAAACCCGGTCTCTCAGGCAAATCATTTACAAATGGAAAGTGTATGAATTACTTTAACTTTTTTGAAAACTGCAAAAACTTCTCTTTTTTCTTTCATATATGGTAGTTTGCAACACTTTTATAGCCATTCATTTAAAACCCTTTTTCAATAGACAGTCCTCGAGAAGGCAATTAATTAGTGACTGAAATATGGTTTACATGCTTCTCAATACATTCAGTACACAATATTTCTGAATAAGCAGAAAGCACCAATTACTGTGAAAAAAGTGCAAAGGACAAAATGAACCCTCACGGACGCACCACCAACGGGGTATCTGGTAGGTACTCACCAGATAAGCCCACTATTCTCATCATCGGTAGTCATTTTGTCCCAAAGAAAAAGTGTCCAAACAAAATAAAAGGTGTAGGTGCAATGTAATAGCGAGAAATCGCACTTCACGTTGTGACAAAAAAGTGATTAAAATTGGCAGACACACTTTTATCGAAATTACTTTATTATTCACTATAAGTGTGACCTGTCAAATTAAAAAACAGGCAGGTTGCTATTCATGCATACCGATACCTAATGCCAACATATTTGTTTGCCACAAATTTTTGGGCAAATTCTTCAGGGCCTGACACTTCGTCACAGCACCAGTATTGTACACACCATTCAAGTTGACTGTCAAATGAAAAGTACAGAAAACATCACTATGTTAAAACCACAGCTGCTCACCCACACAGGTCCATATTCTGGGTTTATAATGATTATAGTTACCCTCAATCAGCTTCTGTCTCTCATCATCTCTATCATCGTTTATGTACCCAATCACTCAAGTCAGATAAAAAATAGATGATTCTCTCTCTAATACAGAACCCTTTTTGCAATTAATTCCCCGGTTATCCATGTTTACCCCATTTACTTTTTAAACCTATTGCTTGAACCTCTAGGGACTCCATAGCCCTAGCATATAACATCACCAATATGCTGAAGATACACAGGTATACCTGAAAGTATATATTTTTCTTATGATTGCTTACACTTAGCAGTGACCATTTAGAACATCCATGTCTGTGTTACTTATATTTATCTTACTACCCTCGGGTGAACATTAACACAGTTAAAATACTGAGCTGCTACTCAGCCATCATGGTATGCAATAAATGTATGGCTACATTCCTGACTAAAGTATACCAAAAAAAAGGGATGGATGGAATGCATTAATTAATCTCAGCCGCCAGTAAGTAGTCAGGGCTAAATTCCAGCCTGTCATTATTTTGCACACTGTGCCACCTCAGTTTGGACCCAGCCTATGGGAACAGTCCAGCCGGAACTGTCAGGTCATTGCCTCCGTGAACTGGAACATAAGCATCCTAAGGCTAGTTTCACCTTCACCTTCATTAGTGCTCATCAGTAGGATCTGGATTGGTTTTAGCGGGTGAGTGTGGATGGGACCCATTCTGGGCATACGAGTCCCACTTACAGCTGCTCACTGAAGTATTAAAAAAGTGATGGATGGAATGCTTGAATTAACCTCAGCCACTGGTAATTACTTGGGGACGCTTCCCAGTCCATGATTATTTTGCACAAAGTGCCACCTCTGTTTGGACCCAGCTATAAGGAAATCAGTCTTGAACCTGCTGTAATAGGTACAGTCCAGCCCAAACTGCAAGGCCAGGACCTTACTGACCCAGAACACAAGCAACCCAAGACCGGTTTCACCCTTGCTAGGGCTTATCAGTCGGGCATTATTAAGTTCTAGTGGCAGCGTGTGCACCGGACCTAGGACTAGGCATACCTTTCCTACTAAGAGTGTGGCATCGAAGTACCTAACAAATGATGGTTTGAAGGCCTAAATTAATCTCAGCCACTGGTAATTACTCAGGGCCGCATCCCAGTCAATCTTTATTTTGCACACCATACCATACTGTATTTTGGACCCAACCATATCCGAATCAATCTTGACCCTACTCCAATAGGAACAGTCCAGACCGAACTGCTAGACCATGTTGTTCCTGAACCAGAACATAAATGACCCAAGGCCGTTTTTGCCCATTTTAGGGCTATCAGTGGGATATAGCTTGGCTCCAGTGGCCCAGTGTGCACTGGATCCACATATGGGATTACCTCTCCCACTATGGGTGTCTCACTGAAGTATAAAAATGGCTGGAATGCTTAAATTTATTTCAGCCACTGATAATTTTTAAGAGCCACATTCTAGTCCATAAATATTTTGCATACCATGCCACCTCAGTTCATATACTTTGGTACATTCTTGACTACACTCGCAACCGCCACACTCACATAAATGACATGACCAGAAAAGTACAACCCCAGTTAGGCTCCTATAAGCCATAGAATCATACATCCAGGAACAAGATCTCAGAGCAGTTGATGTCCCATTCATTATATGCAGGTAAGGAAAGCCCACAACTGCTGCTTTACGTCACTGTGTATGACTATTCACAGAGAGCAAATGTTTGGGCCACATCATCCTTGTTATCAATTCATAACACTTCAATGGCAACCAATACTGCCCATGAGCATCTATAACTCGGCCTGTACACACAATTTTACATATTGCAGAAACTGAAAATCTGATATTGAATCTAGCCTTCTTGGAACTTTGGCATTCTTCTTTTTGAGCATCAGGCATTGGCTCAACCATTTTCTGGCTGGTTCTATTTTTTTCAGCAACACCCCTGCTACCCTGGTGTGTTTATCTCATCATAGACTTCCTTCGTAGGTTTCCATTTCATTACGAAACGTTCTCTGATGCTCGCTGGGATGTATCTGCACTATGTAAAACTACAAATCATTGAATACATTAAAAAACTATGACCTTGCACACCTGTGCTAGAACCTCATACCCCTACCCAAAGGCAAGCCCACGTACACCAGTACCAGTGAATGGCATGAAAACAGATGAGAATACTATTCATAATATTTCCAGCTTGCATATTGATAGAGCAGCTCGAGCTCTGACTCACACCAAATTGGACAAAAGAACCACTCGCACTGGCTTGGACAAGTCCTACACTGCAGTACATTACTTATACAGACATCAATATTATCTTGTCTGTAAGCAAGCCCAAGTACGTTCATCTCTATATTTCATTGGCAAATTCAGACCGTCTCTCAGGACTTCATGCAACACACCAATGCCTTTCACATAAAACGTAGTGCAGCCATGCACTCCTCCAACCACGCACACATGCTCCAGCTTCCATCGAATGATCAGGTCTCCCCTCAAGTGAAGCTGTGGCTTGCACCAAACCAGACAAGGTAATTGCGCATGCAAGCGCTGGCACAAAATCAAATAAGACTTCCTGATAGACCAGCCCTGTTAGCAAGGAAATCTTTAATGATACCCCCGGCTTGTACCTGATTGTGAAAAGAAGCACCAGTGCTACAAAGGCACACCAGTGGCAGCAACGTGTTATACAAATGTTAATTCCATACAGTACAATGCCCGCAGACCTTTCTTCTTTGTCATTATGACTTTTGCCATCTATTCGTTAAGTTAGAGGAGCATGACAAAATGCCTCCCGCAGACGAGCCACTTTTATTACACCACAACAATTCTAATAAGCTATTTACATTCCCCTTGTCTATTCAAATTAATAAAATCGTATTTGCTCTTGAGCTTCCATGTCTAGATGAGCCCATGAACGGCTGAAACAAAGTTCAGAGAAAAAAAGCTTGTGATGCAACCTGAGATTACTGACAAAGGGTATGTATTTTGAAGGCATCTCAGCAATCCTACAGTAGTATTCACCTTTGAAGAGAGCCCCAAGGAAACGTCAACATTCTCGTGGTATAAATAGTTCCCTGCGTCAGAAATGTAATCTTTTAAAAGTGTTAAATTCATTCTTTGAAACATAAACTTGAAACTAACAGAGCCATTTTAATAATTGAGCGCCAATGTGCCTCTCCTCTCATAGTTGAAATACTCAACTCATTTAATTGGAACTCGCATTCAACCTATGAACAGATTCTTGATGAAAGGTTTAGTAAATGTGATATAAACTTCGTATGAACAAAATGTTCAGGATTAGAAATGTCCTATCGGTGACTGCAAGATGGCTTGTAGCTGAACTGAAGGGAAAGCAACGTTTAACTGGAATGAATCCCAGAGCGGTTATTTGAGGTGAATTTGTACTAAGAACAAGGGAACCAGCACCAGACATATTTTGCTTTATTTATTATAAAGAAATAACACTCTGCAGGGTTTTATTGTCCACATGAACCTTACCTCCTTATTCTCTCAACTGATTATGCTTTAAGGAAAGGGCACTACAAACAAGGGGGGGCTGGCTCTAATCAGTAAGGCTGAGCCTCAATAATAACTAACAAAACACAAGTGCCAGTACTGATATGAATAATTCAATCAAAAACAATCCGCATCCACATCTAGAACAAAAATCCAAAAGTGGGAAATACTATTCAATAGTATTTTATTTAATGATTTTTAAAGTTATTTTCAAAATTTAGTACATAGTGCAAAATATTTCTGAAACTTACACGTGGAGCATAAAAACATTGACTAAGTATTCAGTCTTACATTCAATTGTTCATGCATATCACAGGCATCCATCTTCCACACTCATACAAGAAGAAAAAAAGAAGAAAACATTCTTTCTGTATATAATTAAAGAAGAAAACAGGGGGTAGAGTAAAAAATTACACAAAGACAGAAACAGAAAACCACAGGTCTGCAAATGATTTCAAAAAGTAATACACGTATTTGTTCAAATGTACATTCCTATTTAACTGATAATTTAAACAACCATCAATAAAAATTAATCCTGCAAGGTAATGTACAACATAGAGCCCGGGATTCGATTGTTTGTATATCCAGATGCTCTCGCAGACCGGTGGCAACAGGGCCTACGCGTTTCGAATCCCACTGAAATTGTTGGGGATTCTCTTCAGGGCCTTCTCAGTTCTCAAATGGGGGAGAGTCCTAAGTTAGAACTTGAGGGAGCACTGTATTGTGAATAGGTCTGGTCTTCAGTTGATGAAAAACGTGTCTCTGTAAAAATTCCACGTATTGCCAATATCCGGTGTCTGGATTCTGGTGCACCACGAGATATAGGAAGTGCCCCTACTCTTTCACGGTTATAATTTGGGGCTGAATACCGGATGGACAAAGGAAGGTTGAGATAACGAAGTCTCCGCCGTCTATCTCACTAGCGGACCCGATGAGTGCAAGTGTCTTCTATTACAAGTAATGATTTCCGGGGGGCACAGTCTTATTCAAACGACCCTCCACAGGGAGCAGCGTGCCACCCCTCTCGTGCAATTTCTAACGGGCGCACATAAAATTCGGGTGCTTTAAAGATACACTCGTATTCCGGTATGTAATCGTGCTAAGGACAAGGTCCTGGCGTGAGGAGTTCGTAGTAATTATTTTCGCAGGGGTCCATCCGAGCCGGCGGCGTTTCCTTGAGCACTTCTCTCTCGCGCATGCGTGAAGGAAAGGGCAGGCACATGTCAGCGTCCATCATGAATTGAGCCACAAAGGTATTTTAAAGTATATATATTGCAATTACAGTTGTGGATGGAAATAAATAGCAAACAATAGTTAAACAAAATTTGCATCTTGCAAAGGAAGCGGCCCCACTTTAGGCAAAGTACCAGAAATTAAGGAAAATCAGACGATGATGTGGGACTCCATCCAGACAGATCACCACCTCGGCCTGATGTCAGCTCCTGTCCTCCATTGCATCCTGCTGCAAAGATTCCCTTACTTGGATTGTGTCATTCCTCTAGGACAAAATGAATGTAGTGTTTGTGCCTCCACTTGGATGCTAAGGTATGTCCAACGATTTCAATGTAATTTCCATTGAAATGAATGGGCACTCCATGACGAGCTGAGCTCGTCATGAGCGTCCAAGGGGTTAACATCCTCAGTTCAGCAAGTTGCCAGAAGAGTGTCTTAAAGATCATCCCTGTCATTCCTTCTGTGTAACATTTATATTTAGTCACTATTAAAGATGTCCCATAGCTTTGGCATCGTGGCATAGAAGGAAGTTGAATAAACACAAACAATGAGAAGATCCACACTGTGGGTTTTACTGACACTATAGGACCTCATTTTACTTGTCTCTTGTCTTCAGAGCACAGAAAAATGTGTGAAAGTAAACTGTTCAAACCTGAATCCCTAAAAAACTGATGACATTGCTTGTGGGACGACTCTGGGTATGTGCCTGGTGGAAATTTGATCAGCGAAAATAGGCACCTTATACATGACAGGTCCAGCTGTCAGAAACCTCTATATAGCAGTGGATTGAGAACTGTTGAGGATTCTGGGTCCAGCTGCTTACAATAAATTAGATCTTTCCATACCTCTGTTAACATTCATGGGGTATTACGGTGACAATGTTGGTCATCTCATGGCAAGGTTCCTCTATAGGTTTACATCTAAGATTACCTAGTGATTTCTTGAAGCTACGGAGAGGGCAGTAGGAGCAACCAAATTCTTGAAAGGCATAGATGGTAAGCTATGTGTCCTTCGTCTCAATAAGTTACACAGGCAACTGCTGGCCAATACACAAATTAGTTTTACATCATTGAAGTATTATAGATTGGTCCACGACACATCCCAGTAGTCTGCATGTGTCGGACATGGTACTGCTAATGGTCCGTTATAAAAACCAGCTGCAGACCCTCCATTTGGACAGTGGAGCGCCGCCCCCCCCCCGCCCCCCAGCCACCACCCTCAAATAAAACAATAATAAAATGGGTTTTAAACCCGTTTTATTATTGTTTTATTTGAATCCCTCTGGACCTTGCCCCAGGACCCAGGACCTGTCTTGGGGGCGGGTCCAGAGTGATGACACTGCTGGTGGAGAAGTGGTGGGCACTGTTACAGTGCACATGGCAGTTTGGTCGGCCGAACCGCCATGAGCTCTGAAGCTCTCTCCAGACCCAGCTGCATTGCTGGGGCTGGAGAGAGCAGGCACAGGCTCCCAGTCTGCCTGGGAGCGCAAGTTTACAGCACTCAGGCCAATCCTGTTGCTGCTTTCAAGCAGCGTCAGGATTGGCCACAGTGCAATCTGGGAGCCTGTCCCCAGAAGAAGACTAGAAGAGCGGACGATCACTGGCAGGATAAGTGGGAGGAGTTGGACCCAGCTTCTCTTGCACTTGAATAGGCTGTGTCCTGTCTCCACACAATGGGCTGCAGAAACCCTGTAGTTAGTCTGGAGGCAGGGAAGGAAAGTTGAGGCGTCTGTGCACTTCACATGCATGCCTCTAGAAGCTCTCCCTACGTCAAAGGTACAACTGAGTGTAAAAAAAGGACCTGAGACACCACCACTTCAGGACACTTCAGTACACTTTTGGACCTGTGTATTTTCTGCCAAGAAGGATCTCTGTGCTGCTGAAGGACTGCCACTCTGCTGCTCTGAGGTAACTGCACCCTGCTGTGCTAGCTAGATGCCTACTGCTCCCTTGCTTGGATGAGAAGGACTGGACCTGCACCTCTTGAACCCAGAGTGACTCCAAGAACTTTTTGGCTGGCCTCCTGATCTGAAGCTTTAGGGACATAACAGGCTTCCAACAACCTTGCACCTGGACTCTGCCATCTGTGAGTCTACCCTGTCAAGTGGTGCCACCTCAGTCCTGGACCCTCGGAAGTGGGCCTCAGGTGCTTGCCAGTGGAAGTGACACTCTGCTGAGTGATGCATCCCGAGAAGAACCAATGCATCTCCTCTGCTGAGTGACGCATCCCGAGCAGAATCCACACACCGCTGCTACTGCAAGGATTGGGTCTGTCGCAAAGACCCTCAACACCTCTGTAATCCTCGTAACTGACGCAGTGCCCCGACAGCAAGGCGCATCAACAGACCAGCATTTATGAATGAAAATTACTTTATTCGAAACAAGTTTCATAAAAGTACAATATACAATATCCGAAATACATTTACCATATTCCCACCCGTAATATAAAACAAAAATTGGCTATACATGAAAACAATTCAGACATCGGGTAAAAGTTTTGACCTGATGAACCAAGCATTCGCCACATATTTGGCCACCCCACAAACCATATGCATTGAAATGACATTAGTTAGAATGATACGCATGGCTACTCTATGGTCCCTCACCCCCAAATTCCTACAAACAGGTTTCAACCACCTTTCTCTTGGTTGTTTGTAAGCTGCACATGCAAATAGGAAGTGGCCTAGTGATTCTTTCGGGCAGGAACAACCTGGACATTTAAGCTCTGTTCCTCTGTATCCCTTCCAACCTTCTTTGAATGAATTAAGGGGTAAAATACCATATCTGAATTTCAGAAACAGTGTTCTATCGCGAGGGACCTGGATGAAATCCATAAAAGGCTCTAACTTTCTAAGGGGCTTGTGGTCAAGAAAGGTACTAGTTAAATGACCCCAGTTTGGATTCCTGAGTTCTTTTGCAACAACCCAATCCCAGTAAAGTTTTTTGACAATTGATTTTGAGGGTGGCATTTGTGAAATCCAACTCTCCTCCAGACCTATTGATTTCACCAGCCTCTTTAAATTGTTGAGCCATTTAATTTTATTAGCTACATTCAAACTAATCAGCTCATCCAAAACCTGGGCATAATTAAAAAGTTCAGGGGTCCTTCTAAGACGAACCCAAAATAACAAGGGGCGAATTTGCACCAGATCAGAAATTGATTTTTTACCCAGATCCAAAAATAAAGGTTTCAAGGGGGACGATAAAGGTAGCGAAACCATATCTCTAATAAATTTATTTTCCGCCACTACTAAAGCTTTTGTATTTTCCGCCCCCCAAAGTTCTGAACCATAAACTGCCACTGCCAATGCTTTCCCTTCATAAACTGCCAGGGTAGGAGCTATGGGTCTACTAATGGATCGTCGCTGTTTCTTAGAAATTATTCCTGAAACCCTTTTGAGGTTTAAAACCATTTTAGCGATATGGGCAGACCAACTCAAATTATTACAAAGTCTCACTCCAAGGTAATCAAATTCTTCTACTACCTCCAGCGAAGCGCCATTCAACAAGAGGTTTACCTTCCTGTGTTTCTTTTTGGCAGTCAGCACCATCAACTTTGTTTTCGAAGTATTTATTGACAACCCCCTATCTTTACAAAAACTGCAAAAACGATCAAGCAGTTTTTGTAAACCCACGGGGGATTTTGACATGAGAAGGGTGTCATCGGCAAAGAGGAGAGTGGGTGTTTTCTCTCCTGCAAGGACGGGGGCATCAGCAGGGTCCTCCCTCAAATGGTCTACCACCCCATTGATAAAGAGGGAGAACAGGGTTGGAGCCATCACACACCCTTGTCTCACTCCCCTATTTACCGGAATCTTCTCAGTCAGTTGGCCCTGGGTTGCCCAGCGAATCCTAGCATAATTCCCTTCATGGAGTTTAATAATGAATTGTAGAAGGTAACTAGGAAAACCCATATCGGATAATACCGACCAGAGCTTAGCCCGTGGAATGACGTCAAATGCTGTCTTAAAGTCTATGAAAGCCAGGTATAGACTGCCCTTAGTAATTAACACTGACTTCCAACAGACTGCACAAAATCTGAAGACCTGATCTATTGCACCTATATTGCCTCTAAACCCGGCCTGAAAATGAGACAAAATGCCTTTATCCACAAGCCAAGACTCTGTGCGATTTATGATCACCCTACCAACCACCTTCTGAATAATGTCTATCAGACTTATCGGTCTGTAATTGGCGGGGTCATCCCTTTCGCCCTTTTTATAAATGGTTATCACCTCAGCACCTTTCCAGGAGTCAGGAACAAAGTGATCAGCCTGAATCAGATTCATCAGACATGATATATACTTAGCCCACACATTTGGTTCATACTTTAACATATCCCCTGGAAGACCATCTTGGCCTGGGGCCTTCCCGGGCAATAATTTAGAGATGGCATCTAATACTTCACTCTGGGAAAATAAGTCTGTGTTGGGGATCAAATTTTCACAAGGCATACTTTCGGGGATAGTAGCTGATAGAGATATCGAGCTATCCAAGCTATCCTCACAATACAGTTTTAAAAAATGGGAATACCATTCCTGTTCAGTAATATGATTTAAAATAGGTCCTGCTCCCTTTCTATCTAGAACATTAATTAGTTTCCAGAATATAACAGTATTTTTCCCACATGCTGCTTCCTTCAGCTGCTGCCAATACTCTTCCTCCCAATCTCTTTTAGCAATTTTTATACTACTTAAATAATCTTTCCTGGCCAACCGGACGGCCACAGGATCCTTGCTTCGTATTGCTTTAGTAATTGCTTTCCTTTTGGTTCTACAATTAATCGTGTACCATGGATTACTTTTGGGTTTAATACCGTTAGAACAGGATTTTACCGTTGGTTTCTTACAAAAGTGGGCTCCCAGTTTACTTATTAAATTATTATAAGAAATCGACAAGCTGAGATCCACTAGATTAACTGGCGAGGAGACTAGAGCTGTCAATCTACTGGTTTCTTTAGATACCAAATCCTTAATATTTTGGAGCTTCCCCTCATCACATTTGACCACATTCCATTTTAGCTTCCGGTTATTATTTACAGGGAAAACTTCTTTAGTTATCAACTCTGTTTTCCAACTATGATCGCGGCCACTTACCCACTTAAATTGCATACATAAGGGGTTGTGGTCGCTATAGGAGGACTCCCTGACCTCCATATCAATTACATCGGGCCAGGAATGTTCATCTGAGAGGATGTAGTCGATACGAGAGGGGCACCCCAACCTATTAAAGGTCATCGCTCCTTCGCGATCTGATTTTGTACGGCCATTAAGAGCCCATAAATTATGATCTAACACCAGGGCATTCATCTGAATAACTCTCGATGACCATTTCTTAATTGGGCTAAGATTTAATGGTGGTATGATCTGTCTACCTTCCACTACATTGGGCCCCAATACTTCTTCTACATCTAAAGGTTCGAATGTGCAGTTAAAATCCCCCCCGACCAGTATTTTAGATCTGGTCGGGATGTTTGATAGCTTCACATCCAACAATTCCAATATTGGGGAAGCGAGCCCTCCCTGGAGGCCTCTAGCATAAATACAGAAGATTTCATAACTATAGCCCCCTGCACAATTCTTTAAAGTAATATGTAAGATGTCATTAGAAACATACTTGTTAGTGATAACACTACAGTTCAGAGATATTTTCACCCAAGTATGTAACCCACCAGAGGGGCGCCCTCTCCCCAATGAAACAGCTGGAACATAAAAGGTAGAATAACCATTCATGTATTCGGGGGATGGGCACGACGTCTCTTGAAACATACAAATATCAAATTTGTTAATAAAAACATTCCAATCAGGGTCTGCTAAATTTTTCTTTAAACCTGCAATATTCCATGATAAAATATTGATAAAGGGACCCGGTGCCTTTGATTCCATTTGTCCTATAGTAGCTATATCTAGCGTACAGTTACCAGTTGCAACCATGGGTTCAATAATATCTGTACCTTTGCTAGTGGAACCTGCAGTAGCCACTCTGTCTTTGGGCGGTTTTACTTGATCTCCAGGTAAAACCTGCACCACCCGACTACCCAATCGCTCAATGGGCCTGTTAGTGAGTCAATCGACTTCCTCCAGGCCATTGAAACGATTGTATACAAAAGTATATATATGCCAACCCACTCTGTTCAGTTTTGCTCTAAATTATTAGCAACAGATCAAACTTAATTTTGATTTGTTTGGTATATTTATTTTTACCTTTTCTTTTAAATACACTCCATAGAAAAAATCAATTGTTTCTATGTCAGAAAAAACAACACAACATATAGAACAAATATACACATTAACTTATACATACCATTTATCAAAAAACACATTACTACATACATATAAACATTCACTGTACACTATACACTAGGTTTTCATTATATACAACCTCACTTATACAAATCTATTTTCAACTGTTCCTTTGGCAAATATCAGCTCTTTGCCTTTTGACAATCAATGAAACAAATCAGAGGAACAATAGTAGACAAAGTCGTAGTTAACAGGAGATAACCCTTGTTATCAATTCAATGAATCAATAATTATTAATATTTTGAACAAATTGTATCTCCGTTCTGCCGACGCGTTTCGAACACCACACATAAGTTGTGAGTTCTCCTCAGGGCTTTGTCACTTCTATCTTTCAAGTGGCTGGGGTAGTCCTATGTTCGGATTTTAAATCTTTAGAGCTGCAATCTTTATTTGATCTTGTGGGTTTGCCTATGGGCGTCTCCCTATGGCTCGGACACAATTTTCACCTTCATTAGGTAATCCGATCACTTCAGGAGCATGTCACTCCATATTTAATTTCTGGGTGCGGGCAATCTGGTTAAAACTGGATCTCCGGTCGTTTTCAAGCGCGCTGTCAGTTTCCCTTCACCTCACTTATAGTGATTTCGCTCCTATCTGCTTCTCTGCAGCTCTTCCACACTTCACTCTAGAAGCTTATGGAGTGACATGCTCCTGAAGTGATCGGAGATACAATTTGTTCAAAATATTAATAATTATTGATTCATTGAATTGATAACAAGGGTTATCTCCTGTTAACTACGACTTTGTCTACTATTGTTCCTCTGATTTGTTTCATTGATTGTCAAAAGGCAAAGAGCTGATATTTGCCAAAGGAACAGTTGAAAATAGATTTGTATAAGTGAGGTTGTATATAATGAAAACCTAGTGTATAGTGTACAGTGAATGTTTATATGTATGTAGTAATGTGTTTTTTGATAAATGGTATGTATAAGTTAATGTGTATATTTGTTCTATATGTTGTGTTGTTTTTTCTGACATAGAAACAATTGATTTTTTCTATGGAGTGTATTTAAAAGAAAAGGTAAAAATAAATATACCAAACAAATCAAAATTAAGTTTGATCTGTTGCTAATAATTTAGAGCAAAACTGAACAGAGTGGGTTGGCATATATATATTTTTGTATTCATATAGGGTTCAGCCAGTCCCATATTTCAAGAACCTAACTCCTTTTTTCTAAAAAATTGAAACGATTGTAGCATTGAATAGGGTAATCCAGCTGGGGGCCAAACCATCCCTCCTTAAACCTATTTCCACCATTATATGGTCTACCTCTCCCTCTTCGGACTTCTTGCCAGTCTCCGTTTGCGGCCCCTCCCAATTATTGGAGCGTTGGTTCCCTTGGGTTTCAAGTCTCCTCCTACCATTTTCGTGTGTGGTAGCCCTTAGCCAACTCCATCTATTATCATGGTTCCCCACGGGCATATAGAAGTATGACAGGGGTTTAACAAGGATCTCCGAGTCATTGTTACGGCAATGCCCAGAGCAAATAAACTCTACTATACAAGGATCTTCAAATGTAATCACCACACAGTCACCTTTGAGATGTTTCTTTTTCTCTCCTACCCATGGTGCTCTCTCAACCATAAGGATATTTTTATTGACATTGGGAGGGGGTGGGAAATTCCTATCCAACCAGTGACAAACTTTGTTTTTAAGGCCCCAAAATGTTTCAGTGATGTCTGATGTAAGCTCAGGGACACCCGTTAACACTATCACAAATGGGCAGGCGTCTGATGGTAAACTAATATTCTGCCGTACCCTTGGTGTCTTCACTGGGGGTGGAGGAGGGACAGCGCTTAAAGCGGTAGAACCAGCTTTTTCCAGAGGTTTATTAACGTCTGCAGAAACTTGTTTAGTGACCACTTTACCAACCTTCTGCACAGTTGGAACGGTTGGACAGGTCTTGGTTTGCTGGTTGGGTGCTGGTAAAGGGTTCCTAGCCAATGGCAGTGGGGTTCCCGATGTACCCGGGGTATTCTTCTGGATTACTTGAGTTGCTTTTTCCCCCTTACAATTCAGGTCCTTGGATATAATTCCAAGTTGATGTTCAATACCCTGGAGTCTAGTTTCCAAGGGCAAAAGCAAGGACCTAATAAGGGTCGCTAGAGAATCAAAAAAGGGCGCATCCTCATTCTCTTCACTCTCTACAGATTCATCAAGGCTACCATTATCAAGAATGCTAGCCAAGCTTGTATCGGAAGCAGTTACGTCAGGTAACTCTAGGGGCAGGGGGTGGGATACACGATGTGGCCTAACATTGTCAACTGGGGCATCCACACTTATCCCTCCCTCCTGTAAACCATTTCCCACACAAACTGAATTCCCCATATAAGGCAAGGTAATCTGGTTTACTACAATATCACTAGGCGCCTCTATAACGAATGATTTTGGGGAGGATGTTGTACCTTCTACAGGGAGCCCTTCTGCCTGTGAAGGGTCTGTGTGTATAATAGCAGAGGTAACCACTGGAGTAGTGAGAGTGGCGGACTCAATTGTGGGTACTGATAGTATGGGTACCGGAGGTATATTTATACATTGAGGCTGGGCCACAACTGATATAGGGGTCACATGAGTGGTTAACGATTGGGGCGTATCTGATAAACTCAAATGTTTAATCGGAGTACAAGCCAAGGCTATATTACCCAATGACGATCTTTTGGCCTTGAGCAAATCTTGAGAAACCCTCCGTTCCATCAATATAATACCCTCATCAATTAGGGTGTTAGTGCGAAGGATAAAGCTATCCAGAGTATTTGTAAGTTTTTTAGTTTTTATATTCTTTATCCCCGCCACCGCCTGACTACGGGTTTTTCGTGATGACATTGTATTACACCAGCAAGTAACTATCAAGGGGTACTCTAGTCAGAAAGTAGAAGGACAGATGCTAAATTAACAAGCCCTGGAATGTTAAATATTACAAAAATAAAAACTGGTACACTTGGTGGTGCTAAAGACTAAACAATAACATCCCATACGAGAATAGAGCACATCAATGACAACAACAATAGACAATTAATAAAACTTGCAAGGGGTTGCGGCCAGTCCAGTCCTTTCGGTCCTATGTCCCGCATTTATCTTAGACAGCAGTCCTATATTACAACGTTTGACTCAGCATTGGAGACTTGCAACTCATTAGAACCAATGCATTGCCCGCTGCATCACCAGTGCTGGACTTCACATCACAAGCCCCGTCAATGGGATCCTCGATGATGATGCCAGAGGTCTTCGTACCAGAGCCACGTGCATCACAGAACTGATGCATCGATTTGGCTGCGAGGCACACCTTCAACGCAAATCCATGCAACCCTCCGCAACCAGGAGTTAGGGTACTCTGTTCAGCCAGCCAAACTGGGTCTCTGTAGCCGGCCTGTGCTCCATCGCATGCTGTCTGAACTTGTGACTTTTTTCCAGTTGGCGCTTTGTGCTTTTTAAGTATAATTTCACTAAAACCTTTCACATTCAATATCTCCAGTTCTACTAATTGGATATTTGTTGTTTTAGTCTTTTTTTATTTATTAAAAATTTCTTCATTATTCTAAATCTGTTGTGGGCTCATTTGTTGTGTGTTTTTAGTGATTGAAGCACCGCACAAATACTTTACACACTGCCTCTGAGTTAAGGTTGACTGCTCTGTACCAAGTTACCGAGGGGGTGAGCACTGGTTAATTTGGGGTTTCGTTGTGTCTTACCCTGAAACAAATTGTCATTGCTACTTGACCGGGGCTTACATCCCAGTCAACCAACATCCACATTTGTTACACTGGTGGCAGAGGTGGGATTGGACTTGTGTTTGTGCAGTGCCATACAGTCATTTTGTGCTACACTACCTGTAAGACCAATTTGTTTTTAATTTTCCGTGATAGGCTTCTTCTGGTTTTTCCAACTCTACCCTCAATCCACTACTGGACTGTCTGAGCCCATACCTGCAGCAACGGAGTTTGAGCTGGCCAATCTGGAAAGCTACACAGTGGCTGCGCTAAACAGTTCTTCAAGATAAAGGGACTAAAAATATAAAAAGGGTACCAAAAAGTTAGAGCTGCAGAAAGCTCAGAGGGCCTGGACAGAAGCCTTCCAGTTAATGGTAGCCACAGAGAAACAAGATGATGAGGATGATATGGAGGATCAGGATCAAGACCAGGACAACAACCCTGGAATGCAGTCTTCAGGGGAAGGGGAGGACTCATCCCCTGTATTGGATCCCCCTGGAAGCAGTGTTTCATCACATTGCCTGTCCCCATAGGAGCAGGTGGACAGGAAGGCAGAGGGGGTGTAAGTACCCTCCTCAAAATGAGGCCCACTACAAGCTGGCCCTCTGCAACCAGATGCACCACTTCTGGAAAAAGTAGAAAAGCAATCTTGCAGTCAGTCAAGAAACTATGAAACTCTGGTTTGACCAGAAGGACACTCTAGTAGAGTTTTAACCTGTGAAAAAGTTGTGGGTTATGATGTCAGTGGAAACCCAAGCTCTCCAGGATCGCTGGACAGGCCCACATGAGGTAAAGAACCAAAAGAGGGAGTCCAACTACTTGATGGATCTCAAGACCTCTAGAGATCCCTTAAGGGTGCTCCACGTAACCCGCCTTGAGAGGTCCAAAAAGAGCATGCCGCTGGTGACAGAAAAGGGAGAAGAGGAGAGCAAGCCTCTCCATGACCTCCTCTCTGCCTAGGAACACGATGGGTCAGTGAACAGCATCAACCTTTTCCCGATACTGACCCAAGAAAAGCAGAGTGACTGTCGCCTGTTACTGGGGCAGTTTGCTTCTCTGTATGTGACATACATACTGGAGAAAGTCCACCTGTTAAGAACAAAATTTACAAGTTGTCAGATAAGGTGAGGGCCAGTTTCTAAGATGCTTGCGTTAGGGGTGAATGAGCCCTCCAACAGTCCCTGGTCCAGCCCTGTAATGCTGGTACCCAAGGATACCCCACAGAGCGCCTCTGAAGAACTTAGGTTGTGTCGGAACTACCGGGGTCTCAGTTCCATCATGAAAAATGACACACTTTCCATCCCGCAAGCTGATAAGCTCATAGAGAGTCTGCCAGGTTCAGCAGTACTTTTGATTTAACATCACGGTACTGGAAGATCGCTCTGACTGAGGGAGCAAAAGAGAGATCTGCATCCTCAACCACAGAGGGCCACTTTCAGATTCAGGTGATGCCCTTCGGTTTGAAGAATGCCCCTGCCACCTTCAGTGGTTGGTCAACAGTGTCCTAGCTTGAAAGAATGCATTCAGTGCCACCTACCTGGACAACATAGCTGTCTACAGCTCCTGCCGGGAGGAACACCCGTACCACCTCCAGGAGGTGCTTCGGGCCCTGCAGAGGGTAGGCCGGACTATCAAGGCCAGTAGGTGCCAATCAGGGCAGGGTTCCATGGATAATCTGGGCCACATGAAGGGTGGGGTCAAGGTGAAGCCCCTCCAGGCCACGATTGAGACTATCCTGTCCTGGCAACCCACGAAAACACAGACTGAATTGAGGGCCTTCCTTGGCCAAACAGAGCTGGCTCCTAAGAAGCAGCCCAGACAGGTTATCTGGACAGAGACTAGCCAGAAAGCCTTTGATACCCTCAAGGAGGCCATATGTACCGCACTGGCACTCAAGGCTCCTGACGTCTCTAAGGAGTTCATAGGGCAGACAGGTGCTTTAGAGCAAGGAATACGGGTGGTCGTTGCACAGTTAATTGTGGAGGGCCAAGACCAACCAATCAATCAATCAGAGCTTCTTGTAGACCGCAGCTTATCACCCCAGGGGGTCTCCAGTAGCCTTCATCAGTAGGAGGTTACTTCCACTGGAACAAGGGTGGACTGTGATTGAGAGGGAGGCCTTTGCTATGGTCGGGGCACTGAAAAAGCTTAGACTATACATGTTTAGGACTCACTTCCGTGTTCAGACAAACGATGGCCCAAACTGGTGAGGTGGTCCATCTCCATTCAGGAAATGGACGTTATGGAGGAACACCCTCATCTGTCAAACTATGCCAGTGCTGATGGTCTATCCGGGTTCTTTTGCCTTAGTGATGAGAACTAGCAGAGGTTGGGTAGTTATCCCCACTTTCAGCTGGAGGGACACATGTTAGTCTTATGGTGGCCTTCACCCAAACTTTTTGCTTTCCTCTTTCATTTTTACTGACCTTGTTTTTGTCGGCCGTAGGACTCTGTGCTCTTTACCACTGCTAACCAGTGCTGAAGCACTCTCCTCAAAACATAGTAACATTGGCTTATACCCAATTGGCATATTTAATTTACATGTAACTCCCTAGTAAAGTGGTACTACTTGAATCCAGGGCTGGTAAATTAAATCCTACTACTTGGTGTGCAGCACTGATTGTGCCACCCACTTTAAGTAGCCCTTTATACAGGCCTTAGGCCTGCCATTGCAGAGCCTGTGTGTGCAGTTTAAACTGCCATTTCGACCCTGGCACGCTCAATTCTTTCTTTTTAATACAAATAAGTCACCCCTAAGGCAAGCCCTGGACAGCCCAGAGAGCAAAGTGCAATGTATTTAAAAGCAGGGCATGCACTTTTCAGTTTTATGTCCTGGTAGTGAAAAAAGCTTAAATGTGGGTTTCCTCTCTGCAAGGCCTATCTTTGCCATAGGATAACATTGGAGGTGCCTTATTACATTTTATAAGTGTAATTTCCACATGGAAAGCGACACCCCTTCAAGTTTGATGTTTCTCGAATCAGAATTTAAAATCCTAACTTATGATGACCTCGGATTTTTAATTGCAATTCATGAAATACCTTATTTAGAAAGTTGGTATTTTCTTGCCTTAGCCATTTGGTGCCTGCAGCCTGTCTCTGGACACATGACTGGGTGTAAGTGATAGTTGGGCTTTATGTATACCTCCTTAACAGCCACACACAATGGGAGATTAGCTGTGACTGAGTTGGCCATCACTGGCAGGATGGCGGGAAGGAGCTGGACCCAGCCTCAGTTACAAAAAGAACAATTGGTGGCCAGGCTAGCTTGATTCGAATGACATGGTGAGCACAGGACCCACGTCTGGGCATAACCTTCCCACTTAAAGTGACAATGCAAAAAGAACAATTTATGGACAGAATACTGGAATAATGTCAAACATTCACCCCCTGTACAGAGATCTGGGCCTAAATTCATCATTTCTTTGCACACAATGCTATTCCAGTTTAGACCCAGACATATGCAAATCCGGCTTGCCCCTGCTCCCCATGGGAACAGTACAGCCCAAACTGCCAGGTTAAGTTCTCCCTAGACTGGAAACAAGGATGCTGGGACTGGTTTCAAGGTATCACCCCTCTTCAAACAGGCTAGTTTGGCTCCAGTGTCATGGTGAGGACGGGACCCACGTTTTAGAATACCATTCCCATTTAGAGTGATGGACCGAATGCTGAAACACTGTCAAACATTCCCCCCAGAACAGAAATACAGGCCTAAATTCATCGCTTTTTGCACACCATGCCAAAATAGTTTAGACCCAACCATATACAGATCAATATTGACACTGCTTTCCATGGGAATAGTCTAGCCCGAACTGTCAGCCCAGGTCCTCCCTGGACCGGATAAAAAGCATCCTGGGACCAGTTTAAGGGTATCACCACTCTTCAGCCAGGCTAGCTTGACTTCAATGGCATGGGGAGCACGGGACCACATCTAGGCATACCCTTCCCACTTAGGGCCACAAATGCAAAAAAACAATTGATATACAGTATGCTGAAACAATGTCAAACATTCAGAGATCTGGGCCCAAATCCATTGTTTTTTTTGCACACCATCCCATTGCTGTTTAGACCTAGCCATATCTAAATGAGGGGCATATTATCAAGGGATTTATCTCCACTTTTTTGGCTTTAAAAGCCAAGAAAGCGGAGATAAAATTATCTCCCTATCAGCAACAGGGTGCTAACACGCAAATTCACATGTTAGCACCCTTTTTCTCTACGCTTCCCCTTGCATCTCTAATGAGATGCAAAGGGGGCGTTCCAGAGAAAAATAATAGGAGAAATGTTGTTAAGCGACATTTCTCCTATTATCAAGGATTTCGATAACCCTGTTAGTGATAAAAAAGCAGCGCTAACCACGGTTAGCACTGCTTTTTTTACACCTGGTATTTTCCTGACTTAGCCATGATATCCTATGGAAGGTGGATATCATGGCTAAGTTTGTGAGCCCCTATCATCAAGCTAACGCCAAACTTCGAGAGATTATCGTTGGTTTTCCAGCGATAATCTCTCATTTGGCAGTTAGCGCAAGGATTTTTATCACTTCTGAGATAAACCTTGCTAATAGCAAGTTATCTCTGCGATAATTTCCGGCGATGCTTAGCGTTAAAAAATTCGTTGCTAAGCATCGTTAGCGATAAATATTGCTAATCGTTGGTAATATGCCCTGAGTCTTTACCCTGCTCTCCATGGGAACAGTCCAGCCCGGACTGCCAGTCCAGGTCCTCCTTCGACTGGAAACAAGCATCCTGGGCTCAATTTCAGAGTATCACCCCTCTTCAGCCAGGCTAGCTTGACTCCAGTGGCATGGTGAGCACGGGACCCATGTCTAGGCATGCCCTTCCTACTTAGGGTGACAAACGCAAAAAGAACCATTGATGGATGGAATGGTGAAACAATGTCAAACATTCACCCCCAGTACAGAGATCTGGGCCTAAATCCATAGTTTTTTGCACACCATGCCATTCCAGTTTAGACCCAGCCATATGCAAATCAGTCTTGATCCTGCTTCCCATGGGAACAGTCTAGCCTGAACTGCCTCCCTGGACCTGAAACAAGCATACTGGGACTGGCGTCAGGGTATCACCCCTCTCCAGCCAGGCTAGCTTGACTCTAGTTTCATGGTGAGCACGGACCCATATCTGGGCATTCTGTTCCCTCTTACGGAAACAGATACAAAAAGAAGAATTGATGGACGGAATTCCTCAGTTACACCTGAATAGGCCATGTCCTGTCCCCACACAAAGTGCAGCATACCTCCTGTAGTTAATCTGGAGCCAGGGCAGGGAAAGCAGGGCATCTGTGCACTTCAAAGAATGACTCTAGAAGTTTTTTCCCCATTCAAAGGCACAACTGTATCAATGAAGGACCTCAGGCACCACCACTTCAGTACACTTCCGGACCTGTGGATACTCTGCTAGGAAGGAGGATTGCTGTGCTGCTGAAGGACACTCACTGTGCTGGAATGCTGCTCTGAAGGAACTGCTGCCCTTCTGTGCTGACCTGCTGACTGCTGCCCTCTTGCCTGGGTGAAAAGGATTGGATATGCATCTCTTGAACCCAGAAACCAGAGTGACTCCAAGGGCTAGTTGGCTGCTCTCCTGATCTGAAGCCTCAGGGACATATCAGGCTTCAAATAACTTTGCACCTGCACCCGGACTCCTCCTCTGTCAAGTGGTGCCAACCGAGTCCTGGACCCTTGGAACTGGGCCTAAGGAGCTTGCCAGTGGAACCAACCTATCTACTCTGCTTCGCGATGCATCCCTGAGCAGAACCAATGCATCTCCTCGGCTGTGTACCACATCCCCGAGAAGAATTGCTGCATCACTGCTGGTGCGTGGATTGGGTCTGTCTCACCTACGCAAGCTTCGGAAACGACGTATCGCCCCAATGGCATGGTGCATCATAGAACAGGTCCTCACATCTCTTATTAATGGCAGCTCAATGACAGACTCCACATTCCAGCCTTGCAGCTCCTCAAAACCAATGCATTGCCCGCTGTGCGACACATCCCTAACATCGGCCTTCGCATCACAAGACAACACCATAGGACCATGCACCGCAGTGTCACCACATCTCAGACTTGACACATCGCTTCACCTGCATGGTGTATCTTCAACACAAATCCACACAACGCTCCACAACCAGAATCTAAGGTACTCTTTTCAGCTGGCCTAACTGGGTCCCTGTAGCTGGTGCACGCTCCATAGCAGTCTGCCTGAAGTTGTGACTTTATCACGGTCTGTCGTGACCCGATGTCCCTAGTTGGTGCTTTGTGCTTTTTGGTGCTATTTCACTGAAATCCTTTAAAATTCAATTTTTCTGGTCCTACTATTAAGACTTTTGTCATTTTGGTCTTGTGCTATTTATAAAAAATTACTCTATTTTCTAAATTCATTGTGGGCTTCTTTTGTTGTGTGTTTTCACCGTTTTACTGTTTGAAGTTTGAAGTGTAATACTTTACACATTGACTCTGAGTTAAGCCTGAGTGCTGGGTGAGCACAGGTTAATTTGGGGTTTGCTTGTGCCGTACACTGGCAACGATTGTGGTTGGTGCTTTAACTTACTGCATGCATGCCTGTTAATGTGCAGTAGCACGGCTACCTCTCAACAGTCGTAGATGATGAATCACTTGGATGTTTTGTTACCTGAATTGTGGTTTTCATTTTTTAAGTACATTTTTTCTTATCATGAACCAGTTTGTGCTGCTAGATCAGTGTTTTTCAGAATATGCAAAGACAAGGTCACTAGTGCGTATCTGTGAAATTAAGTACCTTTGCTATGACAGATCGCCTACTGCAATGATCAGATCATAATGGTGTCCTAACAATGTTTAGTTAATTTTTCTAACACCTGCCTTATTTTAACACTGCTGACACCTTAGATGTTTTAAAAGAGATATTATGAGTGTTGTAGAAAGTGGACCAAGCACTCAGACTCCTTTTTAAATTGGTTGAGAGAAATGGCATAACGTAGATAGATAGTTGACTTCATAAATTCAAGAATGTTCATATTGTTTTATGAAGATAGATAGATCAATCGATAAATGTATTGGCTTGATTAGTTAAAATATTTTGAGTGGTACACATACTAAGATATACAAAACAAGTTAGTGATAGTACAATAGGAGATGATTCAATAACTTGTGTTTCCCTGTCAGCATTACATATTAAAAACAGTGACTACAAGGGGTACTTTGAACACCCCTGTGCTGAGGATCAATCCCTAACTTTGCTTTCTGATGTAAAAGGATAATAAACTGTGCTCTAACCGACTGCCATGCCAAGTCGGTTGAAATTAATGTTTGTGCACATTGGCTGTTCTGTGCAAAACTGCTGCAAATATAATCATAAATTACTGTATCTCAGTGCGTTATTATGGAATTCAAGTACAGATTTAATCACTCCTAAGGGTTATCGATTATGTTACGTCTTATGAAAGTAATCAGTTACTAAGCCTTTAAAATCTTAAGAACATTGCTGATCTACTGCTAACAGATTATTATGGTTTATTCCTGTGTGGTTTCTGGTTGTTCAATCTGATCGCTGAGTCCTTTCACTGTGTCTATAGTTTTTAGTCTTTGTTCGACTATACTTAGGAATTTCACCATACGGCAGCTCAATTGTATATCCTCACCAGAGAAGCATGCAGTTACCACATGCCTACCATCAACCTAATGATCAAATCAGATTTTAAATTACTATCTTAAAAATGCCACTTTTAGAAAACTACCATGTTCCTGCCTGCCAAATGTGGCTTTCTGCCCGTACCCAGGGTCACCAGACTATAAATGGCTCTCCTGCGGTGTGAAGTGTATTACTCCTAGGCAGTGGACCATGGTCCTGGGTGTGGGGAAGTGTGGCAGTCTGGGTGGGGAGGAGCTGTGTCCCTGCTCTCACTGAACCTCAAAGGATATCCTGGGGCTGTACCCAGCCTTTCCCGGCTTCAGACGAAGCCTACCCTGTCACTGGCAGATGCAGCTTGTACTCCCCTTTTTATCACTAGCCACGCTGGAGCCAAGCCCAGGGGAAAGGGAAGAGCTGACCACAATCAGTTTCAGAGTTAGACATAAGGGTGTCCCCCACCCACAGGCAGTCATTGGGCAAACAAATGACATCTGCAAAACCTGATATCAGAACACCCTTGGATCTCTGAAGGTCAGCAGAAGGACTGCCATGCTGTTTGAGAAAAAGGAAAACTGGACCTGCTTTTGATGAACCCAGGACTCCAGACGTGACAACAAGGGTCAGTTAGCTGACTTCCAGTTTGAGCTACAGGAACACAACAAGCTTCCAGGGGCCTTTTCCGCTTCCCCCCTGACCAGACAAAACTGAACCTGACCTGGTCCCCTCTGTTGGCCTCTGTGCCAGTGCGTCCTGATCCTAAGAGTTGCCCTCAAGATCCTGGACCTTGCCTTAGCTGGAATCAGACTGCACTTCTCCCTGCCTAACTGAAGATTTCACCGGATGTGACACACAGTGATGCAGAGTCTTGCATAGCCACAGAGCTCCCAACTAAAAGCCTCACCAGATCCATTGCAGCCAATGCCGTTCAAAGCAGATTCACACAGCCTATCACTGAAGGCTTCACCAGATTTGACACACTGCGATGTTGAAGAACGCAGAACCCCCACAGAGCCACCCCGGTCAGCCAAAGGTTTCACTAGATCCGATGCAGGGCAACACAGACCCTGCAGAGTCGAGCCGCACAGTCCTTGCATTGAAGTCAGAAGGTAAAACTTCCAGCAAGATGAACCTGGTCCTCAGTCCGGCCTGTGCTCCTTCTAGGTCGGCCTGGACATGTGATTCTGTCCCATTCCAGCATGACCAGATACTCAGAGTTGGCGATTCATGACGTTTGATGCTATTTTGATGCTTAAACTTCAAAAATGAATAACTCTGGTTATACTGAGTTCATTTTTTTTATCATTTTGGTGTAAGTTTTTAATTGCAATGTACTCTCTGTTTCGAAATTGATTTCCCTTTGTGTTGGTTTTTTACTATATAACTATTTGAGTAATTTACACATTGCTTACAAACTTAAGCCTGACTTCTTTTGTGCCAAGCTACCAGAGGGTTAAGCACAAGTTTAATTAGTAACTTTTGTGGTTCACCTTGACAAGTATTGTGATTATTATTTGAGGAGGGTTCTCACCTTCGTCAACTAATACTCAAATTTCTTACACAGAGCAGTTGCACAACCAATATATTGGGGCATTTCTTATGTATTGTCCATTTTCTGTGTTCCCTTCTGCTTCTATAAAAACTTGTGAATGTATGCTGTTGAAACTAAGCTCCAATTTGATGTGGAAAATGGTCTTCTTGTGTATGAGCAGTACTACAACTGAACCATGACTGAATTCAAGCTTGGAGAATTCAAACCTGATTCATTACCCTTTAACTGGCCCCAAGGCCTGGGCCCACCACCCATCTCAAAAATATAAGGAACAGTGGTCTCTTTTCAAATATGGGTAAATATTTGTCCTGCAAGTGACGCAGTCAGTCAACATGTAGCATTTCTCTTTTTAGGAAAAAAATCCCATTTTCTCCATTTTGACCATGTGGTCGAGCTGACCAGAGACCTAGTTCTGGCATGCCTTGAGACTAGTATAATATCATTTATTCTATTCACCCAAAAAGCCTCATTCCCATATTCTAAACCATAGCAGTTAGAATGCATCCAACTCTGTAAGCAGAACCACATCAAACTCACGTGCAGTGCAATCTATTAGCTTCCAGTAGGTACCAGGAGTAATTGTAAAAACCTCTGTACTGTCCAAAATGTATAATATGGCAAATGTCCTCCTTATCTCCTGAAACTGACACCTCATTACATCCCTTCCAGAACCTACACAATGTTTGCCCACCGGATCGCGCAACAAGCCTTCAATCCAAGAAAACCAGGTAGTACATCACCGTGTGAGCAGCAGTGGAGACTTTAAAATATCCTGAATCCTGATAAAAAATCTGAATTGAACTAAGTGTGCTTCAAGAAACACTTGAAAATGTAACATTCAACTTGCATTTAGGTGAGCTGAGCAAAATAGTGATTTCCATCGATAAATATCGAGCTGGGTTATTCTTCTTACCTGATTATACTCTAACTTCCACTCATGGCCCTTAAAATCAATTTCTTTCAATCTGTCAGCACTCCAAAGTAACTTAAAGGTGACACTTTTGCTAAACAAAAATCACACCATACCCAGAACCAATACATTAGACACATCTCACCCCATCAAGCATGGCACCACACAACAAAATTCCTCATTTCGCTCCATATAATTATCCACGTGCAAAGTTGTTCTCCAAACATACTGGACCATATCGCATTACACTGTGCTACGTGCATTTCACTGTATCACATTATATAATCCAACAGAATATTTCACCAGCCCACAACATCCCATGCCATAATATGACTTCTAGCACCATCTACCAAATATTTTAATTTTGGATTGGATCTTTTGTACCAACTACTTTCCTTTTGGATTGGCGACTTTGTGAGGGCTTAAGGTGAGTTGATTTTGATAAAAAAAGAGAACTTTGAAGGTGCCTGTAGGATGGTTTAGCACTCTTCTCGATTGGCATCCTTTATCGCTTGAAAACAAATAAATTAGCAGTTAATTTTCGGTGCATTTTGACTGAGTTGCATCTTATTTCTTTCAACCCTATTGTTGTATAAAGTAGTCATAAATATAGTGCATTGTTTGAGAGCGTACTTGGGCATCAAATGAGTTCATCTAATACTCGCAGTCTGCATGCCAACATTGAGACTATTATGGAGGGGGTATTGGTGAGAGTTCCGTGGGAGAGTTGCACTCCTCTTTGTACTTAAGTTGTGAAACGTCTGGCTGTGTGTAAATCTAGCACTCGTAAAATATGCTGCTCGTAAAATATGTGTTGTTGGGAAAATTATTTTATCACCCTGTGCCTCAGCGCCCCAATCTTCCCAAAACTGGTTTATATGTTAAAAAAGAAAAGTTGCATTACACACATAAAAACTGTATCATGCTCTTAGCTTGGAAGTGCCCACGGGCAATTCAGCTTCATGTCATGTGCTATGCAAGCGTCTGTACTCTCTTGTTTACTTGCCTGTGATGTGGTTGGTCACACTTACCCAATGTTACCAAGGGTACATTCACCGTAGTAAAGACGTGCATGATTCAGAATTGTCCTCACGTTATTGGTAAGTGGTTGGTTATGCACCTTCAATGCTTTTTTATGGCGTTCGATGTCCTTTTCCAAGTGAACGGTCATTGTCTTTATCTGGGACGTCCAGTTCACGCATTGGCCAAACTGCATTGTCTGCACAATTTGGAAGAATGGGTCATTCTCCTACTGAGAGCTTGTAATCATGTTTGCAGACTCGAAGGGTTTTACCTCGATTCACTGTGAAGGAAATAATCCATTTTAAATGATAATGCCTGGAGAACAAAGCTTCTTGCAAACAAGAGCATCCAGGCATACACACAACGGGTGCCCTGACAATACCCTCTTCGCTTGGACAATAATATCTGAACGGACCCCAGACCCACTGCTGACCTGGAAGATTGAACATTAATCATTATACCTCTGGAAGGTCCTGAAAGCCTCAAGGTCTGTTGACTTGCGTGGACTTCGATCCGTAGTTGATCTTACTGTGAATCGTGTATTCATTGTTTAAAACGGAGAAAGTATTAGGATTATGCGTTGGACTTTATAAATATTAAAATAAAATCCTAAGCACGTGAATAGCTCCTGTTCTGAAGGGAAGTCACTCTCATTTAGGAGGCATTCCTCATCTAATAATAGGAGTCACATTCTAATTGGAGTGAAGTAAAGCAAGGGAAGGACTCTAAACCCCAGGGGAAGAGATAATGCCTTAGATTTGAAAACTGCGCAAAGAATGTTGGCATAAAAGCGAAGCCTAGGCTTACAAGTTATTCTAAATACGCAGTTGTTGCTGTAGCTAGCATTAATAGTCACCACAGGATTGAATGGCTTTATAGATTGTGTAAAAGAGAAAGAAATACTTTGGTAAGGTTAGAGTGGAAAGGAGAGAGAGAGAGAAAGAAAGATAAAGACATCGTAAAGTGAGAGAGGGTGGAAGAAGTTGAAAGATAAAGTAGGAGAAAGGTGAAACAGACATAAAGAAAGATATAGGGGTATATTATCAACAACTAGCGATAATTTTTGTCTCTAACTTGTTTAGAGACAAAAATTATTGCCGCACATCGGCGATTTTTATCGCAGATAAACCTTGCTATTAGCAAGGTTTATCGCAAATGCGTTAAAAAACGCCCGCAATGCATGAATATCGCTGAAAAGTCAGCGATATTCATGCATTATCGAGCAAATGCTCTTAGCCATGTTATCCACCTCCCATTGGATAACATGGCTAAGAACTGCTCAGGGCAGGTGTTAGCTTTTGGAGATATTCGCCCTTAGCGCAAATATCTCCAAAAGTTGGTAATAGGAGATAGCGATGTTAGCGACTGTTTCCAGTCGCTAACATCTTGGCACGCCCAC
Source organism: Lissotriton helveticus (assembly GCF_964261635.1). Taxonomy (NCBI): domain Eukaryota; kingdom Metazoa; phylum Chordata; class Amphibia; order Caudata; family Salamandridae; genus Lissotriton; species Lissotriton helveticus. The sequence continues at coordinate 685,945,099 of NC_136057.1, read as the reverse complement.
TTTGCATATCATTAGTGATAAATATCACTGACATGCAAAGTGGGGCCCAAGATGGTCGCTATCTCCTATTAGCTGTCGCTAACTGGTGTTAGCGACAGCTTGGTAATAGGGAGATAATTTTATCTCCGCTTTCTTGGCTTTTAAAGCCAAAAAAGCGGAGATAAAACCCCTTGATAATATACCCCATAGTGACACAGAGAAACAGTGAGTAATAGAAACTATAGGCTGTAACTTTCAATACATTTGGCCAATACTGGACTTAGGGGTATATTATCAAGGGGTTTTATCTCCGCTTTTTTGGCTTTAAAAGCCAAGAAAGCGGAGATAAAATTATCTCCCTATTACCAAGCTGTCGCTAACACCAGTTAGCGACAGCTAATAGGAGATAGCGACCATCTTGGGCCCCACTTTGCATGTCAGTGATATTTATCACTAATGATATGCAAAGTGGGCGTGCCAAGATGTTAGCGACTGGAAACAGTCGCTAACATCGCTATCTCCTATTACCAACTTTTGGAGATATTTGCGCTAAGGGCGAATATCTCCAAAAGCTAACACCTGCCCTGAGCAGTTCTTAGCCATGTTATCCAATGGGAGGTGGATAACATGGCTAAGAGCATTTGCGCGATAATGCATGAATATCGCTGACTTTTCAGCGATATTCATGCATTGCGGGCGTTTTTTAACGCATTTGCGATAAACCTTGCTAATAGCAAGGTTTATCTGCGATAAAAATCGCCGATGTGCGGCGATAATTTTTGTCTCTAAACAAGTTAGAGACAAAAATTATCGCTAGTTGTTGATAATATACCCCTTAGTTCCTGCTATTTTGAAACAAAGTGAAATTAAGCCAGCTTCTCCAAAACCTCCATTTAAAACATACTGAAAAGCCACATCCCTTCTGAGTAAGACTATGATTAGCCCTGTCCTACTTTCTCACCTTTAAAAAGTACCCAGTGGGAGCATCTCTTTCACGCAACTCTTTCAAGACTATTGGTTAATGGTGACCCATGTTCTTCCCAGTAGTTTCCGTGTTACCGTCATCACATGTTGGTCTCTAAGTTGGCATGTCGAAAGTAGTTGGTGTTTTCCTCTGGATAATAACTGTATCGGAAGGGTGGTCTGTAGGCAGAACATAGACTGTGGTACAGAAAGGGTAGCAACATTGGTATCAATTATGGGTCACCAGCGGCAGCATTTGCTAGCCCTGGCTTTCCCTTTGGGAGCCTTGACACTGCCATTGACACTTGCAACCCCAGGTCACCATATGGTGTCACGCTCAAGTGCGGTGCTATTGACAGTTTATATTCGACCAGGCGTTGGAAACTGGAGGTCGGAGCACATTGTTTTCTCTATTTTTCACTGGAAAGTTTCACATGATTTCACTAATTCTCACTGTACTCATATGGATGCTTGATTTTGTTTTATCGTTTCTAATCTTTCAGCTGCAGACCATCAGTGATAGTACCTGTCTACTTCTTTATTTGTACAACATGCTGTCTCTCATCCATTCAAATCGTGGTCTTTCTGGGCACCAAAGTCCAATGCAATCTTGGATGGGCCTATTTTATCATTCTTAAAGAATATACTCTTCATTTTTACTTGTATTTCTATTTCTTGGGGACTATTTTACCAGGGTCACATATACATATTGCCCAATATTGCATGCAGAGAAAGTTCGTTATCATCACTCAAATCTCTCATAGAAATCTATACCAAATACCTCAATCTTACTCTTAAACAATCTACATCAAATCTACCTTCATTGATCAAAACTCTACTAGGTCTTCGTCCAAACGTAGTTTCCTGTGATTGCATCAGGGTAAAATGTCACATGACATCACTTCCTTTGATGATATCAAACTCAAAGGTAGTATTTGACTTCCTGCGACCGCATGTAGGGATAAATTGTGTGTGATATCACTTCCACCACCTCTGGCATTTTTTTTCTTAAATGACGTCCATCTGTAGCAGTCGTTTGTGGAAGTAGAAATAGAACCCTATGTTCTCATACGTTTTTGTTTCTTTGTTTCTTGCGTTTCTTGTATTTTCTAGCCACGTTCTGATTCACGTATTTTAAAACTAAAATAAACAGACTTTATAGAGACCAATGGCACTGTTAAAATTAAGAGAGAAACACTTAGGAAATATTTCACATGTCTTTTCAGTGCTAAGCTTTTAACCGTCATTTTTTCCGGGGAATAAATCACTGTTTCGGACGATTAATCTACTGCTCATAACATATTCTAGACTATTTAGTGAAACATCCTTCTATTGCCAATGTTCATTTGGAGTTGATATATGGATCATACCATTTAACGAAATCATATCTGTCAACTTCTGAAGCAAGCATCATTGTATTTCTGAACATTAACTGCAACACGTCTGCTGCATCCTGCACAAAAATCACCCTGAATCAATCAGAAAGTAACCCGTGTGCCTTCAGTTATTCGTTCCGAACAATACTGAAGAGGACATCAGAGCAAAAGGCCTTGGAAAGATAAACAGAGATGTAATCTAAACCTTTGCTTTCTGAGTCCGGATTTGCTATTGATAACACGATCTTTATACAAATCTGCAAGCTAAGGCTGTCTGTACTTCGTCTGTATTTAACTTGTTCTCACAAAGGGCATGGACACCTTTCTCACTGGCGGGGGCAGAAGCTGGAGTTGTTTCTAACAGGAGTGGACAAACATGCTGATGGTTGCTATTTTAAGCAGTTTCAATTGAGTTACACAACACAAAGGTGATTTGTGGGCCAGGAAAATTAGTTATGACATTTCGCTCTTTCCAAAGATCAAGGAGCAGGGCATCTTGCTTCGTCAGTTATTTATAGCTAGATCAGCTATTATATTCAAAGCAAACAAAAAGATTAAGAGGATGAATAAGTAAGTTTAACTCAAAGGAGCAAGATTAAAGGCTCTGTTAAATGAAAATATTTCTAGCTATGCAGTCTCAGAACACCGAATGAGAGATCCCTGGGAACAACTTCAGAACCTCTATGTCTTGTCATTTGAGTTCATCATTGCCCAGTTTAATAAAATAAATATCACACTGTATCTGCCCGGCCCTCTTCTGAAATATATGGCCAGGCCCAAAAAAATGAGATAAAAACACCTGCATTTTAGATGCCACATAAGCCCCTAATAGATCATTTCAAACAGAATGTTCTAGCTACGCTACAAAGAAATAAAAAAAATATTGCTATATTCAAGTGTCTACTTCAGTGACATTTTATTTATACACCTCGAAAAGTAAGCGTGTTCTCTCTTACACAGAACTGAAGGAGATTACTTTCAGAATCTTGATTGGGAGAGCACCTCATGCAGGATTTACAGGGAAAGTTAGCAATAGCATTGAGAACATTCGGTTGATGTTGAACATGTTTGTCATTTTCTTTGGTTATTTTTAGATTTCGCTAGCATACTGTGTTCCAATCTAACATTAGGCCTCTGCAAAATCTTTTTTCACTGAATACACAGTGCAGCTGATTCAGTGCTGAATGCCTGTTAGCTGATCTGAATGTATTTCTGCACTAAGCAGTGGTGATGGGGAGATGTTCCTTGCACACATTTCTCAGGGATACTCAGTGCAGTTACTTAGATTTCAAGTTAGACGTTTTGGGGTTTATTCACTGAGGTAAATATGTTTACTAATGTGTATATTTACTTCTATACTTAGTTGTAACTCAACACTTTTTTGCTATTCACCATTTCGGACTGTAGATTTATGCTGCATGTAAACCTATGTTTCCACCCCCAAAAATCAAGGGATAGGACCTCCCACAATATTATATTAGTGTACAGTTACTACTATTAACCTTGCACACAAAGGAGATCTTCACCGTGTGTGTGTGATATCCCTATTGACAAATAAAGAAAAAATATTAAAGTTTAAATATTCTTTAAAAAAGCGAATATTTTAAGGTAAAATATGAATGTAAATGGTTCATAGATAATAGTTTAAAAACTAGAGCTAAGAAAAGAAAGCATTATAGAACATTGACTTATTAAGTGAATATTGAATAAATAACTAATTGAACCATGCTCATTTAATTTATGAATACTATTTTTAAACGATAATTTAAAAAATCCTACTCTTGCTAAACATTTTTTAAAATATTGTTAAAAGTTACATGATGAATTATTTTTAATAGTCTAATAAAAGTTTCACAGTTTCATTTATTTTTAAATTGAGAATATTAATACATTTTAAACAAAAAAATAAGCTAAACATTATTTATTTTTTAACACTATAAATATGTGATATAATTTAAATGTTGAAATAATTAAATTAATTTAACATTAATTCATATGTGGTGTTAATTTATTTCCTTGCCTCATTTGTTATTTATGCAAGTGTGTTGCAGTACCTGTGAGTGCTATATTCGGCTCTTGACTTATTCCAAGGTTGTGTTGGAGTGAATTTGAGCCTCTTGTGACACATTTGGGGCTATTACTTTAGAAATGTGTGTGTGTGTGTGTCTTTGTATGAGCATGCCCCTTACTAAACCTGTCCTTAATTTCCCTAAATATCTCCCATTTAATAGGAAGTATACCACTTCTGCCATTCTCCCTCCCCCATTTATTATTAAAACATTTACCTATGTGTGTAGAGATCTCCACCACTATGGGCCTCATTACGATGTTGGGCAGAAAGCCTCCGACCAGCTGTCAGAGGCTTTCCGCCCAACATCTTAGGTTTCAATCTGACTGCCGTATTGGGATGATGGCAGTCAGAGTGAAACTTGCGGGGGGATTCCGATGTGGTTCCGACGGGCTCAAGGAGCCGTCAGAACATCGAAAGCGACCATAATTGCTTCAATGGAGGCAGAGCCAGGCTCGGGTCGGCCGTCATTATTAACATGGCACTTTATAACAGTCTTTTCATGTGGGCCTTTCCGACATGGAAAGGCTGTTGGAAAGTGTCTTTGGAGGAAGCTAGCAGTGCCCATCTCCCCCCTGGCCCTCCGCTACTAGGCCTGTGCCCCCTTTAATATCCCTGCACCGTGTGGCAGGCACCACGAGTTGCAGGGATATTTAAAAACATTAATTTCCCAATGGCAGCTTGTGCTGCAGGTCTTTTTTGTGACCCGCACCAGCTGCCATTGGAAAATTTATGTTTCAAATTCCCTAAAGGGCGGTCACATCAAAATCTGGCGGTTGGAACCGCCGACCTATGGTAGGTTGGTTCAAGACTGCTATGTCCGCACCACATTGTAATGAGGCCCTCTGTCCTCACAGAAAAGAAAAGAGAGGTGGAGATCTCCAGCCATAGGCATGTGAATAGCAGTTTGTAGTACTCGAGTAGTACTACTGTAGTACTACTTTATGTACTGCAAATAGTTTGTGAATACACCCCTTAATTGTTTAGTTTTTAAAAAACATCTTTACAGTGTATATTCATCCACCTCTACAATTTTTTTTAACTTCGCTACATTAAAAATATATTAAGTCTATAATAAATATTGCATATATAAACTTTCCTTGCTTATCAAGAGCCTTCTCATTCCTGTAGATACCCTTGAAACCTTCCCTAAAGCAAGCAGTATAAAAACTGGGTCTTCTACGGAAAAAAGGGAAGGTGTCACTAAGCAGACTAAATACTGGGGCCTATCTTTACATACATGAGCACAGACCAATATTCCAACTTGTGTCTCAGTAAAAACAATAGATGCCTTTCGATGGAGATCCTAAATCTGCATGAACATAGACCATCCTGGTTTAATATCTGTTCAAGGTTTTCTAGGCCTAATGATTCTGAGACAAACCTTAGTTGGGAAATAGGTCATGTGAGTAAGCCATTATTAAAGAAGCCATAACCAGTTTATAAAACAAGAAGAATCCATAAAATTATGGGTTGACGATGTCCCTACTGTGGTTGGGAGCACGTCTGATGTTTTTAGGTACCCCTCACACACCAACAGGCCCCTTGGTGTCATGCTTCATCATCGGGGTCATCGTATCCCTCTACGGGATACGGCGTGCTGCGACCTGCGAATGCGCGGGAGCACTCTTATGGCTATGTGTGGTGTATAGTGAGGGGTGTTTTATCATATAGTGAGTGAGTGTAGTGGTGGGGTTGGGATAGTGAGTGGAAATTAAAAAGGACCTGACTCGTGGGTAGACTCAAAAACTTTAATGGTTCCCCGAGTTGGTACTATTAAAAAGATATAAGAGGAAAAGGTGTAGTATTATGTGCGCCGCCTCTTTGTGTGTGTCAACATGTTTCGATGTAAGAACATCTTCTTCAGGACAGGGTTACACAAAATCCCCACCTTACTCACGTTTTTCTAATCTGTGTATATACAAAAAAGTGATATTTACAAGTGATGGTCTATCATTGTACCTAAACTTTTAGCCGCTATTTTGCAGACCTGTAGAGAGAAAGGATAAAAAAAAAATTCAGGTGATCCTTTCTTTCAAAAAGACCATGGGTTAAATACATCCGTGGTATTGGTCATGCAGAAAAAGTGCGGTTTTTCAAAATGCTGAAAAATAAATAATCATGGCACGAAAGTGTTACTCTACACAGAATTTACGTGCCTATTGTGAAAAATACTATTTCAGAAGATTTCGAAAAATATTCGAAAAAGAGGACACATACATGACAAACACACATACAACATAAAGCACACACTCTAAATTCGGGCCATGTTCGGTGCCACGTGAATTTTTCAATGGTGGTGAGGTCACTGTGATGTGAACAGTAAAAAGGCAGAAACATACTGTAAAAATAGGAGTTCATTGCTCCATGAGACCGTGTCTAACGTAGGGGTTACCCGGGCTTCCTTGCTGCCTGTGAAAAGGAATGGAGGACAAGATATATACATCCTGCTGTTTCTATTTCTTGGTACTTACATTATGGTCTGGAAATGTCCGTTTCATTTTGTTACTCACGGGTCTATGAGGAGAATCCCTCTTCGCTGCCCCTTACGCCGGCTCTGCTGTGTCTAAGAGTGTGTCTTTGACGAGCCCTTTTATGTGCTGGGTGCCCGCCCAGGTTTTTGTCAATTAGCCGCCGATGGGCACATATTTCGTCAATTAGCCGCCGGGGAGCCCATATTTGGTCTGTCGGTGATTACCTGTTAATTGGTGAGAGGCCGCGCAGGCGTCTTGAGCGCATGCGCGTGGGAGTAGCCTTCCCCGTGTGTACTGAGAGAGTGCGTCTCCATTTAGCGCATGCGCACCGCATTCAAACGGGATGGAATGCTTGATGTTCCTGTTGCTCGGTGCATGTTAGTCATGATGTGCTCACATTCATTCGTTTCTCTCATTTCACTATGTATTGATGGGGCACAGCCCCTCAGCAGGTATGAGAGCGGGCAGGGGGGTCTGGCAACTTATTACATCACGGCCCCATGTTGTTCCTGTTGGTCTGCGCATGCTCGTCACAACGAGCTCATATTCTTTCGTTTCTCTCATTTCCCTATGTATTGATGGGACACAGTCCCTCAGGGGGTACGAGAGCGGGCAGGGGGGTCGGTAACCTATTACAGCACGGTCCCACGGTGGATTTTACACTGGATGTGTATATCCTGAATGTCAATGTCCTGCTAGTGGTATCTCAATGTAATATCAGATTCACCTCCTTAATTGCCCCCATGGAATGTCATCATTAAGGCCTGATATATGGGTCCCCAAACGGAACACCCAACGTTGTTCCTTCTCGAAAAGGCCATGTTCTGAGGGCAACTGTTCAATTATGGTCCAGTGGATGTCATTGACACAGTGTCCCATTTCAAGGAAGTGATTGGCCATTTTGGTGGTGCTTTTTTTGCACCGTATATTGCTCTTATGTTCGTTGAGTCTGGTTTTGATCACTCTCGTTGTCATGCCAATGTATTCCAGACGGCAGGGGCACGTAATCATGTAGACAACGTTTTTGCTGTTGCAATTTGTCAACCTTCTCTGGTCCCATTTTTTACCATTGGTGAAGGTTAGTTGTTTACTCCTTTTTGTTAGATGACAGCTGGCACAATTGCCACATGGGAAATGACCCTGTGTCCCATGTACAGAAGGCTGTTGTTGTGGAGAATTTCTGGGGCGTGTATGTACAAGGATGTCCTTAAGGTTCCTCCCGCGTCTGTGGGAGAACATTGGTTTTTCAATCTCCAACTCCCCACAATTCAGGATGCGCCAATGTTTGTTCACTATTTTTGACACCTCATTTGAATGGGTGTCATATGTAGTGATACAAATTGGCCTGGTTTGTTTCTCAACGGTTACCACCTTATTTTCAAGGAGAGCCTCTCTGTTGTTGTTCTTCGCTCTCTTCATTGCTGTGTTGATTACTCTGTCTGGGTACTTCCTAGCTTGCAATTTCCCTTTCAGGTCCTGGGCTTGAGATTTGTAGTTGTCCATTTGTGTGCAGTTCCTCCTCAGCCTCAGGAACTGGCCATAGGGGAGGTTCATCCTAAGGTGTCGCGGATGAAAGCTGTCATACCGAAGTAGACAATTCCTGGCCGTGGGTTTAAAATGTGTTGTTGTTTCCAAACCTCCACTCCGATGGTAGATATTGAGGTCAAGAAAAACCAGTTCTTCATTAGAAACTGAGTGAGTGAATTTCAGGAAGCGGTCTTGGGTGTTTAGCCATTCCATGAAACTGGTCACTGTCTCTATGTCGCCCTCCCAGATAACGAAAATGTCATCGATGTATCGCTTCCAGGTGAGTATATTGCCTCAGTAGGGGTTCCGTGGAGTCAGGATTTTGTTTGTTTCCATATGATGTACATATAGCCCCGCCAGACTCGGCGCAAATGTGCTTCCCATGCTCGTGCCATGGCTTTGGAGATAGATAGTACCATTGAATTAAAAAAAGTTCTTAGTCAGAGCTAGTGTAATGCACTCCATTACCACTCCTCTTGGAGTGTGGTACCGCCAGCTTGCACTGTACAAAACTTCCTCAATTATGGCCAGGGTTTCGTCATGGGGGAGGCTAGTGTACAAGCTTTCCACATCCAGGCTGAGTAGTAGTTGGTGATTCGGGTCAAATGGTAGGTCTTGGAGTAGTTGTAAGACAGCTTTCGTATCTTTCAGATAGGTGTCTGTGGCCTGAATTAGAGGTCGTAAGAATGCGTCTGAGAATTTCGAGAGTGGTTCGAGAATCGAACCGATACCCGAGACAATGGGTCTCCCGGGTGGGTCTCCTATGTTTTTGTGAATTTTGGGTATACAGTAAAACTGGGGTATCCGCGGATGGCTCTGTATTAGGAATTCAGACTCCTTTTTGGACAACCAGTCGTGTGTCACAGCCTCCTCAATCATTCCGCCAATGGTTCTCCTTAGGGATTCAGTTGGGTCATGCGCAAGTATAGTGTAATTGCGTCTGTCTGATAGAAGTCTCAGGCATTCCTGGTTGTATGCCACTGTTGTTTGTATGACAATCGCACCGCCCTTATCGGCGGGTTTTATGGTTATGGCCTGGTTTTCGGTCAATTCGCGTATCGCCAATTGTTCCTCCTTGCTGGTATTATGGAAAACTGGTCGTACCGTGGAATTCAAATTCTTCAGGTCGTTCATTACCGCCTTTTCGAAGGTTAATACTTCGATGGGTAATAGGGCATCAGGTGGTGTGAAAGATGATAAGGGTCTCGAACCTGTGTCTGTCTCTGGGATACTCTCTTTGTCCTTAAAGAAAACCTGTAATTTAATTTTTCGGAGAAATTCTTGCAATTCTGCGTGCAGTTTAAAAGAATCCAATTTATTAGTAGGGACGAAACTCAGTCCTTTGTTGAGTACAGCCCTTTGTGTTGTTGTGAGTTCCCATGGTGTGATATTTACCACTAGGTCCCTCTGGAACTGGTTGAGGGGTTCGTTAGTGCCCCTGTCATGCTCCTCGTGTTCACCCTCGGGTCCTCTTGGTTGGGGTCTTGCCACATCACTGTGTTGCCTTTTCTGTTTCGCCCTCTGTTGGTTCCTCGGCGGGTGCCTAAAAAAGGCTGATTACTGTAAAGATTTGGGTCAAATTCAGGCATCCATGGTTGGTACATCGGACCGAAAGGGCCTTGTCCATAGTTGAATGGTGGGAAAGGTGTTGGTGCTGTGAACGGAGGCTGGAACGGTTGTGCTTGATAACCCCGCCAACCTCTCTGTCTCGGATAAGTTTGGCCCTGACGTCTTTGGTAACCTATTTGCCGCTGGTTGTTGCGGGAGCTTGAGCTGGAAGAACTGCTATCGGAGCCATCGCTCTCATTGTCACTGTTAGTGTTGCTCTTATTGTAGACGTCTCTCGTATACGGGTAGGCTGTCTCTGGAGTGAAGCGATCTTTGTCTTTACCCAGTTTTTTGAATTTGCTTTGTTTAAGTGTGGCCTCGAAGACGGCCATTTGACACAGGTCTCACAGGTTTGAGACCCTTATCATCTTTCATACCACCTGATGCCCTATTACCCATCGAAGTATTAACCTTCGAAAAGGCGGTAATGAACGACCTGAAGAATTTGAATTCCACGGTACGACCAGTTTTCCATAATACCAGCAAGGAGGAACAATTGGCGATACGTGAATTGACCGAAAACCAGGCCATAACCATAAAACCCGCCGATAAGGGCGGTGCGATTGTCATACAAACAACAGTGGCATACAACCAGGAATGCCTGAGACTTCTATCAGACAGACGCAATTACACTATACTTGCGCATGACCCAACTGAATCCCTAAGGAGAACCATTGGCGGAATGATTGAGGAGGCTGTGACACACGACTGGTTGTCCAAAAAGGAGTCTGAATTCCTAATACAGAGCCATCCGCGGATACCCCAGTTTTACTGTATACCCCAAATTCACAAAAACATAGGAGACCCACCCGGGAGACCCATTGTCTCGGGTATCGGTTCGATTCTCGAACCACTCTCGAAATTCTCAGACGCATTCTTACGACCTCTAATTCAGGCCACAGACACCTATCTGAAAGATACGAAAGCTGTCTTACAACTACTCCAAGACCTACCATTTGACCCGAATCACCAACTACTACTCAGCCTGGATGTGGAAAGCTTGTACACTAGCCTCCCCCATGACGAAACCCTGGCCATAATTGAGGAAGTTTTGTACAGTGCAAGCTGGCGGTACCACACTCCAAGAGGAGTGGTAATGGAGTGCATTACACTAGCTCTGACTAAGAACTTTTTTGAATTCAATGGTACTATCTATCTCCAAAGCCATGGCACGAGCATGGGAAGCACATTTGCGCCGAGTCTGGCGGGGCTATATGTACATCATATGGAAACAAACAAAATCCTGACTCCACGGAACCCCTACAGAGGCAATATACTCACCTGGAAGCGATACATCGATGACATTTTCGTTATCTGGGAGGGCGACATAGAGACAGTGACCAGTTTCATGGAATGGCTAAACACCCAAGACCGCTTCCTGAAATTCACTCACTCAGTTTCTAATGAAGAACTGGTTTTTCTTGACCTCAATATCTACCATCGGAGTGGAGGTTTGGAAACAACAACACATTTTAAACCCACGGCCAGGAATTGTCTACTTCGGTATGACAGCTTTCATCCGCGACACCTTAGGATGAACCTCCCCTATGGCCAGTTCCTGAGGCTGAGGAGGAACTGCACACAAATGGACAACTACAAATCTCAAGCCCAGGACCTGAAAGGGAAATTGCAAGCTAGGAAGTACCCAGACAGAGTAATCAACACAGCAATGAAGAGAGCGAAGAACAACAACAGAGAGGCTCTCCTTGAAAATAAGGTGGTAACCGTTGAGAAACAAACCAGGCCAATTTGTATCACTACATATAACACCCATTCAAATGAGGTGTCAAAAATAGTGAACAAACATTGGCGCATCCTGAATTGTGGGGAGTTGGAGATTGAAAAACCAATGTTCTCCCACAGACGCGGGAGGAACCTTAAGGACATCCTTGTACATACACGCCCCAGAAATTCTCCACAACAACAGCCTTCTGTACATGGGACACAGGGTCATTTCCCATGTGGCAATTGTGCCAGCTGTCATCTAACAAAAAGGAGTAAACAACTAACCTTCACCAATGGTACAAAATGGGACCAGAGAAGGTTGACAAATTGCAACAGCAAAAACGTTGTCTACATGATCACGTGCCCCTGCCGTCTGGAATACATTGGCATGACAACGAGAGCGATCAAAACCAGACTCAACGAACATAAGAGCAATATACGGTGCAAAAAAAGCACCACCAAAATGGCCAATCACTTCCTTGAAATGGGACACTGTGTCAATGACATCCACTGGACCATAATTGAACAGTTGCCCTCAGAACATGGCCTTTTCGAGAAGGAACAACGTTGGGTGTTCCGTTTGGGGACCCATATATCAGGCCTTAATGATGACATTCCATGGGGGCAATTAAGGAGGTGAATCTGATATTACATTGAGATACCACTAGCAGGACATTGACATTCAGGATATACACATCCAGTGTAAAATCCACCGTGGGACCGTGCTGTAATAGGTTACCGACCCCCCTGCCCGCTCTCGTACCCCCTGAGGGACTGTGTCCCATCAATACATAGGGAAATGAGAGAAACGAAAGAATATGAGCTCGTTGTGACGAGCATGCGCAGACCAACAGGAACAACATGGGGCCGTGATGTAATAAGTTGCCAGACCCCCCTGCCCGCTCTCATACCTCCTGAGGGGCTGTGCCCCATCAATACATAGTGAAATGAGAGAAACGAATGAATGTGAGCACATCATGACTAACATGCACCGAGCAACAGGAACATCAAGCATTCCATCCCGTTTGAATGCGGTGCGCATGCGCTAAATGGAGACGCACTCTCTCAGTACACACGGGGAAGGCTACTCCCACGCGCATGCGCTCAAGACGCCTGCGCGGCCTCTCACCAATTAACAGGTAATCACCGACAGACCAAATATGGGCTCCCCGGCGGCTAATTGACGAAATATGTGCCCATCGGCGGCTAATTGACAAAAACCTGGGCGGGCACCCAGCACATAAAAGGGCTCGTCAAAGACACACTCTTAGACACAGCAGAGCCGGCGTAAGGGGCAGCGAAGAGGGATTCTCCTCATAGACCCGTGAGTAACAAAATGAAACGGACATTTCCAGACCATAATGTAAGTACCAAGAAATAGAAACAGCAGGATGTATATATCTTGTCCTCCATTCCTTTTCACAGGCAGCAAGGAAGCCCGGGTAACCCCTACGTTAGACACGGTCTCATGGAGCAATGAACTCCTATTTTTACAGTATGTTTCTGCCTTTTTACTGTTCACATCACAGTGACCTCACCACCATTGAAAAATTCACGTGGAACCGAACATGGCCCGAATTTAGAGTGTGTGCTTTATGTTGTATGTGTGTTTGTCATGTATGTGTCCTCTTTTTCGAATATTTTTCTAAATCTTCTGAAATAGTATTTTTCACAATAGGCACGTAAATTCTGTGTAGAGTAACACTTTCGTGCCATGATTATTTATTTTTCAGCATTTTGAAAAACCGCACTTTTTCTGCATGACCAATACCACGGATGTATTTAACCCATGGTCTTTTTGAAAGAAAGGATCACCTGAAATTTTTTTTTATCCTTTCTCTCTACAGGTCTGCAAAATAGCGGCTAAAAGTTTAGGTACAATGATAGACCATCACTTGTAAATATCACTTTTTTGTATATACACAGATTAGAAAAACGTGAGTAAGGTGGGGATTTTGTGTAACCCTGTCCTGAAGAAGATGTTCTTACATCGAAATATGTTGACACACACAAAGAGGCGGCGCACATAATACTACGCCTTTTCCTCTTATATCTTTTTAATAGTACCAACTCGGGGAACCATTAAAGTTTTTGAGTCTACCCACGAGTCAGGTGCTTTTTAATTTCCACTCACTATCCCAACCCCACCACTACACTCACTCACTATATGATAAAACACCCCTCACTATACACCACACATAGCCATAAGAGTGCTCCCGCGCATTCGCAGGTCGCAGCACGCCGTATCCCGTAGAGGGATACGATGACCCCGATGATGAAGCATGACACCAAGGGGCCTGTTGGTGTGTGAGGGGTACCTAAAAACATCAGACGTGCTCCCAACCACAGTAGGGACATCGTCAACCCATAATTTTATGGATTCTTCTTGTTTTATAAACGTTACTTAGGGAGAACGAATCCATACTCTCTCTCTCCTTCCTTTGTTTAAAAATTGCCATAACCAGTTTGCCATGATTTTTTATAAAAGCCTTTTAAATCATCCAGCATACCCAGGGTGATAAAGGAATCACTAGCGACATGCACACCACAAGCAGCAGACAGAACATGGTAACTTAATTATAGGGACTATTCTCCGCCTACTCCATTTTATCTAGTGTACGCTCCCTAATTATTATGTTCTTAGATGGTCAGATCATACTATTTGTGTTATATACATATTAACTAGGAGCCCAGTCTTATTGACACATAAGGAAAACATCATGCTGCACTTTATTGTGGTGTATCTCTGAAAACTCAAAACTTGTAAAAATGGCACTGGCCCCATATACAGAAGCACAAAAAAGAAAACCTTAAGGAACAGGTCTTCTTCAATGCACCCTGCACCTAGAATCTGAAACGACTTTGCTGTATCCAGCATAATCGCATCTACCTCTATTTAATTAGGAAAGAGCTCAAAGCACACTACTTTAAAGATTACATCATGGAACCACAAATGTAAGCGGCACACCAGCCTAATTCACTCTCCGACTCCATCCTAGAATTTCTCTGATTAGATCCCTCCCTTTGACACTGCACCTTACTCCACTGCTTTCAGTTAGGTTTGCACTATGTAAATGCCACAGACATGTTGTTCATTGTACAAACACCAAAGGTAAACACTTAACAATGCATTGTACAGGAGATGGGAGAGCATGCACCTCTTCTTTAAAACAATTACTATGGGAAAAAACTTTGCCAGCCTCCATTCATTTTTCTGACTTTGCGTTTTGCTGGCTTTAGGTATCTGCGCTCTTTGCCATTGCTAACTGCTGCTAAAGTGCGTGTGCTCTCGCCCCTAAACATGGAAATATTGGCTCACCCCCAGTTGGCATATTTAATTTACATATAAGTCCCTAGTGAAGTGCACTACGTGTGCCCCAGACCTGTTAAATCAAATGCTACTAGTGGGCCTGCAGCACTCATTATGTCACCCTCTTAAGTAGCCCTCTAACCATGGGTCAGGCCTGCCATTGCAGAGCCTGCATGTGCAGTTTACATTGCCACTTCGACCTGACAAGATAGACCTCTTGCCAGGCATAAACCTTCCCTTTTTATATATATAAATTATCCCTAAGTTAGGCCCTGTATGACCAATAGGGCAGTGTGCAATATATTTAAAAGGCAGAACATTTGCTATTAAGTTTTACATGCCTTGGCAGTGAAAAACTCCCAACGTCGTTTTTCACTACTGCAAGGCCTATCTCTCCCATAGTATAGTGGAATTACCATATTATATTTCATAAGTGTAATTTCCAATTGAGAAGTGATAAGACTCCCCGAGTCTGGTGTCTCTGGAATCACAAATTAAAATCACAGCTTATGGTGAAGTCTGATTTTAAAATGCAATTCTGAAAGTGCCACTTTTAGAAAGCTGTATATTCTTACTTTAGCCATTTGGTGACTGCTGCCTGTCTCTGTTCAGTCTGGGTTGGGTGATCGTTGGGCTTTGTGTATTTCCTATAGACAACCACACATAAAGGAAGTTTAGGTGTAACGTGATGGACCATTCTGTAAGATGGGATGGGAGGAGCTGGCCAGAGCCTCACACTTACACCTGGATATGCTGTGTCCTGTCCACACACAAAGGGCTGTATAACCCTTGTAGTGAGTCTGGAGCCAGGGCAAGAATGGAGGATATATGTGCACTTCAAAACCTTTCTTGAAGTCACCCCCACTACAAAGGCACAATTGGACATGAGTACTACACCTTTGACACTATGACTTCAGTACACTACTGGACCTGTAAAGACTCTGCCTGAAAGAAAAACTGTTGTGCTGCTGAAAAGACTGCCACACTGCTGGACTACTGCTTTCCTGGACTCATGCCTTGCTATGATGCCCTGCTGCCTGCTGTTCCCCTGTCTGGGTGAGGGGGACTGGACCTGCATCACTTGAACCCAGAATTACTCCGAGGGCTTGCCTCCTGATTTGGAGTCTCAGGGACAGAAAAGACTTCCACCTTACCTTCATCTGCACTTGAACTCTGCCGTCTGTGAGTCTGCCCTGCCAAGTGTTGCCACCCCAGTCTGGACCCTTGGAAGAGGGGCCTAAGGTGCTTTTTAAAGCCAACTCATGCATACTCATCAGAACTGACGCATCTTTGCCCTTGCATGGACTGATACCAGCAATTCCTCATTGTTGTGTGCAGCGGAGCCCACGTATCGCACTCTGTGCCAGCACATCGCACTCGGAATTGACGCATACTCGGATGCAGGAGCAATAGCAGCGCATCACAGAACCAACCATTGACACTGTTGTACATGTCGTGATAGGGAAAACTCCTAAAATCATTTTTTCACTACAGTAAGGCCTATCTCCCCCATTGACTAACACTGGATTACCTAATTACATTTAATAAGTGATCACCGTTGATTGGGAGCAGATAGAAATATGGCATTTACACTCATATGATTTATAATTTAAAGTTGTTTCTAATGGAAAAGTCAGATTTTAAGTCACAATCCTGAAAATGCCACTTTTAGAAAGTTGGTATTTACTTGTCCTAACCATTCATGCCTTCTGTCAGTGTCCTGGGTCACATGGCTGTGAATGACTCTGCTGTTGAGTTTTGTTTATTACTTCCAGACAGTGACACAAAGGGGATTAGGTGTAGACAAGATGTGCTATCCGGCTGAATCGAGCCCCATTTATATTTCAAAGGGCCTGGCTCCAGAACACACAAAGGAACCTGACACTTATCTTTTCTCATCCCAGAATTCTTGGAGCCTTGACAGGCGAAGGGAAGAATTTTCCAGAAGTGGAGGTAGTATTGGGAATTCCCCCACTTTAAATGCTGGTACCATGTATAAACATTGGCCTTACAGAGCAACTCTTCAGTTCATTCCTGGACCTGTGGACATTGCAGAAGACGAACTGCCTTGCACCCCGAAGGACTGCACTGCTGCTACCTGAGGATTGTCCTGATGTTTGAGGACTCCCTTGCTCTCTGAAAAGAAAGACTGGATTTTCTTCCTTCATCCCAGGCTAACCTGAGTGACCCCAAGAGTCAGTTGGCTGACCTCCTATCTGAGCAACAGGGACACAACAAGTTTCAGAGGCCTGCCTGCAACTGCCCAGTGCACTGCACCTGCCTTGGCCTGAAACTGTACATGCCGGAGCTCGGCTGGCTTCATCTATATATTGAGTTCTGATCCCCAAGAGGTGCTTCCCCAGGCCCTGGGCCCTTGGCTGGCATCAGCTGAGCTCCCCCTGTGAAGAAAGGTGAAATTCCAAAGTTTTGGGCTCTGTGTGACCGTGAATGGGTGTGTTCGCATGGAGACTCAGCCACCCATGATGACCTCCAGCGCAAAGCTCCAGTGAATCCAACTCTTCAATGACCGACAGCGACGTCTGGGAACAATAGATGTGCACTTCACGCTACAGCCATGACAACTGGTGGTGAGTGCCAATAACGACTATCTGCGATGGTCGACTGGATCAACGCTCTATGGCTACGACTGTCCGCGACGCGAAGCTAGCTCTTTGCACTAAAGCGATGACCATCCACAATGCTCTCCCTGCTCCTCGCAGCCTCCTCCACCACTAAAAACAGAACTCTTCATGCAGAACTTTCAGAAGGTCTTTTTTCAGCTCAACTAACCTGATCCCGGTAACTGAACCGCACTCTATTGCAACTGGCTTGAATTTGTGAAGTTTCCCAGTCTAGGATGACTGTGAGCAGCGCTTTGTGCTTTTAGGCTCTTTCTTTACATAAAGTCAGAATTAGCCTATCTCCTGTTCCACCTCTTGGATTTTTTTTCTTTTTGGTATTATTATATTATTGAAATTTAGTCTATTTTTCTGAAATTGGTTTGGGATTTTTCTTGTTTTTTATTTTTACGTTGTTACTGTTTGTGTGTTGCATAAATACTTTACACATTTCCTCTAAATTAAGCCTGACTACATTCGTGCCAAGCTTACAGAGGGTTAAGCACAGCTTAATTTAGTGACTTTTATGGTGCACCCTAATATGGCTTGTGGTTGTTGTTTGCTTGAGGCTTTCACTCACTTATCCAATAACCCAACGTTTTACATTGGTGTTCAGTGGTGGGTTCCAGTACCTTGTGCACTACGACTCAGTAATTTTGTGTAAGTTTAAAATCCCATATAAATAATATGACATCAGATTCCAACTTTTTTTTTAAATTCTCCTTAGTATCTGATTTGGTAATGTTTTCCTTTTTCCAAATTTAAGTCTTGCACCCATTGCTTGTTGCTACAATGGAGCTGGAAGTGAGCAACACTGAACACCTCAGCAACGTTGTGCTGCAACGGCTCTGCAAGGACAGAGATGTGGGAAAAAGGCTGCCAAATGGGATCTCCAGCTAGCCTTAGAACCTTTAAGGAGACAGGGAGATACAGGCACCACTAGAGGAGCAAGAGGAAGATGACCTTGAGAATGGTGAAGTGGATTTCCAGGATGAGGATGATGAGGAAAATGGCCAGGTCAGAGGCCCTGCGATGCAGCAGGAGGAGGAGGGCCCTTTCCCACTGGATTGAGATCCCCTGCCAGGGCAAGGAGCAGTAAGTGCTACCACAACCTGTCCCCTGAAGAGCTGGAGGACTGAGCCCAGCTGGAGTTTGAGCTGCTGCTGGCCAAATTGAATTTGGCATTGAAGGGGAAGAACTTGCTTTTGGCTCATGAAGCGAGTCTTAAAGTGCTGGTCTCAATGTTAAGCAATGTACAGAGTCCAGCAGCAGCCATGGCAGGGAACATTTAGTATCCAGTGGAGACAGAAGGGTCCACATACCTAAAGATCTGATGACTAACTTTACTGTGGGGGATGACAACAACAAGTGATTCCAATTTATAAGATTGCCCCAGAGATGCACAAGGTCCCTTAGGAGGATTGGGGAGCCAGTCTCTGGAGCCCATTCCCACTGAAGGGAGGGATTCACTACTGGTCCCAGTAAAGGTGAACAGGATGAAGTGTCCCTTCATGAAGGAAGCACTTGTCAGTAAATATGGCATCACTCCTTAGATTATAGCCTGAAACTCAGGGACAGTTTGAATATGCCTCACTAGTCCTCTGTAGACTATGTGGATTGCTTCAGCAAGGGCCTGATGGTTGTGTGAAGGGCAGTGATGTGAGTAATTTCAATGGGCTACACAATTTGTTGCCAGAGAGAGCACATGTTCCGTAGTTGTTTTCCAGAGCAGCGCCAAAGTACCTGGCCCTCTGTGCAGGATCAACCCCAAAAGGGTTTGCCTTTACTCCTTAAGTTTTCTGAACTCATTTTTGTTGGCTTTTAGGACTCTGTCCCCTTAACCACTTCTAACTAGAGCTAAACTCTGTGTGTCCACTCCTCTAAACATTGTGAGACTAGCCTACACCTGATTGGAACATTACCTTTAATATAAGACCCTAGTACAGTGGTATGCCGTATGCACAGGGCTGCTAAATTTAATGTAACTAGTGCTAGCCACCCACTTAAGTAGCCCATTTAAAACATGACTCAGGCCTGCCATTGAAGTCTGTATGTATTTTTAAACTGCTAATTCTACTTGGCAAAATAAACTTTTTGCCAAACTTAAATCTCCCTTTTTACTACATATAGGTCACCCCTAGGGCCTAAATAGCCCATAGGGCAGAGTGCATTGTATGAGAAAGTTGGACATGTTTTTCTTTTCTTTTTTAAGTTTTACATGGTCTGGTAGTGAAAACTCACAAACTATTTTCTCCCAACACTGAGCCCTAGCTCTCCTAAAGTATAGCATTGGGTAACCTTATTGCAGTTATTAAGTGATAACTTTTTTCTGGAAGCAGGTATAAATAACAATTGGTGTCAGAGGCATTGTAATTTTAAACCCCCTGTAATGCTAAAGTCGGATTTTAGGTCCGAATTCTAAAAATGCCATTTTTGAAAGTTGTCATTTCCTTGTTCTAACAATTTGGTGCCTCAGTCTGTTTCCTAGGTCGCATGACTAGCAGTGGTTGACAGTTGGCCTTTGTGTATTCCTCCCAGAAATCCACACAATGGCGAGCATGGGTGTTGGCAGGATGGGCCATCTAAGACATGATGGGGGCAGAGCTTTCACCAACCACACTTGCACTTGAAAGGGGGGCCTCAGCACACTCAGAAAGAGCTTCACACTAGGCAATGTTATGAACCCCAATGTACCCCAATAGAGGCCTAGGTAGCTACACAACCTTTTACTGACATGTGCCCTACCTTGCACTGCATAACTGTTCTGGCACTGACCTTTTACTTATCTATGTGCGGAATAAATGTTGCTCAGTTTTCTCCGACATAGGCCTTATTTATTATGCATGAGGATTCCTAGTATCATATCTTAATCCCCTGCCCAGGACATACACAGCAGGATTACCATTTTCTGTATATTAACTCTGTACAAAAGTCACCGCTTTCGTCATCCTTGGACGACAGGTCCACTATACATAATGGCAAGCCATTACATATCTATGTAGAACCCCTTAGGGTACGTTTTGGGTATAAAAGAACCACATATTTGCCTGGGTAACCAGAGGATTGTAATTTTTGATAGTTGCCAGAAACTTTTCGCTCCTTGGTAAGGTTATGGGGTTTGTGGGGCACTGTGAGCTATCAGGTCTAAAGTTTAACATATTCTTTGGGGTGTCGGGAATCAGTCTGGACACCAATCCGTTAGTTTATGTTACCTAAACATGCAGATCCTATGTATTACTAGGAACTACACAGCAGTATTTATGCCCTCCAGACAACCTGGGAGCAAGTCAGGGATGCAGGAAATTCGAGACATTCTATGTAGGTAAAACCCCAGAAGCTTCAAACTTCAAAAGGGGCACCAGGTATAAAATTACGACCCTCAGACCAAGTCTTCATTTCACTTCTGGACCTGTGGAAGAACCCTCAGAGGACTGCCCTGCTGTCTGTGGCCTGCTATGTACTCAAGAGAACTGCCCTGCTGCCGTAAGCCTGCATTGTGCCCTCAGAGGACTGCCCTGCGGCTGAATACCTGCTTTTCTGCTTGCACCCAGGAATACCAGAGTGAATCCAAGGGATAGTTGACTGGTCCTCTTGATCAGAGCCACAGGGACAAAAAACACTTCCACCATCTTGAACCTGTACCTGGGCCCAGCCTCAGTGAGACCACAATTTTTAAATGGGTCCCCTCCTGTCCTGGACCCTTGAAAGTTGGGCTAAGTTGCTGTACCAGCCTAACTGTAGGTTTTATCAAATTCAGCATGAAGCGACAAGAAGCCCCACAAAACAACGCCAGGCAGGCTGCGCACCAAGGCCATAAGGTACATTCTTCAGTGGGCCAAACCTGGCCCTGTTCCAGGTCTGTGCTCTATCGTGGTGAGCCTGAACTTTGGACTTTATCCCTGTCCAGCACAACCAGATACCCCCTGTTGCAGATACTTCTATCTAAATCTTTGAAATTGAATTTCTGAATTTCTACTGATTGGATTTTTGTTATTTTGGTGGAATATTTATTATTAAATTTCACTATATTTGTCTAAATTCACTTGGACGATTTTTCTTGTGATGTGTTTTCACTTTATTGCAGTTTATTTAATGTATAAATACTTTACACAAGCCTGACTGCTTTTGTGCCAAACTACCAGAGGATTAAGCACAGGTTAATTTAATGACTGTTTGTTGTTCACCCTGGCAAGGATTGTGGCTGTTGCTTGAGAATGGCTCACACCCCCCTCAACCAATAACCTGATTTCTCATAACCAACAACTAATAGATAGTTAGGCCATTGACACCAGGAAGCAGGTCAAGGAGGCGGACAGCTGGTTCAACACAAGGTTCCCCAAGAAGGTACCTGGGAATCAACAAAAGGGAGGACAAGGTCCCCACCAGAAGAAAGATGGGGAGATTAAAATAAAAACAAGGAGTTTTCTAAAGGCCCCGAAAACAGTTCTCAGTGGAAGGATACTCATTCCCAAACACTGAAAAGACTGCTACAGGTCCAGACGGGAAACATTGTTTACAACGCGGTGTTTACACCGCACTACCTTAACCACGCTGCCATTACAACGCAGGTCGTTACAACGACTTGCGCTGGATGGCGCTTTTGGTTAAGAAATATTGTAATTTTATATTCCAACACCTTCCCTACTGTTACGTGGCCTGGTGTTGGAATATAAAATTATATTAATCCTCAATCCGCGCCCTCCAAAGCAAGTCGTTGTAATGACTTGTGTTGTAGAAACCGCGTTGTAAAGTACCGTGATCTAAAAGATCGCGTTGTACTGACATACATCCGGTACAGACACATCAAAGGGGATGCTAAATGCACTAAGAGGGTGCAGACCCCACTGGTGGGCAGACAGAGGGCTGGCTAGTACAGCGTTTGGGGAGGAGGTGGTCCAAGTTATAAGGGGGGGTGGTTCAGACGTTATCTTAGTGTCCCTGAATAACAAAGAGATTGTGCCAATTTCCCACGTACCAAACAATACTTTAAAGATTAGATAGTGGGTCACTATCAATGGGAAGCAGGTAGAAGCTCTAAGAGACACAGGAGCCAGTATGACTACTGTTAGGTGTCATCTGGTGTACTCGGAGCCTGTTATCTCTGATGTATTCCACTAGGTTGTGGTAGCAGACAACCATGAGAGTCACCATCCCATGGCTCTGACTTGAATTGGAGGGCTCAGGTTCTTTAAGGGTAGCTGTGAGTCCAGCCATGCCTGTGGAATGACTGCTCAGTAACAACATGGAACACATCGTCTAGAAGGAGGTGGGACTCTGGTCTTACCTGGAGATTTTAGGATTGTCCTAGAGGGTATGCTTAGCCTCACGGTTCATGGCAGCCTGAGAGGGAAGTCAAGAGTACCTGAAGCCTGAAAGAATGGCCCAGGAGTCAGCCAAGAAGAGGAAGGGCAGGGGCTGTGAGAAACCCGCTCCTCAGACTCTCAATGTCTGGAAGGAGGCAGAGCCTGATGGCGACTCCCAGGAAGCTACAGGGGAAGACATTGCTACCTTGGGGTACCTACCTAACCTGGCCAGCTGGCAAGGTGAAGGGAGGCATCCACTACTACTATGGTGGCAGACTGAGGCCAAGACAGCTGGCAACATGTCTGGTGATGCTCTCATTTATGGGGAGAATGATCTTCTGTATAGTGAGCCTAAGGTTGCTGAGCCTGGTGCAAACTGTGTATTGGTGGTCCCCCAGCTACAGGACTTCGAAACTGGGTCTGGCTCATGATGAACCCCTGGCAGGATCTCTGGGGCAAGACAAGACATTTGTCATGCTTGTCTCCCACTTTTACTGGCCTCGGATGAGTGCACTCAGATGCATTCAGCAGGTTCTGTCCCACCTGACAGACCAGAGGAAAGTCAGGGGGAAAGATAATGGCTCCCCAGTTACTCTTCTTGTTGTTGGCACCCCCTTTGAAAGATGGTCAGCAACATTGTTGGACCCCTGGACCCAACGACTGCCCTAGGCAACAGGTTCATCCTGGTCTTGGTGGACCACACTACCTATTACTGGGAGGCTATACCCCTGAGAACAGTGACTGGGCCCGGCCAAGTGGCCAAGGAGGTAGCATCTGAGCGGAGTACCAATTGCTTGTCAGCGCATATGAAGCCCATGTGGGATGAGTGTGGAGTAACTTACAAGACCAATGGTCTTGTTAAGAGATTCAACAAGACCCTCAAAGGCTTGATTATGGGCCTGTCAGAGGCCGTGAGGCAGAAGTGGAACACCCTCTTGCCATGCTTGTTGTTTGCCTACAGGGGTATGCCACAGACGGGTGTAGGGTTTACTGTCATTGAGCATCTGTAAGGTCACCCTGTCATTGGGCCATTCTACTTTGTGAAGGGGAGGTTTGAGCAAGCTCCAAGAAATCCCCCCATAAGATGTGGTGAGCTACATGTTGGCTCTCCGGAGTCAGATGAAGTGCTTCTGGAAGACGGCTACTGTGAACCTGGTGGCCAGCCAGGAGGCTATGAAACTCTGGCATGACAAGAAGGCCACACTGGTTGAGTTTCAACCTGGTCAAAAAGTGTGGATGATGGAGCCAGTGGAGCCCCGGCCCTTGCAGAACAGGTGGTGTGAACCCAATAAAGTAATGGAACACAAGTGGAAGGTAATGTACTTGGTGGTCCTCAAGAGCTCCTGGTACCGCTACATGTCAATCGCTTCAAGCCCCACCAATCAGAGGTCCAAAGTCACCATGCTACTGATGATGGATGATGAAATGGAGGAGGAGAGTGAACCTCTCCCCAACATATGTTCCAAGGAGCACAATAGGTGAGTGGAAGGTGTCAAACTCTCCCGTAACATAAACCCCAGAGCAACAGAGGAACTGTTGCCACTTGCTGAGACAGTCTGTCTCTATGTTCTAACTGATCCCTGTACTCCCCATTTGTGTATCCATGACATTGATACAGGGGACAGCATGCCTGTGAAGAATGGGATCTGCTAGCTGTCGGATAAGGTGGGTGAGAGCCAGGCATCAAGGAGGTAGTATCTAAGATGCTAGAACTAGGGGTGATCGAGCAATCCAACATCCCTTGGTTCAGCCCAGTGGTGCTTGTAACCAAGCCCATCCCACTGGGCACCACACCAGCCCTTTGGTTCCGTGTAGATTACTGAGGGCTCAATTCAGTCATTAAGACTGATCCTCATTCAATCCCCCGAGCTGATGAGCTCATAGACCGGGTGGGAGCTACCAAGTTCCTGAGCATATTTTATTTGACGTCCCAGTACTGGCAAATTGCCTTAACAAGAAGGGGCTAAGTAGATGTCTTCCTTCTCAACCCCAGAGGACGACTTTTAGTGTAAAGTGGTGCTGGTTGGGTTAAAGAACACCTCTGCCACTTTCCATAGGTTGGTCACAGAGTCCTGACTGAGATCGGGAGTTTTAGTATTGCGTACCTGGACGACATTGCGGTCTTCACTTGCTAGCTGGGAGTCCTAACTGCTCCACTTCCAGGAACTGCTTCTGGCCCTGCAACAAGCAGATATGGCTTTCAAGGAAAGTAAGTGCCAGATAGAGAAAGGATTTGGTGGTCTACTTGGGACACTAAGTTGGTGGGGGCAAGATGCAGCCCCCACAGACCCAAATTAAATGCTACTAGTAGGCCTGCAGCGCACATTATGCCACCCACTAAAGTAGCCTTGTAAAACATGCCTCAGGCCTGCTACAGCAGCCTGTAGTTCAGTTTTGAACTGTCATTTTGACCTGGCCAATTAAACTTTTGTGAGGACTAAACCTTCCTTTTTAGGTCTCGGCAACGAGAACTATTGTCGCCGAGTAAGCTCGCAAGGGAGTACAGAGCGGTGCACGAGCCGACCAGGGTCTGTGGACGCGCACACACAAAGGCAGGCTGGCAGGCACACACCAGACACACACAGACAGACACACACATGCACGCACGCACACACACACACACACACACACACCCTCCCTCTCTGCCCACTCCCTCTCTGCCGCCCCTTCCCCCTCCCTCCCCCTCTACCCCTACTCACCGGGCTCTTTCCCTCTGCAGCGGGTCAGTCAACAGGCAGCAGGCAGGCTCGGTGTCTTCTCCGGCGATCTTTAGCTGATGTGCACGCTCACGCTGCGTCTCCTGCGCGCCCACCACGCTGTTTCGCACCCGTTGATCCTCAGCTTGTGATTACTACTCCTTCTAACCCGGATTCTAAATTACTATTTCTTGGTTCTCTAACTCCACTCTGTTGATTCGTAACAAACTGATATTCAGCACATTTCACAGTCTCGCTTTTGCTTCTCATAAATACAATAAGATTATTTTAAGCAATGTCTACCCTTCTTTTGGTTCTGTGCCTATTATGCTTCGTACTATAGAGTTTTAGAAAGTGTGGTGGAAGATTCCATGATATCAGTGGTGTGCACAGTGCAGAGTGAGTGTGCAGAGTGCAGAGTAGTGAGTGCAGAGTGTGAGTGCAGAGTGTGAGTGCAGAGTGTGAGTGCAGAGTGTGAGTGCAGAGTGTGAGTGCAGAGTAGTGAGTGCAGAGTAGTGAGTGGGCAGAGAGAGTGTGCAGAGAGTGTGCAGAGTAGTGAGTGCAGAGTGAGTGTGCAGAGTAGTGAGTGCAGAGGAGTGAGTGCAGAGGAGTGAGTGCAGAGGAGTGAGTGCGCAGAGTAGTGAGTGCGCAGAGTAGTGAGTGCGCAGAGTAGTGAGTGCGCAGAGTAGTGAGTGCAGAGTAGTGAGTGCAGAGTAGTGAGTGCAGAGTAGTGAGTAGTGAGTAGTGAGTGCAGAGTAGTGAGTGCAGAGTAGTGAGTGCAGAGTAGTGAGTAGTGAGTAGTGAGTGCAGAGTAGTGAGTGCAGAGTAGTGAGTGCAGAGTAGTGAGTGCAGAGTAGTGAGTAGTGAGTAGTGAGTGCAGAGTAGTGAGTGCAGAGTAGTGAGTAGTGAGTGCAGAGTAGTGAGTAGTGAGTGCAGAGTAGTGAGTGCAGAATAGTGAGTAGTGAGTGCAGAGTAGTGAGTGCAGAGTAGTGAGTGCAGAGTAGTGAGTGCAGAGTAGTGAGTAGTGAGTGCAGAGTAGTGAGTAGTGAGTGCAGAGTAGTGAGTAGTGAGTGCAGAGTAGTGAGTAGTGAGTGCAGAGTAGTGAGTGCAGAGTAGTGAGTAGTAAGTAGTGAGTAGTGAGTAGTGAGTGCAGAGTAGTGAGTAGTAAGTAGTGAGTAGTGAGTAGTGAGTGCAGAGTAGTGAGTAGTGAGTGCAGAGTAGTGAGTGCAGAGTGCAGAGTAGTGAGTGCAGAGTAGTGAGTGCAGAGTGCAGAGTAGTGAGTGCAGAGTAGTGAGTGCAGAGTAGTGAGTGCAGAGTAGTGAGTGCAGAGTAGTGAGTGCAGAGTGCAGAGTAGTGAGTAGTGAGTGCAGAGTAGTGAGTAGTGAGTGCAGATTAGTGAGTAGTGAGTGCAGAGTAGTGAGTGCAGAGTAGTGAGTGCAGAGTAGTGAGTGCAGAGTAGTGAGTGCAGAGTAGTGAGTGCAGAGTGCAGAGTAGTGAGTAGTGAGTGCAGAGTAGTGAGTAGTGAGTGCAGATTAGTGAGTAGTGAGTGCAGAGTAGTGAGTGCAGAGTAGTGAGTAGTGAGTGCAGAGTAGTGAGTGCAGAGTAGTGAGTGCAGAGTAGTGAGTAGTGAGTGCAGAGTAGTGAGTGCAGAGTAGTGAGTAGTGAGTGCAGAGTAGTGAGTGCAGAGTAGTGAGTAGTGAGTGCAGAGTAGTGAGTGCAGAGTAGTGAGTAGTGAGTGCAGAGTAGTGAGTAGTGAGTGCAGAGTAGTGAGTGCAGAGTAGTGAGTAGTGAGTGCAGAGTAGTGAGTGCAGAGTAGTGAGTAGTGAGTGCAGAGTAGTAAGTAGTGAGTGCAGAGTAGTGAGTAGTGAGTGCAGAGTAGTGAGTAGTGAGTGCAGAGTGCAGAGTAGTGAGTGCAGAGTGCAGAGTAGTGAGTGCAGAGTAGTGAGTGCAGAGTAGTGAGTGCAGAGTAGTGAGTGCAGAGTGCAGAGTAGTGAGTAGTGAGTGCAGAGTAGTGAGTGCAGAGTAGTGAGTGCAGAGTAGTGAGTAGTGAGTGCAGAGTAGTGAGTGCAGAGTAGTGAGTAGTGAGTGCAGAGTAGTGAGTGCAGAGTAGTGAGTAGTGAGTGCAGAGTAGTGAGTGCAGAGTAGTGAGTAGTGAGTGCAGAGTAGTGAGTAGTGAGTGCAGAGTAGTGAGTGCAGAGTAGTGAGTAGTGAGTGCAGAGTAGTGAGTAGTGAGTGCAGAGTAGTAAGTAGTGAGTGCAGAGTAGTGAGTAGTGAGTGCAGAGTAGTGAGTAGTGAGTGCAGAGTGCAGAGTAGTGAGTGCAGAGTGCAGAGTAGTGAGTGCAGAGTAGTGAGTGCAGAGTAGTGAGTGCAGAGTAGTGAGTGCAGAGTGCAGAGTAGTGAGTAGTGAGTGCAGAGTAGTGAGTAGTGAGTGCAGATTAGTGAGTAGTGAGTGCAGAGTAGTGAGTGCAGAGTAGTGAGTGCAGAGTAGTGAGTAGTGAGTGCAGAGTAGTGAGTGCAGAGTGTAGAGTAGTGAGTGCAGAGTAGTGAGTGCAGAGTAGTGAGTGCAGAGTGCAGAGTGCAGAGTAGTGAGTGCAGTGTGCAGAGTAGTGAGTGCAGAGTAGTGAGTAGTGAGTGCAGATTAGTGAGTAGTGAGTGCAGAGTAGTGAGTGCAGAGTAGTGAGTAGTGAGTGCAGAGTAGTGAGTGCAGAGTAGTGAGTGCAGAGTAGTGAGTAGTGAGTGCAGAGTAGTGAGTGCAGAGTAGTGAGTAGTGAGTGCAGAGTAGTGAGTAGTGAGTGCAGAGTAGTGAGTAGTGAGTGCAGAGTGCAGAGTAGTGAGTGCAGAGTAGTGAGTGCAGAGTAGTGAGTGCAGAGTAGTGAGTGCAGAGTGCAGAGTGCAGGTATGTGCAGTGCAGTGCAGGTATGTGCAGTGCAGTGCAGGTATGTGCAGTGCAGTGCAGGTGAGTGCAGTGCAGGTGAGTGCAGTGCAGGTGAGTGCAATGCAGTGCAGGTGAGTGCAGTGCAGGTGAGTGCAGTGCAGTGCAGGTGAGTGCAGTGCAGTGCAGGTGAGTGCAGTGCAGTGGAGTGCAGGCGAGTGCAGTGCAGTGCAGGTGAGTGCAGTGCAGTGGAGTGCAGGCGAGTGCAGTGCAGTGCAGTGCAGGTGAGTGCAGTGCAGTGCAGTGCAGGCGAGTGCAGTGCAGTGCAGGTATGTGCAGTGCAGTGCAGGCGAGTGCAGTGCAGTGCAGGTATGTGCAGTGCAGTGCAGGTGAGTGCAGTGCAGGTGAGTGCAGTGCAGGTGAGTGCAGGTGAGTGCAGGTGAGTGCAGTGCAGGTGAGTGCAGTGCAGGTGAGTGCAGTGCAGGTGAGTGCAGTGCAGTGCAGGTCAGTGCAGGTGAGTGCAGTGCAGGTGAGTGCAGTGCAGGTGAGTGCAGTGCAGGTGAGTGCAGTGCAGGTGAGTGCAGTGCAGGTGAGTGCAGTGCAGTGCAGGTCAGTGCAGGTGAGTGCAGTGCAGGTGAGTGCAGTGCAGGTGAGTGCAGTGCAGGTGAGTGCAGTGCAGGTGAGTGCAGTGCAGTGCAGGTCAGTGCAGGTGAGTGCAGTGCAGGTGAGTGCAGTGCAGGTGAGTGCAGGTGAGTGCAGGTGAGTGCAGTGCAGTGCAGGTGAGTGCAGTGCAGTGCAGGTCAGTGCAGTGCAGTGGAGTGCAGGCGAGTGCAGTGCAGTGCAGGTATGTGCAGTGCAGTGCAGGTGAGTGCAGTGCAGGTGAGTGCAGTGCAGGTGAGTGCAGTGCAGTGCAGGTGAGTGCAGTGCAGTGCAGGTGAGTGCAGTGCAGTGCAGTGGAGTGCAGGCGAGTGCAGTGCAGTGCAGGTGAGTGCAGTGCAGGTGATTGCAGTGGAGTGCAGTGCAGTGCAGTGGAGTGCAGTGCAGTGGAGTGCAGTGCAGTGCAGGTGAGTGCAGTGCAGTGCAGTGCAGGTGAGTGCAGTGCAGGTGAGTGCAGTGCAGGTGAGTGCAGTGCAGGTGAGTGCAGTGCAGTGCAGGTGAGTGCAGTGCAGTGCAGTGCAGGTGAGTGCAGTGCAGTGCAGTGCAGTGCAGGTGAGTGCAGTGCAGGTGAGTGCAGTGCAGTGCAGGTGAGTGCAGTGCAGGTGAGTTCAGTGCAGGTGAGTGCAGTGCAGGTGAGTGCAGTGCAGTGCAGTGCAGGTGAGTGCAGTGCAGTGCAGTGCAGTGCAGGTGAGTGCAGTGCAGTGCAGTGCAGGTGAGTGCAGTGCAGGTGAGTGCAGTGCAGTGCAGGTGAGTGCAGTGCAGGTGAGTGCAGTGCAGTGCAGTGCAGTGCAGTGCAGTGCAGGTGAGTGCAGTGCAGGTGAGTGCAGTGCAGGTGAGTGCAGTGCAGGTGAGTGCAGTGCAGGTGAGTGCAGTGCAGGTGAGTGAAGTGCAGTGCAGGTGAGTGCAGTGCAGTGCAGGTGAGTGCAGTGCAGGTGAGTGCAGTGCAGGTGAGTGCAGTGCAGGTGAGTGCAGTGCAGGTCAGTGCAGTGCAGTGGAGTGCAGGCGAGTGCAGTGCAGTGCAGGTATGTGCAGTGCAGGTGAGTGCAGTGCACTGCAGGTGAGTGCAGTGCAGGTGAGTGCAGTGCAGTGGAGTGCAGGCGAGTGCAGTGCAGTGCAGGTATGTGCAGTGCAGTGCAGTGCAGTGCAGGTGAGTGCAGTGCAGTGCAGGTGAGTGCAGTGCAGTGGAGTGCAGGCGAGTGCAGTGCAGTGCAGGTGAGTGCAGTGCAGGCGAGTGCAGGCGAGTGCAGTGGAGTGCAGTGCAGTGAAGTGCAGTGCAGGTGAGTGCAGTGGAGTGGAGTGCAGTGCAGGTGAGTGCAGTGCAGGTGAGTGCAGTGCAGGTGAGTGCAGTGCAGTGCAGGTGAGTGCAGTGCAGGTGAGTGCAGTGCAGGTGAATGCAGGTGAGTGCAGTGCAGTGCAGGTGAGTGCAGTGCAGTGCAGGTGAGTGCAATGCAGTGCAGGTGAGTGCAGTGCAGGTGAGTGCAGTGCAGGTGAGTGCAGTGCAGGTGAGTGCAGTGCAGGTGAGTGCAGTGCAGTGCAGGTGAGTGCAGTGCAGGTGAGTGCAGTGCAGTGCAGGTGAGTGTAGTGCAGTGCAGGTGAGTGCAGTGCAGGTGAGTGCAGTGCAGTGCAGGTGAGTGCAGTGCAGGTGAGTGCAGTGCAGTGGAGTGCAGGTGAGTGCAGTGCAGGTGAGTGCAGTGCAGTGCAGGTGAGTGCAGTGCAGGTGAGTGCAGTGCAGGTGAGTGCAGTGCAGGTGAGTGCAGTGCAGGTCAGTGCAGTGCAGTGGAGTGCAGGCGAGTGCAGTGCAGTGCAGGTATGTGCAGTGCAGGTGAGTGCAGTGCAGTGCAGGTGAGTGCAGTGCAGGTGAGTGCAGTGCAGTGGAGTGCAGGCGAGTGCAGTGCAGTGCAGGTATGTGCAGTGCAGTGCAGTGCAGTGCAGGTGAGTGCAGTGCAGTGCAGTGCAGTGCAGGTGAGTGCAGTGCAGGTGAGTGCAGTGCAGGTGAGTGCAGTGCAGGTGAGTGCAGTGCAGGTGAGTGCAGTGCAGGTGAGTGAAGTGCAGTGCAGGTGAGTGCAGTGCAGTGCAGGTGAGTGCAGTGCAGGTGAGTGCAGTGCAGGTGAGTGCAGTGCAGGTCAGTGCAGTGCAGGTCAGTGCAGTGCAGTGGAGTGCAGGCGAGTGCAGTGCAGTGCAGGTATGTGCAGTGCAGGTGAGTGCAGTGCAGTGCAGGTGAGTGCAGTGCAGGTGAGTGCAGTGCAGTGGAGTGCAGGCGAGTGCAGTGCAGTGCAGGTATGTGCAGTGCAGTGCAGTGCAGTGCAGGTGAGTGCAGTGCAGTGCAGGTGAGTGCAGTGCAGTGGAGTGCAGGCGAGTGCAGTGCAGTGCAGGTGAGTGCAGTGCAGGCGAGTGCAGGCGAGTGCAGTGGAGTGCAGTGCAGTGAAGTGCAGTGCAGGTGAGTGCAGTGGAGTGGAGTGCAGTGCAGGTGAGTGCAGTGCAGGTGAGTGCAGTGCAGGTGAGTGCAGTGCAGTGCAGGTGAGTGCAGTGCAGGTGAGTGCAGTGCAGGTGAATGCAGGTGAGTGCAGTGCAGTGCAGGTGAGTGCAGTGCAGTGCAGGTGAGTGCAATGCAGTGCAGGTGAGTGCAGTGCAGGTGAGTGCAGTGCAGGTGAGTGCAGTGCAGGTGAGTGCAGTGCAGGTGAGTGCAGTGCAGTGCAGGTGAGTGCAGTGCAGGTGAGTGCAGTGCAGTGCAGGTGAGTGTAGTGCAGTGCAGGTGAGTGCAGTGCAGGTGAGTGCAGTGCAGTGCAGGTGAGTGCAGTGCAGGTGAGTGCAGTGCAGTGGAGTGCAGGTGAGTGCAGTGCAGTGCAGGTGAGTGCAGTGCAGTGCAGGTGAGTGCAGTGCAGGTGAGTGCAGTGCGTGCAGTGCAGGTGAGTGCAGTGCAGGTGAGTGCAGTGGAGTGCAGTGCAGTGCAGGTGAGTGCAGTGCAGGTGAGTGCAGTGCAGTGCAGGTGAGTGCAGTGCAGTACAGGTGAGTGCAGTGCAGGTGAGTGCAGTGCGTGCAGTGCAGGTGAGTGCAGTGCAGGTGAGTGCAGTGGAGTGCAGTGCAGTGCAGGTGAGTGCAGTGCAGGTGAGTGCAGTGCAGTGCAGGTGAGTGCAGTGCAGGTGAGTGCAGTGCAGTGCAGTGCAGGTGAGTGCAGTGCAGGTGAGTGCAGTGCAGGTGAGTGCAGTGCAGTGCAGGTGAGTGCAGTGCAGTGCAGGTGAGTGCAGTGCAGGTGAGTGCAGTGCAGTGCAGGTTGAGTGCAGTGCAGGTTGAGTGCAGTGCAGGTGAGTGCAGTGCAGGCGAGTGCAGTGCAGGCGAGTGCAGTGCAGGTGAGTGCAGTGCAGTGCAGGTGAGTGCAGTGCAGTGCAGGTGAGTGCAGTGCAGGTGAGTGCAGTGCAGGTGAGTGCAGTGCAGTGCAGGTCAGTGCAGGTCAGTGCAGGTCAGTGCAGTGCAGGTGAGTGCAGTGCAATGCAGTGCAGGTGAGTGCAGTGCAGTGCAGGTGAGTGCAGTGCAGGTGAGTGCAGTGCAGGGCAGGTGAGTGCAGTGCAGTTCAGGTGAGTGCAGTGCAGGTGAGTGCAGTGCAGGTGAGTGCAGTGCAGGTGAGTGCAGTGCAGGTGAGTGCAGTGCAGTGCAAGTGAGTGCAGTGCAGGTGAGTGCAGGTGAGTGCAGGTGAGTGCAGTGCAGGTGAGTGCAGTGCAGGTGAGTGCAGGTGAGTGCAGTGCAGTGCAGGTGAGTGCAGTGCAGGTGAGTGCAGTGCAGTGCAGGTGAGTGCAGTGCAGTGCAGGTGAGTGCAGTGCAGTGCAGGTGAGTGCAGTGCAGTGCAGGTGAGTGCAGTGCAGGTGAGTGCAGTTGAGTGCAGTGCAGTGCAGGTGAGTGCAGTTGAGTGCAGTGCAGTGCAGGTGAGTGCAGTTGAGTGCAGTGCAGGTGAGTGCAGGTGAGTGCAGTGCAGTGCTGGTGAATGCAGTTGAGTGCAGTGCAGGTGAGTGCAGTTGAGTGCAGAGTGGTGTGTATTGACAATGTAAATGACAATGCCATTTATTTATGATTTAAAGAAAAAAAAATGTCATGAGCAATGCTGTTGGACAGGCCACATGCAGGGCTCGCTCCCTCCCCGCAGGACAGGGCCCGGGCCACCGTCAGCACCATTGCCCGGCCCCGCCGCCATCTTGGACACGGCACCACGCGGCCGTGCGGCCTCAGCCCGACCCCAACCCTGGGCCTGGCCAGGCCCCGACATCCCGGCACCACCCTCCACCCAGGAGGTGAACGGCCCACTTGGCAGGTCAATGGGAGTACGAAGTGTCGATGGCTCTCCCCCGCCAGGTGCCGAGCACCCCCAGCCTCCTCGGGCGCTGGCTCCACCCCCCTGCTGGGTGTCTGGACTCCCTCATCCCGGACCTCCCGACCTCCAAGAGCGAGGGTCCGGACATCAAAGGGCGCCAGACCTATAACTGAGGCAGCCCCAGGACAGGAAGGCAGTTGTATCCTGGAGTCGAGAGACACCGCGACGAACTCATCCTTGACGGACTGTTGGCGCTGCCACAGCCCTGTCTTGTGAACTATTGTCCTGCCTGCTGGCGCTGCCGCGGCCCGTTGTAACCTGCATTCTCGTGGGACCTGCTGGCGCTGCCGCGGCCCGTTGTAACCTTCATCCTCGTTGGGACCTGCTGGCGCTGCCGCGGCCCGTGCCACCTACGACCTCTTCGGGACCTGCTGGCGCTGCCACGGTCTGACCCATCCGAACACCGAGCTCGAGGATTGTGAGCTATCACCGTTACACCCCCGTACCCGTGGGTACCAAGACTGTCCCGCTACCCCCTTCCCTTACTAGAGACTAGAATTGAGAGGATCATCGTGTCCTGATCGCCCTGTATCGTACCACTCTACTACCCGAAGTGCCTATAAAAGATGTTACCCTAATCTTTGTGTGGTGTCCATCTGTGGGGGGGAAGTTACCTGTCTGTGCGATCACTCTGCTCGGCCGACCCTCTAGGTCCCCGTCTAACATTGGTGGCTAGCGGCGGGATCCGAACCAACGCGTACCGTACAGACAGTAACTCACCCTACGACTAAAACCACAATGACGACCAAAGAGAGCGGATCGGCGGAGAAGTTCCAGATGGAAAAGCTGGAAGAATACAACCACCGAGAGCTCAAACAATTTTGCATGGACTTAGGCATTGCTACCACCGGGCTAAGCACAAAAGAAGACTTCAAAAACGCCCTAGAGGCCTGGACAGAGACAAATACCGCAACCCCCCGGGACCCCGCAGCCCCGGAAGTCAACACCACCCGGACGGAGGAACGGAGACCAGGCCCCTCCCATGAAGAGATCCAGGAGCGGGAAAAAAATAGATTACACGAGTTAGACTTGGCACGACTCAGATTAGACGGAGAGTTGAAACTGGCGGAACAAAAAATAAACTTAGAACACTTACGGCTCAGAGAAGAGCGAGAGGAAAAACAGAGACAGAGAGACCTCGAAGAAAAAAGACTGGCATACGAGCACGAGTGCAAACTAGCGGAGATAGAAATACGCAAACTGAACAAAAACCTAGGGGTGCCCGAGCAACCGCACTCCCCGGGTCCTACCGAGCAGAAGGTCCACATCCCCAAGGATGTGGTCCGAGAATATCACCGGAACGACGACATACAGCAGTGGTTCAAAGCCTATGAGATTGCCATGACCGCCCACCGGGTCGCTCGAAGTGACTGGGGGGCCGGTCTATGGGGGAGATTCGTCAACGAGGGTCGTGATGCCCTGCTGCAGCTTCCGGACCATCAAATGACGTCCTATGACCATATGAAGGCCGCCCTCCTCAGTCGATATGGACTTACACCCGAAATGTACCGCCAGAGGTTCCGCAACTGCACCCGGATCCCAGGTACGACGTGGTTGGAATACGTGAACTATTTCAGCCGAGCCTTCGAGGGGTGGATCAAGGGTAACAACGTAACCACCTACGAACAACTCTTCAATCTCATTGTGTGGGAGCACCTCTCCAACAACTGTTTCGTCGAGCTCAGGCAGCACCTCCTCGACAGTAAATTGACTGAACCCCGGCAGCTCGCCACCGAGGCTGACCGGTGGGAGAGCACCCGAGTGGCCCGGAGTGGGCCGAATGAGCAGAACAGAACCAACCAAGGTCACCATCGTCCCCGAGGAGGAGGAGGAGGCCCGGGCCGAGGCAGAGACGCCGCCCCGGCCGCACCCACGAACGCCACCCCGGCTCCAGCAGGCCGGGGAAACCCCCCGATGCGCCCGGGGTTCCGAGCTAACTTGACGTGTCATCGATGCCAGCGAGTCGGCCACTATGCCAGTGACCCGACCTGCCCGAAGAACCAGGTCCCCGGGCCCCGCCAGATGGCGGCCGCCGCCCTGGGAGAAGAACAAATCTCCGAAGACACGGAGACCTATGAGTCGGAGCAGTTCGAGTGGGAACCCGCCGCCATGACCCTGGCATGCCTGGGAGGAAGAGACATGGTCCCACGGACTCCCCTGCCCGCCAACACTCGGAAGTACAGCCAATGGGTGAGCATCAATGGGCGCAAGGCCGAGGCCCTGCGTGACACCGGGGCCAGTGTGACGGCCGTCCGCTGTCACCTGGTGACCCCAGAACAAATCCTACCAAACGTACTTTGCCCCGTCCGATCGGCGGACAACTCGGAGAGCCTGTGTCGGATGGCCTGCGTCCCCTTCGAATGGGGAGGAGTGTCCGGCATGCTGAAAGTAACTGTCCGTGACGATGCCCCCGTAGACTGCCTCCTGGGGAACGATCTCGAGAGCTCCCCGTGGGCCGCCGTGGAAAGAAGAGAGCATCTGGGGATGTTGGGTCTCCCGGACTGGGCCTGCGTAACCACCCGGTCCATGGCCACCCGCACCATCCCTAGACCAGAAGAACCAGAATGGGCAGCGCCTCCGCCCTCGATCACTCCAGAAGAAGACTTCCCCCAGACCGACCACCCGGACCCCACCCCAGAGGGGTCCACACAGCCCCCCGAGCTTCCCGACCTGGCACAGTGGCGTCAAGAAGGGGGGCCCACCCAGGAACAATTCCGGCAGGAGCAAAAGACCTGCCCCTCCCTCGAGGGATTGCGACAGCAAGCGCTCGCCCAGAGCCAAGGAGACCCCACCGGGGCCCACTGGGTTTATTGGGACAATGATCTCTTGTACAGCGAACAGAAAATCGCAGAACTGGGGGCCGGGCGAGTGCTGGTGGTGCCCCTCCACTTCAGAGACTTCCTGTTGAACCTAGCCCACGATGTCCCCCTGGCCGGGCACCTGGGCCAAGACAAGACCTACCACCGCCTGGTGACTCACTTTTTTTGGCCCAAAATGAGGAACGATGTATCCAACCATTGCCGGTCCTGCCCGACCTGCCAGGCCAGTGGGAAGAGCGGCCGCAAACTCAAGGCACCCCTACAACCATTTCCCGTGGTGACCACCCCGTTCGAAAGGGTGGGAATAGACATTGTGGGGCCCCTGGACCCCCGAACAGCACAGGGACATCGCTTCATCCTGGTCCTGGTGGATCACGCTACCCGCTATCCTGAGGCGGTCCCCCTTCGTACGATAACAGCCCCAGTAGTGGGTCGAGCCTTGATGGGGATCTTCTCTCGAGTGGGTTTTCCCCGAGAAGTCGTCAGCGACAGGGGTACGAACTTTATCTCAAAATACATGAAGTCCCTCTGGCAACAGTGTGGGGTTACCTACCGATTCACGACCCCCTATCACCCTCAAGGGAACGGACTGGTTGAGCGGTTCAACCGCACGCTCAAAGGGATGATTGGGGGGTTGGAAGAGCCCCTCCGTCGCCAGTGGGATGTGCTACTACCGTGCCTTCTCTTTGCCTACCGAGAAGTCCCCCAGAAGTCCCTCGGCTTCAGCCCTTTCGAACTCTTGTATGGACACCCGGTGCGAGGCCCGCTCAGCCTAGTCAAAGAAGGCTGGGAAATGCCCCCTCTAAAGAACCCTCCAGATGTTTTCAAGTACCTCCTAACCCTCCGCAACCAGACCAGAAGGTTCAGAGAGATGGCAAAAGCAAACCTGGAGGCCAGTCAGGAGGACATGAAAAGGTGGTACGATAGAAATGCATCCTCCATCGAATTTGAACCTGGTCAACAAGTGTGGGTAATGTCTCCCACCGAACCATGCGCCCTGCAAGACAAATGGACGGGGCCCTTCAAAGTAATCGAGCGCAAGAGCCCTGTCACCTATCTCATCGATATGGAATCTTCCCGAAACCCTCTCCGGGTCCTCCACGCTAATAGACTGAAACCCCACTTTGTACGCTCCGAACTCAGCCTCCTGATGGCAACCGACAATGGAACCGAGGAGGACTCCGAACCCCTCCCTGACCTCCTACGGTCACGGGAGAAGGACGGCTCCGTGGACGGGGTCCGACTCTCGGAGGCCCTCACCCTGGAACAGCGCCAAGGCTGCCGAGTCCTCCTGCTACAGTTCTCCACCCTGTTCTCCCTCACCCCGGGGGTCACCCCCTGGTGCTTACACGACGTGGACACGGGAGACAGTCCCCCTATCCGCCATCGGGCCTACCGCGTACCAGATCGGGTACGGGCCTGCATCCAAGAGGAGGTGGCCAAGATGCTCACCCTCGGGATCATCGAGCCCTCAGACAGCCCCTGGGCCAGCCCAGTGGTACTGGTCCCCAAAGCGGCCGCCCCCGGCACCACGCCGGAGCTCCGGTTCTGCGTCGACTACCGGGGCTTGAATGCGGTCACCAGAACAGACGCACACCCCATCCCCCGAGCAGATGAACTAATCGACCGCATGGGAGCTGCCCGCTACCTCAGCATCTTCGACCTGACAGCGGGCTACTGGCAGATCGGTCTCACACCCCGGGCCCAAGAACGATCGGCATTCTCTACCCCGGATGGCCACTATCACTTCAAGGTCATGCCATTCGGCATGAAGAATGCCCCAGCAACCTTTCAACGGCTAGTAAACCAGGTCCTGGCAGGACTCGAAGGATTCAGCGCCGCCTACCTGGACGATATCGCTGTGTACCGCCACCACTGGTCCGACCACCTCCACCACCTCCGAGAGGTGCTACAGGCCCTCCAACGAGCTGGCCTCACGATCAAGGCCAGCAAATGCCAAATTGGCCAGGGGTCCGTGACCTACCTCGGGCACCAGGTGGGAAGCGGTCTGGTGGCCCCTCTGCAACTCAAGATCGCTGCCATCCAGTCGTGGCAGTCCCCCATCACCCAGACCGAGGTCCGCGCCTTCTTGGGACTCACAGGCTACTACCGACGGTTCGTGAGGGACTATGGCAGCATCGTAGGGCCCCTCACGGAACTCACCTCTAAAAACCAACCCAAGGAGGTCAACTGGACCCCAGACTGTCAAGCGGCCTTCGAGAAGCTGAAGGCCGCCATGTGCTCCGCCCCGGTGCTCCAGGCCCCCGACTACAGCCGGGAATTTATCGTCCAAACAGATGCCTCCGACCACGGCGTTGGGGCAGTCCTTTCCCAGCTGAACCCCGAAGGACTTGACCAGCCAGTGGCTTTCATCAGCAGACGGCTCCTGGCCCGAGAACGACGCTGGAGCACCATCGAGAGGGAGGCCTTCGCCGTGGTGTAGGCCCTCAAAAAGCTCCGGCCTTATCTCTTCGGCACCCACTTCCGGGTCCAGACCGATCATCGACCCCTGCAATGGCTCATGCAGATGCGGGGGGAAAACCCGAAACTACTACGTTGGTCCATCTCCCTGCAGGGGATGGACTTCACTGTGGAACATCGACCCGGCCAAGACCACGCCAACGCGGATGGCCTGTCCCGCTTTTTCCGCCTCGACGAGGAAAGTCCCCAAGAAGATGGGTGACTCTCCCCGCCTTCAGCTGGGGGGGACGCATGTTGGACAGGCCACATGCAGGGCTCGCTCCCTCCCCGCAGGACAGGGCCCGGGCCACCGTCAGCACCATTGCCCGGCCCCGCCGCCATCTTGGACACGGCACCACGCGGCCGTGCGGCCTCAGCCCGACCCCAACCCTGGGCCTGGCCAGGCCCCGACATCCCGGCACCACCCTCCACCCAGGAGGTGAACGGCCCACTTGGCAGGTCAATGGGAGTACGAAGTGTCGATGGCTCTCCCCCGCCAGGTGCCGAGCACCCCCAGCCTCCTCGGGCGCTGGCTCCACCCCCCTGCTGGGTGTCTGGACTCCCTCATCCCGGACCTCCCGACCTCCAAGAGCGAGGGTCCGGACATCAAAGGGCGCCAGACCTATAACTGAGGCAGCCCCAGGACAGGAAGGCAGTTGTATCCTGGAGTCGAGAGACACCGCGACGAACTCATCCTTGACGGACTGTTGGCGCTGCCACAGCCCTGTCTTGTGAACTATTGTCCTGCCTGCTGGCGCTGCCGCGGCCCGTTGTAACCTGCATTCTCGTGGGACCTGCTGGCGCTGCCGCGGCCCGTTGTAACCTTCATCCTCGTTGGGACCTGCTGGCGCTGCCGCGGCCCGTGCCACCTACGACCTCTTCGGGACCTGCTGGCGCTGCCACGGTCTGACCCATCCGAACACCGAGCTCGAGGATTGTGAGCTATCACCGTTACACCCCCGTACCCGTGGGTACCAAGACTGTCCCGCTACCCCCTTCCCTTACTAGAGACTAGAATTGAGAGGATCATCGTGTCCTGATCGCCCTGTATCGTACCACTCTACTACCCGAAGTGCCTATAAAAGGTGTTACCCTAATCTTTGTGTGGTGTCCATCTGTGGGGGGGAAGTTACCTGTCTGTGCGATCACTCTGCTCGGCCGACCCTCCAGGTCCCCGTCTAACAAATGCCAATAGCTCTACCTTTAATGATGCCGAGACCATTGCATTGTAAATGCTTGTTAATGTTTATAAGCCAGCTGAAGGCTTGTGGGAAGCAAACAAACGCTGATCAGCGACAGCGATCAGAGAGAGCCGGGCTATTAACCTGTTCCGTGCTAGTGACAGAACCACTCCGTCACGAGCCACGGGTGTGCTGTGCTCATGACGGAGTGGTTCCGTCACACCGCGGCCGCTCTGCCCACGCGGCATCAATTCCCTGCGCGGGTGAATTAATGACCGGGCGGGGCCGTGACGGAACCACTCCGTCATGAGCACAGCGCGCCTGTGGCTCGTGACGGAGTGGTTCCGTCACAAGCATGGCGGCACCACGTGACTCCCCCTCCCCCCCAGCGCCCCGGCGGAATCACTGCCGCGGCCACGGGGCTAAATGGCTGAGTGAAAAGTCCTGATTGAGTGAATTACTTAAGGTCACTTGGAAACAATGGGTGTTGAACAAGTGGGGTTTATGTTGATGTTCCAATTTCGTAGATCCTAAATAATGAGGTTGTGCGCCTGTACCACGAGCCACCTGAGAGTGGACATCAGTTCTATGTCCTGAGGAGAGCCCCATGAAGGAGGACTAGGGGCTTGAAACGCGTTGACCACTTACAGTGGACCCGCAGTTGCGAATGGAAATTATTTTGCATTATGGAGCATTGGTATAACCTAGGGAGTGCTGTATGAGGAACTTTTGAAATATGCACCTGGGGTACAATTTTGCTCCAATAGGGGTCCAATGTCTAGAAAATTAGGGAGCATTAGGATTGTTATAGAATCAATTGTGGGTACAAAGTATTTACCCTGTGAGTTTGCTCCTGATTTTGTTTGCAATATGAACTGATGTATTGGTGTATCTAATTTATGTTGACATAAGAATTGATTTATTGATGGATTTAATGTTTGTTGTTGTGTATGTCTTAATGTGATACAATTTATATTTTGTATTTATTGCTATGTATTAATGTGGGTGGGAGGAATAAATACTGTTTGATAATTTGTGTATGGTTTTCTATGTGTGATAAAAATGTCCATTAAAATAATAAAGCAATGGGTTATTTACTAACTTAGTAACCACTATTATTGATTAAAGTGTGTGAAATGAAGCAGAGTGTTTGAAAGAGGGTCATTTTGGCAGTTGTGTGTTTTTTGTACTTTAAGAAAGCTGGCGTTTTTTTCTCAACCATTTGGTATATGCTGCCTGTATCCTGGGTCACATGACTAGGTTTAGCGGACAGTTGATCTTTGTGTATTGCTCACAGACAGTAAGACAAAGGAGAATAGGTGGTAGCAAGAGGGGCCATCCCTGACTTGATGAGCGGGAGGAGCTTTCACCTACCACACTTGCACATCACAAAGGCTCTTCCTAAGCACTCTCTTAAAGGGTTCTGACACTGATCCTTTGTTACCCCAGACAAGCTGGGATTAGGGCAGGGAGGCAGGAAATCCCAGAGACCTACTTCCTTGAAGCTAACCAAACCATGTCCCCTGAAGCATAGGAAGGGGCTGGACTACAATGTTGATCTGCCTGTGTCTTCATGCTAGCCTTGGCTACCAATAAATGTTCTTGAGCTTTCTTCCATATATCTGCTAACGCTTGACTCAATGTTGTGACCACAGGCACTTGACCAGACTGTAGGATCAGTATGGCTTTCGGATGGAACCCCATGGAACAAAAAAAAGTGGACACCCTCCCAAGGCTGAATGTATGCTGCTGTTATATTCAAACTCAGCTATAGTGAGTGCTGTTACCCAACTGCCTGTTAGAGAAGTCAATAAACAACGTTAATATTGCTCCATGGTCTGATTAGTACGCTCAGTTTGTCCAACCCTCCGAGGATGTGAGCGGAAGCTACATTTTCAACGAGGAACACAACTCCTTCCAAAAACTGGAAACAAACTGTACCCCTATCTGACACTATAGCAGTGGGCATGCCAAGCAAACGTAACACCTGAGAGATAAAAACATCCGCAAGGTCTCTAGCTGTGGATACTTTAGGCAAGGGAATAAAATGAGCTGGTTTAGTGAACAAATCCACCACCACCTATATAGTAGTACAACCTGTATCCAAAGGTAGGTCAGTAACAAAATCCATCCTGATAGTATGCCATGGTGAAGCAGGTACAGGTAATGGGTGCAGCAACCCCACAGGGGGAGTATGAGAAGCTTTACTAACTGCACAAATAGGACATGAGGCCACAAACACCTGCATATCATGGCCTACCGATTCCCACTAAAAAAAACAAAGACAAAATTCTTTAGTCTTGTTCATCTCAGGATGTCCAACTAAAGAGGAGGAGTGACAGAAGGTCAAAACTTGTTTCCTCAATTCTGGAGGTATGAACAATTGATCAACATGATACAACAATTCATCTTTCAACGTAAATAGTGGATTGCTCAACCATGGCATCATGTGTATATTTCCTAACTGATCTTTGACTGACACAAGAAATTCAGTAATGGAGGTACACCCCACAATTTTATTCCATGTAATTATGGGACTGAATTCAGGGACCAAAACATCATCAAAGGGTGCCACATGTATTGCGATAAAGCATCAGATTTGGCCTGTCGAGCTGCAGGTCTATATGTAATCATAAAATCATATTCATTAAAAAACAAAACCCATCTCATTTGCCTTGTAGTTAACGCTCGTGCAGATCGAAAGAATTCCAGATATTTGTGGTCAGTATAAATTGTGATGGTATGTCTGGCACCCCATAGATGATGTCTCCATTCCTGAAAAGGCATTTTGATTTCCAACAGCTCTCTTTCCGCCACTGTATAATTTTGTTCAGCTGGCTACAGCTTTTTGGAAAGGAAAGCAATGGGATTCATGAGTCCTGATTGTACATTTCGCTGTGACAACACCCCTCCCACAGCATTTTGGGAGGCATCAGCCTCAACAAAAAAGAGAAGAGCAGGATCTGGGTGTTTCAGAACAGGAGCTGAAGTAAACCTCACTACCAACATCTATTGCCAACTGAGCAGCCTAAGACCAAACAAAAGACAACCCCTTTAGCTAAAGGTTTGTCATTGGCATTATGAGGTCTGAAAAATGGGAGATGACACACCTATAAAAGTTTACAAAGCCCAAAGCACCTGTTATACAAGTAGGGGTTGGCCATGTAGTGACCGTTTTCTTATAGTCCAAGATA
Organism: Lissotriton helveticus; assembly: GCF_964261635.1. Lineage (NCBI taxonomy): Eukaryota > Metazoa > Chordata > Amphibia > Caudata > Salamandridae > Lissotriton > Lissotriton helveticus. Next base: position 685,901,909 of record NC_136057.1, on the reverse strand, counting down.
ATCACAAGTAGAACACTTGGTGAGTGTACCAACACCCTCCATTACCAGTATGCTCCTCTAGTAGTAGTACAATTATTTAAAGCAATCCCTTTAAACCCTCAGGTTTCAATCCCATACTGGAAATAAAGGATTACAGGGTACCACAAGAGGACTGGCCCTTCTTGGAAATCTACCCTGATATTATTGGATAACAGGACCGTTACCTTGCTATTTAGAAAGACCTTGAATACTGATTCAGCGCCTGACTCTGTTACCAAGGGTCCTGAGGTAAGAACCTCTGTGAATTAAGTTCCTTTAGTGGCCCCCACACACTAGACATTCCTCTTACTGATATTTATAATTCCTTACAGTCCCCAGGAATGCCTTGTCCTGAAGAGACCCTAATACTCTCAGGTGGGTCGAAACGTCGTAGACAATAAATATGAATAGTCTTAAAGCACTAGAAAGAATCTAGTCCTTGATCTGGGAAATTGAATTATAATCTAAAGACATCCTTTTTTCTCCAATAACCTTCTGTAAATAAAGTCACCTTGTGGGGTGAGTGTTTGAAAAGTTTCAGCACTCTGTCCATCATCTCCTTGTGTTTGCTATGTTCGCCCTAAGTTGGCAGGGTGTGCCCAGACACGGGTCCCTTGCTCACGTTGCCGCTCGATTCAAGCTAGCCTGGCTGATGAGGGCTGTTAGCCTGAAACCGGTCCCGGGATGCTTTTTTCCAGTCCAGGGAAGACATGGCTTGGCAATTTGGGCTGCACTGTTCCCATGAGGCACAAGGTCAAGACTGATTTGCATATAGCTGTGTCTGAACTGGGTGGCGAAGTGAGCTAAAGAACGATGATGGATTCAACCCAGATCTGTGACTGGGGGTGAGTGTTTGAAAAGTGTCAGCACTCCGTCCATCATCTCCTTGTGTTTGGTTTGTTTTCCCTAAGATGGCAGGGTATGCCCAGACGTGGGTCCTTTGCTCACTTTGCCACTGGATTCAAGCTAGCCTGGCTGATAAGGGTCATTAGCCCGAAACCAGTCCCAGGATACTTGTTTCCAGTCCAGGGAAGACATGGCTTGGCAGTTCGGGCTGAACTGTTCCCATGAGGCACAGGGTCAAGACTGATTTGCATATAGCGTGTCTGAACTGCGGTGGCAAAGTGAGCTAAAGAACGATGATGGATTCAACCCAGATCTGTGACTGGGGGTGAGTGTTTGAAGCTGGGTCGAAACGTCTCGACAATGAATATGGATAGTCTTAAAGCGCTAGAAAAGAATCTGGTCCTTGATCTGGGAAATTTAATTAGAATCTAAAGACAACCTTTTTTCTCCAATAACCTTCGGTAAATAAAGTCACCTTGTTTGAATACAAGTTTGTTATGGTCACTTCACTGGGGTCACATATGTCACAAATATACATTTTTTATGCACTATAAATATACTTGGTGTGTCAACATGTTTTACATTTTTTCATAAAAATATTTGTTGTAATGAATAAAAATGTTACTCATTTTGGTCGAAGTGAGTAAAACCAGTTAAACTTCTCAGGCTACCTAATTTTTTGTTTCCGCGAAGACCGAATGATACTACACGTATCTAATTGATCTCTTCGGATTATGATTAAGTCTTTGCAAAAGTATAAACTTTCTCACATTAAATTTTCTTAGAATAAGTTCCTTGTGAACAACAGACACTTAAGTAGCCCTTTAAAACCTGTCTCCGGCCTGCCATTGCAACCTGGGTGTGAAGTTTAAAATTGCTTTTTTGACCTGGCAAAATAAACCTTTTGGCAGCAATAAACCTTCCTTTTTAATACATATAAATTACTCCTAAGGTAGTCCCTAAACAACCATGAGGCATTTTGTGGTGTATTTAACAAATGTTGGATAAGTACAGTTTCATACCTCTCAATCGACAACCCATTTTCTCACAGGCCCAGACAGGGCTTTGTTGTTGGTCTCAGACTGACACACAGAGACTCTCTAAATGCCCTCCGCTAAAGTCCTTGGGGCCTTAGAAGTGAACTTTAGTGGTTACTAGGGCACCAGAAGAAAATGTGGAAACTTTTGGATACTCTTAATCCAGACCAGTAGGATTTAGAAAAGTTTTTGAAGTTTTTGACTTCCATACATTCGCCAGGTCACATAAGACCCATTCAAGGACCGCATGCAAACTTTCTTATATACAAATTACAAAAAGACAGCCAACGCTCGTTGTAGTTTGTGGTCGCTGTTGGCCGCAGTTTTATTACCCTTATATACATACTCATTTTGCAATCCCCTGGGTATATCTTTATGGCCAGGTCACAAATCATTATCACGAGTTGTCATGAAACATGGTGTCATAAATCATTACTTGCTCGTTGTAAATCACGTATCATAAATCATTCGGGCATCGTAAATCATTTTGTGACATAAATCATTTGTTGCTCATAAATAATTTGCATGTCATAGAGTCATAAATCACCCTGACAATTCGTTATTCTGTTCTTCTGCAGGCTTATCGCCTTCCTTGCCGCTTTTGGGGTCAAACCTTGTTCTGTTGGTTTCCATGCGCCGCTCCCCCGCTCCACGATGTAGAAGTGAGCTGAATGTGGGGAGGGGCACCATATATCCCCCCATGCTATTCCCGACGCTACCAGGGCTACGCAATGATTGGGGGTTCAAACATAACCTGCCCCCCCCATTGTCCAGGTGACTATTCACCTCTCTGGTGCGGGTTTGGCGTGATGGGGGCACCCCTTCTGCATCGGGGTGCTTTCCGGGGACAGAAAAACGGTTCTTTGCAGGGCTCTGGCACCCGTTATGGCTCCGGACCATGAGGCGCTCTTCGGGGGCGGCCTCTACAAACCCATTTGGTGTATTTGACCTAAGTTTCATTACGGTTGATCTGAAATTGCACCTGGAACCCAGTCTAGCGCGTCAATTGACTATCATTGACGCTTTACTTTTTCTTTGTGTTTTTTCTACCTAATTATTCAAAAATTCATATCTTTACTAGATTGTTGTTTTTATAGTGTCATTTTGCTTATTGCTTGTTCTAAATAGGAGTGGAATATTTATTGTGTGTGTTTTTAACTCTCTGTCCATTTTCATACTTGCTCTACCCACTTTCTCTAAGTTAACCATGTCTTCTGCTCTGTGCCACAACAACCAGGAGTGGAGTCAGGCTTAAGTTACTAAAATGTCTGATTGGACCTAACAGGTTAGTAACTTTATCACTTGTGATGGACTACCATCCACCCCAATTAGTCATGCACTTTCTCACTGCTGGCCTCCTCAAAATCTAATTGTCAGGCTCTGAAGACTTCAGAACCAGACAGCCAGATTGTGCCTGCACATCCTTATCCTGAACAATGTCAATCGAGCTCTTAAAACCCTTTAGTGGCACCTGATCAATGCCAAGATGAAGTTTGCACCTTACATAAAACATACTGAGACAAGAGCCATCTCCATGTCAAGAAACAGCCATTTCACTATACTCAGAGAGATAGGCTGCTCATTTTCAGCCCTTTGGATCAATCAGTGATTGCTAAAGAGCTTGAAGGACATAGGCAGATAATTGGGTGTGCAAGGCCTTACACACTAGAATACCCCAGCTTTACCCGATCAGAACCCATCTACAACCTGTGCATGAGACATCTAAAAAATGAGCCATCAAATGTGCCTTTAATTCGGTTCAGTTCAGAACAGGGATCGAAATCAAAATATTTGAGAATAAGTTGAGAACAAAAGACACACTTAACCGACTGGACTCCTACGATCTCCTACTTTTTGTCTTCACTTTGTTGAGTGCACAAAGCATTTGAAAGAAAATATGCAGCACTTTACAAAGCTCTTCTATGAATAAATACATAATAGTCAAATATCTAGGCTTAGTCTGTAACACATTTTCTCAATTTAGAGGCTACTATTGCTCGAAGACAGAAACTAGCACCCTAAAACGTTTTGATTTCAACAAACTTGCTCTAGGAGGGTATGTTTTTGTATGTCTTCCTGATTATAAAACACATTGTACACCCACTACAGGCATCTACTTGGTAGGCAATTGATTTAGCAATTGTATACGCCAAGCTGAACATCAGTGTTCTAGTTCTGAAAATAGAATGTTTTCTATATTGAAAAAATTCCCTCAAGACCTATATACTTTTCATTATAAACATGGTTTACATATATGTACTTTGTTCATGCACAACAGCAACAATAGGAAATAATAAGTTTCATTTTAGTATTTTATTTCATCGTTCATTTGTTTTTCTTATAAATTCATCATTCTTTGTTAATTCATTTTCATTTCTTAAAAATATTTTTATCTTTTTTAGGCGTATATCATTTCGTGAAAAAATACATATTACATCAAATACCAACAAAATTATTACAAAAAGGAAAACAAGAGAAAAACCCTGGATTATACAAACACAATAAATACAATACAACTCATACACTCACATTCATTCCAATCCTATTGCTATACACACGTTCCATACACAATGCAGTATCTGAACAAAGCTAGACATAATCAGGCAGAGTTAGAATTATTTCTGCCTGAATTTATGACCATAAGATGTAGAATATGGGTTCCACGCAAGGTCGACGCGCGTTTCGGTGGGTTCTGTACCACCTTCCTCAGGACCTATACATTTATTAGAATAAGTAATCTTAGGTAGTAGTATGTACAAATCATATACACAATTTTATTCACACATTTAAAAAAGGTTATTCAAGGAATAATTAAAAAACATTTAAAACTTCACTAATTTGGTACTTAAACATAAACATTACATAATCATATTCATAAAACAAAAAATTGTTACAAGAACGAAATTGTCGACGCGGCGTTTCGGTGCTTTTTTTCTATTCTGCACCTTCTTCAAGGACTCGCTCACAGCTTAATATTTTCTAGAAAACATATCATAATACATATCGTTAGGCCCAGATCTTTTCACAGTTTCACTTAGATTTATATTGCATGTTTAAACTGTTTTCCCTCTATTTGGTAACCCCGAACACTTAGCAACCCCAGATCGTACGTTACTATATTCTCATATCTTTAGCGAGAGTATAGTGGATTATTGTCATCACTAGTCTAGTGTCCATGTCTTGGTTTTATTTTCTTGACATGAATAGGCAAACGATTAGCTTTTCGTGCCACAAAGATTTTTTTTATATATTATTGTTATTATTCTAGGCCATTATATTAAGTATTATTCTTTACAGCCCATCGTTGTCTTTAACTTACCCAGGTTTAGTCTTTCCTGGTTTCGTTGTTATAGGTATTTCTGAGCACGTATCCCTCTGCTCATGTTGCTTTCATTATTTACTACTATAGGAAAGATATGTCTAGTTTTAAATTAGCTCTATTTATTCAGGGAGTGTTGTATTTACGAGGAGCAGTCATGTGTAACTCTACCTTGTTTCTGTGATGTGTTGAAAAACTTTCCTAGGAAAGGGGATCTCATTTTTAAAAGGCAAATAATAGTTGTTTCTAAATACATTTAACATAGTTTTGTTAACATTGGGACATCTCTAGTGTTTTAAATTAAAAGAGATCAAGGCTGAGGTATATGTACCAGCAATAATATAATCGTTATCAGAACCAAAATTGATCCTACCAAAGGTTGAAGATGCTACCTGGTGAGTCACATAGCAGCCAACAATCCCTTGCAATGCAGGTTTTGCCTTACGTTTTATAAGTCTTGAACGTCAGCATGTTTCTTAAACTGACCATTGCATAGCTAGGTGGAAGGGCAATCCTTCTAAAGCCAACTTTGAGGAATTTAATCCATCTATGGTGTTCTTGTAAAGTTTTGACAATTTGTCTTCTTCTGTGGTCAGAGGGCTTCTCCCAGATCCCTGACTCATGTACCATTTCCCTCTTACCTACATCTGCAAAGGCCTGACTTTATTTCAGGCCACTTAGGTTGATACTGACCCATATTAAGTATTATAACATATGTTGTGATGTACCCTACGTAAGTCGAGGAATATCTTTGTGGTTTCTTTCTTAGGTCTTAGGGACAGGTTAGCATCCATGTAAATCAGCCCCACCAGGAGCAGCCTGCCAGCTGCTCAGCCCAACTGTCACACCTCACCACACAAGCACTCAAACATTCCAATCATCTCCATCACACCAATATTCTACTCAGAACACTCACACTGGCTGAACAGCTAGGAACCAGGTATGGTAGGATAATCATTAATACATATGCAGGATATAACATATCCTCCTCCTTTTAAATGGAATCTAAAATAAAAATACTAAAAATCAATGAGTCGTTGTTGCAGACATTTTCTCGAAGTACTATGAAAGCACTATGACAGTGGCAAGCTGTATCTTGTACAGCTTAAGCAGCTATCATAAATAGATGTAATAAATGTACATCTGAATGGTGTTGCTTGCCTTGAAAGTATAATGTCCTGATGATGTGAATAAATGTAGCACACCTTAGCTGGAGCTGTCCGCTCTTGAGGACACTGATGGGGTTGCGAGGCGTGGTGCTAGAGTTTCTCTGCTTTCTTGTGGACACTTGTGCTTTTCTGTGAATAACTTCTTCCTGGAAATGTACTTTACACTGCCAGTATCTGTAATTTCAGTAGGTTCCTTCAGTATTAAAATCCTCTTTACCATGTTATCTTCATCTTCAGTACGACCAGCTGTCAAGGATGGGTCAGTATCCCATCCTCGTCGCTAAAATTATGTTCTGTACCAGATAAAGCCGAGGAGTATCTTTGTAGCTTCTTTATCAAGTCTTAGTTACAGGTTAGCATCCATGTAAAGCAGACCCACCAGGAGCAGCCCGCCTGCTGCTCAGCCCATATTCAACTGTCACACCTCACCACACAGGCACCGAAGCATTCCAATCATCTCCATTGCACTAACATTCCACTCAGATCACTGACACTGGCTGAGCAGTTAGGAACCAGGTAACACAGGAGAAACATTAAAACATAGGCAGGATATAAGAACATACACATTACATCTTAACCGTAGCAATTACATTCTATCTTTCAAATAAGGTTGCATATGTATAGATTATGTGAGTATAGAAAAAAAAAGGATTTCCAACTTTCCAAAGTATCTTGTCTTTAGAGTAAGCCACACACAAATTTGACAGGGGAGACTGTCAACCCTTATATCCTGATTTTATAACATCACCTTCATTGGTACTATTTAAGACATTCGCCATATCGATGTACCAGATACATTAGATATAATAATGATCCTAGAATATTGCTTCATAATCATGCCCAACATCTTATTTATCTTTTCGGCTTTATGAGGAATGATTTTTTTCTTTATCTGCCCCGCCTCCCACCACCTCCCACGTCCCACCCTGAGGAACCCCCCCTCATGGATCTTGGCGATGTTGGTCGCCCTATGGGAGTCCAGACCCTAACCCAGAATCTACCTCTAACTATAGAAAACATTTTACATAATATGTGCATCTATTTATGGTGAGTGATATCTTGATATCTAAAGGTCAAGAGTATGCAAACGGGGTATACACGTGCCCCCCCTTTTTTTTCTTTTTTTTAAACAACCTTGCAGACATCTTTTTTTTTTTTTTTTAAACAACCGTGCAGACATCTTCTTTTTTTTTGTATTTACACTTTTTTTTTGTATTCCATAAATTACCCCTTATACTTATATAGTTTGCTATATGTTTAACACTTATGCGGTATTCTCTCCGCTATCTCTTGATGCTGCATTTCCCTCATCTGACTTAGAAATGTATCAACCTCCTGAGTGATGTATCAACCTCCTGAGTGTCATTCCAGCTCACTATCTTGATTTTATTTAAGACATTCGCCATATCGATGTACCAGATAAACTTTATATCATCTATCCGTTTATTATATTCAAACCCCAAGGCTAAAATTTTGGTAAATGACCTTCTAACAGAGTGGATACCAATATATCGTGGTACCAGGCAGGGGTGTCCTCTTTCCCCTCTTCTGTTTAATTTATATATTGAACCTTTTGTTACTCAGATGAGATCAGACCCCCTGTTTAAACCCTTTAATATTGCAAACCTGGAGTTAAAATTTGCCCTTTATGCGGATGACCTCTTAATGTTCACCTCAAATCCTGATGAGGCTATTCCTCGACTCTTTGATCAGGCAGAAGACTTTGGGGTGATTTCAGGTTACAAAATAAATAAAGAGAAAACTGAGGTCATGCAGTGGAACCAGGAGGTGGGGTTCCCTGGGTCTAAGACACAGATGAGGTATTTAGGCATTCATCTGGTTCAAGATATAAAACAGTTATCAAAAGTTAATCTGGACAGAGCTTACAAGGAGGTCTGCGGCTTATTACAACGTTGGTCGGGCCTCCCATTAAACATATTTGGCATAGTAAACTTAATTAAAATGGTCATCGTGCCGAAAATCACTTTTCTGTTTAATTCAATTCCATTGACTTTCAGCCAGAGAGACATAGCAAAAATGCAGGGGAAAATAGGCTAGTTTGTTTGGAACACGAAGTCTCCAAGAATATCTTGGAAGAAACTGAGGAGGAGGTTAAAATCAGGAGGCTTAGCCCTACCAGACATACTTATTTATTGCCACTCATTCCACCTAAAAAAATTTAGGATAATGGCAGATAAGGCGGATACATCTTCTTTGGGCCGTCTGTTCCAGGCAATGCTGAATGGTATACCACAGGGACACGAATATTTTCTTTTTAAATTCGGGGATCCCAGATTCTACAAAAAAGTAAGGCTAAAGATCTTAGAGGCGGCCCTAAAAAATTGGGTATTTTTTAGAAAAAAATTGGGAATTCCATACTACGCTCCCCAGGCCCCGATCTGGGATTCTCCAGGGACTCCCGAGTGTCTCAAAGACCAATTAGCACGCCCTTTGAGGCTAGCTGGTATAACACACTGGAGAGATATATTAAATGACTCACAGCTTATTGAGTGGGAAGCACTTTCTGGATTGACAGGGAGAACACTCACTAGGTTTAAACATTACCAACTTTCGGGCTGGTGGGCCACAATGGCTTGGACAGCTGGTTCATTAAATCCAAAGTTTGATCTAGTGAGCAGAAAGGGTAAATGGAAAAAAGAAATATCTTTTTTGGTATTGGGCCATGCAAGAGGGAGAGGGAGTGGCAGAACCTGAACTTCAAAAGATATGGTGCAATGAGGTTGTTTTAGATCATAACAGTCTTCAAGACCTATGGATAGATTCCTTTACGATGTTGCACACTGTGGTTAAGTCAGCTCCACTCAAAAGGAACCACCTGTTTACCCTATGCAGAGTCTATATCACACCCAAGAAGCTAGCAAGGTTTACAAATGCAGAATATTGTTGCCCACGGTGTAAACTCTTGGCTGCAGACGACCTACATATGTTTGTAGATTGCCCAATGTTAACAAATTATTGGTTTAAAATTGGTGAGTTCATTGCTGCAGTGTTGAACATACAATTCGCAACTACTCCAAGTATAATTTTGTTTGGGCTGGCTAAGGAACATCATCTAGATGATATAAAGTGTAAATTCATCTTCTATATAATGTTATTGGCCAGGCGCGAAATATGCAGGGCGTGGAAGAAAGAGAAAGCACCTAGTTTTCCAGACTGTTTGCAACAGATCATTTATGTAAGTGAGTCTGATATGGCCTGCGACAGCTCAAGTAGAGATAAGATCTGGGCAGCACTAGCTGCATGGCGGAACAGATGAACGTGTTCCAATGATTTTACCTGGGCTCTGTTGGGGCTCAGTCTCCAACATAGCGAATGGCAGTCCAGTGAGATACTGTTGGAGTGGATCAAGCAAACAGTGAATACTAGAGCGGATGTGCCTTTCTCTCTCTCCTGGGGGGGTCAAACATCGGAACCAAAATATAAAAGTTCCAGGAGAGAGAGGGAGGTTACCCACCTAGAACGCCCTTCTTCCTATCTTGGTATATGAGGAATACAAAAAAAAAATCACCTTCATTGGTACAATTGAACTAGTTGGGGACCCTTGTTAGCTCCTGTGTTGTTCTGCTCAGAGCATTTTGTCTGCAAACAGGACTTTGGCTACAGAGGAGGAGAAAGGTGATAATGGGGAAAGAAGACTACAGTCCTCAGCTTTCCTGGCCCAGCAGTGATGCAGTCCAAGGTGTCAAAGCGCCATAAATTAAATCAGAGACATACTGCATTGTGGAACACGTGCGGGTCAAGCCCAGGCATGGCCTAGGTGAAGACCCGGCTAAGAGTGGGTCCGTCTGTGCCCGTCAGAGCCCGCAGGAGGCTGGGTTAGGCCACCCCCTTTGGCCGTGTTTTGAGGTATGTTTATTTCATCTGTTGTATCCTGGTTTGTAACTAAACCAAAGGAATCCACCCTTAATGGAGTAAAATTAAGGTATCCTTCCAGAGTGTATTATGCACTTCTTGTGAGTTGCGATTCCCTCCTATTGCCTGGGGAAGTACACACCTTTGTTAAAATAACCCTCGGCCACCAAATGGACCCTGGGTGACATGCTTCATCATCGGGTTCTTCCCGCCCCGCTGCGGGACAGGGCGTGCTACGACCAACGAAGACGTGGCAGCACTTGGTAGTAAACACTATGGGGCCTATGCTGATTCGGGGAAAAAAAGCGTCCGTCGGAATCGTATCTGGAGCCCTCTCCATACGAATCATACACGTCTGTCTGAATCGCATAGTACGATCCGTATCTCGGCAATTCGTCCGAATCGTCGCGAACTGTACGAATTGCAAGGCTGAAACCGTACGACACGGACCCTCACAGTGAACCGTACGATTAGTAAACATGCCGTACGACCCGAAGAGTATGATCTGGACTGGGGTATGAGGACGCGATTCGTACGGGCCAGGTCAGGTAAGGGCGATTCGTACGGACAACCCCACAATCACATGCACACCGTACAGTGCGTACACCCTATGATCGCAGGAGTACGGTGTGTACCCCTGCGATCATGGGGTGTACACACTGTACCCCATGATCGCAGGGTGTACGCTCCGGGGGGGGGCCCATTCAGTACCTGTTTCCAGGCGTTCTCTGCTTCTCCGGACGTTTTGGGGTCCCGTAAAAAAAGCGTTGTACGGTGCATACCCGACACAAATCGACCTTGCCGGGTTGGGAAAACCTGCTTCGAACTGTACGGATGTCGCGTACAGCGGGTTCCGAGGGAGAATCGTGCGAAGATTAGAGTCGTACGGTCTTGGTACGATTCGTACGGAGTCCTGCTCCTGGTACGAATCATACTTCATCGTACGTACGGAGCGGTTGCAGGGTAATATTCATTCGGGAAAAAGCGCTCCGTACGGCTATTCGGAGTGGTTTTTCCCTAATCGGAGTCCGCCCCTGTGTGTGATGCAGAAGTGAGAGTGGAAGGGTCAAACGTGCGAATGGTGAGGTAGATACAAAATACCTGGCTGAGTGGAAAAATTATTTTTAATGTTCCTTCTAGCTGATATTGTCAAAAGTGGGGAAACTAAGGTTCTATGCTACAATGGGCTAACACCGCCTTAGTCGACGTGTTTCAAAGCCATCCCCCTGGCTTCTCATCAGGACCTTTTAGGATCCTTATTCCACTCTTATAATTAAACAACAATGTGATCTGCCCATCAGTTGAGTGGAATATGAAGCATATAAAATAACATGCACTAGATACCCTATTAGGTGTGGTTCCTTAACAGGTCTGGAAGAATAAAAACAACGTTAAATTTCAATACATGGGAGCAGTCGCTGGAACACAACACCCCTATAGTGGTGATGATGAGACTGTTAACAATGTACCAATAGTTGCCACCAGTTGATAGAATTGCACTTCATAAGGATAAGTAAGTTTCAGATTTAGAACCAAAAATAAAACAAGGAGAACAAGGGAAATGAGAAAGAAATTGCAGAACTAACAAACATTATTAAGAAGAAGTGTCTGATCAAATAAAATTTAGTGTAATGTTTGGGTGGTTTTGGTGATGATTCACAAATCATTTAAGGTATTCATGATTTGTCATCATCAAAGGAAGGAATTGATGGAGCGAGGTACAGAAGATTTTGTGTGTACCCCATTCAGATCAATCACCCCCATAACAAAGTAAATATATACATTTTTATTGTTTTGTATTAACTAAAAACACACACATTACATATGGGAAATGCTTTGTACTAACAGGGTTGATTAACATATTAATTAATGATGTAAAACCCATGTTTATTCTATTTTGTGCATTTAAGTGGTGTAATAGTGCATGTCTATGTTGTAACGTACATAGTGAATTGCATGCTGCTTTTCTGCTTCATTTTTTAATGGCTTGCAGGGTGATGCTTTTCTGCTAGGTAATAGTTTAAATATTAGCACTGGTAGGTGGGGGGACAGAAAACACTTATTTTCTGAGTATTTACATTTTCTTTTGTGTTTATCGTAGTTTTGGCAGGTTGTCAGTTCCAAAATGGCTTTGCTTTTCCCGGTTCTGCGCAGTAGAAAGACCTTACATTTTCTTGCTGAGAGAAACTTGTGCATGCTCTGTGCTTCACTGAAAACTTTGCAACCTCAGCTGACTATGTTCGAGGCCTTTTGATATGAATGCCGGTAAGTGGCTGAGGGCCAAAATGATAAACACTAGAACAGCTGAATGTCTGCCAAAGAGAAAAGTCAAATGCCTTCCAAAAAATGACCACATGGAAACATCTGGATCACTGCCAATGAACATTTAAATCCGATGATGAACGGGGACAGTCAAACTTGTATCTATCAGTTTGTCAAACAAAGTTATTGACAGACATCCTGGAAGTTGAGAAATTCATGGACAGTCAAATTTGTATCTGTCAGCTTTTTAATCAGGAAGCTATTCATGGACATCCTGAAAGTTAAAAAATACATTGCCAATGAACGGACATCCTGAGAGCTAAGAACTGCAATGTCATGACCAATCAGAGAAAGTTAAACGGCAAGAGTTGAAACATTTGAGAGTAGAGAGCGAGCAAATACAGTATAAATATCAGACCAAAATTGTGGTTTAGTCAGAGAAGCTGATCGCAGAGAGATGCTGATTGCACTGCAGCTGTTTGCAGAGATGCTGGGAGCCTGAAACTATGCCAGAATGCTCACTGATAACCCCTGTAGGTTGGAGATTGTTGCGGGACATTAGCCTGGGTAAGAGATCGCGCCGAGGAGGCCAGGGTTAGTTGAGTATAGTTTGGGTTTTAGTGCTGGGTAGGAAGGTTTTAGTGTAGGAATCTTAAGAATTAAATGCATGTTTTAACTATGGTTCTCTGATCTTTTTCATGAAGAATTTCTCTTTCAGTTACATGACCAAGGATTGATTGATCTTTTTATTTAGAGAATAATGGAATTAATGTGAATCTGAATTTTCTCTTCATGTCTTTTATTAAACAGATCTTGATTTATTTCCTGAATAAATGGCAATACTCAGTGAGAATTAACAATGACAGAATAAATTATAATTTTCTTTTATGCAAATTAATTATATAAAATCTTTAACATGATTTCAGGTGTTTGTGATTATTTTAGAGTCAATTAATTATGCAAATCAATGTATTGTTGTAGTGAGGTTAAGCTGGTCTTGACAATCACTATCAACTTGCTCAACTAATTGGTCCATCAACCTAATTGGCGGGGTACATTGATGCATGGATTCGTTTAGTAGAATTATTGATGAAAACAAATGTTGGTGTTAAAATCTGTGCTTAATAGTATTCTGTCATAGGAGAGAATTCACTCTACCCATTATATATATATATATATATATATCTATATTACCTACTGGCGGTCGCCAGTAGGTAGTTATAGTTAGGACCTAGTTTCCATAGGAAATCCGCAACATTCTATTGGGAATAACTTTGGCGTTGATGGATGGAATTGGCTGAATTTCTCCAAGAAAATGGCCAGCTCCGCTCCTTCCCTGAAAATTTGGGGGGGATTCGTGAAGTGGGGGCCGAGATAAAAAGGGGGTCCCAAAACGTGTTTGCCCCATGTTAATTTCCATAGGGCGGTTGGACTCACTTTTAGCCCGAACGGCTGAATGGATTTTCACCAAACTTGGCAAAATTGTAGGGACTGGTAGCCCGATGTGCCTTTGCTATGTCTCAGGATATATGCTCCAGTGGACTTTGAGTAATTTAGGTTCAAAAAAAAATATATATCTATATGCGCGCCCGGTACGCGCACCGGGCGCGCTCCAGTGCGTAACGCGAGTTTGCGAGCGGAAAGCTGATTGGCTCTCGGGTGTCTGTCAACATTCCAAACAGTCCGGAGCGGCCGCCATCTTGTGTCTCGGTAGGATCGAGACACAAGAGGTGGCAAAAACAAAGGGGGAAATGAGCAAAAGGGTGCAGGGTAGACCCCCCTGAGCCCCTAGGTTTGATGTGGGGGCCATAAAAAGGCCCCGCAGGGCAAAAAAAACAAAACGATTTTCGCGGGGGGAGCGCCCGGTACGCGCACCGGGGAGCGTACGGGGGAGCGTACCAAAGGGAAAACCCAGTAAAATAATAATTTAAAGTGCTTAGAGGTAGGGTAGCTGTGAATAGAGTTGTTGTGTTGTGTGGGTGATTTAAGTACCAACATGTAGGTACCAATGCAGAGTCTTAAATTCAATGTACACCGTCTCCTCTGTAGATATCTTGCATGTTGTTACAGAAGTTATTGTGGTATATGAAATCCATAACATAGTCTGTCAGGAAAGCAGAAACAGATCCTTTAAGCACTCCTTGAGAAAGCCTATGGGATCATGGGTAGTCTACCCTGCTCCCTTATGATGTTTTCAAGTATTACATTTTACTCTCTTCTGAATCTACACAAACTTGGTGGTGATATGGTGCATTAGAGACAGACAGTGAGAGAAAGGAGGCTGGAGATCAAAAAGAGATGTCAAATACACATTTGAGATAATATAGTGGGAGAAAGGAAGTAACTATGAGCAAACTTACTATGTAACACAAAAAAGTTGCACAGTATACTGTAAGTCTCACTTTATATTATAATCATTTTGGTACTACTTCATGAATTACATATAAAACTGAATAATGTCTCAAACAATTTTTAAGGATTAAATATACATTTATTGTTGTGAATTTTCATAATTTAATAACACTTGCAACATTTCATTATCCAGAATCTACTCCAAATTTGTATTGCATGATTCCATATTATCTAAACAGTCAATGAATTGTTGGTGAAGAGACTCATCCAGGAAGTCAAGTAAATCTTCTTGAAGAATCTCCTCATCAGTAATTTCGAAAATAATCTCCTCATCAGTAATTTCTAAAGAAATATTGATGGTCTGTTGTGTATCTTCCATTTTCTTGCTGTAAATTGCATACAAAATAACTATATCAGTAGAGTTAGGGACTGTTGGGTTTAAGTTCAGAGAGGTACTTCTGAGTTTTTAACAGTCAAGTTATCTTTGGGCAGTGTATGGTATCAGGCAGGAAGTAGAAATATAAAAAAGTGCATGTGATGAAGTCTAAGTAAATTAATAATTATACCAGAGAAGCCTAACTCAATCCATAACTATAACAGAGAAACCTATCTCAATCTATAACTATAACAGAGGGACAGTAAATAAGCATCAGAAAACGTTTTTCCAAATTAACTTAAAGTGCACAACATAGTTCCCCTTACAAATTAACAACTTACCTTACAGAAAGCTGTTGAAGTTTTCTGAGAATATCCTGTATAAATGTACCTGAGGTAGTTCTAGTCAAAATGGCCGTGTTTCCCTCTCATTTTTCATATATATTCATGTACATAACCAATCAAATGTCAGCACATAAAAGTAGAAAATGAAAGTAACATTTTAATTGGTTGTAAATCCTAACACTTTATATGTGTTTTTGTCATGTAATTTACCTCAGGATATTTAGACAGGGCTACAGCCCAAATGGCTCAATGGAATTCCACCAAATTTGGGAAAATGGTAGGGACTGTTATGTAGTAGGGCCTATTCTATATGTGGTGAAAGTTTCTCCAGTGGTTTTTAAGTAAATTGACGTACAAAATTTTTTGGGGGCGCTTACCGGTGCGCGCCCCGGTACGCGCACCGGCAGCGCAACGGGAGTCGTCCATCTTGCGTTTCGGTAGAATTGAGACACAAGATGGAGGATAAACAACGTTGGGAATGGGTATAAGGGGGCACGGTAGACACCCCCTGACCCCCTAGGTTTTCTGAGGGGGGCTTAGGAGGCCCATATAGGCCAAAAAAAATTTTTTTTTTTTTAATTTTCGCGGGGGAGCGCCCGGTACGCGCACCGGGAAGCGCACCGGAAGCGTACCGGGGAGCGTACTTTGGTGAAAAACAGTGAAAAAAGTTAGAGGAAAGTAATCATTTTGAGTGATGAGAGGTAGGGTAGCCCTGAAAAGAGTTTTTGGGTTCTGTGGCTGATTTAGGTGCCTACAAGTAGGTTCCAATGCACAGTCTTAAATTCAGGAGGAATATTCTGATCCCCTCATCTGAGAAGTGCACACCATCTCCTCTGTAGATATCTTGCATGTTGTAACGGAAGTTATTGTTGTATATTGAATCCATTCCATAGTCTCTCATGTAAGCAGAAACAGATTTATTCACATGTTTCCGTGCTTTCTCAAATTGTGGACAAAATTGGTTGGACCACTTCCATTTCTGTCTTTGGCATATATTGGAATATACCAAGGCAGTTTGTGGAAGAAGTGTCATCAATTGCCCAAAGGTGTCCTTTAAAAGCATTTCCAGACCTACCCCAGTCAAAGTGCCTAGGTCATTTCCACCACAGTGCAAAATTATGAGGTCAGGGTGTGGCAGATGGTAAAAGGTTTTCACCAATGGTATCAATTGATGACATCTCAATCCTCTTTGGCCAATCCACTTGATGTCTACATTTGGTAAATCAAGGTTGTGAAAATTTCTGATAACTGCATACCTTTGAGCCCAGTGGATGTAGCTATGTCCAATAATCCAGACAGAATACATGGTGACAGGAGGTTCTGGTGCAGTCAGATGAAGTGTGGGAATGAAATGGTAGTTGGAACAGTAGGAGTTTGTAAAAAAAAACCTGTGGAGTTTCAGTGCTCTTGAATCACAAGCAATGATTGGTGGATTCAGATAGTTGAAAACTGAAAGTTAGGGTGCATGGTTCTGTTCTGTGAAAGAAGTAATTTGAATGGTTAAGAAAAAGTCATTTAAAGAAACATTGCACCGGATAAACTGGTGTATTGAGAGGTCAAACATCCTTGCTGAGTTCATTTGCAACATTGTAGAATACACTTTTAAACCTGAGAGCTCAGTGAGGAGGGAGTTGCTATGATAACAGGTAGAAAGGGCTGAGGGGGGGGAAGGGTGTTGGTTTGAAAATAGAGAGGGAAGAGTTTTAATTGGTTAACATGAGGGATATGTGTGTAGAATTAGAGGTTTTCTGTGCCATTCATTGTTTCAGTGCCTGGAGTACATACCTTTTGTTCTGCTAAAGAAGTATTGGTGTGTGTGTCTGACACTGTTCTCAATCGCCCAACGCATTTGTAAAGGTGAGTAATGATTCATTTAATATAGATAGAGACTTGTATACTCTATGGAGAAGATTTGGAAGCAAATTGTGGTTTTTTAATGTTGCTTTGTGTCATGTTTTTTGATAATGCTTGATAAAAAGTTTTTACTGCATAAAGGAATTGTATTTTGTAAAATTGTGAAGTTTCAGTAGTGACATGGAATGCTTGTACATAGGACCTGTGCTGTGTTTCTTAAATGTGATGTGAAAAACGATTTTGGGGAAAATGAATGGCTTTTACATTTTTGAGAAGGAATAAATAGTGTCTGCATGATTAAAGAAATAAATGTGAACCTTTCACAATGATGTCACCTGTGTTACCTCAGATTAGGAAGCAGATTGAGATTCTTTCTTGTTGGTTTGTGTCATGTTTTTTGATAATGCTTGGTATCAACATTTGCAAGATAGAGGAATAGTATTTTGTGAAATAGTGAGGTTTCAGTAGTGAAATTGAATGCTTGTACATAGGACCTGCGCTCTGTTTTAAAAAATGTTATTTAAAAAACGATTTTGAGACAAATGAATGAATTTTACATTTTTGAGAAGGAATAAATAGTGTCTGCATGATTAAAGAAATAAATTTGAACCTTTCACAATGATGTCACCTGTGTTAACTCAGATTAGGAAGCAGATTGAGCTTCTTTCTTGTTGGTTTGTGTCATGTTTTTTGATAATGCTTGGTATCAACATTTGCAAGATAGAGGAATTGTATTTTGTAAAATAGTGATGTTTCAGTAGTGAAATTGAATGCTTGTACATAGGACCTGTGCACTGTTTCTTAAATGTTATTTAAAAAATGATTTGGGGGCAAATGAATGGCTTTTACATTTTTGAGAAGGAATAAATAGTGTCTGCATGATTAAATAAATATATTTGAACCTTTCACAATCATGTCACCTGTGTTACCTCAGATTAGGAAGCAGATTGTGCTTTTTTCTTGTTGGTTTGTGTCATGGTTTTTGATAATGTTTGGTATCAATGTTTGCAAGAGAGAGGAATTGTATTTTGTAAAATAGTGAGGTTTCAGTAGTGAAATGGAATGCTTGTACATAGGACCTGCGCTCTGTTTCTTAAATCTTATTTAAAAAACGATTTTGGGGTAAATGAATGGCGTTTACATTTTTGAGAAAGAATAAATAGTGTCTGCATGATTAAATAAATATATTTGAACTTTTCATAATGATGTCACCTGTGTTACCTCAGATTAGGAAACAGATTGAGATTCTTTCTTGTTGGTTTGTGTCATGTTTTTTGATAATGCTTGGTATCAACATTTGTAAGATAGAGGAAAGGAAGTGGGGCCTGTGTCTAAGAGTGCAGTGGGGAGAGGCTTCATGAAGTCCATTCCACTGCCCTCTTAGACACAGGCCTAAACACCTCTGCTCCCCAGGACAGGCCTGACCTCATCTGTACTCCTGGTCAGGTCTCACATCATCTGCATCCTGTTACTATCTATTTTACCCAATAGATTGAGGCCTGTCCAGGGGGCACGGAGGAGGTGAGGCTTGTATAGGGGTCAGAGGAGGTGAGTCCTGTCCACAGCACTCTTGGACACAGGACTTACCTCCTCTGCACCCCTGGACAGGCCTCACCTCATCTGCACAATCTGCTTACTAATCGAATGCTTGTACATAGGACAAGCGCTCTGTTTCTTGAATGTTATTGGAAAAACGATTTTGGGGCAAATGAATAGCTTTTACATTTTTGAGAAGGAATAAATAGTGTCTGCAAGATTAAATAGATATATTTGAACCTTTCACAATCATGTCACCTGTGTTTCCTCAGATTAAGAAGTAGATTGTGCAGATGAGGTGAGGCATGTCCAGGGGTGCAGAGGAGGTGAGGTCTGTATCCAAGAGTGCAGAGGAGAGGACTCACCTCCTCTGACACTTAGACAAGCCTCATCTCATCCGTGCCCCCTGGACAGGCCTCAATCTATTGGGTATAATAGATGGTAACAGGGTGCAGATAAGGTGAGGCCTGTCCAGGGGTGTAGATGAGGTGAGGCCTGTCCAGGGGTGCAGATGAGATGAGATGAGGCCTGTTCAGGGTTGCAGATGAGTTGAGGCTTGTCCACGGGTGCAGAGGAGATGAGGCCTGTGTTCAAGAGTGTAGTGGGAGAGAGGCCTGTCCAGGGGTGCAAAGGAGGTGAGGCCTGTGTCTAAGAGTGCAGTGGGGTAGAGGCTTCATGAAGTCCATTCCACTGCCCTCTTAGACACAGGCCTCACCACCTCTGCTCCCCAGGACAGGCCTGACCTCATCTGTACTCCCGGTCAGGTCTCACCTCATCTGCATCCTGTTACTATCTATTTTACCCAATAGATTGAGGCCTGTCCAGGGGGCACGGAGGAGGTGAGCTTGTATAGGGGTCAGAGGAGGTGAGTCCTGTCCACAGCACTCTTGGACACAGTACTTACCTCCTCTGCACCCCTGGACAGGCCTCACCTCATCTGCACAATCTGCTTACTAATCGAATGCTTGTACATAGGACGAGCGCTCTGTTTCTTGAATGTTATTGGAAAAACGATTTTGGGGCAAATGAATAGATTGTACATTTTTGAGAAGGAATAAATAGTGTCTGCAAGATTAAGTAGATATATTTGAACCTTTCACAGTCATTTCACCTGTGTTTCCTCAGATTAAGAAGTAGATTGTGCAGATGAGGTGAGGCATGTCCAGGGGTGCAGAGGAGGTGAGGCCTGTATCCAAGAGTGCAGTGGAGAGGACTCACCTCCTCTGACACTTGGACAAGCCTCACCTCCTCCGTGCCCCCTGGACAGGCCTCAATCTATTGGGTATAATAAATGGTAACAGGGTGCAGATGAGGTGAGGCCGGTCCAGGGGTGTAGATGAGGTGAGGCCTGTCCAGGGGTGCAGATGAGGTGAGGCCTGTTCAGGGTTGCAGATGAGTTGAGGCTTGTCCACGGGTGCAGAGGAGATGAGGCCTGTGTTCAAGAGTGTAGTGGGAGAGAGGCCTGTCCAGGGGTGCAAAGGAGGTGAGGCCTGTGCCTAAGAGTGCAGTGGGGTAGAGGCTTCATGAAGTCCATTCCACTGCCCTCTTAGACACAAGCCTCAACACCTCTGCTCCCCAGGACAGGCCTGACCTCATCTGTACTCCTGGTCAGGTCGCACCTCATTTGCATCCTGTTACCATCTATTATACCCAATATATTGAGGCCTGTTCAGGGGGCACGGAGGAGGTGAGGCTTGTCTAAGGGTCAGAGGAGGTGAGTCCTGTCCACAGCACTGTTGGACACAGGACTTACGTCCTCTGCACCCCTGGACAGGCCTCACCTCATCTGCACAATCTGCTTACTAATCTGAGGAAACACAGGTGACATGATTGTGAAATATGCTAATATATTTTTTTAATCATGCAGATACTATCTAATCCTTGTCAATAATGTAAAACCAATTCATGTGCCCGAAATCTTTTTTTAAATAACATTTACAAAACAGAGCACAGGTCATATGTATAAGCATTTCATTACACTACTGAAACCTTACTCATTTAGAAAATACAATTCCTTTATGCACCAACATTTCTTTACCAAGGATTATCAACAATGTATTAGTCTCGATTATATTCTCGTCCTGACTTACTCTATTTTTCCACCTGTCCCCTTCTAACACCCTCTCTCTGACTTATTCCTTTTTACATCCTGACTCTGTGTTACACTCTGTTACACACTCTCTTTGACTTACTTTCTCTTACACACTGTCTCTAATTTATTCCCTCTCTCTCTTTTTTACAGCAATTTGTAAGTCATACTTTCTCTTACATCCTCTTCCTGATTTACTCTGTCTTACAACCTTTCTCTTTGTAACATTCTCTCCCAGAGTTACTCCCTATTACACCTTTTGTCTGTTTTACACCCTCTCTCCCTCTTTCTGACTTTTTTATTCTCTTCCTCTCTTCGTGTTACACCCTCTGTCTGACTTACTCCTTGTTACATCCTCTCTCTGGTTTACTTCCTCTTACACCCTCTCTCAAACTTACTCTCTCTCTCTCCCTTTTACAGCCTCTCTCTGTTTTAGTCTCTTTTACATCCTCTCACCTTCTAACACCCTCTCTCTGTCTTACATCCTCTTACACCCTCTCTCTGTCTTCCACCCTGTTACACCCTTTTTCTGACTTACTCCCTTTCTCCCTTTCTTTGACTTACTCCCTCTCCCTATTACATCCTTTCTCTGTCTTACAACATATTATACACTCTCTCTGTCTTACTCCTTCTCTATGTTTTACTCCCTCAACCTGTTTTTTTGTCTGACTCTCGCTGTCTTTTTGTGTTAGTTCCTCTAGCTCTTTTTCTCTGTCCTACTCCTAGTTACATAGTTGCTGCGATATAAACTTAGATATGTTGTAAACTAGTGTTTATATCGTTTGCTTATTGTCATTGCTTTGTTGTTTGGTAATAGTGGTCTATAATGTGTTATTTTTTTCTTTAACACAGATTGAAATCAAGATTTCAATAGTAAGGAACTATGCCCTCAAGGCAGAGGAGAAGAAAAGATGTCAAGCGGAAAAAATCAAAAACAGCAACGGAATTAAAGCACTCCTCTACGACAAATACTTCAAAAAACAGGAAAAAAGCTCCTGGTAAGACAACTAAGTCTTTCTTACGGAACATATGTAGATCAAAAAAAATGTTGAAGAGAATGTGAATATACAGAAGGAGAGAGCAAATTTGAAAAGGAAGGAGAGGCCCCCCAAAAATGTTACTACTGGAGCAGGAGAGATTAATATGTATAGGAATAGAAGGCAAAACTAATTTAGGGACATTCGTAAATGAATGTTTCGCAATAGGGTGGTTTTAAATTTGTTAAAAAATATTAAGAAAGGTAAACAGAGAGCTGCTTTTTATAAGAAAAAGAAAAGTGTAGAGAAGATTGTTGATCAGGCTTTTGAAGTTAAGAAAAAATTATTTATTTTAATAATCAATAGAATTAGGACACTTAACAAGACAATTGATGTTTCAAATCAAAAAGTAGATGCAAAAGAGTAATTAATCGGACACATTTTTGTAAAGTTTTTTCAGGAGAATGGATGCATAGTTCAAGTTGTGAGCCATTTTTTAATGAGGAGAGTTACTTCCAGGAGAATGATTTGGTGCATGCAGTTGACACCTGTGGTCGAGCATATGAGGTGAAAGACGGTTGTCCGATTGAAAAAGAGAAACTTGTGTCTAGAGATGCAGAAGAGGTGTTAGCTGATGAAGTTTTAGGGAGACATACTAAGGGTCCTGTGTACACTTGGAAGTGTAGTAGTATTTGTAGTGTGCGACAGGATTCAATCAATTTGCTTCGTAATTTCTTACGGACATATAGTAAGAAAAGTCTAAAACAGAAAATGAAGATGTTGCAAGAGTTAGATCCTTGCAGAGTGAGAGAAAACACAGGTTTGCAGGGGCATTCACTGGCTTGTCTTTCTAGAAAAGTATGTCAGAGTGTTTTTCATCATTTTAGGATGTTAGCAGTACATCATACTAAAGTGAGGAAATTAGTGAGAAGGTTGTATTATGCAAAAAGTCCAGCACTTAAGCTAAAACAGTTTAACAGTGCTCTTTTGCATGGAACTGAATTAGATGTGAAGACCATTTGTGAAGAAATTGAGTTAAATTACTTTGGTGAAAAAGAGGACAGTGTAGAAATTGACACAGAAATTCAAGGTAATGTGGAAGACAATGTACAGACTTCAAGTACAGAAAAGTGTGACCAGGAAATTTCCAAGTTTAAGGTGAAATCAAGTAAAAGGCCAAATTTTAGTTGTGTGTGTTGTCGACGAACTCATTATAAGCACCAGACTAGATTAGTTGATTTATATGTAAAAAAGCGAAAAGGTAAATAATAATGAGTGGAAGGATTATGCAACTTATTTGTTGGTGGAGAATTCTTTTGATTTGAGTTCTGATCAGCGTAATTGTAAATATTGTTATAATAAATTAAATGAAAACAGAATGCCTGCTAGAGCTGTTCATAATAATCTTGAATTGGTAGACATTCCTCCTGAATTGATGGATTTAAATACATATGAATCTATTTTAATTCAATGTGTGCATCCTTTTCAGGCTATTGTTCGCATGGAGCCTAAGATAGGGAAATTGCCTCCTTCAGATTTACAGAGAGGATTAAAGGGAAGAGTTGTTTATTTGCCTCTAGATTTCAAGAAAAATATTGATACAATTGGTGTAGAGAAAGTGGAAGAGGAACCTCTGGTAATTCTAGTTAATGGGGTTCCGACAAAGAGTAAGAAAATCTGGCAAGATTTAGTGGATGTTAGGAAAGTCAAAGAGACAACGTTGTATTTGGTCAAAAACAATGAGTACTACAAACATGTATGTGTTGGAGCAGAGGAAACAGTTGCAGAAGAAGACAGTGATTGTTCAGCCGGCCAAATTGAAAAAGTTGATGTGTCTAGAAGTGAAGAAATATATGAACATTATACTGTTCTTCCTTTGCATTCCAAAGAAATAATGGGGAATGCAATTGACTTGTTTCAAATGAAAGCAGCAAAAGGAAGTCCCATTAGTGTATGGGAAGAAAGTTTGGAAGCTCGTTGTTTTACACAGTTATTTCCAACAGGTCAAGGTGGACGATATGACGATCGACCACTTCAAATTCCTGCATCTGAATACCGGACTTTAAGATTATATGCTGAACATCCAAGGTTTCGTCAATGCATTCCGTATTTGTTTAATCTACTGTATGAAAGTGACTTGTCTGGGCTTTCTTATGCAGTGAACCATATACTGAAAAGTGGACCACATCTGCAAAATGTTTCGGCAAGGGACTTCATGGAGAAAGTCAATCTGCAAGACAGTATTTTGGAATCTCAGCTAATCAATCTCATGGCATGTCAACGTGGAACAAACGAGTATTGGTTCCGTCGTCATGGGGAATTGAAATGTATGCTAAGAAACTTAGGAACTCCTACATGGTTCCTCACTCTTAGCTGTGCTGAGTATGCATGGGACGACTTACTTCAATTTCTACAAGAGGCAAACGCAAACATACAAAATATAGAATTCAAAACACCTGGAGAACTGCGTTCTTTGGATCCAGTGAATGTATGCAGATATTTCAATCATAGATTTGAAGCTATGATGTCTTTTATTACGAACAAAAAAAATCCTCCCCTTGGAGAGGTTTTGGATTTCTTTTGGAGAAAGGAGTATCAAGCGAGAGGTGCTCCTCACATACATATGTTGTTGTGGATTAAAGATGCACCCAAATTTGGAACAGATTCGGATGAGACAGTGATGAGCTTCATTGAAGAGTATTCAACATGTGCTGTTCCGAAAACTACAGAAGAAAACAGTTTAAGGCAACAAGTTTTACGCTTTCAATCCCATCGGTGTGGAAAGTACTGTCGTCGAAAATTCAGAAATAAGGACAAGTTCTACACAAAATGTAGTTTCGGGTTTCCACGACCAGTGATTTCTAAAGGAAGAGTAAATAATTTGATGTCTTCTCTGCGACATACTGTGACGAGGAAATCACCAAAAAATACATACAATTTAAAAAGAAACGAAGAGTCCAAGTACATCAATGACTACAACCCAGTGATTTTGTCCATATGGAATGCTAACATGGATATTCAGTTTGTGGCTGACAACTCTATTGCTGTGGCTCGATATGTGACGTCTTACATCACAAAAAAAGAAAAGACAGAACTGAAGGAAATGTGGGAGGACATTTCACATGAAAAGAGTATAAGTAAAAAATTATACAGTTTCAGTCTGAAGATGTTGTCGCATCGAGAAATTGGAGCAAATGAATGTTCTGATCGGTTATCATCAGCAAGTCTCTACGCCAAGTCTAGAACAATTATTTGGCCGAGTCTAGGTCTTGCTACAACACGAAACCGAGTTTTGAAATCTGTACAAGAAATTGAGAATTTGGCGGAGAAAGAACCAAACAGTACAGATATTTTGAAGACAAATATGTTGGATACATTCTATCCAAATAGAAGTAGTCATCTTGAGAACAGTTGTTTGTATGAAGTTCTGCAAAACTATATTTATAAGAGGAACATCAGAGAAGATATCAATAATGGAATATATGCTGTCATTGGGTGTGAAGGATGTCTAGTGAAGCAGAGAAAAGGCCATTTGATTAATCATCGAAAATTGAGTTGCGAAAATCCAGAGAAAAGAGAATTTTACTATTTAGCTCTTTTGCAACTCTTTAAGCCATGGCGTACAGAAGAGGAACTACTTGGAGATTTTCTCTGTTATGAAGATTTAATGCAACCAAGGATACTATAGAATGTCCTGTTTTTCCAAATTATCTGCAAATGTTGAACGAAGAAATAGAGCAAGAAGCCACAATTGCTGTAGAGATTGCTAGAGACAGTTCTCAAGACAGTCAGAGTTCTACTTCATTGAGTCAGGATCCACTAGGAGGACCGGTTATCCAAAATGAAGCTGCCACTGCCATGAATGAGGTGGAAAGAGCTATGGAACAAGCTCAAGATGATGTAGTTAACTTGGAAGATTTGGTGAAACAACTAAACCTTGAGCAGAAACAGATATATGACGAAGTCACAGAACAGATTGAACATGGATTCAGTCATGAGAAAAAAGAGTGCTCATGTACATCATTTAAGCCTGTCAGACTGTACGTGAGTGGAGAAGCGGGAACTGGAAAACGTTTTCTGATTAAAGCAATTGCAACTTATCTGCAGAAAAGGACTGAATCACCGCTATCTTGTGTTGTTACCGCTCCAACTGGGCTGGCAGCACATAACATTAACGGGATTACTTTACATCGTTTACTGATGCTACCAGTTGAGCATGAAAACAAATTGCAATACCACAAGCTATCTGGAGATGCTTGTTCTGAAGTTTCCAGAGTCCTAAAGAAAATGAAGTTTCTTATCATTGATGAAGTAAGCATGGTCTCAAATCTAATGCTTGCTTTTGTGCATTTGAGAATGCAAGAAATTCTTAGAACAGAGTATGATGTGTTATTTGGAGGGAAACACATTATTGTTCTTGGAGATCTACTGCAGTTGACTCTAGTGAAAGGACAACCAGTGTTTAAAATGGTCATGCATGAAGATACCAGGAAGTGCCTAGGAAGCATTGGAAACGTTAATATATGATTTAATTTCAAATATGCAGCACTACTTCAAAATATGCGACAGGCAAAGGATGAAGATTATAAAAATATTCTACAAGATGTAAGAATCGGAAAAGTAAGTGAGCATGGGAAAGAAGCTTTACATGCACGATTAATTTCAAATTTGTATCCAAATGAAAACATTCTTCCAGAGAATATTTTCAAGAAAATTAATGAGAACAAATCTGGGATATGTTTGATGCCAACTCTGCAAGAATGTTCCATGTTCAACAACAAAATGTTAAAGTTAGAAAATGAAGAGATAGTGAAACTGGAAGCTATAGATAAAATAGAGCATATGGGAGCAACAATTATTTTGTCTGAAAATTTGAAATCAAAATTGGATTCATTAGAGAAGAGTATATCTAAAACTGCTGGTTTTGAAAAGACTCTGAATGTGTGTTTAAATTGTCGTATCATTTTGAGAAGGAATTTAAATGTTGAAAGAGGTCTGGTAAATGGAGCAATGGGTCATGTTGTTGATTTTGTGAATTACAAAAATAGAGATGGAATTGAAATTTTAAAAATTAAATTTGATGGCATTGACGAAATAGAACAGATTTGTTGTTGTTCAGCTAGATTTTTGCTTGTGAAAGACTTATATGTTCGCCGAAAACAGTTTCCTGTTTGTTTGGCATATGCGGTGACAATTCATAAATCTCAAGGTTTAAGTTTAGATAGTGCTTTGGTGAACATTGGAACTTCTGTGTTTAAAGAGGGTATGGCATATGTGGCATTATCACGAGTCAGAACTTTATCAGGATTGTACTTGATTGAGTGTGATGAAACAAAGATTTGTGCAGATCTAGATTGTGTTAAAGAATACAATAGGTTAAGAAGAGAGTATGCTCCACATTTGCCTCAATATCCTCTGTTTGAAAAACGTGTGGTAGGCCGAAAAAGAAGAAATGAGAATAATTGCAGTGAGGTAGTAGCAAAAAGACAAAAAGTAGATGAAACTGTAATTGTAAGCAGAAAGAAAAAGGATTCTGTTGAAGATGTTGTTGGATTTCAGTTTGAAAACAGTTCTGGTGTCAACTGCTATGCTAATGTAGTGGTTAATGTTGTTTTCTTCAAACTTTACAAGAACAGATTGTTGAAAATCGGGATCAAAGATTCTGTTGTTTATTGAATTCTGTGTTTGAGAAATGTAGCAGTGATAGAGCAAAAATAGAAAGTGTTTCAGAAATTCGAAATCTTTTAGACATATGTTCTGGTCAAAAACAATTTTCACAGAATATTCAGCAAGATTGTCAGGAATTTTTTATGTATATGTTTGAAGTATTGGAAGATGAAGGTGTAGATATAAGAAATCTTTTTAGCCTTTCTTATCAATGGCAGCATGACTGCGACAACTGTAGTTTATCAAGTAGTACTACAATAGACACCAAAAGATTTATATATTTGACTTTACCAGACTGCAAATCAGTGCCTTTTAATAATCTAGTTAAAGCAGCTGATCACAATATGGTGTGTACCCAATGTAAGTCTGCAATGCTGTCCACATTATTTATACAAAATTATGGTCAGTATGTCATTTTAATGTTCCAACGATGTAGACCTGATGGAACTAAATTGACAACTTCTATTAAGAATTTCGTGGCTTCTCAGTTATCAATTTCAGGAAGAACTTTTGCAACTGTAGCTATTATTTATCATGACGGTCCTTCAACAACATCAGGGCATTATACAATTTATTTAAAATGTCGAAAAGGTTGGACTAACTGTAATGATACTCATTTGACTTTCAAACAACGTTTGCCTTTTGACTTAAAAAATTCATACCTAGTGTTTTTACAACCAAAATTTAAGTAAAGGTAATTGGCCTATGAAGACGGGAGCAGTTAATAAAAGTTAGTCTGCTGTTTAAAATTATATTGTGAGTAAAAGTGTTCAAGATAATATACAAATTCTAGTTGTCATATAGGTACTGTAAGTGGATCTCATAGTAAGTGATATCAGTATTATAGGAAATGTTGAATATCAGTGAGCCAGAGATGGAAATATGAATATTTAAACATTGTGAAAATGTTGTAGGAGATTTTCTTTCAGAACGTTGGGAAAACGGTAATTTCAGACTTTGTTTTGAGTAATTTGAAAACATACTGATACATCTGACACTATTTGGCCTTATGGAAAAGTGAAGGAATAAGCAAAGAGTCATGACTGAACACAAAAAGGAAATGAAAACATTGAAAAATATTTCACATGTTCTTGGAGCTTTTCTTATAGAAAGTCGATCAAATGGAAGTTTTAGAGAACAGTAGAGTATTTTCCAACGAAAAGGACCTTCATGATGTACTATTTGGCTTAAAAGAAAAGTAAGTGAATCAAAGATTAGTGTACATATGTGATTTGTAAGTTTATATGTATTTTTTTTAAACACAATCTTTTAGATTGTGTTTTTTTTTCCCGCTGTCATATGATGAGTAGTTTTTTTTTTAGTGAAATTCAATATATTCTGACAGCAGCAAAAATAAACTGTGTAACATGTTGTACAAGTTATTCTATAGTTTGTATTGTGTAATTTAAATTGTATTCCCATTATCTCACACTCATTTTCCTTTTTCCACCCTCTTTCAGCTCTCTTTACTCACTCACACTGTCTTTCTCTCACTCTGTTTCACCCCCGTTCCTTTACTCCACTTCTTTCACAACCCCTCATTCCCATTTCAACTGTCTGCATCCTCTCTCTCCCTTGCACCACTTTTCAGCTTTCAGTCTCTCTGCTTAACTTCCCTTTTCCATCTTTTCCTCCTTTGCTCTTTTAGTAATTCCTCTTTACTCACTCACCTCTTTTGTCGCAGTCTGTCACTATAACTCACCCACTCTCCCTGATTTATCTTTCTTTGCTCCTTTCTTTTGTCCTATTCTCTCTGTTTTTTGTTCACTACCTCTATGTCCTCAGTCCCTCACTCTCCTTGTGTTATGCTCACTTGTGTTTATCTACCTTCTATCATTTCTCTTACAACAACTTCACTGCTCCTCTCTCATCGTTCTTCATCCCCTTTTCTTTTACTCCGGTTCCATTACTACCCCTCATTTCCTATTTTTCAGTGTCCTTCTCTTTACTTTCATCACCGAATCACATTCTCTCTGTTCCACTGCTTTAGTCCTCTTCCCCTCTCTTTCCTTCTTTTGCTCCCTTACTCATTTTCTTTTCCTCACTCATTGTACTCCACTTCACTCAGTTCTTCCCTTAGTCCCTCTGTCTACTAACTTCCTCACACCTTTTCCCTCAATCCTTCTATATTATCCTCTCTCCCTTCATCCCTTCACTCTGTGACTCCCCTTCACTCACTCTCAGTCATCTTCCATTCCTCATTCTTGTAAATGCATCCTCAATCAGACTCCTTTCCCTCTCAGTCATTCCCTTTTTACTTACTCCTGTTTCCTGATTTAGTTTTGCTAACTCACATTCTTTTAGTATCTTTCTTACCTTCAGTTCATTTCTCTCTTCTTCTCTTCCTCTCTGTCACTGAATGTATCTGCCTTACTCTTAGTAATTTGCTCTCCTTCTATTTCTTTTTCCCTCTTTTTGTCCTTCTACATTACTTTATTTCCCTTTCTGTGTCCTTCACTCTTACTTTATTTCTTAGTACACTTTTAATGATTTTAACCTCTTGACGTGTCTCTTCTATTTTAAAATATATATTTTACTAATTATAACTTATTTTTTTTCTCTCTTTCACAGATACAAAGTGTAGTAAAAACATGTAATTAAATTTACATTAATTATATGGTAACTGTGACTAAAAAAATGTAGTTTGTCATCAACCTTTGCTTTAACCTCACTACTATTCTCTCACCCTACCTCACTCCTGTTTCCTTACTCTGCTTCCCTCACTTATTCTTATCCTCCATGTTTACTCCTCTTTCCCTTACTCTCCTACCGCATTTAACCTCTTTCAGTCCCCCTGCTTTACTTCCCTTACCCTCTGTTCCCTTCCCTCGCTCCCTCACTCATTCCCTTACTCATTTACTTCACTCCTCTCACTCCTTCTCTCAGTCCGTCTGTCCTCACAGTTCCTCACTTCCGTTCCCTCACTCTGTCTCTCTTACCGTCGCTGTCTCTGTCCCCTCACTCTGTCACTACTCTTTCGTCATGCTCACTCCCTACAACTCACCCACACTCACTTTCTTACCTTTCTTTGCTGCTTCACTCAGACCCTTTCAGTAACTCCTTCCTTTACTGTCTCTGTCTTTTCTCTCTGTCACTCCCCATGTCTTACCCTTATTCACTTTTATCCACCCTCTTTCACCCCTCTTTACTTACACTCACTGCTCTTTTCTCACCCTCCCTCACCGTTGTTCCTTTACTCCGGTTCCGTCACTACCCCTCATTCCCCATCCTTTACTGTCCTTCCTTTTACTTTCAACACCCACTCACATTCTCCCAGTACCTCTGTTTTAGTCTTCTTCCTCTCTCTTCCCTTCTTTCACTCCCTTATTCATTTTCCTTTTCTCACTTACACCCTATTACACCTTCTCTCTGTCTTACTATGTAATAAACAGTCCCTCTGTGTTGCTCCCTCTAGCTCTCTTTCTCTTAACATCACTCTCTCTGTGTCTTTCCCTCATGCTCACTCCTTTATTTATTTATTTATTTTTTTGGGGTGCGCGCCCCGGTACGCGTACCGGTGTGCGTACCCTGGAAAAAAAAGAATGACAGAGTTTTTTAAAAATGTAGTTTTTTTATATAAATTGGAGGTAGTTCTAAAAAGAACTGTTTTTTTATTCTTTTTGTTGTTTTATATTTTTTTATTGTTTTTTTAACATTTTTTACTTTTTTGGCTTTTCTGAACAGTTTTATATTTTTTTGTATTTGGGGAGAAACAAAACACAGGGAATTGTAAACGGCTCAACTGGTGCAAAAAAAATCATGAAAAAATTAAGGTTTCTTTGGGCACTTGTGGTTATCACCAGCAACGTTGATGAGTGTAATACTTTGCTCACCATAGGTAATTGTTTTTCCACTAAATATACAAACGATTTTGTATCTACCAAACTTGGTTTGGATGTTTGGGATCATCTCCCTTGTCTCTGGACCCGATGGAGTGGGTTCTTTGCTTGTTGAGGCTCTGGAAGATGTTTGGGGAAGGTTTCTGGCCAGTTCTCTCACCTCTGCCGCAGAATAGTTGTTAGGATGCCTGCGTTGCATGTGGCGAATCATGGTGTGATTACCAAAAGAATATTTTTTGGTAGGGTTCCCCCTGAAAAGTTCACAGCCACAGATCAGACAAGTTACTTTTGCCACATTGACTTTCTTGTGGCCTCTGGGGAATTTAAAAAACTCCCTCACAATGTGCTCTCTCGGTTTGTAAGGGGGATTGTCTTCAGGCAGGAAAGTCCTCCTCTCCTCCTCCTCATCCTCCTCCTCCTCTTCTTCTTCACCACCAATGTGGTGTTGTGGTGGTCCTTTTGGTGGTGATGGTGGTGGTGGTGGTGGTGCAGATGCTCCTGCTGCTGCTGCTACTGTAGCCATTTCTCAAACAACGGAAACAGGTCTTCCTCACTCAAAGAACAAAGTGAGAATGAGGAAAAAAGGTGGGGGCTTTCATCATTTGGAAAACAAAACTGTCCTGAACCAATGAAAAGTGTTATTTTCAGGTCACATGACCAGGGCTTTCATCATTTGGAAACCAAAACTGTTCTGAACCAATGAAAAGTGTTATTTTCAGGTCACATGACCCGACGCGCTTACGCTACGTGCCCCCGGGCGCGCCCGGGTACGCGCCCGGGGGCGATTACGTAGCGCGTATGCGTTAGGGCGCTTCCGGATGCGCTTACGCCGTGCGTCATAAGACACATCACGCGGCTACGCAATACGTCGCGATGATGTTTTCGTTCGCGGCAATAGCGCTAAGGGGACGCTCACCGGTACGCGCACCGGTGTACGCCGCAAGACTGCGCTTACCGGTGCGTTCACCGGTACGCACACCGGGAGCGCTCCAGGGCAAAAAAAAACATAATAAATAAATTAAAAAAAAAATAGTATTACATAAATATACAATATAGGATTCATTATAAAATAGAAATTAGCTATTAAAAAACCTATGAAATTCACTGAAAAAACCATAGGTTTCACACCAGTTATAGTTAGGAATTAGCATTTAAAAAACCTATTAAATTCACTGAAAAAACCATCGGTTTCACACCAGTTATAGTTACCAGGAAATTTTACTCGCATAAAACCATTGAAATTCCCACGTTATAGTTAGTTGGACTCACTATAACTTGCGCGCCTGCAATGCACTGCTGATGACGTCACATATTACATCACTCATGACATGGCCAGTGACATCACTCATGACATCACTGATGACACCATCCTTGTGACAGAGTAACAGACCTCCTTTCAGTGTAATGTAACCCTTGAAACACATATTCAAAAATAGAAACTAAAATTTACAAAAAAATGGAGATACCCATACCAGTTACAACAACCAATTCAGTAATTCCACCATCTATATACACATCCACTCATTCACCAACAGTTCTATATAGTCACTCATACATATACTCACTCATCATATGTAGTGATACACCTATACGTCCTGTTACACACCGACAGTCATCCAAAAGATACTCTCACACGTACTCACACATGCTAATAAACTATTCAACATCCATTTTTTTGCATATACAGCTATACACACACTACCACTTTACTTCCAAGGAAACTTACACATACTTACTCTCTTAAACAATCACTTATAGAAACACATACTAATTTAAACAGGAACTCTTACAATCCCTCACTTATATACATCAATATTCACATATACTAGATTAAAACATATGTAGTTACTGATAAAGACACTAGTGAGACAGTCATTCACTCACTAACACACACATATACACACTCATCCACCCATACAGTCCTGCACATATGCTGTCTTCAAAACACATACAAAGAGAGAGTCAGTCATTCATGCATCTATGTGCTAAGTAATACCCCCACCAAACTATACAAACACTCATACTGATACTAAGAAAAACATCTAATAACCCGAATACATACACATGTAGCTACTCACCAACCCATGCAGCCACTTATACACAAAGTGAAACAATAATACATATAGTTAAATATTTAAACATTACTCACTAATATATGTATTCACTAAGATACACTTAATAAGCCACTTAACCAATCAATTTTTTTTTTTTTTAAACATCCATGTAAACACTTATTTAAACATTTATTCTTCCATCAACTTTTACATATACATATATAACACATAATCATTTTTCAGAAAGACACACATTCACTGGATGGTGTCATCAGTGATGTCATGAGTGATGTTACTGACCATGTCATGAGTGATGTAATATGTGACGTCATCAGCAGTGCATTGCAGGCGCGCAAGTTATAGTGAGTCCAACTAACTATAACGTGGGAATTTTAATGGTTTTATGCGAGTAAAATTTCCTGGTAACTATAACTGGTGTGAAACCTATGTTTTTTTTCAGCGAATATATATCTATCTATATATATATATATATATATATATATATATATATATATATATATATAGATAGATATATATTCAAGTCCACACTTTGTCCGCGCAAAAGTGCACTCATCACCAGGTCAAAAAATAAAGCACAGCATGTCGAAGTCGGCATGTTCCCTCCATAATACTCGATGTGCCCAACGCGTTTCGGAATCCATTTCCTTGTTCACGGGCTAGCAGCATAGTTACAAATCTCACGAGACTGCCACACACTGCTTATATATCTCTTTAATAATGCTCAGGTGAGTGTCACATCCATAGCAGTGCATGATGGTAGAAGCAGTCCAATCAAAACATATAACTTTTCAATGCTGCTAAAATATCAAAAAATAGTCCATTACCCTGCGGGGTACATTGATGCATAGATTCCTTTAGTAGAAATATGGATGAAAACAAATGTTGGTGTTAAAATCTGTGCTTAATAGTAATCTGTCACAGGAAAGAATTCACTCAACCCATTATAAATATATATGAAAGGAGAACTCGTCAAGAAAACCCCAGCACTGCCACAATAGTTTTCAGGCTGGAAAAGACGAAGAGAGGAACCCAGAAATGGTGCCAAACAAAGTGCGTTTATTCTTGCTCAATTTTGCTCAGCATGCCCGCCATTACGCGTTTCGACAGTATCCACTGTCTTGATCACATGATTATATATATATATAGTCACTGAAAAAACCATAGGTTTCAGGCCTTATATAGTTAGGAATTAGCATTTAAAAAAACCTTTGAAATTCACTGAAAAAACCATAGGTTTCAGGAGTTATATAGTTAGGAATTAGTTTTTAAAAAACCTTTGAAATTCACTCAAAAAACTATAAGTTTTAGTGGTGTTATAGTTAGCTGGACATTTTACTCATACAAAACCAATGAAATTGCTCCTATATAGTTAGTTGTACTAACTATATTTCGCGCACCCGCAATCCACTGCTGATGATGTCACATATTAGATCATTCATGACATGGTCAGTGACATCACTGATGACATCTCAAATGACATCACTGATGACATCACTGATGACATCATCCAGTGAATGTGGTTTGCTTCGTTATTTAAATTTGCATTATATATATAGCAATTTACATTGAAGAATGAGTGGATATATATATAGATAAATATTTGGATGGAGGATTTAGTAGAGGTGTAATTGACTGTTTACTTGACCAATTTATAATGTCTCACTAAATATAGTGGATAGTCACTAAACTGTGTGAATATCTGTAACACCTTGTCAGTTGTTGTGTAAACTGATTCTACAGTTGGTTACTAGCTATGTGAAAGTCTATATTAGTTATTGATTAGTTAACTGAGTATTTGTATGGGAGTGTGAAAGTGTGTGTGGTTCGGTGGGGGTGTGTGACTGTCCAAAGATGTGTGAATAGTTGATTCAGTAGACATATGAAGTTAAAACTACATGTTCTAACAGTTTGGGTGAGGGAATCTCTTTATGGGTGTGGTGATGAGCAAATATATTTCTCAAAGGTACAGGTCCAACAAACTAGAAAAATAAAAGGCAGTGTATGTGTCAGTTGTTGTATATAAATAAGTATACATAAGACACAATGATTGTGTGAGTGACTGTATGGATAACTGTATACTTGTAATAATGATTTTATAATTCACTAAGTATGACTTACTATCTAAATGAATAGAAGAAGTGGTGTTTGTATAAGTGTTTTGCTAAGTAAATATGTAAGTATGATCCATTGTTTGCATAAGTGAGTAAGATGACTTCATATGTGAATAGGATGCGTGCTGTTGTTTAATGTCGATATAGATGTATAAGTATTTTTGATAGTGTTCTATTGTTCATTGACAGCATGTATGAGTGAATCCATAGATAAGTGATTAGATGTGTGTATACATCTATGAATCACTGAGTAGATTTTTAGATACTTGTATTGCTGTGACAATGGATTTAAATATGATACTCTGTATTTTACAAACAGTGATGAAAAATTGTAATAGTGTATGAAAAGGTGTATGTGATTGTCACGTGGATGATGTCATCAGTGATGTCATCAGTGATGTCATTTGAGATGTCATCAGTGATGTCACTGACCATGTCATGAATGATCTAATATGTGACATCATCAGCAGTGGATTGCGGGTGTGCGATATATACTTAGTACAACTAACTATATAGGAGCAATTTCAATGGTTTTGTATGAGTAAAATGTCCAGCTAACTATAACACCACTAAAACTTATAGTTTTTTGAGTGAATTTCAAAGGTTTTGTAAAAGCTAATTCCTAACTATATAACTCCTGAAACCTATGGTATTTTCAGTGAATTTCAAAGGTTTTTTTAAATGCTAATTCCTAACTATATAAGGCCTGAAACCTATGTTTTTTTCAGTGAATTTCAAAGGTTTTCTAAAATGCTAATTCCTAACTATATAAGGTCTGAAACCTATGGTTTTTTTTAGTGAATTTCAAAGGTTTTTTAAATGCTAATTCCTAACTATATAAGGCTTGAAACCTATGGTTTTTTCAGTGAATTTCAAAGGTTTTTTAAATGCTAATTCTATTAGCGGATAACGTTTAAATATAATAATATCCTAATGGGACCACCTGAGCAGCCCTAGGGGGTCATGGTGTTTCTACCCTGCCC
The DNA here is from genome assembly GCF_964261635.1 of Lissotriton helveticus. Taxonomy (NCBI): domain Eukaryota; kingdom Metazoa; phylum Chordata; class Amphibia; order Caudata; family Salamandridae; genus Lissotriton; species Lissotriton helveticus. Next base: position 685,865,182 of record NC_136057.1, on the reverse strand, counting down.
CCTTTTTGTGTTCTACACGTTTGTTTTTCTGCTTTCTTGTGCCTAATTCCTAACTATATGAGGCCTGAAACCTATGTTTTTTTCAGTGAATTTGCAAGGTTTTTTAAATGGTAATTCCTAACTATATAAGGCCTGAAACCTATGGTTTTTTCATTGAATTTGCAAGGTCTTTTAAATGCTAATTCCTAACTATATAAGGCCTGAAACCTATGTTTTTTCAGTGAATTTGCAAGGTTTTTTTAAATGCTAATTCCTTAACTATATAAGGCCTGAAACCTATGGTTTTTTCAGTGAATTTCAAAGGTTTTTTAAATGCTAATTCCTAACTATATATGGCCTGAAACCTATGTTTTTTTCAGTGAATTTCAAAGTTTTTTTAATGCTAATTCCTAACTATATAAGACCTGAAAGCCCACCAGGAATCTCCAGTATGCACCAGGGGACTGCATTGCAGAGAGGTGTAATTAAGCCACGGCCCTTTTTACACCTCTCTGCAACGCAGCCCCCGTGCATGTTTGCAGAGGGGGAACTAATTCCCCTTGCATAATGGGGGTCCCTGGGGGCCAACTAGCCCACCAGGAGCCTCCAGTATGCGCCAGATGGCTGCATTGCATAGAGGTGTAATAAGGCCACACCGTTTTTTACACCTCTCTGCAACGCAATCCCAGTGCATGTTTGAAGAGGGGGAACTAATTCCCCTTGCATACTGGGTGTCCCTGGCAGCCATCTTGTGCCTTGTTCAAACCAAGGCACAAGAAAGCAGTGAAACAAAGGTGTGAAACTCGCAAAGGGGCCAGAGTAGAAACACCCTGACCCCCTAGGCCTGCTCAGGGGGTCCCACAAGGAACCCCAAGGCAAAAAAAATAATATATATATTTTTTTTTAAAGTTGCGGGGTACAAAAAAACAATAAAAAAATATAAAACAACAATAAGAATAAAAAACCAGTTCTTTTCAGAACTACCTCAAATTTATATAAAAATGCTACATTTTAAAAAAACTCTGTCTTTCTTTTTTTCTCCAGGGTACGCGTACCGGTACGTGTACCGATACGTGTACCGGGGCGCGCACCCCCTCAAAAAAAGAAGGAAAAAAATAATGAGTGTTTGTGTGAGTGGTGTGTGTGTGTGGGGGGGGTGGGTGTTGGGTGTGTGTGTGGGGGGGTATATGTGTGGTGTGTGTGTATGTAGGATGTGTGGGTGTGTGTGTGGGGTGTGTGTGTGTGGGTGTGTGTGTGTGTGTGGGGGTGTGTGTGGGTGTGTGTGGGGGTGAGGAATGTGTGTGTGGGTGTGGGTGTGTGTGAGGTGTGTGTGTGGGGGGGGTGTCAGAGGTGTGTGTGTGTGGGGGTGAGGTGTGTGTGGGGGATGTGTGGGGTGTGTCTGTGAGGTGTGTGTGTGTGGGGGGGGGGGGAGTGAGGTGTGTGTGGGTGGGGGTGTGTGGGGTGTGTGGGTGTAGGTGGGGGTGTGGGGGTGTATGGTGTGTGTGTGGGTGTGGGTGTGTGGGGTATTTGGGTGTGGGTGGAGGTGTGGGTGTATGAGGTATGGTGGAGGGGGTGTGGGGGGGGTGGGGGGGGTGTGTGTGTCGGGGTATGTGTGTGGGGCACCCCTCAAAAAAAGAAAAAAAGAATGAGTGTGTGTGTGTGTGGTGTGTGTGTGTGGGGGGTGGATGTGGGGTGTGTGTGTGGGGGGGTATGTGTGTGGGGTGTGTGTGTAGGATGTGTGGGTGTGTGTGTGGGGGGGTGTTAGAGGAGTGTTTGTGTGGGTGTGTGTGTGTGTGTGTGTGTGAGGTGTGTGTGGTGTGTGTGTGTGTGTGTGTGTGTGAGGTGTGTGTCAGAGATGTGTGTGTGTGGGGAAGGGGTGAGGTGTGTGTGGGGGACGTGTGGGGTGTGTCTGTGAGGTGTGTGTGTGTGGGGGGGGTGAGGTGTGTGTGGGTGTGTGGGGTGTGTGGGTGTAGGTGGGGGTGTGGGGGTGTAAGGTGTGGGTGTGGGTGTGTGGGGTGTTTGGGTGTGGGTGGAGGTGTGGGTGTATGAGGTATGTGTGGGGGTGTATGTGGGGGGGTGGGTGTGGAGTGTGTGTGGGGCACCCCCTCAAAAAAGAAAAAAATAATAATAAGTGTGTGTGTGTGTGTGTGTGGTGTGTGTGTGGGGGGATGGGTGTGTGTGTGGGGGGGTATGTGTGTGGGGTGTGTGTGTGTAGGATGTGTGGGTGTGTGTGGGGAGTGTGTGTGGGTGTGTGTGTAGAGGTGTGTGTGTGTGTGAGGAGTGTGTGTGTGTGGGTGTGTGAGAGAGGTGTGTGTGTGGTGTGTGTGGTGTGTGTGTGTGTGTGGGGGTGTGTGTGTCAGAGGTGTGTGTGTGTGTGTGGGCGGGAGGGGTGAGGTGTGTGTGGGGGATGTGTGGGGTGTGTCTGTGAGGTGTGTGTGTGTGTGGGGGGGGAGTGAGGTGTGTGTGGGTAGGGGTGTGTGGGGTGTGTGGGTGTAGGTGGGGGTGTGGGTGTGTAAGGTGTGTGTGTGGGTGTGGGTGTGTGGGGTGTTTGGGTGTGGGTGGAGGTGTGGGTGTGTGAGGTGTGGGTGTGGAGTGGTGTGGCTCACTGGTTAGAGGCGGCAGACCCAGAAGCAGAGGACGGCCCGGGACCAGGGTTCAATTCCCGAAGCGGCAGGGTCGTGGACCATGGTCAGCGCACTCGATAATTCTCGCTTCGGTGCCTACTCTAACCAGGGATCACACTCGGCAACTCTGGGCATTAGCTTGCCTCATCTCCACAATGGCCCCCCACATACACCGGGGATGCCTGGTTTCACCTTGGAGATACCCAGCAGGGATCATCTCACAGGGAAAACCAGGACGGGTTCCCCAGTGGTCTACAGCGCTGGGACGCCCCATTGCTGGGGTAGCCATGCGCTTTACAAGACAACATAACATAACATAACATGTGTGGGGGTTGTGTGTGGGAGGGGTGGGTGTGGGGTGTGTGTATGTGGGGGTATGTGTGTGGGGTGTGTGTGTGTATGAGTAAAATGTTCAGCTAACTATAACTGGTGTCAAACCTATGGTTTTCTCAGTGTATTTAATAGGTTTTTTAAATGCTAATTCCTAACTATAACTGGTGTGAAACCTATGGTTTTTTCAGTGAATTTCAAAGGTTTTTTAAATGCTAATTCCTAACTATATAAGGCCTGAAACCTTTGTTTTTTTCAGTGAACTCGCAAGGTTTTTTAAATGCTAATTCTATTAGCGGATAACATTTATATATGTTAATATCCGTATGGTACCACCTGAACAGCCCTAGGGGGGTCAGAGTGTTTCTACAAGGCCCCCAAATCTTTTTTTTTTCTTGTAAAAAAATGAGGTACGCGTACCGTAAGCGTACCCCGCGATTTTTTTGTTTTTTTTGGGCCTAGGGGGTCAGGATGCTTCTACCCTGCCCCCTTTTTGAGTTCTACACGTTTGTTTTTCTGCTTTCCTGTGCCTCAGTCTACCGAGGCACAAGATGGCTGCCAACAGTTTCTGTTTTGGAGTGTTGACAGACATTGGCAGCCAATCAGAATGCAGCTCGCGCACTAGAGGTACGCATACGGTACGCGTACGTGCGCGTACCGTAAGCGTACGGGTAAGCTCACGGGTAAGCTGCCATAGATATATACATTTTTTTTAACCTAAATTACTCTAAATCCACTGGAGCACATATCTTGAGACATAGCAAAGGCACATCGGGCTACCAGTCCCTACAATTTTGCCAAGTTTGGTGAAAATCCATTCGAGCTAAAAGTGCGACCGACCGCTCTATGGAAATTAACATGGGGAAAACACGTTTTGGGACCCCCTTTTATCCCGGCCCCCGCTTGACGAATCCCCCCCAAACTTTCAGGGAAGGACCGGAGCACCGCAGGGCAAAGTTGCTGAAGAATTCAGGCAGATTCCTCAACCGGCGCCAAAGTTAGTCCCAATAAAATGTTGCGATTTCCCTATGGAAATCAATCCTAACTATATATACCTACTGGCGACCGCCAGTAGGTAAAATATATATATCTATATATATATATATATATAGATATATATATATATTACCTACTGGCGGTCGCCAGTAGGTAGTTATAGTTAGGACCTAGTTTCCATAGGAAATCGTCAACATTCTATTTGGATTAACTTTGGCCCTGGTGGATGAATCTTTGAGAATTTCTCAAAGAAGATGGCTCGGTCCGCTGCGCTCCTTCCCTGAAAATTTGGGGGGGATTGGTGAAGTGGGGGCTGAGATAAAAGGGGGTCCCAAAACGTGTTTTCTCCATGTTATTTTCCATAGGACGTTTAGACACGGCTACAGGTCGAACGGCTGAATGGATTTATAAGAAATTTGGCAAAACTGTAGAGTCCGGCTCGCAGATTACGCTTTTTGTGGAATGGTGTAAATCCGTTCAGTAGTTGTTGAGAAAATTAAAGTCAAAGTCAATTATATATCTATAAGCGGGGACGGGCGCGGACTCAAGCGGCTGCGCGCGAGCGGATTTTTTTGTTGCTGCGTGACGTCTGTTAACGTTCGATTCGAAGGAAATCAGGAAGTGTTGACCGCCATTTTGTCACTGCGAGTAAATATATTGTCATTTCAAAGCGTTGGAACATGGAAAGGGGAGAAGGTAGAGATTGTTTTGCTGCGTAGGTTTTCTCAGGGTGTGCAGTAAGGACCTTAAACGCGAAAATATATATATTTTTTTTTTTCGAAAAAAGTTGCGGGGTGCGCGCGAGTAAATATATTCTCGTTTCAAAGCGTTAGAACATGGAAAGGGGAGAAGGTAGAGATTGTTTTGCTGCGTAGGTTCTCTCAGGGTGTGCAGTAAGGCCCTTAAAGGCGAAAATATATATATATTTTTTTTTTTAAAGTTGCGGGATGCGCACGAGTAAATATATTCTCGTTTCAAAGCGTTGGAACATGGAAAGGGGTGAAGGTAGAGATTGTTTTACTGCGTAGGTTTTCCCAGGGTGTGCAGTAAGGACCTTAAACGCGAAAATATATATTTTTTTTTCCCGAAAAAAGTTGCGGGGTGCGCGCACTCGGGCGCGCACAACTATTTACAAAAGTGTGAAAATGGAGATAAATCAGAAGTTTGAGTGCTTTGATATAAGGTGGCTCTGAAAAGAGCCCTTGTGTTAATTGAGTTGTTTCTGCATTTATAAGTAAGTACAGATGCAGAGTCTGATATAATATTGTTGGCAGCATTTTGAAAGGAAAGACAGGGGCCCATTTTCTGGTTAACAGGCGACCAGGCCAACTTTTCACGCCAGGCCCATTCCTGCAAAGTCGACCGCCATTTTTAGGAGATCTGCAACCACCGGCAGTCACTGGGTTGCAGGAGCAGATGGACTCAAGCCTGTCGGGCGAAGCGTCGCTGCACCGCCACAGTGGACGAGACCCTGCTGGGTGCGTGGAGCGTCGATGCACCGCAAGAGTGGACGAGTCCTTTGCCGGGTGCGTGGAGCGTCACTGAACCGCAAGAGTGGAGGAACCCTTTGCCGGGTGCGTGGAGCGTCGCTGCACCGCAAGAGTGGAGGAACCCTTTGCTGGATGCGTGGAGTGTTGGGTGTTGGGGGTGCAGCTGAGGGGCCTCCACCTGGGGAGGTGGGAGAGGCTCATCCGCGCCGCCTCTCCCGCCCAGTGCACCCCACGGCGTCTTGCTGACATTTGTTATGGCCGGACCAGGCGATGAAGAGAGGGGGGGGGGGGTCGGAGGCATATGCAAGACATTCACCCTTGTGGCCTGCAAGGCGCCGAAAAAAGAAGAGAATGGGAAGACAACTACATCTCGGGTAGGGCCCATGCCTTCTCTTGCCGATGGCGGCCGGCCGCTCTTTGCCACGGCCCCAGGAACGGATCCCTTGGTTCATCCTGGGGACAGGCCTTGGCGAGTGGTGTCGCCTCCGGACTATTCACGTAATGGTTCTCCACCCCAGGCCGTTGCCGACGGCTTTTGTAGACTTTCTGACGCTCAAAAACCCTACTAGAAAGCAGCCCAAATGTAGCCCAACATTGCAACTTTGGGGAAGGAGGGACAGGGACGGCGTCAAGTAGACGGCGAAATGCATTGTGGGTTTGTTGCTGCGGCCGTTTGTCATGTAAATAGTTGTTTTAATATATTTTTGTTCAAGAATAAAAACGTTTTAACCTGTTATTTTGCTGTCGTGTGGTATATTTCTAATATTTGTCGCTCTGATGTCGTTTCCCCTCCCAAATGTAACATGTGATTGTAATCTACCGCCGGACATTCCGACAGGACATGAGAGCAAAAGGGGGGGGATCAGATCTGAAGTTGGGCAGGCGATAAGATCACGTTTTGCTATGTGGGGCTATCTATGTTCGTGATGGGGCCTAAAAGGGGGCAAGATGGCGGGGCCACTGTGCCGTGACTTTCGCTTTAACTCCAACAGTGGTGAGGGTTAACACAAATGAACGCCGCTTATGTACATATACATTTTCATTTTCTACACCACATGAAACCTGCGTCAGGTTTCATATAGGCGTTTTGTTGCAGGTGGGCATTCATTTGCATGAAAGCCCTGTAAAACTAACACAGTGAAATTTAGAAGATTTCACTGAGTCGGCTTTATAGCATTCCTGAATCAAATCCTTACGCCTGTTTGAAACAGGCATAAGGAGTGATGTACCATGCAATGTGTGGCTTGCTCCTGTGCATTGGAGTAGACTTGTCGTGCTTATGACGTGATTCCTGCAATGTGCTGCTTTTGCGGCACAGGTGCGTGACGCATCTGTGTTGTTTTTGCTCAATGGTGCTCCACATTGTAAATGCGGCACACCATGGGTGGCAGAGCAGCGGTGCACATTAACTGGTGCATCTCTGGGGATGCGCCAGTTAACATAAATCTGCCCCTTTACATTTAAGTATGAGCAGGGGACACAGAGTTGGTGAGGCTTATCCAAGGTTAAAAAGAGATGAGTCCTGTTCACTGAAAACTTGGACATAGGACTCACCTCCTCAGCATCGCTGGACATGGCTAAATAATAGCTGCAAAATGTTACTCTTGTTAAAAAAATTTACTATTATAGTCTCTGAGATTTGTCTCTTACTCTGCAACATCTCATTGTTGTTCTCTTTCTTTAAAGATAACGACAACATTAACCATGAGTGATAATAAGCAATCCGTTGATCTCGATCTTATCGTTGAACTTGTCATTGAAACGTCAGTGGAAGTGGATCCCTTAGATGAATTAAATCCTGAGGATGATGAAGAACATGATGAGGATGCAAATTTGTCAGAATTGTATGACATAGGGTGGGAAGCTGACGTGCTTCAGCATATGGAACTATAAACATTTATTTTTAAAATGTACTGTAAATAAAAAGTGAAAATGTAAACCGTTTCATTTAAAATTAAACATAACTTGAAAAACAGGTTATGTGTAGTGTTTTAATAAAATAGTCAAATATGCTCATAAAAATATTTCTAAACCAATGAAAAGCTTTATTAACAAGTCATATGACCTGTTATGCTTACGTTACGCGCTCCGCACCGCGCCCCGGATTGTTGGTCATTCAAACTGAGGCTGGCGCCAGCATGAGAGCGCCAACGTCTCATGGCTACGCCATTCAGAAAATATTGTTGGCAGCATTTTGAAAGGAAAGATCTGCAACCACCGGCAGTCACTGGGTTGCAGGAGCTGATGGACTCAAGCCTGTCGGGCGAAGCATCGTTGCACCGCCACAGTGGACGAGTCCTTTGCCGGGTGCATGGAGCGTCGCTGCACCGCAAGAGTGGACGAGTCCTTTGACGGGTGCGTGGAGCGTCGCTGCACCGCAAGAGTGGAGGAACCCTTTGCAGGGTGCGTAGAGCGTCGCTGCACCGCAAGAGTGGACGAGTCCTTTGATGGGTGCGTGGAGCGTTGGGGGTGCAGCTGAGGGGCCTCCACGTGGGGAGGCGGGAGAGGCTCGTCCGCGCCGCCTCTCCCTCCCAGTGCACCCCATGGCGTCTTGCTGACATTTGTTATGGCCGGACCAGGCGATGAAGAGAGGGGGGGGTCGGAGGCATATGCAAGACATCCCCCCCTCGTGGCCTGCAAGGCGCCGAAAGAGGATCGTCCGCGCCGCCTCTCCCTCCCAGTGCACCCCACGGCATCTTGCTGACATTTGTTATGGCCGGACCAGGCGATGAAGAGAGGGGGGGGGGTTGGAGGCATATGCAAGACATCCCCCCTCGTGGCCTGCAAGGTGCCGAAAGAGGAAGAGAATGGGACCACAACTACATCTCGGGTCGGGCCCATGCCTTCTCTGGCCGATGGCAGCCGGCTGCTCTTTGCCACGGCCCCAGGAACGGATCCCTTGGTTCATCCTGGGGACAGGCCTTGGCGCGTGGTGTCGCCTCCGGACTATTCGCGTAATGGTTCTCCATAGTTGTTTTAATATATTTTTGTTCAAGAATAAAAACGTTTTAACCTGTTATTTTGCTGTCGTGTGGTATATTTCTAATATTTGTCGCTCTGATGTCGTTTCCCCTCCCAAATGTAACATGTGATTGTAATCTACAGCCGGACATTCCGACAGGACATGAGAGCAAAAGGGGGGGGGTCAGATCTGAAGTTGGGCAGGCGATAAGATCACGTTTTGCTATGTGGGGCTATCTATGTTCGTGATGGGGCCTAAAAGGGGGCAAGATGGCGTTGAGCTCGGTTTCTCTCACTAGTTTCATATTTCTCATGAGGGGTTGTTCCTAATGTTTCTATTTTACCAAGGTCAAAAAGAGATCCTATCAGTGGCCTACTGATTTTGTTCGATTCCTTTTGTTTTCTCTAACGATTTTTAAGTTAAAGTTTGCTAGTACGATACAGCGGCTAGTCCGCATTTTATATATATGTCTTTTTTATTAGGGGTGTCTTCCGGTGGAGTCCACGATCTACCTCTAATAAACGGTAAGTGTTCCTCTGAAGGAATGCGTCTTGAAAGTGGCTGACTGTAATGTATGATATTTCACTCAGTGACTTTCAGGCCCATGCTGTTTCAAAACTGTGCATGTGTTTGAAGCAGGCGTAGGTATTGACGCAGCATAGAAACTACTAGGAACCAATTGGAAGTGTTGTTTTCAAGTCACATGACTTCACATGCGCGTCTCAGGACGTGTACGCGGTGATAGTATCTGGTTGGAAGTAGCGGTCTAATTCAGGGAAGTTTCAAAACGTGAAAAGGAGTAAATCGAAACATATGCGGATTTAATATATCTTCTGAGTAGTATAAGTTCTATGATGGGTCTATGAAGAAATTTAATAAGTTGCAATCGCGAAGTTTTCCCGAAATATATAGGCGGGTGCGCGCACACGGTCGCGCACGATCGAAAGCCAAAAAACGAGAGATAAACGCCCTTTATAATATGCTCCTGGAGCTGTTTTTGGTACAATGAGTTAGTTCTGAAAAGAACTTTTTTTTTTTTTTTTTTTTTTTAAAACAACTGTTATGTTGTTTTTTATTTTTTAAACTTGCAACAACATTTTCAAGTGTGACACAGGATCAAAATAAAATGAAGAAAATTATCTTTTCTCGGGGCATTTATGACTCTCAATTTTTAGTTTAGTAAGAATGAGGCTCTGCTCTCCGTACAGAAGAATTTCTCCACACTCGTTGCATTTCATGTGCACCTTTGCAAGATATGGTCTCAAGTCCATCACAGCACTCGATGGAGATACAGGTCGTCCACCAGAAGATGTGCTGGCCACCTCTGATGGTAATAGCATGGCCAGGGCTCTTGTCGATGCCTTTGCAAATTCCACAGGGTGCACTTGTTTGACATGCCGCATCATGGTATGTATGGAAAAGGAATATTTTTTTCTTGGATTTCCTCTTGAGAGAACCAAATTGCATATCGTGCAGGTAACTTTTGGTGCATTTACTTTCTTTAATACTTCAGGATAAGTAAAAAATTCCCAAATAAAAGATTCCTTTTTTCTTTTTAAAGGTAGTCGCTCATTTCCTTCAGATTCGGAAGATGAATGCGGGGCGGCAGCCATTTCAGCAAAGTCTTCCGAAGGGTGTTGAACGTTGTTCTCTTTTGAGAGTACAAAAGATTGTGAGGGAAGTGGGTGGAGTCCTCCGTGTAAATTGCAGAATAGAAACTACTAAGAACCAATTGGAAGTGTTGTTTTCAAGTCACATGACTTCACGTGCGCGTCTCAGGACGTGTACGCGGTGATAGTATCTAGTCACGTACGTCATTTGGAAGTAGCGGTCTAATTCAGCGAAGTTTCAAAACGTGAAAAGAAGTAAATTCAAACATATTCGGATTTAATATATCTTTTGAGCTCGATTCAAGCATACAATTGTTAAAGTATAAAACCTTTTATATTTTTTTTTAAAATACCAAGGTGTGTACATTCGGTCACACACGAAAGTTTAAAAAGACATTCGGCTCTATTTAATGAAAATTTTCATAATAATAAAAAAGAAGCCCAGGTTTAGTCTGTTTGACGTATTATAAGTTCTTTGATGGGTCTATGAAGAAATTCAATAAGTTCAGATTGCAAAGTTTTCACGAAATATATAGGTGGGTGCGCGCAGTCGGTCGCGCACGAAAGCTTGGAAATGCGCTATCCATTTTATTGAGAACTGTTGCCGAGAGTGCGCACACCGGGTCGCGCACGAAAGTTTAGAAAGGCTATTTTTATTTACAGACAAATTTTAATGCGTTCAAAAAAAGGCAAGGTACCTACTTTCTAATTCTGTATCGTTTTACAAGGAGTTTCTATGCAACTTGAACAGTGAAGAAAACGGCTTGTTTTCGAAAGAAATATTGCCAGAACTTTATTGACAAAAGTATAGGTTGTATACACGAGATAGTTAGGAATTAGCATTTTAAAAACCAATGAAATTCACTGAAAAAACCATAGGTTTTACACACGTTATAGTTAGGAACTAGCATTTACAAAACCTATGAAATTCACTGAAAAAACCATAGGTTTGACACCAGTTATAGTTAGCTGGAAATTTTATTGATATAAAACCAATGAAATTCCACGTTATAGTTAGTTGGACTCACTATAACTTGCGCGTGTAATGCACTGCTGATGATGTCACATATTACATCACTCATGACATCACTGATGACACCATCCTTGTGACACAGTGACAGACCTCCTTTCACTGTAATCTAACCCTTGAAACGCATATTCAAAAATAGAAACTAAAATGTTCAAAAAAATGGAGATACCCATACCAGTTACAACAACCAATTCAATAATTCCACCATCTATATACACATGCACTAATTCACCAACAGTTCTATATATTCACTCATACATATATTCAGTAATCATATGTAGTGATACACCTACACATCCTGTTACACACCGAAAGTCATCCAAAAATTATTCACACACATACTCACACATGCAAATAAACTTTTGAAAATAAACAGCTATACACACACACTATTACTTTACTTCTAAGGAAACTTACACATACTTACTCTCTTAAAAAATCACTTATAGAAACACATACTAATTTAAAGAGGAACTCTTATAATCCTTCACTCTCACATATAGTCACTTATATACATCAATATTCACATATACTACATTAAATCAAATGTAGTTACTGATAAAGACACTAAAAAGACAGTCATTCACTCACTAACACAGACATATGCACACTAATCCACCCATACAGTCCTGCACATATGCTGTCTTCAAAACACATACAAACAGAGACTCAGTCATTCTTGCATCTATGTACAAGTAATACCTCCACCAAAGCATGCAAACACTCATACTGATACTAAGAAAAACATCTAATAACCTATATACATACACATGTATTTACTCATCAACCCATGCAGCCACTTATACACAAAGTGAAACACTAATACATATATTTAAATATTTAAGCATTACTCACTAATATATGTATTCACTAAGATATTCAATAATATATACATATATAACACATATTTATTTTTCAGAAGGACACACATTCACTGGATGGTGTCATCAGTGATGTCATGAGTGATGTAATATGTGACGTCATCAGCAGTGCATTACACGCGCAAGTTATAGTGAGTCCAACTAACTATAACGTGGAATTTCATTGGTTTTATATCAATAAAATTTCCAGCTAACTATAACTGGTGTCAAACCTATGGTTTTTTCAGTGAATTTCATAGGTTTTGTAAATGCTAGTTCCTAACTATAACGTGTGTAAAACCTATGGTTTTTTCAGTGAATATATATATATATATATATATAGATATATATATATATATATATATAGATATAGATATAGATATATATATAGATATAGAGATATAGATATATATTTTCCAATTGCAACGCTCTCAGAAATCAAATCGTTTTGATTTCTGAGAGCGTTGCAATTGGAAAATCTGCTTTGGAATTTGAATACTCTGCCGGAGTGCGCGCCACCTCCCACGGGGCCGCAAGCAGTCCAGACGGAGCAATTTTGGTAAATATATATACATATCTGCATCATATAAACGGCAGAGGGGACAGAGGTTGAAGCACGAGGGCTACAGCGAAAGCTGTCCAACTGGAAACCGACACACTGGTTACAACCAATGGAAATATACGCCACAAACAAAGTCCCTTAACAGAACCCCTTTGTGGGTTGGAAATATCACCTCAGCAAATAAAGAACGACATCTTGGAGAATAGCCTTGAGAAAGTCGTGGGTTACATTCCCTTAACGACGAAACACGTGTTGGCTGTGACGTCTCCAGAAATTAAACTACACCAACGACAACCCTGACTAAAAAGGATCTGAATTATTTATGAATGTATGATTGATGTATGGTGGAAACACATGTATACTGCCTGAACTATAAATACAAAACGTGTGCTAAGGAGTCTTAAGAAATACATATATATATATATATATATATATATATATATATATATATATATATATATATATATATATATATATATATATATATATATATATATATATATATATTTGCAAGGGTCTTGGGTAAGGTGTGTGTGACATGGTGTGTTGTACTTTGGTGTTATGGGCCCCACCGGAGTGACCTGGACCCTGGGTTGGTGATATTTCTGGGTAAGCGCTGCATCAATCTGTAAGAGAAGTGATATTTTTTCTAGAGAAGTGAAATCTTTTTCACTAAAGGCACCGCAATTATTAGGGTATGTGGGTGCTATGCTGCCCATGAGGAACAAACAAAGACAATACTTGATATTGCAACAAATAACATAAAACACACACTCTATTATAGATCAAAACACATCTTCAGATCAGATTTCACAAAATAACGCCCTGGCCATATGTGTATGGCGTGGAGTATCACGTTGCCTCTATGAGTGAAAAGTAACAAAATTGCACATACATTATTAATACCCAACTAATGCCCCATGAGATTGTTCACGGGAGGGGAGGAGCGCCTGCAGTCACACACCGTTGAGAAATGGTTAAAGAATGAAAAAACGGGGTAAAAACCATGCCCAACTTGTGAAAGAAATGCTAAAGAACTGCTCGTTGTCAGGCGCGGTGCGTCTATTGGGGCGTGGGGGCGTAGCCCCCCCGCCCGCAGATCCCTCGGCTCTTTGAACTTAAGTAAACTGATTCAGTTTACTTAAGTTCAAAGAGCCGAGGGAGAACTGACAATCATGTCAGCATGACGTCGGACCGCCCACCCCTTCAGAGTCTGAAGTGGGTGGGCGGTCTGGCGTCAAGTTGATTAACATGATTGTCAGATGGGGGGCAAGGCAGCAGCACAACACAAGTGCGCATGAGTGGGGACGGAGGGTGAATTTTCGCACCGTGCCCACTCATGCGCACTTGTGTTTTGACTTGTTTTCGCATGCCTATTAGGAGCCCAGGATTGGCTGAGAGGGGCTGTCGGTGCCAAATGACCCGGGCGGCGCAGACCTGCTCACAAGACCTCAGGTAGGATTTTTAAAATGTAGTTTATTAATAACCCCCGTTCCCACCTACCCCCCCCCGGTAGCCCCCCACACACACACACGCGACTGGGAGAGAGTCTGAGACGGTGTGCTTCTGCACTCCGTATGTTTTTGTTATATTTATCAATGGTCATTTTAATGTATATTGTGAGATAGGGGTGCTTGAAAAAAGGTCACATTTAAGATCTGATGGCATGTGGATAGTGGTACACTTTAGATTTATTTCAGCGAGTTCAACACACTGTCGGCTTCCCGAAAGTGGCGAACATGCAATCCTGATGAGCTCAACCTATTTTAAAGGGATACCAGCTGGGTCGGAGCAGAGAAATGAAACCGAGAGTTCCCACCTCCTCCACAGAGCAGCTCCTCCAGGCACAATAAGAAATAGGTGCTTATCTCGAGAGTGGGAGGGGGGGTATGGTGACTAGTGTGCATGGCCCGGGCGTTTCAGAGCTCTGTAAGAGAGTAGCAGGCAGCCACCCTGCAGGCAGGATGCATCAGAGCTCAGCATACCACACAGGCATGAAGCAGAAGCCAGAACAACACAGGCATCCGCGGGCATTAAAGCTCATTGCATAGGTCACAGGCAGGAAGCAGCCGTCAGAGAACAGGCAGGAAGGAAGCAGCAGGCATCAAAGCTCATGCATAGGGGAGGGCACAGGCAGTAAGCAGCAGTCACCGACAGGCAGTATGCAGCAGGCATCACAGTTCAGGCACAGAGTACAGGTAGGAAGCAGCAAGCAGACTTAAGGTAGAACTGGAGCGCCAGCACCCACGCTCTTCAGCTGCTGCACGCGTTTTCCCCTCAGCCTTCAGAGTCCACTTGAAAACCATGCTGAGTTAGCCATGGGGTGCGGAATTCAGGGTCTACCGTCTACGTGAAGAGCCTGGGCATGAGGGACATTGGGTATTGGCATTGTATGTACACATTCAGCCCCACTCTTCAGAGCCTACTGAATTAAATTCAGAAGTGAATGTCAGCTGCACCACGAGTCTGCTGCCCACAGGTAATAATTTTTGGGAATCACCACTTATTTTTCCTCAACAAACACCACCCTCCCAACCCCCCTGGCAAGCGACACTCATCGCCAACTTTTACGCCCTCCCACTTTCAAATGTCACCAGCCACCACTGCTCTTTGTCTCAGGGGAGATCTACAAGCTATGCCGTACTCACGTCATCAAGGTCGCTCATCCGCTATAGGCACTGCCTCGCTGTGGCTCAGCAGAACGGGGAGTCGGTGTGTTGAAGCTGCTTAAATGCAGTGTATCTTCCGTATTTGTGCACAGAAAGGTTATGCTGGTAGAAAAAAGCTAGAGCGTAGAACTACCTAAAAATGTCCGCTGCGGCCAGGACCATGAAGGTATTCAAAGTTGTTCACTTCCTGTTCTCCGTATTGCCTGTGTAGCCCAGTCAATACCAAGGGAAAGGTGGGCAACGACTGACTGTGCCAGTGCTAGTGCTTGTGGGTGTCCGAGATAATTAGCAGGAAGGTCCCATACGTCTGTGTACTCTGTACACATATCTGAATTAGAGGGTGTCTTCCTGAATAAAGGAAAACATGAAAAAACACACATCCAAATCCCAGAACAATGAGGTCCATATTATACTCGTTGTTCTTAATGGTTGTATGATGAAACCTACTGGGGTCTAAAGGCACACTGATCTTGGTCCGATCAAAGGTGTCTGGTGTGCCGGTTCTATAAGCTTGGCAATGTCTGGAAAAATGAATCCCCTTTCGGTCACTATTATGTGGATTCACTATTATTTGGATTCTCTGATGTACTCGTGGTACTAAGCGTCACATCCCAGAGCTATTGAGGTGCGATACACAGAAAACACAGGCTGTTCATAGACGGCTGGATAGACGATCCTGCGTGGATGGAATGTGCTAAGATGCTCTTTCTAAAATGATTATTGCCGGCCTGAAGATAGAAAAAAAGGCCACCCTGAAGTTACAAAAAGGGGCCAATATCCCTAAGTTCCAAACCAGTGGGATGCGGCAGATGACGGTTTGTACCACCCCCAGCCACCTTACATTGTTGGTACCCTTTCTACTTGTCCATTATAATTAGGGCTCCCGGTTTTATGGTATTTATTTTTTACCATTTCCGTCTGTATTTATCCATATTTATTTTTATGTTGTTTTATCTGTATATATCTGTATTTATTTTTGTCGCAAGCAAAAAAAGACGTTGCAGCTAGTATTTTTCCACATTTATTTAAATAGGCAGTGCGCATGGTTGTCACAGGTTTAGCTATCTGCTTTAATTTAATTATTAAATTAAAACAGTGTTTTACATGGATTTTTTTAAATAAAGCACTGCACTCGTTTTAGATGCCTTGAATAATGCCATGCACAGGCATCTTTAAAAAAAAAAAAATCCTCCTGACAACAATCCTGATGCCTGTCTGGTTGTGCCTAAGGTGGCAAGCGCTGCATTTCCTGTGGTGCGGAATGTAGAGCCAATTGTACATTCAAGGCTGTGGCTCCAGATGCCAAATCATACAGGATCATAGTCATAGCTGCTAAGGTCCTGGTTTGTTTATGGGTGATAATTACAGGTTTTCTGTGGACATTCCAAAGTATTATGTCTGACACTTTGAGTGACACCGTTACCAGGATAACAAAGTTTGAATGTCAGAAATTACCCATTTTTCCCAAAAATATTAGTGTTCTTTTAAATTCTGGGAAGAATGGAAAGGCAAAAAATTACAAAAAGGTTTGCGCTTTCAAACTCGAGATTATCTGGATTATTCTGCCCACTTCATCACCCTTACTGTTTACGGACATATGTGGTGTCCTATTGTCCTGTAAAGCGATATGAGCCTGTTGTTTGGGGCAGTCTTGTGGAGCGTGTTCCCTGCCTCTAATCAGCGATTTCTTGATTCAGGAGTATCAAAATCACTGCTTGGGAAGGCAACATAGAGTTTGCACAGCACAAGAGGTTGCCAACAAATTAATTTAGTGCAAGCAAAGGGGAGCCGCTGGCCAAGTGCCCTCCAGGGGTCAGAGAATCTGTCGGATTCATCCCAGGAGTATAAAAAGCACCTCAGCCTGCCACTTGCATGAGGCAGAAGAAGAAAGGGCTTTACAGGGAGAGTTTTATTAGCTGTTTAGCCCTGCCAAGTTGACAATGTACAGTCCTAGCGGGGATGTGAATATTTCACTAATATGCGTTAGTTAGAGACTAAGGGGCTCATTAGGATGGCGTCCGTCCGCCACCCTAGAGGAGGAGGGACCGTCCGCAGGGGCCGCCGCGGTCCCTCCAGTGCAATTAGGATGTGACCGCCAGGGTGGCGGTCACATCCTATATCTTTAACATTGCGGCGGGTGCAGCTTCAAGCTGCACCCGCCGCAATGTTAAAAATGCATGCACCGCATTTGCGTGCACAAAGCGGCAGGCTCCGCGCGGTGCCTGCTGCTTTGTTCACGCATATGCAGGGGAGTACCATAGGTACCCCCCATTTGCACCCCCCACCCCCCCTTCACCCAGGGGGCCCGCAACGGGCCCCCGAAGTGAAGGTCCGTATGCTTTTCCACGGCGGAAAAGCCGCCGCGGAAAAGCATACATTTTACACCATCCTAATATGGCTGGCGGTGTCTGATAGACACCGCCAGCCATGTTAGAGCTTTTCCGCCGCGGTTGTAAGCCAACTGCGGCGGAAAAGCAGCGGACTGAAACCAGGACCCACCAGCCATCCTAATTTGGCGGTGGGTCTTTGGTGGGTCCGCAGAGGATTTTCCGCATCCGCCGGGCCGGCGGTGGCTTCCGCCGGCCCGGAGGATGCAGAAAATCCTCCATCCTAATGAGCCCCTTAGTACTGTACTATCACACAGTGTAGCTGCGCCCACAGTTCTTCCTCGCACAGTGAAAAAAAAAACGATTTAACTTGCAAAGGGGCTGTCTCTGTCTCAGGAATGTTTTGTTTCTTCCTGCCACACCAAGTCACGGAGGAAAATTTCAATTTAAGGCCTGAATGTATATGAAAACGAATGCGGCCTAATTTCCTTAATGTGTTTATACAGCCGGTCTTTCTGACCTTTTTGGGTCACACATTTCTGCCGGTCTACGTTAGTACCAGGTACTCACGCTATTAACCACTCCCCACCTCCTCAAATGTGTACAGCTGTAGTGGTGCAAATAGCGAAATACAAGTCCACCCCCACCCTTTCACTTACCTGTGACCTAAAACTGAATGGGGTGCTGGCGCAGGGCTCACTAGACAGCCGGCGCTCCAAAGATGTCGAAGGAACAGCTGATTGCTGGGCAGGCGGCAAGTCCGAGGGGTGAAAGCAAGTGACATCAGTTGTCTAGCAAATGTATTTTCTCAAGCAGGGTGAGCCGATGGGGGTCGTAGCAGGGCCGGCGCTAGGCATGGGCAGTGTGGGCAGCGGCCCAGGGCCTCGCGCTCTGCCAAAGATTAGGGGGCCTCCCATCAGTGTGAAAGGCCACACTTTCACATTAGCCAACCTATTCTTGCGAGGCCGCCTGCCCCAGCTGATCATATTACATCATGAACTTGCTGGCGTGGTGACATTCCTGGGGGTGCAAGGGTGGGGGAAGGTACAAACTAAATGGGGGACAGCACACCAGTTGGGCCAGCAATTATCTTGGCTCAGTGGTGTCAGAGGCAGACAGAGCCTCAGTTAAGTATCAGCCATTCTAGGCCCTTTGTTTCCTGGGGAAGGTGGACACAGGTAAGAGGAGGTGGGTGATGAGTGGAGGGGGCAGCCAGAACAACTTGTTTTTGACCTTTCTTTGTGTATAAACTGTGTCTTGTGGGAAGTGTGTCCTTACTGTTTCATGGCCCTGGGGAGGGGGCCCCCTCCCTGGGCCTTGAAGCACTGGATCAAGCTGCAAGGTTCAGGTGTGGGGGCCCCCTTCCCTGGGCCTTGTAGTAATTATGCAGTGCCAGGGTTGGATTGGGAAGGGAGTTATTCGGCTGGTGCAAGAGGCCCAGTCCCTGAGGCTTAAGTGGGCAGTTTTTTTTCCTCATTTATGTTAAGGCTTGCTCTGCTGCTGTGAACTCGAGAGGCCTCATCAGCTTCTTCCACTGCCCATTTTCATATAAATAATTCGTTTTTCGATTGTCCTTGAACAGCAAAAGAACTGAATGGTTTTTGGGATTGATTTAATATTAAATGTTCAATCTTGGTGCTCCATGTAAAGCAAGCATTTGCAATGCAATAGGTCTTGCATTTAAGCGAGTTTGAGCTATTGACATTGTAAATGACAATGCCTTTTTATCTATATTTTGTTTTTTTAAATATAAATAAAAGGCATAGTCATTTACAATGCTAATAGCCTAAATTCGTGCAAATGGGAGACATATTGCATTGTGAATGCTTGTTTCCTTCTGGCACTCCGAGCGCCGCAGAAGGGAAGTAAAACTACAGGTCCCAGAATACACATGTGTGAGGCAACTATAGAGCTCTAAGTATCTGCTTGATGCCTGCCCACTAAGTCTAGTTAAGCATATTAGTTGCACAGAGAGCCAGTGATAGCACTGTCCACCTTTGGAGCTGAAATCATCCATAACATTACTCAGTGAGAATTATCATGGCATACTCATCCTCCTGTGTAACCTTTGACCCACAGTGTGTCCGCCTTGCATGACATCTGGCATTGCAAGTGAGAGACCAACTTCACCTCTCTATTAATTTTTGAACTTCCAAAGACTCTTATTTTGCAGTCATATTTAAGTATTATGTCCCTTGTGCTTCTCGCGGAGTAATGGATTAGGAGCCTGTGGTCCCAGACCAGTTATCTGATCTGCATAAATGAGCTGTGTCTGAGGCTTTTTGTCCGTAATTTAAAAAGAGAGAAGTCTGACAATACCATCTGCATGTATGTATTAAGCGGGTATATCGCTCCTTGGTACAGGGCCTGTCCTTTCACCAAAAACACAGTATGTAGCATGCAGCCTTTCAATAAAAGAGACAAAAATAAACACACCCAGCCAACAGTGGTCTGCAGTAGTTTATTTATAGCTGGCAGATTATTTTCAAAGAGCAGAGCAGTGAGTGCCTAATTTGTAACAACATAAGTGCCCGGGCTCTCATCAGGCGGTCACTGCAGCTTGCACCACACATTGCCCTCGCCACGCTGCCAATTTTAGTAACAACACAGCTACTAACCATCACACTACTGCAAGCGCGATAATTTGAACTATTTCAGGCCCCCAAGGCTGTAAGAATGGCTTGGCTGGCAGGTACGCCTGGCTGGTCTGGCTTGTCTGCGTACCGACCAATCACAATGCTGCCATTGCAGCCTTGAGATTGGCTTAGGGGATGGAGGCTTCCTGTTCTATTCCTGTTCCTGTTGCAGGAGAGCTGGTCAGGAGCAGAGACGACGCGAGACCTGGGAAGGTAAGTTTATTTTATTTTTAAATTACGCCCCCGCGTGCAAACACCTACGTGACCCGCCACTCGCGCATCAGGCCGGCCGCGATTGGATGTTACATGCAAATTCAAGGGGCCTCACATCTTTCCTTTTGCCCGGGGCCCCAGAATTTCTAGGATCGGCCCTGGGTCGTAGTGAAGGCAAAAAGGTGAGAGTAAAGGGATGAGGCCCAGAATTTCCCGCGCCTATGAGAGATTAATTGCCTAGCAGGTGTTAATGTGACCAGGCAAACACCGCAATCAGGAAGAGGGGCATGGCAGGCAACCCTGGGCTGGAGCACGGTTTGCCGAACAACTCTTGGAATCAGAGAATCCAATTTGGTTGTATTTTTCCGCTTCTATTTATAAATACAGACGGAAGAAAAATATATTTCCGTCTGTATTTATATGTAAAAATCCGTTTAAACGGAAAACCGGGAGCCCTATTTATAATATAATGGGGAAGAAAAAGGCAGGAGGTTCTTTGAGCTTACCAACCCCTCTCACAACTTCAACATCAATTGATAGAATGTTACTGAGGGCAGTAAACGTTATCAGCAATTAATTTAACCTCATGGAGAGAAGACTCTCCCTTAGTTCAATCAACATGGCGTCACCACCCAGCCATTTACCCGGGGTCTACCAGCTGCAAGGCCACTAGATTCCGTGGTCCAGACACTGCCTGCCGCTAAAAAGAAGCCTGCCTTAAGTTCCACATCAGTCCTAAAACGGTCAAAAAGTTTGGCCAAAATTGAGCACAAGTTAATCTCTACCCAGACGATTGAGCTAATGCCAACTCATTCACCAACTTCGAATTCTGACTACCACCATCTCCCTGATAGGGAAGTAGGCTTGATGGGCTTATTGTCTAAATTACCTAAGGGTTTGATACCATTGGAAGACAGCCTAATGAAGATCAAGGACTTAAGTCAGGTGGCAATTTCACCGATTATAGCAATGTTAGACGCCATAGAATGTATCCATTTGGCCACCAATAATTTATGTTCATAATATATATTGCTGGCCGAAGGGTGGCTAACCAGAGTAGGATGTGGTTAATTTGTTATCTGCACACATAGCTGCACTTCCTTCTGAATTTGTGGAGACTGTAATTGTCAGTTTGAACCATTGGATGTACATCTTAATCTTCATTCTTCTGAAGCGGACCGAGTATGGTCCATACCTCAACTGGCAATCACCACAGTAGTTAGATGGCCCCCCTGGTAAGTCCAGTTAAAAGCTTTCGCCTTAAATCTAGGCCTCTGGGCCTGTAATGGTAGGAACACCTCAGATAGGGAGGGATGTCCAAAATGTATATGGCTCCAGGGATCGAGGGGTATATTATCAAACCCCAGCGATAATTATCGCTGAGCGCGCTTAGCGCGCTTTTAATTGGATCCATGTTAAAATATTGATATAAAAAATATCGATGAAAAAATATCGATGTAAAAAAATATCGATAACAAAAATGTCTCCTCCATATTAATAGTTAAAACATTAGATAGCGGGAGGGTAAAAATTACTATTCCCACTCCAGTGAGTGCAACAGTAGGGAAAACGCTGGATAGCGTAGGGGTAAAAACTACTATTCCCACTCCAGTGAGTGCAACAGTAGGGAAAGCGCTGCATAGCGTAGGGGTAGGAATTACTGTTCCCACTCCAGTTAGTGCAACGGTAGGGAAAGCGCTGGATAGCATAGGGGTAAAAATTACTATTCCCACTCCAGTGAGTGCAACAGTAGGGAAAGTGCTGGATAGCGTAGGGGTAAAAATTACCATTCCCACCCCAGTGAGTGCAACAGTAGGGAAAGCGCTGGCTAGCATAGGGGTAAAATTGACTATTCCCACTCCAGTGACTGCAACAGTAAGGAAAGCGCTGATTAGCGTAGGGGTAAAATTTACTATTCCCACTCCAGTGTGTTCACCAGTAGGGAAAGTGCTGGATAGCGTAGAGGTAAGATTTAATATTCCCACTCCAGTAAGTGCAACAGTAGGGCAAGCACTGGATAGTGTAGGGGTAAAAATTACTATTCCCACTCCAGTGAGTGCAACAGTAGGGAAAGCGCTGGATAGCGTAGGGGTAAAATTTACTATTCCAACTCCAGTGTGTTCAACAGTAGGGAAAGCACTGGACAGCATAGGGGTAAAAATTACTATTTCCACTCCAATGAGTGCAACAGTTGGGAAAGCACTGGACAGCATAGGGGTAAAAATTACTATTTCCACTCCAATGAGTGCAACAGTTGGGAAAGCGCAGGATAGCGGAGGGGGAAAAAATTACTATTCCCACTTCAGTGATTGCAACAGTAGGGAATGCGCAGGATGCCAAAACAATAAAAAATAAAAATATCAAAATTGTCAATAAATTTTATTTCTAATTTTAACATAATTAATATATAAATATATTATTAACAAAGACAATTTTTTTTATTATTTAGCACTATAAAATCCACAACAATTAACTAAAATGAATTACACAATTACATTTAATATTTATTAATTAATTAATGAAAATTATTTTTTATTATTTATTAATTAAACAATTAATTACTTAGCAGCTTTCACACCATTTACACATATCTACACCACAACACACACCTACAATTAATTACACAATTTCAATTAATAATTACTAAATAACTAATAGAAATACATTTTAATCTATTTAATAATTAATCAATAAATAATTAATTACTTACCACCCTTCACACCATTTACATATATAAAAACCACAACACACACTTAAAATAAATTAACATACCTAATTAATAATTAACTAATTGAAATTAATTAACAACTAATTATTAAAATATAATGAATTAATACATTAACACATTAATTAATTAATTAATTTTACATAATTAAATTACTTCTCACCCTAATCCTCTATAAACCCACAACCCGCTACGGAACTAATAACGCAGAACAATTCTAAAATATATAATAAAATGAAAAACAATTCTTATTATAAACACTCAAATACATAACATTATTAAAAAATCGATATTTTAGTAAACTATACTTTTGTAAACGATATTTATTACAATTATATTTTTGTAATCGATATTACTTACCTGTCAGTCGATATTCTTGTCATCTATATTTTTGTGGTCGATATTTCTTCCAAACGATATTTCTGCGGCGATATTTTTGTCCCAAGATATTTCCCAGTCGATATTCCTGCTCTGCACCCTTTTAATTATCGCCGCCTATCGCTGGAATATATTGCCAAGCTAGCGCGGTATTATTAAAGCTTAGCGCTATGGCGATAAATATTCCAGCGATAGCGGGGTTTTTCATGGAACATCGCTGGTTTCCCAGCGATGTTCCATGGAAAACGGCGATAAGCTTGATGATAGGACCTGTGGCCTTAGCCCCACAATCCACCTCCCATGTTCAATCAATCAATCAGGTCATTTGTAAAGCGCACTACTCACCCGTAGGGTCTCAAGGCGCTGGGAGGGGGGGGGGGTGCCGCTACTGCTCGAACAGCCAGGTCTTGAGCTTCTTCCTGAAGGAGAGGTGGTCTTGGGTCAGGCGCAGATTGGTCGGAAGTGAGTTCCAGGTCTTGGCGGCCAGGTAGGAGAAGGATCTTCCTCCTGTTGTCGCTCTTCGGATGCGGGGGACGGCGGCGAGGGCGTGGTTGGTTGATCTGAGGAGGCGCTTGGGAGTGTAGAAGTTGATCCGGTTGTTGAGGTAGCTCGGGCCTTGGTCGTGTAGGGCTTTGTGCGCGTGGGTGAGGAGCCGGAAGGTGATTCTCTTGTTGACCGGGAGCCAGTGTAGATCTCTCAGGTGTCCGGAGATGTGGCTGCGTCGGGGGATGTCGAGGATGAGTCTCGCCGAGGCGTTCTGGATCCGCTGGAGTCTCTTCTGGAGTTTGGCAGTGGTTCCGGCGTAGAGGGCGTTGCCGTAGTCCAGTCGGCTGGTGACGAGGGCTTGGGTGACCGTCTTCCTCGTCTCGGTGGGGATCCACCGGAAGATCTTACGTAGCATGCGCAGGATGTTGAAGCATGACGAGGAGACGGCGTTGACTTGTCTGGTCATGGAGAGGGAGGAGTCCAGGATGAATCCCAGGTTGCGTGCGTGGTCCGTCGGTGTGGGTGCGGTGCCCAGGGCGGGGGGCCACCAGGAGTCGTCCCAGGCGGAGGGCGTGGAGCCCAGGATGAGGACCTCCGTCTTGTCTGAGTTCAGTTTCAGGCGGCTGGTCGTCATCCATTCGGCTACGTCTCTCATCCCTTCGTGCAGGTTGGCTCTGGCGGTGGCGGGGTCGTTGGTCAGGGAGAGGATCAGCTGGGTGTCGTCGGCGTAGGAGATGATGTTCAGGTTGTGTTGGCGTGCGATGGCCGCGAGGGGGCTCATGTAGACGTTGAAGAGGGTTGGGCTCAGCGAGGATCCTTGGGGTACGCCGCAGATGACTTTGGTGGCCTCTGACTTGTACGGTGGTAGGCGGACTCTTTGTGTTCTTCCGTCGAGGAAGGAGGTGATCCATTCCAGTGCCTTCTCCTGGATTCCGATGTTGCTGAGGCGCTGTACTAGGGTGCGGTGGCAGACAGTGTCGAAAGCCGCGGAGAGGTCCAGGAGGATGAGGGCCGCTGTTTCTCCGTTGTCCATCAGAGTTCGAAGGTCGTCGGTGGCGGCGATGAGGGCGGTCTCGGTGCTGTGGTTCGCTCGGAAGCCGGACTGTGAGGGGTCGAGGGATCCATTCGTCTCGAGGAAGGCGGCCAGCTGCTTGTTGACGGTCTTCTCGATGACTTTGGCCGGGAACGGGAGGAGCGAGATGGGACGGTAGTTCTTGAGGTCGGTGGGGTCTGCTGTGGGTTTCTTGAGGAGAGCGCTGAGTTCGGCGTGCTTCCAGCTCTCGGGGAAGGTGGCGGAGTCGAAGGAGGTGTTGATGATGTAGGTATGCCTTAGTCAGGAATTTAACAGACGTTAAATTCCTGAGTTCAGGCAGAGTTAGTGCGATTTAAATTATCGCTACGCCTCGTTGATAATATCGCGTAGCTGCCTTTGCGATATTTTCAAATGTTGTTTTCACAGCCACGCCTACTTTGCATCTCATTATCGATGTGAGGCGGGGCGTGTGAAAAACGGGAGCTAAGTCAAGGAAACACGCGCTAGTGTGTCCTTGTAAATAATGCAATATAATTATCGCCGCTTTGCGCCCAAAAAACGGATGCTAAAGCAGCGATAATTGTATCACCGGCCCTTCGTAATATGCCCCCTAGTCTTTTGGACTAATTCCTCCTGGATGTATTGCTGTGGCCTGCTCTTGCAGACATGACAGTGTTATCTTGCACTGATAGCGGCCACAATCCTTTATTGTAGAGCTGAAATCGATAATGCCCATAGTTTCACCAGACCATGATGAACCCTTTGATAGACGGTTGGCCCTATCCACCAACTGGAGTAGGGTTAAAATGGAGTGTCATCTCTCTGTCTGAAGAGTTAATTGATAATATATATTGCTGGGTTGTCGGAGGAATAGATTAAATTTTGCTAATGTTAGAACAGTCCCAGCATGTGCTGGGTGACTGAACAACACTCATTAATGCCCATTTGCAACTTTTTTACAATCTCCCGGAGTTCTTTTATGTAGAATCTTGTAGCTTGGACAAGAGGCAGAAACCCCCTACTATTATAATCAGCTGTGTAGAACAGCTAGATTAGTGTTGTCCTATCCCAATAAGCAGCAAGATAGATTGAAGGTTCAGGAGGCTTGAAAGGCATACAAAGTTAGTATCAGCTAAGCAAAGAGAGAATGGGAAACTAAAAAGTGGGAATCCTTGGTGGTTTCTGTAAAAAGAGGTGACTCTCGTTCAATTTGGAATACAGTTGCCAATGTAGATCGGAGGGTCTCCCCCAATTGAAAATCATAGACCAATGGATGTTTGGGTTGCGTGCGTTTCAAATTGGTATTCTCCTTATGAACCCAGTGTATCCCCTGACATTGATTCTCTCATACATGATAGTAGTGCTACTATAGAGACTAGCACTGAAGCAATTCCATATGGTATTTTGAGTGACCCTCCGGATTACCAAGTTATTAGTACCAAGGACATTTTATTGGTAATCAGTAAGATTGTTCCTCACAAGTACCCGGGATTGGACAAGGTCCCAGGAGGTCTCTTTTTGGGAAGGCCTGAGGTGTATGGACCTTACTTTGCCCTTGGTTTTAGTGCTATAATGAGGGGAGCTCCTACCACTCTTACATGGACTCGGGCTGAGATTATTCTTATTTTAAAGAAGGCAGCTACACAGATTCTCGCTCCCCTGCAGGCAGGGTTTAGAGAGAGGAAAAGTCAGTCATCGTCAAAGTATATTTATTTCAGTTAATAAAAACCATAACATATTATACAGCATGACAAGTAAAATGTTAAAAATTGCAGATTCACAAGATATTGAGAAAAGACTTCTTTCTAACATTTAAAGGTATAATACAAAAAAAACACACTTCTCAAACAAAATGTGTAGATAAGCCCACATTGGAGATGTTATGCATACAGAGACATGTAATATGGATAAACTGTTCCTGGGATGTCGATATGAGTGTACATTATTTTCATTCTTACAATTACCCTGACGAAGGGTCCTCAACCCGAAATGCATTGTGAATCAAGGGACTCATGTTACAAGCACAGCTGAAACAATACAATTGTACAATGTGATGTAACATTGTTCTAGGCTAAAGAGAGCTACATTAAGCATGAAAATATGTTTGAATTGTAATGCTGAAACAGTTGAAAATGAAGAATAAATATACCTAGATAAATCATTTAAAATAATGTATGCAGTGTACTGAACATTGTTGAACTAATTAAGGGGCCTATTAGGATGATGGGCGGACTTTGTCCGCCATCCTGTCGGACAACGGGACCGTCCGCCATAATGGCGGGGCTCCCGTCCTCGGAATTAGGATGCACCCGCCACAGTGGCGGGTGCATCCCGCATTTTTAACATTGCGGCGGGCGGTGCTAAAAGCACCGCCCGCCGCAATGCTAAAAAAGCATGTTGGGCGTTTCAAAGCACAACATGACAGGCACCGCGCGGTGCCTGCCATGTTGCACTTTGAAATGGTACCCCCCACCCCCCGGAGTCCCCGGGGGCCCGCAATGGACCCCCGCAGGGAGTCTCCGCATACCTTTCAGTGGCGGCATTGCCGCCACAGAAAGGCATTCTCCAAAGTCCATCCTAATATGGCTGACGGTGTCTGATAGACACTGCCAGCCATATTAGACCCCCCAGCCACCCTAGTGTGGCGGGGGGTCATTTCAGTGAGGATGGCAGACGGATTGCCAATGTCAGGCCGGCGGTGGCTACCGCCAGCCCGGCGGGGGCAATTCGTCCGCCATCCTAATCTGCCCCTAAGTTAGGAAGGAACCCTAGAGGTCCACAGTGGTGCACATTGTGTTTGGTACACAGATTTTGAGCACCTTTCTTGAATAATTTGTATACGGACACGAACAGGCTCCATCACACGGCAGCACACAAGTGATTACGTTGATTATATGTTTTAAGCTGATAGAAATTACAAGTGCAGGCTAGAAACTCTTTTTTGAAATACATATAAATACAGATACCAGTGTGAGCACACACTTGTCCTAATTTCTTTAAATTTAGAAGTGTAGATTGGTGTAGTAATGGCCCCACCAAAATTATAACAGAATTCTTATAGAAATACAGCAGCATTAAATGCAAACTAAAATCTTTTAATACAGGTTTGCTTTGTCTAGTGCTCCTCAACAATTCACAGTGTGGCAGATAAGTAAGAGTTTCAGGCATGTTTAAAGGGATGCAGAGCCCATCCTTTTCCGCTTTATTTCCAAAATATAGTGCTGACATGTCTATTTAAAATCACCTCCAGTTAGCAGAATTGTCGATTTTTGTAAGGTGGCGTTCTTTTCCTACCTTTTTCCTTGTTAAAGTGCAGACATGTTCGTGCAAAATCACCGAAAGGCAGAACAATTATCGATTTGTTAAAAGTGGCGCAGTGCCCCTCCTTTTTCTGCCTTTTTCTAAATTATAATGCAGACATGTGCGTGAAGAGTCTCTTAAAGTGCATGAGGATTTTGGTTTAAGAATCATTTGATGAAAGTGCAAACATGTTTTCGCAAAACCGCCTAACGTTACCTTTGCCCATTGTCAGTCCTAAACAATATTGTTAAAAATAGCATTGTTCCATTCAATTACTGAGATACATCTAAAAATGCAAACATCAAGTTAAATGGTGGACAAACTACCTGGTGATCATCAGACCTTTTGCTGACCGTAACTGATCTGCTTTGAGAAACAATTTTATAAAGGGTGCTGTTATTTGTGGGGTTTCACCTTTCATACAAAAAAGTAAGGCATGCCTATATGTTCTAATGCCATGCAGATTGAAGATTCCTTTCAGTATTATCTTATGTTCAGTTAGTAGAAAGGGACAGATGGATAAAATGTGAGACAGGCTTTCTTCATGTAAATGGCATAGTCTACACTTGGTAGCCTCTGGTTTCGGTTGCCATTTAGAGTTGTATTCCAATGTTTGACATAAGCCAAATCGCAGATGAACTAGCTTATTTTTATGGAAAGATCTAAATAATGTTGCTAAATATGTTTGTGGAGGAGGTTGCTTGTAAGAATCAATGTTTGTCCCTGCGTGACTTCTTTTGCTAAACTCATCTTTGTCTCTATGCCATGACAAGAGAGCGAAAAAGTTCTTTAGACCAAATCCTTTGGTTCCAGCTTCTTTATTGGAAATATGTCTTGTTGAGGCAGGGATGGTTATATCTGAGATCAGCTTTTGATTTAATTTCCCGCACTAATTTGTGGCAGTTTTTTGATGATATGAGGATGTTGCACTACTTAACGAATATAATTAAGCAAATGCACAAAGGTAACTCTGCCCAAGTAAGATGTGGTCAGATGGGAACATTAACCAAGCCCTTCCTTGTCAAGAGGGGGGGGGGTCCTTGTGCCAACCCTTTCCTCACTTTTCATTAATGATTTAGCAACTTTTGTAGATCATAGTGGATCTGATGCTCCGACTCTTGGAAACATCAGTACTCCAGCCCTGATGTTTGCAGATGACACACTCCTCATCTCAAAATCGCTCATGGGACTCCAAAGTATCTTGGATAGGTTTGACAACTTTTGTAGCCTTAGAAGATTGTATATTAATGTGGCCAAAACCAAGTTCATGGTTCTCAACCCCTGTAAAACTTCTCACCCCAACCCCACCCTTTGAACGTGTATGTACTTCTGAGTACTTGAGGGTTACCCTTACTGAACATTTTAATTTGCAACCCCATATAATAGGGAGTAGGCTCAGGTTAGAGCAAACATCAGAGGGTTGTTGCACAAGGGCTCACCTTTTCGCCCCATTTCTACTACTCTTCAGATCTTTACTCTTCAAGCACTCGCCTCAGCCCTCTATGGAGCAGAGCTTTGGGGGGCATAGGGATGTGTCTATCCTACGTCTGATGAAAAATTGTTTTATGCGAGTGTTAATTGGCCTTCCTATCAGCATCCCGTTGCTCCCATTAAAATTAGCGGGCACAAGCGCAGATGATATCCTGTGGATGAAATATGTGAGAGTTACCTTTTTTATTATTGGTTTAGGTCAGTTGTGGAATGCTCCTTTAAAGGCCAGTATAATTACTCAGGTTCAAGGTAAGAATGCATACTGGCGAAACAAAATGAGTTTACAGCATAGCCAGACCAATGTTGGGTCCTTGGCCTCGGCTTTCCTCCAACAGAAAGATAGGTAAAAGTGGAAGAATTTTTACGACGGAATTGAGCCGGCAAATGCAAGGAAACTATAGGTGCAGTTTAGATATGGGTCCCTCCCTCTTCCCTCTTTTACAACCAGATGGGGGAACCAAGCAAGGACCCAATCTCAGTTATGTCCTTCCTTCTTTGAAGTAAATGAAACACTAGAGCATGCACTAGTTTTTTGTGCAGCGTACCAAGATGCTAGGAGATTGTACATTTGCCCATTATGTCGCAATCTTGGAATCAGAATGTACAGAGATGCTCTGAAAATTTTAAAAAGCAACATTTCCAGTGTGTAGTCTTTGTGGTTTCACGATTCTTATTGACCATGTGACCAAGGCAGAAATAATTAGATTAATGGTGGAGATTGTCTTATGAAATATTTTATACAATTTTATATTTTTTACAAATTTTTAATGATGTATTTTTTTCTTAATGATTTTATATATTTTTATCTTGATATTAATTCTTAATAACTGCAATTTGCGGGAGATTTTTTAATTGTATGACCGTTGATGGCATTTTATGCCGAATAAAGATTGTTGTCTGTCTGAACCAGTGGTTTGATATGATGTTTATATTATACGTGTTAGGTTATGTGAAAAATTTAAATTAAAATATGGAATTAGGTTACCAGCTCATATAACAAAGAAAAACCATAGCTGTTCTTACTTCCACAATAGGATAGAGTCCAAACATGTAGAAAGTGGCATCCAAAATGGACTCCAAAAGACAGAACATGTTAGAAACCCAGCCCCCATGCCAATTTCATGTCTCCCATTTAGAGCTAGAATCAAGTGCATTGAGGCCACGCTCTTCATCTTCGGCAAGATGGTACACCATTTGGCTGCATACTGCGATCAATCTCACTCCTGCCTTCAACGTTCTCCTGCAAATAGGCTGGCAGGGAAAGTATACTTTCACTAGATATGCACCAATACTCCAGAACAGATTCTCGTCTTACCTTTTGAAAGAAAATAAAAACATTACTCTTTCTATAAACAGAATAGTCTCTACTTAAATGTCTTCATGCCTACGTTTCTATTATCTGTTTGGTTGTCTTCTTTTCTATATCACTCCTAAAATGATATAGGAATGTAGTCCTTTAATGGTGCAACTGAAAGAAAACAAACAGTGAATGGACAGTGGCCCTCTTGGGCCTACTCTACGTCTGGACTTATAACCTTCCACAGGCATTGAGTCTAATGACTCAAATGTTTAAAAAGGCAGTGCCTATCTGTCCCAGAATCTCCGGATAGCATCTCTATAATTTTTACATCAAGTACTAGTTAAAAGCGTCTCAGGGGACTATACAGGTGATATTGGTAAACACATCGGTACCATTTACATATTTAGGTAGAAGATTTGAATTCATCAGAAATTTCCAACATAATGTTTGTATCACTTTGGTTAGTGTATATGATATCCTAGGAGACTTTTGCAAATCTGAATAGCTTTAATGGCAGGCTGACATGGAAGGTATGCTAGTGAAATCTAACCTTTGAAATTTCAAGTTCACTTCTAACAGTTTAGTTTTCCTATAGTTGATTCTAGGGTGACTGTTATCAAACATGAAATTAATTGGCCTATTAAACAAAGAAAGGATCTTGCCAGATGGTCCAAATGTGTTGCTATCTGCCTTATAATTAGAAGTTAATATTAGACAGCGTTCTTTTTTGTAATATTTGTCTACATACAAACAATTCAAGTCTGGTTAAATTAGTAAAGCATTTACACAGGCAATAGGTCTGATGTTGGCTCCATGCCCTTTCGTTTTGTGAGTGCTTGTTTGTTTTGTCAAGGTTTTTAAAATGTTTTATTTTTGTGGAAGCTGTCAGGATCTAGTCAATCCCCCCAAAATGATGGATAAAAGCAAAAATATTGTTTTGTCTTAAAAACCAAACTTCACTATTGAAGTCCCAGGCCTTGAAGAACCTACTTTGTGTGTGTAGATGTGCCCCATAGGCATCGGTCACTGTGAAGTTAAATGATGGATGAAGTGGACTGGCCTCTTGCCCCACCTTGTAATGTATAGTGGGTAGACTACAAAATGTAAATAGCACCTTAGCAGACCAAAGGATGACAAAGGTTGTCTGAAAGCTTGTATACATTGGTATATTATAATTATAATGTTAGTAAAATCAAAAGATCTTGGCTTACCTAAGCATAGATGTGACAACAGCACAAAGTGACAGACCATGAACCCTGTGTCATTACTGCACCATTCCCACCTAACACTACTATTACATTTTAATTTTTATGATTTGAGCTACCAACATTGATTACAAAAAAAATCATTAAGTGCCTTGAACAACTTTGGCCTTCTTTCCAAAATTTCTGAATAGGGTTACAGCAAGGGAGAACTCGAAAATCTGGAAAGACAAAAGGAGGTTTGCTTTAGGATGAAATACCTTTATATAACAATGTAATATACAAACTGGAGACAAATTTAAATATTATTATGTGCACCAATTTTGGCCTTGTCCTCATGTGGTGCGACATGACCACTTTGAGCTTCATTCACAAAAAGCCAAAATATGTAGACAACACCTTTAAAAATCAGTCTTCATAATGTAATGCAGTGTAGAATGTAAAAGGTGAGGCTTTAGTTCCACCATCAGCGGTCAATACCACCCTCTAATTGTTCATTTTGTTTGTTAAAAGCATCTTTCAACACTAAGATGTGCAGAGCATTCAGTGGTGTAGTAATGAGTGTTGCGAATGGATGTGTTTGTGTGTGTGTACACGTGTGTGATTGCATAGATGTGAATGTGTATGGGTATAGGTAAGTGTGCTTGTGTGTCCCGTCAATCCCCCTCCCTCCTAAATTTACCCAGAGCCACTAATCCATGGATGGCTGGAAGTCATGGGAAGAAACAATCTCTAAGGTTCTTATTAGTTCAGGATTCCAATCCTGAACGATATTGCCTGAAACACAGTTTTTAGCTCGAGCCTAGCGACAGCGCGCATGCACTTCTCCCTCTGCGAGACTGGTGTAGTAGAGTATGTGAGAAAGAAGCTTCGCCCACTCTCCTCCCATTTTTTAATTGGCTTGTGTCATTGTCTTTCGTAAATGCTGCCTTCAGATTCATTAATAGGCTTGTTAGTCCCTCCTTAGTACGGCCTTGTCTTCATTGGTACACTCCCATGGTGACTAGCCTGTAATATCTTCAATTGGTTTTACATAAGCTTTATCATTGTTGCTTAAGGCAGCTTCCTTACATTGTGTTTGTCTTTCAACAAGCCTTGGCAGCATCAATCGTCACGGTGATAAACACACTTCACTTTTTGTGTTTGTCTTCCTAACAAGCAATGCCAAGCTCAATTATCACGGTGATAAACACACCTCAATTGTGTTTGTCTTTTCAACAAACATTGTCAAGTTCAATTACCACAGTGATAAACACACCTATATTGTGTTTGTCTTTCTCTACAAATACTTCAACGGTGGTAAACACACTCTTAATAAATGTTGTCACTGCCATCACAGTTCTTTAATTCAACTGACCCTCAGTTGTGTTTGCATTTTCAACATACATTGTTAACCTGTTATTACAGTAAAATGCAGAACGTCACCTTAGCTCCATTTTTTTTATCAAACCCTGGAGATCATCCTATCCGTTGGTCTAAATGGAAAAAGGTTTTCCTTAATTATGCGAGAGTCTGCGGCGTCTCCTTGAGTGCAGAAAGGAAATCCGCTCTTCTCATGCATTGCTTGAGATCTGAGGGTCAAGACGTTTTTGAACATCTACCCGAACTTGATGATGAAGAATCTAACGGCTTAAATGAATTTGAGATTTGTCTTAAAAAGTTAGATAAACATTATCTTCCAAAAATAAGCACGGTCTTAGAAAGGTACAATTTTGGAAGGAGGATGCAACTTCCACCAGAGTCTGTTGAAGTATATTTTACTCACTTACGAAAATTGGCAGCTACCTGCAAATTCGACAACACTCTTGAAGAACGCATCCGCAATCAATTTATGTTGGGATGCAACATAGAAAAGATAAACGATGAGTTGTGGCAGAAAGATGATCCTAAATTAGATGAGATCGTCTAATTTGCCAAACATCTTGAACACTCTCTTGCATGCGTGGAAGTGATAAAAAGAGTCAAATGCTTGTGCTACTAATACTGAGAAAGTTCAAAGTGTGACAAAACCTAGTGTTTCAAAATTTAAAGATTCAACCAATGTACAAACTAGATTCAAAACTTATAAGAAGAACAAACGTGTGAAAGAAGTGTTCGTTTCGAATACTTCTGATTCTGAATCAGATGAAATTCACTGTGGTGAGGTTTTGGTTCAATCTGTTGACTTTACCAACAAAGCATCAAAAAATCCGATTGATGGGGTACAAGTGAATAGTTGTACGGTTAATATGCTTTTTGACTCTGGTGCCAAAATTACTTTAATCCCCAAGGCGTTTTATGATTCTAACTTAAGTCACAAGGTTAAAGTTTTCAAACCTGACATTAAACCTTTAGCATATGGGGGACAGCCGATAAAACTATTTGGTTATTTCACAGGTAAAATTGAGTATAAAGGAAGAATTACTGCCGGAAAGATTTACATATCCTGCAGGGGAGACTGTATCATCTGTTGGTTCCATCAAGCTGACCTAGGTGTGATGTTGGTCCCTGGTGCTGATCCTTGTATAGTTCTGAGAAATCCTGTTATCACCTCCACCAATCAAGTTATGGACAAGGTTGCATACAAAGATGGTCATTCTAAGAATCTAGTCGAAGTTACCCAATCTCACGATTTAAAGTCACAATTTGATGAGGTCTTCAGTGAAAAGTTAGGGTGTCTCTCTGATTATACTCATAAGATTATACTCAAATCTAACTCTGTTCCAGTCTCTTGCAAAGTACGAAATGTACCCCTGGCACTAAGGGAGCCTATGCGGAATGAATTAGAAAAGCTTAAGAGTGAAGGTATCATAGTAGAAACCAGTAGCGGTCGGCAGTAGGTGTTTCTGTAGGGCGGTGATGTGGGCAGGGGAGGGGTAGGGTCGGGGGTAGTAATGTATGGATTACAAAGTTTTACAGGTAAGTAAACATTTAAATAAATAAAATGAATTTCGTTGCGCGCACTGCATCACCAAATGTAATGCAGTGCGCGCAACGTTTTATTTATTTAAATGTTTACTTACCTATAAAACTCCATAATCTATACATTACTACCCCCCACCCAGCTCCTCCCCCTGCCCACGTCACCGCCCTACAGAAACACCTACTGCCGACCGCTATTGGTAGAAATGGAGGCAAGTGATTGGTTGGCTCTGGTTGTTTTGGCTCGCAAGGCTTCTGGCGAGATTAGATTATGTGTTGACCTTCGCAATCTCAATCGTGCTGTTGTTGCTGACAAGTACCCACTTCCCAACATCTCTGAGATGTTCACTCAACTTGAGGGTGCGGGAGTTTTCACTACGTTAGGTCTGAGGGCAGCATATCATCAGATCAAGATAGATAAGGATTCCATGGATTTACCGTCTTTTATTACGCCCTTTGGGACATATAAATTTACTCTTATTCCTTTCGGTCCTAACTCGGCTGCATTAGTGTTCCAAAGAGCCATGGAAAATGTTTGGCAGGGAGTGCCAAGTGTTAAGGTATATCAAGACAATGTTTTGGTATATAGTTCGTCACAGAAGGAGCATGATGAAAGGCTTAGGGAAGTTTTGTCGAGGTTCAAGTCTCGCGGTTCGACACTTAGAGGGAACAAATGCAAATTCAATTTGAGTGAATTGGATTATTTGGGACATAAATTAACCAAAGGAGGTGTTATGCCTAGAGATCATTTAGTTGGAACTATTGCCAGCCTTTCTGAACCTCAAAATAGAGATGAATTAGTTAGTTTTCTTGGGATGGCAGAATACTATTATAAATTTGTTCCCCAGTTTGCATCAAGAACATATACCTTAGGAGCACTTTTAAAGAAAGGGACAACATTTGTGTGGTCTAGCAATGGAAGAATTTGATGATGTCAAGAATGCCCTGAGAAGTGCCCCTTCTCTTCACAGTTTTGACACCTCTGCTAAGCCAATCTTGATTACGGATGCTAGCTCTAAAGGGTAGGTGCCGTTCTTAAACAAGTAAAAGATAGTAAGGAAGAGACCATCATGTTTCTTTCAAGAGCTCTCGTAGGGCCAGAAAATGCGTATTCTGTTATAGAAAAAGAAACCTTGTGCATTTTACGGGCCATCAGAAAATTAAAAAAGTTTTTATGGGGAAACTCTTGG
Organism: Lissotriton helveticus; assembly: GCF_964261635.1. Classification (NCBI taxonomy): domain Eukaryota; kingdom Metazoa; phylum Chordata; class Amphibia; order Caudata; family Salamandridae; genus Lissotriton; species Lissotriton helveticus. The sequence goes on along the minus strand of NC_136057.1, from coordinate 685,828,888 downwards.
TTCGTTCAGATCACAAGCCTTTAAAAGATCTTTTTACTAAAAAAAAACCTAGACGCAGTCTCCTCAAGAATTTGCAGATGGGTCATTGCTCTCCAAGACTACGATTTTGTTGTGAGTTACATACCTGGCATAGAAAACAAAGTATCTGATTGTCTCTCCCGGCTCGTTCAGACAAATTCGAATGTAGACTCTGAGAACGTAGGTGATTTGTGGGATAATGACGAAAACAAGGTGTGTGAAATTATTACTGAAGTTGTGGAGAAGTGTGGCTCAGGGGTTAGAGGCAGCAGACCCGGAAGCTGAGATCGGTCCTGGACCAGGGTTCAATTCCCCGCCTCGGCGGGTCTTGGGCTAAAAATTCCACGGACTCGATAATTCTCGCCCCGGTGCCTCCTCGACTCACGGGTTCACACTCTGTGACTCTGGGCAATAGCTTGCTTAATCTCCACAACGGCCCCTCGCGGCGGGATGCCTGACTTTCACCTTGTGGATACCCTGCTATCTTCACAGGGGAATACCAGGAAGGGTTCCCTAAGCAAGCGCCGGGAAACCCACTGCGGGTAGCTGTGCGCTATATAAGCTCAACTACATTTACATTTACATTTGTGAGTGAGGATGAGTGAAAAAACTGTTTAAGCAAAGATGCGGTCTTTGTGAAAATCTCCGACGTAATCACTAAAGGTTGGAAGAGTATGAAAGGTCTTGATAAGGATGTTTGCAAATTTTGGAATGTTCTTGATGAATTATCTATCCATTCTGGAGTATTATGGAGAGGTACGAAACTCATACCTCCCACCTGTGTCAGACCAAGGATCATCCAACAAGCTCATCAGGGACATCTTGGTTTCTCAAAAACTAAAGAAAGAATTTGCATGCACTTTTGGTGGCCAGGCATTGATCTCCAAGGTGAGCGTGTTGTGAGAGATTGTGCACCGTGTAATACATGTGATAAAACCTTAACAACGAGAGTTCAACCTATGGTAATATGTAAAGAACCCTCTAGATGCTGGGAGGAAATTGCTCTTGATCTGCTGGAACCCATTTCTAGTTCTTCTGGCCAGTATTTCGTGTTGGTTCTAATAGACATGTTCTCCAGATGGCCGGAGATTAAAGTTGTAAGGAGTACAGAGACAAAGGATGTTATTAGCTTTCTTGAAGAAGTCTTTGCTAGGGAAGGACTTCCTGATTCATCTTATGACCGACAATGGGGTCCAGTTGGTCTCAAAAGAAATGGAAGAGTATTTAACTAAGAATGGAATTAAACATAAATGGTGTTCTCTCTATCATCCCGAAACCAACGGGATGGTAGAGAGATTTAATCGAGTCCTCAAGGAGTCTGTACAGATAGCTATAGCTCAGGGAAAGGACTGGAAATTAGAAATTGCTGAACGTGTGAGAATTTATCGTCTCACACCTCATTCCACCACTTTACAAAGTACTGTTTGAGCTGTTTAGAGGACGAAGTCCTAATACTCATCTGTTTCAACCATGATGAGAAACAATTCTAAAACTACTTCGGGTGTGGGTTTTTCTGATAGTCATGATGACTCTCAGAAATTAAAGGTTTTAAAAAGAAAGAACTATTTCGATCGTAGAAAAGCTGTTTCACACACTCGTATACAGGTGGGTGACAGGGTGAAAGTTCGCTTACCCAAGAGAGTTAGTGGTTTATCAAAATATTCTCCTCCTTTTATTGTCAAAAAATGTTTTGAAAATGCTGTCAAGTTAAGTGATGGTCGCATATGGAATTTAAGTACCTGCTTCCAATCACTTTAAACTTGCATTATCTCATGTCTGTTCCAAATCCCCCTCCTCCCCAAGTAAAATGGATTTAGAAATGATTAGCGAAAGTCATGTGAATTCCAGGTAGCACATAATCCTGTGACATCTATGTTACATGTCATCTGTACTAAAGCCACCTGATGGGTTTTCAAAAGCCTGTTTTATTAACAACACCACCAGTACCACCAAAACCACCACCAATACCAACACCATTAATACCACCACATTGACCAATACCACCACCACCACAAATATCACCACCAATACCACCCTCACTGTCAATACCACCACCAATATCACCACCACCAATACCACCACCAAAACCACCACCACTGCCAATACAAACACCACCAATACCACCAACAGCACCAATACCACTACCACCACCACCAATACCACCACCTCCACCACCACCAATACGACCACCACTTTCACCACCACCAATACCACCACCACCACCATCAATACCACCACCTCCACCACCACCAATACCACCACCAATACCACCAATTCCACGACCACCACCGATACCACCACCAATAGAAAACACCACCAATACCGCCGCCAAACCACCACCACCACCACCAATAATACCAATACCACCTCCGCCACTGTAAGTCTGTAAGCACTATTTAGTTTACTGAGTTTCTCTTACTGCAGGCTGGACATGCGCCTGATCAGCTGAAACCACTTGTGTTTTTTAAGCAGCACTGCCGCCCCTGTATCAGGGGTGTCTGCTTTCAATCACTTTAACACGGCATTATCTTGTGTCTGTTTCAATCCCCCCCAGTAAATTGGATTCAGAAATGATTAGCGAAAGACATGTGAATTCAAGGTAGCACATAATCCTGTGCTAATGGGCTGAAGCTGACAACAGCACATCGGTGTTACATGGCATCTGTACTAAAGCCACCTGAGGGGTTGTTTTCAAAAGCCTGTTTTATTAACAACACCACCACCACCATCAACACCACCACCTCCACCAACAGTACCACCACCACTGCCAATGCCCCCACCAATACCACCACCAATACCACAGCCAATACCACCACCACCATCAACACCACCAATACCACTACCACCACCACCACAAATACCACCACCACTATCAATACCACCACCAATACCACCACCAATAACAATAACACCACCACCAATACCAACATCATCAATACCACCACCAATACCACCACCACCAATACCACCACCAACAATACCACCACCACAACCAATACCCCACCACCAATACCGATACCACCACCAATACCACCACCACCAATACCAGTACCACCACCAATACCAGTAGCATCAATACCAGGACCACCACCACCAATACCAATATCACCACCACCAATACCAAGTCCACCACCACCAATACCGCCACCACCAATACCCCCACCTCTATCAATACCACCACCACCAATACTATGCCACCACCAATACCAGTACCACCAAAACCACCATCACCAATTCCACCAATACCAATACCACCACCACCACCAATACCACCACCACTATCAATACCAACACCTCCACCATCACCACCAATACCGCCACAAATACAAATAACACCACCACCATCAATACCACCACCACAATCCAATACCAACACCACCAATACCACCACCAACACCACCAATACCACCACCACAACCAATACCACCACCACAACCAATACCCCACCACCAATACTGATACCATCATCAATACCACCACCAACAACACCAATACCAGTACCACCACCAATACCAGTACCACCACCACCAATACCAGTACCAGCACCACCAATACCAGGACCACCATCACCAATACCAATATCACCACCACCAATACCAATTCCACCACCACCAATACCGCCACCACCAATACCACCACCTCCACCAATACCACCACCACCAATACCACCACCAATACCAGTACCACCAATACCACCACCATGAAATTCCACCAATACCACCACCACCAATACCACCACCACCAATACCAATACCACCACCACCAATACCAATACCACCACCACCACTACCAACACGACCACGTCAGCGCCTCTCACTCACTGGTAATAGCACGGGCACTGTACAAGGCCAGAGCTGCAGCCGAGACCATCCTTCCCTCCCTCCATTCCTACCATAAAGCACAGCCCGCCCTGCAGTAGGAGGGGAAGTCAGGGCCTTACTACAGCTGGAGTGTTTTTTATTAGGTCAAAGATATCAATGACATTACGCAATGCCACACTGCACACTCAAATCACGGAGAGGGCAGGAACTAGCCCCCCTCCCTCTCTTCCACCTGAGCCGCAACAGTGTAATCACAAAGCGAAAGGTACTGGAGTGCTTTGTTAGTGTTTATAGTATGGATCATATGTAACCCTTACTTTACACTTTGTGTCTGTGAAACTTACAACACTCACACATCTTCTTCACTGCACTATTTATCACTACTTTGAAGACGTCGCAGGCCGGTCTCTTCCTCTGATATTTTACAATTTAACAAGCGGTCGAGAAGGCCCTTTATTGTAATGTTATATGTCTCGCATTTGCGAGAGTTTAAGCTATTAGTATTGTGAATGACAATGCCTTTCATTTATGTTTTAAAACCCAAAACATTAATAAAAGGCATTGTCATTTACAATTCCAATAGCTCAAACTTGCATGAATGCGAAACGTATTGCATTACAAATGCTTGGTGTTGTTTCAGTCACTCCTTTAGCTCATTTTATCTGACATAGGTTTTTGGGCTGTAGTCTACATTGTTTCATTTCTTTTATAGATTGGAGCAGGCATAACTTTGATAACTACATTTATCATTGAATATTACCTTAAACATATGGCCCATATCCACCTATTGCTAGGGATTACTTTGTTAAGCATGTTATGACATTGAAAAGCACGATACCTTATGTGGTGCTCAATGCAAGAGAGGAGGCAGCACCAGGGATGAAGTCACAAACTGGTCACTTTATTTCAAACATTTCTTTATTTTTCTTCATAAAAACACTCGACAACAGCCAACGCGTTTCGTTCCTGTAAAAGGAACTTCCTGAGGGCAAAAAATGTATGAATACATTCGTAGTGTGGACCCAGAATACTGGCCTTGGACGTAATAGTCTCAATCCTTTTATTTCTTATTCCTTCTTATTTTTCAAGAACCAATACCATGATATATCTTTTCTTGAAACTGTACACCGGCGTAGTTAGACAAAAAAAGGTTTATTTGCCTCTGTCACAGCGTTGTACCGTCGGGAAGCAACAAGTCGACAGAAATATTGTAGAAAGTGAAGCTAAAATTCAGCAGTCCCGCAGTAGGTAGTACAACTGCTACCTAGGGCTTAGGGTCTATTGTGATGGTTTAGATGGGGTATCGTTTCTCATAACAACACTCACACATCTTCTTCACTGCACTATTTATCACTACTTTGAAGACGTCGCAGGCCGGTCTCTTCCTCTGATATTTTACAATCTAACAAGCGGTCGAGAAGGCCCTTTATTGTAATGTTATATGTCTCGCATTTGCGAGAGTTTAAGCTATTAGTATTGTGAATGACAATGCCTTTCATTTATGTTTTAAAACCCAAAATATTAATAAAAGGCATTGTCATTTACAATTCCAATAGCTCAAACTTGCATGAATGCGAAACGTATTGCATTACAAATGCTTGGTGTTGTTTCAGTCACTCCTTTAGCTCATTTTATCTGACATAGGTTTTTGGGCTGTAGTCTACATTGTTTCATTTCTTTTATAGATTGGAGCAGGCATAACTTTGATAACTACATTTATCATTGAATATTACCTTAAACATATGGCCCTTATCCACCTATTGCTAGGGATTACTTTGTTAAGCATGTTATGACATTGAAAAGCACGATACCTTATGTGGTGCTCAATGCAAGAGTGGAGGCAGCACCAGGGATGAAGTCACAAACTGGTCACTTTATTTCAAACATTTCTTTATTTTTCTTCATAAAAACACTCGACAACAGCCAACGCATTTCGTTCCTGTAAAAGGAACTTCCTGAGGGCAAAAAATGTATGAATACATTCGTAGAGTGGACCCAGAATACTGGCCTTGGACGTAATAGTCTCAATCCTTTTATTTCTTATTCCTTCTTATTTTTCAAGAACCAATACCATGATATATCTTTTCTCGAAACTGTACACCGGCGTAGTTAGACAAAAAAGGGTTTATTTGCCTCTGTCACAGCGTTGTACCGTCGGGAAGCAACAAGTCGACAGAAATATTGTAGAAAGTGAAGCTAAAATTCAGCAGTCCCGCAGTAGGTAGTACAACTGCTACCTAGGGCTAAGGGTCTATTGTGATGGTTTAGATGCAGTATCGTTTCTCATAGCAAGATGATTGAGCTACAGCAGACCACACCACATAAGAGTCTGTACTATGGGTCCTTATGTCAATAACCACAGATGATCATGATAAATCTCAGAGACATGGAATCAAATTGACATGCAGAGTCACGGCATCATGGTCCGAAGGTCGCAATCGAGGTGCTGCCTCCACTCTTGCATTGAATTTTGTTTCTGGATTTCCAGTGGGACCAAGCTGCAGCAGGTCCCGTGGTGGGCTGGCACAGGGCTTCACTTAACAAGGGACTTTATGATTGACGTGCCCAGCGCAAAGTCAGCTGTAGGTTCATTTTTGTTGTACCTTGTGTAGTGCTGCATGGCTTGATAAATCTAGAGTAAAGCACCGCACATCGCTGCATTGCTTTACTCTGCCCCAGGGAGGTGTTCCATGGTGGAGCGTGAGCATTCTCATGCATCCATTCACGGATTTTGGCACATTTCTGGATTTACCATTACTGGTAGACTTGGGAATGCAGAAAAATGCTGCGCTTCCCCAGGTCAGGCATAACGAGGAGAAATATCTTTATTTCTCCTCTTCTTTTCCTCTTTCTATGTGTGATAGAAAGAGGAAAATGTAAAACGCTCTGAGGATTTTTTTTGTGCAGGAAGGTGACCCTTGCACCCTGGCACTAGGCAGCAGTTTGTGCGCAAATGCAAGGAAAGGACAGGTATGCGCTGCATAATGATAAATACAGCACATTCCTTCCCTTTCATGCAGGTCAACAAGGTGGCTTACGGAACGCTTGATCAAAATGGCCCTTGATGTTTTTGAAAAAAGCCATGTTTTCAGTTTCTTGTGAAAGCTGAACTTGGATGACTGCTGATGCAATTGTAGTGGCACGTTATTCCATAGTTTTGCATCATGTAACGTGAACCAATGACCTCCTTTTCTAACCCAGACAAATTTTTAAACTGCAATAAGTTTTCTGGTAGTTGATCTAAGAGAGAGAGAAGGACAGTGTGAGAGGATCCAGTCATGCAGGAAGGCACGCCCAAGCTCCATGTGTAATCAGGAGAGCCTAGAAATTAAAAAATGTTTGCACTGGCATATAATGAGGAGAGGTTAGATGGTTAAAGATGGACTGTCTGCGGTTCACAATACTAATGACAATAGCTGCTTTATTTTGGAATTTTTTGGTCTAATTGTAAATGATGAGTATGAGGAAGCCCTGGAGCGCCCCTTTGCCCTGGACGAGGTCCTGGAGGCCATTCCCCTTCTCCACCCTGGCAAAACGCCTGGCCCGGATGGGTATCCACAGGAGTACTATGCTGCCTTTTGAGATATCCTGGCTCACCGATTTTGGCCCTCTTCCGGCATGTGGCGGAGATTGGCTCCTTCCTCCCTGAATCGGATCTGGCCACGATAGTGGTCATCCCTAAGACCCAGCCACCCTCCATGAGTTGCGCGGATTACCGCCCAATTTCGCTCATTAATACCGTGATCAAGCTCTTCGCCACAATACTGGCCCAGAGGCTTGAGCCTCACCTGTAAGATCTGGTCCATCCCGACCAGTGCGGGTTCATGCCGGCCAGGGGCACCCGTCACTGCATCCTCCGCCTTCACCTGGCCTTGGCCCACCATGCCCGCCTGTCCCCATATCTGGCCCTTCTCTTCCTCGACTTCGAAAAGGCCTTCAACACGATGAGCTGGGCATACCTGCAAGACGTGCTGGAGGCGATGGGCTTCGGCCCATTGTTTCGCCGCCTTATCAGGGTCCTTTACGCCAACCTTACGGCCTGAGTTCTCGTCAATGGGACGCTCTCCGAGGCCTTCCCGATCAGCAGAGGCACGCGCCAGGGATGCCCCCTTTCCCCACTCCTATTTGCGCTAGCGATGGAGCCCCTGGCGACGCTCATCCGGCGGGGCCCCCTTGTCCAGGGGTGGGCCTGGAACAGGAGTCACGTAGACAAAATAGACCTATATGCTGACGACGTGCTCCTGTACTTGGCGGACCCGGCGGGCTCAGGTCCCAGGTACTTGGGCATCCTTGCTGACTTTGAGGGGGTTTCCGGGCTCCGGCTCAATGCAGCCAAATCCACACTGGTCCCGCTGCATCCCTCCAGGGAGTGCTTTGACTAGCAGTCGTCTATTCCTCTCAGACACCACTCGGTTAAATACCTAAGGATATGGGTGGCCCTCCTGCCGGACCTTGAGTGGGCATTGAACATCGTGCCCCTGGTGGCCCGGTTGAAGGCGGATCTCAAGAAATGGCAATCCCTTCCCCTCAACCCCCTAGGAAGGAGCGCCCTTTTGAAAATGTTGGTCCTCCCCCGCTTCCTCTACATCTTACAAAACATCTCTATCCCCTCTCCCGCGATTGGTTTCACGAACTTGACGGGACCCAGTCCCGATTCCTCTGGAGTGGCGGACGGCCGCGGATGTCCCTGGTGCACAGCTGCATCCCCCCTTTTGATGGGGGCCTAGGGGTGACCCACCTTTACCTCTACTACCTTGCCACCAAATTGATAGTCATCCACGACTGGTATGCGGGTGGCTGGTCCGACCCAGCATACCGCGTGGAGCTGGAAACTACGGACTTTCCGCAGATCCAGGCGTTCCTGTACGGATGCCCAGTGCCACAGACCAAGGCGCCAATCACTAGAACGGTCCTCTTGGCCTGGCGCGCTGCCATGCGCCACGTGGGGTGGAACCGTAAACTCACTCGTCAGACGCCGCTCTGGCATGGCACCTGGCTCCGGGAGGTTTCGTCACTGAACGGATTCCGCCGCAGGGATTTAATTGGCATCTCGGTCCTTGGAGACGTCTGGGTGGTGGACCATATCCGTGCCTTTGCAGACCTACAACAGCGCCATGCCCTTCCCCACACCCAACACTTCCTTATCTACAGCTACGACATGCCATCCTTGCACATCTCCCCTCGCCGTCTTCCCTCCCAGAGTTCTGTCCACTAGAGGCCCAGGTGATGATAGGGAACCTGGACAAAGGAGGAGTGTCCCGTATCTACCGCTCCCTAGTGAATAATGGCCCCGCGCCCTTGGATGGGTTGCGAGCCCGGTGGGAGGTGTGGGTGGGCCCCCGAGAGGAGCAGACTGGAGAGATGCCCTTATGGCCCCTAGAACCCTAACCATGGCCTCCAGGCTTCGCCTGGTGCAGATATACTACCAACAATGGGATTCTATCAATGTGACAAGAAAATTAATTTTTAATTGGATTTTTTATTATTCAGAAAAAGGGGGGGTGAAAAGGCTACTCTTTGGTGATGGCAAAGGCAAGCACTATGTGTTTTTAAAATACCCCTCACACACTAAGAATCCCTTGGTGTCATGCTTCATCATAGGGGTCTTCCCGTCCCTCTACGGGGCGGGGCGTGCTGCGACCTACGAACTACGCGGGAGCACTTGTTTTTTTTTTAGGATAGGCTATGTGTAATGTGAAGGTAATGTGAGTGGTTAGGAATGTGTAGGGACTTATGTGTGTGAATATATAAAACTTTAAAAATTTCCTGGCTAGTAGAAAAAATTATTTATTCGCTTCTCTAGCTGGAAATGTTAAAAAGGGGGTTGTGGTAGGGCTATAATGTGCCCTACTTGGTCGACATGTTTCATAAGCAGTCCCCTACTGCTTACTCATCAGGACCTCTGCTAGTCCCTACTAAAAAATACTCAAGTAACTCACTAAATTGTATGCCTATTGTCCTAAGATAGAGTAGCAAAAATAGGTTACTCTATTTAGCATTAGGGTTTGAGTAGGCCCTATTCACTGAAAAAGATGACCTGATGTGGTCTCTAGAAGGAAGGAAAAAAGGAGTAAAAGAAAAACACATATAGTCACAAAATCATTGACATATATCTAAACACACAGTAATCAGCAGTCACTTATTTGTCATATTCGACCTGTGGAAAAAGAGCGTGATATATTTTTCTCAATATATTTTTCTCAGTCTCTTTTCTCTTCGTGCTGTGTTTAGCCATGGGGTGGACTGGTGCGGCGCCCAGGAGGAGATCCCGGGGCTCCCCAGAATTGTTCCATAAAATATGGGGGAAATGGTTCAATATGATCCCGTCATAATCCTTGTTGTATCAAAGGCCTCATGCTCCGCCGTCACTGCAATGCAGGTTGAGATGCTGGACTGGAATGGATTGACCCTGCATATATGTTTTACTGATTCAGATCCGATGTCTATGTTGATTAATGAGCTGTAACCGATGAATTCTCTTCGCTGTTTTATATACTCAATAAAGTGGATTATCAAAAAAAAAAAAGACCAGCTTTGTAGGAATCTTGTTCTTTAGTAATATTGTCTGCAAGTGACAATATTACCTTGGTATTATATTTGCGAGAGATAGTTTTACATCCAAAGGGCTGGATCAACTCAGCCAGTTGAGGAATATACGCCCTGAAAAGGGTAGGGCTCAATAAAGAGCCCTGTGGATCCCCGGTTAAAACTGGTCAAAGAGGAAGAGAAATGGGAAAGACAGGTAATCGGTGAAAAGTTAGAAAGATCGGAGTGTAACCAATTGAGTGCTAGGGCACAGAAAACCAGCTTCTTGAGTCCATGCAGCAATACTGTGTGAGATGCCATAGTTAAGTTGCTGACAGATTAAGGAACACAAGGGCAATTGAGCTACCAAGGTCCAGTGAAATTTTAATGTGCTCCTAAGCTGCCAACAATGCCGTCTATGTACTATGTTTCATGCATAACCCCAGTTGAGACTCATGTAACAGAGAATGGGCTTCTAAATAACCAGAGAGTTGGATATTGATCAGTTTCCCAAAATCAGTAGCTAATGGAAACAAAGCTATTAGTCTGCAGTTTGTTAGAGAAGCTGGATCAGTTAAAGTTTTTTTAATAAGGGTCAAACCCAGTGCAGCTTCAAAGCACTGAGGGGTGATCCCCATTTACACATGAGAATAGCTGCATCGGTGTCAGGTAAAGAAATAGCCTTAAATTCTGAAAGTGAAGTACTGGCCACTTGACCGGCATTGGAACAAAAACATGAGGACTCAAGGTCAGATGATAAGTCCTGATAAATCTTAATAATTTTATCTTGTAAAAAGCTGGGCAAGTCATCGCATTTAGGTTTGATTACGATAGCGGACGGAATCAAGTCCACCTGCCTTCGTCCTGGGGATTGGGACTGGCCGCCTACATGAGATTACAATATGACCGTCACTGTGGCGGTCACAGTATCACATGGCATTCTTCTCGGTCGCTTGCGGAAGGTGGGGATAGGAGGCCAGGCTCTGTCATGGCTGGAGAGCTTTCTCTCCAATCACTCACAAAGTGTCAGGCTGGGCTCCCTACGTTCCACCTCTAGGGAGCTCACCAAGGGGGTGCCACAAGGTTCATGCCTAAGCCCTACACTCTTCAATGTGTATGTGGCCCCCTTGGCGGACATTGTGAGAGTGCATGGGTTCACCCCGGTATCGTACGCTGACGACACCCAGCTTCTGTTCCCGTTCCAAACCCTCACACCCTCAATTAGGAAATCTTTCGCTGAAGGTATGAGAGCAGTGTCGGATTGGATGGCCTCTAACTGCCTCCAATGTAACATAGGCAAAACGGAGGTCATGTTATTTGGGGAAGCACCTCTCCTGTGGTCACCAGATTGGTGGCCTCTGGACCTGGGTCCGGCTCCATGTCCCAAGCAGACAGCAAAGAATCTTGGAGTACGCCTAGACCAGGCCTTGTTGCTAAGAGAACATGTCAATCAGGTGACTGGGTCTTGTTTCCATACTATTGGACCCTTAAGACGTATTTTTCCATTTCTGCCTGACCTATATAGAAAGACCCTTGTTCAGACCCTTGTAATGAGTAGACTAGACTACTGCAATGGCCTTTACATCTCTGCCAATGAGGAACAACTTAGTAGACTGCAAGTGGTCCAGAACACCGCGGCAAGACTGGTCCTTAATGCCCCGGCCAGATCTCCCTCCCGTCCCCTCCTTGATACACTTCACTGGTTACCAGTGCGGCAACATATCAAGTTTAAGGTTTGCTGTACCATATTTAAATGTCTCTCTGGTTCTGGACCAAAATACTTGACAGAAAAATGTATCCCCTACAGGCCTGAACATGCCCTACGTTCCAGCAACCAAATGCTCCTTCAGGTACCCCGTGTGAGGTCGAGCTCTGTCTTACAAGGGTCCCATATTATGGAACTCGCTTCCCTTTATCTTGAGACAGGGTACCAACTTCCAGATTTTTAAGAAATCCCTCAAAACCCATCTTTTCCCATCCTTGTAATTATAGTACACCTCACCTGCGCAAGATTAGGCTACATAGCTCTGGCACAAGCGCAGAGATACCCTCTAGGGGGTCGAATCCTGCGCTATACAAGAAAATAAATAAATAAATAAATTGTATAAGTTCAGCATTACGGCGGGTGCTGCTGGCTGCAGCACCCACCGCAATGGTAAAAATGCATGTTGTGCATTTCCCTGCACTACGTGGCAGGCACCAGGCGGTGCCTGCCACCTGGTGCAGGGAACTGTAGGGGGGGCACCCCAAGTGCAAATACTAACTGCCTCTGCCCACAGGGGGCTCATAATGGGGCTCCAAAGTACATCACGGCCAGCCTTTCAATGGTGGCTGAACAGCCATAGACAGGCTGGCGGGGATGCAGCATACTAATGTGGCAGATGGTGCCTGCTAGGCACCGCCCACATTCTAGGGATGCAGGCGAGTCCAACAGGCAATCGTAATGATTGGCTCTCTTGGACCCGTGGCGAGCGGTCTTTCTCTGAGCCCAGAAGTCTGATTGCACTCCTCTGATAAGCTTGTGGTATTTTTTTTAATTGGATACTGTAGGTCTATAATAGGCTCAATATTGTATGCCAATTCTAAAATAAAGCATGCATGAACAAGTGTCTGATCAGTGAAGAAAGAATCAAGTATGAGAACAAGGCAAAAATACTCCCATCAGCCCACCGCTTGGCGGAAAATCGTCATCTGGGTTTTTTGTAAATAGACTGGTATCCGTTAGGTCTCTCACCTGATGATATTGTGAGATGACCTACAAGTACTGCAACCTCTCCCATCTAGCCATGTTATCCATACATTCTCTTTGTCACTGGAGGATCTGTTTGTAGGTCATCTCACAATATCATCAGGTGAGAGACCTAACGGATACCAGTCTATTTACAAAAAATCCCAGATGACGATTTTCCGCCAAGCGGTGGGCTGATGGGAGTATTTTTGTCTTGTTCTCATACTTGATTCTTTCTTCACTGATCAGACACTTGTTCATGCATGCTTTATTTTAGAATTGGCATACAATATTGAGCCTATTATAGACCTACAGTATCCCTTGTGTTTTTGTTACAGTTGGATTGGGGGATAGGATACTTAGTAGGTCTTTAAATTTGTTTCCCCTATAGACCCTCCCACACAGTTGTTTTTTGTTATTTTTTTTAATTGTACAAGATTACTGTGCCAGGGTCGTAATTGACACAAAATCTTCTTTCCAAAACTTTACATTAACTTTTTAGGGCTTTTGGGCAACTTTGGAAGCCAGGGGCCTGTAACTTTCTGTTTAAGAGAATTTTTAAACCTAGGTTGGGAAATAAGGTCCATGGTACTTGACTGACAGTTGTTGGTTTGGAATAGTCATTATCTATTTATTTTTTTTTAATTGTTTTTATTGCAGAATTATAGATAAAACACCGGGGTAAATCAACCATTATCACCACCTCGATACAAGGTACCATACAATCTCAGGGTAGTACACAGCCCATCAGCCCACATCCCGGAGGCCGGGCGGCGCAACTTCAAAGTCCAACAAAAGGTCTCCTAGTATGTTACAGAGGGGTTTCCGGTCAACAATATAATGATGCATCTGCTTTTTTATTGCCCCTCAACAACTCTCCCTCTCCCCCCAGACCTCCCCTGGAAGAGTCGTTCCTTCCATGTGAGCAACACCTGGACCTATTAGATCTGTGGAGCAGGCTCCGCTAACACACTCCTATGTCGACTCTCCATGTTCCCTTCTCGTTGCTACCTGCTTTCCTATCCCTACCAGGGTGGCCAAAGAACTCCCCCATTCCCCCCCTCCCCCTAACTGCTGCTGATGTGGGTTGTGACTGTGGGTTTCGGACAGAATGGCGCGCCATCAATAAAAATTAAGTTTACGCGCCTCCGGTCTCATGGAACCTCAATCTCCGAAAGTCTCTCCTCCTCGTCTCCTATCAAATAATCACACAATGCCTGCACAATCGTCTCCCAAGCCTTAGCCATCTCCAGGCTCCTCTCATTCCCCGTTCTGGTGGCCTGCCGCATTCTCAGTACACTCTCGCACCTCGACCATTTCAATAACTCATTCGTCCACCTCCTCACAGCAGGGCCCTCCTTAGTTTTCCAGCGCCATGTAATCTCCCTCTGGGCCAGCATGAGCCCCAGATCAATGAACTTGCTTGTCATTTTCGTTTTCGCTGTGTGAGGAAACCAAAGTAATAGGCATGCAGCCATGTCAAACTCCACTTCCCTATCCGTGACCGCGTTCAGAAGTGCACCCACCTCAGGCCAGTACGTACCCAGCCTTGGGCAGTCCCACAACATATGATCCAGTTCAGCCTCCGGTGCCGAGCACCTCGGGCATGCCGCTTCCTGCACTTGAAAGTGCCGGCGGAGCTTCCCTGGGGTCAGATAAGCTCTATGCAAAAGGAAAAAATGTACCTGTTGGAACCTGGCATTCCTACTACCCTTCCACGTTCGCGCTATAATGTGGCCCCAATCCGCATCCGGAATAGGCATTGCCTATACTTTCCTCCCATCTGGCCTTCAGCGCCTTGAGCGGTTCTAGCCCTCCGTTCAACATCCGTGATTGGAGACAGGTTACCGCCTTGATCGTACCCGCAGCCATCACCACGTACTGACAAGCCAAGGTCGTGTCCGGCTCCGTCAGTCCCACCTTCCAGTGTTTTTGCATTGCTGCAGAGATCACCGCATGCAAGAGATAACCCCCATCTGGTAGGCCAAATCGCTCTTGCAGCACCTCAAACGGGGCCATGACTCCCTCCACAAACAGATCCCCTAAGACTTGTAGGCCCAGCTCCTCCCATTCCAACAGCGGAGACCAATCCCCTCCGTGCGGCAGCGCCGTCAGGATCCCGAGAGGCATCTCCGGGGCATAAGGTCGCGCAGCCCGCTCACGCTTCAGGCTCCTATTCCAGCACAACCGGAGGGTTTTTTCCTCTAAGGTGAGCTCACTCAATGCCAGTCTCTGTTGCATAACTATATAGGAGAGGACGTGCCTCTGGATACCCGTCCCACGAATCCGGTCAGGACCCCTAAATTCCCTAGCGACATTCTGTGTCAGAACCTGGAGCTGGGCTGCCAGGTAATACAGTTCGAAATCCGGCACTGCCATCCCTCCCTCGAGTTTGGGTCTAGTCATGGTGTGCAACGCCACCCTACGTCTGCCATGCCCCCAGAGGAACTCAATAACCATCGACCTCAGATCCCTAAAGATCCGCCGCGGGACCCAGACCGGCAAGGTTCTGAAGTAATACAGCAGTCGAGGGAGAGCTACCATTTTTAACAATGCCACTCTACCCTGCTCCAACAAAGGGAGGGAGGCCCAGAAGGACATGCAGCCACGCAATCCCCTGATACATCTACCTATATTGCCTTCTAGAAGGCTCGCCGCGTCATGATAGATCCGGATTCCCAGGTACGTGAAGCATCTGTCTGCCCAGACCACATCTACTGCAAGAGGAGGACACCGGGTATCCGTTCGCAGCGGGAAAACACACGTCTTATTCCAGTTCACCTTAAGTCCTGACAATCCGCCGAAGGAGGAGAGCATCCCCATAGCCCCACTTAAGGCCGCCTCCGCGTCCTCCAAATACAGCAACAGGTCGTCAGCATACAACGAGATGTAGTGAGTACTCCCTCTATAGTGGATTCCGTTAAAGGAGGCCCCCGTCCTGGCTTGCGCCGCCAGTGGTTCCATCGCGAGAGCGAACAGAAGGGGGGAGAGCGAACATCCCTGCCTAGTCCCTCTGCGTACCGGATAAGCGGATGATATAAGTGACCCCAATCGCACCCTAGCGGTGGCAGAGGAATAGAGCACTTTCGTCCAACTTCCAAACCCTCCACCCAGTCCGAACTTCTCTAGCACCCCATCTAGGTAACACCATTCAAGGCTGTCAAAAGCCTTCTCAATGTCCACCGATAAGACAGCCGACGCATAGTCCGAGCCTAAGGCATCTTGCAGTATACGGATCAGCCGGCGGGTGTAAGTGGCCGTGTTTCTGGTAGGGATGAACCCTGCTTGGTCTTTGTGTACCAGCGTAGTCATGTGAGGTAGCAGTCTGGTGGCCAAAATACGGCTCAAGATCTTGTAGTCCACCGTCAGCATAGAGAGGGGCCTGTATGACGTCACCTCCAATGCATCCTTACCGGGCTTCAGAAGCGGCACCACCAGTGCTTCTCTCATGGAGCCGGGTAGGTGCCCTAGAGTTACCGCCTCAGAGTACACTGTCAGCAGCCTGGGCGCCAATACATCAACGTACTTCGCATAAAACTCAATTGGCAGGCCATCCACCCCTGGTGTCTTGTTTCTGGCCATCTGCTTAATAGCCCCTCGAATCTCCATTAAGGTGATCGGTCCGCCCAAGGCCTTCGCCGTCGCCTCATCTAGCACCGGGAGCTGCACCATGTGTAAATAGTTACTTATTTCGGAGGGCCCCGCCTCCAACTGAGTATCATAGATGCCCGTATAATACGACTGAAAGCGCTGCAATATTGCCGTTGGAGAGTGGACCACCTCCCCTGTGTCGGTTCTGATACACATAATCGGGCAACTCCTTGGCTCCGGGTTAGCAAGTTTCGCAAGCAGTGTGCCCACCTTATCCCTTTCCGCATGTACCTTTGTGAGGTATAGCTTATAGTCATAGCATCGCAATCTCTCCGTTTCTCTCGCCACCACCTCCTTTGCTTCCAGCAGTCGCTCCTACAGATCTGGCCGCTCAGGCCTACACCGCTCAATCTCTCTCAGCACACATTCCGCCTTCTCCAGATCCGCCAGGACAGTAGTCCGTACATTCGAGAAGCTGCCCATACAGACACCCCTCACCACCACTTTCATCGCGTCCCACTCTATCGATCTCCTGGTGGCCGAGCCCTCGTTCTCATTGAAATAAAGCGCTATACCCTGGTTGACCCTGTCACCAAACACCAAGTCTTCTAGAGTATCCGGCCGTAGCCTCCATGTCGGGACCGCAGACCTCGCCCCCTGCCATCTTACCGCCATCAGCAAGGGGTTGTGGTCCGAGATGGTCCTAGCAAGGTATTCAGTGTGCGTCACCATGGCTGCCAAGGGGGCGCTACACAGCACGGAATCTATTCTGACATGCAGAGCGTGCATTGCCGAGTAGAAGGAATAATCCCTAACATTAGGATGTTGTGTCCTCCATATATCTAGCAGTCCCCACCGCTCTTGCCAATCCTTCCTACGCGCTGCCAGTGTACGCACCGGGGAGTTGGCCAGTGGCGGGTGTGATCTATCCCACGCTACATCGGTGATTGAATTAAAGTCTCCTCCTAGTATAATGGGGCCCGCCAGGAAGTGGGCCAGCGAGCCCGTGAGAACATCCAAATATCGGGCCTGATCAACATTGGGGGCATAAACACTACATAAGACCACCTCACGGCCATATAGCCTCCCCTCCACCGCCACAAACCGACCCCCAGGGTCCACTAATTGACTCGTGACCTGGAATGGGATCCCCGCCCTGATCCATATCAGTAGCCCCCTTGAAAATGCTGAATAAGAGGTACCAAACACACGGCCACGCCATCTCTTCTGCAATGCATCACACTCTGGTTTGGTTAAATGAGTTTCCTGCAACAGAGCAATTTGAACGCCCCTCCTCACCAGATAGGCGTGCACCTTGTATCTCTTTGACATATTCCTGAGACCACGAACATTCCATGTGAGGCACTTCAAATCAGGTAACGACCCCATCGCTGCCGTCCCCCCTCCACCTCAGCATTGTGAACCTACCCCCCACATCGTCGCAGCTATACCCCCCAAAACACCCCAACAAACTTCCCCAACCCCACTCCCAGGACAGGACCTAAGAGCAGTGCTTTAGCCCCCATCCAAACCTGTAACATCACTCGTATTCCACTATCCTGTGGCAGTCACCACAGGAGGCCTTAAGGGCAGTAGGGGGTGCTTCAGTACCGACCCGGGGCAGGTCAACCCTCACCCCAAGCCCATGATCCCATATGAAAGTTACAACAGAGTACCTGCCAAACGCCAAGCATCAGGAAAATAGTGCCCCAGTGGAGAGCCAGCAGCATGCCCCCATACTATTCATTAAACAGTCCATCTGCCGTCTGTGGTGTGACCGTCGGTCCTGCAGAGCTGTCAGCTTCAGAAAGTTCTCCTCCTGATTTTCTTCCTCCGTCCTCCGAGTCCGAGTCCTCCACCAACTCCCCCCTCTGCGACCCCGTGATGATCGCCGTTGCCGCCAGCGCTCCCTTCCTGTCCGCCGCCAACAGATCTTCTCTCATCGCCTGTTTGAGTCTGTCGCGTTTGCGGATCCGCTGAGACTTTCGGATCTGAACTGGCCTCTGTTTCTCCTTCCCTCCTGTGTGCTGACGGTCAGTTCCTGCTCTGTATAATTCTAGCCACGACCAAGCCTCATCAGGGGTTTGGAGAAATTGAGATGCGCCATCCAGGATCACTCTCAGTCTAGCTGGAAAGAGTAGCGAGTATTGTATTCCCTCCTCCCTCAGTTCCTTCTTGACTGCCAGGAACGTTGCCCTGCTCCTCTGAACTTCCTGTGTATAGTCCGGGAAGATTGTGACCGAGCTATTGTCCACCTGGAAGGGTCCCGCGGACCTCGCCCTTTGTATCAATAAGTCACGGTCTTTGAAATGAAGGAGCCTGGCCACCATCGGTCTGGGGGACGACCCTGCGTGGGCGGGCGGGACGGGACCCGATGCGCCCTCTCTATCGAAAAGAACGGAGATAAGCCTTCTGGAGCAATGACGGATCTGAACCAGTTCTCCATATACGCCACTGCATCGTCCCCTTCGATTTTTTCCGGCAGGCCCACTACCCTTACGTTGTTCCTGCGGTTGCGACATTCTGAATCCTCCGCCCGTTTCTCCAGCGTCGCCAGTCGGGCAAGGACATCGGACAGTTTATGTTCTGCAGTGACTACCGCCGGTTTTAGCTCCTGGAGAAGCAGTTCGTTTTCCTTCACCCTATCGGAGAGTTTGGCGGGATCTGCCCTCAGGAGGCCCAGTCCCGTAGCCACCTGCGCTATATCCTGGTGCAGTGTCTCCTTGGTCGCTGTGATCGCCTCAAGTATATTGTCGAGGCGTGCATTCAGTCTGCGTTCCTGAGCCGATGCATCCGGGCATTCCTGGAGCGCGCCGTCCATGCTCAGCATATTCGTTTGGCCCTGATTCAGCCCTGCCGCCGCTGCGCCACCGACATCAGCCATCCTGGTTACCGCTCGGGCCTTTACAACAGCTCCTAAGGGCGGACTGTTCAGCCGTGTCACCTAATCACCAGGCATGGGTACCCCTCTGTTCCAGCATTACGCGTTCACCAGGCAATAACTCCCCACTTCAGGCTGTATATCGCCCGGTGTGAGGGAGAGCACTCGAGCGATCAAAATGGCCGACCCCCAATTGCTCCTCCCGGGGTCAGTCCCCCTCTCACTAGTCGGTGGGGCCTGTGCCGGTCACTCTCGGGCCCAGTCTCCCCGTGTCCTTGCGCTAGCAGCTGATTCCCCACCACTTCGTCCCCGGTCCCATGCAAGAGCGAAGAGCCTGGGGGGGGGAAAGGAGTCCGTAGTCCTTCTGCAGCCGCGGAGCTCCCGACCCAGACCGGAACCTCAAGCTGCGCAGGGGCCCTCAGCCGCCCGATGCAATGTTCGCCTGTGTCACCCGGTTCAGTCCACTCTGTTCGTGGTTGGCAGCGCTATTCCAGGCCAATTCTGCACCAGCGGCAGCAGCCGAACACTGGCCACTGCAGGAGCCTGCGTTGCGCTCTCCGTTACCACAGCCAGTCCCTCCTGACTGCAGGGCGTCTCTCAGGGCTCCCGCTGAATAACCGGCCTGCCTCAGCTCCGGGGATCTGCTCCTCAATTCCGCCGCTCCGCATCTCCAGGGGCCTCCGCCTCTCCTACGCCCGCCCTCGCCCCAGCGCTGCCCCCGCCGACACTGCACAGAGCTACGGGGCAGCCCCACTCCCCGAGGGCAGCGGAGAACAACGGCGGGGGGAAGGGCCCTTCGGTCGCAGACCGCGGTGCGGCCGAGCGCTCACCGTCTCGCGGTCGTCGCCGACCCCCTCCGCGATGTCGGGCCTCTGCACCGCGGCTCCCACCAGGCAGCAGCTCTCTTTTCACCTCAGCCGGAGAGCGCTGCAGTCCGCCGATCCCTGTCCGCCGAGGGGAGCCGCCGCCATCTTAGGTCCTTGGCCCCAGTCCCCCAGTAGCGCCGTGCCGGTTCTCAGCACTGCTGTGGGGCATCCGCCGACCCCCCAAATCGTGCCCCAGTGCATCCGATGCGGTGGGCAAAGCCTCCGGATGTATTGCCGGCTCCGAAGCGAGGGATTCCAGGAGAAATCCGGGATCCGGGACGGAGCTTCGGGCTCACGCCGCCATCCCAGTCGGCGCCCAAACCACGCCCCTCTGGAATAGTCATTATCTATATTGCCCACCAGGGACTGAGGTCATCATTTAAGTGTAGATTCTAGTTCATATATGCCAAGTTTGGATTGAATGTATAAGCGCTGTTGAAGGTGGTTCATTTTGACTATGGAGATTTCCATAGGGATGAGATAGTGATCTGACCAAAAGAGCAGTTAAGCAGTAAGAACTGGAAGTGTGGGAAAATTAGAAAAAACAAACCCAATGATATGGCCATCGGAATGAGTCGAATACAGACCTTTTGAACAAAATTAAGTGCCAAAATCAAACCAAATAAAGCTTCCATTTACCAACTGAAAGCGTCATCTGCATTAAGGTTCTCAGAGAATGATGAAATTCAAATATTGTATGCAGATTAAGCAATGGGCCTCTTTGAGAGATTTGATATAGGTGCTGGAGTATCCTAGGGGCAGATAAACCAGGACTTCTGACATAGAAAAAATAGTAGAAAATTGGATTCTTCAGCTATTTTAGATACTCCACAACAAGGCAGTCTCTTGTGTACTTTTGCTCTTTACCCATTGCATCTTTGTGGGGGATTTCAACATTCATTGGCACTGCTCTTCTGATGAAGAAATTATCAATCTAAATGAAAATACATACCCATTGGACCTCTCCCAATTTGTCTCCAAATCCACTCACAATACAATCAATTTAATACTCTCCAATAAAAGTGTGGGCTTGTGAGACCATCTTCCACTATCACAGATCGTCATCTGATTCATTTTAATTAGCTTACTTCCTCACATGAAAGCCCTGCCGCTGGAGCTGCTCCTAGCCAAATTAGCCCCTATTCCAAGGTAGCTCGGAACAGCTCGCTGAGAGCATTGGAAAATAAAGTGCCAAATATTCCAGGGTCAATTGAGTCTGTTTCTTAGGAAGTCAATAATTAGAGTCACACCCCTGTGGAAAGGTTGGCTCACCTATCCAGAAGCGTGTCAGGAAGAAATAACATTTCAGGACCTTGGTTCAACGATACCTTAAAACAAGAGAAAAACTATGCAAAAAGGCAAAAAGAGCCTGGTGTAAAAACTATAGCACTGAGGACAGAACAAAGTACAAGCGGGCACTTAAGAAATATAATATCAGCCCCTGGGCAATTCCAGTAAGAGGGAATTCTATGAGGGCAGGATTGAACTTGGAGAAAACAAATCTAGACACATTTTTAAAATTGTAAAGAAATATCTCAGATCTGGTTGTCTGCCATAGAAGTTAGGATCCTTCAGCCAAGTGGTGAGAAGAACTGGCCTCAATCTTTTATAATAAAATCCAGGCTACCCACAACAGCTTAAACATAAGAGGGATTTTGGAAGTAGGCTCTCATTGTCAGTTATGAGCCTAAATAATGTGTCCTGCTCTCTATCTTCCTTCAATTTTATCTCTTTGGTATGCACCAGAGCTGCCATTTTAAGCCTAATGTCAGGCTCCCCTCGGATCCCTACCCCCTATTCCCTTAGCTCTGGGAGTGGATGTCATTAACGCAGTGTTGAATAGTCTGTTAATTAAGTTGCCACACTTCTGTCCTGCTGGGCACATGGCAAAATCATATCTTTCCTTAAGAAAGCCAATGTGGACTCCTATGTCCTAGGCAATTACAGGCCCATTTCCCCACTGCCAGCGCTGTCCAAACTATTGGAAAAGTTTGGTAATTGGCAGTTGTCTCATTAAATTGAATCAAATGAGCTATTACACTCCAGCTCGTCATGTTTCAGACCAAAGTTCAGCACAGAGACTGCTCTCTTGTAAGTCTCTGAACTGATCAGAAACACTCTGGATGCTGGAGAAAAGGCAGCCCTGGTATTTTTAGACCTATCAGCAGCTTTTGACACAGTTCCCCATTCCAGGCTGCTCACTCACCTACAGGATATAGGCATCAGAGGAGCTGCAAGGAAGTGGATACAATCGTTTCTGGAAGATAGGGGAGAGGAAGTCTGTATTCCCCTTTTCATCTGGCACTCCGAGAGTCTCAGTAGGAGTGCCTCATGACTCGGCCCTCAGCCCTACAATGTTCAACATCTATATGACACAGCATTGGTCGAGTCTTTTGGTGCTAAAATAATCTCCTACGCTGAGGGCACACAGCTGGTCTTTTTTTAAGAATGGCGAATATCCCATGATGTCATTTATCCCTGTGTGAGAAATCACAACCTGTTTGCAGTGTCCCCCAACTTTCTGCCCTATTTTGACCACAAGATGCTGTTTTTCTGACTCTGACTATACCCTGGGCTCTGCTAACCAGACTCAGGGCCTCTGCTCTGTTTAAAAAGTACATGTGATTAGTTCTAATTACAATTGGTATTGAAAGACCCTGTAAGTCCCTAGTAGACAATAGGACTAGTTGGATTTTGAGAGAATGGTGCTTTCTGGTACAAGAGTAAGTCACACTTTGGAGGAAGTGGCCATTCACCTGGGTGGCACCCTGCATCCCCCAAAACACCGGATAAATATGAAAGAACTGCATAGCTCCTCAGATCAGCTGCCTGAAGAAATACGAAATAGGACTGCCCTGCTGACTCCCTGGCCTGCACCAAGTGGACTGCACTCACCAGGACTGCACCTGCTGCACACTGTGGGATTCAGTACCAGAAGGACTTTGACTGATTTTGAAAGTCTAAAGAGTTGACTCCCTGCGAACTACAGGTTAACAGAGCCCACCTGCATCATCTCCACCAAAAGTCCCCATCCTGGAGTGCGTCCAGTGGACTTTTAAGGATTTGGCCTGGTGCATTGTGAGAATTGTAGCCGAGACAACCCAAGGACCATCTAGGAGATTCCAGACCCTTGTATTTGTGTTTTGGACACTTTGAACCCTCAAGGTGAACTTTAGGAAGAAGTTCCAGAAGTTGGGAGAATTTTGAGGAAACTTTTGAAAATATATCCATAAGGTGACCGACCTGCTGTTGAGAGTCAAGCCAACTACTTTCAACAGCGACCTGGCTTAGATTTCAGGTTCATCCTGCTGAAAGCTCCAAAGCTCAAGACTTCCAAGATTTGACCGGGGCCTGGCAGAAAGTCAAGCCAATGATCCAGCACCGAATCCGATCTGACGAAGTGCGATGCCCTAAGTCTAAGGAAAAAGCTCCAGAAAAAGGACTAAGGGCTAGATGTAGGTAAATAATATTTACCGACTCTTAAATACCGAATTTTACCGATTCGGTATTTAAGAGTCGGTAAATATGAAGGGGGGAGATGTAGGACAATCCAGATGGTTTTTTTCCGAATCGGTAAAAATCGGTATTTACCGATTCGGTAAATACCGACCGGTAATGCCCATTCATTCCTATGGGCTTTGGAGCCCATAGGAATGAATGGGCATTACCGATTCGGTATTTACAGAATCGGTAAATACCGAATTGCACAAGGGTGCAGGGGGTGTCACTTTGACACCCTCTGGCCCCCCCAAAACAGGCTCGGGTGCCATGTGGCAGGCATACATGCCCCAAGGGCAGGTCTGCCTGTCACATGGCAGAGGTGTGCATGCACACATGTGCATGCCCACCGGAATCGGTATTTTACCATCAAATTGGATTTGATGGTAAAATACCGATTCGGTAAGGCTTGTGGGACTCAGAAGAGTCCCACCTACATCTCAAAGGCCCAGGTTGGATTAAGCCAATCCTCTGTGCACAGGTCTCCCACAGTACCTAATGAGGAAATTGCAAATAGTTCGAAATGCGACTACCAAGGCGGGCTCATGACTCTCCACATCTGAAGGATCTGCATTGGCTCCCTGTGAATAAGCGCTTCCTGTTCAAAACCTTACTCTTAATGCACAGAGCATTGAATCACACTGGGCTGAGCATCTGTCCACCAGGATACTCTGCTACAGCCCCAAGAGAAATTTGCGTTCTTCTCAGGGCCATCTGGCTACAGTTCCTAGGATCCGCCTCTCTAAAGCAGGAGGCCGATCTTTTGCCTTCCTGGTCCCACAAGCCTGGAACAAACTTTCAGGAGACCTGCTTCAAAAGGAAGGGAAGGGGCCATTCAGAAAGAAAAGTAACACATGTTTTTTTCATTCATAACTGCACAGTGTGAATTAGATAAAAAAAATGATGCCAATACCACTGCCTTTCCGAGAAGGGTGGCCTTGCTAAGTGATCAAATACCCTAAGGGTATTGCAAGTGCACTTATCTGCACTTACATGGTTGTTTAGGGGAAATCTCTAAGCGCCACCCACCAAGATTTTTAGACTACAGTCACCAATCATGTTAGTGACAATCTTCAAGGATATTTTGACACCCCACAATAAAATCCAGGAAAGTTATTTTTTCAATGTGTCATTTTTCAAACACTCACTAAAGAAACTGATACATTATTTATTTTAGATCTTTTTAAATGCTAATGTCCATGTACTATCGCCTCAGATTTCTGTTCGGTTCCATGTTTACATACAGTACATTTTTCAACAAGCAACGGCAAACCAATAGTTTGGAGTTGTCCACAAGCCTTTTGGCAATTCTTTTTTTATTTTGTGATGGTTTTTGCAAACCTTAATTGTTGGGGAAGCTGCTGGGTGTTTGTCAATCTAAAAACAAACATTGACTAAAGGCAAAAGAAAATTTGGGCCTCAAAAAAGCATACTTGACCATACTCCCTGGCACTGGAGGAAACTACTTTGTTTGTGGGTATGATCATTGTGAAAGAGCAGCATGCCATAATTCATAGTGTCATACTGAAGTCAGCCAATGGCTGAAGTGAGTTGATACGATGCCCCTTGATGCAGGGTTCGTTGGAGAAAAATGTGAATGACACAACCATAGACAAATGAATGATGAGTGGCTAAAACCATGACAAACAACTATGTCATACATCTAATTTTTGTAAAATCAAAAGGTCTTGGCTAACACAGACCTAAAAAGCCACTGATTCTGCCGTTCACTGCCAATCCCTTGCCTTTGGGGAAGAAAGAGAGAAAGAAAGAGAGAAAGAAAGAAAGAAAGAAAGAAAGAAAGAAAGAAAGAAAGAAAGAAATGAAAGAAAGAAAGAAATGAAAAAAAGAAAGAGGCAAGAAGGAAAGTTAGATGAAAAGATGGAAACAAAGAATGAAATGTAGAAAGAAAGAATAAGAAAAAAAGAAAGAAAGAAAGAAAAAAGTAAAGAAAGAAAGAATGAAAGAATGAAAGAAAAAGCATGAAAATAGCAAAATAGTAACAAAGAAGGATAGAAATCAAGAAAGAAGGAGGGAACGAAGGTAAAAACCATGAAAAGAAAGAAGGAATGAAAATATAAAAAAAGAAGGTGGAAAGTTGGAAAAAAGAAGGAAGGAAAGAATGAAAGTTCAATAGAAAGTAGGAAAGATGGAAACAGAGAAGGAAATATTGTAAGAAAGAAGAAAGAGAAAAGATAGAAAAAGGAATGAAAGAACAAAAGAAAGTAGGTAAAAAGAAAGCATGAAAGAAGGAACAAAAGAAGGAAAGAACATAAGAAAGGAAGAGGCAAAGAGGGCACAACATGGAAAGAAATGAAGGAAAGATGGAAAGAAAAAAGGAAAGAAAGAAACAAAAAAGTAAGGAAAATGGGAAGAAAAATAGGAAAGATAGAAAGAGCTCAATTTGTTTTAAAGGAAGGAGATATATAAACATGGAAAGAAAAAAAGGAAGATGGAAGGAAAGAAGGAAAGAAAGAAGAAACTTAAAAGGAAAAAAGAGGGAATGATGGCAAGAAACATGGAACAAAAGAAGAACAAAAGGAAAGAGAAACAAGGAAAAAAATGTGAAGAAAGAAAAAGAAGGAAATATAAATTAAATGAAGAAAAAAGGAAGGAAAGAAGATAAGAAAAATGGAAAGAAAGAAAGATGGTAAAAAGAATGAGAGAAAGAAAGTAGGAAAGAAGAGAAATAGCATGAAAGAAGGAGCAAAAAAGGAAAGAAAGCAGGAAAGAGAGAGAGAAAAAAAGAAAGCAGAAGTAAGGAAATAAGAAGGACAGATGGAAAGAAAAAGAAAGAAACAATAAAGGAAGGAAAGATGGAAAAGAAAGAAAGGAAGATGGAAAGAATGAAAGAAAAAGAAAGAAAGAAGGAAAAAAGAAAAAAGAAAGAATTTCAGATAAAGATAGAGAAAAGGGAGGTAAAGATAGAGAAAAGGGAGGCTAAATATATTTAAAAGGAAAGTATTTAAAAGGAAAGAAAAAAGAAAGGAAGGAAAGATGCAAAGAAAGAAGGAAAGATGTAAAGAAAGTAGAAAAGTAAATAAGTAAAGAAAGTAGGAAATAAGGAAAGAAAGCAAAAAGAAAAGAAGGATGAAAAGACGGCATGAGAAAAAAAAAGCAATACAGAAAGAAATAAAGAAAGACGAAAAAGGGAAATAATTAAAAAAGTGTTACAATTGCTGCAAATTAAAGATGATAAAGGCTGATATTCTTCCTGAGCAAAGTTTAAAGTGTGGAATGTAGCTTGTACTGAGTGGTAGAAAGGTCCTGATTTCACTTCAGACTCTAAACACAAAAGCAACAATAACGTGATTATAAGGTGAAAACACTGGCACTAAAGGAAACTACCTTGTGTGCGGATGTGCTGCTTGTGAAAGAGTAAATACATTAACTCACAATGCAGGATGAAGTAGCCTGATCCGTTGCCCATGCTGTAGTGGGTGGAAGAAAAATACGAGTGACAACAACTAACTAATAGATGAAGAGAGGTGACTGATAACCTTTAAAGTGTATAACATACATATATATAATTTTAGAAAAATCAAAAGGTCTTGGCTAACGTCAGACCTAAAAAAATAATACCTATTGTAAAGGCCTCTTGTCTGTTTATTTTTTCCTCATGAGTGAGTCTTGTTACAACAAACACATTTCACGTTCTGATCTAGCCTTCTGACCTGATGCAGTTAAATAAAAAATCTTTCATTTAGAAACAAATAGATAGTTATGTGTCTGCGACTGGAATATGCACTGAAAGACTCGAATGAGTGTGCTGTGGTGCATCAGCGCCTCTGGTGACTTTCTGCGCTGGACTCTATTGTACTGAAAAGGACCCACTCAAAAAGGAACTACTGTGCTTGACTTCTGATGCTGCTGCCATCACAAACACCTCTCAACTAAAAACCCACACATTAATGAATTTTGGCAACCAGTGATTAGCTGTCCTATCAAATGCTAAATCCAGGGTTTGAATCGCAGTCGCGTGTACTGGTGCGCTCCGCTTGCTCCCACTTACTAATCGTTTTGTTTTGGATGGGTACTTTTGTGTTACACCCCTCAGATGTTGTCTCCACACCACCGTAGCGCTTATGAGCTCTATGGCTGTGAATGATTGGGACAAATTAGAATTTGCTCACAGACTCGATAGATCACATTTCCTAACGGGTTTGTTAAAAATGATTGTCTATAAATCTGTTTGACATATAGAACTAATCAATTGTATCCCCTTTGTCCCTTAAGACAGGAATATGTTCTTTCAGCACAAGCAGAAGTCAATTCCAGCGCACAGCAGTTTTAGCCGGCTAAAAGCACAGAGTTCAAACTCTATCCGTCCCATTATGGTTTCCCCTTTCACACTAAAATAAACAAGGGGCTGCTTTTCCTCTTTGACCCTTCCCCAGGCCAGCTGGTTTCACACTTGGAGAGTGCAGGGAACGTTCGCATCAGACTGGTACCACAAATCGCATCCTATTTCACAGAGCCTAGCCTTAGGGTCACTTTACAAGGCTTGATACAATTTGAATGAAAAGCGGAACATTCTCTGGGTTGTGAGTTGCATTCCAGCTATTTTTCCGAAGTGCAACAAGGGTCTTTATAGTCTCCGGACCAACCACCTTCTCAGTCTCAGGGCTCTTTTTACTCCCCGGACCAACAACCTTGTATATCACAAAACATCAAATTTGTTGTCCTTTGAGTGTGGTATAGAAAACGATTTCTGACTTTGAATTAAAGTGTCTCCATTTGCAATCTCCTTGTACAATTCCTCAAGGAATACACAAGCCCAAAACAAAGATGCAAGTATGAATTGCTGATCTCGTCCACTACCAATGTCTAACTTGTATACACCTCTATTATTGTCATAACTTAGGGGCCGATTAGGATGGCGGACGGATGCATGACTGCTGGGCTGGAGGCGGCGACAATGTACCGCATCGTCCGCCAGCAACAGGCCTTCCGTCTGCCATATTAGGAAGGGGAACTGGGCACATTTCTCGTCCGCCGCGTAAAAACGTTAACCGCCGCGGAACCACACCAGACACCACGGCGAACGGAGCCAAGCCAGGCTCACCGCCGTGCGGAATGACGTTCCGACCGTCCACAATATTACGATGTCGCAAACAAACCAGAACACCGCAGCGGAAACACCTCCATCTCATAGACGGCGGAAGCACCACAACGGAGAGGGAAAGCACTGCCACGAGACCGACCGCACGGACCCGAGCTCCATGGACCCAGCCCTACACGCCTTCCCGGACCTGTTCCTACTTCACTACCAGCAAGTCATGCACCGTCGTGGACGCCGCCGCAGGTTCGCAAGCATGCAATACACACATACCATGCCACAGCATGCATGAACACTGGTACCTGTCCACACCAGACACCCTCGTGGGGACAGGAACACACACAAGTGCACCCACACCAGTCCTACCTCAGCACAATCACCCCCCCGCATCAGGCACACGCTGCCCACGCAACACCACAGCCAGCCCACAGACGGACTCTGCTGCACTGTTGGTGGTTGGGGCTGTTATCGCGGCCACTCTGTCCGTGGCGGTCAGTTTTTCTATTGTTTCGTCCGCAGTCGGTGGTCTTTGGAGACATCCTTCCTCCGCGGTCGAGTTTTGCTTGAGGGGAATCCTAATAGCACCGCCGGTTTCCCCACGGTGCGGTCGGACGGTCATTTCCCGCGAGACTGGCAGTCCGGACGCTTTCCGTCCGCCATCCTAATCGGCCCCATAGTTCCTAATGGCTTGCACACAGTCTGCTGATTATATTAATGGGTTTGTGAGAAAATGGGTTGTTAGTTGAATGGGGTGAAACTCTACGCACTCAACAGCCACAAGCCTTGTCAGGGTGAACATTAAATTAACCTGTGCTTAACCCTCCAGTAGCTTGCCACAAATGCAGTCAAGCTTCACTTACAGGCAATGTGCAAAGAATTTATTCAGCACTTAAACAGTAGTAAAATAAAATTATAACACAAGAAAAATTCCACACCAATTTAGAAAAATAAGTAAATTTTCATAAATTATTTGACCTAAACATGATAAGAATCTAATCAGTAGAAACAGCTTTATCAATTTGTGAAATTTAAAGTGAAAAATAGTGCCTGAAAGAACAAATCGCCAACCATTGACGTCTTGTTGCACAAGACTGGTGCAAAGTCTACAGTTATGGCTGACCGTGATGGAGCGCAATTTAGATACACAAAGTGGATTATGCCCGGTCTCCACTTACTTTCGTAAAAAATGTCTGTGAAGGTAAAGTTGAGTGGGGCAAGGTAGCCAGTGGTGACCGAGGAGAAGGCATCATCTGTGGGGAGCCCATGAATAAAGTTACGGTGAAAGTTTCTACCTTTGGACATAGTCTCTTTTGTGGAAGTTGAAAATCTCCAGCAGAACGAAGCTGCAGGCTGTAGCCGATAAGGGTATCTCAAAGCTGGTTACACATCTGAACAGGAGTCGCTGAACATTAGAACATTATTTTCTGCTGTGGAGAAGAATGTAGTGGGGGCTACAGCAAATTCAGGCTGACTGGTGATGCACCTTAGATGAATCGGTCCAGATCTCCTCTTATTTTACAAGTCCCAATTTTTGGGCACATTTAACACCATTTCCAAGGGTCCAGGACTTGAGGGGCACTCCTTGGAGGATCAGGACTCATTCATGCTGGGTCCAGGTGTGGGTTCAAGAGGGTTGGAGCTTTCTCTGTTCCTCAGGTTCTGATTAGGAGGCAAGCCATCTAGCACTTGGAGTAACTTTGGAAGTCCTGGCTCAAGCAGAAACGCAGGTCTCAAGTAGCAGGTCAGTTCTCTTAGGGCACAAGGAAGGCTTCAGGAAGCAGGGAAGTCTCTTGGTGCAGTAGAGAAGTCCTCTCAAGTACATAGCAGGCCCCAGGCAGCAGGACAGTCTTCCATGGGTCCAAAAGTGAACTGAAGAGTGGGTCTTATGGCCCTAATGTTATTCAGAGAGCCAGATTTGAAGTGGAAGGAATTTCTGGAGTTTCCGCCCACAGAATTGGATTGAATTTCCCACCTCTCCCCCACCCCCACGAAATGGTCCCAGGCTGTCTGCAATAACAACATGCTAATATGAAGTTATTTGTGAGCTGAGGCAGTGTCTTTGAAATGCAAGTGGAGCTGTGCACATCTCTGTCACCTCATCCTGCCAGAATGACCCATCCTGCAAACACCCAGTCTCTCTCTATTGTATTGCTGTCTGGGAAGAATGTGCAACAGCCTACTGCCACCTACACCTAGTCATGTGACCCACGAGAAATAGGCTGAACCCACCATATGGTTAGGGCAAGAAAATGCTTACCTTCTAAAAGTGCCATTTTCAGAATTGTAACTTAAAATCTGATTTTACATTTACAGAGGATTTTAAATTACAATGTAATCTCCAAACATTCCTAATTGCTCCAAACAAAGGCTATCACCTATTAAATGTAATAAGGTAATCCAATGGTATCCTATAGGTGAGGCAGGCCTCATGGTAGTGAAAATGAATTTGTGAGTTTTTCACTACCAGGACCCGAAAAACTTAATATCACATGTCCCGTTTTAAAGTACATTTAATTGACCATTTCTGGGTATATGATGGACCACTTTACAAGGGACATATAAGTAAATTAAATGTGCCAATCAGATGTAAGCCAATTTAACCATGTTTTAGGAAGTGGGCACAAGCACTTTCGCACTGCTTAGCAGTGGTAAAGTGCACAGAGTCCTAAGGCCAACAAAAATAAATTCAGCAAAATAGGAGCGGAGAAGGTAAACAGCTTAGGGGAAGATCACTCTAAGGCTAACTGGTATGACATGTGCCCCCCCTCAGTTAAATATGTGTAGAGCTAGCCAACCTCCTGGAGGAGGAAGAACCTGGACATACCATCAGCGTTGGATTTGTCTGAGCCAGGGGCGTTGTTCCACCATAAAGTCCATTCTCTGTAGAGAGTTGGACTACATCAACGGTTTGGGATTCTCACCCTATTTTTGCAGAGGTCTGTGGTTTGTCTGAACCCAAAAGTAGGTCCCAAACAGGTATGGTCTCAGCTTCTTCAGTACCCAGACCACATCAAACGCCTGCCTCTCAATAGCACTCCCCCTCTGTTACCTGGAAAGTAACCTCATAATGATGAAGGCTACAGGTTGCTCTAGACCAGGTGTCTCCAACATTTTGCTTGTGAGCTACTAGTAGCTCTCCATCTACCTGTGAATAGCTCTCCTTGTGCAACTCAGCCTACGACTATTGACGCTTTTGCTTGGTTGAAATATTATATGTATACCAAAATTTAAAAGAATGTAGTCATTACAAAATGTGCTTAAACTATTATTTGTGTTGGTGAGATTTATTACTCTTATTTATACCTCTGTGCCAGGGGGACTGCAGCTATGATTTGTATGTACTACCCACATAATATTTCAGTTCAAATTGTCAAAGCCTTTCTTACATTACTACTGGAATTCCTACCTAATGCACCGATGTGATCACTACTGACACTCTTGGATGGGGTACTCAAATTTACATCACTAGTATTAGTAGCACGGAATGATTTTCATTGAACATAAGTAGCACTTTTTACAGAAAAGGTTGGAGACCCCTGCTCTAGACCCTTCCTATTAACTGTGACAGTACAGCCTCTTTGAATATTGTATGTAGCGCACACCCTTGTTTGAGAAAGATTTTCTGTGATAGTTCAAAATTACTTTATGTTCCTACTTTGTCAAAAAAATGTGTGTTGCCTACCTCATGTGAACTTATGATGGTTAGAGCATGTGTAAACAATCACTTGTGACCTGGCCGCAGAGCTTGAAGTTTTTTTACCAAAATTCACAATTTTATATTATAATGTACATTCAATAAAAACAAATTCAAAACCGTTAAATTGTGGTTTTTATTGTGGATCACTGTCCACTTATTCTGTAATCATTTCTCGCGTAGCAATAAATAATTTTTTGATAAGAGTGATTACACAGTAATTCTTCTGATAATGGCAATTCTCCATTTTTTGTTTTTACAAATTTTGCATTCCTTCGAATGCATTCTTATTGATGCCCAATTCATTTCGGGATGGAGATCCCTTCTTCAGGGTCCTCTGTAAACATAAATAATGAAAATGCTTTTAGAATTTAGAAAGAAATGTTACATAACTGCATGGAATAACTCTTTCTAAATAGGTGGATTTATGTGAATTAACATGAGGTGCTCATTGAGTGCTGATTAAAAAGTGCACAGAAAGGTAATGTCCACACCACCCGACTTGGTATTCAAAAATTACTACAGTGCTAAACAAATGACACTGAAACCATGTTAGCAAAGATGTGAAACTGTGTACAGAGAACAAGAACACCCGACGTGCAATTAGTCAAAGATGCTGTGTCATAGCTAAGATTAGACTGTAATGTTTAAAAGATGACCACTTACTCGAAGTAAAGTGTATGATAACAATAGTGAAAAAGGTCTTCACACATATCAAACGTGACCTGTGGAATAATGTAGCAGCGTCTGGATTGAGTGGTGTGGGGAGCAGAGGAGCACTGAGGTGGCTAGAGCAGAAAAGCATCGAAGAGGTGTCTTGGAGCTGCAGGTTTTAAAAAAATTATTATTCCTCACCTGCCCCCCCACACATCCTGGGCATGCCACTAAGCTTTTGTGGCAGCAGCTTCCACTGAGTAAATTCAGCGAGGACTGCTCAAGCTGCACAACCACAATTGGCTATACCAGGCATTAGTCAACACACTATTAATGCTGTTAAGGGTAAAATTTCCACCAGACAAGAGGAAATTCCGTTCTCGGTTGCACGAAAAACAAGTCAGCCTGAAGCAGTGTTTCTTTATATGGTACTCCATGAAAAACACCTAATTTTGTACAATACACTTGCGAATGGGGATGGCTCGCCCTGTGGAGGCCTGCGCCACTTGGGGCTCAGTCTTTGCTGAATTACATACCAGGACTCATGGTACACCCTCATTAGCGGCTTATTAATCTATCGTACCCCGGGCCCCTATACCCAGTTCACCACTCATTTGATTGATGGTATCACAGAAACTGCCCTACGCAGAGATAAGTTCCTGCTTCTAGGCGATCTCAACATCCATTTAGATAACCTAGCTGATAAAGCAGTTACTGATTTTCAACAGCAACTTTTATCCCTTCAACTATCCACTGATTCTAAAGCCCCTACCCATTCACAGGGCCACTTACTGGATCCTATATTCGCCAACTGGGATGGTGTAAATATTCATTCTCCTATCCCTGTGGTATGGTCCGATCATTTTGTAGTTCCATTGACACTTACCGTTCCAGCAACAAATACCCACAAACCCCATTGCACCAAATACCTTAGTCGGAAATGGACTACATTTTCTAAAACAAAATTTGCCTCAGCCCTTACTAAAGGTGGTAGACTAGGTGGGGAAGATACTGTCACAGCATCTGACAGACTCGATGAGCGCATAATTATGGCCCTGGACGCTACCGCCCCGCTCTGTAAAAAAAAACCCTATAGCAGGCCCCAGAAATCGGCCCCTTGGTTTAGTGAGGAACTCCGCTTAGTTAAAGCGGAATGCAAGAAACTAGAAAGACAATGGAGGGTTGCGTATCTGGACCAAGCTAAACTGAAATACATAGGCAGACGCAGGGAATATCACAATCTATTCAGACGCGCCAAAACCAAGTACTTTTCAGACAGGATTGGAGAAGCCCAGAACTCCACCAAGGAGCTATTTAAAATTTATAAAGAAATCTCCATGTGTAGCTCCTCTGTCGATCCTTCACTGAGTTCAGTCGAGTCCTGCAATCGTATTGCTACTTACTTCTCTGACAAAGTGGCTAACATCTATTCTGCTTTCACAGGGGGGAACGAAAAGGCAACTGAGTTCAGGGAACTCCCTAATGTAGACGCAGGCATAAACAGATTAGATAAATTTGCGATTCCTCCGCCTACTGAGCTGCAGCGGATTTGCCGCTCGATCAAATCCGGGTCCCCCTGTGACCCTGCGTCGCCGAAACTTCTTGGTGGAAGCATCGAAATTTTAGAACCCTATATTAGAGATGTACTTGACATCTCTTTTAAGACCTGCTCTGTACCCAAAAAATGGAAGCAAGCAATTGTACTTCCGCTCCAAAAAAAATCTAACCTTAGCTGGGACAGGTTGGACAATTTGAGACCCATTTCTCTCCTTCCTTATATGGCCAAGGTGGCAGAAAAGGTGGTTAACTCCCAAATTATGACCTTTGTGGAAGAATCCAATCTCCTCCACCCTACGCAGTTTGGATTCCGTCCTCGCCACTCCACGGAGTCTGCGCTGCTTTTGGCCACCGAGACCATTAGGCAAGGAGTTGATGAGGGTCAAACTATGGCACTCATCTTACTTGACCTTAGTGCCGCCTTTGACACTGTAGCTCATTCCACCTTGCTACAGTGTCTTAATAAGGGAGGAATTAATGGGAAGGCACTTAGATGGCTACAATCCTTCTTGATGGAAAGAGGCTTCCAGGTTAGACAGGGTGAACACTATTCCAAGCTGTTCTATCTCGACCAAGGGGTTCCCCAGGGATCTGCCCTCAGCCCCACCCTGTTCAACCTGTATGCTTCCCCTGTGGCCACTATTGTGGAGAGATATGATAATCAACTGGTAACATATGCTGACGACACGCAGCTGGCCATCTCCCTATCACGGGCACCCGGCACCGCGGCCGCCAACTTCAGTGCCTGCATGCAGGAGCTAGCCTCCTGGATGTCTAACAACTGCCTGAAGTTGAATGGCTCCAAGACTGAGGTGCTCGTGGTGGGGAAGAGTCCATCTGTCTGGTCCTCGGCATGGTGGCCAGACTGCCTGGGTCCTACACCTGTGCCGGCTCAACAGGCCAAAAATCTAGGGGTATTATTTGACTCTGAACTATCATTCACACCCCAGATCAATCGGGTTGTAGGAATGTGTTTTGGAGTACTCAAAACCTTGCGTAAGGTCCTTGATATGCTCCCTGTTGGAGACAGACAGACCTTGGTGCATGCCTTGGTAACATCAAGGTTTGACTATGCTAATCTCCTGTACCTGGGTAGTACGGTCAGTAGTATCAACCGTCTCCAGGTATTGCAGAATGCAGCAGCCAGGTTGGTACTTAGGCTCCCGAGGCGAACCTCCTCCAAGGCGGCCTTAAAATCCCTTCACTGGCTGCCAATCTGTCAAGGGATTAAATATAAGGCCCTCTGCGTATGCCACCGCATCTTGGGAGGCAGAGCACCCGCCCCTCTGAGCGGCCTTATCACCCCCTACAGACCTGAGCGGATGCTCAGATCCTCCAATACTGGCCTGGTCACAGTCCCCAAAATCCGCAGAGCCCGCATGGGTGGCAGATCGTTCCGATTTCTTGCAGCCAAGAACTGGAACTTACTGCCAATTGAACTACGCCTGGAACCTTCTGAGGCCAAATTTCGCAGAGCCCTTAAAACACACCTGTTTTGTCTAGCACTGCCCTAACTCCTCCGCCCTTTTTAAAGCAATCTTAGCGCAGGGACACGCCGGTGAGCATAACTAAGCGCTTTATAAAATTCCAAAATAAATAAATAAATAAATTAGCTGTTTTGCCAGAGGTGCTTAAACAGATTCAAAATGAGTATGCAGCAGCCCCTGTCCTGGATTTGGGGTTGAAACTGGCAATTTTGCTGCAGTATCAGCCATTATGTTGAGTAAAATTACAGGCGAAGGCTAAAAAATAGGTTCTAGAGATGCTCATACAATTTGAATACCAAGGTTTAATGGAAAGTTGTAACCTCTCCTATGAATAATCCTTTGTTTCCAATAATGAAACAAGATCATTCATATAGTCTAGTATTAGATTACAGACACCTAAACACAGTTATTTGTACATTTGCAGTGCAATATGCGCACAAGCCAGCACTAATGAAGAATATAGTGCATAGAAAATACAAAACAATACTAGATATCTCAAATGGATTTGTCTGTCAAAATATAGCACTTTAAAGCAGATATTTGACAAGCTTCACTGCTCTTGATTCTCAGAAACAATTCTGTTGTTTGCCTCAGGGGTTTTAGAACAACCATGTGTTGTTTTTAGCCCTGGTTGCTGAATATTTACAAGAATTTGATGGCCAGGCATTGTCATAGGTGAACGACATTTATTTGACAAATAATGACCTTTCTACACATTTGACAAGAGTTGATTGCTTTGTTCTGGGATTTGCTCACATCCAAAATTGCCCACCACAATGTCCGATTTAGGGCATAGGAGATGTCAAATGAAGGTAAAAGTCTTGCAACACACTTCTTAGAGAACTGTGCGCTTTTACAACCACCAAACACATTCAAGAAACTTCAGGCCCTGATGGGATTCCAAAATTTTGGCAGAACTTGCATTCCAGATGGCTCAGAATGGGTTAAACCATTCGACAACTTGATTGATACAGACTTTTCAAGCACACATTGGACAACTGAACCCACACAGATTTTGCATTAAGTGCAAACTGACATGCTAGCCTCAAAACACTTATACACACGTGTCAACACCACAATTCTGGTGATCTGTATCATTGTAGGTGAATCAGGATATACCTATGTTTCATTACATGAAGGAGACACTGAACCAATTGCATATTAATTGAATTGATACACCAATGCTACGATGCATTTTGCATCGCTAAAAAAAGATTCTGACTGCGGTACAGAGTGCTGTGGTGAGAGAGAGCATTGGCTCAGGGGAAAGGAATAATTTTTGTAAATCCAGTGCCGGCCTTAGAGGCTGTCACAAAAACCACTGCCCCAACGCTAAAGCATTACAAAACAAGATAGATACATCTGGCCAATTCTCTCACAGCAATAGATGTAGACTTCCGATTTAACTCTACATTACAAGCGCAAGTATATGTGCAATATGAGAATGAAGCCCCTCTGCCTAACGGTGCATGCCTCTTGATCAGTCTGATTAAATCACTATACTGGCGGTTCTGCACAGCCTGCCCTAGGGACAAAACAGTAATACTCAGTAGGATGTGCAGTGGTTAAGGGTAGAAGTAGGATGGTAAATTCCAACCTGAAAACACCTACATGCAGTCACAAGGTGATAGCACAGTGCGGCTGGAAGACCTAATAGCTCTAATTCTGGCACTTGAGAATACAGATACAGGATTCTCCACACTCATAATGTGTGATTTGTATTATTGTGTCCAGTCTTACAATAAGTATCCGCACCACTCTAGCCAGAATGGATCCAGAGTTTTCAAAGGGTACACCAAAAAGCAGAAAGCATTTTGCAGACATGTGGCTAAGCTGAAAGAATTCTTGCCATGGACTCCTTCAATTCACACCTTGAGTCATCAACGTGTAGGAATACATGTTGCAGGGAATTCTATGGCTGATGAAGCCACAACAATAACAGTGCAAACTGCTGATGTTGCTCCGATTACTTGTGCTAGTATGAGGATAGCTAAAGACATTATGACGCTGCCAACTCTGCATGTGAGGACACCCATTTGCCGAAAGGCTTTCCAGTGAAGTACTCTGACCAGTTAAGTGAGCAAAACATACTATTTGCTCATATTGTCAGAGTGGTGATAGAGTAATACCAAATTCAGATTGCAGGTTAGGTTGAATACTAGCAGCACATGAGAGCCTAGCATCAATTTCAATATTGCAGCAATGCTATTGGTGGCTAGGTCTTTAGAAACAGATTAGGGAGGGCGGAGGCAATATGGCTGACTAAGTGGACGTCTTTGATCAGTGCCCCGGCAACCGGCAGGCTGTGAACCCATAGGTTGCTTTCTACAACTTCAGAGCTAGGATTCCCGACCCCCACTCAACATGGGCGTCCGCAGGGGGGGCAAGGGGGGGCACTTGCCCCCCCCCCCGGATCACCCGGCCTGCAATGTCTGGTGCTGAGTCAGTGGCATTTTTATTTCCATGCAGCATTGTTATATATTAGAATGATGATCGTCGATTGGAACTTTTAATTTTGTGAGCATGCAGCCAGGCAGGCCTCTTTTTTGTATAATTTTAGGCCAGCAGCAGGCAGCAGCACCAAATCCCTATGACATCATGGCGGCAGACGGAGAGTGCTGCGCCACCTATCCTACGCTGCAAAGTACCGCGCCCACGCCTGCGCGTAAGGTCACACGGCCCCCACCCCCACAGTGCAGTGGTATTGTTTCCACGGCCGTGACGCAGGAATTAGGGAAAACGGCTGCTGAGCTGACGCCTGACCGGCAAGATTTAGAGCGATTGAAGGCCCGGGCTTGCCTTCTCCCAGAAGTTGAAAGTAAGTGAG
Source organism: Lissotriton helveticus (assembly GCF_964261635.1). Taxonomy (NCBI): domain Eukaryota; kingdom Metazoa; phylum Chordata; class Amphibia; order Caudata; family Salamandridae; genus Lissotriton; species Lissotriton helveticus. The sequence continues at coordinate 685,789,682 of NC_136057.1, read as the reverse complement.
TCATCATTCATAGCATCTTAGCATGTTGTCCTTGCAAGTTGCGGGCTATAATAGCTGATTTTGTAGCGAGGTGACGACGAGTCCGACGTGACGTTTTTGAACCCCGTGGACTGGTCTGCTCACCTCCCTCTCCCTTCGCACTGGTGGCCGCACAGCTGATGCGTCTGTTGTGAGGCCCCTGTGTCATTTGCGGGCCATTCTGGTGCTCAATCAGTACCGTGTTTAAGTTCAACAGCTACCCATCTACATTGACAAAAGTTACCCCCCAAATAATCATGCGAAGATCTGGGGTAAATAGAGGGAATAATACTATGAACTTGGGCTAATGGGATGGATGGGATCACTAAGAGAGCTGCAAGGATTGCTTTGCGCTGTACTAGGTTGAGGTGAGGAGTGTGTAAGATGGTGCTGTATGTTTTGTTAACTGAGAAAACCAAATACAATTGTTTATAAAAAAAATAAACTTGTCACATGGCCACATGCATCCAATACTCATGATGTTGAAAGCGAGGACCCCCTGTCTAATTGCAGTTGTTGCAGTTTCATCTATGTGAGCAAGATGAGTAAAGCCCTTCAGTCGGACCTGCTGTTTACGGGCCTTTGGAGCATTTTCTGAATCTGAAAGATGGTGAGGGGTGCTGCCTTCTGTTTTGCTCCCTGCAGGAAACTGTAGTCGTGTCCGTGCTGTGCTTGCTGCGCATTAATATTAGAGAATATAAGTATATCAATTCTCTGTTCCAGATCGCTGCTAATTAGTGTGAATCTCTGAATAGGGTGCTCCTATAATGATTTTAACAACTCACCTGCCCTTTCCTAGCCTGTTTACCTTCTATTGCATTACAATTTATATTCTGTATCTTTTATTTCTATTTTCTCAGTATGCCTCACTGGACATTTTTTTAAACTCTAAACGCAGGCCGAAATTGCCATCGGCTTCAGCAGATCATTTTAATCTGTTTTTCTTCTGCTTACAAACTGAGACCTGACAGGCTTTCTAGTAGGCAAGCTAGACCCAGAATGGACAGGGATCCATATTTGCGTGTATCGGGTACAAAAATCCAGTCTCCAATATTATATAAATCTAACCCAGTTTAAGGATGACAGTGAGGTGTCCGTACTTGTCAACCTGGCAAACACTCCCAGCCCAGACAAGTACATATCCTGATTGACCACCAGTAAGTCAAGCCATTAAATCGCTGGCTAGATTGAGAAAGATTTATTGAACAGCGGTTGTAACCTTGCTGACAAGTCTCCAGTTGTAACCTTGCTGACAAGTTTCCAGTTGCTATGGAATATACTCCTCAGTTGATCTTCTGATCATATACTGTCACTAATAATGCTTACCTCAATGGCACTTTCTCATTCTTTGAAAAAGAGATCCAGTTTTAGGTTCAGATCATTTCGATCCTCTGGCAGTGCTTAATTGTTTAAAATAAAATAATGAAAGACAATATCAAGTACAGGGGTGCTATATTTGTTTTAGTAGCCTGCTATTGTCACTGCCAGGGTATCTGAATATAAATGCTGAATGGTCTTGTGTCTACTTCATGCCATGGGCGTCCGCAGGGGGGCAAGGAGGGGCGCTTGCCACCCCCCTCACCCCCTGGAGCGCCCTCTTTGCCCCCCCTGCCAGGGCCGGCTCTAGGGCGGTGCGACCGGTGCCATCGCACCTGCTAGCTTCCTGGGGGCGCCGTGTTTACAACTGAATTATGATTTTAAAAGCACCTGCTGCACGTTCCTTTCCTCTTGCAATTACGGGGCCTCACAAAAATGTCAAGATAACTCCTGTGATTAATGTTCTTCCTGGCCAAAGATCAGAGTTTTGTGATGTTTTTGACTTATGTGAAGGTAGTACAGAGGGTTAATATGCCTACTGCAAAGAACGTGTACCAAGCAGATTACAGAGTGCATTTAATGTAAATAGATCACGGAGCATTTGCCTCTTGCTCTGGTGTTGTTTTTGTCCCCAGGCTGCTCTACGCCCCTTCTCACCTCTCTGAGAGCCAGTGCCCCCTTTGACCCTCTACCTGCCACCCACCCCTTACCCGCCTCTTCTCCCGGTTCACACCTTGGTGCTTTCACACTTAACGTTCACACCTTGGTACTTTCACACTTAACTTCACCTCAAGCTCGCATTTTCAGAGAAGGCCCGCGCTCCCTATCACCGACATGAGGAGGAGGAAGAGAGAGGGGGGACAGAGGAAGACTTGGTGGGGTCGGGGAGACTGATACGGTGGGGGGTGAGAGTGAACGAAGAAGAAGGAGAGAAAGAGAGAGAGAAGCAGTGGGGAAAGAGAGACTGAGAAGTAGGGAGGAAGGAAGATGAGAGAGCAAGTGGAGGGGGGAGTGGGTGGTCTGGGTGAGGGAGAACAGCTTGGGAGAAGTGAGACCTGCGTCCTAACTCCGCCAGCGAAGACAGCGGGTCCAAAGGAGGAAGAACCAGGCCAGACAGAGTAGGTACAGGCAGTGTGCATGGAGGCAGGCTCGGTGGGTATGAAAGAGGGACAGGGCAGGCAGAACAGTTCCAGAGAAGGGCGAGCAGAACCGGACCAGCAGATCCTCCCAGAGCTCAGGGAGACGGTGCGATACACAATCAGAATGTAGTGTTCAGCTTTTGGGGTGCCAGGCGGTAACTTTAGGATTCAGGGTGGGTGTGGGTTTTAAGGTGCCAGGGAGTAATATTAAGGTTCACGGTGGGTTAGGGATTGGGGTGCCAGGGGGATAATTTTAGAGTTCAGAATGTTTATGGGTTTTGGGATACCAGGGGAGTAAATTTAGGGTTCAGAGCGGGTACGGGTTTTGGGGTGCAAAGGGGGACATTTTAGGGTTCAGGGCGGGTATGGGTTTTGGGGTGCCTGGCGTACAATTTCACGGTTCAGGGTGGGTATGGGTTTTGGGGTGCCAGGGGGACAATTTTAGGGGTCAGGGTGGGTATAGATTATGGGTGCCAGGTGGGGATATTTTAGGGTTCAGGGCGGGTATGAGTTTTCGGGGGCAGGGGTAATTTTAGGGTTCAGGGTGGGTATGGGTATGGGTTTTGGGGTGCTAGGGGGTCATTTTAGAGTTCAGGGTGGGTATGGGTTTTGGGGTGCCAGGGGCATAATTGTAGGGTTCAGGGAGGGTATGAGTTTTGGGGGGGTGGGCTAATTTTAGGGTTCAGGGTGGGTATGGGTTTTGGGGTGCTAAGGGGTAATTTTAGGGACCAGGGCAGGTATGGATTTTGGGGTGCCACAAAAGAAAGAGATGGCTGTGGCACAAGAACCCTATGGTGTATGAGATCATATGCGGCCTGCTTCCTGCCCCCATAGCTCCTCCTGCGCCCCAGTGCTTCTTGTGCCCCATCTGGCACTCATCATGTCGGAGGATGGTGATGCCGTTAACATTTTGCCCCCCCTGGAAAAATTTCTGCGGACGCCCATGCCACTCAATCGACCTTCTAGCGGGGGCTCCTGTAATGCCATATTGGAGTGGTGAGGTAGCGAGGCCTATTGGGGCTGACAGTAGCGGGTTACGCAATCCCACCAGCTGTAGAGGAGTGAGGCCAGCAAGTCTACAGAGCGCAAAAGAGCAGTTGGGTGACTGCTGGAAACGGGTGATGACGCACGGCCACTATTACAATGAACAGAGCTGTGATTAACGCTTGGACCCCTCCAGAGCCTTGGGTCTGCACAGGCTGTACCGGAGGCCAACTACATTGATAGGATTAAGGGGGGTAAGGGTGCGATGCCCCTCCTCCTAAAGCAGTAACTAATGCTTGTGCGTCCGGCGCCCGATGAGGGACACACATCCACATGTTAGAAGGCCCCGACATTTGAAAATCGGGCGAAAGGCAGAGGCTTTTGCTGATCACCATAGAGTCGAGGTGCGGGCCTTAAAGGATTCTATTTAAGGGCTCATATTCCTATAAGGAGCTCATCATGACCCAGGAGACTGCAGCAGATCTGTGACAGTTAATTTAGGCTGCTAGTGAGAAGCAGAATTTGGTTGCCTCTACCCCCTCGACATATCTAATTAAGCTATATTGTTGCTTTCACCTGGTACTTGGAAGGCATTGCAGCCCTCAAAAGTGAACTAGAGGGTTAACATGGCAAGCTATTTGAAGAGACCCAGTGTACATTATGAACTATAGATCTGGCCCAAGAATTTACTGGTTTGGTAGAGGAAAGTGCGGGGCTTGGCTTCGGGGTGCCCATAGGAGGGATATCGGTGGAGGCCACTTCTTACTCGCATGCCACCAAAACTCAAAGGGGCCTCGGGCACAGCCTCGAAGTCCTGCAACACTATTGAAGATAGTAGTGCTAGAATGGCACAGAGTTGGGCTGCCATTGATGCTGGTGCGGAGGGGAAGACTGCTTTGCCATCTAACCTGGATATCAAAAATGTAATCTTAGAAGGAAATAAAGTGATCACTGAAAAGATCAACGGATTGGCAATAACAGTAATGCTACTGTGCCAGAATATGGATAAACTGAGGGAACTAGTTAAGGACTTGGGCACAAGAGCAGATGATGAGAAGGAACCTTTGCATGTGCACTCTAATCAGCTGGGGGCCAAGAGCAGTGTATTCACCAGCAGGAGGCAAAACCTGCTGATTTGAGGACTACTCCTGCTGTAATAATGTGTATATTCTTGGATTATCGGAAGGCATGAAGACAGCTCCAGTGGGACTGTTTCTGGAGAGCTGGCTCGCCTCACAGTGCTGCCAAGACTGAATGTGGAGGGCGAGTTGCATGTGGACAGAGCTCATAGAACTCCGCGTGGTAGGCCTAAGCCTGGTTTGCCACCAGGCATGTTGATTGCTCATATGATAAGATATAGGGATAAAGTAGGTATATTGGCAGCGGCTTGTACGCAGGGAGAGGCAGAATATAATAACAATAACACATCCTTTTACTCAGATTATGGCATGGCAACACAAAAAAAAGTTAATATTTTGTTGAAGTTAAACGGACACTCAGAGACAAAAAATGGGATTATGCTTTACCTCCTGCACATTTCAGTGTTGATTGGCAAGGGAAGAGGCATTTTCAGACCGACCAGAAGAAGCCATGCAGTTTATAGAGAGTAATTAATGTATATATGATGGCGAGTGCTATCTCAGCTGACTGGCATGATGAAAAATACAAGTGGTGGGATGAGCCAACATTATGTTACATACCCGAGGCTGCACATGATAGAGAAAAATATATGTTGGCCAGAGTGGGGATGAGTGAGATACATGTTTTGTTCTTGGTATGCCTGTTAACAATGGCGTTGTTGTACCTGGGGGAACCCACACCATGGACCTCGGGGAACACTGCACTGTAATGGGGAAGTTTGATTATGTCATTGTTAACAGGCGGAATGACACCTACTGTGTCAGTTGTAGAGGCCAGGTTGGGGCAAGCCACATGGGAGGTGGGAGGGAGGGCAATGTTTCTTGTATGTTTTCTGAGAAGGAGCAAATACAATCAGAACTGTGTTGATTGGCAGTAGATAAAATGTGCGCCTATGAGATGACTTACACGTACACACGTGGAGCTGACAATTCTATCATGGAATGATATGGAAATCCAGAACACTGTAAAGCAGCAAAGGAAATGGTCTTACGTCTGTAGACAAAAGACCAAGATAGTTATGCTGTAGGAGACACATTTACTACCACAAAAACATGGGTAATTACTAGCCAAATGGCAGGACAGTCTATGGCATGTGAGCTTTACTTCATCGGTGAGAGAGGTGTTACTGTGGGTGGATAGCAGCATCCCATTATGAATAACCAAAGAACTGAAAGCAGCAGATGGGCTCTATGCCAGAGTGGTAAGAGAGATAGAGGGTACCCCTACGGTGCTTCATACTTCATATACTCCACCGTGGATTCCCCTGACTTCTTTATGGAGTTCATGCAGGTTTTGACGCCCCATGCGCACCATGATATTATTTTGATGGGGGACTACAATTGTGTGTTAGATAAGTAGCTTGACAGTTCTCCACTGTTGGTGTAACTGCAGTGCAGGGCATCTAGGGTGCTTTTGAAGAGTTTGGGCATGCTAAATTTGATACAGCTATTGCGAGCAGTGAATGGCCAGACAAGGGGCTACTCCTTTTATTCTGCTCCCCATGCTGTGTTCTGCAAGATTGATTATATGTTTGCGCAGGATCACTGACATAATATCGACTGACAAAATATCGACTACCTAAAATATCGAGGAAAAAATATCTACAGACAAAATATCGAGTTTGTATGTACAAACAGGTAAGTACAAAAATATCGAGTACAAAATATCGTTTACAAAAATATAGTTTTAAAAAATATCGACTTTATTAAAAACAGTGTTAAATTAAATTAAAATTTAAAATTAATTACTAAAATATACTTAAAAATACTTAAATTAAATTATAATAATTAAATATTTAATAAAAGTTATAAAAACAATTAGCAATCATATTTGTTAAAACATATATATATATTAACATAATATAATTAAATAATATCCAATAATATTAACGTACAATAGCAAAATGTAAAAAATACTATTCCCATTCCAGTGGGTGCAACAGTGAGGAAAGCGTTGGATAGCGTCGGGGTCTAAATTACTATTCCCACTCCAGTGGGTTCAACAGTAGGGAAATTGTTGGATAGCGTAGGGGTTTAAATTACTATTCCCACTCCAAAGAGTGCAACAGTAGGGAAAGCGTTGGATAGCGTAGGGGTTTAAATTACTATTCCCACTCCAAAGAGTGCAGCAGAAGGGAAAGCGTTGGATAGCGTAGGGGTTAAAATTACTATTCCCACTCCAGTGAGTGCAACAGTAGGGAAAGTGTTGGATAGCGTAGGGGTAAAAATTACTATTCCCACTCCAGTGGGTGCAACAGTAGGGAAAGCATTGGATAGCGTAGGGGTTTAAATTACTATTCCCACTCCAAAGAGTGCAACAGTAGGGAAAGCGTTGGATAGCGTAGGGGTTTAAATTACTTTTCCCACTCCAGTGGGTGCAACAGTAGGGAAAGTGTTGGATAGCGTAGGGGTTAAAATTACTATTCCCACTCCAGTGAGTGCAACAGTAGGGAAAGCATTGGATAGCGTAGAGGTAAAATTTACTATTCCCACTCCAGTGGGTGCAACAGTAGGGAAAGCGTTGGATAGCGTAGGGGTAAAAATTATTATTCCCACTCCAGAGAGTGCAACAGTAGCGAAATTAAATACTTCATATATTATATCAATAAATATAAATTAATATGTATCAAAAATTAATTTAAAGTAATTACGAATTTAATATAATATAATAATTAATCAATTAAAATTACAAATTAAATTTAATGATTACAATTATTTAACTATTAATACAAATTAATTACAAATTAACAATTAATAATTTAACATTTAAAAATTAATTTACAATAAATTCAAATTAAATTCAATAAATTGAATTTGATTTATTTAATTCATTATAAATACATGACTTCCCACTCCAGAGAGTGCAACAGTAGCGAAATTAAATACTTCATATATTATATCAATAAATATAAATTAATATGTATCAAAAATTAATTAAAAGTAATTACGAATTTAATATAATATAATAATTAATCAATTAAAATTACAAATTAAATTTAATGATTACAATTATTTAACTATTAATACAAATTAATTACAAATTAACAATTAATAATTTAACATTTAAAAATTAATTTACAATAAATTCAAATTAAATTCAATAAATTGAATTTGATTTATTTAATTCATTATAAATACATGACTTCCCATCCTATTCCCCTATAAACCCACAACCCACTACAGAAAATAAATTATTAAATTGACATAATTAGCAATTAATCAATTAAATAAAATTAATTAGCAATTCTAATTTAATTAATTACCCATAAAAAATTAATTAACAATTAATTCTACAACAATACCAATAAATATGTTTGCATATTTAATTAATTATAAATAAATTACTTCCCACCCAATTCCCCTATAAACCCACAACCCGCTACAGAAAATAAATTAGAAAAATTAACACAATTAACAATTAATCAATTAATTTAAAATAATTGCCAATTAAAATTTAATTAATTACCAAATATAAATTAATTAACAAATAATTAAAAATTAATACCAATAAATAAATTTACATATTTAATTAATTATTATTAAATTACTTCCCACCCTATTCCCCTATAAACCCACAACCCGCTACAGAATTAAATAACGCAAAAATTAAAAATTTAAAAATTCATTAATTATTATTATTTATAACATAAATACACACTTTTCACACATATAATAACATAAAAAACACTATAAAAAATTCAAAATTATTAAAAATTAGATAATTTTAATAACCTATAGTATATACTTTGATATTTTAACTGTCTATATTTTTAACAGTCGATATTACTTTACTTACCTTAAAAACGATATTTTTGATGTCTATATTCTGTCCAGTCGATATTTTGTCCAGTCGATATTTAAAACTCGATATTATGTCCAGTCGATATTTTGAAGTAGATATTTTGACTGTTCACCGTTTGCCCACCCTAGGCAGGCTATGGATTTTGAGGAGCTGTTATATCTTGATTGCACGTTATCAGATCATGCCCCTTTGGTTGCCACAGTGCAAGGACGAGCGTATGTGGCCCTATTTACCGTAGTAGCTATTTCAGGCACGCGTCTTTGAGGATGAGGCCTACCTGGAGGTAATCTGTGAAGCAGTGAGCGAATTTTTTGTTAATGATACAGACTCTGTAAATTCGGTTGCGATTCTCTAGGAGGCATTTGACGTCACTGTGCAAGGAAAGTGCATGGCTACCACTAATGTAGTGCATCAGTCATTGACACGTACGGTCATGCACCTGGAGCACCAAATTGGGAATATAGATAGACAGGCACCACATTCAGAAGCGATCTGGGAAGATTGCTACAGATTGCAGGGGGAACTAGATGAGGCTTGTGAAACTCTAAGGCGCCATGATTACAAGACATATACAGTGATCCAATATGAACAGGGTGACACACCGGGTCGATTATTGGCATGGTTGATCAATACAGAAAGGGGAGAGAATGTGTTTCTTACAATAACAGATGTGCATGGAACGACTCTCACAAAGCATGACGGTATCCTAAGCTGTTTTGCAGAGTTTTACTCTCCTCTGTATGCGAAACAAGAAGGGTATGATAAAATAGGTACCATACTAGATGAAGTGCAGCTGCCAGAGGCAGATGATAAGATGAGAGAAATACTGAAAGCCCCAATTGGCAAATCTGATATAAGATGGACTATTAAACAAATGAAAACCGGAAACACACTGGAGAATGATGGCTTGACAGTTGAATTTTCTAAGGAATATGTAGACATATTATGTGCACCACTGTTAGCCATGTATCAGGAGGCATTTAAACAGGTAGTGCTACCTGTCAAGCTGAGAGAAGTATATATATATATATATATATATATATATATATATATATATATATATATATATAGTGATGTTGCCTAAACCAGGGAGGGATACAGCAAAATGTGAATCATTCCATCCATTATCTATGACTAATGGAGATGGAAAGATCCTGGGGAAGATATTAGCTCTCGGTTTGGCTAAGGTAGCTAGGGAACTGATACATCAAAATCAGATGGTGTTCGTGACAGGCCGGACCACTATCACAAATATCAGGAAGGCATTTCTTATAATAGAATATATTCTGAAAGAGGAAGAGCTTTGTGTGCTTGCCAGTCTGAATGCCCACAAAGCATTTGATACTGTAAATTGGCACCATATGACGTGTGTGAATGCAGTATAGATTGTGTGGCAAGTATTTAAAGTGGATACAGTTACTTTATACAGCTAGTAAAGTCAGGGTGATGGTGTGTAACGGATCTCGGACAGCTTGTTGGTGGAAATAGCGACCAGACAAGGGTGTCTGTCACTATCGATTTTTTTTATTATTTTTGAACCCCTGGCAAGATTGCTGCGATTTAGGCATGCAGAGGAGGGAGTGATGGTTGGGAACAAGTGGGAGATTATCTCTCTATATGCACATAATATCGTGCTGACCTTACGACACCATGAACGCTCTTGGCCTGTAGTATATGACACATCCATGGAAGTGGGGATTCATTCGAGAGTTACACTTAATACAGATAAATATGTATTTTACCCAGAGCAAACACCAGGCCACATAGAGGGATCTTTCACTGGCATAAGTCAACAGGCGACCTCCATTACATTTTCTTGGTGTGCATTTGAGTTCCACCATGACAGATACGTATGATACTAGTGTGGATCTCAGTGTCCGTCGCTGGTTGAAATTCCCGCTATCGCTCACGGGACAGATATCGATTAGTAAAATGATTTTTTTGCCCTACGTCATGTATGTTTTGCAACATATGCCTAAGCGGGTACCGGATGCTTGTTTCAGGTGACTAGATGAGCTGCTTAATTTATTTTATTGTGGCACTGGGAGAGCGTGCATACGTCTAAGAGTGTTGCACTTACCCTGGGATGCCGGAAGTTTAAGGGCCCGACATTTCCGAAGTTATGATCAAGCCTCCAATTTGCAGGATGCGATTGACTGGTTTATAGAACAGTATACTGACCCAGAGACAAATATACTAGTACGAATAGTGAAACCGCATGAACTCTTAGCCTTTTCATTGGTGCACAGAAAGAAAAGAGGGCTGCTACTGATGCAAATCCAGACATTACTGGACATATGGGAGCAGGTTTTGAAAGATAACAATGATAACTATATGTATTCCGAAATAATGTATGACGTTACAACGCAAACATTTACAACGCATGCCTTTACAACACAGTTTTTACATCACAACATCCATTATAACGCATGATTTTACATTGCATGCCATCACAACGCCTTTTTAGAAACTATATTTGCAGCGCATTCCATTACAATGCATATCAATACAGCGCATATTACTTTTGGGGCAACAGTAGGGTAAGTGTTGGATAGTGTGGGGTAAAAATTACGATTCCCACTCCAGTGGGTGCAACAGTAGGGTAAGTGTTGGATAGTAAAGGGGTAAAAATTACTATTCTCACTCCAGTGAGTGCAAGAGTAGGGTAAGTGTTGGCTAGTGTAGGGTTAAAAATTACTATTCCCCATTACTTACCTTATATTGAGTTGTAATGGCATGCGTTGTAGTGACATGCATTGTAATGACATGCGTTGTAGTGACATGTGTTGTAATGGCTGCGTTCTAATGGCATGCGATGTAAAGGATGTTGCGTTGTAATGACTGCGTTGTAAAGGTAGTGCGTTGTAATGACAGCATTGTAAAGGTTGTTTCCCATTCCAAGCATTTTATAACCTGGTTAATGGGAATTACCCCTCTATTACAGACATTCCTGGGGCGAGGGTTAGGGAGGCAATTTCCCCCGCACATTAGGAGACATATATGAGGATGGACGGCTAATGAGCTATGTTGCTTTTTGTGCAAAATGGGAACTGACATGGGAATGCTTCTTGGCTTGCGCAGGGTTGGTTGCTGCAATCCACAAAGATTGGGTGGGGTTCCCACAGGAACCAGATCATCAATCAAACCTTACCGGACATAAGCGGAGAGGGTACATTAATTACCAGTGCATTGAGGCTACAGTGAAACACCGATCTGAGTGAAGAATTGCAGGGTCGGAATTGGGCGCTTGTACTCTGCAATTGTGGGTATGTATCACGCAAGACGCAAATTAATCCATTATAAATGTATACACATAGATTATATCACACCTAGTTGGCTACAAAGGATAGACCACTCTAAAACAAAAAATAGCAATGAATGCAGCTACCTTACAGGGCCATTTATACACATGTGGTGGGAATGTCCAACAATACTTTTGAGAGAGAGTTATTAAGACACTGAAGGATTTGACTGAATTACCCTTGCAGTGTCTACTGAGTTTGGGGCCTTGAACTAAGTCTACTGAACATGCAGAAACAATTGTTGAGTTGGGACTAGTGTTTGCAAAGAGATGTATAGCCAAATGTTGGATTACACCCAGGTTGCCTACCAGTAAATACTGGCGGTGAGAGTATGTGCGTTGGGTACGTGCTAAATGTGGGGTGAGGTGCAAATTGGTTTGCATTGGACAGGGTCAAGATGGTAAGATGGTATGGGAATTAGCAGGGGTACAATTGCAGCAGACCATGGGTGATACAGTAACTGAACCAAATGACAATGATGTAAGACCGTAGGTGTATAATACCATTCCACTGTTTGTGATGCTCCTAATGCATTTATCGTTTTTTTTAAACTCATATGATTAATATACTGCTCGAATTTGGCTTATGTTAACAGATTGTATTGTAACTTCCTCCACTCTGAACGGGGAGGGGCATTTTGACCATGGCCTAGAATTGAACATAAGTAAGACTTAAGCCATGGTTTTACACCCTTATAAATCTACCTAACCAAGTTTAATTGTTAATAATACTTTTTTAGAGCAGGTTGATTTTACGTGCTTGGGGGTGACTTTGTTGCACAATCTTAGATGGAAGACCAAAATAAGTAAAATCACATTGAAACTACAATAAGAGACTGGGCTATTTTAGAGATACAAAAAAGGTAAAATCAATTAGTATAGCCTCGACGATTGAGGTATATAAAACTAGGGTGAAAAATGTTGCCCTGTATGGCACAGAGCTCTGGAGCCATGAATCAGTCAGTGAGCTAGCAATAGCGGAAAATAAATTCCTCAAGCACTTAACATAACTGCTGTATAGCTCCTAAACCCTCTCAATCATGCAAGAAATGGGCTTATATCCCATTTCATTTACTACCTAGGCATGGCCACTATTATTCTGGCTCAGATTGTGGTCAATACCAGAGTTGGAGAACGATAGAGCTCCACTCAGAGAGATTGTAAAATCAGAGGGCAATCTAAGGATCCCATGGTTGTTGTATGTAAAGAAAATGTTTCAAGCCACCTCTTTTGAGAATCTTTGGGACTCTCCAGAATACTCATTTAGAATGGTGTAGAGAATATTTCTGGGGAGAAACAGTAAATAACAGCAAACCAGGGAGTCTAACAGATCCATATTTTGACCATAAGATTGTCTCTCTCTATATTCTTTCTCTAGATGGCATCCAGGACTCGCTCCTTAGACAGCTATATTGAAAGTTCAGCTATGGGATTTTGCAAGCGAGCATACCCAGTTAGAAGGGCAAACCCTAAGAGTCTTAAGACTCTCTGGCCTGTCTGTGGTACTGCTTCCGAATCACTAAGCCACATATTATTTTTCGTGTGGCTTACAAAATCCCAAGGAGAAAATGGATCATGCCCCTGTAACTTTACTAGGTATAAGGTCACTGGGCCTAGCACTTAGGGTACTAAAAACAGACGCACGGAAGGTGAATGTCATTAGTCAAGCGAAATATTGGCATGAAGTACGATAATTCGGAACCAATTGGATAGGGAGCTAAAAGACGACTCAGGCTTCTAAGGTGGATACTGTGTTAGGTACAGGACTCATATAGTGCAATATATTCAAACTGGGATCCTGCTATTTTTGATTTATATTTTTAAAGCAGCCATACGATAGAACTGTTTGGAATACTAACCTGCAGAATCCAAAACATGAACTACTGTGCATAATCAGCTTGGGGTATAATTGACCATTTAAAATATTTAAACAGTTTTATGAGAATACATTTGGATGATTTTTCTTGAATATGTATGAAATGATATTTTATTCTTTTGTATGTTTTATGGATTTTTATCCAAAATAAGCAATTTAAAAAAACTAAATTGCACCTATTGAAAAATCAGAATAAACATACATTTAAAAAAAGATATTAACTAGGGACTTCATCCTTAAATGTGACATCTGCCGGCAAATTAAAGTTTTCACCATAGCACCCCCACCACAGACACCACTATTAACATAAAAAAGCTTGTATTTATTTGGACCGCTACAGCCCCTTACGATCAGGTTGGGCTTACAAATATATCTTGGCTGCAGTGGATTCCTGCTCTTGATTCTTATGGGTTTGGCCACAGCGATTGGCTGATGCCCGAACTGTTATAAAGGATCTGAAAGTCTTTATCGGGACTTAAGCAGTTGGCACATTCCATTTGGGCCAGGGGCTGACATTCGCCTCTATGGCTCACAAAGACACCATGGGAAAATTGGATGTGACCATGCAGTATCCTCCCCCTACCATCCTCAGGGAAACGCAGTAGTGGGAAGGAAGAACCAGGACTTAAAGCCGTCTTTAACAGCGAGGGTATTGGATCAGGTGGCAGTTAGGTCCATCCCCTTTATGGGGTTAAGAGGTGGTTATCTGACCTCGATAGTTCCGGCACAGTGCCAGCAGAAACACCCTTTGACATTAATGAACGTTTGGCTGTTTTACAGGAACTGAATAACTTCCGGGACGCACAGAGCAATGTTAAAATAAAACACACCGTCACTATATAAGTAAAGTAAGCACCAGTAAGTCCTGTTTGGCTCCCCAAGATTGTTGAACTGGTCTGGGAAAAAATAGTGGGCTGTTGAAGGTACCAGAGCTATACTTCTACCGCCTCTTGTCGGTTGCAAGAACAAGAGATTTGTGTCGATCAATCTTGCTAAATCGAATCATGTGTCTGGTTCCATACAGGAGCCACTGTGGGATCCTGCATAGTTTTCTGTCTCCTCTTACTACTATATAGTAAGCCCCATTGGAAGCTTTGATCAATGGTGAAGCTTCTACTCCCCAGCTGGGGATGGCAAATAGTGAAGTATCTCTTCTACCTGCTACATCTATACAAACCATTTGTACAGAAACACAGATTTCTATTTGGAATTCCAACAAAGATGGTGTCTACATCAATGTACCACAATTAAAGTCAGCTTCAAGTTCTACACAGCCTGCAGAGCTGCAAAAAAGAGATCACAGAGCCTCTGACTATTTTATTGATTCCGATGACTACTCTTCAGATTCATCAGTCCCACTACTACCTCCATTTCCCCCCGAGGTAGATTGCATGTATTGTTCTTTCGGCTGTAGAAGACGTACGTTGTTTGTCCATGACTGTACCTATGTATGTTTGTACAGTTTTGTTACTTTTCTTCGTCCTTTGGATTGGTTGGATTGGTTTTGTGACAGTCGTTTTCTAGCTTCTGAATGGACACATTCTCCCAGAACGCTGCTGTGCAACTGATGAACTTGGTTATAACAACCCATTCTTCATCATATAAAGTGGGAAGAGACCTTTCCCTGTTGAACATTTCTGCTGGTCTTGTTCCTTATGGAATTGTTTGACATAGGGTATCGTATAATACATTTTGATTTTACTGTACTTTTACAAATACCATATGTATTCTGCATCTCTTTAAAATACATGATCCACCTAGTACTGTCCCAGACGATTGGGACATTGATACAGTGCAGAAATGCTAGAAGTTCCAGAGTATTCCACTGTTTTTAACTATGAGGAAATGTATGATGGTACGACTAACTGTGATGAAATGTTCTGGTTCAACATTATGGTGGCTATTTCTTGTATAAAGCAAGTACTCTGTATACAGTATTTAATGACATACAATGAGATACTGCCCTACACCACCACGGGGCAGCTCACAAACGTTGCACCGACGTTTGCATATTTCTCTGGTCACAATATAGCCAATCCAGTGTCTTAATGTTACAGGCTCACACCATCACAAGCAAAGAAAAATATGCTCATTAATACAAAGCTAATATATTCAAATCTTTTCTACTTCAGTTATCCACATAAGGGTTAAACCTATGGAGAGACACTGTTGATTTAAAATCAATTTGGGCAACTAAAGATTGGCAGGTTCAGGGGAACAAGGTATTATTTAGAGTATACCATATACCACATCAAATGATTTTTCTGAACAAAACTGTGCAACAGACATCAGGTCTTAGCCTGGCTAAAATAAAATATGTAAATACACTTAACATTCCTACTTTTGCACATTTTACAAACTGGCATGGCTTACAAATTACACAGAGGAAAAATTAGACTCCATGCTTTGCAACGGTTGATACAATTCTTCAGTGACCAATCAAAGGGTATGGTTAGTGTGGCCGTTAGATACTAAGGGATATAATGCTTGTTTCCTGTGTGACACCAAAGAGTTTACGATCAGAAGGCTCAGACACAACACTTGGGGGTGGTAACAACTTATAGTGTTGGGAAGTTGTGCTTTGTCTGGCTAAAAACTTCAACATTGTCCCAGATGAAACAACACTCTCTTCTTTCTGATGACATGGGACTACAGGAATCTTTTATTAGGTCCTCGAAAACTAAGTCAAACGTGCTTCTTGTATGACATATACAATGAAGTATGGAAGGTTTCCCAGCAGGAGGCTGCTGAGAGACTGCGCAAGGGTGACAGGACCAATTTGGAAAGGGCTCTAGCAGTAGTTTATAATGCTATGACTACATTGTCCACTGGGATATACTCTCTGGGCAACATTATGTCATCTGTCATAGACATCATACAGCATGGAAGGGGGCGTGGCTAACCGCCAAGCATGGCGGATGCAGTGTGAGCGAGCTCCGCCCGTGCCACTGAAATCCTGTCCTAATCCTTCTAGATCGGCGATACTGACCCCCAAAGGGTACTCTGCTGAGACCCCACGTGCCCCTGGCTGAGTCTCAGTGTTCCGGGGCATCAGCGTTTCTGCTGGAGCCGATGATAACTGGGCAGGAAGGCGGGGCCCGCACGAGCCACGGCCTGCACTGACGGAGCAGGTGGAGAGCTGAGATGGCTGCTGTGACTGGCGTAGAGTCTGCAGAGGCTGGGAGGAATACATCTGACCCCCGTGTGTGCACTGTGCATAGGGAGACCGGGGGTGTCGAGGCTGTGCAACGCGCGCTATGGTGTGGCGTGGAGACCGGCGGGGCTGACAGCAGATCCCTCCACGGAGGCGGTCTGAGAACAGCGGCAGCCCCAATCTCCCTGCGCTGGAAGACGGCAGAGATCCAGCTGAAGGTACGCTGAGCACCGCGTGACCTAGCCCCAGGGGAGGAAGCTTCAAAATAGCGGTGTGCCTGGATGTTGATGGGAAGTCTGGGAGGTGCAATTCAACGATCCTTACAAGTCCCTGGGCCCCGTTGACATAACGAGGTGCACCACAGAAGCCCCGCACTGGCATGGGTGAGGAGAGACCAGCCAAATACACCGGAGGCTTGCTGGCAGCATTACCGCAACCAATATACGCAAGTAGCAGACCTTCTCCTGCCCCCACTCAGCCGGCCCATGCAGGTGTCCTGAGGCCCTGAACACGGCCTGCCACAAGAGTCCACTGCCCAGCGCAAGTGATTGGTGCATTGCCGGGGGACCCCCACTATCCCTGAACAACAGCCAGAGGTTGGGGTATAGACTTTACTGCAGGAGCAGCAGCGATGCGCCTTGACTGGCTCTGCCTGGTGGAGGGGTAATCATAGGAGCAACGCGGAAGGTCGGCCAGTCAGTTACTGGGAGGCCAGCACGAAGTAGAGGCAAGGAGTGCCCAGAGGACCTACTGGGACGGCTGTGCCCTTACAGCTGGATGGTTGCAGACAGTTGAGGCCAACTGTGTAGGTGGAGCTCCAACTGCAGCCTGTGGCCCCCCTTGGAAGACCACTGCCCCTGGCTGGGTGCATTGCAGTGCAACAGAGGAGAGGCAGGGCCTACCGGATGCGCTGGGGGCTGCTATCAAATGCCCGTCAGTTGGTAAGTGCACCTGGAGACCACCAATTGGTGCTTAGAAGGGGGATGTCCCTAGAGTATTGAGTACTGTCAATGCCAGGCCACTGCAGGATAAGGACCTACAAGAGCGGCAAGAGCTTGTATATTGGAGGGTCGTGTCCCGGGTGGCCTGCTGGGGGATTCACCCTGCCAGGGGCCTGAAACCTCACTATTGTTGTTGTGGAGGTGCCCCCGGAGAAGACCAGTGAGGGTTTCTGGGTGCTTCAGGTTGCATGCCCGGCCAGTTGTGACACTCAGTGGCCACAGGCCTCTTAACCCAGCCCTAGATTGAACTTGCCATCCTGACTTCTGTGGGGACTGATTGAGCTCATCACTAGTAGTCTAGCACAAAACCTGTTACTGCCCTACCAATGAGAGCGGCAAGCTGATAATCTGTACAATTAGGCGCCCCAGGGGGAAAATTGCAGACCCTAATCACTTTAAAACGCATTCCGCCGGACGACACAGAGCTCCCCACACAAATGACTAACACTATCCCGCCAACCAACATGGAGTCCCCACCGAACAAGATAGATCTAATAACACAAGAAGTGAGGGACTCGAGAAAAGCTATCGAACAACAAATAGGAACCCTGACAACCCGGTTCACCCTCTTGAAGGCGGATCACACTAAACTTGCTGCCAAGGTCAAAGACAACAAATTAGATCTGGCGGAATTGGTACCGCAACACAAGGAACATAGGGAACAACTCCAACAACTCCAGCTGCAGGTAACGGGGCTTCAGGACAGAGCGGACGATACGGCAGGAAGGGCCAGACACGTCAATATCCGCGTCATTGGCTTGCCGGAAAGATGCGGGGGCCAACGCAACTGCATTTATGGAACAATGGTTCAGAGACCACGTGGCCCCGGAGGGTCTTTCAAGTTTTTTTTGTGTCGAATGGGCACATACGATCCCTACCAGCAGGCCGACGGTGGGTGCCACACCCCACCCTCTGATCATCAAAATACAGAACTACAGAGACAGGGATATACTGCTGCCGAAAGCCAGAGAATTGTCCTAAATCCAATACGAAAACCAGAGGGTATCGCTATCCCCAGATTATACTGTCAACAAAAGCGTTCTCAATACCAGGACATTAAGACTAAACTCAGAGCCCTGGACATCAAATATGCATTGTTGTTTCCGGCTAGATTAAAAGTGATTCATGAGCAGTCGGCACAGTTCTTTAATACCCCATAGGACGCGGAAGAATGACTGGAGATCACACTCTCACCGGGTGGGGTCTGGGCCCTCCTCGCAGAGTACATCTGGCACACCGAGACCTAAAGGGAACGGCGGCTGCGGCGGCGCACATTGAACACGATGACAAAAAACAGGAATAGCCCACCGGACCTGGCACAGAAAGGTCGTGCGGAGGCACTGTTGACTGCCAACATATTTCGGGAAGGTGCACACCAAATATCCTCAGAATCTTCTGAGGAACATACCACCTATTCAGACTCTGACCAAAGCATGACTTTATTCAGTGGCATCACTCCGCAAACTGCAGAAGGTTTTATAGGGTTGGATAGAACCGGGGTGTCGGGGAAGGATCACCATAAGGGCTGCACCCCATCAGTAATATTTATGTAACAGAGAGCATCCCCTTTTCAGAAGCACTGATCTAAATGCATAACAAATACAAAATGGTCCGGGCCGCGTTAAGCTCGTATCATCTTTGTTCAAGTAGCTCACTAGCTAGGACCACTTACCCCAATGGCGAAAGCAACAACTGCACTGTTTATTGGTAACATTGTTATATGTATGGTTTGGACCAGCACAGTTCTAATGCTGGACCGAGTATTTTATGATAAAGTTCAACAGTTGGCACAACCTGGCCCAACCCACCCTTCTACTCTATGTACTGACGACCTACTCTCACTGGATATCTACGGACCACCAACACATCACACTTACACATTCAGGATAGTTACACAATAATTACCTGGAACGTGAGGGGACTTGGGTCCATATATAAAAGACATAGAGTCCCACCTTACTACGACTGAGGCAGCCAAGTTGCGTAGGAAATGGAAGGGCAAAGTTTTCTCTACTTCTTCTTCTGCCTTTGCTCGAGGTACCTCCATTTGGCTTAGGAATGGAGTTCCTTTCAAAGTGTTAGAACAATGGACAGATACATTTTAGTCAGGGGAACCTTAGATGGCACACATGTAGTGTTGGGGAACATGTATACCCCTAACTTTGAGCAGGATAAATTTCTATTGAGCCTTAACCCTGTACTCACGTCCAGGGCGGCATATCCGTGGATTCTGGGTGGAGACTATAATGCAGTGCTAGATATAGGTAAAGTTTGATCGCACCCACCGCTCCAGGGCGCTGGTGCCATCAAACAGGCTGAAGCACTTTGCAAATGGGCGAAGGGCTGGTCCATAGGGGACGTGTCACAACTGAAGTATCCCAACAGTAGAGAATACTCCTTTTTCTCGCATCTGCACCAACTACACATTAGAATAGACAGGGTGCTGTGTTCTATTACTATCTACACCCAGATAACGCACGCCATGTATTTAGGGAAGACTTTCTCGGACCACAACCCCTTAGATGTCCAGGTAGCCTGGGGCAGAGTTCCCACCCCGTTGCCTACCTGGACGCTATGGCAACAGATGCTGGACGATGCGGTCTTTTGTAACACTCTAGCTGAGGGAATCACAAACTACTTCACTGAAAATACAGCCACTGCTTCCTCACCCCAGGTGGAGTGGGATGCATTTAAGACGGTGATTAGGGGAATAGCAATTGGCACCACGGCAGGAGTAAGGAAAGACATACAAGACAAAGTCAAGGAGGTGGAAGACTCGTGGGACGAATTAGAACAGGATGCAGCAGTAGACCATACCAAGGGCGTACGATTGCAGGATGCTCGCATTAAACATGCAGAGCTACTGGAAACTTTACGTCAAATCTATTACACAGCTTTCCCGCACACCAAACACGCTGAAGCTGACAAGTCGGGCCCACTCCTGGCACGCATTATTTGAGATGATCCCTCACAGACTCCAATACATAAAATAAATACGGTACACTGAACCCCTGTTGACACACAGCAAGACGTCAACACCGCCTTTTGCGAATATTACCAAGTATTGTACCAGACACCACCACCAATGGCAGTTGACTCCCTCCATACTTTTTTTAACGGTCTAACATTCCCAAAGCTAACTCCAGATGTGCAGAAGGAACTTTCCGGCCCCATCACAAGGGCAGTAATTGAAGAAGCCATGCGTGACCTGCCACCGAATAAGGCCCCTGGTCTAGATGACCTCCCAATTGAATTCTTCACCACATACTCAGATGCCCTAATTCCGCAGCTAGAGCGACTGTACAACACTGCCATAGACACAGGTATGCTGCCCCATACTACCATGCAGGCCTTTGTGGTCTCCCTTCCTAAACCGGGCCGCTCACCGCTCGACATTTCGGGATATAGGCCTGTATCATTACTCACAACCGAATATAAAATACTGAGCAAGATCCTCTCGCGCAGACTACTCCCCTATTACACAAGATGATACACCCGGACCAATGTGGGTTTGTGCCTGCAAGAAGCACATCGCCTAATATTAGGAGGTTATGCCATGTTATGGGATCAGTCCCCCCAGACAACCACACAGCAGGATGTATCATTTTAGACCTCAGGCAGGCGTTCGACACTCTTAGGTGGGATTATATGATCCCGGTGCTGGACAAATTTGGCCTCCGCCTGACTACCTGAAATGGATACAGTTGCTATACTCAGTCCCCACTGCGAGGGCCCTTACAGCAGACACATTTCACGTGTCTACCCCATTGGAAGAGGCACCAGGCAGGGCTGCCCATTGTCCCCTCTTCTGTTCGTGCTAGCCCTGGAGCCTCTAGCACTTAGGCTACGACTACAGGCAGAACAGAAGGGAATCCGACAGGGCACCACCACCCATATGATATCTGCCTACGCAGATGACTTAATAATATATATAGATGATTTGACATCTGATCTTGCACCTATCCCAGAGGTCTTAACACCCTTTGCATTAATTTCAGGACTTATTATTAACAAGACTAAATCACAGGCCTTTTTCTTACACCCAGAGAGGAGCCCGACGGAGGTACAATTTGGACAACATCTCTTAGCAGTGGCCCCAAAACCCTTTAAATACCTGGGTATCCAAATCTACAGAACAGCACCAGACCTCATAAAAGGGAACTTAAACAAAACTATCAGGGCGCTCCGAGCACAGGTCACCTTCTGGACGTCCCTGCCACTCTCAGTCATGGGCAGAGTGGCGATCACAAAAATGGTGGTCCTACCCCGCCTGTTATATTTCTTTGCAAATTAGCCAGTTTTGTTTCTGGCAGACACATTCACCTCCCTGAACAAGATTTTGACTGACCTGATATGGAGCAATGGCCATCGTAGAGTGGGACTGACTAAATTACAGCTGGATACAGACAAGGGAGGGCTGGGAGTTCCCGATTTTCACGCCTATTGCTATGCGAGCCAACTGCAATGTCTGTCATTCTGGCTGGCAGGGCAGAATCTGCATGAAATTGGCTATACCATCCGGGAACTAGAACAAGCCGTATTACACACACTCTTGCTCCCCCAGGCCACAATACTCACTACTGCCCCGTCACTCCTACGCACTGCGCTCACATACTGAAAACAATCTATATGGTACACGCGCAGTTGCCCCCCCCCTACTCTGACAACATGCCGTTGCTAGGGATACCTACCCCCTCTGGTATACTTACTAAACGGAGAATAAAGGCCTGGGTGGAAGGTGGGGTGACCACGGTGGGCGCATTGTTTGACGAAGGCACCCTTATGGATCTTGGTAATTTCACTAGGTATAATGGGGTAACAGACAAATTATACCTTACACATGCTGCAGTACTTCACTATGTGAAGAAACACTGGGCCCGCACAGGGAAGCACCTGCTCAACACAAACTGGTTCACATAATACACTTATGGGCAACGGTCGGCATCTCACTAAATGACTACATAGAAGCATTACAATGCATATTGGCACCACCCTGACAGAGCTGCGCACTAAATGGTCTAGGGACTTGGATAAAGAATTGACTGATAAAGAGTGGGGTTCGATCTTAGAATATCCCAAGAAAATTCCATGAAACGCCAAATTCATATTTATCCAATATATGGTCATACGAAGGGCATACCTTACACCTCGCAGATTGCAGTCTATGTTCCCCAATGCACAACACTGTTGCCCCCGATACAAGGCAGATACAGCGTACCTGATCCACATGCTGTGGACCTGCCTGGTACTCGCAGGGTACTGGACAGAGGTGGTGGAAATTATTGTTGCAGCAGCGGGTATCCCCGTGCCGAGAACAGTCCGATTGTTGCCTATTAGGTATCACCAGATGCACTACAACTCAGAAAGTAAAACTATGCTTTGTAGACCTGCCTCTGCTCCTGTCTAAACACGCCATCACTATGCAGTGGAAATCAGCCAAGCCTCTGCCGCAATGTGGCTGGCACGGGGAGGTGATGAGCTGGGGTAGCTCAGAAAGTATGACAATCAGGCGTGAGGTGAGGAAGCAAGTGGGCTGCGTAAAAAAGTAATTTCCATGGAATGGGACATCATTCTCAAAAGCGTTCAAGGTTGTAGTTCCGGCTCCAGTCCCCAAAGTACAGGACCAATAGGGGGTTCCCCCTTAACCCAGCCAATCCACTCATATAACCGTTCGCTTGCCTCTTCCTTTATGACTACCCAGAGAACATACTATGGACATGCATATGGACTGTCGAGCCCCAGCAGGAGATAGAGTGCATGCACCTGCTATATCAGTGAGAAGGTTATTCTGA
The DNA here is from genome assembly GCF_964261635.1 of Lissotriton helveticus. Lineage (NCBI taxonomy): Eukaryota > Metazoa > Chordata > Amphibia > Caudata > Salamandridae > Lissotriton > Lissotriton helveticus. Next base: position 685,766,159 of record NC_136057.1, on the reverse strand, counting down.
GAATAGGGGCGCTGCCCCGGGACCGGGAGGAGGGCCAGGGCCAGTTGAGTTAAAGGGTTGGGAGGGGGGAGTTATATAGCTCATATCTCGTCTTCATCTACGCAGGCTCATGGGTACCACCGAAGTATCATTATTAATTGGTTCACCAGTGGGTATAACTATATAAACAGACTAACAGCAACAATACATGCGCCTGTACCAGTTATTAGAAATGTTTTTTGACATGTTGTCTGAGAACCTCAATGATGCACTTATAATTAAAGGTATGATGTAGACTGTAAAATACCACAAGTACAGTGTTTTGTTTCTGTATGATGCTATATTGGGACAAATTCAATAACATTTGTTTAAAAACAAAATCATACAGCATGGACACAGCTTAGATCAATAATGTTCCCAAGCCGATCTCTTCAGGCACTTCATGCCGGACGCGTTCCCTGGCGACACATTAATGCCACTAGCTTATTTTTACATTACGATTTCACAAAACAGCAAACAATCATGGCGAGAAAGGACGTGACATACATTACATTACACATAGAGAAGTTGGAGAAGTTGCCATTCACTGTTTCAGAAATACCTTCCATGGATTGGATAACCCACAGGTTTATTCCTCTGCCAATTTGGACATTTTGCTTGCTTGCAATACTGTTTACAATACCATTAGATAGGCAGAAACCAGAACTAGGAGAAGGATATGTGCACAACACATGGATCTTACCTTTTAGATATCGCTGTATGATTAGCCAGACTGAAGTCTTTCTTAGCGAGACTGACTGAAAGAATACTTTAGGGCATTCCTTAGTGTGTAGGAAGGTTTAGCTTTATGGTGCATGTAATGCATCTAAGGCTAATTTGTCCTGCTATCTGAAGGCTTTTCCAGCTGCAGTGATATGTCCAGCTTTCAGATTACTCTTGATTGAGAGTTATTTGATGTCCAGCAACCAGAGCTGCTGCAGCATGAAACAGGAGCAAAAGGAACAAATGACCGACGGAATGCTGAACAATGCAAACATTCACACCCAGTCACAAGGATCTGGCTTTAATCTATTGTTCTTTTGCTCATCACACCACCCCAGCCAGGTACTCCATGGTCCAGAAAAAAGCATCCTAGGAGCAGTTTGGAGCATCACCCCTCGTAAGCCAGGCTAGCTTGAACCCACTGGCACAGCGAGCACGGGACCCACATCTGGGGATACCATTCCCACTTAGGGAAACAAAGGCAAAAGGAACAAATGATGGATGGAATTCTGAACAATGCAAACATTCACCCCCAGGCACAAGAAACTAGGTTTAATCCATTGTTCTTTATCTCACCACGCTACCCCAGTTTGGACCCAGTCATATGCAAATCAGTCTTGACCCTGATCCCCATGGGAACAGTACAGCCCAAACTGCCAAGCCAAGTCCTCCTTTGACTAGAAACAAGTATCCTGGGACTGGTTTTGGGGCATCACCCCTCATCAGCGGGGCAAGCTTGAATCTAGTGGTGCAGTGAGCATGGGGCCCATGTCTGGGCATACCCTTCCCACTTAAGGCGACAAAAGCAAAAGGAACAAATGATGGTCGGAATGCTGAACAATGCAAACATTCACCCCCAGTCACAAGGATCAGGGTTCAATCCATCAGTCTTTTGCTCACCGCATCACCCCAGCTTAGACCCAGCAATGTGCAAATGAGTCTTGACCCTGCTCCTCATGGGAACAGTCCAGCCCGAACAGCCAAGCCAGGTCCTCCCTGGACCAGAAACAGCATCCTGGGACCGGTTTTGGGGCATCACCTCTCATCAGCCAGGCTAGCTTATAGCCAGTGGTGTAGTGAGCACTTGAGCCACCACTGGCCATACCCTTATCACTTAGGACGACAAAAGCAAAAGGGAGAAATGATGGATGGAATGCTGAATGATGCAAACATTTACCCCCAGTCACAAGGATCTGGATTTAATCCATAGTTATGACCTAGCCATATGAAAATCTTATTTGACCCTGCTCCTCATGGGAACAGTCCAGCCCAAACTGCCAAGCCAGGTCCTCCCTGTACCAGAAACAAGCATTCTGGTACCGATTTTGGGACGTCACCCCTGATCAGCCAGGCTAGCTTGAATGCTCAGCAGCCAGGCTAGCTTGAAACAGTCTAGAAACAGTTTCTGCAGTCGTGACCTGTTCTACACAAGTACTCTTTCCACCTGCCAACACAGTTAAGGAGACAACACTCTGGCCTTCGATAAAGCTTTCAAATGTTCCTTTTGATGCTTTGAGCAGACTGAAAGCCTTATTGCTCCAGAATGATGTGGCCTTAATATCTGAAAAGGAGACGTTTCATCTTCAATTTACAAGGTCTTTTTCTGAGATACGGTTGTTACTTCGCGCTAATTTCCTGCTACATTTTGTGGAACTTGTGCACCTCATTTATAACATGGCTAGTACCGCAGGAGTGGTACACTTTTTAAAGAAAATAGGCTTTGGCTTGGTTAGTACCTTCCAGAAAGCCTTTGCAGTAATTGCATCATTCATGTACTCCGCGCAGAGAAGCATTTTTGGAGATCTTCCACTGGTCCTTGTCATGATTGTCAGGACTTTGGTTTTACTTTTTCTGCTCCACAATGGATGTCCCATCAAGAAGCCAAATATAACTTGCACTTCCACATGTGCTCCTGACATGAACGCATGATACAGTGTTTTGGCCCACCCCTGATTCAGGACTAAATAAACACTGCTTCTTGTCTTTTCGACCCGTCTGACTACACTGCTTAAAGCCCGTATTCCACTGTCATCTGTGCACTATCGAGTGTGCCCTAGAAATATGCTTAGGAATGCAACTGGTTCGGTCATCAAACATTGACCGCCTGGGGTGCCCATTAACAGCCCACTTGTACTGGTGGTTCTTGCACTTGCTGTTGCTTCTGAACACATTCTACAAGCCCACCTGGGATGCTCCTTGTAATCTGGATCTTGACTCTGCTTCTACGGATACTGAACTGGCTGCTCTTCCTTCAGCGGTTGCCTAAAGGGATGGATGGGAACATGTTTGCTCAATGGATATGATCCGATGGAGGCCTCTGGGAACATTGTCTGTGGTTGCTGGGATCAGTAATGTTTCATCTACCTCTCGGAACACATAAACAATCTGGCAGTTTTGGGTTATGGGCCATTTTTTAATTTGGCTTTCTTTTTAATGCAAACATGCTTTAATATTTGTTTAAAGATAGGTTTTACACATTTTAACAATTATTACGTGGCTTGACACTTTTTTAGATTTTAGCAGAGTTTGTACACTTATTAACGCTTACGTTTTAGCCCTTGTCAAGGGTTGCTTTCATTGACTCACGCCCAAGGAATGGGTATCACGAGGGCAGGATAGGCCTGGTAAGAAAGACCACCACTTACATACTCACATTTCTTAAATTGCCTTCTCTGTTTCACATGATGACTTTCGACATACCTTTGCAAGCATGACAATGCAGGATCACATTATCTGAAATGGCATTGCTTACATTTCTACTTCATAGGCACACTATCACGATACCTTGAACATTTACTGCAAGAGATAAAGTTCACTACCCTTATGTAATCATTGTTATTGTTCTGTAGCTGATAGCGTTATCCAACTAGAATAAATAATTACGGCCTGACAGGGGTTGCAACATTGCCACATGGGTGCTATTAAGAACCACTTCCTTGTTGGGGAAGAGGAGCAATCAGCTGACACTGGAAGGTCACTACATGCTGGAATTTCAGCTCAGCTGATTCCTGCTTAACAACACAAGAGATGTCCAGCTCTACACCAAGACGGACAGCCTGATGAAACATACCTGCAGGTAATGGGGCATTAGACCACCCAGGCAGGGATTTAGCTGATTACCCACCCTAGGCAAGGCTAGGTTAGGGAGCGCTCTGTAGCAGTACACTATATACTGTACTTAGATGCCTGCATATATTTATTGTCACAATGGTGGGAATGTTCATCTTTTTTGCTATACTTGTAATGCTAATTACTCTAATCTGTTTTATTCCATTGATTATCGCAGTACACACATTTTAGACAAGAATCTCAATGCTTTAATAAATAATTACACTCCTTGCTAAGTATTTCCTGTGTATTTCTTTAGGTATGGCTGAGAGTCCAAGTGAAAGGGTTCTAGATCTGTTACCACAGTTTCCTTATGGGATCAGGATTGCCATGTTCTGAGGTTGCACACACAGTTATTGCCCTGTAAGATTAGGGGTGCAAATGGTGCACTGTGGGCTAGCATACCTGGACAGTGTGCAAAGAATTAGTATGGCACAATCCTGATGTTTAGGTTGCCCAACAAACACTCAGTTTTACTGAGGAGGTACAAGCCGTTTAAGGGTTTAAGGGTTTCTGGCTGTCATGAAGTCCACCACGTCGGTGACATCCCCTACCACTCCTTCACCTCATAAGGCCCTGACCAGCGGTCTTGAAGGTCCTGTTAGAACTGGGGGTCTCTAGTTGGCAGCGGTAGGTACCACTGTCCAAATAGGGACCCTTGCTTCTAGTCAGGGTAGGGAGGAAACACTCTTTAGATAAACTCTGCTCACCCGCTTGGTAGCTTGGCACAAGCAGTCAGGCTTATCAAAGGCAATGTGTAAAGTATTTGTACCAACACTCACAGTAACACAGTGAAAACACCACAAACTGACTCCACAACAGTTTAGAAAAATAAAGGTATTTAATCTAAACTATACAAGACCGAAACGACAAAAATCCAACATACACAGTTCAAGAATATGGTTGCAAAAGGGTTCTTAAAGATGCGATAAAATAATCCACAGTTGCGTTAAAAGTTCACAGTTGCGTCACTTTTAGCCAACAGTACCTTTTAAATGCGACAAAGTTCCAAAGCAGAAGCTGGTGTGGTGGAAAACAAACGATGCATTGCTCCCGAGACCCTGGGGAGGCGATGCAACAACCTCGCTGCAGCAGCGGGCGTGTTGCGACAAATCCGGTCTGTATGGGGAGGAAAGCGGACTTGTATGGATTCCGGTGCGTAGGTTCCGTAGGAAGTTTTCTCTCACAAAGGCACAATGCGATGATCTTTGGAGTTGCGACGATCTCCGGCGTGGTGATGAGCGGACCAGCGGTGATCTTCCTCTCACAGCTCCTCGATGCGATGGCTTCTGCAAGGACACTCGCAGCGACGTGATGCTATCCGCAAGCAAGCGGTGGGACGATCTCACCCAGCTATGACAGGCTCTGCGACGACACTCGCAGCGATGGTAATCTTCCCGCACCGGTCTGGTGCACCCCGCAAACGAAGGATGCGATGGCTCTGGCAGCGGCAACAGGCGCTGCAATGATCTCAACCTTCGTAGCGCCGGCAATTTCCTCGCACTGTCGGGGATGCGGTATGCAAATGAGCTATGCGACAAAGCTTGCAGAAACTCTTTAAAAGCTTGGTTTCCAGCTTCCCAACACAGGTACAACTTCCAGAGGCACCACAACTGGCCCAAGCACTCTAGGAAGGACAGAACTCTCTCTCAGCAGAGTTCAGGGAAACTGGGGGTGAAGTCCTTTTGTTCCTGGGACTTCTTAACAGGGAGTCAGCTCTTCTCAGGCCCTTGGAGATTCCTTCAAGACAGGGGACACAGCACAACGCAAAGTCCTTCCCCTCTCCTTGGCAGCAAAGCAACAGTAGGTCAGTCCAGCAGAGCAACAGCAGGACAGTCTTCCTTCTTCAGTTTCAGCTTTCTCCTTGGCAGAGGTTCCTTCTTGATTCCAGGATGATCTAATTTTCTGTAGTCAGGGGCCCTGCACTTATACCCCTAAAAGTCTTTGTTCCCTTTGTGCAGGAGGGCTTTGATCCCGGTCTTAACCATTTCTGGGTGTTCCTTGAGTACTTTGTTTTCCTGGCCTCTCCTTTCCATTCAGGGAGAGGGGCAGGGTCGTCAGCCGCCTAGCAGGAGGTGGAGCCAGCATTGTGGAAGGCAGGCACAGCCCTATTCAGGCCCAGGTGCTGTCCCCTCCCACTACTCTAGATGCATATGGAGCTATTCAGCCCAGTGATGGCCCACTCAGACTCTGGGAGCCACCCAGCCCCTGTCACTCACAGGCCAATGCACACAGAAAGGTCAGACAAGAGAACAGTAACTTTCTAAAAGTGCTGTTCTCAAACACAGGATTTAAAAACAACATTTCCTAAAAGATGTTTTATTAAATTCTGAGTTCAGGGATACCAGACTTTTATGTCCTATCTTGCTCCTATGGGAAGACATACTGGTAGCCACTGTAGCCAGCATTCCCCATGATAGCCTATGGGGCAAGATAGCCTTGCAATAGTGAAAAACGAAAATGGCTGTAATTCTCTACCAGAGCATGTCACCTGCACAAGTACATGCCCTACCTTTCACATACACTGCACCCTGCCCAAGGGGGTACATTGGGCCTTCCATAGGGGTGCCCAATGTGTACAGAAAGGGAAGGGTTAGGCCTGGCTAGTGGGGACACTGACCAGGAAGACATGGCAGTTCACAGACTGCACTCAGGCACTGCGGTGGCAGGCCTGAGACACCATTTTAGGGATACTCATGTGGGTGGCACAATCAGTGCTGCAGGCCCACTAGTAGCATTTGTTATCACCAGCCCTGGCACACTCAGTGCACTTTACTAGGGACTTCTTGGTGACACAAATACGCCAATCATGGATAACCAATCATCATAACAATTTACACAGGGAGCACTTGCACTTTGACACTGAACAGCAATGGCAAAGTGCCCAAAGCATCTAAACCTGCAAAAACGAAATCCAGTATAAAACAAATACAGGAGGTAGAGGCAAAAGTATAGGGGGGAACCATGCCAAAGATGTCAGGTCTAACAGATCCCTTCACATTTAGTGATTAAAGAACACTTTTTTAAATTGGTCAATGTTACGTGGATTTGCAAAGAGCATTATCACCCACAAGGGTATCCTGGCCCTGTGCGGGTGTGTGTGCCTAACAATGCCTGTGGTGGGTTGGTTAATTGAAATCCACATCTTCTGGAATTCATTAAGAGTGGAGGAGGCTCTGATGTGGAGTGGGAGGCCTGCCACAGTTTGGGGATTTAGTGAGAGAGCGCCCGCCCTCCCAATACGGCTCTGTTTTTGCATGGGATGTGTCCTACAGAGTGGCGGTGTCTGGCTAGTTGATGGAATGATATTCAAGTATTCAGGTAGTTGGGGCGTAAGTTGTGTAGTACCCTGAATGTGTATGAGTAGTTTGAAATTAACAGGTTTGTGTATTGGGAACCTGTGGAGCTCTCTGAGGTTGTGTTGTGATGTGAGTTTTGTGTGGAAGGTTGAGGAGATGACTAGCTGCTGTGTTCTGGATTGTTTGTAGTCTTCTAGTGAGTTGCTTGATGGTCCAGGTGTAGAGGGTGTTCATATAGTCCACTTTCTGGTGACTAGGAACCTAGTAACCTAGAAAGTATTCGACTATGGATTTAGTACATAGGAAAATGGGTTTTAGCATTCACAAACTTTCTGATTTGCCGATTTGGGGGGTTTGCGAATACTAAACCACTTTGTACATTTGGCCACTAATTCTTTATTTTCAGTATAAACTTTACTTTAAGGAGTATGACAGCTGTGTCAGTTGTGGACCAAAAAGTGTTCTAACATATTATTTGCTTAATTACGTGGCTTCTCTGCAAACATAAAACAGTTCAAACCTTGCTTAATGACATGAACCTGGAAAGCTTGAAACATCGACTTTCACTGAATGTCAAGTCACTTGGATTCACCTGGAATACCAACCTCAACCTCAAGAAACACATTGTCAGAAAAACAAAGACAGCCTTTTACCAGATGTCTCTTTCACAGAAAGTTAAAAAATGTCTTCCCGAAAGCGAATTCAGAACTGCAGTTGAAGCTCTCACACTCTTGCATCTGAATGATGGTATTTCCCTGCTCCATGCCCTCCCAGACTCAACACTGGTACCCATTAAGGGCATCTTACATACAACTGCACATCTCATCCAGGCTCAGAAAAAACATGATCACTTCACCCAAGCCTGTGCCATCTTCAAAATGAGTGTCATAATTTAGAAAGCCACATTAAGATCGGGTAGGTTGGCATTTAACCATTACGAAGGTTGAAACGCATTGGCAACTACAAACTAGGAGGTCAAGAGCAAACAAGGACCAAATCTTTGCCAAATGAGTATGGCATTTTGAGCTGAAAAAAATAAGCTCAAATTAGAAATGTGTAAATAGTCTCTGACCCCCGCAGGACCTAATGATTAGAATTTATTGAGGACAAAAAAATAAATGCCCCAATAATAGATCAAAATAAGTAGGACTATAAGAGTTCTCAGAGGAACATTTTCCTTCAATAGAGTGATTGTATCTGCAATGTATTTTTATCATAAAGATATATGTGTATTTATGTGAAAAAATGTCTATTGTGATGTTAATGCTTATATATATGTAAGTATTGTAAATATTGTAGATGTTGTTGTTTTGCTACAAAGGAAACAACAAGGGTTCACTCAAAGACAGTCGATAATAGGAACCTTAAATGAAAAAAGTATGTATAAAAAAGATGACAAATAAGATAACCCAGAGTTAAGTAATAAAAACATATGTGGTATAAAGTAAAACTGAATTTATGGTTTCTGAGGCATCCTTTTGGTTAAAAATTATTTAGAAAGCCATCACAACCAACACCTCCACTTATCTTGAAGAGGCGCTCACCATCACTGGTGATTCTTGTCTCACTCACAGTCAGGATACCATTACAAGTGTAAAAAGAAAAAACAAGATGTCATGCCTTTTCCATTTATGGACCCAAGATCTGAAACACATACCTGTGTCCATCAGGGCTGCCTTAATGCTGCCCCAATTTAGTAAAGAGTTGAAGACTCATCTCCTTGAGAACAATAAATCACAATGCATTAACCCAGCTACCTCTCATATCATTCATTGACTTATGCTTGGCATTGACCCTGTAAGAGCTCTGCTGCCTTTTGGTAATGTTCACTCTGTAGAAATACCAGATGCATACATTCCCACACACACACAAATCACCCCCCCACACACACACACACATACATACATACTTACATTGCTTAAAGTCGCCTTAAGAAGTTCTTTCGTAACAGTTTTCAGTTATTCAAATCCAGACTTGAAATATCCACAAATTCTCAGATTACTGTTGTGAATCGGGCCCACAGTGAGTTTCCCCAGCCTCTTCATTATATTGTTCAAATCTACATGCTCTCCAGCAACATTGGCTGACAGTGAATGAGAGAGAGAGAGAGAGAGAAAGAGAGAGAGAGGGAGGGAGAGAGAGGGAGAGAGAGAGAGAGAGAGAGAGAGAGAGGGGTGTTACGTTCCTATCTCCTTAGTCCTCAATGAGGCTAAATGAGATGAATGATGGTTAGTCTTACCTACTCTAGATTTGGAGGTTACATAGAGAAGTTGTAACATCTCCATGTTTTCCTAAACAAGTCCTTTGATAAACTTTTACATAAAAAATGTAATTTATCAAGGTAACGAGCCTTTTAATCATAATATTTACTGTCTATGAATTAAGAGAAATCTAATGTAAAACAGTTTGCTTTTCTTATCCTCTCTAAACATTGGTCCCAGTATTTTCTTCTCATTCATAACACTTTGCTTGCTCAGTGTGCCTCTTTTGCTCTGTTTTATCTCTCTTGCACCCTCTGGCCGTCCTAGAGAATATCAAGTTTAAAAAATGGTTTATGAAACATAAAACTTTACTAAAAATACTCCAGATTACCAACATAATGTATACTTTTAGAAGAAAAAGATATTTGTTTGTATCATTACTGTTAGAAATTGGGGTCTGTAGTTGGCAGTGGTATGCATCTGCCCTAGTATGAGCCCTTCCTTCTAGTCAGGGTAAGGAAGTTACATACCCAAGATAGCCCCTGCTCACCCCCTTGGTAGCTTTGCACGTGCAGTCATGCTGATCTCAGAGGCAATGTGTAAAGCATTTGTACATTAAACACACAAGAACACAGTGAAAACACTAGAAATGGACATCATATCAGTTAAAAAAAAAACTAATCTTTATCTAAGCAAAAGGTTAAAGCAATTCAGTCCATAGAACTCCACAGATGCATTGAATGTAGCTCAAAGTACCTTTGATGCATCAAAATCCAATATAAAAAACAGCTGCAAAGGAGGGAAGTGTCAGAAAACACAGCAATAAATGCATTGCTTCTTGAATCCCATGGGAATCGAGGTGTCAGTTCTGCTGCATGCTGGAGAAGTGTTGCATCGATTCCTTACTATGAGGAGAAGTGATGAGTTGAATTCCAAAAGAGGCTCCTTACTGTGGAGCGATGCGATGGAAAATTCAGATGTGTTGGGTCAATGCGACGGCCATGGGCAGGTGATGCATCGATTCCTTCAGCTGCACAGCGGGGGAGGGGGGTCTCGGACGTCTGCGACACGGTGCTAGGAGATCAGGCTGAGGCGGTTCTTCCAACCAGAAACTGGTGCTGGATCAATGTTTTAGCTACACTGTGAAAATGCATTGTTGTTTTAACCGCACAGTAGGCTGGCAAGGGAAAAAACACACCTGAAAAGTGATGTGAAGATTTTCAGCTCTTGAAGCAGCAAAAACACCTCCAAGGGCCCAGAACTGGGGTTGGCAACAATTGGCAGGTCAGAACTCCCAGCAGAAGAGTTCAGGGGAGCTAAAGACAAAGTCTATGATGACCTTGAGACTTCCAACAGAAGGCACACACACACAAGCACTTGGAGAACTTGGAAAATAGAATTCCAGAAAGCAGTCCAGTTCTTTCACTGCTCACAGTCAGAAGACTTTTCAGGTTTTTCAAACAAACTTAAATCCTTCTCTGTTCATGGTGCAAGACTGTGTACACTGGGTTATGCGGGCAATAATTAATTTTACTATGAGGTCAGTTTAGGATGTAGAGGGATCAAACAAACGTAGTTCATTAAGCAACACATATGAAAAATAAAAACTTGTAACAAAGTGCAATGGGTAATTTGAAACATTATGAATTGTTTTATAGCAAAGGAACAGCAAAATGTGAACGAATTATGACTTTTTCATATGCACATAAAATCGTTAGCTGGACATAATATTCAACATAGACACTGTTGCAATAATTAATCAGCACCTCAACATCAAGAAAAAAATGCATCAGTTGAAAGCCATAATAGTAAAAGAGAAAAAGTTACAGAAATAAAAAATGATGACCGTGTCAAAACATTTAAGCCCACTCCGTGTGCATGCTGCCCGATGATGAGGAAAGACTCTGCAAGGAACACAGGACTAAGTCAGACTGATAGTCTGTCAATATCAGCGCTGGTACAAAGATAGCAACAATTGATGCGCATAAGAAAAAATAACTCGACAGCAACAGGCCCTCCTTGTCCAAGCACAAGCTGCACCTTCATATCCAAGGTCGAAGGGCCAGATGTAGGTAATCGCATTTTACCGATTCTAAAATACCGAATTTTACCGATTCGGTATTTTTGATTCGGAAAATGGGATGTAGGTAAAAATTCGGTAAAATATACCGAATCGGTAAAATTCTGAATTCTGATTCGGTATTTACCGAATCGGTAAATACCGAATCGGTAAAATCTGAATCTGTAATACCCATTCATCCCTATGGGCCTCCAGGCCCATAGGAATGAATGGGAATTACCGATTTGGTATTTACTAATTCGGCATTTACCGATTCGGAAAATACCGAATCGGTAAATACCAAATCGGAAATACAAAATACAACCAATTAAGCCTGTCAACCAATCAGGTTCATCCACCACACCCCACAACAAAGCAACAGAGGAACCAGCCAATCAAATGCATCTACACCACCCCACAACCAGGAAGTGGCCACACCCATGCAGGTGCAGAGTAACTGAACATCCTGGAGAGCTGTGAGACACTGAGCAATTAGCTGCCCTGAGCTTAGCTGAAGTATACAATTGAATCCCAGGACTCACAGAGGGAAGGAGCAGAGCGCAAGAGAAAACTAAAATTCTGCACAGCTGAACTGCAGGTGCTGGTGGAGGAGGTTGTGAGCCACCACACCCATCTATTTGGTAAGCAGTCTCTGCATGTTGCAGAGTCTGTGAAAAGAAACACCTGGCTGGGGATCCAGTCAAAGGTGAATGCCATCAGGGTCACATAACGGGAAATTGATGACCTTAATAAACAGTGGTATGATCTTAGGATCATAACCAAAAAAAAGCTTGCAGCTCAGAAAGAAGAAGCCAGTGCCACAGGGGGAGGAAGGAGCAGGGGACCTGCACTAACAGACCTAGAGCAGCTGGTGGAGTCCACCCTGGTGCCAGAGAGTGTCCATGGGACAGGGGATGCCTATAGCTCAGCCAGAGCTGCATCAAAACAAGGTAAGCTGCATGGACTTCTCCTCCCCCCCTTCCCTGTCCCCCTTCCCCAATGTGGTTGTGTGTTTTACACTCCAGTACATGTAATAGGATTTACCTGCAATGCATCATGGGAGACGTAGTCATAGAAACATACATCACTACATTCATCACAGAAAACTGCAAGGCATGCCACACACTACATCCATAAGCAGCTGAGGACTTTGCAATTGTGTGACAGGAATGTGATTTAATAATGATACATAGGTGTACAGCACCACTAGCCAATGTCCATATCTGTCCACAGGAGAGTCATCGCGCAGGACAGCACAGGAAAGGGAGAAGAGGGCACCCCAAATGTAAAGGAGTGAAGATGCAGGCACAAGTGCAGGGCAAAGCACTGATCCGCCACCCGCACCCACAGCACAGGCAGCATCAACACCAGAGCGACCCACCACAGCACAGCCTTGTTCTCCTCTGCTGTACGACTCACCACAGCAGGACCCAGCAGCACTCTCTCCCACACCAACTACAGATTCCTCAGAACTGGTAAGGCCAAGGAGGCATGATGTGCCCCCTCTCAGAATCTTGGAGACGTCCGATGAAGATGATAGGGAGGGTGACACCCAAACGGCTCCACTGGAGGCTAACAACGCTGGGCAGAAGTTAGCATCTGAAGGTGTGCGTACCGGTGCCATATGCCGTAGGGTACGGGAGAGAACCACAACTGAGGATGGAGAGGACACAATGGTCAAAGTGCAGTGCCTGCAGGCAAAAGGAATATTATTAGTCCAGAGACAGGTGGGTCACTTAAACACCAAGATGGGCAGCATAGACCGGGGCATTAGCTCCATGGCAGAGAGTATGAAAGATATGGCAGATGGAATAAGGGACATGTCGCAGTCCATGATGGCTCTCTGTGAAAATCTAAAGTCAGACCGCACACAGAGGTGCTGGGAGAGGCTGTGTATGCAGCAAAATACAAAGGCAATGAACCGTCTTGCAACCGCCACCTCCCTGCTATGTCGGCGCTCTGTGGCCCTGCAAGAGGGCCTTGTGCACTGCTGCACAGATGTGTCTAGGGGGATGGGGAGAGTGACATCTGCCATGGAACTGCTACTGACCAACCAGTCAGCCAACGCTGGGGACCTAGGTGTGGGGGACACTGAAGACACCACCAGCAGGAGCAGCAGTAGCACACCCATAAGAAGAAGAAGAAGCAGCAGGCACCAATCTGCTGACCCTGGACCAACAGCCACTGTTGAAACACAGCCTCGGGCATCCCGCACTGTTGTGCGTGGGCACAAACAATAAAGCTGCCCACACTCCACAGAACATGTCAGGGTGAAGTAACCTGTGACCGCCCAGTGAGGTAGTCAGACATTGAAGTACCATGGTTTGACATTAGTAATATGCCGTAGAGCACATTAAACTACGTCATTCATATACAAAGCCTGGCTGTGTCTCTTACTTACTTAGAAATAGCTGTGTGTGATCTCTGCCCGTCTCAGTCTCCCATCTGTTGCTGGTGCTGCTCCTGCTGCATACGGCTCTGACTGTTCAGTTCCATCATCAATGTCCTCATGATGTGTTATTTCCACTTCTGTGCCTTTCTTGGTGGCAAGGTTGTGCAGCATAGCACAGGTTGCAATGATTTTACAGCAGATGATATGAGTGTACTGCCGTGCACCTCCGCTCTTGTGCAGGCAGCGGAACCTGCTTTTTAGAAGTCCAAATGTGCGTTCAACAACATTGCGTGTTGCTCAGTGTGCCACATTGTAACGCCTCTCACTCCTGGTAGATGGATTCAGGTAGGGGGTGAGAACAAAGGACCGCCGAGCATAAGCACTATCGCCTAGCTGGAATAGAGAGTGCCATTAGTTACATACTCAATATACATTCATCTGCAGTAACTATCAGGGTGTGTCACAGATATTTACCTAGCAGGTATCCTTCCCCAAATTCTCCAGCAGCAAGGCGTGTGTAGATCCCACTGTTCTGGAATACGTAGGAGTCGTGGGTGCTCCCAGGGAATTTGGCCACAATGCCTGTTATGATGTTGCCAGCATTGCATATCACCTGCACACTGATTGAGTGGGTTGACTTTCGGTTCCTGTATATGTATTCTGTGGCTGCAGGTGGGCAGTTTGGGATGTGGGTGCCATCTATACAGCCTATGACGTGAGGGAAGTGTGCCAGTTGATATAACTCAGTGTTGGTCTTCAGCAGTTCTGTATGTGTGTCAGGGAAGCTGACATAATGATGCATTATTTGCATCATGGCCTCCAGGAACTTCCTGAAAAAACAGGACAGGCAGCTCGGGGATACCCCACCTACCACAGCAATCACACTCTGGTAACTCCCAGATGCAAGCAGGTGTAGGCTACACAGCACCTGCACATGGGGGGGGGATGGAGTGCGCCCTTGGTGTTAGGTGCTCCAGGAGTGGGTGCAGGTCCCTTATCAAGTCCAGGATGGTTTGGGGGTGTAGCCTTTACCTTTGCAATATCTCTGGCTCAGTGAGTTGGAAGAGCGTAATCCTCTGCCTGTAGACCTGCTCCTCCCTTCTCCAGACCCTCTCTCCTGCTGCCTGTAGCCGTAGCCGCCTTGCAATGACGTAGAATGCCGCCATTCTGGTCACACTGTTGCATTTTGGGGCCTTTTTTATAGCCTGCACCTGGTTACCACCTGTTTTCACTCCATGGTAAATACCGAGTCTTAAATACCGAATTTCATGAAATTCGGTATTTTTGAGGTTCCCTGCATCTCAAAACTCATTTTTTACTATTTCTTATTTACCGATTCGGTAAATAAGAATTTGGTAAATAAGAATTTGGTAAATTCCGATTCGGTAAATTACCGACTCTTATTTACCGAATCGGTCTATTTTAGCCTCCTACATCTCAAAAGCCAAAAAAAGGTTGGTAACGGCCGAAATTCGGTATTTTCGTCCGTTACCGACCGGTATTTGGCTACCTACATCTGGCCCCAAATGTTTCCCTTCTGTCCAGATTGCACCCTGTTTCACAGCGTACCATCTGTGTCACGCTCAGCGGGTCCAAGTGAATAACACCTGTCACTTCTTTTAGACACTGCCAGTGTTTAGGCGACTGGAAATACTGAGAAAAGCTCTTTAGACAAAAAAATTGGATTGAGATGACTCTATATCACACTCAGAGTCTATGTGTACCACCTGTGTCTTGCCCACCAATCCAAGCAGTCCCTGTATCACACCCAGAGAAAAGAGTACCATCTGTGTCACGCCCAGTGGTCCAAGCGACTAAACTACCCTCAACCTTTCCTCGCTTGCTGACTATAGAAAAACAGTGACCTCTGCAGGTTCCCAGGGACTACTCAGCTCGGACACATAAAATAGCAATACTTCAAGTACTGTTGGTGGCAGGGCGCTCAGGATAGGTTTTTGCTCTCTTCCTAATATGCCATGCGCCAAATGCTAGGACTAAGGATCAAATGTAGTCTCTTACCCACTGACGGATGCTTCAGGAAGGACCTCTGCCCATGGATTTAGCAGAACTTCCAATCAATTATAGCATCTGCTCCCCGGTCCTGCTGAAAAGATGTGAATCCGTACAAGCAGAGTACTGTCCCCTGAGCTGGGGTCGGGGATGATGTACCATTGTCTCCTGGCTGGCTCACCAAGATGTTGCCTAAACGTGAATTTAATTAAACATAGCAGCCAGGAGAGCAGGCAACATAGTCGGGGTTTAAGGCTGTCTCAAGGCACATTGTTTCTGTTCATGAACCATCATTAAGTAATTTGTACATTCCTTTAGAGACAGAAATCTGGGTCTAGTCACAGGCCATAAATCTGTTCATTTGATAAGAAGCACAGGTGGGTCTCGACCTTGTGTGGACACAATGTGGGGCCAGTATATACATGTCCAGATGTCTGGCATGGGGAGCATATAATCACGGCATGTAGTGTGCATGTTGTTTTATGATTGGCAGAGTGTTCCTAAGTTAGTGTGGCATCTGACTTTATGGTGTTTTGGGGAAGCGCACCCCTCCAGCCAAATGTGTTTTATTGGGGCCAATTTCCTGATAATATTGTGGTGTCGCTGTCTATCTGTGGGATCGATCTGGGTTTTCCTACTCACACATTTGCCTAAGGGTTACTTATCACTCCACCTGTGATCTGTCAATCAGTTGCTTCTGGCCTAGGTCTCAGAGCCTGCCTGACCACATAATTCGTACTCATGTTTGAGAGAGAGCTTATATCAGGTGATTTCAATAACGGTAATGTGTTTGTCATTATACATACATATATTGTGACATGTATTGATATTGTATTTTCCAGTATTAACACATTTGTATTGTATTTTTTTATTGGTATACATAATCATATGACCATAATGTGTCTTTTAGTTGTTCACATAGTAATTCTGAAACTTTACATATGCAGTCCATTTGATTTTTTGGGCTTCCTTGCTACTTTTCGTAGTACTGTGCTACATATGAAGCCCAATGTGAATGATAGCCAATAATTATTGTTATAAAAATTTAGATTATCATTTTTGTTTCTAGTTATGAATTTCCATGGCCTCCACCTAGTGTCAGACCTCGTCCTAAATCTATCTCTTTGGTTTGTAAGGTAAGGAGTAGACTAGCTGCTCCCACCGTTTCTGCCCTTTGGAGCTGGCGGCAGCGTCTGGCCAAATCATGGTCCTGTTAGAGCAGTGAGTTCCTGGATGTTCCATTAGCACAGTCAGTCAGCGCTCTAGCAGTTAGCGGTAATCCGCCATTTTGCGTGCGCGAGAATTCTTCGCTGCGCACTTCAACTGTGAATTTTCCGGCGGCAGGTCGCGCTTCTCTGGCGTGCCTTTAAGTCTGCGTTTCTGACTGGGTTTACTTAGCCCCTTTTGTTTCCTGAGCACCTCGGTTCGGTAAGAGGTTTTCCTCTTCCTAGAGGTCTAGTCTGTAATTTCCAGCCTCCGCTATTCCCAGTTAACAAATCTGTAGCGGCCAATTGAAGTACTCCGCAGCCGCTTTTTCTTCGTTTCAAGAACTGTTTCCTGAGTTGGAGGAAGAAATTCTCGTTTCCTGTGTTCAGAGGTCAATTGGTGTGCGGTAGGAAGGTTTCCTACTCTGTCAGGATTCCTGTATTCACGACGACCACTGGTAGGAGTATTCAGAATTATATAGAGTTATTTCGTTAACCCAAGTCAAGTATCTAGCTTCTAGAATCCATTTCCTCAGTTCTGGACATTAATTGGAACTTTGAGAGACATTGTTTGAAACACTTTCCATGAACTTACTGAACCTTACTAGTCATAGGATTGTGTTATCACCGAACAAGGATATCATCCAGAGAGTGAGTCCTGTCAGCAGAGTTATACCCAGGCAACAGGTCTACAAGTATATAGGGGTACTTAATGATATGCATATGATTTGTACCAATGTATACCATCTTTAATATCATCAATAACTCCATTGACTTCGTCCAAGGCTTGTCAAGTCAGGGTCTAGCAGTTCACTCACTCTCTTTTGATGTTACTACAGAGAGCAGCTAAATCCACACAGTTTTCAGGTAGGACACTGGTTAGGAGGAATTAGTTCTGGGCCACAGTATTGTTATGAACTGTATTAATGTTGTGCTCAATCTTGTAGGTGAGACCAGACCAGAAATATAGAAGAGTCTTGGTGCCCCCACGGAAATTCAAGGATTTTCAGGTACAGTTCGTGACAGATTGAAGTGCCCGTTAATTCTTCCGTCCGAGCAAGATGGCTGAAGGCCTGGATGTGAAGGCGTTAGCATCTGTACTTGAGGGGTTACAGAAGCAATTGAGTGAAACCAGGGAAGAGGTTAGGAAATCCAATTTAGAGGCAGGCTATCTTCGTCAGAGATTAGATCAGCTGTCTGTGAGTCCCAGTCCAAATTTTGGGGGTTTAAAAGCTCCAACTTTTGATCCTTCCCCTACCTCATCCTCAAATTTAACTACACAGGTGGTACATGCCATGTCCCCGACCATTCCATTGGCGGCCCCAGAGAGGTTTCAGGGAGATCCCCATAAGGCGCAGATATTTATGACCCAGTGCTCTTTGCATTTCCTTTGCAAGCCAATTCTATTTAAGGAGGATCAGTCCAAGGTGGCTTTCGTACTTTCTTACCTGAGTGGTGACGCAGCTGCATGGTCCATGCCCTTGGTAACTTCGAACAGTCCAGTCTTGTATAAATTTGAAGACTTTAAAGCGGAATTTTTGCGAATTTTCGATAGAAGAACCATTTCCCAGACCACCGACAATGAACTTTTAGATCTGAAACAGGGGAGTAAAGAATTGGTGGCATATCTGGCGCAGTTCAATAAATTAATTGTAGAGACTAATTGGCCAGCAGAAAAGAGGGCGGCAATCTTCTACAGAGGACTTAAGGATGAGCTGAAGGATGGTCTAGCTCAAATTCCCAAGAGACCTACGGATGTGTCTGAACTCATAGATTTAGTGCTCCAGATCGACCAAAGGCAATCAGAGCGGCGGAGTGAGAAGCGCAAGGATTTCAAGCCATTTCCTCCTCGTCTGGATCGGGTGCAAACTGAACCTGTCAAGCTTGGAGAAGGCATCACTGGAGAAGAGCCCATGCAAATAGGAACTGTTAGGGGCCCTCTCACGTTGGAGGAAAGAGAGAAACGCCGAATAGGAAAACTTTGCATGTATTGCGGTCAGTCTGGTCATTTTGTTAGGGAATGTCCAAAGAAATCAAAGTCTAAGCAATGGGTAAAAGACAAATCCCACCAGTAGATGGAGTTGCTCTGGTGGGAGTTTCGCAAGAGACAACTCCCAAATCTCAATCTTTAGCAAACACACTGCAGTCTGCGGCACCTCACTTGATTTTGTCCTGCAAGATACAATTTGGGAATTCTTCGGAGGATGACGTCGCCATTATGTTGGATTCTGGGGCAACCGGAAACTTCTGTGATATCCGTTTTGCGAAATCTCTGGGAATTCAATTTGAGAAAAAACCCCGCCCAGAGCCGGTGCGGGCAGTCGATGGAACTAATCTATCTTCTGGACCCATCGTTTTTGACACAGAGAAGATCACCGTTTTGGGTCCTGGAGAGCATCGAAGTTATGTTCAGTTCAATCTAATTGACGCTCCACAGTTTCAGATGATTTTGGGATTACCGTGGCTCACCGAGCACAATCCTCACATTGATTGGGCGAGTCGTACAGTGGAAATGAATTCTCTTTTTTGTTCGGAGCATTGTTTTCATTCACCATCTGGAAATATTCCGGCTTCCATGCCATGGGGATTCGTTGATCATGCCCAAATTATTTGTGCGGTAGAGATGCCTGAGATTCCTACCGAATACCAAGATCTAAGAGAGGTGTTCAATGAAAAGGAGGCGAATAAATTGCCACCGCATAGAGAATACGACTGTCGGATCGAGTTGGAGCCGGGAGCCTCCTTACCATGTAGTCGGATCTATGCTTTATCTGAACCAGAAAATCTCCATTTGAAAGAGTACATTGAGCAAAATTTAGCATGTGGTTTCATTCGACCATCTCAGTCACCAGTGTCTTCTCCGCTCTTCTTCATTCCAAAGAAGGATGGCTCTCTGAGGACTTGCATAGATTATAGAGCCTTAAATTTGGTTACTAAGAAGAACCGTTATCCATTGCCCCTCATCTCAGAACTTTTAGATCAAGTGAAGGATGCACGCATCTACACCAAGTTGGATTTGAGGGGGGCTTACCACCTAGTTCGTATGGCCGAAGGAGAGGAGTGGAAGACGGCCTTTCGAACTCGGCTGGGGTTATTTGAATACCAGGTAATGCCATTTGGTCTATGCAATGCCCCCGCAGCTTTTCAGCATTTTGTAAATGATATTCTGCGAGAATTCTTGGACCGTTTTGCAGTGGTATACATTGATGATATCCTCATTTTTTCTGACAATCAAGAAGATCATGTGGGTCATGTTCGAGCAATTTTGGAACGACTACTGGAGCACCATCTGTTTGTGAAATTGGAAAAATGCGTTTTTCATTCCACTAAGGTTGAATTTCTGGGGTTTATTCTTTCTCCAGAAGGAGTGTACATGGATGATTCTAAGCTACAAGCAATTCGTTCCTGGCCTGCTCCTAAGACAGTAAAAGAAATCCAGAGTTTTTTGGGGTTTGCAAATTTCTATCGAAGGTTTATTCAAAATGTTTCTGAAAAAGTGAGTCCCATTACCAAATTGTTAAAGAAAAATGTCCGTTTTGATTGGAAGGAGGATTCGGAAGAAGCTTTTCAATCCTTAAAAGCAGCCTTTGTCTCTGCACCAATTTTGCAGCATCCTGATATCACGGAACCTTTTTTCATTGAAGCTGATGCTTCAAATCTGGCCATTGGGGGAATTTTGTCTCAGCGCCATAAACAGACAGGTCAGCTGCATCCAGTGGCCTACCACTCAAGAAAATTATCTTCCGCAGAAATAAATTATTCAATTGCTGACAAGGAGCTGTTGGCTGTTAAGGATGCATTTCAGGTCTGGAGACATTATCTATTGGGAGCAAAGCATGTGGTGACAGTTTTCACAGATCATCGAAACCTGCAATTTTTGAAATCGGCACGAACCCTTACCCCCCGTCAGTTACGTTGGTCGCTGTTCTTTGCGGATTTTGATTTTGTGTTGACTTATAAACCTGGATCTGCTAATGGAAAAGCTGATGCTCTTTCTCGTCTCAGCACTGAAGGAGAAGCGGAAAGGACCACAGAGGGCTATATCATTCCTCAAGACAGAGCGGTGGCAATTTTGGAAATTGGAGATTTGATCCGAGAAGAATTTTGCAAAGAGGAATTTTCTAATTGGATCATGGAAGGTCAGGATCGGGAGGTACGAGATGGGAAGCCATTTGTACAAGGAAAGATGTTCGTTCCTAGTGAAACCCTGCAAAAGGAAGTCATTCAACAGCTCCATGATCATCCCCTGGCAGGACATAAAGGTGCAGACAAGACTTTGGAACTTGTAAAGAGGACTTTTTTTTGGCCAGGGATGGACACTCAGGTGAGACAGTACGTAGCCACTTGTGAGCAATGTGTTAAGGGAAAAAGTTCTAGACAGTCCCCTCAGGGTTTGCTACTACCTTTACCAACAGCTCCATCTCCTTGGCATACCATCTTAATGGATTTTATTGTGGAATTACCTTCCAGCCAGGGGTACTCAGTCATTTGGGTAGTGGTAGACCAATTCACCAAGATGAGTCACTTTATTCCCTTGAAGGCTTTACCCACTGCACCACAATTGGTCTCGCTGTTTATCCAACACATAGTTAGGCTACATGGCGTTCCAAAGGTCGTGATTTCGGACAGGGGACCCCAATTTATTTCCCGATTCTGGAGGTCCTTTTTGAAAGGTTTGGGAGTAGATTCTCGTCTGTCTACCAGTTTCCATCCCGAAACTGATGGCCAGACAGAAAGAGTGAATCAGGATCTGGAGCAGTATCTTCGCTTGTACTTAATGGATCAGGATGGAGAGTGGCCTGATTTGTTGAGCACTGCGGAGTTCGCCTATAATAATTCCGTTCATTCAGCTACAGGTTTCTCCCCATTCTTTTTGAACTCAGGTCGACATCCAAATATGTTCTTGGGTGGGGAGGAGGCAGAGGTCCCAGCAGCTGAGGAAGTGATTCAGAACCTACAGAAGACCTTTCAGTTGGCTTCTCAGAATCTTTCCAAAGCTAAACTTGGATATAAGAAACAAGCAGACAAACGAAGAAGAGAGAGTCCAAAATTTAATGCTGGGGATTTGGTTTGGATTTCTACCCGCCATATGAGATTAGTTGAAAATAGGAAGTTTCAACCTAGGTTTGTAGGTCCATTCCCAGTTGAGCGTATGATTAATCCAGTCTGTGTCAGGGTCACTTTACCTAAGTCCATGAAAATTCACCCCACATTCCATGTCTCCTTAATCAAACAGAGCCCCCCAATGTTGAGACAAACTCGCCCCCCCGTTCCTGTGCAAGTTCATTCGGCTGAAGAATTTGAGGTGAAGAGAATCCTGGACTCCAAGCAGAGAAAATGCAGTCTTTTCTATTTGGTGGATTGGAAAGGTTTTGGCCCTGAAGAGCGATCTTGGGAACCCAGTTCAAATGTCCATGCCTCCAAGTTGGTTGCTGAATTTCACAAGACTTATCCACAGAAACCCAGGGAGGGGTCTTTGGGCGGGGGTACTGTCAGACCTCGTCCTAAATCTATCTCTTTGGTTTGTAAGGTAAGGAGTAGACTAGCTGCTCCCACCGTTTCTGCCCTTTGGAGCTGGCGGCAGCGTCTGGCCAAATCATGGTCCTGTTAGAGCAGTGAGTTCCTGGATGTTCCATTAGCGCAGTCAGTCAGCGCTCTAGCAGTTAGCGGTAATCCGCCATTTTGCGTGCGCGAGAATTCTTCTCTGCGCACTTCAACTGTGAATTTTCCGGCGGCAGGTCGCGCTTCTCTGGCGTGCCTTTAAGTCCGCGTTTCTGACTGGGTTTACTTAGCCCCTTTTGTTTCCTGAGCACCTCGGTTCGGTAAGAGGTTTTCCTCTTCCTAGAGGTCTAGTCTGTAATTTCCAGCCTCCGCTATTCCCAGTTAACAAATCTGTAGCGGCCAATTGAAGTACTCCGCAGCCGCTTCTTCTTCGTTTCAAGAACTGTTTCCTGAGTTGGATGAAGAAATTCTCGTTTCCTGTGTTCAGAGGTCAATTTGTGTGCGGTAGGAAGGTTTCCTACTCTGTCAGGATTCCTGTATTCACGACGACCACTGGTAGGAGTATTCAGAATTATATAGAGTTATTTCGTTAACCCAAGTCAAGTATCTAGCTTCTAGAATCCATTTCCTCAGTTCTGGACATTAATTGGAACTTTGAGAGACATTGTTTGAAACACTTTCCATGAACTTACTGAACCTTACTAGTCATAGGATTGTGTTATCACCGAACAAGGATATCATCCAGAGAGTGAGTCCTGTCAGCAGAGTTATACCCAGGCAACAGGTCTACAAGTATATAGGGGTACTTAACGATATGCATATGATTTGTACCAATGTATACCATCTTTAATATCATCAATAACTCCATTGACTTCGTCCAAGGCTTGTCAAGTCAGGGTCAAGCAGTTCACTCACTCTCTTTTGATGTTACTACAGAGAGCAGCTAAATCCACACAGTTTTCAGGTAGGACACTGGTTAGGAGGAATTAGTTCTGGGCCACAGTATTGTTATGAACTGTATTAATGTTGTGCTCAATCTTGTAGGTGAGACCAGACCAGAAATATAGAAGAGTCTTAGTGACACCCGTGTGGCAGTCTCTCTTTGTCATTCCACTTCCCCTTTCCCTTACTCTTCTGGGCTTAGAGAAATCTGGGTCTAGGGGAGTGGGGGAGTTGGGAAATATTCAACTGGGAACTTCTACTTCACGCCATCTGCCCCCACGGAAATTCAAGGATTTTCAGGTACACTTCGTGACACCTAGCAGTATATGTAGCTCACTACTAGGTCATGTTTCCTTTTTGTTGCACAGGAGTGCATAAGGAAGATGTTTTTTGTTTGGCTTGTTAGGCACAGTTATATTTTGTGAGCCAGAGCGCATCCAAAGAAACCTATGTAGATTAAGATGTATTGTATATGTTATGTATTTATTTATTGGTGTCCAACAGCATGTGACCATAAATGGGTCTTTCATTTGTTAATGTAGTAAATCTGAAACAAGCCTTGGGGTCAAAACCTGTGTTGGGACCCCTCTTTTTTCTTTGTGAAACAAGCGTAAAGTTGTTAAGTGTCAAAAATCCAAGGCATTCCTATGTCTGGTAATATATATATATTTATATATATAGACATATATATGTATAACTATTTAACTTATTTATGTATAGCACTATAATGTAATATCTCTACTTTGGTTGGCAGAGTCAAAGATGCAATTTGACTTAGAAATAGGGGCACTTGCCCAATATTTTGTCGTGGAAGCAAGGACACTGTGACAACCAGAAAAACTGACTGGATGTATTGATGGAACATACATCACAGAGGAACTGGAACATTTGTTTGCAATTTTGTGGAGCTATCAAACAAAAGCAACTGAGATGTGGGAAAACAAAGAAAAGAAGAAAGAAATTACTTCTCTATGAAATCAATAGTGAAAGTCTGTTATAAAAAGTAGAAAAACCATAAAAACCATGTACATAAAATGTTCCATCCCAGTATAGATATATGTATATATTACATGTATATATATATATTTATTTAAAGAATAATAGTGATGGTTTTTGAACTAATGTAATATACTATATGTCACAGCATTACTTGCCAATTGAATGCATCCTTTTTCAAATAGTCTGTTTGCCATGTTCATTAAATCAGTAACATGTGACCTACATTCATCCGTATAAAACGATGTAATTTTATGTGATTCCCCATTGCGAAAAAGGCAGGTGTGCCGAAACGCGTCATGTGAGAAAATAAAAGCGAATGGAGAAACTCACCTGAGTGTCGGAGTCCGATTTCTGGAGAGAGATTTGGGAGTGGAGACAATACATATATATGTATATATATATATTACCTACTGGCGGTCGCCAGTAGGTAGTTATAGTTAGGACCTACTTTCCATAGGAAATCCACAACATTCTATTTGGAATAACTTTGGCACCGGTGGACGAATCTTCGCGAATTTCTCCAAGAAAATGACCTGCTTGGTTCCGCTCCTTCCTTGAAAGTTTGGGGTTGATTTGTCAAGTGGGGGCTGAGAAAAAAGGGGGTCCCAAAACATGTTTTCCCCATGCAATTTTTCATAGGGACCTTTAGCCAGGTCTACAGCCCGAACGGCTGAACGGAATTACACCAAATTTGGCAGAGAGGTAGAGTTTGGTTCGCAGATTGTGATTTTTGTTAAATGGTGTAAATCCGTTCAGTAGTTTCTGAGATAATTAAAAGTAAAATCATACCGATATCCAGAGACGGAGTTCTACATGCGGACGGAGATCCGTTCAATTACGAGCGCGAGCTGCATGTTGATTGGCTGTCAACTGTCTGTCAACACTCGAAACCAGGAAGTGTTGGCAGCCATCTTGTGCCTCGGTAGAACCGAGTCACAAGAAAACAGTAAAACAAAGTTGAGAAATAAGGAAAGGGGGCAGGCTAGAAACATTCTGACCCTTTACGCTTGCTCAGGGGGTCGTACATGGATGTTTAGGCTCTATTATTAGTTTTTTTAAAGAAAAATCACGGCGTACGCGTACGGAAATACGTACAATTACGAGCAGGAGCTGCATGCTGTTTGGCTGTCAATACTCCAAACCAGGAAGTGTTGGCAGCCATCTTGTTTGTCTCGAGAGCCGAGTCACAAGAAAACAGTAAAACAAAGTTGAAAAATAAGGAAAGGGGGCAGGGTAGAAACATTCTGACAGGGGGTGGTACATGGATCTTTAGGCTCAATTTATATTTTTTTTAAACTAAAAAATGGCTGGGTACTCATGCAGTACTTGTGCGCGGTGGAAAAGGTGAAAAAACTAGAAGTCCTTTTTATTTATTAGGTCCCGGGGGGGCAAATTACGGGGGCAATTTGTTTGCATAATGGGGGCTTGTAAGGTGCCCTGAGCACTGGGGAACGGCACTCCTCTGGTTTTATTTTGAAGTATGCGGGGGGGCTACGGTCCTACTCCCCGCAGTCTCGAGAAGCGGCACCCATCGGGTCTTTTAAAAAAAAAATATATGTTTTGAGCTCTCCCTCCCTCTCTCCCCGTACACGTCGCAGGGAACACCACCTTTCTGGGGCAGTAATATGTAAAATGACCTTTCAGCTCCGGGTACCTGCATTGTCTGGGGCTTTTTTATTAATGTTGGGAGGGTGGGCTTGATAATACGTCCTTCTTAATTCCCATAGAAGCCTATGTTCTGGTGTTAACATGGGCTTCTATGGGAAATAACTAGGCGTATTATCAAGCTCATTATCGCCGTTTTATCGGCAGTTTCCTGCCAATAAAACGGCGATAATTTTAACACCGGTCCTTGATAATATGCACCTAAGGTTACTGGTCAAAAAAAGAGCAATGGGTCATATTATCAACAAAAGGCGATACATTATCGCCACTTTTATCGGCAGGGAATTGCCGATAAAGCGGCGATAATGGGCTTGATAAAATGCCCTTGTGAATTCCCATAGCAGCCCAGGTTAACACCAGAACCTGGGCTACTATGGGAATTTACAAGGGTCTATTATCAAGCCCATTCTCGCCGCTTTATCAGCAGTTTCCTGCCGATAAAAGCAGCGATAATGTATCGCCTTTTGTTGATAATATGCCCCTTCATTTCTATGATAGTATTTAAAACTTTCCTTTTTTTTGTGTAGCAGTTGTACTCACTACGCATGCGCAGCCTCGTTTCGAAGCCCACTTTTTTTCTTTTTCTTCAAGTTCAACAAGCAAACGTTTCTTTATTTCAGGTATTACATTTGCCGCTTTCTTTTCCCGGGTCAGCTGCTGTACTTTTGTAATATATTAATAATCATATTTTTTCTATATTCATTTGAAACGTAGTGCCGAGGTGCCAAACATTGATTACGTACTACGTCCACCGCCATTTTAGTAGTTTTTCACTGTTATTTATATTATATGCTACTTAGAACTCAGTAGTTTTCAATCCTAGTCCTAAATATCTTACTATAGTATTTCAGCATTATTTTTATTGTGGACCGTCATATCCCCCCCACAAAATAAAAGAAGTATATGTTTTTTTTAATTAACTTTTATTAAAACAATAAATGTAAACGAAACTCAATTATAACTATATTAGAAGCAACTAGAAAAATAACTTTAACAACAAACAATATTATAAACAAATTGTTAAATGGACTCCAAAATTCTAAATTAGAGTTTAGAATTATGTAGATGTGAGTAAATGAGCTGAAGCATTACAAGTCTTGGTAACTCTACGGTTTTACGTGTGCAGTGTGCCTCGTACATTTCAGTTCTGTTATAGTGCCACGTTCAAGTGGTGTCTATATGGAAGTACTATTGCGTTACTGACGCAAAAGTGCCATAACGGGATTGTAAATATGCCGATTTATTTCTAATGCATTGCTATGAAGGCATTGTATATGTAGGCTGCTGTGCTTACCGTCTATAAACACTGCGGCCAAACACTGCGGGCAGTTGACTTCACAACTTGTTTTGAGCAATTCTTCTACACGTCCAAGCCGACAGCAGTGTCTATAAGTTTAAGAGAGAAAGAGAAATTATGTCACAGAGAGTGGTAGAGAGAGAGAGAAAACAACATTAAAACTGTCTCACAGAGTCTGGAGTTGAGATTTTTTTCTTGAAAAGTTAGACGTAGATTTACAAGCTCCTTGCATCACTTTCCTCATGTTAAAAGTGACAGAAAAGTGGCGTAATAAGCTTGAAGATCTGTTTGTCAGACTGTTGTAACCTATCTGATGTCACTGCTCTGAGGTAATTATAGATTTTACAGAGAAGCTGCTGTACACTACGCACTCTCTCCTTTCACAAATAAAGGTAACACTACGGTTTTTCGAGTGCAGTGTGCGTGGTACATTTCACTTGTTATAGTGCCGCGTTCAAGTGGTGTCTATATGGAAGTGCCTACTGCGTTACTGACACAAAAGTGGCATAACAGGATTGTAAATATGCCGACTTATTTCTAATGCATTGCTATGAAGGCTTTGTAGATCTAGGACTCTGTGCTTACCGTTGTATAAACATTGAGGGCAAACACCAGCCAGTGGAATTCACAACTTCAGTTGGGCTGTTCTTCTACATGTGCAAGTAGACAGCAGTGTCTATAAGTTTAAGAGAGAAAGAGAAATGATGTCACAGAGAGTAGGAGAGAGAAAGAGAGAGAAACGAACATTAAAACTGTCTCGCAGAGTATGGAGTTGAGATTTTTTCTTGAAAAGTCAGATGTAGATTTACAAGCTCCTTGCTTCACTTTACCCATGTTAAAAGTGACTCAAAAGTGGCGTAATAAGGTTGTGGATCTGTTTGTCAGACTGTTGTAACCTATCTGTTGTCACTGCTCACAGGTAATTATAGATTTTACAGAGAAGCTGCTGTACACTACGCACACTCTCCTTTCACAAATAAAGGTAATACTACAGTTTTACGAGTGCAGTGTACCTGGGACATTTCACTTGTTATAATGCCGCGTTCAAGTGGTGTCTATATGGAAGTGCCTACTGCATTACTGATGCAAAAGTGGCATAACGGGATTGTAAATATGCAGACTTATTTCTAATGCATTGCTATGAAGGCATTGTATATGTAGGCTGCTGTGCTTACCTTGTATAAACAGTGCGGCCACCGGAGTTCACCACTCGACTTGAACTCTGCTTCTATACGTCCAAGTATATTCAATACGTTGCGGACAATTCCATTGCTGTTGCTCGATAGACCGTGGTTGCTTCTGAACGATGTTTGGTGAAGGAACCAAAAGGACATTTTGATTAGTCATCGTAAACTGAGTTGCAAAACTACTGTCAAAAGTGAATTTTAATGTGGGTTCTTAATATTAAGTACTTAGACTGTTGCAGCTCATTGAGTCGCAGAGTTTGGAGTTGAGAGTTTTTCTTGAAAAGTCAGACGCAGATTTACAAGCTCCTTGCGTCACTTTACCCATGTTAAAAGTGACTCAAAAGTGGCGTAATAAGCTCGTGGATCTGTTTGTCAGACTGTTGTAACCTATCTGTTGTTACTGCTCGGAGGTAATTATACATTTCTACACAGTGAAGCTGCTGCAGACTACTCAGTCTTTCCTTTAACAAATAATTTGTTGTTGTTTCGGAAACAAAGGGCCATATTATGAAGCAAGGGCAATACATTATCGCCGCTTTTATCGACAGGAAACTGCCGATAAAGCGGCTCTAATGGGCTTGGTAGTATGCCCTTGTGAATTCCTATAGAAGCCCAGGTTAACACAAGAACCTGGGCTGCTATGGGAATTCACAAGGGTATATTATCAAGCCCATTATCGTCGCTTTCTCTGCAGTTTCCTGCAGATAAAACTGCGATAATTTGAACACCGGTCCTTGATAATATGTCCCTGTTTGTATTGTGAATATATTCCGGACATTTCAGCGATTATAAAAACGTTACTGCTATTGGGGAAAAAAATTAAATATGTAAATTAATACATTATATAGGAGTGCGTTCGTCTAAAATATTAAGTCGCATTTTTGTATGTAGTCAGCTACAACCCTTTGACTCCTTCTGATGCGTACTCAAGTGTTACTGCTCACCTTTTGTGGAAACGAGTGTCTTCATGATGTAGTCACGATCTCCAACAAAGAAGTCTCATACGTGTTGCCGAGTCTTGATACCTCTATGACTCACGACATACTCGTGCTCCCATCATCATCGCAGGTTCTTCACCCGCTCAGTGCTTCAGGCACTACTAACTCAGTGACCAAAGAGGCCATGCATGTAGTAGTGGGCCCTTAGTTCGGTGCTTTGGGAACAACTCTAAAATGGCGTACGGTACAACACGTGCGCTCCGTCTTTTTTATACATAGGGTCACGTGTGTAGTGATAGATGCGCTGAATGGGTGTGGTGTGGGTGTATACCAGCCATGAGGGAGTGTGTGTGTCGATCTGACAACTAGACCTGTGTCAGGATTACTGCAATCACTCAGCTGAAAACCAAAGCGAAAAGGTCTAAGTGTCTGCGCTGGGGAAAACAGAAGAGACATTTTGGCAAAGTGCGGCGACATCAGGGTTCAATCTTGTTGCTTCGCCACTGCGTCAAACGCATCAAGTGCTCTTTCCCTAGAAAGATGGAGCAGACGGTACCACTTATCTTTAGGTCAGCGGTCAAGTGTTGCGGGCTCGCGAGCAGTTGAGCTCGTTAAGCGCGCGTTCAGTGAAGAGAACTGCGCACTTCAATTTGGCTTCGGAGCGAGGAGCAAGTGTCTCCTCCTCGCCCCGCAATTGTGAAGAATACAATCTTACCTGTTATCTGAGAAACGCTTGTAGTCTTTAGTTTAGTTAGTTAGTTAGGGCAGTAAAACGCATGCGCGACGTGGCAGCAACTTCAGACATCGAGAAGTATCGAGCTGTAGCTGCAGTGCCAATTGATAAACTCGAAGTAACCAGCGTTACAGGTGAGGACTATCCATTTTCCTGAGAAGGATAAGGTACTGAGAGGTTTTCAATTGTATTTTCATTAGAGCCATTGTCCGTTGTGGAAACCTGCAAGAATATTTTGGAAGAGTAGAGTTGATATTTTCTCCGTTTGAGTAAAAGAGTTGAAGTCATACACTGCTGGTAAGAATAGTAACAGAATCAAAAATATGTACAGAGTAATAAGATTCTGAGCTAAATAAATAGTGAAATATTTCTGTTAACAGATATCAGCGTTCCAACTTCCATTACCAACTACAAAAGAGAGCAACATTAGCCCAGGTCGATCAGGGTAAATATTAAAGAAAACAGATAGCTAAACAATACAGTTAAGAAAAGGATATTATGTATATTCTATTCATATTGTCTCCACAGGTGCAGTGATTATTCACCCAGCTGAACAGACCTGAAGCGGACGAGGACTCAAGTTCTTCCACGCGGAGGCTATCTCTCTGTTTTTTCCTCCCATTCCCCTTTCCCCAGCGTTTTAGTTGGAACTCAAGTCAAGTCAAGTCAAGTCAAGAAATTTGTATAGCGCGCTACATACCCATAGGGTCTCAAGGCGCTTGAGGAAGGGCGGGGAATTATTTGTCGAATATCCAAGTTTTAAGTTGCTTTCTGAATGCTAGGTGGTTCTGAGTAAGGCGAAGGTGAGTGGGAAGTGAGTTCCAGGTTTTAGCTGCGAGGTAGGAGAAGGATCTACCTCCCATGGTGGTTTTGTTGATGCGTTGATGGTTTTGTTGATGGTTTTGTTGAACTCAGACTTGTTTAATCGTCCGGGTGAAAGTTGAGGCGAGGGGGTGTTGTGAAACATCGTCGACTCCTGTGGCCTGGCTTGGAAATCTGACAACCTGCAACTAAGAAATCACAACAATGGAAGTTTGGACCTTGTACTTTTGTTGTGTTTTCCTGGTAGCGCAAGAGTGGCCTTCTTTTTTCTATGTGACATTATAGAGTCACCATGTATGTAGCCTATTTTGTGATGCATTTTATTGTACAATGCGTTTCAAAAACTAGTTGTGGTAGGGTGCTTTTAAATTAAACTGAGTACTCTGGTTACGAGTTTGTTGAGTGTAGAAGTATATATATTTTTTTCTATTTTGTATTCTATCATAATTGTGCTGACTTTTCTGCTTTAGCGTGCAGTACTATATTATTTTATAAAATGTATAACAAACTGTTGAAATCATGTTTGAAATTAGAATGGAAACATGTAAGCTGCTCTCTGTGAGGAATAGCAATACCGGCTCCCGCAGGAAGTGGGGAGCCGGCTGGGATCGTGGAGGCCTTGCGGCTGTTCCCACGGTCTGCAACGTTAGATTTGAGCCCCGGGGGATGGGGTCCTCGGGAATTATAGAAAATTCGTGATAAAGGCTATTTATTTTCATGGTAGATTTATCGTACGCATACCAAGCACGTATGGACGACGTACAGCTGGAATATTGGAAATCGTCCGGTAAGCGTACTTAAGCAAGAAAAATACAAATAATTTTAGATATTTATGAAGTGTATTTGTTTATGTGTTGTGTGGCTCTAAAAAGAGCCCTGGTGTTTATTGGGAGAATTTAGTACCTACAAGTAAGTACTGATGCAGAGTCTTAAGTTTATGAGGAAGAGTCTGTTATCCTCATCTGTAAAATGTACACCATCTCTCCTATACATGCCATGCATATTGAAACGCAGATTGTAGTTGTAAATGGACCCCATTCGATAGTCTCGGAAAAAGGCAGAAACAGATTTACTCACATGTTTCCTAGCTTTTTCAATCTGTTGACAATAGTGGTTGGACCAGTTCCATTTCTGCCTTTGGCATATATTAGAATATACAAAGGCAGTTTTGGGGAACAGTGTCATCAATTGTGCAAAGGTGTCCTTCATAAGCATTTCCAGACCTACCCCTGTCAAAGTGCCTAGGTCATTGCCACCACAGTGCACACTTATGAGGTCAGGGTGTTGGAGATGCAAAAAGGATTTCACCAATGGCATCGATTGGTGCAACTTTAACCATCTCTGTCCAATCAATTTAATGTCTACATTTGGTAAACGTAGGTCTTTGTGAATTCCTTTCCGTTCTGCGTACCTTTGACTCCAGAAAATATAGCTGTGTCCCATAATCCACACTGTAAGCATCTTGAAGAGAGGTCTGGATGCACTCTGAAGTGGCAGTTTGA
The DNA here is from genome assembly GCF_964261635.1 of Lissotriton helveticus. Classification (NCBI taxonomy): domain Eukaryota; kingdom Metazoa; phylum Chordata; class Amphibia; order Caudata; family Salamandridae; genus Lissotriton; species Lissotriton helveticus. The sequence continues at coordinate 685,733,557 of NC_136057.1, read as the reverse complement.
AAAGTGAGATTTCTTCTAAAATGGTGGACAGCATGCAGTTTTGAAAAAAGAAAAGGATTGATTAGTTGTTCGAGAACATTTTGCACTAAGCTAGGATGAATGTTTCTGTGTTTTAAAAGGCTGATTTTTGTTGGTTAAAAAAAAGTGTTAGCAAAGAACATTACATAAGATAGGCTGGTATATTCTCAAGTCAAGCATACTTGCTGTTTTAATTTGCAACAATGTATGATGAACTTTTCACCTGTATGCTGAGTTAGGTGTTCCCTGAAGTGTTTCTATGGTAACTGACAGATTGTGGAATGGAGGAAGGGTTGAAAGTTTTGTCAGTTGGAAAGGGTGCAAAAGTTCAAGCAATATAAATGTGTGTTTCGATTTGAATTTAATGTGGGAATAAATGTGATTTTTTATTTATTTGTATATGTGTGTAGATTGAGTGTGTAGATTGATCGGAAAAGTTTGCTATTTGCTATAGGACTTCCTGATCCTGTAGGACTGCTTAGGGGGATTTACAATGATGTCTACGTTCAAAATCTTTGATGGCCTTTGTTGAGCCTTTGATGGCCCTGGGGAGCACTGTCTCCAAGGGTCGGCTCCTGTAGTGTTATAGGGTGCCTGTCCCTGGGACTCTGCTGTTTGCTATGGTTGGGCGAGAGTTCTCTGTGAAGTAGGAAAGCAGATTGTTTTTCGTCTGAGAGAGCAGTATGTAAGCTGGTTTCTCTGACCAAAAGCAATTCCGGCTCCCGAATGACGCAGGGAGCCGGCTGGTACCGTGGTGGATTTGGTGCTCTCCCTACGGTCTTGAACATTATATTTGAGCCTCGGTGGATGGGGTGTCCGGTGATTGTAAAAAATGAGTGATGTATGCTATTTTTTTTTTTACGGTATATTTATTGTGCGCGTACAGTGCGAATTTTGAAAGTTGTTCCATAAGCGTACGTAAGCAAGAAAAATCAATTAAAAATAAATATTTTACTGATATCTATCAAGTTTATGTGTTTATATCTTTGTTGCTTGTAATGAGACCTTTTTGCTTTATTGGTACTTATAAGTAAGTGCTTATGCATTGTCTAAATTTGTTGAGGAGCAGTGTTTTATACAGTGCTGAACTTTTGACCCCTGTTGACAGTTGACTTTTGCATGATCTGTTGGGGGTAGGGTGGAAAGTTATATCAGTTGGAAAGGTTTGGAATGTTAAACCAATAGAAATGTTTGTTTTGTTTTGAATTAATGTGTACAGGATTTTAATTGGTTATTTATTTTATTTTATTTTATTTTTTACATTTGTATGGCGCACAGCTACCCAAAAAGGGTTTCCCGGCGCAGACGACATTTGGTTGAATGAACTGTGCTTACTTAATAGATTTATTTCTGGAAGAGCCAAGTCTTAATGTTCTTCCTAAATCTGGCATCATTTTCCTCTTTGCGAATGTGAAGGGGGAGTGTATTCCAGAGAGAAGGCCCTAGGACATATATGTATGTATGTGTAAAATGAGAGGGAAAATCGTTGTACATTAAGGAATTATGGGGTATATCAAGAAAGGCGATATTAATATTGCCGCTTTATGGGTAGAAAACCTCCGATAAAGCGGCGATAATGTTATCGCCTGTCTTGATAATATGCCCCTATATTCGTCCGTTGTTAAACGTTTTATAGTAGTAAATGTGTTTTGCTATAATGCATGCTGTTATGTTTTTTTGTTTAATTTCAGTTTGTGCGTCTCTGTACATTTAGGGATTATGGGCCATATTATCAATAAAGGGCGATACATTATCGCCGCTTTTATCGGCAGGAAACTGCCGGTAAAGTGGTGATAATGGTCTTGATAATATATCCTTGTGAATTCCCATAGAAGCCCAGGTTATGGTGTTGATTATCGAGACCATTATCGCCGCTTTAGCGGCAGTTTCCTGCCGATAAAAGCTGTGATAATGTATCGCCCTTTACTGATAATATGGCACTGACGGGCATATTATCAAGGACTGGTGTTAAAATTATCGACTTTTTATGGGCAGGAAACTGCCAATAAAACAGCGAAAATGGGCTTGATAATACGCCCTTGTTAATTCCCGTACAAGCCCATGTTCTGGGGTTAACATGGGCTTCTATGGCAATTAACAAGGGTGTATTATCAAGCACAGACGCGGCCCGTGGAGGGAGTTGTGGTGGGACAGGCGGGGCGGGGGAGGGGCAGGGTGTCGGGTGATAAACAACGAAATCTGGATGATTGTAGGTAAGTAAACAATTAAATTAATAAAACTAATTTCGGGTCATATTATCAACAAAAGGCGATTGATTATCGCCGCTTTTATCGTCAGGAAACTGCCGATAAAGCGACAATAATGGCCTTGATAATATGCCCTTGTGAATTCCCATGGCAGCCCAGGTTAACACCAGAACCTGGGCTGCTATGGGAATTTACAAGGGCCTATTATCAAGCCCATTATCTCCGCTTTATCGGCAGTTTCCTGCCGATAAAAGCGGCGATAATGTATCTCCTTTTGTTGATAATATGCCCCTTCGTTCCGTGCCCAGCATCGCATTTTGCGATGCAGGGCGCGCTACGAAATTCGGGGCATATTATCAAGGACCGGTGTTAAAATTGTCTATCTATGGGAATTAACAAGGGCGAATTATCAAGCCCATTATTGCCGTTTTATTGGCAGTTTTCTGCCGATAAAACTGTGATAATTTTAACACCGGTCCTTGATAATATGCCCTTTCGTTTTATTAATTTAATTGTTTACTTACCTGCAATCATCCAGATTCCGTTGTTTATTACCCCCCACCCTGCCCCTCCCCCGCCTTGCCTGCCTGCCCCATTGCAACTCCCTCCACGGGCCGCAGCTGATGAAGCCCATTATCGCCATTTTATCAGTATTTTCTTGCCAATAAAACGATGATAATTTTAACACCGGTCCTTGATAATATGGCCCTATATTAGTCCCTTTTTTCAATAATTTGTAGCCTCTGTTTTTATACTGCCCTCTGTCTCCTCTTACTCCTTTCTCTCTCTCTGTACTACTGTCTTTTTCTTATATTGTACTCTGTGCTCATATTGTCGTTCTTTGTGTTTATATTTTCTTGTCTCTTCTCTTATTCCTTCCGTCTCTTCATTTTCTTCTCTCTCTTATTTCATTTTTTTCTTGATACTCCCTGTTCTGTCACCTTTCTGATTTCTCTCCCTCTGTATATAGTCTGGGCATATTTAGAAGCCCCTTGTGCGACTTTGTTGTTTTATTGTGTTCGTTTTTTTGATGTAATAGTGGCAGAAATAATGTAGTAAAATGCATATGTATTTGGAAAATGAGTCAGTGCTGTTCACTGTTATGTAGCAATTATATACATGGAATATGTATTGTCCGTTAAACGTTTTTCAGTAGTAAATGGTAAAATACATGGTCTGATTTTTTTTGTGTAATATCACACTGTGCATCTGTGTACATTAAGGATTTAGCATATTATCAAGGACTGGTGTTAAAATTATCGCCGTTTTATCTGCAGGAAACTGCTTATAAGACAGCGACAATGGGTTTGATAGTACGCCCTTGTTAATTCCCATAGGAGACCATGTTAAAACCAGAACATCGGCCTCTATAGGAATTAACAAGGGCGTATTATCAAGCCCATTATCGCCGTTTTATCGGCAGTTTCCTGCCGATAAAACGGCGATAATCTTAACACCGGTCCTTAATAATATGCCCCTATGGGGCATATCATCAAGCCTGGGCGTTAAAATTATCGCCAGTTTATCACCAGGAAACTGCCGATGAAGTTGCGATAATGGGCTTTATAATATGCTCTATGGAATTCCAATCAAAGCTCATGTTAGATGTTCTTTCCTGTCGATAAAGTTGCGATAATTGTATCACCCAGGCTTGATAATATGCTCCTATATTCGCTCCTTTTTGCATATTTTCACACTCTGGGCCATATTATCAAGGCCCGGTGTTAAAATTATCGCCGTTTTATCGGAAAGAAACTGCCGATAAAACAGCGACAATGGGTTTGATAATACGCCCTTGTTAATTCCCATAGAAGCCCATGTTATGGTGTTAACATTGGCTTCTATGGGAATTAACAAGGGAGTATTATCAAGCCCATTATCGCCGTTTTATCTGCAGTTTCCTACCGATAAAACATCGATAATTTTAACACCGGGCCTTGATAATATGGCCCTCTGTTGTCATACTCCCTCCTCTCTTGTCTTACTCCTTCCTCTCTCATTATACTATCTTCTTTTTCTTATATTCCGTTCTCTTTTTATACTTTTTTTTTCATACTTGCTCCTATTTTTGCATGTTTGTCCTACTGTTTATATTGTCTCTTGTCTTTATGTTCACCACTGTCGTCATAGTTGTTACTGTCTTCTCGTAGTACTCCCTCTCTGCTTATACGGTCAGTCTTTCTTTATATTAGTCTTTTCTCTATATTTTTGTCTCTGTGTCTTTTTACATTCCTTCGTCTTTCTTCATATATACTCTTCTGTTGTTATATTCTATGTTTCTTCTTATTCTTGCTGTTCTTTGCAGGTATTCCCTATTGTTTTCTCATACTTTTCTTTTTCTTCTAATACTCTTGTGTCTGTTCTCACATTTCTTCTGTCATTTCTTATACTTTGCACTCTCTATTAATATTGTCGTCTTTTCTTATTGTGACATTTCTCTCCTCATTTTACCCCCTGTTGTTATACTGCTCCCTGTTTTCATATTCTCCTCTCTCTTCTCTTACTTCTTAATGTGTCCTCTTACTACTGAGTTTTTCTTATATTGCCTTTTGTCCTAAATTCCTTCTCTCTGTGTTCATATTTTCCACTGTTTCTTCATATTTCTTTTCTATTTTCATTTTCTGTCCTCTCTGTTTATACTTCTTAAATCTGTTCATATTGTTTGCTCACATCTGTTACTGCTCCTTGATTCACTGTATACACTCTGCAGCACTTTCCTCATATTCTCTGTCTTTTCATACTGACCTCTCTCTTTATATTTGTTTGTCTTGTCATACTTTTGCCTCTTTCGTCATACACTTTTCACTCTTTATAATCCTCCATCTGTTTATACTCGTTCTTTTCACCTCAGACTGTATCCTCTGTTCTTCTTTACCCCTTTTTTCCTTTTGCTCCACTTTTCCTGACATTGTTCATGCTTTCTTCTGGTACTGTTCTCTCTGTCCTTATACATAGTGTCCTTTGCTAGTATTACTTTTGTGTTCTTATAGTTGTGTATCTTTTCACATGTTCCTTCTTTTTTCTTTAGAGTCTTTCTCTCTCTTCCTATAGTGCCCCTCTGTCCTCTTACTCTCTTTTTTTCTTCTTATACTCTTTCTTCTTCTCATATTTCCATCTTTCTCTTCATACTCTCCCTTACCTATTCATACTTTTCCAGTTTATCCATACTTCCTTTATTCTGTTATAATGCAGTGTCTATTTATACTCTCTTTTTTATTATATTTTCCCTTGTTTCATACTCCTTCTTCTTTTGTTGTATGTCCTTTTATTTTTATAGTCACAGGTTTGTCCGAATAATCCTCCCTCTGTTCTTGTAAGTAATAGAATAGAATATTTGATGTATTTATTTTTGTATTGTTATAAATATTTTTTTATTATACATTCTGTTTATCGATACTGAAAAAACTGTATGATGCCTACTAAGTTTCAAAAGCTGAAACAACGAAAGAAAGGTATGTATTTGAAGAGAAGTCATCAACAAGATTTACATGAAGAGCAATGTGTTAACAAAGAGAAAGAAAGTCCTGTAAGAAAAGGAACACTTTTTTGAGATAAATATTAAAGACTAAGTGTAGTGTGCACAAAACAGAAAAATGTTATTAGTGTATCAGCAACGAAAAAGAAAAATACAAATAAAGAGAACAATCACGGAAAATCAAGTGCAGAGAAAACTGTGTATAGTAAAAGGAGGAGAAACCAATTTATGGAAATTAGGAAAAAAATGTTTTATAATAGATTTGTCTCAAATTTAATTAAAGAAATTAAGGTATGTAAGAAAAAACAGTATTTCATAAGAAGAAGAAAGGTATAGAAAATGTAGTTGAGAAAGCTTTGGAATTGAAAAGAAAATTGTACATTTTAGTAATCAATATAATTAGATAACTAGATAAGCCAATCCATTTAATGAAGGCCAAAAGTAGGTGGACAAGAGTAATTAACAGAAGTAATTTTTGTGAGGTGTTTTTGGGTGAATGGAAACATAGTTCAAGTTCTGAGCCTTTTTTTAATGAAGAAAGTTATCTTCAGAGTAATGATTTGTTGCATGCGGTTGACACTAGTGGTCGTGCTTATGAGGTTAGAAATGGTTTTCCTATTGAGAAAGAGAAAATTGTTCCTAGAAATGCAGAAGAGGTGTTAGCTGGTGAAGTTTTAGGGAGACGTCCTAAAGCTCGAGTGTACACTTGGAATTGTAGTAGTATTTGCAGTGTGTGGCAAGAATCTATTGATTGTTTACGCAATTTCTTACGTAACTATACTAAGAAAAGTGTTAAACAAAAGATTAAGATGTTGCAAGGACTAGACCCTTGCAGAGTGAGAGAAAATACTGGTTTGCAAGGTCATTCTCTGGCATGTGTTTCTAAAAAAGTATGTTGAAGTGTTTTTCACCATTTCAGGATGTTAGCAGTACCTCATTCTGAAATGAGGAAATTAGTGAGAACATTGTATTATGCAAAAAGTCCAGCACTAATGTTAAAAAAGTTGTACAGTGCTCTTTTGTGTGAATCTGTATCAGATGTAACAAATGTTTGTGATGAAATTCAGATTAGTTAATTTGGTCCTCAGGAAGACAGTGCAGAAACTGAGCCATTAATAGAAGAAAATGTGGAAGAGAATGTAGAACATTGCAGTGTAGAAAATTTTGAGCAAGAAATTATAAAGTTTAAGGTGATTTCAGGTGAAAGGCCAAATTATTCTTGTATCTGTTGTTGACGAATTCATTATAAAAATCAGACCACGAGTGTTGATTTGTATTTAAAAAGTGAAAAGGAAAATAATAATGAGAGGAAGGATTTTGCAACTTATTTGTTGGTTTAGAATTGTTTTGATATGGGTTCTGATCAGCGTATTTGTAAATATTGTTATAACAAATTAGATGAGAATAAAATGCCTGCTAGAGCTGTGCATAATATTCTTGAGTTGGTAAAGACAGGAACGTTGCCTCCTTCAGATTTACAGAGAGTATTAAAGGGAAGAGTTGAATATTTGCCTCTAGATTTAAAGAAAAATATTGAAACTATTGGTGTAGAAAATGTAGAGGATGAACCTCTAGTTATTCTTGTTAATGGCGTTCCTACTAAGAGTAAGAAAATCTGGCAAGAATTAGTGGATGTTAGGAAAGTGAAAAAGGCAACGTTGTATCTGGTAAAAAATAATCAATATTACAAAAATGTGTATGTGGGAGAAGAAGAAATAACTGTACAAGAAGATAGTGACTTGCCATCTGGACACATTGAAAAAGTGGATGTGTCCAGAACTGAAGAAATCTACGAACATTACAGTGTTCATCCATTGCATTCCAAAGAATGATGGGGAATGCTATAGAGTTATTCCAAATGAAAGAAGCAAAAGGAAGTCCCATTAGTGTATGGGAAAAAAGCTTGGAAGCTCGTTATTTCCCACAGGAAAAGGAGGACGATATGATGAACGACCTGTGCAGATTCCTGCATCTGAATACCGGACATCGAGATTATATGCAGAAGATCCAAGATTTCGACAATGTATTCCGTATTTGTTTCATCTTTTGTTTTTGTCTGGATTTTCTTATGCAGTAAACCATATATTGAAGACAGGTGTACATCTGCAAAATGTTTCGGCAAAGGAATTTATGGATAAAGTACAGCAGAAAGATAATGTTTTGGAATCTCAGCTGATTAATCTGATGGCATGTCAGCGTGGTACTAATGAGTACTGGTACCATTGTCACGGACAACTCAAATGTATGCTAAGGAACTTAGGAACTCCTACATGGTTCCTTACTCTAAGCTGTGCTGAATATGCTTGGGATGATTTACTTCAATTTCTTCGAGAGGCAAATCCAAATATAATAAATATTGAACACAAGACACCTGGAGAATTATGCTCTTTGAATCCTGTTAATGTATGCAGGTATTTCAATCATAGATTCGAAGCTATGATGTGTTTTATCACCCAAAAAAAATCCTCCTCTTGGAGAGGTTCTGGATTTCTTTTGGAGGAAGGAGTATCAAGCGAGAGGTGCTCCTCACATACATATCCTATTATGGATCAAAGATGCTCCCAAATTTGGAACAGACTCAGATGATAATGTGTTGTCTTTTATTGAAGAATATGCTACATGTGATGTACCAAAAAGTACACAAGATAAGGACTTAAGACAACAAGTCTTATGATTCCAAAGCCATCGTTGTGGGAAATACTGTCTTCGAAAGTACAAATCTAAGGACAAATTCTACACCAAATGCCGTTTTGCATTTCCTCGACCTGTCATATCGAAAGGAAGAGTGAACAGTTTTATGTCATCTTTCCGGCATACTATCACAAGAAAGTCTCCAAAAATACCTACAACTTAAGAAGAAATGAAGAGTCAAAATACATAAATGACTATAACTCAGTCATTTTATCCATGTGGAATGCTAATATGGATATTCAATATGTTGCAGACAATTCCATTGCTGTTGCTCGATATGAGACATCCTACATAACAAAATCAGAAAAGACGGAAATGAAGGAAATGTGGGAAGAGATTTCCCATGAGAAGAGTCTAAGTAAGAAATTATACAGTTACAGTTTGAAGATGTTATCTCATCGAGAAATTGGAGCGTATGAATGCTCGGATCGCTTATCATCTGAAAGTCTGTACTCCAAATCTAGAAGAATCATTTGGGTGAGTCTAGGTCTTGCTGCAATACGAAACCGAGTACTCAAATCTGTACAAGAAATTGAATATTTAGCTAAAAAAGAGCCAGAAAGTACAGATATTGTAAAAACAAATACGTTGGATACATATTATCCAAATAGAAGTCATCATCTTGAGAACATTTATATCTATGAAGTGCTGCAAAACTATATTTTTAAATGGAATATTACAGAAAATATCAATAATGGTGTATATGCTGTGATTGGTTCTGAAGGATGTCTGGTGAAAGAAAAGGACATTTGATTAATCACCATAAACTCAGTTGCGAAACACCTGACAAAAGGGAATTTTACTATTGAGATATTTTGCAACTTTTTAAGCCATGGCGTTCAGAATTGGAATTACTTGGAGATTTTGAGAGCTATGAAGATTCCTTCAATGCAACTAAAAATACTATAGAATGTCGTGTTTTTGCTAATTATGTGAAAATGTTGAACGACGAAATTGAGCAAGAAGCTACAATTGCAGCTGAGATTGCTAGAGATAGTTCTCAAGACAGTCAAACTTCTGCTCCGTTGAGTCAGGACCCACTAGGAGAACCAATTGTTCAAAATGAAGCAGCAACTGCTACGTAAGAGGTGGAAACACCAATGTATCAAGCGCAAGAAGATGCAACAAACTTTGGAAACTTGGAAGAACAACTAAATCTTGAGCAGAAAGAAATATATGAGCAAGTGAGAGAACAGATTCAGCATGGATTACTTCATGAGAAGAAAAAGTGCTCTTGCTCATCATTTGAACCTATCCGTATGTATGTGAGTGGACAAGCTGGAACAGGAAAACGTTTTTTAATTAAAGTAATCACAAGTTTTCTACAGAAATGAACTGAGTCACATTTGTCTTGTGTTGTCACTGCTCCAACTGGATTAGCTGCCCACAATATCAAAGGAATTACTTTACATTGTTTATTAATGCTACCAGTAGAGCATGAAAACAAATTAGAATACCACAAGCTATCTGGAGAAGCTTCTCGTGAAGTTTCAAGAGTGTTGAGGAAAATGAAACTTCTCATTATTGATGAGGTAAGCATGGTATCAAACTTAATGCTTGCCTTTGGGCATTTAGAATGCAGCAAATTCTTAAAACAGAGTATGACGTATTATTCGGAGGAAAGCACGTCATAGTTTTTGGAGATCTTCTACAACTTACTCCTGTTAAAGGCTAACCAGTGTTTAAAACTCTGGTGCATGAAGATACTAGAAAGTCTTTGGGGAGCATTGGAAATGTAAACATTTGGTCATATTTTCAGTATAAGGAACTTATTACAAATATGCGACAGGCAAATTATGCTGATTATGGAACTATTCTTCAAGATATAAGAATTGGAAAAATGAGTGTACATGGCAAACAAGCTTTACAGAGACGATTACTTTCCAATTTGTTTCCAAATGAAAATATTGTCCCAGAGAAATTATACATGAGAATTGCAGAAAACAAATCTGTAATCTGCTTAATGCCAACACTGCATGAATGTTCTATATTCAATGAAGAAATGTTAAAGTTGGAACATGAAGAAATTATAAAATTGGAAGCAATTGATAAAATAGAACACAAAGGAATCCCTATTATTTTGAGTGAAAAGTTGAAGAGGAAATTTGATTCTTTAGAGAAATCGATAAGTAAAACTGCTGGTTTAGAAAAGAATTTGTATGCATGTGTAAACTGTAGGGTAATTTTACGACGTGATTCGAATGTGGAAAAAGGTTTAGTAAATGGAGCAATGGGCAAAATTGTTGATTTTGTTAATTATGTAAATAGAGGTGGGATTGAATTTTTGAAAATCAAATTTGATGAAATTGCTGAAGTAGAACAACTTAGTCGTGCAGCTCGATTTTTGCTTGTAAAAGATTTGTAGGTCTGCAGAAAACAGTTTCCTATTTGTTTGGCATATGCAGTGACCATTCATAAATCTCAAGTTTTAAGTGTAGATAGTGCTTTAGTGAATATTGGAAGTACCGTGTTTAAAGAAGGTATGGCATATGTTGCTTTGTCTTGAGTCAGAATTATATCTGGATTGTACTTGATTGATTTTGATGAGACAAAGGTATGTGCAGATGCAAATTGTGTGAAAGAGTATAATAGGTTAAAAGAGAAAATGCACCCAATTTAGGTAAATAAGCAGTATTTGAAACGCGTGTGGTATGTAGAAGAAGAAGATTTGAGAATATCTGTAGTGAAACAAGATGAAGTTGCGCCTGCAAGCAAAAAGAGAAATGAAAGTGTTGAAGAGAATGCTGGTTATCGGTTTGAAAATAGTTGTGGTGTCAACTGCTATGCTAATGTACTTGTTAATGTTGTTTTTTTTCTTGAAAATTTGCAACAGCAAATTGTAGAAAATCGGGACAAAAGATTCTGTTCATTGTTGAATTCTGTTTATGAGAAATGTAGTAGTGATAAAAGTAAAATACAAAGTGTTTGTGATATTCGAAATGTGTTGGACATATGTTCTGGTTGTACTCAATTTACGCAGAATATTCAGCAAGATTGTATAGATGTTGAAAACCTTTTTGGCCTTTCTTATAAATGGCAACATGACTGTCAACATTGTTTGTTTACATGTAGCACTAACATAGACACTGAAAGATTCATATATTTGACTTTACCTGACTGTGAATTAGTGTCTTTTAACAATCTAATTAGAGGAGCAAGTCAAACCATGGAGTGTAGACAATGTAAATCAGAAATGTCATCAACATTACTTATACAAAGATATGGACAGTATGTTATTTTAATGCTGCAACGTTGTAGAGCTGATGAAAGAAAATTGGAAACTTTAATTAAAAATGTTGTAACTGGTCAATGTTTAATATCAGGAAGAACCTTTGTAGCTGTTGCAATTATTTTTCATGATGGACCTTCTACCACATCTGGACATTACATTGTTTATTTAAAATGTCTGAAAGGTTGGATACATTGCAATGATAGTCAATTCGTTTTTAAGCAACGTTTGCACAAAGAGTTACCAAATTCTTACCTAATATTGTTAAAGGCAACATTTAAGATCAACATTTGCCCTTTAGGATTACTGCTGTTAAGGTAGATTAGTCTGGTGTTGTAGAGTATTTTGTAAGTGAGGGTGAGGAGCTTGAAGGTGATCCTCTTGTTGATATTGAGGCAGTGTAGGTGTATCAGGTGGTGAGTGATGTGGCTGCAGCAGGGAATATTCATAATCACTCAGGTGGAGGTCTTTTGGATTTGTTGTAGTTGTTGTAGGTGTTTGGCTGGAACTCCTGTGTAGAGTGTTTTGCCACAGTGTAGTCTGCTGCTGATGAGGGCATGTGTCACTGTTCTTCTTCTTTTGGTTAGGATCCACTTGTGAATGCTGCGGAGCATGTGGAGGGTGTTATAGCAGTACGAGGAGACGGTGTAGACTTGGTTACACATGGAGAGGGAGGAGTTGAGGTTGAATCCTAGGTTGTGGACATGGTTGGTAGGTGTTGGTACTGTTCACAGTGTAGTCAGGCAGCAGGAGTTGTCCGAGGCTGAGGGGGTGGGTCTGAGGATGAATACCTTGATCTTGTGCGAGTTTATGTTTACAGTGCTGCTCTTTATGTAGTTGGTGACGTCTTTCATTGTGTCGTGGAGGTTGCTTTTGGTGGTATGTGGCTTCTTGGTGAGGAAGAGGATGAGCTCGGTGTCGTCGATGTAGGAGATGATGTTGAGGTTGTGATGGTGGGCTACTTGTGTGAGGGTGGCCATGTAGATGTTGAACAGCGTCGAACCGATGGATGAGTCCTGGGGGACCCGTAGACGACATTGGTGGTTTTGGATCAGAAGGCTGGGAGGCGGACGTTCAGGATTACTATTGAACAACTTCCAAACAAAGGATTTGATGCATACTATTTGGCCGTGTGGAAAAGTGTGTGAAACCATTAAGGACTATTTGTTGTGTATTTTGTCAGCATAATATATTTGTAAGTAACATTATTTACAGTGTAAGAAAATTAATCATAATGTTTTGTTATTTTATGATTGTTTGAGATGTGTCATATTTACGTAAGAAATTGCTCTTAGAAAAAAACATTTAAGATGTTTTTCTATTTTTTAAATTGTTATTGAGAATGTTGAATGATTTTATTAAGATAATCTTATTGATTGTCTATTTTTTGCCCGCTGTTATGTGATGAGTACTATTGAACTCACTGTTTCTAGTGAAATTCAATATATTCTGAGAATAGCAAAAAAAGGCAAATTTAATGGTTTACAAATTTTTTTGTGTCTTCCACAGGTGATAATTTTATAATATATAATTTTTTGTATTATTTATTATGCTTAAGGTAAGTACAAGTAACTGTCAGCCGCGGCCCGTGGAGGGAGTTGCACAGGCGGGGCGGGGGAGGGGCAGGGTGAGGGGTGATAAACAGCAGAATCTGGATGATTGCAAGAGGTAAGTAAACAATTAAATTAATAAAATGAATTTCGTACCGCTCACTGCATCGCAAAATGCGATGCAGGCCACAGAACGGAGGGGCATATTATCAACAAAAGGCGATACATTATCGCCGCTTTTATCGGCAGGAAACTGCCGATAAAGCGACGATAATGGGCTTGATAATAGGCCCTTGTAAATTCCCACAGCAGCCCAGGTTCTGGTTTTAACCTGGGCTGCTATGGGAATTCACAAGGGAATATTATCAAGCCCATTATCGCCGGTTTATCGGCAGTTTCCTGCCGATAAAAGCGGCGATAATCTACCGCCTTTTGTTGAAAATATGGCCCGAAATTAGTTTTATTAATTTAATTGTTTACTTACCTGCAATCATCCAGATTCTGTTGTTTATCACCCCTCACCCTGCCCCTCCCCCGCCCCGCATGCCTGTCCCACCGCAACTCCCTCCACGGGCCGCGGCTAAAAGACGCAGTAGCGATCTAGTCATTTACCACAGAGTTGTGGGGAATCCTTGGTGAGGCGCGCGCTCACTAACGAGTGCGCACTTCACCGAAGACATTCCGAGTTCAGATCCATTTTCAATTGCTCCTTAGACATTCCTGAAGAGAAAGTGGAAATATTTCTGTGAGAGTTAAAGAACGTTAGTGAGTAAGTAAACTTACCTGACATTATAGACAATATTGAATATACTCAGTCGATGTATTTTCTCTAACTTAAAACAAGAAACGATAAAATGTTAAGCAAGGTCCTAAGGGAAAAGAACACATTGAGTAAGGAATACTAGAAAGACATTTGAATTAAGAAGGAACATTAGTGAAACACATAAGATATTCAAGGATTGACAGAATAGATAACAAGCAACTGCATGAAGAAAGGTTAGTAGAGGAACACAAGGAAATTAATAATATAAAAATTAGACAATAAACTGAGAGGCCTAGGTTAATGAATGTTACGTAATTATAAGTTATAAGCAGTGAGAAAAATAAAGAACCGCAAGTTACAAGGTTGCAGATAAATACTAGAGGAGAGGCTAGTTCGAAAGTCGAAGGGGTAGGTAATTAGTAGAGTTAGACTAAGTTATAGATGAGGAATAGAGATAAACACATGAAGTATTCAAAAAGTAGTGTGATAATGATGTCTAAATATACACAGATACCCAGTGTTATTCTGGACAATAAATAGTATCTTTTGCATTTTAGTAAAACACATTTACTATTTTGGAATGGGTAAGGTGAATAGACATATTCTACATTTTTTAGTAGTGCATTTTACTATAACCGCCTGAGTCTTTTCCTATAGTCATAAGGAGTGACTGGTTTCAAAATTTAAGAAAAGCTAAGAACAGGATATCCTTATAAGTAATTATACTTATATAACTTTGCAAAGGACTAAGGGCCCGATGTAGGTCGGTCGGTAACGGCCGAAAATCGGTATTTTCGGCCGTTTCCGACCGGTATTGAGTAATCGGTATGTAGGGACACATTATTTTACAGATTCGGTAAATTTACCGATCGGTAAATTTACCGATTCTGTAAAATACCGATTCGGTATTTATACCTATTTGGTATTATTGATATGTAGGTGGGACTCTTCTGAGTCCCACAAGCCTTACAGAATCGGTATTTTACCATGAAATCCAACTTCATGGTAAAAAAACGATTCTGGTGTGCATGCACATGTGTGCATGCACACCTGTGCCATATGACAGGCAGACCTGCCCTTAGGGCAGGTATGCCTGCCACATGGCCCCCGAATCTTTTTTGGGGGTGCTAGAGGGTGTCAAAGTGACACCCCCTGCACCCTTGTCAAAATCTGTATTTACCGATTCGGTAAATACCGACCGGTAATGCCCCATTCATTCCTATGGGCTTCAAAGCCCATAGGAATGAATGGGCCATTACCGGTCGGTATTTACCGAATCGGTAAATACAGATTTTTACCGATTCGGTAGCAGGAACATCTGGATGTTCCTACATCTCAACCCCTTAGATTTACCGATTTTTAATTACCGAATCGGTATTATTCGGTAATTTAAAATCGGTAAATCTATTTTACCTACATCTGGGCCTAAAACTCTACTAATGGAATGTTATTAGATAATAGTATTTATATTGTATTTTTTGTAGGCCAAAATACGTGAAAACTGTAGTTTTGTATTATATATTCCGAAAAGTGATAAAATTAGCTGTTAATATTTGTATACAAGGAGCAAGAACATAAAGGAAAAATTATGGAAAGATAACAGCCTCATATTGAGGAGGTTTTGGATATTACCTCGAGTATAATTGAAGAACTAATCGTATCTGTCACAGGCAATGAGAGTGAAGAAGGGGAAATTAGTGCTGCAGACATGAAGTGTGATTTTGAAGACGAAAGCTTTGATGGAGATTTTCTGGAAGTATTAAATTATGTTGAAATTTTAGAACAAATTAATTCAGAAACTGCTAACGAGGAAATTGATCTGAATTACATATCCGATGTACTTGTATTGGAATGTCAGTTAAATTATAAGATGTTACAAGAATAAATTTATTGTTTAAAAATAATAAAGGGTTGAGCACTATCTACTAATGTATTTATTGTACTAAAAGTGAAGCAGTTATAAATTCAGTTATATATTCTTTAAATGTTTGTATTGATTTAATATATGCAAAGTGGGTCTTAGGGTATGGATTGCTTAAAATCCGTATGGAGTATACATGCAGTCTTGTATACACCTGCAAACTTGTGTTTTATGCCTTCAATTCCCCAGTCTGTATCCTTAGACTTCCTCCAAACACTCTGACACTGCTGTTTTAGTATTGTAGTGAGCCAGTCAGCAATATGTTCTTTTCCATTGTACCGTGGTAAAACTGAAGCTGTAATAAATTTAGTGAGGAACTTTCCTTGCAGAACTGTAATCATCCACTCACTACCTAAGTACTCATGCATTAAAATAGGCCTTATGGTATAGACTGTTTCAAACCCTTATGGACAATGTATGCAGTCTTCTATGTACTTGCAAATTTGTCTTTTATACGTTCAATTTACCAGTTTGTATCGTTACACTTCCACCAAACACTCTGTCACTGTTGTTTTAGTTTTGTAGTGACTCATTCATCGGTATGTAGTAATCCATTCACTACATTAAAACACTAATGGGCACATATACAATAACTGGCATATCCCCAGGAATATGTCAGTTATTGTGCTCCGTGACACCACCACCATGGATGTGCCGTATTTACAATGCGGTGTACTATGGGACAAAAATGGCACATATATGTGATGTATCTGTGCTGTAAAGGTGGTGCATTGTTTGAGTTATGTTGCAAGTGCAACGTATCTCCAGCAATGGTCTGGGGGCCCTATGCTCAGACTGCTGTGTCAATCCTTACACCTGCTTCAAGGTTGTGCAGGGTTTTGACACAGCATGAGCCCAAAAGTGACAAAGTGAAATCTTGTAGATTTCAGTCAGCCACTTTTAGGAGCTGTTCCTGCGCCAGAAGCCCCCCCTCCCCCCCATGTAGGAATGTCTCCTGGTAGAAGGATTTACAATGTGACGTACCTCCCAGATACGTTATAGTTAGAAATTAGCATTTAAAAAACCTTAGACATTCACTGAAAAAACCATAGGTTTCAGGCACGTTATAGTTAGGAATTGGCATTTAAAAATCCTTAGAAATTCACTGAAAAAAACATAGGTTTCAGGCACGTTATAGTTAGGAATTAGCATTTAAAAAACCTTGGAAATTCATGAAAATCCATACAGACAATCCATACATGCACATATCCATACAGCCAATCCTTCAACACAGACACCAGCAGTGCATGCATAACTCCCACACAGACGATTTGAGAGCATGAACAGAATCTGGGCAGGCTTTTGTGTTTTTTAAGGCCGATATAGAGGAATGTGTAGCAGCAGAACAAGCTTCCCTCAAATAGTACGGAAACAAAAGAGGCAGCAGCAGTGCAAATTGCTCTCACCCAGTGCAGGTACACTATAGGTGCAGTTTCCATGACACATGCAACACAAGTACAGTACCCAATGCGGCTGGCACATATCGGGGCTGGGGAGGTAAAAAATGTACCTCCACGCCACGTCTCTCCTCCGTCCTCCCTCCATCAACTCTCTCAGCTGGAACGGAACAGGAATGCCCCAGGCACCTTAATGCAGCGTTGTGATTGGTCTGAGCACTGTGGTTCAGCGCTCAGACAGGCAATGGGAGCTTGGACATGTTCTGGATACAGCCTGGGTGGAGAACATGCAAAGTGCACATGACTATTTGGCCAGTCCTAGACGCAGGGCAAAAAGTCATGCTCACTTACAGTGTTTTACCACTCCTCCCTCTGCTCCCCTATCATCAGAGCAGCCTGCCCCACCCACAAAGCTGCCGCAGCAGAAGAAAATTAAATACTAATAACCTTTAGTTATTATCATTTTATTTTTATTTTATTTCACTGCTGTAAAGCAGTGGGCGGCGCATCTCCGCGAGCCGACACCGACAGTAAAGTAAGCGTCCCCAACATGCTGAAAAGGTTTATCTCAGTGAAAGGCATGATACTGTAGGGGGTGAAGCAACCTAATGGTAGTGAGTCAGAACATGAGCAGCAATTGGGTTAAGGGATCAGGCACTATAAACAAACTCTATCTAGGGCACTTTATATTTTATGGTACACATAGCCTGAAGAGATAGATGACTGAAAAACTTTTTACATTTAAAAAAAACATTTAGAATTCCCCTTTAGCCTATTACAATATCTTAAACCATTGGTTGATTACGTGAGACTGATTGTGCCACCTTTCGTTCAAGAAGTAGGCACTAAGTTAATCAATTCTGGACAATACAACTGCCTCGATTTCAGTGCTTTCTCTTTTATTGTTCTTACTGCAGTTCAATAGCTACTTCAGCCTTCTTTGGGCAGCAAAGAGGGAAGATACAAAATGTTGAAGAAAAGAGGCTTGAATAACTGAAGATCACATAGTCTACCAAGCCATCAGCTGTAGTGAGACTCAAAAGCCTGTTAAAACATGGTGGGTTTTTAGTGTTTCAGACCCGTACTGCATCAAGGTGAAGAGGTAGGAGATTGATTTACCCGGGGTAGAGCTTTAATCTTGTAGGGTTCTACCCATAAAACGTGTCCATGTTCCCCTATCTGCGAAAGCTTTTACTAAAACTAATCCAAGATGGCTACTGTACATGCATATGCACATGGCCATCTTTAAATGTATTTTCATTAAACTTAAGAAGCATCCCGTGTGTGTGCACACATCGGGCCATAGGGGATGAAATAAACACAGTTGGTCTCACAGGCAAGACCTGTTGGCTTTTCCATTGCTTGTTAACAGTGCTGTCATTTCATGTTAACAACGTTCACCTTTTCCGTAATGTTCTTTTCTTTCGGTCGAGCTTCTGTCTACACACTGGCCCTCCACAGTTCCCAGAATCTGCCGGTCACTTACAGCTTGTGCAGTGACTGCGATATGCAACAATGGCACCCATACCCTCCTTCTGCTTTATCACTTATTCTGGTCCCCCTGATAAACATCCTACTCAGCCCTCGCTCTCCACAAGTCAGCCCCAAATTCCACAGTCACTCCTAGAGGCACCTATCTAGCCTTTTTGGCTCTCACCGTGCACTCCTCTAGCCACGATCACTGGAACTGCTATGCCAACACACTTTGGCCACTCCAGCAGTTAGTGAAGTATCAAGGAATGAGAATATATTTAAGGCATATCCTAGACATATTTCACAATCTCTTATATCCTCAGTACAGAGCATTATCCTCCAGCAGGATCTGGCATCAGAGACAAGTGTGTAGGAATACAGACTTCCTGTGCCAATCCCATGACACCAGGCTAAGCAACCAACCAATGCTTCTCGTGTGGCTACTTTGGAGAGTTCCTCCCTTTAATTATAGCGTTAATTAAGTCTGGTTTCATTGTAAGTCTGCAACACTACGGTGATGTACTTCGTTTCTGCTGGCACATGCAAAACCTTAATGTGGGTGCAGGCAGCGCTGTGAAAGAGAGGAGTGAAGCTTAAGCTCGACTGGGGTTTATTGGAATTCATTTGAAAAATAATAGTAATTGAGTCTGTTAGTTATTTATTAATGTATTGGTTCATGAATAATTCTGTTATGATTCAATTTTCTAGCTAAAATATGGTCACAATTAAAGATGAAAATGTTGATTTTTGACGCCAAGGGTTAAATTCGTAACTAGGGTTTTATGCATCACCTGGGTTTTGTGAACATATGTTCTGTCTAAACAGACAAGAAGTGCCAGTCAAAGTCTAACAATGAAATGAATTTAAATATTTCTTAAATCAGCCTTAACTCCTCAAGTTCAAGTTTTATTCCAGCATAATTCGACTAGGTAGTCTTTACTGCAAATCATCCTGAAAGGCAATCATAATAAAGCACGTAGGTGAAATAGACAACTATCTTAAAATAAATTGAGTGTTAGATTTGTGAAGGGAAAATAAAGACATAAAGCATATAAATTCAAATGCTACGATGACTGCTGCATTGAAATAGAATAAGGGGATGGCAAATTAAAAATATACAAATTAACAAGCATCATGCGCCTAATATAAATAACTAAGAACATTTTAACAAACTTTGCGAGTGAGGCGTAAGGCGTAAACATGTAATCTCCTTTCTCTGGACTACAGACAAGCAGGTTTCAAAATATCATATTTGTTGCATATTGGAGGAAATCTGCCTTTTCTGCCAAGTCACCCCTGGTTTTTCACCTTTTTCTAGAGCCTCTTTTTGGCAGGTATTAGTTTAATGCCAGGGAGTGAAATTTAACTTGCACAGGCATAATTCTCATAATTTTGGGACTTTAGTGTTACATTAATTATGCAAAATTCATGAAATGACACCAATAAGCCACTTTGTGTGATTACGCAAATTTGCAGTTACAATTTACTGTGAACACTTCATTCATGGTAAAAAGTTACCACAAATGCAAGGGGGACAACAGAACGTGAGTGGCTGTTGTTAGCAGTGCTTTCGTGTTTTTTGCACAATATGTTTAGCACGTAATGCATCCCTGTGTCAAAAATGGACATGTGGACAAATGTTTCAGTAAAATATAGCACAAAATGACAGATTGGCATTTTGCATAATCGTGGGTAATTTTGCCAGCATTTTTATAATTATGTTAAAGGAAATTACACAAATTGTTCACACCCTTAATTTGGATCTGTGCTCTAAACACTGCTATTCAGTGCCACACTGTGTATGCTCTGGCCCTATGGTGGGATTGGTCTATTTAGCTTTTCTTTAAGGCCATTGTAAATGGTGCAGAAAATGAACCAAATGCACAGAAGATGAATGTTACCATTGGGCTGCAATGATACATGAAAACGTATACGGCTGCCAGGTGCACCACTGTACTCTGGCTGGATTGTAGATTGAACACACTGCAGGAACAGCTGACAGGAAAAAGAGTGTGGGCTTTGAAAGAAAACCTATTGTCATATATTATTAAGTCACTCAACAACAAGTTCCTGTAAACCAACTAGGCAGGGTACATAATATATAAACAAAAATGTTTTGCACTGCATATTTGATCAGGCAACTGAAGGCCTAACAATCTATTTAATCTAAATGAGCTCAGCTACATTTTCCATAAACCAGGCCTTGGTGTGAATAATATATATTTTCTACTTCACTGCTTGGGAAATGCAAGAAAAACGATTACAAGTTATTTTAAACTTAATTTTCAAAATCCAATGTTACTGTCAAATCTGATTTGTTTTTTTATAACTTTAGTGGAAAGGTAACTATATAAAAATCTACTTTCTTCTGCCTGAGTCAACTTAAAATGAGCTTAACACCACGTTTGGCATTCATCACACCTCAAGAGGCCAATACACATTCCTTGTGGGACTTGATGACTCACTTGTCAGAGGACGATAGCCTGACCTCTGGACTGAGAAAGGCAGACATTTGTTCAACACCTGACCACTGAGGAGGGACTACATGGGTAAAGAATAGCTAGCAAAACAAAGGATAGGCTGGCACTTCTTCTTTTGACTAGCTGATTCCAGATGGGGCTGACAGGATATAGTCTCCTGTATCCCCAGAGCCCACCTGGACACTCTGGCTCCAATCACAGCAAGAAGGAAACACAGTTCTGAACCTGTCAAGTGGGAGGTGAGCTCATCTACACAGAAAAGTTGCTAAGGCCCTACCTGTAGCTCCTAAAAAGGGTTTAGGGCATCTGTGAATTTCTACAGTAAAGAAAGGAGAAAGCGCTTCAAAATGAGGTGAGCAAATGGGAGAAAGTAGTAAACATTGTGTAGGAAAAGTTCTAGAATCAGTTGCTAGTGTACAGGAACAGAATGGCACCTCACCACCACCTGCTCAGAACATTCCTTGGACCTGGTAACGAAACACCTGAAGACGGATGTCCTTCTGGAAGAAAAAATACTTTTGCTTCTTGCTGGAAGTAGAGTATGTAAAAACTGTGGAGTCCTGCTGGCACCCAGGGACTGGAACAGTTCTCCAATGTTAACTGGTAAGCTTCCTGTTTGCCTGTTCCAAGAACAAACACGACCACGGGCTAGAGAGAGACCTGGTGCCTAGAAGCCTGCCCTGAGTGCTCAGGGGCTGTGGCAGTGACCAGAAATAATTTTTCTAGCAATTGGAGAATTGAGGAACTTAGTCATCTTTCCATTTTCCGGACACCTGGTACAAGATGGTTCTATAGGACCTCACTCTAAACATATCCAAGCTTTGTGTAGCCCAACTTCGGCCTTCTAGAGGATTGTCAGAGCTAAAAAGATGACTAAATCCAAAGGCAAAATCTTGTCTTGGGTAAAGGTGGCAAATTCATCCCAAATACATAGTGACATTGGTGACTATGAAATGCAGTTTCGTCCTGATCAGAGCTTTTGGCATCAAAACTAATGGCTTAATTGGAAGCATGATGCCAGTGCATCTGACTTCGAGGGACACGCACTGGCCTCCGGTTTGGAACTGGCATCACTGTAGGACTTTGAGTTCCATTGAAGCAATTACGTCTTAAGGTAAAAACTTTGACTGGCCCGGCCCCGTTAGATTTCTGATCTCCGTTCCATTGCAGATGTCCTGAAATCGCACCTAGGTCCAAGTCAACTGCAAACTGTTGCTTTGCAATGGTTCTTTACTTTTTCAGAGTATTTTTTGTCGTAAAACTTAAAAAAAAAAAATCATATCTAAGGCTCCTCTTACCCAGTTCTTGTATTTTTTCGCATTACATTATAAACTATTATTCTATATTAGTTTTATAATTGTATTGAGTTATGTTGTTTACAGTGAAATTGTTCACTCTGCTTGAACATGGCACACGTTTTTCTAGGGCCTGCCTGCTGCTTATGCCATATATACTTGGGATTGAGCATCCATTCCCCATGAACTATTTTAGCCTAAATAGATTTTCTTTTTTCTGTTGGTAGTATTGACCCTCCTACCAATATAATAATCTAATTTATGACAATCATTAGCTAATTTCACAACCTTATTCGTGGCAATGGTTTGAAGGTTAGGAAGGTTTGTAAAGGTGCCACATATGTGGCGGTGGATGGGATGGGTTATGGCTCATTGCTGTGGTCTCACTGACGTTTAATGTTGAATTCCCCTAAATTTGAAACAAGTCATATCATACCCACTGTGGGACATATTTTAAATGAATACATTTTCAGAACAACATGGTATATTTTTGAGACCATAGAGCAAACTCAATGCATTTTAAATACTGAAAAATTATTTATAAATAGCATATTCCTTTATATTCACATGAAGGGTATACATACAGGTAACTTCAATCACAATATAGTAATCAACTCAAATACAATGTTGTACCTGTATTACAATGGTGCAAAGTCCAATTCCATTTATAACAATAATGTTACTGAAGAACCATTTTCCAATTTCACTGCCGCAGCCCTGTTGAAATACACGGGAAGACATTAAAAATGCCACGGTTCTAACATTTATACATGGACTCTGAAAATATTCACTTATGTTTTAAGAAGTGACTATACCTGCCATATCGCCATATATTCAAGAGGCCAATGCCACACAATATCCTTTGTTATTCTGAAAACCATTTTATGAATTGGGCAGCCACTTTACCAATTCAGGTTTATAAAGAATGTATAAACTATGGGTTCTCACCAAAACATCACATTTATCAAGTGCCCCTACAGAGAGGCAGTTGTAGAAATAACTGACCGCAAGAAATATCAACTTGGGACAACATATAATTCTGAGCCAAGGCTTGATCCCCTTATCTACAGTAAATAAAGAAACCTAATATGAAGCGACCAACCACATCTTTGCAACTTGTGTTCTGTCTATACTGCTCAAATGAATGCAGTGTTTGTCAGAAAATTGCTCTTTTGTCACATCATTTAGTGTATCACAAATATGGGACATTTTCCAACATAATACATGCTACTGCATTCCCCTTGCTGTAGGCAGAGACCGGACCAACTCCTAAGTATTTGTGGGCATAAAATGTTGACAGTTATGATCATACATAACAACAACTTAGCGGAGAGACTAAAGAAGTCATATTCAGCTGCTTGATACCCTCACTATAGGCTGTCGTTATATTCCTGATGGAGCAGGGTTTTGCGAGAAATAAAAACTTGCTTGAATTGACACCCCGTAATATTTACTAACAGTGTGCAGTGGAAACTAACATATGAATTACATAAAATACACGGGAAACCACTTTGCACATGCATGCACTAATGTGAACTAATGCATGAAAGAACTAGGCCGCATTTTGCATCTTGTATCTTGCTTTAAAAATAATAATAAATAATGCAGTTTTTGCTTAAAGTTTTGTTAAGAAAAATATTAACATGGGATAGTGCAAAGGTGGATGGTAAACAGTGGAAGGTGCATTTCATATAATTAATAAATGCCTATGTTTTATTCATCATAGTGAGCTGAATAGCCCTGAATTTCCGACATTGTAGAATGGGGGCAGGAGAAAAGCATGAATAATCCAATAAATAGTCAGAAAACCTGAACGCTGCAGGAGAAGTGCAAAAGGCCAAGGTTGAACAGCTACGAAAGACATTGTTTGCCAGCCAAGAGACCTGAAGTCATTGTATATACTTGTTCCGCGACACACAGGAAAAAAAGGACTCATGTGAATGATGAAATTGTTAACAATAGCATGAATCAATAAACAAGCATATACAAGTCGAGGAACACGTAATGTGAACGATGGATAACAAAGAGGACTCTAGAATTTTTAATGTTATCATGGTGATGTGATTAATCACCCCCTGACAATCCAATAAGGGACTGAATTCTGAAAATTCTTTCAACTATTTTGGGTTGGACTTGTAGGTTTTAGGGTATAACTGGGGTGGTTTAGGCGGATGCTGCAGAAGAGAGAGATAGAGGGGAGACTTGTCGCTATATGTCGGTTTGCAGAGAGGCCTAGTTGATCATGTCCCTGTCCCGTACCTGTATCCTGAAATCTTTGTTCCTTGACTCTATCACGGGGAACCCCCGCTTCTGCCTTGGCCAGGCGCGTACTATTTCTAAGAAATCTTTGGGTTAGTATAGTTTTCCATGTTCTCTTACAATTTGCATAATCATTTGCAAATTTATTTTTGTCTCTGAAACTTGTCTCATCATCTATCCACTCCTTCATATGCATTTCGTTCATTTGATGACGTTGTTTGCATTTTATTGATGTTTTTCTCTCCCTTTGTGAATTTTCGATGTTTGCTGTGACTTGTATGCAAGGACCATTCTTTCTCTCATATTATTTTGTGATGAACTTTATTAATCATACAGAGAGTCTGTGATTATTTAGCTAACTTGATAGATAGATAGATAGATAGATAGATAGATAGATAGATAGATAGATAGATAGATCGATAGATAGATAGATAGATAGATAGATAGATAGATAGATAGATAGATAGATAGATAGATAGATAGATAGATAGATAGATAGATAGATAGATAGATAGATAGATAGATAGATAGATAGATAGATAGATAGATAGATAGATAGATAGATAGATAGATAGATAGATAGATAGATAGATAGATAGATAGATAGATAGATCTAATATTAACATCAACTTCTCAACTAATGGTCCATCAACCAGAGGAAAGAGAGTTGACATACAGGTTCAGTTATTTATTTAGAAATGTCAGATATGAACCTGTAGAAGAAAGCAATTTATCACGTCATTAAAACTTGACCCCCCAGCATATCAGGAAATTGGGTGAATGTGTATGGGCATTTATATGTGTTGTTATCGAGTATTAACCCCTGATTAGGTGTTGCACTGGATCATTCTCGAGTTAGGTCCATGTAGTGAAGCAGCTTATTTCTCACATTGTCCTATTCTTTCAGCAGTAACCTTTTGCACATATTTACATGTGCGACAACATTGGATTTGTTTCCCTGAAACTATTGCAATGCCCTGAACATCACCTACAAGGTTTCTTTTCGCACTATGTACAAATGTCATCTCTATATTCATCCATTGGGTAACAGGCCTATCTACTTATCCATAACATCCCAAATCTATACGCACATCGCAAGGCTGCTTTCTACACGCAAAATCGCGGAAAAATCTGCGAATCCGCAAGCGGGACGAATTTTGCTCAGGAAGCACTTACAGGGTTAAAGCAGGTGCCCAAATTGAAGCTAATTTCTTTGTAAAATGGTTACAAAGAAATTAACTTCAACTTGGGCACCTGCTGTAACACTGCAAGTGCTTCCTGAGTGGCGCCTCATTGCCTACTTGCAACTATTCACTGACCCTGCTCTGACCCTCGAAGCAGGATCAGAGAATAGTTACAATTAGGCAACAAGGCGCCTGACCCAACAATTAAATCTAAGCAGGAAGCACTTACAGATAAAAAAAGCAGGTGCCCGAGTTGAAGCTCAAAATCAGTCACACATTATAATCAGCCCAAGTATCTAGTGAGCACGGTCGATGCTAGGCAGGTGTGCTTTCTCCCCAGATCTACCGTCTACAATTAGCTTTAATCCGTGATGGAGGTCTAGGCATCCACAAGTTTCTCGAGTGCAATACCCCTGTACTTCCAGTGACCAGGAGGCTGCTTTCTCCTCATCTGCTGCGCTGATCAGCCTCTGACCCTTTATAAACTTGAGGCATGTGAACTCGCACAGAAGCCCGGCCCCAGCCCACACACTCTAGGCTATCCAACCTCTTCCTGCCCTTTCCCCCACTGTGATGGACAGCTCACTCGAGGGACCTCGGCGCCTATGGGCGCGGTGGCAAAGTTACAGACACACGGGGTCACTGAAGACAACTCTTCCGGGCCTTTACGCTGCTGTAGTGCAGGAAAAGCACAATACATTTACCCAACGAGGTAGCACTTACTGCTTTCTCCTCATTTGCTGCGCTGATCGGCCTCTGACCCTGTATAAACTTGAGGCATGTGAACTCACACAGAAGCCCGGTCCCAGCCCACACACACTAGGCTATGCAACCTCTTACCGCCCTTTTCCCCACTGTGATGGACAGCTCACTCGAGGGACCTCGGTGCCTATGGGCGCGGTGGCAAAGTTACAGACACACGGGGTCACTGAAGACAACTCTTCCAGGCCTTTGCGCTGCTGTAGTGCAGGAAAAGCACAATACATTTACCCAATGGCGTAGCACTTACTGCTTTCTCCTCATTTGCTGCGCTGATCGGCCTTTGATCCTTTATAAACTTGAGACATGTGAAATCGCACAGAAGCCCGGCCCCAGCCCACACACACTAGGCTATGCAACCTCTTCCCGCCCTGTCCCCCACTGTGATGGACAGCTCACTCGAGGGACCTCGGCGCCAATGGGCGCGGTGGCAAAGTTACAGACACACGGGGTCACTGAAGACAACTCTGCCAGGCCTTTACGCTGCTGTAGTGCAGGAAAAGCACAATACATTTACCCAACGAGGTAGCACTTACTGCTTTCTCCTCTTTTGCTGCGCTGATCGGCCTCTGACCCTTTATAAACTTGAGGCATGTGAACTCGCACAGAAGCCCGGCCCCAGCCCACACACACTAGGCTATGCAACCTCTTCCCGCCCTTTCCCCCACTGTGATGGACAGCTCACTCGAGGGACCTCGGCGCCTATGGGTGCGGTGGCAAAGTTACAGACACACGGGGTCACTGGAGACAACTCTTTTGGGCCTTTACACAGCTGTAGTGTAGGAAAAGCACGATACAGATTTACCCAATGAGGTAGCACTTACTGATTAGCCAGTAGAAAGTACTCCAGTTAAGTATGGTGCAATTCGCAAACAAAATCCGTGAATTCGCAGATTTTTTTGTGATTTTGCGCAAATTTGCGAACCGCTGATTCGCAAAATTTGCCCATACTTACATATTTATCGCTGAGTTATCGTCACTTCATCGCAGCCAAAGTGGCAATAAATGTATCGCCTCATTCACAAGCTGGTGCCAACAGCCGATATCACCAGTTTACCTGCGATAGCAGCCACAGAAAACATCGCCACTGATGACCACAGCAACTAACGCTAATGAGATGCAGAGTAGGCCTTCCCGTGCAAAAAGCAGCGACAACACCACTTCGCAACATTCTTAACGACCAGCCAGATTGGCAATAAGATCACAAAACAGGTATTAAATGATTGTATTGTCCCAGCACAGAGGGTCGGATTACAAGTGTCTAATTACATCCACCTCTCAAAACCATTCTGAGAGGGTGTGGGTAACAGGACTGATATTTAACGATAATACTACAGTTTCTGATCTGATTACACAGTAGACCATGGAATCTCGTCGTTGAGCCCATTATGATGGGTGTCAAGCTTAAGGACCCATTTCTGTTCCTTAACCAGGAGAAATTTTGCTACATCCGCAGTGTGGGATGGGATGAAGGGTTGTTCCAACACAGTCTATTGGAATTCAGTGGACAAATGATTGGCTTCTAAAAAGTGTGTAGTAAGTTTAGTAGCTTGTCATATATCCAGATAGTGGACATTTAACTACACTACTGTTATGAGTGTTTTTAGTCAGCACTATCAGTTTGACTCTGTCTAAGGCCTATACTGATTAGACCTAGTTTCTATGTGAGTTGATGTGTGTAGTTAGTCAATCTGACTTTTGACCCCTGTTGCTCTGACCTTTCAGTGAACGACATTAGCTGTAAGCTAAAGACAAGACTCTTCCCCTGGAGACTGCAGGTGATTTTTTGTACTTGTCTGTTTTATACTGTTTCTTAGTTGTCACTTATTATTTATTTTACTATTTGCAGTAGCATTTATTTGTTATGAGGTCCTGAAGAAAGCAAGGACAACTATGTCCACACTTTGCTGAAACATGTCGACCTGGTTCCATCTCTAGACAGCGCATTTTTCAAACTGTCTTTAACAAATTTTTAATATTGGCGAAGCGAGCATCATCCGAATAAAGTTTGTTCTATGCTCCCTTATCCAATTTTATATACACTTTTGTACTTTTACTTTTTCACGTTTAAGTCACACCACGCTTCACCACTCATCAGTCTTAAAGAGTGATAGACCATACTTTTGTTTGTTCAGCGGAGGAGAACTATCTACCACCTGGTCTCCTTACGTCTGTAGAATACATACTTGCATAGATGGTCTTGACAAATCCCAAATGAAGAAGGGCGGTTCCGAGTGGTGACTGATGGGTATCTCTGACCATCTATCGAGTTGTCATTGTATACCACGTTTTTCTAGTCAGTTTAGGGGTCTTTTGTTGTTGACCTGTTCCCTGCCCACTGTAAACTCACTTTTCGTTCAGACCCTCTGGTACTTCTTTGTTGTTCTGTATCTGTGGGGACTGTTTCCAGAGCCTGGTCTTTAAATATTCCCCTGGGTCCTACCTCACCGTAGTGTTTTTTGTTGTCCCCGGGCCCTACCACATTACATTGTGCTGTGTACAGCAGACGCAACCATGTCACCTCAGGCAGTGGGGTAGACCTGGGCCATGTAGCTGGTTCGTATCCCCCTGTGAGCATAAGCGGAGTGGACTTGCATACGACAGTCCAGCGTAGGGGTGTGGTTAATCAACCCGGGGCTCTGGGCGTGGTCAAGTTTAGGCCTTCCTAACTTGAATGGACTGGCCACTCAACCTCTGCGCACTGTTGCTGTGTGTGAATTATTCACTGCTATTTTATCAACTTAAACATATCTTTTCAAAAAAATCTTTTTCATTGTACATTCTTGAACATAAACATATGTTTTGTGTTTTTAAACATGATTTTTTTTTTTTTTTTTTTGATTTAAGTCATCAATTCAATGGATCTGTGACATAACATAACATGACATTACAATTAAATTCACATTTATAATCAATTTTCCATTTCATGAAATTATAACAAGGTATGACAAGCTGGTTTAAGCCCGATGCATTTCGAGTCTTGAAAGACTCTTCCTCAGGGGCCTGAAACTGAATATATACATACTGTGAGTTAAGCTTTATGAATTTTAGATGTAGCAGGCAGTACAAGAATTGACTTTAGTGAAATGAAAAAAGAAGAATCCAATAAAACGTGCACATTCCGACACCTCACCACAAAAATGTGAGAAGCAATCCAAAAATATACTCACACTCCAAACCTAAAATGGTATGAACCACCTATCAAGAGTACCGACAGTGTCAAAAAATCAGCATTACTGGTAATGTTGTAATCTGCACAAATTCATAGAGACATCCCAACGTCTTACCTCGGTTTTAAATCATTATCCACCTCATTCTGACTGTCACTACCTTCAAAACGGCAAACTTTCAACTCCCGCAAAAGCGAAACACGCTGTTTAGGCTCCCGTTCTCTCTAACCCCTGAAGGTTTACACCGCCCATGACAACACGAATTTACCTTCTAAACACCAATCCGGTATGTAATTCTATTCCATCTGAATGCGGTAACGTTCGCCACAATGCTGGGGTGAAAGGCTCTCTGCTTTTACTGCCTCCATGGCGTATGCTACCCTGTGATTTCCGGAAACAACATAGAAAACAGACTACATGGTTCTTACTACAGGCGCCATCTTAACCTGGGCTAAAAATCGATATTACCCATAGCTAAAAACCAAAGACTCTGAATCACAACAACTCTCAACTGCTCAGGGGAACACCCACTGATTCCCTAATCAGTAATCGAACCCCTCACCAAACTTCAGTGAAAACAACGTGAGAAGTAACGAAAATGAAAAATAAATAAAAAATAATATAACGAAAAAACGACCAAATTAAAGATAGGTGATGTAAAACAATAATAACATAACCATACAATAAACATTCTACTAGAATAGATAATATACAACAGGGCTTTACAAATCTTTTCATGTCAGTCTGAGACCTACAAATGCACTACACTCCGGGTGCACCCTTATTTATAAGAAACACGAATAGTCAATTTTTTCATTGAGCCCTTTTGGCTCCTGGGTCCCTAATCTTTTAATCCAAAATATTTCTCTTTGGAGGAGGGATCTAGTGAGATCCTCTCCTTCTTGTTGATTGATTTTTTCCAGGACTGAAAACTGTATCTGGGAGATGTTGTGTTTATTGTCCAGCCAGTGTTTAGCAAGTTTAGGCCTTGCCAAGGAAGTAACTAATGCGGGTGTCTCTGTTGTAGCGGCGGTGCCACCAGTCCAGCAATGGACAATGTTGCTTTGTGTCATGCCCCCGGAGTGCAGGCTCGGCCGAAGGGATAAATGAGGGAGCGCAAGCCCGCTCGGGGTCAGGGATCATACATGCCAACTGTTGTGTGTGTCGCAATTACTGCAGCATAAGCCAAAGGTCTACCCTCAACGCATGACGAGTTCAGCCAGCCATGAACTCTACATCTGTGTCCGCCCTATCCTTACCATAGGCCTTCTCACAAGTGGCTGCACACCTTCAGCGCACAACATCACTGTGTCGTTGTCAGGCTTTTGGGCATGCGCAGACAGGCATGACAATGGTGTGCCGTAGGAGTGCACGTGATGCAACTGCGCTACACACAATTGTAAATAGGCCCGGGGAGTGGAGGAGCAGCAATGAGGCTACGTAATACACATTGATGCCGCACATTTGCTACAAGAAGTACATGTCAAACAGGAATCACAAAGTCACACAATGTCGCACACAAATGTACCAGTGAGCCTGCAAACACATCATGCCCAACAAACTATTGACTCATGTCTCTCTGTCACTGTCACAGGTGATCAAGGATATGCACTCTGCTCTTGGAAGATGACCTCCGAGCCCCGAACACACAGGCCCAGAGGCAGTACAATGCGGCCCACTAACGCCCCAGGGGCATCGTGGAATGCACATTTGGCGTGTTGAAGTCATGTTTCAGGTGCCTGGACATCACAAGTGGAAGGCTCCTGTACAGCCCAGACATCGTGTGCAAGAGGATCATTGCATGTTGTGTGTTGCAAAACATATGTGTGCGCACCAATGCCCCACGGACAAAGTGCCAGATGCACCGGATGATGATGAAGAAGATGAGGCCGGTGGACCACACCCTACTGCAGCCGCAGCAGGAATAGCCCATACAAACACCATCATTGACAATTTCTTCACATGAACACGTCACATTGTGACAGTCCTTAGCAATCATGGGACAGTACAAAATGACCACAGGCACATCATGTGCAAATAAATACATTCCAAGACACATTCCCTGAGTGCATGTCACTCACCTGTACCAGCTGATCACTCAGACAAGTGTAAGTGCGACATGTAGTGCCAACAATTTCATAATTTGATGATAGATGGTGGTTGTGTCAGCGTTGTAGGGAGAGACTGTTTAGGATGTTACGTATTCGAAATGGCAGATCTGTGTTTCATAGATAGTATGGAATCCCACTCTTCGTTGTTTCACATGTGTCCCAAATCATTACATATGGGCTGTCATTCGTGACTTACTAGTTACAACAAGGCTTCTTTTGGGGTCAAATATGTACCACCATTATGCAGGGATGCACCCTGTGACTCAAGACCCACAACATGAATGAATGAATGAAGCAAGTTTTATAACGCGCAACTTAGCCCCAGAGGGCGTCAAGGCGCCTAGCCAAATGAAGTGGTACATGAGCAACATGTACATAAGGGGGAGTCACTGCCCCTACATTCCATGCTTTCACACTTGATTGATCATAGACATGACATGTCTGTGTGCAGGAGGTGTTGATTGTCCCTCTGCAATGTGAAGGGGAGATATGGTTTCACATTGTGTTCCATGTATGTTTCCGCATTGGCGCAGTTTACATGCAGTCTGCATTTCAATGTACATTCTGACTGTTTGTGAGGAGATGCTTATTTTTTTTGTCAACTCTTTTTATTGGCATTTCCATTTTCATTTTCAACATCTCATTGCGTGCACCATGTACATCAAAATACTTTGCCAACAGTGTCCAGTTACCAGTGCGCTGACAGTGCAATGTGCTATTATTATTATTATTGTGTCATTTATAGAGCGTGCAGCTACCCCAATGGGGTGTCCCTGCGCTAAGTGATTGACCACAAGATCTCTCAAACAGAAAGGTTACAGACAAAAAAGGTAGGATTTCAGAGCGCGACGAAATTCAGATTCAGTTTTGATCATGCGCAAACCCAAGGGCAGCTTGTTCCATCGTTGAGCGGCACTGAGCTCAAATGTTTTGCCTCCAGCACGGGATTTTTTGAATCTGGGAATGGTCAATAAAAACTTGGAATTTGAGCGAAGAGCTCTGGGGTTACAGTAAGGACGAAGGATAGTTCTAATATGGACAGATCCAATGCCCTGAGTAGAACGATAGGCCAAAGTCATGGCTTTGAATTCAATTCTTTTGCTCATGGGCAACCAGTGCAATTCCCGGAGGTAGGGTGAAATGTGCTGCCTTCGCGATAGACCCCCAATCAGGCGAGCCGCTGCATTTTGGACTTATGGAAGTTTGTGGCAAAGGCCAGAAGATAAACCCAAATAGAGTCTGTTCGCATAGTCCAAATGCGAGATAATTAATGCATGGACGATGGTCTTTCGGCTAGCACTAGGTAAATAGTTGATACGTTTTTTTAGCGTTTTAATTTTAAAAAAACAAGCTGCCGAAACTGATTGAACCTGACACCAAAGTGACAGCTGTTGATCCCACCGGACTCCGAGGTTCCTAACCGTGTCCTTCGGAATCGGGGCTTGGCTAAGATCTTCCGGCCACCAAATATTGGCTGATTGAAGAAAAGCACTTCAGTTTTAGCTGTATTCAATCTTAAAAAATTGAGATCAATCCATTTAGCAATGTCCCTGATGCAGGATTTAAGAGGGTCAAAAAAGGAGAGGGAAGGATCCTCA
Organism: Lissotriton helveticus; assembly: GCF_964261635.1. Classification (NCBI taxonomy): domain Eukaryota; kingdom Metazoa; phylum Chordata; class Amphibia; order Caudata; family Salamandridae; genus Lissotriton; species Lissotriton helveticus. The sequence goes on along the minus strand of NC_136057.1, from coordinate 685,699,977 downwards.
AAAGTAAAAAGCAGCTGGATATCGTCGGCATACGACGTAGTTTTGATACCCAGTTTGGAGATCATATCAGCTAAGGGAGCAAAGTAAACATTAAAAAGAAGCGGGCTCGGGGACGAGCCCTGGGGGACACCCCATTTCAACGGTCTGGGTGTGGAAGTAAAAGGGGGGGTGTGCACCTGCTGCGTTCGGTTAGACAGAAAGGAGTCTATCCATTTAAGGACCTTGCCCTAGATTCCTATAGTACTCAGTCTATCCAGGAGTATGGGGTGAGAGACGGTGTCGAATGCCGCCGATAAATCCAGCAGCACCAACACCGCCCTCGAACCCCGATCCAATGCCCAGCGGACGGAGTCCGCCATCTCAATAAGGGCTGACTCCGTACTGTATCCTCTGCGAAAACCATGTTGGGAATCATGGAAAAGACCATGAGTTTCAATAAAACCAGAAATTTGTTGATGGGCTAATCGCTCCAGGATCTTAGCTGGTGCAGGGAGAAGTGATATCGGCCTGTAGTTGGCTGGATCATTTGGATCTGCGTTGGCCTTTTTTAGGATCGGAACTAAGGAAGCTTGCTTCCATGCTTCCAGGTAGATACCCGTAGCCAGGGAGGAATTCCATTAAGGGTCAAGAAAGGGGTTAAGGAAGGAGGCCAGAGCTTTATATTGTTTCGCCGGCCAGGGGTCTCCAGGGGCTCCTGACCTACATCTGAGTAGTTCCCGTAGGGAAAAGTCCTCCGGTATTTCTGTAAACTCAGCGAGGACTGGGCCTTGATGAATCAGGTCCGTCTGAACCACATGGGACCCCGAGCTATTACCAGCGGGGAAAGAAGCGTAGATCTGAGCGATCTTATTCTCAAAGAATTCGGAAAGCTGGGAGCAGAGCTCTTGTGAGACATGCTGCTGACGAATCAGTGCCTGTGGATCAGTAAATGATCTAACAATAGAGAAGATTTCTCATGAGGCATTTCTAGCTTTGTCGATATTCTCTGCCAAGAAGCCTCTTTTATGTATGATAATCTGCTTCCGATACTCTTTGAGGGCTCTTCGGTACTCTTGTTTACTCTCTACAGAGTACCCTGATCTCCAGCGCCTTTCCAATATTTTACAGGCTGATTTTTGCCGTCGTAGTTCATCCGAATACCAGGGAGCGGCTGGGGAGGCTCTGAATGTTTTTATTGGCCTAAGGGGAGCCAGAGAATCAATAGCCTCACTAATCCAGTCATTGAGGTTGGAGATGCGTGAATCCAGGTTCTCCGCCGGGATAGGACAGCTATCATTAAGGTGCTCCTTGAGCGAACTATAAGAGATTTTACTCCAGTTTCTACCTAGTACCTGTGGAGTCATCGTAGGTCTGTCTACACAGGTCAGAAGGATAGAAAAAGGGATAATGAAATGATCCGATCAAATTACAGGAATGGGCTCATAAATAAAGATCTCAGGGAGATTGGAACAGATAAGATCCAATATGTGCCCGGCTCTATCGGTAGGGTGAGCTCAAGCTGAAACAATTTGCAAGTAGCCAGAGAAGATAAAAAATTAGCGCTAATCGGACAGGAGTAGTCATCCGCATGCAAATTACAATCACCAAGGAGGGTATTAAGGCGCTAATACAATTTCACCCATATGGCAGGTGACTAAGTCTCGGGCGCCCAGACATGTCTGCAGCTTACAAGAGTCATTGCGTCCCATTTCTGCGTGGAGAGACAAGTCTTACACGTGTAACTCAGTTGCAATCGTAACATTTGCAAGAAAACAATAACAACAAGATACGGCATTGTCGCCAGGATTCAGTACAAAACGTCCCCTCATTCCCATCCCCGAAGCCCGCCTCCCCCTCCCTTTTCTAAAAATGTGTGTTCGTCCCCTTATTCTGTCTTACCGACTCTCCCCTCCCCCTTATCATATGCATGTATCACTATTCCTATTACACCCTCTCCACTTTCCCATGGCGGGCCCCAGCTTGCGTTTCAGTGTTGTTGTTGTTCGCCGTGCACCCCTCCCCTCTGCTATCCACTCTGCCCGCAAAGTCCCCCTCCACCCCCTCATCTGTGTCAGCCTCTGCCACCTGCAGTGCGTTGAGCATGCCCTCCCAGCTTTCCACCAAGGGCTCTCAGCGGAGCCCCACTGTTTCCTCTCTCCTAATGGCGGTCCACTCCGCTCGGGCCCACGACAGGAGGGACAAGGTCCACGCCTGCACACTGGGCGAGTCACTTGCCTTCCATCTTTTTGTGAGGAGCCGCACCGCTGCAACCATCCCCAGGTCTAGAAAGCGGGACGATACCTTGTCCTTAGGTGACCGCTTGAAGTGGTGCAACAGAAATTCAGGCCAATTGCAAGGGATTGTACGGCCAGTGCATTGCGCGAGCCGGGCACCGATGTCCCTCCAATAGGTATCGAGCCCTGGACAGTGCCACAGAATGTGAAGGAGATCCGCATCTAGCTCGCCACACCGGGGGCAAGACGCATCCACCCTGTGGAAGTATTTGTTTATTAAGGCGGGGGTGAGATAGGCCCTGTGGACTATATATTCTTGGATCTGGCGAAAGCACATGTTTCTGGGGATGTGCACCGGGCTTTTGAGTATCCTCTCCCATTCTTTGTCCGCCAGCGCACCTCCCATATCAAGCTCCCACTTTCCATGGAGAGGGGTCAGATCCAGCTCCGTATGCATCCGTAGGCCGCTTTTGCCTGTAGGGAGGAACAGTTTCCCTAGGGCCAGACGGTGCCGGGATGCGCCCCAGATAAAGGCTCGTAGGATCCCATTGAGCTTGGAGAAGAAAGATGCAGGCACGAACAGAGGCAGATTCGCAAAATAGTATAGGAGGCGAGGGAGCATCACCATTTTGGCCAGGGCCACTCTGCCTGTGGGCGTCAGGGGGAGTGTGGACCAGTAGCCTATCTGTGCCTTGAGCGCCGTCACCGCTCTACCTAGGTTTCCGTCCTTCAGGTCTGGATCCCCAGATATTTAAACGTGTCCGCTCGTCACTGAACTCTCGTGCCCTGTAGGCTATACTCCGGAACGGTAACCTCGCTGTTGAAGGCGTAGAGGCAGGACTTGCCCACATTGACTCGGAGCCCCGAGAAACCGGCAAAGTGACTCAATAGCGGGTCAAGCTGTTCTGGCATGTGGTTGACATCTCTGACAAAGACCAATAAATCATCGGCATATAAAGACACTTGATAAACACCGTCACCTAGTGGAATTCCGTCAGCCAGGAGCTGTCTCATGGCTGTCGCCAAGGGTTCCATGGCTAGCGCGAAGAGCAGCGGTGACAGAGGACACCCCTGCTGGGTGCCCCTGCCCACCGCCACTTCCTCCGAGATGTACGGCCCTAGCCGGACGCGGACCACAGGACTCCTGTACAGTAGCCCCACCATCTGCAGGAAGTTCCCTTCCAGTTCATACGCCTCCAATACCGCCAGTAGATAGCCCCACTCAAGGCTATCAAAGGTCCTAAGTCCAGCACCAGGCACCCCGCTCTGGGCCAGACCGCCGCCGCTTCTGTCGCTACTCGGAAATACCTCCTGAGGTTCAGAGATGTGGACCTTGCCGGTACGAAACCATTTTGGTCCGGGTGGACTAAATGCGGGACCATTGGCGCCAGACGCTCAGCGAGCATTTTAGCTAGTATCTTATAGTCTGTGTTGAGCATCGCCAACGGGCGATACGAGCTCAGGGACATTGGGTCTCTGTCAGGTTTAGGTAGGGACACCAAGCGCGCTTTCCGCAGAGAGTACGGAAGATGGCCCTCCTCTATCGATGCCCTATACATCTGAAGAAGCTGCGGTGTTAGGATGTCCCTATTCGCTTTGAAGTATTCGGCTGGCAGGCCGTCAGGCCCCGGTGTTTTCCCCGTCGCCAATGCCTGGATCGCGTCTCCCACCTCTTCTAACGTGAGTGGGGCATCCAGCTCTGCCTTCTGCGCGTCTGTGACAGTGGGCAGCGCAACTGACTCCAGAAAGCCAGTCACCGCATATTCCTGACCAGTGCCTCGAGCTCTATACAGGTCCCGATAATGATCGGTGAGTGCCTGATGAATTTCGCGCTGCGTATACACCACTGTCCCGTCCCCTGAGCGGATGGCACCAATCGGGGCATTGCGTTCTGCGGCTTGAATCAGCCAGGCCAGTAAGCAGCCAGCTCTATCCGCCTTCGCGTGCGTCTTGGCCCTGTGCACTGCGTAGTTGTGGCAATGTAGTCGTTTAAGTAGGACCGCGTGCTCACCTTGTAGCTCCCCCAGCTCAAGCGTATGCCTACCCGCTCCTTCAGCCTTCCGCCGTACTGCAAAAGCTCGGATTCTATGCGGGTCTGTGACACGGACACCCGTGCGCGGATGTTCCACGTGGTCCCTATGCAGTGTCCCCAGAGAGTTGCCTAATGGGCGTCCCATTCCACTATATTGTTGCTCGTTGTGTCCTCATTCTCCTCAAAGTAGGATAGGATGGCAGTACCCAGTGATGACCTGAACTCGGCATCTTCCAGCGCAGCCGGCTGAAGTCGCCAGGTGGGCACCGGGGGTCTATCCACCGCCCAGCTAATCTGGAACCACATGGGGTTGTGATCTGAGTGCGTCCTACCTAGGTATTCCGACTTAGTCAGGAGCAGGAGCAGGGACTGGGAGCCTACTATTCTGTCCAGGAGAACATGGAGACCGTACACCGGCGAGTAGTATGAGTACATTTTGTCTGTGGGGTGCTGTGCACGTCAGAGGTCATGGATGCCCCAGTGCGTTAACCAGTCTCTGAGAGCTTGCGCCGCCGAGGTCGCTGCCACTACACGTAGGGGCGGAAAAGAGCAGTCTAACTGAGTACCCAGCACCATGTTATAGTCGCCGCCTAACAGCCAGGGGAGGCCCACATACCTCTGAAGGATGTGATTTAAGGTCGCCAGGAGGGCAGGTTGCTCCGTATTGGGGGCGTAAATAGAACCCAATAATATCTCCTGTCCATTGAGCCTCCCCCTAGCAGAGGTGTACCTCCCCTCTGGGTCTACTTGTGTGTCAGTGCATGCAAAGGGAACCCCTGCCCTCACCCATATCAGTGTGCCTCGCGCGTGTGCTGAATAGGTCGTGCCATGAAGCTGCCCCCTCCAGCGCCTGCAAAGTCTCTCCAATTCCACTCGGGACATGTGTGTCTCTTGAAGAAGCGCGATCCCCACTTGGTGGCGCTGCATGTATGCGAAAACAGAGTACCGACGCGACGGGGTGTGCATGTCGCGGATGTTCCAGGTCATGATGTTAGTGCACGCCATGAGTTGTGTTGTGGTGTAACCGCCCGGGGAGTCAGGGGGTGTATCTTGCGGGGCCGAGGGGCAGGCTCTCGGGTGGGGATCGCTAAGTGCCGCATCTGTAACATGTGAACCAAAAGTAACTTTATGGGCGTACTCCCAATGGGGAATGCGTCCAGACTAGGCAACTTGACTACTGCTTAATGTGTCGTGACCGCAATGCACGTGCGTGTGGGGAAACGCACAGTCGGTGATGTTATCGGATTACTCCCTCATCTAGGGCTCTTAACGCTGCTGAGGTGTGTTTGGCACGCCACTGACAGTGGAGCGTACCGGGCTGGTGCGAGCCACCTATGGATATCACCCCGCACTTTAGTGTGTAAACTCGTACCCCAGACGAAGGCGCGGCTGTGTGTGAGGAGATGCCTATTGAATGCGGGACAATAGACTTTTTTCTACATCATGAATGTAGTGTTGTACTCACAGATTTTCATCTCACCGTTTTTTTCTCTGCTTTTCTGGTGCATTTTACCGCATGACACGTGGGAATTGCAGGCCTGTCACTGGTTATCGCAGATTTTTGTATCACGGTTTGAGACATCGCCCCCTTTTTCACGTTTCGCATTTTTGCAGCACCACATTAATTTTAACACGGTCATTTGACGCGTTATCGTGAGACTATCGCATGGTACCGCCATGTTGAGACGTTAACACAGCGTTATTTTCCCGGGATGGACTGTGATGTGAAGAGTTGCGTTAAGCTTTTTTTGCAATAATTATCACACGTTCTTCAGAATATGCCACTTAGAGTAGGTTTCGTATAGTAGGAGTATTTTTGATGACTGCCTTGTTTTATATGCCAGCATATATACATTGTTTTAGCACCATGGTAGAATCATATCTACTATTCACGCTTTTGGAGCTTGCAATCACTTTAATCTGCTTCTGTCTATTAATCATTGCAGCACACATATTATATACAAGAATAAAGTTGGTTCAATAAATATATTGAAAACGTCCTACTGTATATTCTCTCTATACTTCTCTGAGAATAAGTAAACACGAGTGACTGAGCAAAAGGTTCTGTATTGCTTGAATGATCCCTGAAGGGTCAAGGTTGTCATGTTTAGTGGTTGTCAGTCTTGGCACCAAGCCCCTAGTTTCTCTTGTCCAAACAATGTGTGGATTCTATGGATTAATAGAAACGTCACGAGATTGCAGCTTTACATTACAGTAGGAATCCAAATGAGTATTTGCTTTACAACTTGAAATAACTCCAAACTTGAGTATGTATCTGTAGAAGTGTGACCCTCCAGGAAACACAGTAGATCATACAGTGGAGGTCAAAGAAGGTTTATTTGAGTAACACAGCTACAGGGACCCCATTCATCACCAAGCTCAGACCAACTAACAAATCCTCTATTCCAGTCTACCACCTTGCAACCTTCCCCACATTCCAAAACACCATAACGCAGGACATCACAGTATCACTCCTAGTTGAACTAGCCTCACCAAGTCATAACTAAGGTGGGAGTGATAGGAACAAAACTACACCTTCTTCTGGAGATTCTTTATTAATTACCTCTTTTGTAGCTTGTGCATGTTCTGACTGTCAGGGATATTTTAGCATCAGAATTCTTACCTTAGGATAGATTCCATAATTGGGAGTTTCACAGAACCAGCCTTCAAGAGTTGTGTTCAAACACGAGCATGGTAGTTGGTCTGGATCTTTAATTTGATTCTTCTTCCAGTCTGAGGCATTGTAATTCCCACAGCATCTCAACTAAGAAAAAAGAACACCAACATTACAGTATGATGTGTAGTTGAAACTTGTTAACTGCACGCCACCAGTCAATGCATGTGAGTTTCAAAGAACATTTAAGCAAAGAATAACGTAGAGCTAGAAAAATTACAACACGTTTTCTAAATCTTGTAGCAAATTCTTTAAGCACAGGATTACAAATGCTGTTCACACTGAGGTAAAAAATGGCAAAAGCACTCCAACCACAATGTTACAGATTTGGGTTGGATTGGTTAAATATATCCAAGTCAACCTGGAATAAATAAGAGCTGCTCCTGACACCTGTTTCACTCTTATTGGAGCTTGTCTGAGAAGCATAACTTGGTCTAGACACAACAGAAAACAGAGATCCATACATATGCATATATATATATATATATATATCCAAACAAAAGTTCGCCTGCAGTAAGGGAGCCCACACAGGTGAGTAGATCTTGCCTCAATTTATTCAGGGAAAACAAAGTGAACAGCTCGGTGCTTCGCCGAATTAAAGTCCTGCCCAACGCGTTTCATGTCAGGGACATTTCGTATGGGGCTCAGGGCTTTGGCTTGGTTCCATCAATCGGCAGGTTTTGGCAGTTCATTTAAATGCGATGTTTCCCGCCCTGGTGGGCATGGCCACCCGAGTGGCCTGATGGTTAATGTAGTGCCGTTTGATACTTCAGTGAGTTGCCGTGTGGTCCCTTTTCACCCTATAACTCCCAAGTGGGTTGCTGACACTGTCGCTGCACAGATTGCCATCTTCCTTCCTCGAATGGCCTCACCTTGTCCCTGTTGCCACTACGCCGAGTGACGCAGCAGCGGGGCTGCACTGGAGTTCAGCGGGGCTCACCTTGCGGCTCAGGCTGGGCCGCTTAACATCCAAACAAAAGTTCGCCTGCAGTAAGGGAGCCCACACAGGTGAGTAGATCTTGCCTCAATTTATTCAGGGAAAACAAAGTGAACAGCTCGGTGCTTCGCCGAATTAAAGTCCTGCCCAACGCGTTTCATGTCAGGGACATTTCGTCAGGGGCTCATGGCTTTGGCTTGGTTCCATCAATCGGCAGGTTTTGGCAGTTCATTTAAATGCGATGTTTCCCGCCCTGGTGGGCGTGGCCACCCGAGTGGCCTGATGGTTAATGTAGTGCCGTTTGATACTTCAGTGAGTTGCCGTGTGGTCCCTTTTCACCCTATAACTCCCAAGTGGCTTGCTGACACTGTCGCTGCACAGATTGCCATCTTCCTTCCTCGAATGGCCTCACCTTGTCCCTGTTGCCACTACGCCGAGTGACGCAGCAGCGGGGCTGCACTGGAGTGCAGCGGGGCTCACCTTGCGGCTCAGGCTGGGCCGCTTAACATCCAAACAAAAGTTCGCCTGCAGTAAGGGAGCCCACACAGGTGAGTAGATCTTGCCTCAATTTATTCAGGGAAAACAAAGTGAACAGCTCGGTGCTTCGCCGAATTAAAGTCCTGCCCAACGCGTTTCATGTCAGGGACATTTCGTCAGGGGCTCAGGGCTTTGGCTTGGTTCCATCAATCGGCAGGTTTTGGCAGTTCATTTAAATGCGATGTTTCCCGCCCTGGTGGGCGTGGCCACCCGAGTGGCCTGATGGTTAATGTAGTGCCGTTTGATACTTCAGTGAGTTGCCGTGTGGTCCCTTTTCACCCTATAACTCCCAAGTGGGTTGCTGACACTGTCGCTGCACAGATTGCCATCTTCCTTCCTCGAATGGCCTCACCTTGTCCCTGTTGCCAATACGCCGAGTGACGCAGCAGCGGGGCTGCACTGAAGTGCAGCGGGGCTCACCTTGCGGCTCAGGCTGGGCCGCTTAACATCCAAACAAAAGTTCGCCTGCAGTAAGGGAGCCCACACAGGTGAGTAGATCTTGCCTCAATTTATTCAGGGAAAACAAAGTGAACAGCTCGGTGCTTCGCCGAATTAAAGTCCTGCCCAACGCGTTTCATGTCAGGGACATTTCGTCAGGGGCTCAGGGCTTTGGCTTGGTTCCATCAATCGGCAGGTTTTGGCAGTTCATTTAAATGCGATGTTTCCCGCCCTGGTGGGTGTGGCCACCCGAGTGGCCTGATGTTTAATGTAGTGCCGTTTGATACTTCAGTGAGTTGCCGTGTGGTCCCTTTTCACCCTATAACTCCCAAGTGGGTTGCTGACACTGTCGCTGCACAGATTGCCATCTTCCTTCCTCGAATGGCCTCACCTTGTCCCTGTTGCCACTACGCCGAGTGACGCAGCAGCGGGGCTGCACTGGAGTGCAGCGGGGCTCACCTTGCGGCTCAGGCTGGGCCGCTTAACATCCAAACAAAAGTTTGCCTGCAGTAAGGGAGCCCACACAGGTGAGTAGATCTTGCCTCAATTTATTCAGGGAAAACAAAGTGAACAGCTCGGTGCTTCGCCGAATTAAAGTCCTGCCCAACGCGTTTCATGTCAGGGACATTTCGTCAGGGGCTCAGGGCTTTGGCTTGTATATGTATATGTTAAAACATTTTGTGTAGCAAGAGTGAACAAAATGCCTATGAAGATGGAGCCTGATTTTTGATGGTTGAGAAAAGTATTATGTAAACTTTTGTCCACTTTCGTGCAAACACATAAACAGTCTGCACTGTCATTGAATAGCACTTTCTTGTATCCTTTCAGTAAAAGCTTACAAATCACCGCAACAACGTTTGGATATTATTTATGCCAGCAACGTTCTCCTGGCAAGTATGCAGCATTTTGGTTATTAGATTTCCCCCAAAAGCATCTGTTTCTGCATTCTTTTTATCTGAGCCCTTGCTGGCCTGGAGTTTTATATAGCGCAAACTTGACCTGAAGGTACCGGGTGTCAGAGCGCTTTACATATTTAGTTGCCTTACATGAGGTTACATTCATTAGGTCTTGCGTGGCATAATGCGCATATGCGCAGTTGAGCTCGCAAGATTTTATGTTTTAGAGTGCACTTCACTAGCAAGGGTTAAGCCCCGCCCCTCTTCTCCATTGGCTGGCTTCCTAAACGGTGGCCAGCCATTGGAGAAGAGTTCCTAGTGACGTTCTTCTTTCTCTCTAAGCCCTGTCCTTTTCAGACTGGGTTCCTTGCCTTACGTGTGTGGTAAAAGCTTTCTTATCTTCTTTATGGGTCCAGATGGCCCCATAAAGAAGATAAGAAACCTTTTAAGTCAGCAGGAAGTCCGGGAGCCCAGTCTGAAAAGGATGGGGCTAAAAGAGAAATGTGTACGTCATCTGATCGGGGGTGTCATCCATAGAGAATAGGGCTGGCGAGCTCTGCTCCTCCATTACGGACTGGTTCTGCATGGTGAAGTGAACGCTAACTTCTATTTAGCTGTCTTTGCTCGTTCGCCGGCACTTAATAATAATAATAATACTGGGTTTTGTAAAGCGCGACAGCTACCTCGCGGGGAGGTGTCCCGGCGCTAGTAGAACACAGAAGACCTGGGATATTAATTAAAATTGGCAATTAAACTAGCGTGGTTGGATGAAAAGCCAGGTTTTTAGCAGTGTCTTAAAACAGGATTCAGAAGGGGCCTGTTGGATTTCTTGTGGCAGGGTATTCCACAGAGAGGAAACGGTAGCCGAAAAAGTCCGACCGCCAAGTCGAGCTTTTTTCGTGCGTGGGACTGTCAATTGAACACGACAGTTGGACCGTAATGCACGGGTTTGGGAGTATCTAGGAAGACGTTTTTTCAGGTATTCTGGACAGGAGCCATGCAAAGATCTAAAAGCCAACGTTAGGGCTTTGAACTTTATTCTGCTGGCAACTGGCAGCCAGTGCAGGGATCGGAGATGCGGAGAGACTGACTGCCTGAGTGGAATTCGCAGTAACAGTTTCGCAGCCACATTTTGAACTACCTGAAGCCTTTGTGTCAGGTATTTTGGTAGACCTAGGTAGAGTCCGTTGGCATAGTCCAGCCTTGAGGTCACAGTAGCGTGGATAACCGTTTTTCGGCAGTCTTCTGGTAGGAGTCTGAGAATTTTACGCAAATTTCTCAGTTTACTCATACAGCATCCGGCAACTTGTTGGATGTGGGAGGTGAAGGACATGCAATCATCCCATCTCACTCCAAGATTTTTTGCGTGTGACTGGGTGATGGGGCAGGGCCCATCTCCCTCGGCCACCAAAGATCTGACGCGGGTGGGGGGCCCTTGCCAAAAAAGATGACCTCAGTCTTATTGGCATTAAGTTTTAATTTGTTTGCATTCATCCAATGAGCTACATCTTGAAGACAGCCTTTGAAGTTTGAAAAGGACTCTTGCGTGATCTCAGAATACGGAAATACCAACTGTGTGTCATCGGCATATGAAATTGCCTTGACACCCCAGTTGGCAATTAACGTAAAGAGAGGCGCAAGGTAGACATTGAACAGAAGGGGGCTTAAGGCCGACCCCTGTGGGACTCCACAGCCAAGGGTCTTGGGAGCCGACGAGATCGTCCCAAGTGCCACCTTCTGGGTTCTCCGGGATAGGTAAGAATGTACCCAATCCAACGCCTTATCCTGAATCCCTATTTCGGCCAGCCGGCTGAGTAGTCTGGCGTGGTCCACCGTATCAAAGGCGGCCGACAGATCCAGGAGTACCAGCATTGCTGAGTTCCCTGCATCCATCGACCACCTAACTGACTCGGCTACCTCAATGAGTGCTGTTTCCGTGCTAAAACCGGGCCGGAAACCAGACTGTGTTTCATGGAGAATTTTGTTTACTTCTACAAATTTACTCAGCTGGCGCTGTATGACTTTTTCCAACATTTTTCCCGGAGCGGCTAATAGGGATATCGGGCGGAGATTAGTGAGATCTTCCGGATCCCCATTGGGCTTTTTCTTTAAGGGCAGGAGGGTAGCGTGTTTCCATGCATCCGGAAATATGCCCGACGCAATGGAGGAGTTCCAGATATGATGAAGTGTGGGAGCTACAAAATCGGCTATAGAGCTCCATAGTTTTGCAGGACAGGGGTCGTCGGGCGAACCAGATTTACATCGGAGCAGTTCTTGCCGAACTTCACTCACAGGGATATTAAGAAACTGAGTGAAAGTCTCACTTAGCTCGCACTTAATCACAAGGTCCTGTTTCACTGTTTTTATTACTGGTCCAAAAGAGTCGTAGACCTTTTTGATTTTTTGGTCAAAGAACTCGGAAATTTGCTCACATAGCATAACTGTTGGCGCAACCTCCCTCTCAATGCACTTTGGTTTAAAAAAGGACTGTACTGTTTTGAAAATCTGTTTACTAGACTGTTCTGCCTGTAGAATCAAGTCTGCATAAAAACGTTTTTTTTTTTCCTAATAGCTTTCCGTAGATTTTTTAAAGCTTCTTTGTACCTAGTCTTTTCCTCCAGTCCATAGTTTACTCTCCAGAGTCTCTCCAGTTTTTTACAAGCTGATTTCTCTATTCTTAGCTCCTGCGAGAACCAGGGTGCTGAGGGAGAGTCTCTTTTCGATAGTGCACGGGAGGCTGGCGCGATGGAAGAAACCATCTTTCCAACCCACTCGTTGAGGAGTTGAGCATCAATATTGGCGTTGTTTGTCAGGGCTGGGGTAGTCATTTCCAGGATAGGGCCCATAGTCTCAGGGATCAGTTTCTTCCATTGCCTTTTTAGGAAGTAGCATTTGCTGGACGCAGAGATGTCGTGCGCCAAGTTAAGTGTAAAAGGGACAAGTGAGTGATCTGACCAAGTCAGGGGGAGTGGATCCTCGGACAGCACATTTTTGATATTGGAGAAGATGAGATCAATAGTATGGCCCCCCCTATGTGTCGGGCCCTCATTGACCAGTGTAAGATTGGCCGTGCTTAAAGTAGCTCTAAGTAGCTCTGCCATGGCACAGTCGGATTTATCCATGTGGATGTTGAAGTCGCCCACCACGATAAAATGGGGGTGGAGAAGCGAGCTCTGAACAATCATGTCCAGTAGAGTAGATAAGTTAGAATCTGCGCCGCCGGGTGGGCGATAAATCACCAGTCCTGCTAATGAGAGCTGAGGACTAGCCTAAAAGCAGAAGTGGAGGCCTTCAATTCCATGAATAGTCGTAGGGGCTGAGGAGGTTAGTCTTAAGTGCTCTTTAAAGATGATGGCTACGCCACCGCCTCTTTTTGTTCCCGAGCGATTGGCGAGACATATTTTAAATCCCGAAGGGACAGCCAATGCAATGGAGGTCAAGTTGTCTTCCTTCATCCAAGTTTCTGTTAACAACAGGATATCCCATTCCTGTTCTTCGAGTAAGAGCCAAACATCGTCAGCATGTTTGGCTAGGGATCTACAATTCAGTAGGCCAGCTCTAATGCCTATCTGAAGTGGGGACTTGGGATTAGGAGGCCTCATAGGGTTTACATTGCCAAAAACTACCTCACAATTGCTACAAATCTGAGGAGGGGCGAGGGTCAGAGGGTCTATAGAGTGCGGACAACATTTGAAGGAGGGAGCCAGAGCTTTTAGGTCCTCACCTGACCATATTATCCTTTCGTCTTGGAGTCCCCCGCCAGCAGCATGTCTGGCCCCGGCCGCGGTCTGGTCGCGGACGGGCGCAGACGGGCTTGCCTTAGGCGCCCCCGCTGCGCCCGTCCGCTGCTCTTCCGGTGGAAACACATGATAAATAGTGGCGGAGGGAGGGGCGTGGCCTGTCAGGTGGTGGGCGTGGCCTGCGTGTCCCAGGGCAGGGCGTCCACTCGAGAAAGTATCCCGTGGCAGAGGGGGATCGAGGTAGGAATGTTGTCAGTCACATTAAATACACACTCGAAATAGTAAAAGAAAGTCTAAAATCACTTCAATTTACACAGTATTACAGTTTTAAAAACGCTAGCTAGACTCTCCCGGCTTCCGCCTCAGGAGGTCAAAGTGTTCTGCCTCGCGCTAGGAATGGCGCGCTATTTGAACGTTCGTTCGTAAAAAGGGGCGTGGCATGTCAGGTGGTGGGCGTGGCCTGCGTGTCCCAGGGCAGGGCGTCCACTCGAGAAAGTATCCCGTGGCAGAGGGGGATCGAGGTAGGAATGTTGTCAGTCACATTAAATACACACTCGAAATAGTAAAAGAAAGTCTAAAATCACTTCAATTTACACAGTATTACAGTTTTAAAAACGCTAGCTAGACTCTCCCGGCTTCCGCCTCAGGAGGTCAAAGTGTTCTGCCTCGCGCTAGGAATGGCGCGCTATTTGAACGTTCGTTCGTAAAAAGGGGCGTGGCCTGTCAGGTGGTGGGCGTGGCCTGCGTGTCCCAGGGCAGGGCGTCCACTCGAGAAAGTATCCCGTGGCAGAGGGGGATCGAGGTAGGAATGTTGTCAGTCACATTAAATACACACTCGAAATAGTAAAAGAAAGTCTAAAATCACTTCAATTTACACAGTATTACAGTTTTAAAAACGCTAGCTAGACTCTCCCGGCTTCCGCCTCAGGAGGTCAAAGTGTTCTGCCTCGCGCTAGGAATGGCGCGCTATTTGAACGTTCGTTCGTAAAAAGGGGCGTGGCCTGTCAGGTGGTGGGCGTGGCCTGCGTGTCCCAGGGCAGGGCGTCCACTCGAGAAAGTATCCCGTGGCAGAGGGGGATCGAGGTAGGAATGTTGTCAGTCACATTAAATACACACTCGAAATAGTAAAAGAAAGTCTAAAATCACTTCAATTTACACAGTATTACAGTTTTAAAAACGCTAGCTAGACTCTCCCGGCTTCCGCCTCAGGAGGTCAAAGTGTTGCGACACTTGCGACAATCTAGCATGTAATACCTCTCGGTGGCTCACTTTGCTCGGTATGCATGTGCGTCTTTGTCTGGAAAGAAAAATCAACTTAAGAGGCTGCCCGGTTCGAGCAATACCGCCCTCCCGTAGTCCCCTGGTGCCACTTTCACTAACTTCCAGTTGATTCGCGCCAGGACCTTTCTGTCCGCCCTGTTCTCCCCCTTATTCTTACCTCCAAGTTGCTTTTGGCTTAAGTCTTCCACCGTTTGTATGATTCCTTTGCTTTGCTTTTTTGTTGCTTCTGACACCAAAAGACTCCAAGGTTTGGGACGTAACCTGCTAAGAGGCTGGCTGACCCATGTTTGCACACCCACCCATGTAATCGCACCAACCATAAAATAAATGTTCCTCTTAAAATAAGCTGCCCCGAAGCCATATACCCATTGACTTGAGCTCACCCCTTACCGTAAAGCAGTGCAATAGCCCCAACATAAATGTGCAACTCCGTGCGAGGCGGCCACCATTACCGCTGCATAGACACTTGACTAAAAATTGTGGGCGAGACAATGAAGGGAAGGGAAGCATTGTCTTGACGATACAGAATCTGTAGTAAAATAACTGACCTGTATGTGGCTCGAACCTGCAACCATGTTACTCTTCGCACCACACCGTAACCAATTGAGATAAAAGACCCAGAACGCATAATGCAACAGAACATTGTAAATCGGTTCAAATATTAGTTAGCATGTGGGAAAAGCATTATTACATCCTTCATACATACTTCCCTATTATTTCAACAGTCCCCGGTCTGTGCTGTGGCGGCTGGTGTGGGCCTACAGCTGCCGTGACCTTGTGCCTTTGTCAACGTACCGGGTGGCCTGTACATTGCTGCTTGAAATCGCCTTGTGCCAATATAAACAGCCCCAGCTGCACAACCGCAGGCCATCCAGTGCAACGCGACCAGCCGTGAGCGCCCCAATGTTACCACACTTATGCACTGGCCCCCAATACTGAAAGCAAATTCCCTTTATCAGCAGTGCTTTATCGAGAAAGGGCAAAGCTATCATTGGATGCAAGGCAGGGCGAGAAGGCAGTCCCCATTGCCCCCCTGCACGGCACGGCCAGGGAACACACAACGCGTGTAGGTGCTGCGATTAAAACAACGTGCAATATTCCTTTTACATTAAAACTGAGCTACTGAAGGGTATTAGCGATGCGTGGTTATCAGGCCCTCCACGCTATGTGGATCTGTAGTGCACAGGTTAGCGCTATGATAGTGTGCCCGCATTGATAGGCGTTATTCTGGGGAGAATGTGTGTGTGTGTGGCTCTGTGTGTGTGTGTGGCTCTGTGTGTGTGTGTGTGTGTGTGTATGTGTGTGTGTGGCTCTGTGTGTGTGTGTGTAGCTCTGTGTGTGTGGCTCTGTGTGTGTGGCTCTGTGTATGTGTGTGTGGCTCTGTATGTGTGTGACTCTGTGTATGTGGCTTTGTGTGTGTGTGCGTGTGCTCTGTGTGTGTATGTGGCTCTGTGTGTGTGTGTGGCTCTGTGTGTGTGTGTAGGGCTCTGTGTGTGTGTGTAGGGCTCTGTGTGTGTGTAGGGCTCTGTGTGTATGGGGGTTTGTGTGTGTGGGGCTCTGTGTGGGTCTGTGTGTTTGTGTGTGGCATTTGCGAGACATTTAGCTATTGGCATCGTAAATGACAATGCCATTTATTTATCTGTTTTCAAAACCAACACATAAATAAAAATGTTGTCATTTACAATGCCAATAGCTCTAACTTTTGCAAAGGCGAGACCGTTGCATTGTAAATGCTTGTTTTTTGTTAGGCACAAGGAGATTAAGTGATTTGCCCAGAATCACAGGATATTCAGCATCATTGCAGAGACTTGAACGCAGTTCCCCAGATTCGAGGACGACTGCCCTAGCCGTTAGGCCAACTCCTCTCTTTTACATTTTGACAAACAATTGGATTTCAAGAATATATCCTCAGAGGAGGCACTAAGTTTGAGCTTGCACCAGCATCTGAATGTATTGCTCAATGCTTTACATCATAAGTGGTGGTCTGTCTACCGGAGCATCAATTTAACTCTAATTGCTGTAAACTCTGCATGCACTGGCACGAGACCCAGTATGTTGTGAGCCTGGTAAGTACACTGGCTTACTAATTAATGAAGGTCCTAATTTCCCCAGTTTGCATAAAATTAAAAGCCACTGTATCATCTAGATTGTCAGAATGAATATTGAAGCAACCCACAAAATTAGACTTTGGAAAGCAAAAAATAACTTGACTGATACTGGCTGCGCTTCTGATGGGTGATAAATTACATTAAACGTACAGTCATGAGATATGTGGAGGTGGCAGGTAAGAAAGTCAAGAGTATCATTGTTCCAGCCAGGCATTAACTTGCAGTTTAGATGCATTAAAAAACAAGCGATGGAAATGCAATAGTTCTCGCATTGTTTGATTAAGAGCTATTGGCATTGTAAATGGCAATGCCTTTTACCTATTTGTTATGGAGTGAATGTATGTGGTCTGTAGTGGAACTATGTAGGTTGGATTGGAAATTTTTGTTGTGGAATTGTGTGGTGTGGAGTGGAATTAAGTGGCATAGTGTGCAGTGGAATAATGGGGATGGTAGTTATGTAGTATTGAGTGTACTGGAATTATGTGGAGTGGGATTGTGTGGAATGGTATTGTGTGTTGTGGACTATGATGGGACATTTATTTTTATTATAATACGCTTTCTTCCGAACTCAAATCCACTAATGAACAGTACAAACTGGACCACGACAGAACATCTGCCCTTCCGTGTTATTAAACAGGGTACACTAGTGTAAAAACTTGATAGGTTGCAGGGCTCAGGCTGACTAGAAATGCACAGTGTAATCACTTATTCAAAATCATTCTTTAAGGCTGGAAGGAAAGACATCCTGTCTGCATTCGTCAATAAAAGTTACTCATAACCAATGTCTTGACTGATTGAAGATTATGAACAGCGATTGAATAGTAAGATATATTTCCAATGTTTGATAATGTTCCCCATCATACAGCTAGCAGTGTGCCAAGTGAGGCCTGTGGATTATGCATGGGGTAAACAACATAAACAAAATTAGTTAATTTGTCAGCTTCTGCCTTGTATGTCTCCAGGCGTCAGAAACATTAACTAAACGATAGATTAAAAAAAATCCATCTTTAATGCTCGTTGCGTGTTTCCAGCAATTGCCAAGATTCCAGTGGCAGAGAAATTATGTAGCAATCGCTGGGCACAGGGCAAGCAGGAAGGAAGGGCAACAAGGGTTAAAAGGGGTGGGGTCGTGGGGGATGTTAAGAACTAAATGGGAGAGAATGAAGAAAGCCAACAACAATACAAGCACTTTTCTCCATTTTCAGTCGAGTTGCAATGATAATATATGAGTAATGGCACTTCTGATATGGGTTACAAAATTATCTATATGATAATGCAATACATGTTCAGTGATAAGTATTGCTTTGCTAGGTTGCAGAAAACCAAAAACAAAGTCACAAGCAGATAGAGATTACTCCTGGACAGCCCTCCTGCGGGGGTGGGGGGTGGGGTTATAGAAGTAGGAAGGCGCAATTAACAAACCGAAACGAGGAAGGAATTTGAACCACTGGTAGGAGAAGTGAGTGATATCAGAAAGTTGTTTTATATTGAAACACATTTTTGTCCCTTAAAACAGTTCTAACCAATGTAAATGGTCTGTTAAAAACTAATGCCTCACTGAGCAGCAGAGCACCCTGGTTACAGCAGCTCCAATCGAAGCACAACAGCTGGTCTTTTCCAGCAACGGCTGATGACAAAATGTGAAAGTCACAACAACTAATGCAAATTGCTCTTAATGCCAAGCCAACCCTGATTTCAACAGTAGCAAACCTTGAGTGTGTACTGGATAACGAGCAGAGGGGCATATTAGCAAGGGCTATATCGCCGCTTTAGATGGACTTTCTCCAGTTAAAGCGGCAATATTTTTAACGCCCTATTAGCAAGCTGTCGCTAACAGCAGTTAGCAACAGCTTGTAGGCGATAGCTACAGGTTTGGGGCTCGCTTTGCATGTCAGCGATATTTATCGCTAATGACATGCAAAGTGGGCGTACACAACCTGTTAGCGACAGAAAGCAGTCACTAACACAGCTATCGACTATTAGCAAGGCAGGCGAAGTGATAAAAAAACGCCTGCTCAGACCATGACTTAACCTGTATATCCAATGGGAGGTGGATATTCAGGTTAAATCCCCATTGGCGTTAATGGCTGAATATCGCTGGATGTCCAGCAATATTCACGCATAGAGCCGCTATCGCCGGATATTTTATCGCATTAGAGATAAATGTTGCTAATAGCACATTATCTCTGCGATAATATACGGCGATAGGCGGCGATAAAAAGAAATGCGCTAAGCACATTTAGCGATAATTATCGCTATTTGTTGCTAATATGCCCCATAGTCGCTCAAGAACAGATAAAAAAGCAAAGTGTAAAAAAACAGTAATTATTTCCTGTTGTGTGGTAGGAAACCAACCACCAAAAGGAGGGACAAAGAAGAAGGATTGACCACTAAGAAGGAAGGATTTTTAAAGGACATTGAAACAAACAGGACATTTAAGCCCACAAAAAAGTAAGTATGTATATACTAAAGTATAAACAAGAAGTCTCGAAAAC
Source organism: Lissotriton helveticus (assembly GCF_964261635.1). Lineage (NCBI taxonomy): Eukaryota > Metazoa > Chordata > Amphibia > Caudata > Salamandridae > Lissotriton > Lissotriton helveticus. Next base: position 685,680,626 of record NC_136057.1, on the reverse strand, counting down.
AGGACCTAAGTACTCCCAACCTGCACCTAGGTTTCCCTGATCTATGGTGACAGAGGAGTGGCAGCCTCAAGTATCAATGTTTCCCAGATGAACAGCAAGTCTGTTTTGGAATTGTCACAGCAATGGTTTTGGACGGAACAGGAATGCAATAGTGCTTAACAGCTTAACAAGAGGCCCAGTAGACCCGAAATGCACACTACTTACTGATCTGTTTTTAGTATTATTGGCACCCTTGAGGTTAATATTGGAAGAAATAATAGCCAAAATAACTGTATCACCATTGCCAGATATCAGCTATCCCTACACAGTCCAGAGCCAGAAAATATTGTTTTAAAGAAAAGATGGATCACCCTTATGAAGATGTAGAAGGCACCTGGATAAGCAGAACAAATATTGGGATATGGTCCTAAAGCCCTTTCCATGACAGCATCATGGTCTGTATAGACGTATCTATGACTCAGATGAGTGTTGATGACCTTGCCTTTGGCATGCATTCAGTCTGTCACTTAAACATGCCAGCTGCATGCTGCCATACAGCGTCCCTATTTAAATAATTATGGAAGAGCTGACACATCACTGCAACAAAATCAACACACACATAACTCCAGTGAAGTAAAGTCTTCTAGGATGGCAATCATAATAACAATGAAAAAATGCTACCAATCCAGGGCAGGGGCACAGCAATGGCCCCCTCACATTGAATAGAAACAAACTGCTTTAGGAAAAGAAAATGAGGATAACAGGTGTTAAACTAGTCAACTGCCCCACAGCCTGCTCCTGACACAGTGGTGAAAAATGGGAGGGACAAAAAGGCATGGCCAAGGTTTCTCCCAAGGGTCCTGATCAGATATTAAGTCACTCCATTTAAATGGCAGTGGACCTACCCAAGAATTGACTAAAACAAAATTAACTAAGACATCATCTTATTCAATCAGCCTTTTCTCAGAAGCCATAAAATGTAAAATAAAGACAAATGTGCCTATCCCTTACAAGTGACCTTCATTAATAAATTAAAACAATGTTTTTACATCAGGACCAAAACACCCCAGTTGAAATGCTCAATACCTTCTGAGCTAGAGAAAATGTGAGAAAGGACAGAAAGACAGATCATGGTTTAGCAAATATTTAGCACGCACTTTTTTCATGTCTTAAAAGAGGTGGATCCGGTGGGTTATGGGAGGATGTTGGCTGTGAATCCTATTTGAATAATCCTGTAGTTCTATCCCTTGAGTCGGTATCAGCAACCTCCTACCACATATAAACATTGAGCCATTGGTACTGCACACACTGAAGAAGAATGCACATGCTACTCTCAGTCTGAGTGGCAAGCCGGAATCATTTTCTCAGTCCCCAAGTCACACCTGATAGGGAAAGCAGTGAAATGATCTACAGCCACTGGTGTCAGGGGTGATCACACTTGAATAACAATCTGGTAATTACCAGGTGCGATAAAATATGCACTACTTGTAATTGTGATACATCCGCATACAGGTGTTTACACACGGATCACACTCTAATGGACCAATTGTAATCATCCCAAAGTGTTGCACATGAAGCACAGAAACAGATATGCCGCACACATGAATAAAGACAACTTGTCTGCTATGTACCCACGGTATCCAGGCTCACCTACTGTTCCTCAACTGCAAAGTGCTAGCTCAAAGCACAAGCAGGGATATAAAGGAGAAAAGGCCATCCCAGGTATGGGAGGCACAACCTCTGCTTGGTGCTTGTCTATGTGCTGGTGTAGACATATGTGGCTATCTCAAATGGGAAATCAAATCAACAGGAGAGGAAGAGAATACTTATAAAGCCACTCTTGGTCCCCTAGTAACAAATAAACAATCAGCAGAAGAGTCATATCTCAACAAGGAGCGATTGCAGGAGGAGTCACACCTATTATTAAAGAGATTCCTCACTCACCAACCTGCCTCTCTTGTGTGCTACGACACCTGATTACAGTGGAGTGGGTCCTAGTGAAGTGCAGTCAGTGATAGTGAAAAGTAAAAAATGTCTTTACTTGTCCCAACTGAGTTTATTGATGGAGAAGCAAGAAAAGGTTAAAAATAGTGTACGTGGATGTATATACTGGTTGCAAATGGCCAGTCACATCCTTATGTGAAAGTGCAATTACCGGTCGACATGTTTCAGCTTCCGTATGCAAGTAGCGAGGTTTTAATCAGGACCAGAGAGTCACAGGGTTATGCACACGCTAAGGTGCACCCTCACCTGTGACACTTAAACACCGCAAAAACTCACGGTGACTATGGGACTTGGCAAAGTTTGAGAAGTCAGACAATTCTGTAAGACAAAACACAAATAAAGACAAATATGCCACATTACAGGTTTTGCTCAGATAGCATGATAAAGTGGTGTGGATGCCAATGCTCATGCTGCCATGCGTGCATATCAGGACGTCCCAATAAGTTTATCTTTTAAAAGTTTATCTTTTATTTTTTAAACAGTCGTGGTAAAGGGGCGTGGGTTTTACCCCTTAATCATGCGATGGTAAGTGATGGTGGACTACGTATTGCCCCTATGATCTGTCACAATATGCCAAATGAATGTGTCACTGCTCCAATACCTGCCTGCTAATTCCGAATGCCAGGTATGTGGAAAAAAGTTAATTATTATTAAGAACTAAGAAAAAGGTGAACATGACTATTAAGAGAGCGATGCGGAACCGCAAAGCTCGGGAGTTTTAGAGAGGATATTCAGGCTTTTATGAGGTGTAGAAGAATCTTACACCATGGATCTTAACGGGGGCGGTGGCTTGTAGACACACGCTAGGAAATGAATACAATAGTTACAACAGCATTGAGGTAGACTTCATTACCTTAAAGTTGCAGGGATTCTTCCATATTTACTACACCAAAGGCAGACGCCCGCATCACAGCTGGTGTTAGCAGTATTCCAGGACCCCGAGGATAAAGGCGTCCGGGGTGGTTGAGTTTAAGTACTTGGGGCCAGATGTAGGTAAATCTATTTTACCGACTCATAAATACCGAATTTTACTGATTCGGTATTAATGAATCGGTAAAATAGAATGAGGGAGATGTAGGTAAATCCAGATGTGCATTTACCGAATCGGTAATATTCGGTATTTACCGATTCGGTAAATACCGACCGGTAATGCCCATTCATTCCTATGGGCTTTGAATACCGAATTTCACAAGGGGGCAGGGGGTGTCACTTTGACACCCTCTAGCACCCCCAAAACAGGGTCGGGTGCCATGTGGCAGGCATACATGCCCTAAGGGCAGGTCTGCCTGTCATATGGCACAGGTGTGCATGCACACATGTGCATGCACACCGGAATCGGTATTTTACCATCAAATTGAATTTGATGGTAAAATACCGATTTTGTAAGGCTTGTGGGAGTCAGAAGAGTCCCACCTACATATCAAATTTACCGAATCGGTAAAAATACCGATTCGCTATTTTACAGAATCGGTAAATTTACCAATCGGTAAATTTACAGATTCTGTAAAATGACTGGCCCTATATCTCAAAATCCAATTACCGGTCGGTAACGGCCGAATTCAGTCATTACCGACCGGTAATTGGCCACCTACATCTGGCCCTTAGTGTGCTGTGACCGGAGAGTGCCGGATCGGCATGCTGTTCCATCCTGTCACGTGACTGTGACGTCAACGCGTATGCGTGTACGCGTCGGTCACTTATAGGGCTATGTTTATAGAAAGAGTAGAATGCTAACCTTCATGGCTCTTGTCAAATTTTGACAGGTTCTACTTAAAGGGGGTATAAAGTGCGTTAATAAAGTGTTTAGTGGACAAGCGCTGATTAGGAATGTTTTTTTAGAGTGCACAAGGTTATACCAATTAGTTGGAAAATCAGCTCCATTGGTATATTGGGCACAATGCAGGTGTGGATTATGTGTGTTACACATCGCACCGGGGTACCAACTAGTAAGTGAAACTGAAGTAAGGGGCACATTGCTGGCGCAAAAGATGTGGTTGTATGTGTAATTCATTAACCCTTGGCTGTAAGTAAGAAATGGCAATGGTCTCAATCATGTAGTGTCACCTGATTGCAGGATAGTGATAGAGGATATTAAAATATTGGAACTGCCCATAGAGGATACAAAGTACTGCCCATGTCATGGGAGTCTGGGGTTGCAGGAGGCACCCCATTTAGTGACAAGTAACCCAGTAGATGCCAGGTGTCAACGTGGAATGGAGTCTCTAAATTCATGGAATGCCAAGACTATTTCTTAAGGACTGTTCCCCATGGAATGTTGTCATTTAGACACTGTCTATGCGTGGAGAGGCGATAAATCCAACACTGTTCCTTTTCAAACAGAAGCCTTTGGGTGTTCTTGCCTACATTGATCTGCTCAATTACAGTCCATTTCAAGTCATTAGTGATATGGTTAGACTGCAAGAAATGTTCAGTGATTTGGTAGTGCTCTTCCAGCACCGGATAATACTTCTGTGCTCGCAAATGCATTGTTTCACTTTTCTTCCGGTCATCCCCAAATATCTGAGGCCACATGGGCACGTGATCACGTAGATCACGTTGGTGGAATTACAATTAGTGTGGGATCTCAGTGTCCAGATGTTGTTAGGCTCTAGGTTGAAAACCTTGGAAGGGGTGGTTAAATGGCAGACACTACAGTTCCCACAGGGGAAGAATCATGTAACACAAGGGAGATCCCAGGCGTTAAGAACGGATGGGTTGGGATTGCTGTCTTGTCTTGACAAATTAGAAAATCCAGTACTAGGTGCCTGGTGAACAATAAAGACGGAATTGACGAAATTGTTATATCACATTTCAGCAAGATAAATGCGGAAGTTCAGACAGTTGACCGTCAATCTCTTGCGGACTATTTTACAACAGTCCACCTGCCTAAAATTAGCGAGGAGGACTGTATGCTTTTGACTGAACCGATTACAGTCACAGAATTAAGTGAAATCATTAAAAAAAATGGCAAATGGGAAGGCGAGTGGCAATGATGGGATCCCCATTGAAGTATATAAACTGTTTTTAAATGTACTCACCCCTTTATCAGTATCACTGTATAACCAAGTTATGGCTGGAACGGGAGTTTCAGACAGATTCAAGAGAATCAGTGATGATCTAAATTCTAAAAAAGGATAAGAACCCTAATGATCCAAGCTCTTATCGCCCAATGAGCCTACTAAATGTAGACTATAAGCTTCTTATGAAAATCTGGGCAAATAGAATTATGGGCTGCACACATTATTTGGTACATGCAGACCAAACAGGGTTTTTGCCAGGGGAGATCTATGGCTGAGAATACCTTCTATCTGATTCAAGCTATTGACTATTTTTCTGCTACAAAGGAGGCTCCGGCCATCTTAATGATGGACGCAGAAAAAACATTCAACCTGGTGGATTGGCAGGCCCTCTTGTTTATTTTGGGGGAGTTCAGCTTTCCACACCATCTGATCGAGATGCTGGAGAGAATCTATAGAAGAGCCATCACAAAAATTATTATAAATTCAGAGGAGGCGGGAGAGGTTGTAATAAGGTGGGTACTAGGCAGGGATGCCCCCTCTCTCCCCTTCTATTCTCACTTTTTATTGAACCATCAGCGATAGAAATTCTTTCTAACATATTAATCCAAGACCCCCTATTAGAAATGGCCAAAATAAATCTATTTGCTGATGATCTGATCCTGTACCTTAATCCAGAAAAATAAAACATCCAGAGAGCATTGGGAGAGATCCAGGCATTTACAGAATTGGGAGGTTACAGGGTTGATCAATCTTAAACGGAACTTCTTTAATTTAATACACCAGGAATAGAGCTGCCGGAAGGGCTAAAAAAAATCTTTGAAACCAATTAGATATCTGGGCTTGTATGTAACAGTGGACTTCCTTCAACCTTTTCACCTAAATTACGGTAAAACACTTCACAAAATAAAAAGTCTGTTAGATAGATGGGCATTATTGCCCTTGTCAATAATAGGTCGAGTCTCTCTAATAAAATTGTCGATTCTTCCTTTGTTGTTATTTTTATTTTTAAATCTTCCTTTAAAGATTCCAATCTCATATAAGTTGATATGGTGCTTTGGGAGTTTTTAGGGCTAAGAAAAAATCTTGCATTAATTTATCTATTTTGCAATTGGATGTAGATCAGGAGGTCTTGCGGTACCTCATTTAGCTACTTATTACCAAACTGCATTACTTAGCTTAACAACTCAGCTTCTGTCCCCTTTCTCGAAGTTTGATCATTTTTATTTAATCATATGCTAAGGGAGAGTGTTATTAAGCTATCAGTATTTTTGTGAACTGCAAAGTTACCAAAAAACCAAGATATAAGGTGGCGAATACACTATTAAGCCACTTTCAGCGATTTCAAAAAAATTATAATATTTCATCATGCCATTCATACTCCTTTCTTTGTGACTGTGAGGTATGGGGCCTCAAACTCCCACAAAAAGGGGTACAGCCTTATATTTTGTTGGGCGTTTGTAAATTGGGCGATTTTTATAATGGTACTAATCAGATAATGTGGGAGGCTTTTGTGACACAATTTGTAACAAGGAGCTGTGACCTCTGGCTAAGTGTTAGGCGGATTTCACAAGAGTAATTTTAATAGCTCCCTTTGAATCAAACCTATTGGGCATTGCCAACTTGTACAAGGTACTACGCCAGGAGAAGAACAAGAACCTCATTGAACTAACGCTCCCAAAAATTGCTCAGGAAACTAACTTCAGGTTTAGTAGACAGGAATGGCTATGAGTCTGTAAGCTTGGCCACAGGGCATTGAGAGTGACCAACCTTCAAAGAATGTCCTTCCTTTCGAGATGGGTGGCCTATTACACTCCCTCCAGGCTCCATAAATAGTTCCCTACGCTACCAAATGACTGTTTTAGATGTAATCTGCCTGAGGCAGGGAACTGGAAACATATATTTTTCACTTGTCTGAAATTTCAACACTTTTGGGAAGAGGTTTTTAGGTTGATCAGTAAATGTGTTTTACTAGTTATCCGTCCATGTGCTTCGCTGGCGCTATTTGGCTTCTCCTACGTAATTAAGCAGCTCTCATTATACAAGCAATTCTTCGTGTCACTTGCCATAGCAGTAGCCAGATCTTTAATTTTACAAAATTGGAGCTCTCAGATATTACCTACATTGACCGTGTGGCTACAAAAGATGGAGTGGACAAATTTGATGAGGCCTAAGCAAATAGGATGGGGCGTTGCGGAGATTTGGGATGACATGGAAGGGCTATGTTGGAATCACACACATAAATGATACTGTGTGATTTATTAATATGGTATTTTCAGGCGAAGATTGTAATTATATAGGTTATTAAGCTAGGGGTCATACATTATCATAGATTTGATATTTAGAATGCTGGTTTAATACATCAAATAAAATGGAGTTTGAATTTATGTCTTTTTTTACCATGGATTTTAAATGTGAGACTGTATATGCAATAGATTTTATCTTCTCTGCCTCTTAGTATATTTTGTGTATCATATTTATTATGTACTAATGGATTATGAAATTTGTTAAACTTATTGTCTATTTATTATATGTGATTGGAGAGTCTGCAAATTTGTCTGTACTATGTTTGTTTCCAACGCTCAAAAAAAAGAAAAAAAGAGGATCTCCCTTGGCTGATTATTCGCTCTTTTCTGGCTTTTCTTCAGGATGTTTTCTGGGTACGAATGCGGAGCGGGTTCTTGTGAACCTACTGCCAAGAACAACCTCTTAGAGTTCTCCATATGGGCAGTACCTCCGTATTAGGAGGAAATGTAGCAGATTTGACGATTACCATACCCGATCAGCTGATTTAGCAAAGAAATTGAGAAGTCGTGAGTACCTGGAAAACATCCTGAAGAAAAGCCAATAAAGAGCGAGAAATCAGCCAAGGGAGATCCTTCTCGATAATCCCTTACAACATACAGCACAGCATCTAATGCTATCACAAAATCCATCAACAAACACTTGCAGATCCTACAGACAAACAACAGAAATTGGGAGAAGCCGTTGTTTTCCTTCAAACGGGCAAGAAGCCTTAGCGACTCCTTAGTACATACGTGTCCAAGACAATCAGACAGCAATCCCAACCCATCAGTTCTTAACACCTGGGGTCTACCTAGTGTTACAGGACACTTCTCCTGTGGGAACTGTAGTGTCTGCCATTTAACCACCCCTTCCAAGGTTTTGAACCTAGAGCCTAACAGTATCTGGACACAGAGATCTCACACTAATTGTAATTCCACCAACGTGGTCTACTTGATCACATGCCCATGTGGCCTCAGATATTTGGAGATGACCGGAAGGAAAGTGAAACAATGCATTTGCGAGCACCGGAGTAATATCCGGTGCCGGAAGAGCACTACCAAAATGACTGAACATTTCTTGCAGTCTAACTGTACCACTGACTTGAAATAGACTGTGATTGAGAAGATCAAAGTAGGCAAGAACACCCAAAGGCTTCTGTTTGAAAAGGAACAGCATTGGATTTATCGCCTCTCCACGTATAGACAGGGTCTAAATGACAACATACATGGGGGACAGTCCTTAAGAAATAGTGATGGCATTCCATGATTTTAGAGACTCCGTTTCTCATTGGCACCTGGCATCTACTGGGTTACTTGTCACTAAACGGGGTGCCTCCTGTAACACCAGACTCCCATGACATGGGCAGTACTTTGTATCCTGTATGAGCAGTTCCAATATTTTAATATCCTATATTTCTATCCTGCAATCAGGGTGACACTACATGATTGAGACCATGGCCATCTCTCACTTACCACCAAGGGTCAATGAATTACACATACAACACAACTTTTGCCCAGCATTGTGCCCCTTACTCCAGTTTCACTTACTAGTTGGTACCCCAGTGCGCTGTGTAACATACTTAATCCGCACCTGCATTATGCCCAATATGCCAATGGGACTGCTTTTCCAACTAATTGGTGTAACCTTGTGCACTCTAAAAAAACATTCTTAATCAGCGCTTGCCCACTAAACATTTTATTAACGCACTTTATACCCCCTTTCAGTAGAACCTGTCACAATCCACCATGCCTCTTGCGAGACACTTCGTGTGCGCATAAAGTTATTTTTTTTCCAAAATAACAGGAGCCATGAAGGCTAGCGATCTACTCTTTCCATAAACATAGCCCAATGAGTGACCGGCGCATACACGCATACGTGATGATGTCACGGTCACATGACAGGATGGAACAGCGGGCCTATCTGGCACTCTCCGGTCACAGCACACTTAGTACTTAAACTCACCCACCCCGGACGCCTTTATCCTTGGAGTCCTGGAATACGGGTAACACCAGGTGCCATGCGGACATCTGGCTTTGGCGTAGTAAGTATGGAAGAATCCCTGAAAATTTAAGTTAATTAAGTCTACCTCGATGCTGTTATAACTATTGTATTCATTTCCTAGCGTGTGACTTAAAGCCACCGCCCCGTTAGGATCCATGGTGTCATGGTGTAAGATTCTTCTACACCTCATGTAAGCCTGAATATCCTCCCTAAAACTCCCGAGACTTGCGGTTCCACATCACTCTCTTAATAGTCATGTTCACCTTTTTCTTAGTTCTTAATAATAATTTACTTTTTTCCACACACCTGGCTTTCGGAATTAGTAGGCAGGTATTAGAGCATAGTGGCACATTGATTCGGCATATTGTGACCGATTACAGGGGCAATATGTAGTTCACCTGTTATACCATCGCGGGATTAAGTGCTAAAACCCATGCACCTTTTCCACCACCACCCTAGGTTTAAAAGATGAGCTCATGGGCACGTCCTGATAAGCACGCATGGCAGCATGAGCGTTGGCAACCACACTACATTATCGCGCTATCTGAGCAAAACCTGTAATGTGGCATATTTGTCTTTATTTGTGTTTTGTCTTACAGAATTGTCTGACTTCTCAAACGTTGCTGAAGTCCCACAGTCACCGTAAGTTGTTGCAGTATTTAAGTGTCACAGGTGAGGGTGCACCTTAACGTGTGCATACCCCGTGACTCTCTGGTCCTGATGAAAAGCTCGCTACTCGCATACGGAGGCTGAAACATGTGGGCCGGTAATTGCACTTTCACATTAGGATGTGACTGGCCACTTGCAACCAGTAGAGACATCCACTTACACTATTGTTTAACCTTGTCTTGCTTCTCCACCAATAAACTCAGCTGGGACAAGTAAAGACATTTTTAACTTTTCACTATCACTGACTGCACTTCACAAGAACCCTTCTGCTGTAATCAGGCATCGTAGTACACCCTAGAGGCATTCAGCCCCTCGGGTGGGATCCCAATGATGAAGTATGTCTCCAACTAGGTTGGTGAGTGAGGGATCTTTTTAACAATAGGCGTGACTCTTCGTGCAGTTGCTCCTTGTTGGGAATCACTCTCCTGCTGATTGTTTATTTCAAATGGGAGACACAGAGTACACATTACTGCAGTGTTCATTCGATCTTTATATTGATTATCTCATCCACTTTCCCCGGTACCCGTGACCAGTATTCAATCAGCTTAGTGTATTTCCACAACTTATGATAAAAAGTAGGCCCTCCCACTTGGATCTGCTTTGTTAAAATCTGGGCTGATATCATATTTGCATGTGATACACAAGCAGTGTTCTGTCATTGTACTGCCATGGTTTGCTAAACTTTCTGAGGTGCAGGCCACCAAACCTGCAAAAATACCCCAACAAACCAACTATATGTAGAGTGTAATCACCCAAAGCCTGCTAAGGTATGAACACTCTCTCAACAGATGAAGATCATATCTTGAGAAGAAGGGGTTTGTGTGGTGGAGTAGAAACTGTGGATGCCTCCAGTCCCTTATCCCCCTGTTTCTAAAATGCCTAAATTCCCATTCAACTCCATAAAAATGTCAGACTTTAGTAGAAAGGGGGAATGGCTATGGCTCCAACACTGTGTCATCTAGTTCTGTGCTGCCTACTTAATTAAAGTAATCTCTCATATCAAGGATCAATATGCAAACTTAATCAGGTCATTGTTAATTCTGTATATATCTTTGGTCCTGGTCATAACTGAGAGATTCTGAGACAGGTGGTCCTGCCATCAGAATATTAATAATTGCAGCAATACAAATACAGGCATGACAAAACAAAGTTAAAGCCAGGCCTATTTGCTTTTCCAATGCTTTTTAGTAATGGTGGTAACAGTGGCAGTAGTGGTGTGGTATTGGTGGTGATGGTGTGGTATCGGTGGTGGTGGTTGAGGTATTGGTGGTATTGGTGGTAGTTTTGGTATTCTTATTGCTGATGGTGGTACTGGTGATATTAGTTGTGCAGGTGATGTGGTACTAGTGGTGCATTGTGGTCGAGGTGATGTGGTATTGGTGGTAGTACTGTGGTGGTCACATTGGTGGTGTAATGAGATATCTGTGGTGCTGCTGGTATTGGTTGTGATGTGTTTGCAGTGGTGGTATTGATCGTGGTCATGATGTTGGTGGTATTGGCAGTGTCTGGTATTGGTGGTGATGGTGGTTTGGTGGTGGTGTTCTTGGTATTGGTGGCATTCATGGAGTATCAGTGGTGGTGCAGTATTTTTACTGTGGCAGTGGTATTGGTGGTGGTATTTATCTTGGTAGTATTGGTGGGGGTGGCATTAGTTTCAGTATTAATGAGGTGGTGGTATGGATGGAATTGGTGGTGGATTTGGTGGTATTGCTAATGGTGGTAAAGGGTGGTGGTGTAATTAAATGAAATAACAAAGATTTATAGGAGCGCAGCAAATACCCAGAGGCATCAAGGCGCTAAAGAAGGTAGAGTCTTGGAAAGATATGAGGTCAGCAGAAAGAGAGGTTCTCAGATCAAAGAGAAGTACCTGCATTCAGTTAAAGGTTGAAAAGCCAGGTTTTCATAACTTTTTCGAAATGTATCATAGACCTGAAAGCTACTGTTGGAGCATGGGAGGGAGTTCCAGACTTTTAATGCGGCCCCTGAGAAGGCTCTGCCTCCCCAAGTAGTCTTCCAGATTGTTGGAACCACCACAAGATTATTGCTAGGAGACCGAAGCTGTCTATAGAGAATTTACCACTGGAACATGGTTCTAATTCCTCTAGGCCCGGTGCTTTGTACAGCCCTATGAACAATGCATAGGGCTTTGAAAATGATGTGCTTGTTCACTGGTAGTCAATGAAGTTTGGAAATCCCTGCCGAGACTGATTGATATTTGGGGATGTGTAGTATTAGTCTTGCAGCGCATTCTGTACCAGCTGTAGCTGGGCTAATGCAGAATTATTAATCTCACGGGTGAGAAATGAAGGGTAGAGCCATTTGCTTCCATGCCTGCAGAAGGATCCTGATGATCCAAAAACAGATTGGTACTGTGTGGTTGACCTGAATGTCAAACAACAGAGTTGTGTCTACCAACACTTCAAATTGCTTTTGGTAGTCTGTTGGAGTGGGTAGTATGCCTAACATTTCCAGCCACCAGAGGTTGCTTCAAATGGATGGTTGGTTACCAAAGACCTCCATTGTGTCTCAATTGAGTATTTCTTAATGATTACCCATCCAGGTGGCTACCGCCTGCATGCAAAAAAAATGTTTAATTGACAGAGAAGGCACTATATCCTTGATAATTCCCACAATTATTTGTGTCATTGGCATTCGAGAGGTGTATTGGTGGTATTTGTTGTGGTGGTGTCTTAGATGATTACATTGGTATTGCAGTGTGTTCTTGGTATTGGTAGTGGCAATGGTGTGGGGCTGGTGGTGGTGGCTGTATTGTGGCGTTGATAGTTTTAATTCTATTGATGGTGGTGTTGTAGTATTGTTGTAATATCAGCAGTGGTCGCATTGTTTGAGAAGTTGGTGTGGTACTGAAGATTGTGTTGTATTGATATTGGTGGGGGTGTGGTATTGATGGTTCTGATCATTTGCCTGTCAAATAACATGTGTACATCTATTAAACACACCTGCAATTTGCTTTTAGCTTATTATATTGGGATAGCCTGCCCACCAGGTGGCTCTGCAATGCGATAAGCAAAAAGTATTAAGACGGCCATGTTAGAGTCTGAACTACTGAGATAATGGGGAGAAGACTGGGGCATTTGAAATGGGAGGGACCATAACAAGTGTTAATATGGAGGAAGTCAATGCCAATATGATTAACGATATATTCAAGTGTTAAAAATGAAATCACTTCTCTATTGATAAATTTGCCCCTTGTGAACTCCACATCAACACTGACTCAGAAATATGTGGTTAGGCAGGCCTTGAGACCCAGGCTTGAGGTTATTGATTGTCAGACCTCAGGTGAAGTAGCACGGAGCCAGCATGCAAATGCCCAAACAGGAAATCCCAGATTGATCCCACAGATAGATGTAGTGACACCACAATGATCCATCGATCCCATAGATAGATGCAGTGACACCACAATTGTCCAGGGAGATAGGCCCCAATAAAGCACACATGGCTGGAGGGGTGCACGTGTGGCCAAAACACCATAAAGTCAGATGCCACATGAAGTTAGAAACACTTGACCAATCAAGACACAGCTCACACAGTACACGCAGTGATCACAAGCTCCCCATGCCGGACATCAAGACACGTTACCCACTGTTGCACTGTGTCCACGCAAGGTTGAGGCCCACTGGATTTCTCCTCCCTAATTAATAGCTCCAAAGACAGGCATACATATTCCTTACCAGAAAAGGATAACCAGAAACATTTTATTACATTCAATGAACAGTATAAAAGTCTGTGTTAGACTGATTGCAAATAGAGAGTCCTCAGACCCTATGCTTCTTACTGTGCTCCCAGCTGCATTGTTTAATGAAATGAACTACTATTGTTTTGCCAAACACCTGTTGTCTCTTGTTTTATCAAAGTATTTCATGGTCGAGCAACACAAAGGAAATGCCTCTGTGGGATAGTAACCTGTTACTCAAGATATGTGAACTACAGGGATTCAGGAAATGGGAGTTAATTGGCATCATCAAGCTGGGAGATGCATGGGGGGAGGATCGACACAAAACTCCAGAGGATCTTTGGGAGGAATTCCAGCTGGAAGGGTCTGAAGCATTTAGGCAGCAGCACTTGAACCATGCCCTGGTGACTCATGTCCCAAAGGAAGCTCCCCTGGCAGATGCATCCCTATTGGAGGATAGACTGCTCTCTGAAGCAATCCTAGAGATAGCTACATTTCTCATCTACTAAAAAAACATTTTTAACACCTCTGACCCCAAGGTGAATCTCAAGGGTAAATGGGAGGCAGACTTAGGCCCTTTTGAGGAAGGGGAATGGGGAGAAGCAATGGCTGCACCTAGAGAAGTGGGCATACGCACGTGTGTCAGACTGGTGCACATGAAGATCCTGCAGAGAGCATACCTAACGAGGTTGCTGTTGGCGAGGATTGGCTACGCCACAACTCTTCAATATCTGGGCCTGTCCAGTCATACAGCCTTACTGGTTAGCAGTAAGACAGCGCCTCACAGATACAGCAGGCTGTCACAGAAAATGTAGTGATTCTTGATATCTTGGGTGAAGAAGCAATGCAAATGTGTTCAAAGATTTTCTGGGGAGTAGGTCTCATGGTGGCCAGGAGAAATGTGTTCCAGAAATTAGCCTGATCTGGCAGCCCTGGAATGCCATGCGGGATAGACTTTGAATCTCTAATTGAGGCGGAACATGTTGCAAGGGAGGGAAACATTAAAGATGGGATCCTATATGTAAGACCCTATGTGCAGTGGGGTAGAGGGTGCTAATGTTTCCTGTACTGCTTATGAACATTGTGTCTGGACTGTGTTGATGTTTGTTTTTTGGAAAATAAAAAGAATACAAAAAAGGAGGCCATTTTAGGATCAGCCTCATGCCTTGGTGCTTAGCAAAACATTAAATAAATGTCTGCTGCAGTAAAAGGTTTGGTGTCCGCGTACAAAGCCTATATGACATACTGAATTGAATGTAACAAAATGTGTGATGGTTGAGAGGGCCCTCATTGCTTCCAACATAAACACTCCACAGAGAGCAAATGATACATCAAACGGCCGGTGGCATGAATGTGATCGACTTTGTGTGAAGCCAATTGCTGAAAGAAATTGCTCCCAATAAGTCTATGGTTGAAGGAGACTGATCCAAGGCTCCCTCTTTGTATATTGCAAGTAATAAATCATGAAGACAACTAAGTTATCAACATAATCCTAAACAAATGTTTATTTATTTATTGAAAACATTTCTTAAACTTTGAGGCCAAGCAAGAAAAGAATTAAGAAACAACACAGAAATTCCTATAAACAAACGACGCACTGTGAGATAATATGACATTGACAGCAGAAATTTCAGTATTAATGCTTGATTTATTAACAGAAGGAGAGGCCTAATAGAGCTGTCCAATCCCGTCACCACAATCGCAACAATTGCTTCATTTTAGCACAGTGTGTTTCCTGTACGAAACCTATGAAGACCCCCTGCCTCCTAAACTCAAATTAGGCATTTCATATTCACTCTTCAGGTGTTTCTCATTTTAAGTAAACTCACCCCGATTAATGAGCTGATCATAGCAGAATCTCAAATGGAATTCCTCTCTGCTCAATTATTAGTGGGCCGTCGACAAACCCAATTATACATCCAAAACATCCAGCTGGTAAACTAACTGAGGGATCGGCCTGCATTGCAACCTAGACCCATTTTCCTGCCACCTCATCCATGGCATAGGGGGAGCATGTCATGCTCACTCTGCCATCCCTCTTGTCCTTCTCCACTCTTGCCACCATCTCCCCTCTTCCCCTCACAGTTGCCGTTCTGCTCACATTTACCACCTGCTCAGAGCAGCTGGTAAATGTGAGCAACAAGCCCCATGAAAATAGTAATACCTTTCAGAATTCTATCTGGTAAATTCAGGTCTACATGGATATTCCCAATTCCAGGGTGGCGCGTTACCACACAATGCCAAATTTTAAGGGTGCAGACATAGCACCTCACTGCTACCAAGAAACTTGTAATCAGGGCCATAGGGGGAAGAGACCTACAAATCCTCTGTTACACTACACTGGAAAAGCATATCATAAAGTCTTTCTTTTGTAGAGGCACTCTACAGAACCACAACCAAACTTGATGGCAAAGAAAGGTAACCACAAGAGCAAGAAATAGATCCAGTGATAATTCCAACTAATTGTAAGCCTTGGGTGAACGAAAAACGTTTGATACTGCTGTACTTCATTGTTGACCTGAGGACAACTGAACCCCAGAGCACAGATGGATCAGCAGCAATCCCGTCCCCCAGCACCTTGAGAACCTCACAGGTGAGTAGCCATGCTTTACAAACCCTGATTGATTGATTAGTTGATTGAGGACTCTATTTTGACTACGCTCCTTCTGAAAATCCCAAAAACATTTAATCTAAAACCAAACATAGCCCAGGACAGTAAAAGGAGTGTGTCTTGTAAACACTACAAATCTGTAGATAACAATCTATTATTAGTGTCTCTGAGATTTGGGCTCACAGGCCCTGCTAGTCTGTGCTACTCATGATATGAAGAATAAACCTCTATCAGCTGTGTTTGCCTTCGATAATCCAACACATCTCATGCCCTTCTTGATAAATGCATCCAAGTATATCCTTGGTGACAGAGACATATGTTACTTTCTTTGAAACATCTAATTCTGAAATTATTTTGATGAAATATTGCTTACTAGTTAGCTCGTTCCTGAAGGATATACAGATTACATTAATGTATCAATTTAATTCACTCAGCTACACTATATAAAGCCACTGAGTTTGACCAGTGTAGTGAACCATATGTTAATGTACAATCCAGGCAGCGCTCACAGGCTTTTCTTACCCACCCCTGCCCAGGATGAGATATTACATTTTAATTATCCAACTATTAGATCATTTTTACTGAAAGAAACTATGGGCCTGATTCACTAAGGTAACATACACTTTTGAGAAACTTACACTTTTAAGTAGGTTTACTACTTTTTGGCTAGTCACAAAATTTGTGTTTAGATTACACTTTTTGAATAAATTTACACTTGGAATTTGTGAATAACCAAAAAGTAGTAAACTTATTCAAAGCTGTAAATTACTCCAAGGTGTTAGTTAACCTTGTAAAGCAGAACTTCATACTGGCTTCACATGCCCTGGAGGCTGCTGCCTTACATCTGATTCACCAGCTGTTAGCTCTATGAAGCAGATTCACCAGCTGCTAGCTCTATGAAGCAGATTCATCATTTGGTAGCTCTATGAAGCAGATGGGAGTAGATCATAAAGACAAACAAAGCTCTTGCACCTAGAAAAAGTCATATGCTTTTTCTGGAAATCACTGCATGCAGCTGAAGTGATTTTTCCTTACCTGGTCTTTTCGGAATCTTTTTATGGAATAGTTGATGTGCCACAACTTAAGGACAATTTATGATTGCTATATTTTAGGCTTAGGATTTTCGCAAAGACGGTTGGAGTATTTCCATATTTATTGCCAACCTACATCTTCTTAGCTTTCTTAAAGCCTAATGAAAGGAGATAGTCTAACTCCTGTCGAAAGAAAACTAAATGAGTTATTTTAACTTGATCTTGAAACCTTGTTGGAAACAATATTAGATATCAAAACTAGCGCCCCAGTTCCTTGACTCATTCCTGGTTCCACTGCAGTCCTTGTGTTTTTGTGCCTTGCTAGCTTGCTGTTTGAAGTCAAAGTGCCTGAAATTATCCAGCTCTTTTTGAAGTTTGTTGAGGGTTTATGCCTGATGAACAGGCCGTAGGCCCTATAACCCATTCAAAATGTCACTCATTTCTCCCCTTATTACAAATGGGACTGTCCTGGCATCGCTAGAAGGCCATATATATGCTTATACTTTGTGGTGGTAGCGTTCATTATCCTTATCCCAATCAGCCGTGATGTCTGCAGCAGTCCTCTGTGCGTACATGAGTCTAAGAAGCATTTACCGCAGTCTCACCACTTTCTTACATTAAATGTTCATGAATTATTAGTTCTGAACCAGTAGCAGCCAGGAAGATATTTTTTGAAAGTCCAGTGGGGTGGGTTTGCCCTCCAGGTAGAGGTGTTGCTCAGTAAACAAATCTGCCATCTAGGTTTGAGCAGGAGAAGTGTTACCTGAACTTAGGCCAAGTTTCACGCCACTCCCTGGTATACCATGAAGTGGGACACTTTCTGAGCATGTAAGGAAAGGTTGAAGGGCTGCTCACCAATGTTAGTACAAACTGTTCTCTTCATAACCCCATGATGGACTCATGTGCCTGAAGTAAGAAAAGAGAATGTAAATACCTGCTTTCCTTAAGGAGGAAACAGTGTTTTTTGACTTGGGCCTCCATCTTCTGCGTGGAAGATATTGTATCAGACCTAAGAAGGACTCTGAGCTCCAGCAGAGTCTCTTGCGGGTGGTGGAACCTGTCTTCTCAGGTCGAGGTGCTTTGAATCTGAAAGGTCCTAAACAGAGGATCCTGCTGTCTACTTGAAAGAATTAATTTTGTTTGCCATTATGGAGGACTGAAGACACCGTGGGGCATATTTACAAGCCCATATCGTCACCACAATGTTACTATCTCTGAAGTTGTGGTAGCAATAGAGGTACCGCATTATTCACAAGGCAGCGTTAAGCCACTTAACGTGGTTTAACGCTGCCTTGTACATCAGGCACCCTTTCATGCTATGCTTAGCGTGAAAGGGGCGGGCAATGGGTGGTGTGGTGGGCGTTCCACTGCAACACCCATTGATTTTGCTGCTGCCCCATATTTACAAGGGTGGCTTATATTTGGAGCAGCGCCAAAATTAAGATCAGTCTTAACGTGGCGCAACAAGGAGAAATGTTTAGTTTCTCCTTGTTTTTGCTGTTTCCATGTGTGCTGCATTGTCCAGCAAACATAGAAATGTCAAAAGGCCATTGATTGTTTATGTACAGGAAGGTGCCCCTTCCTGCCAGTAAACAATTGTAGGAAGGTGGAAATCTGACTATATGGTTACCCCCATTTTTTGCCTGGTGTTTTGCTGGTTTTCGACTTAGTTGGACTGGGACCCGGCTTTTCAGGGCCCCAGTCTATCTGCTTTCTCTATAAAATGGACTCCATGTACTTTAGGTACATACCAGGTTGGTTACTGGGTCAGCCTCGTAAGTCTCTGTATATGGTACCTTAGGTACCCAGAGCCTAGGTGCACCCTAGGCCTATCAGGGGCTACAACATGTATTGTGCCACCCCTGGTTAGCCTTCCAAACTGACTCCACAGGTTTGCAATGTCAGCCTGGGTAAGGTGGTGTAATCACCCCTTACTTAGATATAGTATACATATATCTATATCTATATCTATATCTATATATATATATATATATATATATATATATATATATATATATATATATATATATATATATATATATATATAGATATATAGATATAGATATAGATATATATATATATCTATATCTATATATATCTATATATATATATATATATATATATATATATATAGATATATATAGATATAGATATAGATATAGATATATATATATATATATGTATATATATATATATATTCACTGAAAAAAACATAGGTTTCAGGAGTTATATAGTTAGGAATTCGTTTTTAAAAAACCTTTGAAATTCACTCAAAAAACTATAAGTTTTAGTGGTGTTATAGTTAGCTGGACATTTTACTCATACAAAACCAATGAAATTGCTCCTATATAGTTAGTTGTACTAACTATATTTCGTGCACCCGCAATCCACTGCTGATGATGTCACATCTTAGATCATTCATGACATGGTCAGTGACATCACTGATGACATCTCAAATGACATCACTGATGACATCTCTGATGACATCATCCAGTGAATGTGGTTTGCTTCGTTATTTAAATATGCATTATATATATAGCAATTTACATTGAAGAATGAGTGGATATATATAAATACATATTTGGATGGAGGATTTAGTAGCAGTGTAATTGACTGTTTACTTGACCAATTTATAATGTCTCACTAAATATAGTGGAACCTGACTAAACTGTGTGAATATCTGTATCACTTTGTCAGTTGTTGTGTAAACTGATTCTACAGTTGGTTACTAGCTATGTGAAAGTCTATATTAGTTATTGATTAGTTAACTGAGTATTTGTATGGGAGTGTGAAAGTGTGTGTGGTTCGGTGGGGGGGTGTGACTGTCCAAAGATGTGTGAATAGTTGATTCAGTAGATATATGAAGTTAAAAGTACATGTTCTAACAGTTTGGGTGAGGGAATCTCTTTATGGGTGTGGTGATGAGCAAATATATTTCTCAAAGGTACAGGTCCAACAAACTAGAAAAATAAAAGGCAGTGTATTTGTCAGTTGTTGTATATAAATAAGTATACATAAGACACAATGATAGTGTGAGTGACTGTATGGATAACTGTATACTTGTAATAATGATTTTATAATTCACTAAGTATGACTTACTATCTAAATGAATAGAAGTGGTGTTTGTATAAGTGTTTTGCTAAGTAAATATGTAAGTATGATCCATTGTTTGCATAAGTGAGTAGGATGGGATGTATGACGTTAAAACGCATACTTTTACAACGCATACCGTTACAACGGGACTTTTACAACGCAAATACTATTACAACGCATGTATTTACAACGCATTTTTTTACAACGCAGGTACCTTTACAACGCATACCATTACAACGTAAGTATTGGTAAGTATATATATTTTTTTTTAATTGTATATTATTTAAAATTATTTTTATTTAATGTAATTGTATTTAATTTAATTTAATTTAATTTAATTTTATTTAATTAATTTAATTTATATTTATTTTTATTTTATTTTTTTCTTGTACCCCTTTATCTAAAATTCCCAAAACTGACCCTGAACCCTAAAAATACCCCTTTACCCAAAAACCCAAAACTGACCCTGAACCCTAAAAATACCCTTTTACCCAAAAACCCAAAACTGACCCTGAACCCTAAAAATACCCCTTTACCCAAAAACTGAAAACTCACCCTAAACCCTAAAAATACCCCTTTACCCAAAAACTGAAAACTGACCCTGAACCCTAAAAATACCCCTTTACCCAAAAACTGAAAACTGACCCTGAACCCTAAAAATACCCCTTTACCCAAAAACTGAAAACTGACCCTAAACCCTAAAAATACCCCTTTACCCAAAAACTGAAAACTGACCCTGAACCCTAAAAATACCCCTTTACCCAAAAACTGAAAACTGACCCTAAACCCTAAAAATACCCCTTTACCCAAAAACTGAAAACTGACCCTGAACCCTAAAAATACCCTTTACCCAAAAACCCAAAACTGACCCTGAACCCTAAAAATACCCCTTTACCCAAAAACCCAAAACTGACCCTGAACCCTAAAAATACCCTTTTACCCAAAAACCCAAAACTGACCCTGAACCCTAAAAATACCCCTTTACCCAAAAACCCAAAACTGACCCTGAACCCTAAAAATACCCCTTTACCCAAAAACCCAAAACTGACCCTGAACCCTAAAAATACCCCTTTAAAAAAAAACTAACATATAACATTTTAAATATAATTATATACTTACCAATACTTACGTTGTAATGGTATGCGTTGTAAAAGTACCTGCGTTGTAAAAACATGCGTTGTAAATAAATGCGTTGTAATAGTATTTGCGTTGTAAAAGTTCCGTTGTAATGGTAGTGCGTTGTAAAAAATGCGTTGTAATGGGTGTATACCAGTAGGATGACTTCATATGTGAATAGGATGCGTGCTGTTGTTTAATGTCGATATAGATGTATAAGTATTTTTGATAGTGTTCTATTGTTCATTGACAGCATGTATGAGTAAATCCATAGGTAAGTGATTAGATGTGTGTATACATCTATGAATCACTGAGTGGATTTTTAGATACTTGTATTGCTGTGACAATGGATTTAAATATGATACTCTGTATTTTACAAACAGTGATGAAAAATTGTAAAGGTGTATGTGATTGTCACGTGGATGATGTCATCAGTGATGTCATCAGTGATGTCATTTGAGATGTCATCAGTGATGTCACTGACCATGTCATGAATGATCTAATATGTGACATCATCAGCAGTGGATTGCGGGTGCGCGAAATATAGTTAGTACAATTAACTATATAGGAGCAATTTCATTGGTTTTGTATGAGTAAAATGTCCAGCTAACTATAACACCACTAAAACTTATAGTTTTTTGAGTGAATTTCAAAGGTTTTTTAAAAACTAATTCCTAACTATATAACTCCTGAAACCTATGGTTTGTTCAGTGAATTTCAAAGGTTTTTTTAAATGCTAATTCCTAACTATATAAGGCCTGAAACCTATGGTTTTTTCAGTGAATTTCAAAGGTTTTTTAAATGCTGATTCCTAACTATATAAGGCCTGAAACCTATGGTTTTTTTCAGTGAATTTCAAAGGTTTTTTAAATGCTAATTCCTAACTATATAAGGCCTGAAACCTCTGGTTTTTTCAGTGAATTTCAAAGGTTTTTTAAATGCTAATTCCTAACTATATAAGGCCTGAAACCTATGGTTTTTTCAGTGTTTTTAAAAAAAAATTGATTGGTTAACTGGCTTATTAAGTGTATCTTAGTGAATACATATATTAGCGAGTAATGTTTAAATATTTAAATATATGCATGAGTGATGTAATATGTGACTTCATCAGCAGTGCATTGCAGACGTGCAAGTTATAGTGAGTCCAACTAACTATAACGTGGGAATTTCAATGGTTTTATGCGAGTAAAATTTCCAGTTAACTATAACTGGTGTGAAACCTATGGTTTTTTCAGTGAATTTCAAAAGTTTTTTAAATGCTAATTCCTAACTATAACTGGTGTGTAACCTATGGTTTTTTCAGTGAATATATATATATATAAAATTTCTATGGCAAAATGAAACCCCTCATTTTGTTCCTTTTCAAATTAAATGTATTAAGTGTTACCACTTTATTCCAATCAAGATGACTTCAGGTGTGCCATACTTTTGTCATAAGTAAGACTGTTAGCGTTCTAGTTGTTCTTTAGAACACTCTGGGACATTCTGTCGTTGGGCAAAGCCGGGGGTTCTATTCTCTATTCTTTTCTGGTGATGAAAGCGGTATCTTAACAATTTGTATATATTTTAATCTGTAGCGCTTTTAATTAGCACGGTAGCACCGCGCTCTCGTGTGCAAGATTACATTGCACCGAGGCACTTTATAATCACCTTCTCCTCCCGGCGTGGCCGAATAGGGGCTTACATCGCGGGGAAAGGCGCCATCTTGGAGGGAGGAAGGGTTGGCGGTCCAGTGGCAGGACGCCTCCCACCCTCCTCTATAGACTACAAAATGATGAGGCCATTCCGTCCGCGCAGCGGGCGGGCGCAGCGGGCGGGCGCAGCGGGCGGGCGCAGCGGGCGCGACGGCGGCGCGCCGAAGGCGCGCCAAAGGCAAGCCCGTCTGCGCCCGTCCGCACCGGACACGGGCCTAGGGCCACCCCCCCTGGCCAGAATGCTCGCGAAAGCACCACATCTTACCCACGCTCTGCGCTGATGGATCTCCGCCCACAAGCTATGGAAAAATGCATAAGGTATAGCCCTGACTCCATATCATCTAAAATTGTACTGGACTGTAATCACTGTCAAATGTCCATTCCCCTATTTAATAAAAGAGCAGGTAGTGAAAATCCGATCCAGACAAACCAAGTGTTCACGATAGCCCTCATTAATGTGCGCTCATTAGCCAAACATAGGCAAGAGGTAGCCGATGTACTCATCGACAGGAACATAGATATAATGTTCCTGACGGAGACTTGGCTGGATAAAGCCTCTGACCCGGACCTTGTAATAGGCGTTCCACAAGGTTTCTAGTCCTACAGGCTAGATAGAATTGGTAAAAGAGGCGGTGGGGTTACTATAATTGCCCGTGATTCTTTTAAAATTCGTACCACTGCCATTCCTTCAACGGCATGTGAGGCGCTCCAATTCGACATCTATCTGTCCCCCTCACACAATTTTAAAGGTGTATTACTATACAGAAGACCAGAATCGCGGTCGGAATTCCTCACAGAAATACTTACTATCCTAGAAACTACAGCTATTGATAAAACTGTGACTCTGTTAGGTGATTTTAATTTCCATTTGGAATGTAGCGAAGATAAGGATACTACTTCGTTGCTATCCGAAATGGAGGTTTTTGGTCTAGCTCAGTTGGTGAAAGGACCCACTCATAATGCAGGCCATACCTTAGATGGTATTTTTACCAACCTGGAGAATATACTAGTGACTGATGTCTTGCCAATGACTTGGTCCGACCATCACCTGGTACTGGCCACAATATTAATTAATAAAACATCTACGGCCACCTCACTCCCCCCCAAACGAGAAGTGTTCAAGGTCTGGAAAGACATCAATATCCCCAGTTTTAAGGAGGCGTTACAGAACTCTACACCCACATGGGCTACTGATCCAGAAACCGCTATTGAACAATATCACATATGGGTGGGCCAGGCGGCTAATAAACTGGTACCGGAAAAAAGAATGTCCCGGAATAGAAGATCTCCCTCAGCACCATGGTACACCGAGGAGCTAAAAAAACTAAAACAGCAATGCAGAAACAAAGAGAGAATCTGGAGGAAAAAGTATGATAATGAGGATAAGATAGTGTACAAGGAATTGTTAACCCAATATAAACTTCTGATTACAGAGACAAAAAAGAAGTTTTACACTGAGCAAATTGAAAGCGCAAAAAACTCGAATAAAAAGCTCTTTGAAATAACTAAACATCTTGTGGGATGCGTCCCAGACCTCAACCCCCCTTGCTCACAAGATTTCTGTGATTCATTGGCTTCATTCTTTTTTATCAAAGTGAACGACATATTTTCAGCCTTCAACCTAGGTGATAATCAATGCCTTGAAAAAATAAATACTCCATCTCCAAGTAATAATTGTTCTTGTTTTGCAGAGGTCACAGAAGCTCACATTCAGGACATTATTAAAACAATTAAATCTGGATCCGCCCTGGATCCCTGTCCTTTAAATACTCTTCGTTCAATAATGGATACGGTTACTCCAGTTATTACCCAAATAAGCAATCTCATGTTCCGCACAGGCATCGTTCCAAACCAGTTAAAAAAAACTTTACTCAAACCCCTCCTGAAAAAACCCGGCTTGGACAAAGCAGAACTTAAAAACTATAGGCCTATAGCGAACTTACCCTTCCTTGCCAAGATAGTTGAAAAAGCCATGAATATTCAACTTGCGGAATTCATCGAGCAACACCATCTGCTCGACGAAACACAATTTGGATTCCGCAAATATCATGGAACGGAAACAGCACTCATCAAAGCAGCAGATGACATTCGACTAATCAGAGACCAAGGTGGCACAGCACTGTTGGTGCTCTTAGATTTATCGGCTGCTTTCGACACGGTTGACCATAAGATCCTAGTCAACCGTGTCGAAAAGATGGGCGTGCAAGGCCTAGCAAAAGATCTGCTAGCGTCTTTTCTAGCAGAGAGATCCCAGGCAGTTATACTGGGCCAGTTTGAATCCGCTGAGCTATCGCTGCCATGTGGGGTACCTCAAGGTTCATCCCTTAGTCCGACACTATTTAATATATATGTGTCGGACCTCGCTAACACCATCAAAGCACATGGGATGAACCTTACCTCATATGCGGATGATACACAGCTGATACTGGCTGTTAGAAATGATGGGGAAACAGTGGCGGAAAATTTCAAGACAGGTATGCTGGCCATTGGAAAATGGATGTCAGCAAACTGTCTGAAATTAAATTCTGACAAAACTGAGGTGGTCACCTTTGGCCACCTCAGCCCTAGCTGGTCCCAAATTTGGTGGCCATCATCTTTTGGAGCCGCACCCAAACCAGTCACGAAAGTGAGAAATCTGGGGGTCATCTTTGATGACAATCTAAATTTCATGGCTCACGCCAATCAGACGGCCTCTACAGCGTTCTACAAGTTACGTCTGGTTAGGAAGATCCTTCCTTTTCTCCCTACCAATGTGGGTAAGACACTGGTCAGCGCTTTGGTTCTATCAGCATTGGACTATTGCAATGGCTTGTTTGCAAATGCACAAGTCAGGATAATCAAGAAAATGCAAACAATCCAAAATGCGGCAGCCAGACTTCTCCTTAACATCCCCAAATTTAAGCCAATACAAGAATCTCTGAGGAGTCTTCACTGGCTTCCTGTCAGGAATCGAATTAAATTCAAGACGTTATGTATCGTCTACAAGGCACTACACCATCAAGCACCTCAATTCCTGCGCGACCAACTTGTCCCATACACTCCCACTCGAATGCTACGATCAGCAGGACAGAATGACTTGGTAGTGCCACGGACCAGGCTGGTCAACTGGGGAGACAGACGTTTCCTAGTTGCCGCCCCAAGATTGTGGAATACTCTTCCACAAACCATAAGATCAAGTCCAAATCTAATGTCCTTCAGGAAGAAATTGAAAACTTGGCTATTTAACCTCTGAAAACATTACCAAGATCATACAGGAGAGTAATACAGTACAGCGCCGAGACGCCTGCGGGCAATTGTTTTGCGCTTAATAAATGCTAAAATAATAATAATAATAATAATAATAATAATAATAAAATAATAATAATACATCTGGTTGATATTTGGGCTACATTTGGGCTCTTTTGTCTCTAGTGGCCATCTTGGGAGACTGCATATCAGAATTTTTTTAATGAAATATAAGAGGATTTGAGAAGTCACTCAAAATGTGTCCTAATTTTTCTTTCTTCAGCACTAATCATAATTTTTATGGCAAAATGAACCCCCTCATTTTGTTCCTTTGCAAATTAAATGTTTTAAGTGTTAACACTTTATTCCAATCAAGATGACTTCAGGTGTGCCATACTTTTGTCATAAGTAAGACTGTTAGCGCTCTAGTTGTTCTTTAGAACACTCTGGGACATTCTGTCATTGGGCTCTAGTTGGGCTACATCTGGCTGATATTTGGGCTACATTTGGTTTTTTTTGTCTCTGGTGGCCATCTTTGGGCTACATTGGGCTACATTGGGCTACATTGGGCTACATTGGGGCTCTAACATATATATAGCCCAATGTAGCCCAATATATATATTTTCAAAGTTAATTTTCGTAAAAACCACTGGAGCACATATCTTGAGACATAGCAAAGGCACATCGGGCTACCAGTCCCTACAATTTTGCCAAGTTTGGTGGAAAACCATTCAGCCGTTCGGGCTAAAAGTGAGTCCAACCGCCCTATGGAAATTAACATGGGGAAAACACGTTTTGGGACCCCCCTTTTATCTCGGCCCCCGCTTGACGAATCCCCCCCAAACTTTCAGGGAAGGAGCGGAGCGCCGCGAGGCAAAGTTAAGGAAAATTTCAGGAAGATTCCTCAACCGGCGCCAAAGTTATTCCCAATAGAATGTTGCGATTTCCCTATGGAAAACAATCCTAACTATATATACCTACTGGCTATCGCCAGTAGGTAATATATATAGATATATATATATATATATATATATATTCACTGAAAAAAACCATAGGTTTAACACTCGTTATAGTTAGGAATTAGCATTTAAAAAAACCTTTGAAATTCACTGAAAAAAACCATAGGTTTCACACCAGTTATAGTTAGCTGAACATTTTACTCATACAAAACCATTGAAATGCCCACGTTATAGTTAGTTGTACTCACTATAACTCGCGGGTCCGCAATCCACTGATGATGATGTCACATATTACATCATTCATGACATGGTCAGTGACATCACTGATGACATCTCAAATGACATCACTGATGACATCTCAAATGACATCTCAAATGACACAACTTGATCCGGCATGTACAGAGTAGGCACCCAATTAATTTCGCAAGGGAGAGCACCAGGGACCTGGCACGCAATCCCCCAAGAGATGGTGCCAGCACCTCCACTGGAGCAGCAACACCGTCTGGAAGAGAAGCAGCACATTTAATCCCGAACTTTCACCCGGTGTTTGCAGATTTAAAAATAAAAGGCTAACACTGTGATGAACTACTCTGCTACGGGGAGCAGAGCATTGAATTAATTGTTCGAAAGAAGGAGGAACACCGCTGCTCCACCTATCCCTAATGTTTCCCCTTTTTTTGCTCCTGTTGAGCAGTTTGGCATTCCCTAGTTTTGTTTTTGTTCTGAAAAAAATACCAAAAATGTTTTAAAACGATCGGAAAAAGTAAAAAAAAAAAAATAAATAAAAAGAAGAAAAAAAACAGTACTTTTTAGAACTACCTCTAATTCTCCAAAAAGAGCTTTATTTCTTACATATTCTCAAGGAGTGAGTGGACGAGAGGGGAAGCAAAGTGAAGCAGGGGGACTGAAAGAAGGTGAGTGTGGGAGGTGAGTGAGGGGAAGGGGAGTGAACATGGGAAATGAGGATAAGTGAGGAAAGCGGAGTAAGGGAACGGGGTGAGGAGAAGGGTAAGAGAAGAGCAGTGAGGTTGAGGAAAGAGATGTGATAGAGGGTGGATAAAGGCAAGTGAGCGTGAGACAAGGGGAGTGAGGAAGTGAGGAGACAGAGGGAGTGAAGGAAAGAGTGAGAGAAGGGGACTGAGTGAGGGTGCATAGAAAGGTAAGTGAGGGAGTGTGGATGAGTTAAAGGGAGTGAGCATGAGGGAAGGGGACTGAGAGAGTGAGGGGACAGAGGTAGTGAAGCTAAAAGAGAGGGATTGAGGGAAGGAGAATGAGGATGTGACAGGACAGAGGGAGTGAGAGAAGGAGTGAGTGAAGTGGAGTAAGGTGAGTGAGGCAAGGGGAATGAGTGAGTGAGCGAATGAAGGAAATAGAGGGGAAGAGGACTGAAGCATAGGTACTGAGAGAAGGTGAGTGGGGGATGAAAGTAAAGGGAAGGGGAGAGAAGGATGGGGAATGAGGGGTAGTGAGGGAACCGGAGTAAGGGAACGGGGGTGAGGGAGGGTGAGAAAAGGGCAGTGAGCGTGAGTAAAGAGGGGTGAAAGAGGGTGGATAAAAGTGAGTGAGGGTAAGACAAGGGCAGTGAGGGGATAGAGGGAGCAAAGGAAGGAGTGACAGAAAGGGACTGAGTAAGGGAGGAAAGAAAGGTAAGTGAGGGAGTGTGGGTGAGTTATAGGGAGTGAGCGTGACAGAAGAGGAGTGAGAGAGTGAGAGGACGGAGAGAGTGAGGCTAAGAGAGAGAGAGTGAGGGAAGGGGAGTGAGGAAGTGAGAGGACAGTGGGAATGAGAGAACGAGTGAGTGAAGTGGAGTAAGGTGAGTGAGGGAAGGGGAATGAGCGAGGGAGCAAAGGGAAGAGAGGGGAAGGGAAGTAAAGCAGGGGGTCTGAAAGAAGGTGAGTGTGGGAGGGGAGTGAGGGAAAGGGGAGTAAACATGGGGAATGAGAATAAGTGAGGAAAGCAGAGTAAGGGAACGGGGATGTGGGTGGGTGAGAGAAGAGTAGTGAGGTTAAGGAAAAGAGTGATGAGAAAGTAAATTTTGTTTGTCAAACTTACCTTATAAGTAATGTAAACTTAATTACATATTTTTACTAAATGTAATATCTGTGGAAGAGAAAAAAAAGTAAGTTATAATATTTATAATATATATTTCAAAATACAAGAGACAAGGCAGGAGATTAAAAGTCATAAAAGGGTACTAAGAAATAAAGTAGGAGTGAAGGACACAGAAAGGGAAATAATGGAATGGTGAAGGACAGAGAGAGTGAAAAAGAAATAGAGGGAGAGCAAATTACTAAGAGGATAATGAGACGGATACATTCAGTGACAGAGAGGAAGAGAAGGAGAGAGAAATGAAGTGAAGGTGAGTAAGATACTAAAGGAATGTGAGTTAGGAAAACTAAAGGAGGAAAGGGGAGTAAGGAAAGAGGAGTGAGTGACAGGGAAGGGGGAGTGATTGAGGGTGGATTCACGACAATGAGGGATGGAAGGTGAGTGAGGGTGAGTGTAGGGACGTAAGAGAGTGAGGGGACAATGGGAGTGAGGGTAACAGAGAGGGAGTGAGGGAAGAGGAGTAAGGAAGTGAGAGGACAGAGGGAGTGAGAGAAGGAGTGAGTAAACGGGAGTAAGGTGAGTGAGGGAAGGGGAATGACTGAGGGAGCAAAGGAAGGAAAGAAGGGGAAGGGGAGAGAAGCAGAGGGACTGGGAAAAGGTGACCGCGAGAGCAGAGTGAGGGGAAGGGGAGTTAAGGATAGGGAATGAGGATAAGTGAGGGAACCGGAGTAAGGGAACAGGGGTGAGGGAGGGTGATAGAAGGGCAGTGAGGTTGAGGATAGAGGGATGATAGAGGGTGGATGAAGGCGAGTGAGTGTAAGACAAGGGGACTGAGGGAGTGAGGATATAGAGGTAGTGAAGGAAAGAGTGAGAGAAAAGGACTGAGTAAGGGAGCAAAGAAAGGTAAGTGAGGGAGTGTGGGTGAGTTATAGGGAGTGAGTGTGACGGAAGAGGAGTGAGAGAGTGAAGGGACGGAGAGAGTAAGGCTAAGAGAGAGGGAGTGAGGGAAGGGGAGTGAGGAAGTGAGAGGACAGAGGGAGTGAGAAAAGGAGTAAGTGAAATGGAGTAAGGTGAGTAAGGGAAGGGGAAAGAGTGAAGGAGGGAAGGAAGGGAAGAGAGGGGAAGGTAAGTAAAGCAGGGGGTCTGAAAGAAGGTGAGTGTGGGAGGGGAGTGAGGGAAAAGAGAGTAAACATGGGGATTGAGAATAAGTGAGGGAAGCGGAGTAAGGGAACGGGGGTGTGGGTGGGTGAGAGAAGAGTAGTGAGGTTATGGAAAAGAGTGATGAGAAAGCAAATTTTGTTTGTCAAACTCACCTTATAAGTAATGTAAACTTAATTACATATTTTTACTAAATTTAATATCTGTGGAAGAGAAAAAAAGTAAGTTATAATATTTATAATATATATTTCAAAATACAAGAGACAAGGCAGAAGATTAAAAGTCATAAAAGGGTAGTAATAGATAAAGTAGGAGTGAAGGACACAGATAGGGAAACAAAGGAATGGTGAAGGACAGAGAGAGCGAAAAAGAAATAGAGGGAGAGCAAATTACTAAGAGGATAATGACGCAGATAGATGCAGTGACAGAGAGGAAGAGAAGGAGAGAGAAATGAACTGAAGGTGAGTAAGATACTAAAGGAATGTGAGTTATCAAAACTAAAGGAAGAAAGGGGAGTAAGGAAAGGGGAGTGAGTGACAGGGAAGGGGGAGTGAGTGAGGGTGCATTCACAACAATGAAAGATGGTGGGTGAGTAAAGGGGCGTGAGAGAGTGTGGGGACAGAGGGAGTGAGGGTAACAAAGAGGGAGTGAGGGAAGAGGAGTGAGGAAGTGAGAGGACAGAAGGAGTGAGAGAAGGAGTGAGTAAAGTGGAGTAAGTTGAGTAAGGGAAGGAGAATGACTGAGGGAGCAAAGGAAGGAAAGAAGGGAAGGGGAATGAAGCAGAGGGACTGTGAAAAGGTGACTGCGGGAGCAGAGTGAGGGGAAGGGCAGTTAAGGATGGGAAATGAGGATAAGTGAGGGAAGTGGAGTAAGGGAACGGGGGTGAGGGAGGGTGAGAGAAGGGCAGTGAGGTTGAGGAAAGAGGAGTGATAGAGGGTGGATAAAGGCGAGTGAGTGTAAGACAAGGGGACTGAGGGAGTGAGGACATAGAGGTAGTGAAGGAAAGAGTGAGAGAAAAGGACTGAGTAAGGGAGCAAAGAAAGGTAAGTGAGGGAGTGTGGGTGAGTTATAGGGAGTGAGCGTGAACGGAAGAGGAGTGAGAGAGTGAGAGGACGGAGAGAGTGAGGCTAAGAGTGAGAGAGTGAGGGAAGGGGAGTGAGGATGTGAAAGGACAGAGGGAGTGAGAGAAGGAGTGACTGAAGTGGAGTAAGGTGAGTAAGGGAAGGGGAATTACTGAGGGAGCAAAGGAAGGAAAGAAGGGGAAGGGGAGTGAAGTAGAGTGACTGACAGCTGGAAAGTGGTGGATGGGAGAGAGGGAAAGGGCAGTGAAGGAATGGGGAATGAGGGGTAGTGAGGGAAGTGGAGAAAGGGAACGGGGGTGAGGGAGGGTGAGAGAAGGCAGTGAGGGTGAGTTAAGAGGGGTGATAGAGAGTGGAAAAAGGTGAGTGAGAGTGAGACAAGGGGAGTATAATATATATTTCATAATACAAAATACAAAGTAACTTGTACAACATGTTATATGGTTTATTTTTGCTGTTCTCAGAATATATTGAATTTCACTTAAAACGGTGAGTTCAATACTACTCATCATATGACAGCGGGCAAAAAATAAAACACAATCAAAAAGATTGTGTTTAATAAACCCATACAATGTTTCAATAAATAATGTAAAACTTAGAAAAAACCTATCTTAACTCATTTCTTATCCACTTACTTTTCCACGAGGCCAAAGAGTATATGAAAAGTCCTTTTCTTTGGAAATTACTTAATAGTACTGTTAAACTTCCATTTACCCGAGTTTCTGAAAGAAAAGCTCCAACATCTTTTACATCATGTAACAATAGTTATATTTCCAGCTGTGGCTCAGTCATGATCATCATTTCCTATAATACTGATATCACTCACTATGTGATACACTTACACTACCTCTATGACAACTACAAGTTTTTTATTATCTTGATCACTCTCACTCACAAAGTAATTTTGAACAGCAAACTAAGTCTTATTAACTGCTCCAATCTTCATAGGCCAATTACCTTTCCTAAAATTTCGGTTGTAAGAACACTAGGTAAGAATTTTGTAAGTCAGAATGCAAACGTTGTTTGAAAGTCAATTGAGTATCATTACAATTAGTCCAGCCTTTTTGACATTTTAAATAAGCTGTGTAATGTCCTGATGTTGTCGAAGGACCATCATGGTAAATAATTGCTGCAGTTGCAAAGGTTCTTCCTGATATTGATAATTGAGAAGCCACAACATTTTTAATTAAAGTTGTCAATTTAGTTCCATCAGGTCTACATCGTTGGAACATTAAAATTACATACTGTCCATATCTTTGTATAAATAATGTTGATAGCATTGCAGATTTACATTGAGTACAGACCATGTTTTGATTTGCTTCTCTAACTAGATTATTAAAAGACACTGATTTGCAGTCTGGTAAAGCCAAATATATAAATTTTCAGTGTCTATTGTAGTAGTACTTGAAAAGGAACAATTGTCGCAGTTATGCTACCATTTATAAAAAGGCCAAAAAGATTTTCTACATCTATACCTTCATCTGGCAATACAACAAGCATATACATTAGAAATTCCTGACAATCTTGCTGAATATTCTGTGAAAATTGATTTAGACCAGAACATATGTCTAAAACATTTCGAATTTCAGAAACACTTTGTATTTTTGTTCTATCACTGCTACATTTCTCAAACACAGAATTCAACAAACAACAAAATCTTTGATAACGATTTTCAACAATCTGTTCTTGTACAGTTTGGAGAAAAAAATACAACATTAACCACTACATTAGCATAGCAGTTGACACCAGAACTGTTTTCAAACTGAAATCCAACAACATTTTTAACTGAATCCTTTTCCTTTCTGCTTACAATTACTGGTTCATCTACCTTTTTTCTTTTTGCTACAACTTCACTACTATTTTTCTCATTTCTTCTTTTTCGGCCTACTACATGCTTTTCAAATAGAGGAAATTGAGGTAAATTTGGAGCATACTCTCTTCTTAACCTATTATATTCTTTTACACAATTTAGATCTGCACTAATCTTTGTCTCATCAAAATCAATCAAGTACAATCCAGATAAAGTTCTGACTCGAGATAAAGCAACATATGCCATACCCTCCTTGAACACAGAACTTCCAATATTCACCAAAGCACTATCTACACTTAAACCTTGAGATTTATGAATAGTCACCGCATATGCCAAAGAAACAGGAAACTGTTTTCGGCGGACATATATATCTTTCACAAGCAAAAATCGAGCAGAACAACTACTGATTTGTTGTACTTCTTCAATACCATCAAATTTAAATTTTATAAATTCAATTCCATCTCTATTTTGGTAATTCACAAAATCCACAACATAACCCATTGCTCCATTTACTAATCCTCTTTCCACATGTAAATTCCATCGTAAAATTATATGACAATTTAAAGATGCATGCACTCCAGCAGTTTTAGATATTATCTTCTCTAAAGAATCCAATTTTGATTTCAACTTTTCTGACAAAATAATAGTTGCTCCTTCATGCACTATTTTATTAATAGCTTCTAGTTTCACAATCTCTTGATTTTATAACTTTAACATTTTGTTGTTGAAGATTGAACATTCTTGCAGAGTTGGCATCAAGCATATGACAGATTTGTTTTCAGGAATTTTCTTATAAATATTCTCTGGGAGAATGTTTTCGTTTGGAAACAAATTTGGAATAAATCGTGCATGTAAAGCTTCTTTGCCATGCTCACTTACTTTTCCAATTCTTACATCTTCTAGAATATTTTTATAATCTTTATCCTTTGCCTGTCGCATATTTTGAAGCAGTTCTGCATATTTGAAATGTAACCATATGTTAACATTTCCAATGCTTCCTAAGCACTTCCTGGTATCTTCATGCGTAAGCATTTTAAACACTGGTTGTCCTTTCACTGGAGTTAGCTGCAGTAGATCTCCAAAAACAATGATATGTTTGCCTCCACATAACACATCATACTCTGTTTTAAGAATTTCTTGCATTCTTAAATGCACAAAAGCAAGCATTACATTTGATACCATGCTTACCTCATCAATGATAAGAAGTTTCATTTTCTTTAGGACTCTTGAAACTTCACAACAAGCTTCTCCAGATAGGTATTGTAATTTATTATCATGCTCTACTGGCAGCATCAATAAACGATGTAAAGTAATCCCTTTAATGTTATGTGCTGCCAACCCAGTTGGAAGGGTAACAACACAAGACGCGATGACTCCGCTCTTTTCTGCAGATAAGTTGCAATTGCTTTAATCAGAAAACTTTTTCCAGTTCCTGCTTCTCCACTCACTTACAGTCGGACAGGTATAAATGATGTACATGAGCACTCTTTTTTCTCATGACATAAACCATGCTCAATCTGTTCTGTGACTTCGTCATATATTTGTCTCTGCTCAACGTTTAGTTCTTTTTCCAAATCTTCTAAGTGAACTACATCCTCCTGAGCTTGTTCTATGTCTCTTTCCACTTCACCCATGGCAGTGGCAGCTTCATTTTGAATAATTGATCCTCCTAGTGGATCCTGACTCAATGAAGCAGAACTCTGACTGTCTTGAGAACTGTCTCTAGCAATCTCTGCTGCAATTGTAGCTTCTTGCTGTATTTCCTCGTTCAACATTTGCAGATAATTTGAAAAAACAGGACATTCTATGGTATCCTTGGTTGCATTGAATGAATTTTCATAACTGGGAAAATCTCCAAGTAGTTCCTCTTCTGTACGCCATGGCTTAAAGAGTTGCAAAATAGCTAAATAGTAAAATTCCCTTTTGTCAGGAGATTCACAACTCAATTTTCGATGATTAATCAAATGGCCTTTTCTTTGTTTCACCAGACATCCTTCACATCCAATTACAGCATATACACCTTTATTGATATCTTCTGTGATTTTCCTCTTAAAAGTATAGGTTTGCAGAACTTCATAGAGACAAACGTTCTCAAGATGACTACTTCTATTGGATAGTATGTATCCAACATGTTTGTCTTCAAAATATCTGTACTGTTTGGTTCTTTCTCCACCAAATACTCTATTTCTTGTACAGATTTCAAAACTCGGTTTCGTGTTGCAGCAAGACCTAGACTCACCCAAATGATTGTTCTAGATTTGGCATATAGACTTGCTGATGATAACCGATCAGAACATTCATATGCTCCAATTTCTCGATGCGACAACATCTTCAGACTGTAACTGTATAATTTCTTACTTAGACTCTTTTCATGTGAAATTTCCTCCCACATTTCCTTCAGTTCCGTCTTTTCTGATTTTGTGATGTAAGACGTCACATATCGAGCCACAGCAATAGAGTTGTCAGCAACATATTGAATATCCATGTTAGCATTCCACATGGACAAAATGACTGGGCTGTAGTCATTTATGTATTTGGACTCTTCATTTCTTCTTAGGTTGTATGTATTTTTCAGTGATTTCCTTGTCACAGGATGTCGCAGAGAAGACATAAAATTGTTCACTCTTCCTTTCGATGTTACTGGACGTGGAAATGCAAAACGACATTTTGTGTAGAACTTGTCCTTGGATTTGTATTTTCGACGACAGTATTTTCCACAACAATGGGTTTGAAAGCGTAAAACTTGATGTCTTAAATTGTTTTCTTCTGTA
Organism: Lissotriton helveticus; assembly: GCF_964261635.1. Classification (NCBI taxonomy): domain Eukaryota; kingdom Metazoa; phylum Chordata; class Amphibia; order Caudata; family Salamandridae; genus Lissotriton; species Lissotriton helveticus. Next base: position 685,644,380 of record NC_136057.1, on the reverse strand, counting down.
CTTTTCGGAACAGCACATGTAGAATACTGTTCAATGAAACTCATCACTTTGTCATCCGAATCTGTTCCAAATTTGGGTGCATCTTTGATCCATAGCAGCATATGTATGTGAGGAGCACCTCTTGCTTGATACTCCTTTCTCCAAAAGAAATCCAAAATCTCTCCAAGTGGAGGATTTTTTTGTTTGTGATAAAAGACATCATAGCTTCAAACCTATGATTGAAATACCTGCATACATTAACTGGATCCAAAGAGCACAGTTCTCCAGGTGTCTTGTATTCAATATTTTCAATGTTTGCATTTGCCTCTCGTAGAAATTGAAGTAAGTCTTCCCAAGCATACTCAGCACAGCTAAGAGTGAGGAACCATTTAGGAGTTCCTAAGTTTCTTAGCATACATTTTAATTCCCCATGACGACGGTACCAATACTCATTAGTACCAGGCTGACATGCCATGAGATTAATTAGGCGAGATTCCAAAATACTGTCTTGCAGTTTGACTTTATCCATAAAGTCCCTTGCCGAAACATTTTGCAGATGTACTCTACTTTTCAGTATATGGTTCACTGCATAAGAAAGTCCAGACAAGTCACTCCCAAACAGTAGATGAAACAAATATGGAATGCATTGACGAAACCTTGGATCTTCTGCATATAATCTTAAAGTCCGGTATTCAGATGCAGGAATTTGTACAGGTCGGTCGTCATATCGTCCACCTTGACCTGTTGGAAATAACTGTGAAAAACAACGCGCTTCCAAACTTTCCTCCCATACACTAATGGGACTTCCTTTTGCTTCTTTCATTTGAAACAAGTCAATAGCATTCCCCATTACTTCTTTGGAATGCAATGGATGAACACTATAATGTTCATAAATTTCTTCACTTCTAGAGACATCAACTTTTTCAATTTGCCCAGCTGAGAAATCACTGTCCTCTTCTACAGTTGTTTCCTCTTCTCCAACATATACATTTTTGTAGTAGTGATTATTTTTTACCAAATACAACGTTGCCTTTTTGACTTTCCTAACATTTACTAATTCTTGCCAGATGTTTTTACTCTTTGTTCGAACACCATTAACTAGAATAACCAGAGGTTCCTCTTCTACTTTTTCTACACCAATTGTATCAATATTTTTCTTAAAATCTAGAGGTAAATAAACAACTCTTCCCTTTAATCCTCTCTGTAAATCTGAAGGAGGTAATTTCCCTGTCTTAGGCTCCATGCGAACAATAGCCTGAAAAGGATGCACACATTGAATCAGAATAGACTCATAGGTATTTAAATCCATCAATTCAGAAGGAATGTCTACCAACTCCAGGTTATTATGAACAGCTCTAGCAGGCATTCTGTTTTCATTTAATTTATTATAACAATATTTACAAATACGTTTATCAGAACCCAAATCAAAACAATTTTCTACCAACAAATAAGTTGCAAAATCCTTCCACTCATCATTATTTTCCATTTCACTTTTTACATATAAATCAACTAATCTAGTCTGATTCTTATAATGAGTTTGTCGACAACCCACACAAGAAAAATTAGTCCTTTCACTTGAATTGACCTTAAACTTTGTAATTTCATGTTCAATTGTTTCTGTACTTGAAATCTGTACATTCTCTTCCACATTACCTTCTATGACTGAATCAGTTTATGCACTGTCCTCTTTTTCACCAAAGTAACAAAACTCAATTTCTTCACAAATGTTCTTCACATCTAATTCAGTTCCATGCAAAAGAGCACTGTTTAACTGTTTTAGCTTAAGTGCTGGACTTTTTGCATAATACAACCTTCTCACTAATTTCCTCACTTTATTATGATGCACTGCTAACATCCTAAAATGGTGAAAAACACTCTAACATACTGTTCTTGAAAGACAAGCCAGTGAATGCCCATGCAAACCTGTTTTTTCTCTCACTCTGCAAGGATCTAACTCTTGCAAAATCTTCATCTTTTGTGTTAGACTTTTCTTAGTATATGTCCATAAGAAATTGAGAAACAAATCAATTGAATCCTGTCGCACACTACAAATACTAGGACATCTCCCTAAAACTTCATCAGCTAACACCTCTTCTGTATTTCTAGGCACAATTTTTTCTTTTTCAACCGGACAACCGTCCTTCACCTCATATGCTCGACCACTGGTGTCAACTGCATGCACCAAATCATTATCCTGAAAGTAACTTTCTTCATTAAAAAATGGCTCACAACTTGAACTATGCTTCCATTCTCCAGAAAAAAAATCACAAAAATTAGTCCAATTAATTACTCTTTTCCACTTACATTTTTGTTTGAAAACATTGATTACCTTATCTAGTGTACGAATTCTATTGATTACTAAACCATATAATTTATTTTTAACTTTAAATGCCTGATCCACAATCTTCACTATACTTTTTTTTTCTTGTAGAAAGCACTCTTCTTTTTATACATCTTTACAGTTTTTAATAAATTTAAAACAATTCTGTTATAAAACATTTGTCTACGATTGTCAATAAATTGGTTTCTCCGTCTATTGCTATAGTGAACATCATCTCCTTCTACAGGTCTAACATTTTTTGAGGGGCTCTGTTTTTTCTTTGTATTTACAGATGATTTTTTTTCTTTGAAAAAACATCATTTTTCCTTCGTCAGAATATTCTTTTATCTTTCTATAGATGATTACAATCTGTGGTAAAGAAAAAATAACATATTATAGACCACTACTAACATACTACATAGCAATTATAATAAGTAAATGATATAAACACTAGTTTACAACATAACTAAGTTTATACCAAAGCAACTGTGTCACAGCAACAGTGCAGTACAGTTTCATTATTAATCTCACTCTCTGCCTGCACCATCTCACTCTGTGCCTGTGTCTCATCTCACTCTGTGCCTGTGTTTCATCTCACTCTGTGCCTGCCCCATCTCACTCTTTGTGTGTCTCATTTCTCTCTTTGCGTGTCTCATCTCCCTCTGTGCCTGTGTCTCATCTCACTCTGTGCCTGTGTCTCATCTCACTCTGTGCCTGTGTCTAATCTCACTCTGTGCCTGTGTCTCATCTCACTCTGTGCCTGCCTCATTTCTCTCTTTGTGTGTTATTTCTCACTTTGCGTGTGTCTCATCTCGCTCTGTGCCTGGGTCTCATCTCACTCAGTCTCTGTCCCATTTCTCTCTTTGTGTGTGTCATTTCACTCTGTGCCTATGTCTCATCTCACTCTGTGCCTATGTCTCATCTCACTCTGTGACTGTGTCTCATCTCACTCTATGCCTGTGTCTCATCTCACTCTGTGCCTGTACTTCATCTCACTCTGTACCTGCCCCATCTCTCTCTTTGTGTGTGTCATATCTCTCTTTGTGTGTCTCATCTCACTCTTTGCCTGTGTCTTATCTCACTCTGTGCCTGTGTCTCATCTCACTCTGTGTCTGTGTCTCATCTCACTCATTTTTGACAAGGATCACACTGAGTGTCTGTGTGAAATAAGGATTTATATTTTCACATTTTTCAATAATGTCACCTGTGTCTGCTCACAGTTTGCATCTCTTAGCTTAAAGGGTACTCTGTGCCTATGTCTCATGTCACTCTGTGCCTGTGTCTCCTCTCACTCTGTGCCTGTGTCTCATCTCACTCTGTGCCTGTGTCTCATCTCACTCTGTGCCTACCCGATCTTCAGGCTGTGCAAAAAACAGACCATATATATATAAGCAAGACATAACATTCCTTTTTCATTTCAACAGCACACCCTGGATCTTTATTACAGAGCTTAGAGCCTATTTACGAACTAAGAGGCCTAACAGACATGCTGCCTAAGATTCTCTACTAGTACATATCCTAAAGCCTGACTGACTTCGAGAATACATGTATTCCCATATTTTTAAACACATCAACTAAGCAAATTATTCACCCAGATTCATTTAAAATCAAGCTTGACTCACAGTGTGATCTTAGGCACACGACCAGGATGTTACATGTAATCTACCATGTCTGTCTCTGCCTCCACTATGTGTGTTTGTGCTCATACTATCTCACTGTCTCTACTGGCAAAAAACAGCAGACCATATATATATATATATATAAAAAAGACATAACATTCCCTTTTCATTTCAACAGCAAACCCTGGATCTTTATTGCACAGCTTAGAGCCTATTTGTGAACTAAGAGGCCTAACAGACATGCTGCCTAAGATTCTCTACTAGTACATATCCTAAAGCCTAACTGACTTCGAGAATACATGTATTCCCATATTTTTAAAAACATCAACTAAGCAAATTATTCACCCAGATTCATTTAAAATCAAGCTTGACTCACAGTGTGATCTTAGGCACATGACCAGGATGTTACATGTAATCTACCATGTCTGTCTCTGCCTCCACTATGTGTGTCTGTGCTCATACCATCTCACCATCTCTCACCATCTTACATTTTACCAAAAAACATGTAGCATAGTAAATCGTTTTACACACAGAGCACAGACCATTTAAATGAACACTACATTACAATGCACAAACCTGACTCATTTCCAAAATACATTTCCAATATGCACCATTCATTTTTTAGACAGCATTACATAGAAACATGAGACACAATGCAAGAATAAACAAGCCCAATATGCTTCTTAATCTTCCCCATAGTGCATATAGCACTCTATCTATATTAAATGAATCATTACTCATCTTTATAAATGCTTTTGAAGATTTAGAACAGTGTCAGTCACACACACCAGATTTTCTTAAGCAGAATCTCTGAAATGCACCTCAAACACTGCAACCCCAAATGGCCCCGATTCCCTGTAATTCTTCACACATATCCCTGGACTTAACCAATCAAAATTCTTCCCACACTATTTCAAAACCAAACTGACATTTTAATTGGTTCTACATTTCAACACTTTCAAACTCACATAATATTCACCCATCCCCCCAATGCTCATTCAGCATGTTACCATGGTAACTCCCACCTAACTCAGAACACAGGTGAAAAGTTCATCATACTATGTTGCAAATGAACTCAGCAAGGGTGTCTGACCTCTCAATATACTAGCTAATCATGTGCAATGTTTCTTTCAATGACTTTTTCTCAACCATTAGAATTACTTCTTTCAAAAAACAAAAGCATGCCCCCTAATTTTCAGTGGAGAATTTTAAAAAAACGCCAATCATTTCTTCTTTTTCAAGTGCACTGAATCTCAACCACTTTTTTTCCATAGCTCCTATTTTCAAACTGAGATTTCATTTCCACAACTCATCTGAATACAACCACATCTACCTTCAAGATGCCTAAAGTCTGGATTGTGGGTCATAGATTTGTTCACTGGAGTGAAAGATATGCAGCAAACAGAGGTATTTACAACCTTGATTTACCAAATGTGGATATTATGTGGATTGACCAGAGAGGATTGAGATGTCACCAATTGATACCATGGTAAAATCCTTTATGAATCTACCACACCCTGACCTCATAATTGTGCACTATTGTGGAAATGACCTGGGCACTTTGACTGGGGTAGGTCTGGACATGCTTTTAAAGGACATCTTTGGGCAATTGATGTCACTTTTTCCAAAAACTGCCTTGGTATATTCTAATATATGTCAAAGTCAAAAATGGAACTGGTCCAACCAATTTTGTCCACAGATTGAGAAAGCAAGGAAACATGTGAATAAATCTGTTTCTGCTTTCCTCAGAGACTATGGTATGGGTTCCATAAACCACAACAACTTGTGTTACTACTTGCAAGGCATCTATAGGAGAGATGGTGTACATTTTACAGATGAGGGGAATAGAGTCTTCCTCTTGAATTTTAGACTCTGCATCGGTACCTACTTGTAGATACAAAAAACACCCACATAACACAACAGCTCTTTTCAGAGCTACCCTACCTCTAAGTACTCTAAATTATTTTTTTACTCTAATTTTTTACACTGTTTTTCCCTGTGGTGTGCTCAGGGTACACGTACCGGGAAGCGTACATGAGAACGCACCCAGTTCTTACCCCGCGAATTTTTTTTAAAAAAGTTGTTTTGCCCTTCAGGGTCCTTCTAGGCCCCCCTCAGAAAACCTAGGGGGTCAGTGGGTATCTACCCTGCCCCCTTTTAATCATTTCCCCCTCTTGCTTTTCACCTCTTGTGTCTCAGTTCCACCGAGACACAAGATGGCGGACTCTCCGGACTGTTTCAAATGTTGACAGACACCCGACAGCCAATCAGCTTTCCACTCGCGCATTTCCGTGGTGCGCCGGGTGCGCTCCCCGGTACGCGTACCGGTGAGCACTCGGAGCGCGTCTATAGATATATATGTGTTTTTCGCAGTTAATTTTCATAAAAACCACTGAAGCAATTTTCACCAAATATAGAAAAGGCACCTCTGCGTACCAGTCCCTACAATTTTGCAAAGTTTTGTGTAATTCCATTCAGCGGTTCGGGCTGTAGCCCTGTCTATTCGTCCTATGGAAATTAACATGGGGAAAACATGTTTTGGGACCCCCCTTTTTTCTCAGCCCCCGCATGACGAATCCCCCCAAAACTTCCATGGAAGGAGCGGAGCGGAGCTGGCCTAAATGTTGGAAAATTACACACAAATTCCTCAACCGGCGCCAAAGCTATTCCCAATAGAATGTTGCGGATTTCCTATGGAAACTAGGTCCTAACTATAACTACCTACTGGCAACCGCCAGTAGATAATATATATATATATATATATATATATATATATATATATATATATATATATATATATATATATATATATATATATATATATATATATATATATATATATATATATATATATATGTATAAACACGAAGTTTGCCTGCAAAAGGAAGGAGCCCACAAGCAAGGTGAAATCACGGCTTTTTAATCCTGTTGGGAGCAGCAGTGAAATGGATGCAAATTTCCAGCAACAAGCATCAAAGTCCAGCCTGACGCGTTTCGTAGCCTTACTTCATAGAGGCTTGGGCTTGTACTCGGAGGCAAGCATTTTTATCAGGCAGCAACATACTTCCCGCCTCAGTGGGCGTTGCCAATCAGATGGCCTTGTGGTCTTGGTAGTCACCTGTCTTACTCGAGTGAGTAGCCTGCCCCCAAGCACCTAGATAATGTCACAATAAAACCCGAGTGGGGTGTGCTGTTATGCTTCTCAATTCAAAGCAGTCCATAGTCTGCCAACAAGTGCCCCATTGCTTCCATACCGGTTGCGTTTTTAGGCGTCTCCATGGGGGGCCAGCAAGCCCCAGGGCCTCCCTCCGCGGCTCAGGCTCACCGCTCAAACATAAACACGAAGTTTGCCTGCAAAAGGAAGGAGCCCACAAGCAAGGTGAAATCACAGCTTTTTAATCCTGTTGGGAGCAGCAGTGAAATGGATGCAAATTTCCAGCAACAAGCATCAAAGTCCAGCCTGACGCGTTTCGTAGCCTTACTTCATCAGAGGCTTGGGCTTGTACTCGGAGGCAAGCATTTTTATCAGGCAGCAACATACTTCCCGCCTCAGTGGGCGTTGCCAATCAGATGGCCTTGTGGTCTTGGTAGTCACCTGTCTTACTCGAGTGAGTAGCCTGCCCCCAAGCACCTAGATAATGTCACAATAAAACCCGAGTGGGGTGTGCTGTTATGCTTCTCAATTCAAAGCAGTCCATAGTCTGCCAACAAGTGCCCCATTGCTTCCATACCGGTGGCGTTTTTAGGCGTCTCCATGGGGGGCCAGCAAGCCCCAGGGCCTCCCTCCGCGGCTCAGGCTCACCGCTCAAACATAAACACGAAGTTTGCCTGCAAAAGGAAGGAGCCCACAAGCAAGGTGAAATCACGGCTTTTTAATCCTGTTGGGAGCAGCAGTGAAATGGATGCAAATTTCCAGCAACAAGCATCAAAGTCCAGCCTGACGCGTTTCGTAGCCTTACTTCATAGAGGCTTGGGCTTGTACTCGGAGGCAAGCATTTTTATCAGGCAGCAACATACTTCCCGCCTCAGTGGGCGTTGCCAATCAGATGGCCTTGTGGTCTTGGTAGTCACCTGTCTTACTCGAGTGAGTAGCCTGCCCCCAAGCACCTAGATAATGTCACAATAAAACCCGAGTGGGGTGTGCTGTTATGCTTCTCAATTCAAAGCAGTCCATAGTCTGCCAACAAGTGCCCCATTGCTTCCATACCGGTGGCGTTTTTAGGCGTCTCCATGGGGGGCCAGCAAGCCCCAGGGCCTCCCTCCGCGGCTCAGGCTCACCGCTCAAACATAAACACGAAGTTTGCCTGCAAAAGGAAGGAGCCCACAAGCAAGGTGAAATCACAGCTTTTTAATCCTGTTGGGAGCAGCAGTGAAATGGATGCAAATTTCCAGCAACAAGCATCAAAGTCCAGCCTGACGCGTTTCGTAGCCTTACTTCATCAGAGGCTTGGGCTTGTACTCGGAGGCAAGCATTTTTATCAGGCAGCAACATACTTCCCGCCTCAGTGGGCGTTGCCAATCAGATGGCCTTGTGGTCTTGGTAGTCACCTGTCTTACTCGAGTGAGTAGCCTGCCCCCAAGCACCTAGATAATGTCACAATAAAACCCGAGTGGGGTGTGCTGTTATGCTTCTCAATTCAAAGCAGTCCATAGTCTGCCAACAAGTGCCCCATTGCTTCCATACCGGTGGCGTTTTTAGGCGTCTCCATGGGGGGCCAGCAAGCCCCAGGGCCTCCCTCCGCGGCTCAGGCTCACCGCTCAAACATAAACAAGAAGTTTGCCTGCAAAAGGAAGGAGCCCACAAGCAAGGTGAAATCACAGCTTTTTAATCCTGTTGGGAGCAGCAGTGAAATGGATGCAAATTTCCAGCAACAAGCATCAAAGTCCAGCCTGACGCGTTTCGTAGCCTTACTTCATCAGAACCGGGAAGCGTTCTGGGCAGCGTACTGCAATGAAAAATGAATGATAGACTTTTCAAATGCTGTATGTTAATTGATTGTTGTTTTTGTTGATTATTTTTTATTTTCTTTATTTTTTAAGCATTTTTTTTTAATGTGATTGTGTTTCATAATTTATTAAACTTTCTAACATTTCATTGTCAGAAATTTCATAATTATCATGGAATATACATTGTAGTCTCTGAGGGTGTAAAATGTCCTCATTTGCAAGGAGGTTATCTACTGCTTGTACAGATTGCAGTAGTTCATTGTCCCAAGTTTCATCGAAAAATTCAATGTCAATTTGATCAATTGTATCAATCAATTCTTGGCTGCTGTCTTGTAGGTCCATTTCAAAAGAAACTTGGTTTTCGCCTTCCATTTTGCCTGAAATTTGAATTAAAAAAATATATATTAGTAGAGATAGGGCAATGTTGGGAATAATTTTAGATAGGCATTTTTTATCAGTGAATTTATCTTTGGGCAGTGTATAGTATCAGAGTGGAAGTAGGAATATAAAAATGTGTATGTGATTTAACGTAAGTAAATTCATAATTATACAAGAGAAGCCTAACTCCATCCTTAACTATAACAGAGAAGTCTCTCTAAATCTATAACTACTACAGAGGGATAGTATATATCTATCAGAAAAAGTTTACCATATTAACTTATAGTGCACAATATACTTCAGTTTTAAAAATAAAAACTTACCTTTAGAAAGAAGTTGAAGGAATTAGTGAAAATACTATTGAAATGTACAGCAAGAAGTAGTAGTCAAAATGGCTGTGTTTTCTTCTCTTCCTTTATATATATTCAGGTATATAACCAATGAAATGTCAGGTAAAAAAAATAGAAAATGAAAATAACATTTTCATTGGTTGTCAATTCCAACACTTCAGATGTGTTTTGTGAAGTAATTTACCTCAGGGTATTTAGAGAGGTCTACAGGCTAAATGACTAAATGGAATTCCAATCAAATTTGTGAAAATGGTAGGGATTGGTATGTAGTATGAGCTAATCTATATTTGGTGAAATTGTCTCCAGTGGCTTTTCTGTGAACTACTTTCCCACCTTTTTTGATGGTGCGCTTCCCAGGGAGCGACCCGGTACGCGAACCGTTGAGCGCCCCGGTTCGCGAACCTTAAGCATTCCGGGAGTCCACCATTTTGTGTTTCAGTCGAATTTAGATACAAGATGGAGGGCAAATAATGTTCAGAATGGGTAGAAGGGGGCACGGTAGACTTATCTTGACCCCCTAGGTTTTGTGAGGGTGGCTGAGGAGGCCCATATGTGCGAAAAAAAAACATTTTTTAAAAAAATTTCGCGAGGTTAGCTCCCGGTTCGCGTACCGGGTAGCGCCCCGGGGAGCGTACTTTGTTAAAAATTAGTGAAAATGTTAGAGTAAAATAATAATTGTGAGTGATTAGATGTAGGGTAGCTCTGAGAAGAGCTTTTGGGTTTATGGTACATTTAGGTACTTATAAGTAGGTACCAATGCACATTCTTAAATTCAGAGTGAAAACTCTGTTGCCCTCATCTGAGAAGTGAACTCCATCTCCTCTGTAGATATCTTGCATGTAGTATCGCAAGTTATTGTTGTACAGGGAGCCCATTCCATGGTCTCTCATGTAAGCTGAAACAGATTTGTTTACATGCTTCCTCGACTTCTCAATTTGTGGACAAAATTGGTTTGACCACCTCCATTTCTGTCTTTGGCATATATTTGAATATACCAAGGCAGTCTGAGGAAAAAGTGCCATTAATTGCTCAAAGGTGTCCTTTAAAAGCATTTCCAGACCTACACCAGTCAAAGTGCCCAAGTCATTACCTCCACAGTGCACAATTAACAGGTCAGGTTTGGGCAAATGCATAAAGGTTTTCACCAATGGTATCAATTGGTGACATTTTAATCCTCTGTGGCCAAACCACTTAATTTCCACATCTTGTAAATGGAGGTTAGGTAATTTCCTGTTTTCAACGTACCTTTGAGCCCAGTGAATATAACTATGTCCAACAATCCAGACAGAAAACATGGTGAGAGAAGGTTCTCCTGCAGTCAGATGAAGTGTGGCAATGAAATGGCAGTTGAAAAAATGAGAGTTTAAAATGAAAAAAACTGTGGAGTTTCTGTGTTCATGAAGCAGTAACAGTGATTGGTGGATTTTGATTGCTGAAAACAGAAAGTTAGGGTGCACGGATGTGTTCTTTGAAAGATGTATTTTGAATGGTCAATAAAAAATCATTAAATGAAAGAATGCACTGGATATGCAGGTGCACTGAGAGTTCAGAGTTCAATTGCAACAAAGTTGTGTGAACTTGCAAACACCAGAAGTCTTCCAATGAGGTGGTTGCCATGCAGAAAAGACAGAAAGGGCAGAGGGGGGAAGGGTTTTCATTTGAAAAAAAGTGAGGGAAGAGTTTTGATTGGGTGACATGAGAAATATGTGTGAAGAATTACAGCATTTCTGTGCTTTTGATAGCTGCAGACTCTGGAGTGCATACCTTTTGCTCTGCTGAAGACAAATTGGTGTGTTTCTGAGACTGTTTTCAAACTCAAAGTATTTGCTAAGGTGAGAAAATATTTCTTTAACTTAGATAGAGAATAGTGTGCTTTAAGGAGAAAATTATGAATTATGTGGCGCAAATTGCTTGTAAATATGCTCCCACCTGTGCATGGAAAATTTAGATTTTGAATGTTTGTGTTACATAGCCATGTTAAAAGTGACGCAACCATGCAGGAAAGGCAATCGAAAAACGCTTTTATGTGTCTTAAGGACATTTTAAGTAATTTTCCCATGTGCAGTGTTTTGAAATTATGAATTGAAAATCGTTTTTGAGGTAAAGGAATTGTTTTTAAATTTATGACAAGGACATAATGGTGTATGCTTCTTTATAAGGCAATTGACTGTCCCTGATGTTATTTTTCCCATTTTAATGTAAGACTTTTCTCTGTGGCGCAAATTGCTTGTAAATATGCTCCCACCTGTGCATGGTAATTTTAAATTTTAAATGTTTGTGTTACATAGCCATGTTAAAAGTGACCCAACCATGCTGGAAAGGCAATCAAAAAACGCTTTCATGTGTCTTAATGACATTTTAAGTCATTTTCCCATGTGCAGTGTTTTGAAATTATGATTTGAAAATCGTTTTTGGGGTAAAGGAATTGTTTTTAAATTCATGACAAGGACATAATGGTGTATGCTTCTTTATAAGGCAATTGACTGTCCCTGATGTTATTTTTCTCATTTTAGTGTAAGACCTTTCTCTGTGGCGCAAATTGCTTGTAAATATGCTCCCACATGTGCATGGAAAATTTAGATTTTGAATGTTTGTGTTACATAGCCATGTTAAAAGTGACCCAACCATGCATGAAAGGCAATCAAAAAACGCTTTTATGTGTCTTAAGGACATTTTAAGTAATTTTCCCATGTGTAGTGTTTTGAAATTATGATTTGAAAATCGTTTTTGAGGTAACGGAATGTTGTTAAAATTTATGTGCGCCATATGCCCCCAAATTTCTTTTTCAGGGGTGCAGCAGGGTGTTATTGAGACACCCCTGCAGCTTTGGAAAAATTCCTAATTTGTGATGAGCACATTGTTAATCGCAAATTGCACCTTCATTTATATGAGCCTCCTAGCCCATGGAAATGAATGGGTAATTTGCAATTAGCAATTTTCTCATCGCAAATTTGGAATGGTAAAGAATCGCTATTTATTCCTTAAAATTCGCTTTTTTGGAAATGCAATATAGTTATATGATACATATGGCGGTTGATGTCTAACAAGATAAGAAGCTTAGGCATACATTTATGATGACTGGCGCAATGAAGTAGAAATCACTTACTTCATTGGTAGAGCTTTACATGTATTATCTCCTCTGTATTCTTCATCAAGCGTAACTTTAATCTGCAATCCTGAGTAGGCCTCACTTTAAACAAACCTCTGGATAGGCCACATCTTATTGTTATCTTGATTTAATCATTTAAAATGCTAGGGACAGATTTATGATAGGTGTATGCCTCTTTTGCGCCACTTAGAAAACATTGTCCATGGGGAAATGACTTAAAATGTCCTTAAGTCACATGAATGTGTTTTTTTAAAACGTTTGCAATTTTTTTGGGTCACTTTTAACATGGCTATGTGACTCAAACAGTCAAAATCTAAATTCGCCATGCACAGGTGGGAGCATATTTACAAGGAATGTGCTCCATGGGGAAAGGTCTTATAATGTAATATGGGAAAAATGACATCAGAGACACTGAAATGCCTTATAGAGAAGCATACACCATTATGTCCTTGTCATAAATTTGCAAACCATTACTTTTCCCCAAAAACGATTTTCAAATCATAATTTGAAAACACTGCACATGTGGAAATGACTTAAAATGTCTTTAAATCAAAATGTGCGATTCCTTAAATGCAATGTATCAAACAAAAAATATGTAAAAAATGATATTAAGGATTTGGAAACTACCACCAACTTCTAGTTTGTGGTAATTTGCGAATTCTTTTCAAAAAGCATTTTTTTCCAAAAAACAAAAGGTCCCATATGACGCCCATACATGCCCTTAGGGCATGTAGGTGTGCCATATGCCCCCAAATTTATTTTTCAGGGGTGCAGCAGGGTGTTCTTGAGACACCCCTGCACGCTTGAAAAAATTCCTATTTTGTGATGAGCTAATTGCTAATCGCAAATTGCAACCTTCATTCCTATGAGCCTCCTAGCCCATGGAAATGAATGGGTAATTTGCAATTAGCAATTTGCTCATTGCAAATTAGGAATAGTAAAGAATTCCTATTTATTCCTTAAAATTTGCTATTTAGGAAATGCAAAATAGTTTGATGGTAGATATGGTGGTTGATCTGTAACAAGATAAGAAGCTTAGGGATACATTTATGATGACTGGCGCAATAAAGTGCACATTACTTACTTCATTGGTAGGCCTTTACATGTATTATCTCCTCTGTATTCTTCATCAAGCGTAACTTTAATCTGCAATCCTGAGTAGGCCTCACCTTAAACAAACCTCTGGATAGGCCACACTTTATCGTCATCCTGGATTAATCATTTAAAATGCTAGGGACAGATTTATGATAGGTGTATGCCTCTTTTGTGCCACTGTGCGTCACTTTTATAATGCAGCGGTGGTGCAAAAGATTTGCTATGAGGCGACAACATTACAAATTGATGCATTTAGGCAGATATGTCATGGTATAAAAAAACGTACCACATGAAACCGATGCAGCAGTGATGCAAAAGATGCACCATGTCGTAAGACAGGCCTCACTTGGGGCCATATGTATCAAGCTAATTAGCATTCGCAAAGATCAAAATTCTACGAATTTTGGCCTTTGCGAATGTTAATTAGACAAATGGTATGTATCAAACAAGTTTGATGCAAAATAAGGAGTAGCAACATTTGCTATTCCTTATTTTGCAATTGCACTGAAGGATTTGCAAATTTTGTGACTACTTAAATGCAATGTATCAAACAAAAAATATGTAAAAAATGACATTAAGGATTTGGAAACTATTGTGGTAAATTGGTGGTAATTTGTGAATTCTTTTCAAAAAGCTTTTTTTTTAAAAAACAAAAGGTCCCATATGACGCCAACACATGCCCTTAGGGCATGTATGTGTGCCATATGCCCCCAAATTTCTTTTTCAGGGGTGCAGCAGGGTGTTCTTGAGACACCCCTGCACCCTTGGAAAAATTCCTAATTTGTGATGAGCAAATTGCTAATCGCAAATTAAACCTTCATTCCTATGAGCCTCCTAGCCCATGGAAATGAATGGGTAACTTGCAATTAGCAATTTGCTCATCGCAAATTAGGAATGGTAAAGAATCGCTATTTATTCCTTAAAATTCGCTATTTAGGAAATGCAAAATATTTTGATGATACATATGGCAGTTCATCTCTAACAAGATAAGAAGCTTAGGGATAGATTTATGATGACTGGTGCATCACCAGGGATGTGCCAGTCATCTTGCGCCGCTGTTCCGCCACCCATGGTGTGCTGCATTTACAATGCGGCGCAGCATGGGGCAAAAACGGCACAGATGCTTGACGCATCTGTGCCGTTAAGGTGGCGCATTGCTGGAGTTGTATCGCAAGTGCGATGCAGCTCCAGCAAGGCTCAGGGGTGCACCATCTCCACAATGTTGCGTCAAGACCTATGCCTGCTTCAAGCAGGCGCAGGGTTTTGACACAGGTTTCTCCTATCTGATTGTAAATGCGGCACACCATGGGTGGCAGAGCAGTGGTGCACGTTAACTGGTGCATGCCTGGGGATGTGCCATTTAACATAAATCTGCCCCTTTACATTTAAGTATGTGCAGGGGACACAGAGTCGGTGAAGCTTATCCAAGGTTAAGAACAGATGAGTCCTGTTCAGTGAAAAATTAGACATAGGCTTCACCTGCTCAGCATCGCTGGACATGGCTAAATAATAGCTGCAAAATGTTACTCTTGTTAAACAATTTTACTATTATAATCTGTGAGATTTGTCTCTTACTCTGCAACATCTCATTGTTGTTATCTTTCTTTAAAGATAAAGACAACCTCAACATGAGCGACAATCTGCAATCAGTTGATTTTGACCTCATCATTGAACTTGTAATTGAAACATCAGTGGATGTTGATCCATTGGATGATTTAAATCATGAGGATGAAGAAGAGCGTGATGAGGATGCAGATTTGTCCGAATTATATGATATAGGATGGGAAGCTGACCTGCTTGAGCCTTTGGAAATATAAACATTTATTTTTAAAATTTATAATTAATAAAAAGTAAAAAGGTAAACCGTTTAATTTAAAAATAAAGACACATTCAAAAGCAGGTTATGTGTAGTGTCTTCAATAAAATATTAAAATATGCTCATAAAATTAGATCAGATTCACATATAAAATAGCATAGGTAACATAAATATAAATGTCATTTCTTTTCTGGTATTTCTGTATTGTAAATTTGCCAACGACTAAAAAATCTTCTAATTAAAATGTCAAGTAGTGTGTTAAGTTTTTTATCACTGTTACTGATTTACTGTTTGGTAATAATGGTTAATAACATTATTTATTATATTTTTCCACAGATTCAACTGCAGATCATTTCAAGATTTCACCATGCCTACAATAGAAAGACAGAGAAAGGCTGCAAAACGTCAAAGACAGCAGGTGAAAAATAATACGCAGCAGTCCTCTAACAAAAAGATTTGTCAAGTCACGAAGAAAGCACCGGGTCAGAGCACAAAACACTTTATAAGAAATATGTGTAATAAAAAAAATATTACTACAGAAAATGTTTCAGTCCATAAAACGAGAAGGAAATCAAATGGAAAAGAAAGGCCAATGAAAAATGTTACTGCTAGAGCAAGAGATAACTCTGTGCATGATAGTAGAAGGAAACAACAGTTTAGGGAGATTCGTAAACGAATGTTCCGGAACAGGATAATTGGCAATTTGTTAAAAAATATTAAGAAAGGTCAACATAAACTAGTTTTTTATAAAAAAAAAAAAAAGTTGAGAAAGTTATTGATCAGGCATTTGAAATTAAACGTAAGTTATTTATTTTGATAATCAATAGAATTAGGAAGCTAAACAAGGCAATTTTTGATTTCAAAAGAAATAGTAGATGGAAGAGAATAGTTAATCGTAGTAATTTTTGTGAAGTTTTTTCTGGAGAATGGATGCATAGTTCAAGCTGTGAGGCATTTTTTAATGAGGAGAGTTATTTCCAGGATAATGATTTGGTGCATGCAGTCGACACCAGTGGTCGTGCTTATGAAGTGAAAGATGGTTGTCCAGTTGAAAAAGAAAAACTTGTGACAACAGAGGCAGAAGAGGTGTTAGGTAATGAGGTTTTAGGAAGACGTGCTAAGGGTCCTGTGTACACCTGGAAGTGTAGTAGTATTTGCAGTGTGCGACAGGATTCCATCAATTTGCTTTGTGATTTTGTACGGTCATTTAATAAGAAAAGTTTGAAGCAGAAAATGATGTTGTTGCAAGAATTAGATCCTTGCAGAGTAAGAGAAGTGACAAGTTTGCATGGACATTCACTGGCTTGTCTTTCCAGGAGAGTATGCCAGAATGTTTTTCATCATTTCAGGATGCTAGCAGTGCATCATAACAAAGTGAGGAAATTAGTTAGAATGTTGTATTATGCTAAGAGTCCAGCAATTATGCTTAAACAATTATGCGCTGCTCTTTTGCATGGTTCTGAAATAGATGTGAAGAATATATGTGAAGAAATTGAGTTTTGTTACTTTGGAAGTAAAGAGGAGAATGTTGAAATTGAGCAAGAAGAAGAGGGTCTTGTGGAAGATAGTGTACAGGTTTCCAGTACAGATAATTTCCAGAGGGAAATTGCGACGTTTGAGGTGAAATCAAGTGAGAGGCCGAATTTCACTTGTGTGTGTTGTCGACGCACTTATTATAAGAATCAGACTAAGTTAGTGGATTTATATGCAAAAAGTGAAAGGGAAAATAATAGTGAATGGAAGGATTTTGCAACATACTTGATGGTAGAAAATTGTTTTGATTTGGGATTGGATCAATGTGTGTGTACTTATTGTTCTTGCAAATTAAATCAAAACCAGATGCCTGCTAGAGCAGTTCATAATAATCTGGAATTGGTTGAGATTCCTTCTGAATTGAAGGATTTAAATACTTATGAATCTATTTTGATTCAAAGTATCCATCCCTTTCAGGCTATTGTAAGAATGGAGCCAAAGACAGGGAAATTGCCTCCATCAGATTTACAGAGAGGATTAAAGGGAAGAGTTGTTTATTTGCCTCTAGATTTGAAGAAAAACATTAACACAATTGGAGTAGAAAAAGTGGAAGAGGAACCTCTGGTTATCTTAGTTAATGGGGTTCCGACAAAGAATAAGAAAATATGGCAAGATTTAGTAGATGTTAGGAAAGTTAAAAAGGCAACATTGTATTTGAAAAAAAAAAAAAAATACTATAAGAATGTATATGTTGCAGAAGAGGAAGTAAGTGAGGAAGAGGATAGCGATTTGTGTGCTGGTCAAATTGAGAAAGTAGAACCCTCTACTAGTGAAGAAATATATGAACATTATAGTGTTCATCCTTTGCATTCCAAGGAAGTCATGGGGAATGCTATTGAGTTGTTTCAAATGAAACAAGCCAAAGGGAGTCCCATTAGTGTTTGGGAGGAAAGTTTGGAAGCTCGGTGTTTCCCACAGCTTTTTCCAACAGGTCAGGGAGGAAGATATGATGAGCGACCTCATCAAATTCCTGCTTCTGAATACCGGACTTTGCGATTGTATGCAGGAGATGCTAGGTTTCGACAATGCATTCCTTATTTGTTTCATCTCCTGTTTGAAAGCGATCTGTCTGGACTGTCATATGCAGTGAACCACATCTTGAAAAGTGGTATACACATGCAAAACATCTCGGCAAGTGACTTTATGGATAAAGTCAATGTCCAAGATAGTATTTTGGATTCTCACCTGATTAATCTCATGGCGTGTCAGCGTGGTACTAATGAGTACTGGTACCGTCGTCATGGTGATTTAAAATGTATGCTGAGGAACTTAGGTACTCCCACATGGTTCCTCACTCTGAGCTGTGCCGAGTATGGCTGGGAAGACTTACTTGAATTTCTACGAGAGGCAAATGCTAACGTAGATAACATCGAATTCAAGACACCCGGAGAACTGTGCTCTTTGGATCCAGTCAATGTATGTAGGTACTTCAATCATAGATTTGAAGCTATGATGTCTTTCATCATGAATAAGAAGAATCCACCTCTTGGAGAGGTGTTGGATTTCTTCTGGAGAAAAGAGTACCAAGCAAGAGGTGCTCCTCATATACATATGTTGCTGTGGATCAAGGATGCACCTAAATTTGGAACGGATCCAGAAGACTCAGTGATGAGTTTCATCCAACAGTATTCTACGTGTGCTGTTCCAAACGCAAAGGAGAAGAAAAGCCTAAGAGAAAAAGTTCTGCGTTTCCAAAGCCATCGATGTGAAAAGTACTGCCGTCGTAAATTCCGAAACAAGGACAAGTTCTACACTAAATGTCGTTTCGGCTTTCCACGACCGGTGATTTATAAAGGAAGAGTAAACAGTTTGATGTCTTCGCTGCGACACAATGTCATGAAGAAATCACCTAAAAACACTTACAATTTGAAGAGGAACGAAGAGTCCAAGTACATCAACGACTACAACCCGGTGATTTTGTCCATGTGGAATGCTAACATGGATATACAGTTTGTGGCTGATAACTGTATGGCTGTGGCTCGGTATGTGACGTCTTACATCACCAAAAAAGAGAAGACAGAATTGAAGGATATGTGGGAGGACATTTCCCATGAAAAGAGCCTCAGCAAGAAGTTGTACAGTTTCAGTCTGAAGATGTTGTCGCATCGAGAAATCGGAGCGTACGAATGTTCTGACCGGTTGTCTTCAGCAAGTCTCTATGCCAAGTCCAGGAGTATCGTTTGGGCGAGTCTTGGTCTTGCTTCAACGCGTAATCGAGTTCTCAAACCTGTGCGGGAAATTGAGTATTTGGCGGAAAAGGAGCCAAACAGTACCGACATTTTGAAGACAAACATGTTGGATACATATTATCCAAATCGAAGCAGTCACCTCGAGAATGTTTGTCTGTATGAGGTTCTGC
This sequence comes from Lissotriton helveticus, assembly GCF_964261635.1. Taxonomy (NCBI): domain Eukaryota; kingdom Metazoa; phylum Chordata; class Amphibia; order Caudata; family Salamandridae; genus Lissotriton; species Lissotriton helveticus. The sequence continues at coordinate 685,624,875 of NC_136057.1, read as the reverse complement.
AAAATTACATATTCAAGAGGAACATCAAAGAAGATACTGAGAAAGGAGTGTATGCTGTAATAGGAAGTGAGGGATGTCTGGTCAAGCAAAGAAAATGCCACTTGGTAAACCATCGAAAATTGAGTGGCGAATCTCCTGAAAAAAAGGAGTTTTTCTATTTAGCACTTTTGCAACTTTTCAAGCCTTGGCGTGCAGAAGAGGAACTGCTTGGAGATTTCCTCTGTTACGAAGACTCTTTCAATGCCGCCAAGGAGACCATAGAATGTCCTGCTTTTCCCAAATATGTAGAAATGTTGAATGCGGAAATTGAGCAGGAAGCAACGATTGCAGCCGAGATTGCCAGAGACAGTTCTCAGGACAGTCAGAGTTCTGCTTCATTGAGTCAGGATCCACTAGGAGGACCTGTTATCGAAAATGAAGCTGCCACTGCCATGAATGAAGTGGAAAGAGCCATGGCACATGCTCAGGAGGATGCGGTTAACTTAGAAGAGTTGGAAAGACAACTCAACGTTGAGCAGAGGAAAATATATGACGAAGTTACCATGCAAATTGATCATGGATTAAGTCATGACAAGAAAGAGTGCTCATGTACGTCGTTGAAGCCTGTCCGACTGTACGTGAGTGGAGAAGCGGGAACTGGAAAAAGTTTCCTCATTAAAGCAATTTCATGCTATTTGCAGGAAAGGACAGAGTCATCGCTGTCTTGTGTTGTCACTGCTCCAACTGGACTGGCAGCACATAATATTAAAGGGATTACTTTACATCGTTTACTGATGCTGCCAGTGGAGCATGACAACAAATTACAATATCACAAGCTATCTGGAGATGCTTGTTTTGAAGTTTCAAGAGTCTTGAGGAAAATGAAACTTCTTATCATTGACGAAGTAAGCATGGTTTCCAATGTCATGCTTGCCTTTGTGCATTTGAGGATGCAAGAAGTTCTCAAAACAGAGTATGATGTGTTATTTGGTGGCAAACACATCATTGTTTTCGGAGATCTTTTGCAGCTGACACCAGTGAAAGGGCAACCTGTGTTCAAAATGCTCACGCATGAAGATACCAGGAAGTGCCTAGGCAGCATTGGCAACGTCAATATATGGTTAAACTTCAATTATGCTGAACTGCATGAAAATATGCGTCAGGCGAAGGATGAAGTTTACAAGACTATTCTACAAGATGTTAGAATTGGAAAAGTGACCGGGCATGGGAAAGAAGCTTTACATGCACGATTACTGTCAAATTTATATCCAGAACAAGATGTTGTGCCTGAGAATATTTTTCAGAAAATTACTGAGAAGAAATCTGGAATATGTTTGATGCCAACTCTTGCAGAATGTGCCAAATTTAACAACAAAATGTTGCATTTAGAAAAGCAAGAGATTGTGAAACTGGAAGCTATTGATAGAGTAGAGCATATGGGATCAACAATTATTTTGTCTGAGAATCTGAAAACAAAATTGGATTCATTAGAGAAGAGTATATCTAAAACTGCAGGTTTTGAAAAGACTCTGAATGTGTGCTTGAACTGCCGTATAATTTTAAGAAGGAATTTACATGTTGAAAGAGGTCTGGTAAATGGATCAATGGGTAATGTTGTTGATTTAGTGAAATACAGAAATAGAGATGGAATTGAATTTTTAAAAATTAAATTTGATGGCATTGAGGAAGTACAGCTAATTGGTCGTTGTTCTGCTAGATTTTTGCTTGTAAAAGACTTATATGTTCGCCGTAAGCAGTTTCCTGTTTGCTTGGCATATGCGGTGACAATTCATAAATCGCAAGGTTTAAGCGTAGACAGTGCATTGGTGAATATTGGCAGTTCTGTGTTCAAGGAGGGTATGGCATATGTGGCATTGTCACGAGTTAGAACTTTATCGGGATTGTACTTGATTGAGTGTGATGTCACAAACATTTGTGCAGATCTAGATTGTGTTAAGGAATACAATAGGTTAAGAAGAGAGTATGCGCCACATTTGCCTCAGTATCCTTTGTTTGAGAAACGTGTGGTAGGCCGGAAACGAAGAAATGAGAACAATACTGGGGAGGTTGTAGCAAAAAGACAAAAAGTCAATGAACCTAAAATTACAAGCAGAAACAAAAAGGATTCTGTTGAAGATGTTGTTGGTTTTCAGTTTGAAAACAGTTCTGGTGTCAACTGCTATGCTAATGTAGTGGTTAATGTTTTATTTTCTCTAAAAAATTTAAAAGAAGAGATTGTGGTCAATTCTGATCAAAGATTTTGCAGTTTGTTAAATTCTGTGTTAGAGAAATGTACCACTGATAGAAGAAACATAGAAAGTGTGTCTGAAATTCGAAATCTGTTAGACAGATGTTCAGGCCAAACACAATTCTCTCAAAATATTCAGCAAGATTGTCAGGAGTTTTTAATGTATATGCTTGATGTATTACATGCTGAAGGTGTAGATGTAGATCAGCTGTTTGGGCTTTCTTATCAATGGCAGCATGACTGCGAGAACTGTATGGTATCAAGTACTACTAGTGTAGACTCAGAAAGATTTATATATTTAACTTTGCCAGACAGTAAATCAGTCTCCTTTAATAAGCTAGTAAAAGCAGCTGATCACAACATGGAGTGTAGCCAATGTAAATCTGAAATGATGTCCACATTATTTATACGAACATATGGCCAGTATGTCATTTTAATGTTCCAACGATGTAGGCCTGATGGAACAAAATTGACAACTTTAATTAAAAATTTTGTAGCTTCGCAGTTGTCAATATCAGGAAGGACTTTTGTAACTGCAGCAATTATATATCATGACGGCCCTTCAATAACATCAGGACATTACACAGCTTATTTAAAGTCTAGAAATGGCTGGTCATTCTGCAATGATTCTGTTTTAATTTTCACAAAAAAATTGCCGTATGACCTTAAAAACTCTTACCTGGTGTTTTTAAAACCAAAATTTTAGGGAAAGAATCTCGGGATGTGCTCTGTGGAATTTCAAGAAGTTCTAATGGCTCCTACACAATTTGGCCTTGAGGATAAGTGTAGTTCAGAGACATAACTTCTAACCATAGGACTGGACATTATGGAGAAATACGTGCACTTTGAATGAGTTCAGAAAAACTGTTTCTTTTTATAAACTAATTGAAGCAGCCAATCAAAACATGGAGTAGAGGGAATGTAAGTCTGCAATGCTGTCTACTGTTTTACATTGCTTTGTGATTAAAAGTGATGTAGAGAATTAAATAATTGTAGTAGTCATAGAGGTAGTGTAAGTCTGCTTGTATCAGTGTCATAGGAAAAGTAGAACATGACTGAGCAAGAAGGGGAAGATATTACTATTCCAGGATTGTGAAAATGATCTTCAACATTTTAATTCTGAAAGTTGCGGAAATGCCAAATGACGGGATTGGCTTACAAGAAATCCAAGAGTTATAAATGGCTCTGACAAGATTTGGCCTTGTGGAAAATTGTGGTAGAGAGCAAGAAGTCATTTATTGCATGTAACGTGTTTTTAAAAACGATGGAGATTTTCTTTCAGAAAGTGGCGGGCTGAAAGTAATAACAGCACAAAAGAGTGTAAGCTGTTCATAGGACATCCTTGGATGTCATGGAAAGTAAGTTAACTTTAAGGAGTTCTGAATTTTGATTTCTGATGTTGTATGGGTTTTTTAAACACAATCATTTTGATTGTGTTTTTTTTCCCCGCTGTTACATGATGAATACCTTCAAGTCACTGTTTTTAGTGAAATTTGATACATTCTGAGAACAGCAAAAATAAACCATTTAACATGTATAATTAAATCTGTACTGTTTGCATTTATGATGTATATGTAGAACTGTGTAGGAGGCATGGAGAAGGTGAGGCTTCTGTAAGTGTCAAAGTTGTTGCATGCAGTGCTGCACTTCTGCGTATTCTTTCATATGCTAGACTACATCTGCACAATGAGATACCTAAGCAAAGGAAACGCAAGTGATGTGATTGAGAAATGAGCAAAATAAATTGCACGTATTTCAATTACATCACCTGTGTTTCCTATCATTACGAATCACATTGTGCAGATCAAGTTTAGGTCTGTCCAGGGAAACATAGGAGGTTTCTACTTTGTTGAAGAGTGCAGTGGACATGACTCACTTCATTGGTAGACTTTCACAGATATTATCTCCTCTGTACACTTCAACAAGTGTAAATCTCATCTTGAACTCTGAGTAGGCCTCACCTTAAACAAACCTCTGGATAGGAGACATGTTATTGGCATCCTGAAGCGACACTTTTCTGAAACAAGAGCAATGCAAAAGATGCACCATGTTTTAAGATAGGCCTCACTTCATCTGTATCAAGATACTGTTAGTTTAAAATGTATATCTTTAGGACTGTGTAGGGGACCTGGAGAAGCAGAAGCTTCTGTCAGTGTCAAAGTTGTTGAAAAACTATTTGTCCTTCAATCTTTTCCCTTGTCTTTTGTAATTTTTAAATACATGTTTTAATATTTTTCAAATGTTGGTTCTCTCTTTCACAGATTGAAAGTATAAAAATAAAAAGTGAGTAATTTAACGGCAATTATAAGGTAAATAGTTGTACTATTTTCGTTACATTTCTATCACATTCACCTACTATTAGATCCACTGCTTCACTTCTTTAACCCTCAGTTTCCTGCCTTTGCTACTTTCCTCATTCCTTTCTCTATTACCTACTTACTCAACTCCTTCCACTCTTTTTCTCAGTCCCTCTGTTCTCATAGTTCCTCAGTCTTGTTCACTCACTCCGTCTCTATTACTCTTAGTGTCTGTGAATTACTTTCCCACCTTTTTTTTTGGACCGCTTCCCGGGAAGTGGCCCGGTTCGCAAACCAGCAGCGTTACGGGAGTCCACCATTTTGTGTTTCGGTCGAATCAAGATACAAGATGGAGGGCAAATAATGTTCAGAATGGGTAGAAGGGGGCACGGTAGATGTATCTTGACCCCCTTGGTTTACTGAGGGTGGCTGAGGAGGACCATAGTTCTTCACTCTTGTTCACTCTCTCTGTTTCTATTAATGTCACTGTTTCTGACTGATCAAAAAAATTTTTTTTAAAAAAGAACAGTAACTATAAGGGAAGGAAACAGACAGTTATGTTAAAAGAAAGACAGCTATAGGGAGTAAACTAAGGATACTGTTACCCGCAATCCACTGCTGATGATGTTACTGACCATGTCATGAATGATGTAATATGTGACATCATCAGCAGTGGATTGTAGGTAACAGTATCTCTTGTTTACTCCCTAGAGCTGTCTTTCTTTTCACATAACTGTCTGTTTGCTTACCTTATACTTACTGTTCTTTTTTTTTTTAAATATTTTTTTTGGTTAGCTTCCGGTACGCGTACCGGGTAGCGCTCCGGGGAGCGAACTAAAAGAAATAGAGGTTGGCAGAGTTCCAAATATTCTACCAATTTTTTTATAACGGGGAGGTAGTTCTGAAAAGAACTTTTTTTTAATGTTTTTGTTGTTTTATATTTTTTTTTATTATTTTTTGAACATTTTTTTACTTTTTTTGTATTTTCTGAACGTTTTTATATTTTTTTTGGTTTTTTTGGGGGGGGGGAAACAAAAACGATCCATTGTAAAGGGCTCAACAGGAGCAACAAAAAAAAAATAATTTATTTTTTGGGGCGTCTCGGACAAACATTAACATGATTCTGAATAGCTCTCATAATCAAAATGATGCTACTTTCCCTGTAGCAGATGAAATCGCCGCAGTGCACGCACACTTGCTTCACGTGCCCAAACAACATTTGAATGTTTGGGATCATCTCCCTCGCCTCTGGTCCCGACACCTCTGGAACAACCGATCTTCTTGCCATTGGAAGGGGATTTTGTTGCTCATCACGTAGCTGGGCAGCACTATAATTATTTGGGTGCCACCTACTCATATGCCGATGCATAGTGTGATTGCCGTAACTGTATTTTTTTTCAGTTCCCCTTGACAATCTATCACCGCATATACGGCAAAACACGTAGCGTGCATTCACTTTTTTTTGCCCCTCATGAAATTTATAGAATTGCCAAATGTAATTCTCTTTTCGATTGTACCTCCTGGGCTCCTCTGGCAAAAACCTTGGCTCTTCCTCCTCTTCCTCTTCTTCCTGTTCTTCCTCTTCTTGCAAAATTACTTCAGCAGGTGGTCCTCTCTTATTTGGATTTGGTGGAGGTGGTGGGTTAGAACCAGCTGAAGCTACTAATGAAGCCATGTCAAAGTGTAAATAAAGGGTCTTTCTCTCACCAAGATGAAAGTCAGAGTGAGGAAAGAAGGAGGGGTTTTCATCATTTGGGAAAAGCAAAAGTTCTAAACCAATGAAAAGTGTTCATTTTAGATCACATGACCTAGTATTACATCATTAGGAAACCAAAAGTGAAATGAACCAATGAAAAGTGTTATTACCGAGTCACATGACCTGCTGTGTTTACGTTACGCGGTCGGCGCCGCGCCCCGGATCGCTTCCGGTTCGCGTACCGCTGCGCTTCCGGGTACGCTAACGTAGCACGTCATATGACGTATCACGCGAGAACGCGAAACGTCATGCTGACGCGACGCATCACGATGTTGTCATGCTGACGCGACAGTTGCGCAAACGGAACGTTTACCGGTTCGCGGACCGGGTCGCGGCTCCGAATTGAGCTAACGGGAAGCTAACCGGTTCGCGTACCGGGAGCGAAACAATAAAAATAATTTAAAAAAAATTGTATTAAAAACATGTAAAAAATATTTTTCGATTTAAAGAAGAATACATTGTAAAGGTTTTGATATTTGCTATTAAAAAACCATTGAAATTCATTGAAAAAACCATAGGTTATAGACCATATATAGTTAGGAATTAGCATTTACAAAACCTTGAAAATTCACTGAAAAAACCATAGGTTATAGACCATATATAGTTAGGGATTAGCATTTACAAAACCTTATTTTACTCACACAAAACCATTGAAATTCCATATATAGTTAGTTGTACTAACTATATATCACGCACCCGCAATCCACTGCTGATCATGTCACATATTACATCATTCATGACATGGTCAGTGACATCACTGATGACATCACTGATGACATCTCAAATGACATCACTGATGACATCACTGATGACATCTCAATGACATGACTGATGACATCACTGATGACATCTCAAATGACATCACTGATGACATCACTGATGACATCTCATTTGACATTACTGATGACATCACTGATGACATCATTCATGTGATAATACGATGAACTTCTTCAGACTCTAAAATAACCTTAGATACACTCAGTGTAAACAGACACTCACAGACTGTCACTCATCCATGGAGTTACTCACACACCTACTCAGTCATGCAAAGAATCAATTACACCTCCATTTCCTCAACTATACAGTTATACATACCTTACTTATTCAAACGTATACTAACACATATTTACTCTCTTTTACAATCCCTGATACAAGTTCACAATGATCAATACAGAAACTCACACATTCACGGACTCTTATGCACAGTTATTTATATATGTCAACTCTCACATGTACTGTGTTTTACATATGTTCTTACTTTGACATGTAGCACTCAGATATCCATTCACTCACCAATGCACTCAGTCAACCGCCCATACACCTGTTTCCACATGCACTTTTGAATCCATATATCTAGTGAATCAACTGCTTACACATCTATGCACAGAGTCATACACCTCCCAGCCACCCACACACACACTCAGTCTCCCATACAAATACTTGGGCAACCAATCAATAACCCATATACTTACTCATATAGCTACTGATCAACACATGCAGCAGTTTACAGAACAACAGACATAATGATGCACAAATTAAGACAGTTTACTGACTAACCCATGCACTCAGTGACACACATTTAATCACTCACTCATACAGTCAGTCACACACCTACTAAATCCTTCATCCAGACACTTATACATCCACTCATTCTTCAATATGTAAGACATTTGAGATGTCATCAGTGATGTCATTTGAGATGTCATCAGTGATGTCATCAGTCATGTCATTGAGATGTCATCAGTGATGTCATCAGTGATGTCATTTGAGATGTCATCAGTGATGTCATCAGTGATGTCACTGACCATGTCATGAATGATGTAATATGTGACATGATCAGCAGTGGATTGCGGGTGCGTGATATATAGTTAGTACAACTAACTATATATGGAATTTCAATGGTTTTGTGTGAGTAAAATAAGGTTTTGTAAATGCTAATCCCTAACTATATATGGTCTATAACCTATGGTTTTTTCAGTGAATATATATATATATATATATATATATATATATATATATATATATAAAAGCAACTTGCCCTGAAGCATTCTGAGAGCACACAACAGCATTCCGCTCTCCAGCTTGCATTTTCATCTTGCTTTCATGCTCCGCATTCATTTAGTTTAGCCGACGCGTTTCAGGGCCACCATGCCCCTTCTTCATGGGCTGCACAAACTTAGCTGGAGGCACGCACTAATTGGCATATCCGGTTTATTTTATTCAAAACCCTCAGTGGGCGTTTACCTATTTACAAGCCCCCAGATGCTTTGTGGGGTTTGAAGTCCTTAGTGCGCTGGGGCATCTAAACTTTGAGTAAGTTCCAGTGTCAGTTTGTAAATCATGCTGTCATATTATTACCTATAGTAGGCTGCTTCACAGTCTAGCAAGATGTTTAAAATAGAAACGCTGTGCCACAGAGTCCTGCAAAGTTGAAGACTCGAGCCTCTGCCTGCAGGAAGTTGCATTCTGCTTCCCGAAGGTGGTGGTGCCTCTCAGCACGGCCGGGCCGCCGTGTGGAAAAACTGGAAAAGCAACTTGCCCTGAAGCATTCTGAGAGCACACAACAGCATTCCGCTCTCCAGCTTGCATTTTCATCTTGCTTTCATGCTCCGCATTCATTTAGTTTAGCCGACGCGTTTTAGGGCCACCATGCCCCTTCTTCATGGGCTGCACAAACTTAGCTGGAGGCACGCACTAATTGGCATATCCGGTTTATTTTATTCAAAACCCTCAGTGGGCGTTTACCTATTTACAAGCCCACTGATGCTTTGTGGGGTTTGAAGTCCTTAGTGCGCTGGGGCATCTAAACTTTGAGTAAGTTCCAGTGTCAGTTTGTAAATCATGCTGTCATATTATTACCTATAGTAGGCTGCTTCACAGTCTAGCAAGATGTTTAAAATAGAAACGCTGTGCCACAGAGTCCTGCAAAGTTGAAGACTCGAGCCTCTGCCTGCAGGAAGTTGCATTCTGCTTCCCGAAGGTGGTGGTGCCTCTCAGCACGGCCGGGCCGCCGTGTGGAAAAACTGGAAAAGCAACTTGCCCTGAAGCATTCTGAGAGCACACAACAGCATTCCGCTCTCCAGCTTGCATTTTCATCTTGCTTTCATGCTCCGCATTCATTTAGTTTAGCCGACGCGTTTCAGGGCCACCATGCCCCTTCTTCATGGGCTGCACAAACTTAGCTGGAGGCACGCACTAATTGGCATATCCGGTTTATTTTATTCAAAACCCTCAGTGGGCGTTTACCTATTTACAAGCCCACTGATGCTTTGTGGGGTTTGAAGTCCTTAGTGCGCTGGGGCATCTAAACTTTGAGTAAGTTCCAGTATCAGTTTGTAAATCATGCTGTCATATTATTACCTATAGTAGGCTGCTTCACAGTCTAGCAAGATGTTTAAAATAGAAACGCTGTGCCACAGAGTCCTGCAAAGTTGAAGACTCGAGCCTCTGCCTGCAGGAAGTTGCATTCTGCTTCCCGAAGGTGGTGGTGCCTCTCAGCACGGCCGGGCCGCCGTGTGGAAAAACTGGAAAAGCAACTTGCCCTGAAGCATTCTGAGAGCACACAACAGCATTCCGCTCTCCAGCTTGCATTTTCATCTTGCTTTCATGCTCAAAGTTTAGATGCCCCAGCGCACTTGTCGTGTATTTCTATAGGTTCTGATTCGATCCCCCTATTCCTGACCCTATTCTGGTTAAACTTACTAGCTAGTTAACTAACAGTCAGCCCATGAGGCAAGAAATCCCCCATGATGCAGATACCGTTATCTGACGCAGTCACACTACGGCACAGGAACGTGTTATCTGATTAGGTCATAACGCTTGAGATCTAATTAGACAAGCGATATTCCTCCAGCCCCTGATAAGGCATACGACGTTCTCATAACAAATCAAACCTATGACAACCTGGATAATCCGTGCGGCCATTGTTTTGATTTCACAGAGAACTTTAGTAAAGAATGTGCTAACGAGCAAGTCGTATGACATCTTTATTGACGTACCTATGTCCATCCTTACGTCAATCTCGGCACCTTTAAGGTATAAATATTGCCGACCTTGCCCTATGCAAACACACGCGTGGTGACAAGACGGAGCAGCCATACTTGCCGAAGCCGAGAGCAGAAGCAGACCCCGCAGGCAGCAGCCCCGCCTTCCTGACGCGCTGAGAGACGCGCTGCTATCTCAAGCCGAGAGACCCAGCACCGGCGCTTCCGGGTAGCCCTCGCAGGCAGCCTGGAATATCGAGAGCAGAGAAAGAGATACCATTCCTCATTCATCCTAAATTCCAGGTACAGAACTGAATAACCCCTCCTAGAGAATTCTTTAGTTATTCACTTGGCAAAAACAAACTTAAACTAAACTGTAACTTTCTATTCCCGCCCACGCATTAGACTTAGGTCAGGTACACGGGGTAGGCGTATTTAGAAACACCAGTTGAGTACGTTTAGTCAAATGTATATGTGTATGTAAATATATTTTAATCATTTTAAACATCATATGGCTCAGAAACCATATCAATGTTTTTACAGTATTATTTTATACTATTGCTTCTAATGTATGCACTTTACTTAACTATAAGTATTGCAATAATATCGATCCATTTCTCTTGTACGAGAAAAGAGACTGATCAATAAATAACATCTTTTATTGAACACGCCCGTCTCTTCCTTTTCTCTACATTCTGATGAGACTAAGAATGCACGTACTGACTGAGTAAAATAATTGCCTTGTGCTCACACGACTCTCGAGATTGACTCTTGATTAGGGGAGAGCAAAGTTGTCATGTTCTATGGTTGTCAGAAACTAAATCCCTTCTTGTCTAATCAGGGGAGTTCATCCTTCCTTGAACATTCGAGAAAGTTTCTAGCGAACTCTGAGCTTAGCTGGCAAACCCAAAAATTAAGTCTAGTATCGACAGTAGTAGACCTAGTTAACGTCTGGCCTAGGCCTTTACTGCTGTAGGTACTATTCCAATGCGCAGAGCCTATTGGGAAAATAGGAGCTACACTACACACTAAGGACTTCAAACCCCACAAAGCATCAGTGGGCTTGTAAATAGGTAAACGCCCACTGAGGGTTTTGAATAAAATAAACCGGATATGCCAATTAGTGCGTGCCTCCAGCTAAGTTTGTGCAGCCCATGAAGAAGGGGCATGGTGGCCCTGAAACGCGTCGGCTAAACTAAATGAATGCGGAGCATGAAAGCAAGATGAAAATGCAAGCTGGAGAGCGGAATGCTGTTGTGTGCTCTCAGAATGCTTCAGGGCAAGTTGCTTTTCCAGTTTTTCCACACGGCGGCCCGGCCGTGCTGAGAGGCACCACCACCTTCGGGAAGCAGAATGCAACTTCCTGCAGGCAGAGGCTCGAGTCTTCAACTTTGCAGGACTCTGTGGCACAGCGTTTCTATTTTAAACATCTTGCTAGACTGTGAAGCAGCCTACTATAGGTAATAATATGACAGCATGATTTACAAACTGACACTGGAACTTACTCAAAGTTTAGATGCCCCAGCGCACTAAGGACTTCAAACCCCACAAAGCATCAGTGGGCTTGTAAATAGGTAAACGCCCACTGAGGGTTTTGAATAAAATAAACCGGATATGCCAATTAGTGCGTGCCTCCAGCTAAGTTTGTGCAGCCCATGAAGAAGGGGCATGGTGGCCCTGAAACGCGTCGGCTAAACTAAATGAATGCGGAGCATGAAAGCAAGATGAAAATGCAAGCTGGAGAGCGGAATGCTGTTGTGTGCTCTCAGAATGCTTCAGGGCAAGTTGCTTTTCCATATATATATATATATATATATATATATATATATATATATATATTACCTACTGGCGGTCGCCAGTAGGTATATATAGTTAGGATTTTTTCTCTATGGGTTTTTTGAAAATTCTATGTCTAATAACTTTGGCGTTTGTGGACGGAATTGGCTGAAATTTTCAGGAAAATGGCACATTTTGTTTCTGAGCAGCCCTTGAAAATTTGGGGGGGGTTCGTCCAGTGGGGGCCGAGAAAAAAGTGGGGTCCCAAAACGTGTTTTTAGCATTGAGTTTTCCATAGGGCGGTTGGCCTCACTTTTAGCCCGAACGGCTGAATGGATTTGCACGAAACTTGGCAAAATTGTAGGGACTGGTAGCCCGATGTGCCTTTTGTAGGTCTCAATATATGTGCTCCAGTGGATTTTGAGAAATTAACGTTTAAAAAAAGATATATATCTGTAACAGCGGACCGGGCAGCGGCCCAGGACGCGTACTTTTCGCGCAACGGAGCTTTGTGAAGCGAAGCTGATTGGTTCTCTGGCGTCTGTCAACATTCCAAACAGTCCGTAGCGGCCGCCATCTTGTCTCTCGGTAGGATCGAGAGACAAGAGGAGGCCAAAGCGAAGGGGCAAATGACCATAAGGGGGAATAGTAGATCCTCGCTGACCCCCTAGGTTTGATGTGGAGGTTTTAAAAGGGCCCCGCGGGGCAAAAAAAAAAATAATAATAATAATCGAACGGCTGAATGGATTTGCACGAAACTTGGCAAAATTGTAGGGACTGGTAGCCCGATGTGCCTTTGCTAGGTCTCAATATATGTGCTTCAGTGGATTTTGAGAAATTAACGTTCAAAAAAAGATATATATCTGTAACAGCGCACCGCTTCGCGTACTTTTCGCGTTACGGAGCTTTGCGAAGCGAAGCTGATTGGCTCTCCGGTGTCTGTAAACATTCCAAACAGTACGTAGCGGCCGCCATCTTGTCTCTCGGTAGGATCGAGAGACAAGAGGAGGCCAAAGCGAAGGGGCAAATGACCATAAGGGGGCATAGTAGATCCTCGCTGACCCCCTAGGTTTGATGTGGAGGTTTTAAAAGGGCCCCGCGGGGCAAAAAAAAAAAATAATAATAATAATCGAACGGCTGAATGGATTTGCACGAAACTTGGTAAAATATTAGGGACTGGTAGCCCGATGTGCCTTTGCTATGTCTCAATATATGTGCTTCAGTGCATTTTGAGAAATTAACGTTCAAAAACAAGATATATATCTGTAACAGCGCTCCGCTTCGCGGAGATAAAATTATATCTGTATTACCTAGCTGTTGCTAACACCAGTTAGCGACGGCTAGTAGGAGATAGCGACCATCTTGGGTCCCACTTTGCATGTGAGTGATATTTATCACTAATGACATGCAAAGTGGGCATGCCAAGATGTTAGCGACTGGAAACAGTCGCTAACATCGCTATCTCCTAGGGACTGGTAGCCCGATGTGCCTTTGCTATGTCTCAATATATGTGCTTCAGTGCATTTTGAGAAATTAACGTTCAAAAACAAGATATATATCTGTAACAGCGCTCCGCTTCGCGGAGATAAAATTATATCTGTATTACCTAGCTGTTGCTAACACCAGTTAGCGACGGCTAGTAGGAGATAGCGACCATCTTGGGTCCCACTTTGCATGTGAGTGATATTTATCACTAATGACATGCAAAGTGGGCATGCCAAGATGTTAGCGATTGGAAACAGTCGCTAACATCGCTATCTCCTATTATCAACTTTTGGAAATATTCGAGATAAGCGCGAATATCTCCAAAAAGTAACAGCTGCCCTGAGCAGTTCTTAGCCATGTTATCCAATGGGAGGTGGATAACATGGCTAAGAGCATTAGCTCGGTAATGCATGAATATCGCGGAGTTTTCAGCGATATTAATGCATTGCGGTCGTTTTTTATCGTATTTGCGATAAACCTTGATAATAGCAAGGTTTATCTGCGATAATTTCTGACGGTAAAAAAATCTTTGCAATGCATCGTTAGGGATAAATATCGCTTAACTTTGGTAATATGCCCCAACGTCTGTTAACGTTCGATTCGAAGGAAATCAGGAATTGTTGAAAAACATTGTGTGCGCCATCTTGTCTTTTTTCAAATGCCACACTTTTGTCGTGCACGGCAGCCATTTTAGATGCCTTGACCAGACCCACTCTGTGCACGCTGTCGATCCTTAGCATGGCTCCCCACCCTCGCAAGCATCTCACCCAGGCAGTGGTCACCCCCGCTCTCTGTCTTATGCATGGGTAATAAACCTCCCCCCATCTGCGCTGCTCTTCCCTGAGAATCACACCCTGTGCCCGCCCGACACCTCCCTTTCGCCCTATTCACTACCGCACCCTCTGACACTCCTTTTCCTCTGTGTCCGATTGTCCAGGCCGGTCCTAGGCTATCAGCTAGCCCTGCAGATGTAGTTTATGGCCACAGCTGTAAAGAATCACCCCTCTTCAAAGGAGTTATAGTAGATCAAGGCCCACACTCGATGAGATCCGTCACAGCAGAAGCGTTGCTATTATCTGAAAACCATCCTGTATTGTGATTGGGGAGGGGACCGAGCGTGAAGCGGAAGATTCCAGGGATGACTCTTTGTACATCAAAGTTTTTACAATTATGTGTCACATTAAAAATATATAGCACTCCGACAAAGTAGTAAGATTATAAAACTTTAATAATTTATAAATATATACAAGAAAACAAAAATAGTAATAACGTATAAACATTTTTAGGGAAAAACAACGAAGTAGCGGTCGGCTGTGCGAATAGTCCCAACGCAGCACAACGTCCAGATTTCCGGCGTGGGGCGTCGCGGGGGGTGGGTCATCAGTAGCAAACTGTTGTGCGAATAGTTCCAAGGCAGCAGAACGCGCCGAAATCTAGATGACACGAAAGTGATGTCTAGTAAGTTGCCACCCAGCAAATAACGGCGTGGGGCGTCGCGGGGGGTGGGTCATCAGTAGCAAACTCTTGTGCGAATAGTTCCAAGGCAGCAGAACGATGGCACCAAGGTGATGTCCAGTAAGTTGCCGCACTGGTTTTGGTATCCTACAATGCTGCTCCGAATAACGGCGTGGGGCGCCCCGGGGGAGGCGGCGTGAACGGGCCTCTCCAGGTGGAGTCTCATCTGTTTTAGTGGGGCGCCCCTTTACCGTTTCAGTTGCCATTCCGTCCGCTTTTGGTCCACTGTGTCAAAATCCGCCATTCAGCTGAGTTGCGCCCACTCTTGCGGTGCAGC
This sequence comes from Lissotriton helveticus, assembly GCF_964261635.1. Lineage (NCBI taxonomy): Eukaryota > Metazoa > Chordata > Amphibia > Caudata > Salamandridae > Lissotriton > Lissotriton helveticus. The sequence continues at coordinate 685,609,559 of NC_136057.1, read as the reverse complement.
GATAGGCGGCTGCCACAGGACTCTCAAAATGGCGGCAGGCTCTTTCCTTTTTGGGCGTGGTCCACTGAAATGGCCCTGGGACACCTTGGAAATCGGACGCTTGTCTGCTAGGTCTTGGACCCCATTCTCGAAAGCGTCCCCTCCGCCTTGAGAATTCATCAAAAGTTTTGGGGGCCCCGACTCCTGCAGGCTTCTGGTGGGGAGCGGCTGCCATGATCGCTCGCGGAATGACCACGACGGAGCTACGAGATGGTGGTGCTCTCATGCTGACGCCAGTTTAGTCTGAAACATCCAGAAACAAGGTGGGGCTTTCATCGTTTGGGGGAAAAAAAAAGTTTTCATCCAATGAAAAGTGTTGTTTTTAGGTCATATGATCAAGCCTTCCATCATTAGGAAACCAAAAGTAAAATGAACCAATGAAAAGTTTTATAAACAAGTCACATGACCTGTTATGCGGCATAGGGTATAAAATGCGGAGAAAATACGTTGGCACGTGAGGCGGCGTCAGTAGCGGACCGATGTGCGAATAGGCCGAAGGCAATACAACGCGCCAAGATCCGGATGGCACCGAGGTGGTGTCCAGCAAGTTGCAGCACTGGTGTGGCCATCCTACAATGCTGAAAGTCGGCGTGGGGCGCCCCGTTGGCCTGTGAGTTTGCGTCAGTAGCGGACCGATGTGCGAATAGGCCGAAGGCAGCACAACGCGCCAAGATCCGGATGGCACCGAGGTGGTGTCTAGTAAGTTGTCGCACTTCTGTGGCCATCCTACAATGTTGAAAGTCGGCGTGGGGCGCCCCGTTGGCCTGTGAGATGGCGTCAGTAGCGGACCGATGTGCGAATGGGGCCAAAGGCAGCGCAACAATATTTTCTGACTGACACCACAAGGCGCTGAGATGCCAAGATCCGGATGGCACCGAGGTGATGTCTAAGTTGCGGACTGATGTGCGAATGGGGCCAAAGGTAGCGTAACAATATTTTTTGTATGGAAGATACCACTAGGCGTTGAGATGCCAAGATTCGGATGGCACTGAGGTGATGTCTAGCAAGTTGCTGTACTGGTGTGGTCATCCTACAATGCTGAAACTCGGCGTGGGTCGCCCCATTAGCCTGTGAGATGGCGTCAGTAGCGGACCGATGTGCGAATAGGCCGAAGGCAGCACAACGCGCCAAGATCCGGATGTCACCGTGGTGGTTTCATAGTTGAGAGGCACTTCATCTGCAGTGGGGCGCCGAGATCCGGATGGCACCGAGGTGATGTCTAGCAAGTTGCTGTACTGGTGTGGTCATCCTACAATGCTGAAACTCGGCGTGGGTCGCCCCATTAGCCTGTGAGATGGCGTCAGTAGCGGACCGATGTGCGAATAGGCCGAAGGCAGCACAACGCGCCAAGATCCGGATGTCACCGTGGTGGTTTCATAGTTGAGAGGCACTTCATCTGCAGTGGGGCGCCGAGATCCGGATGGCACCGAGGTGATGTCTAGCAAGTTGCTGTACTGGTGTGGTTATTCTACAATGCTGAAACTCGGCGTGGGGCGCCCCATTAGCCTGTGAGATGGCGTCAGTAGCGGACCGATGTGCGAATGGGGCCAAAGGCAGCGCAACAATATTTTCTGAAGAGAAGACACCAAAAGGTGCTGACATTCCAAGATCCGGATGGCACCGAGGTGGTGTCTAGCAAGCTATGCAGTTGAGTTGTGTGCGCACTTGCGGCGAATAGGTCGAAGGCAGCATAACAATGTTTTCTGAATAGGAGACACCACAAGGCGTTGAGATTCGGTTACCACCGAGGTGATGTCTAGCAAGTTGCCGCACTGGTGTGGCCATCCTACAATACTGCTCCGAATAACGGCGTGGGGTGCCCGAAGGGGGGGGAGCCGGCGTGAATGGGCCTTCCTAGGTGGAGGCTTGTCTGCTGTAGTTTGGCGCCCCTTTACCGTTTCAGTTGCCATTCAGCTGAGTTTCGGCTGCTCTTGATGCTACAGCGACAGGCGGCTGCAAGAGGACTCTCAAAATGGCGGCCTGTTCTTTGGATTTGGGCCTGGTCCACTAAAATGGCCCTGGGACACCTTAGAACTCGGACGCTCGATTTTTTTTTCCTTTCCTGTACATGCAAAAAAAGGTAAATGCCCGGTACGTTACACGCTTCATCTGCCACGATGAACTCTCCAGAGGAACCGAAAAAAAATATAGTTGTGGTAACTATACCATGCATCGTCATATGGAGAGGTGGCACCAATTAATTATAGTGCTGCATAAAAGAGAGATTTGGAGGAGAACCCCTGACCTGCTAGTACATTCATCAAAGAAGTGGCACTGAGAGCTTCAGAGGCAAGGGAAACGGTCCCAAATATTTAGAAGAACTTTGGAAAGATTAAAATGACATGTTTAGATTGTGGCAAATTAATTTCATGTGGACAGATGAGTGTTACTCTAATAAATACAGCATATGAACATCATCATAGTCGATGGTTGGTAGAGACATTTTGACTATATCCTGGACCTGCCCGTCCTCGCCCAAAATGGCGCCGGAATAAATGGGACTCGTAACTCCTTGTTGTGTACTGGTTGCAGAACCTTGAAATCACGAGATACGTATGCAGTTTTGAAGCACATGGCGGGCGGGGACGAGAATTGATTGAATATTTCGACATCCCTATTGATATTAAGTTCTGATGTGTTATTGATTACTGTACTGTTGAAAGTTCGAATTAACGTCACCCATGGTACTTGCCCGCAAATGTATATCTAGATAATTTTATTGTAACTGGCCCTGTCGTATTTTAATTATAAAATGTACGTCCACCGATTCCGTAACTGTTAGACACCTTAGTTCTTGCAACCTAATGGCCCGCCCGTTACGTTCCTCTACAGTGTAAATGTCTATTCATCATATACGATTACAGTTTGCTCTGTGGCAGGCCCACGTGGTTATAGGCTCGTATTTGTATAATGAAATTTTCACAATAAAGGTTTTTAAAAGAAAACATGGTAGTAGTATATACATTGGTAAAGTTTTTAATAATAGTGACTGTTTTAGAATCATTAAAAGGCAAGTGAAATAAAGCAGACCAATTACATGAAGGGTAAAAGGTATAATACGAAGGAACGCAGTAAAGATAAATGGTCAAGGGCTGTTGTGTTTTCTATTCCTGCAACATAAAGTGATCGATAAGAATCTCATATTCAGGCGTATCAGCGACTAAGACAGCAGGTCGACCCTCTTTTGCTCAACGGCTCCGTCATGGGACGAAGAAACGCTCTTTTTCTCGAAAAAAGAATATATTTTACTTGCAGGACAGTTGTAAAATTTCCGGGAAAGTACATTAGCCTGGAACATTATAACATATATTTAAGAAAAAATAATGTTCGGAAGTAATGAAAAGCGTAATTTTTAGGTCATATGACCAAGCCTTTCATCATTACAATAAGAAAAGTAAAATGAACCAATGAAAAGTTTTATTAACAAGTCACATGACTTGTTATGCTTACGTTACGCGGTGAGCGCCCCGGAAGACTTCCGGATGCGCTAACGCGGCGCGTCATATGACGCATTACGCGACAACGCAGGTACAGAATATAGTCAAAATGTCTCCACCAACCAGCGGTCGGAACACAACCCCTTTCAGCAGGCTAAATAGTTCTGTTAAATGACAACAGAAGGGACAGGCAACAAGAACCATCAGTCAAAGAGGGGAGGGCTAGTTCTTCTCTACCGGGTTACATTGGGGCGCTACCGGAACTGATCGAATTGGTAGTCTACAGTGTTTCTGGATGTTTCAGACTGAAGCTGGGGTTAGCATGAGAGCAGCACCATTTCGTAGCTCCGTCGTGGTCATTCCGCAACCAATCATGGCAGCCGTTCTTTATCGTTATTTTGGGCGGGGTGGGTGGCGGAGCCGAGCTGTTTTGCAGCCATCATTGTGTGGAGTTCAGTTCATCTCACTAGTTTTGTATTTGTCATGAGGGGTTGTTCCTAATGTTTCTATTTTAGCGAGGTCAAAAAGAGATCCCATTAGTGGCCTACTGATTTTGCTCGATTCCTTTTCTTTTTTTTTACACGATTTTTCGTTATCTGCAAAGACTAAACAGAGTATTGCGACTCTGTGTTTGTTTGTAAATAGAGAATGAACCAAAGAGAACTAATTCTAAAACAGTAAATACTTGGATAACAATCAATCAAATGGAGAGAGAAGCAGGCACGACGGATTACAATGGGGGCAAAGGCCTGCGTTAACTACCTTTCACTATCTGCAAAGAGAGAGTACTCCTAATAGAAATGAGGGGGGGGGGCACCATTCAAAGCAGATCAGTGTGCATAAACACGAAAATGTTTTCACTTACCACGTACTTGACATTCGACAGCTTATGATATTTGCTATTAAAAAACCATTGAAATTCACTGAAAAAACCATAGGTTATAGACCATATATAGTTAGGAATTAGCATTTACAAAACCTTGAAAATTCACTGAAAAAACCATAGGTTATAGACCATATATAGTTAGGAATTAGCATTTAAAAAACCTTATTTTACTCACACAAAACCATTGAAATTCCATATATAGTTAGTTGCACTAACTATATATCGCGCACCCGCAATCCACTGCTGATCATGTCACATATTACATCATTCATGACATGGTCAGTGACATCACTGATGACATCACTGATGACATCTCAAATGACATCACTGATGACATCACTGATGACATCTCATTTGACATCATTCTTGTGCTAATACGATAAACCTCTTCAGACTCTAATATAACCTTAGATACACTCAGTGTATACAGACACTCACACACTGCCACTCATCCATGGAGTTACTCACACACCCAGTCAGTCATGCAAAGAAACAATCTCAACTCCATTTCTTCAACTATACAGTTAAACACACCTTACTTATTGAAACATATACTAACACATATTTACTCTCTTATACAATCCCTGATACAAGTTCACAATGATCGATACAACTACTCACTCATTCAGTGGCTCTCATGCACAGTTATTTATATATGCCAACTCTCACATGTACTGTGTTTTACATATGTACTTACTATGACATGTAGCATTGAGATATCCATTCACTCATCAATACACTCATGCACACAGTCAACTGCCCATGTAGCTGTTTCCACATGCACTCTTGAACTCATACACCTAGTGAATAAACTGCTCACACATCTATGCATAGAGTCACACACCTTCCAGCCACCCCTACACAAACTCAATCTCCCATAGAAATACTTGGGCAACCAATTAATAACACATATAGCCTCTCGTATAGCTAATGATCAACACATGCAGCAGTTTACAGAACAACAGACATAATGATGCACAAATTAAGACAGTTTAGTCACTAACCCATGCATTCAGTGAGACACATTTAATCACTCACTCATACAGTCAGTCACGCACCTACTAAATCCTTCATCCAGACACTTATACATCCACTCATTCTTCAATATGTAAAACATATTTAAACTTTACAAAAACACACAGACACTAGATGATGTCATCAGTGATGTCATTTGAGATGTCATCAGTGATGTCATTTGAGATGTCATCAGTGATGTCATCAGTGATGTCACTGACCATGTCATGAATGATGTAATATGTGACATGATCAGCAGTGGATTGCGGGTGCGCGATATATAGTTAGTGCAACTAACTATATATGGAATTTCAATGGTTTTGTGTGAGTAAAATAAGGTTTTTTAAATGCTAATTCCTAACTATATATGGTCTATAACCTATGGTTTTTTCAGTGAATATATATATATATAGACACATATTAACCTATAAGTCACTCCTGTGGCAGGCCTTGACAATCCTGGAGGCAGAGTGCTTGGTTTTGTGTGAGAGGGTGCCCTAGCATGAGCTGAGCCCCTCTGCAGCTTTCGGAACCATCTCCTTATAGCTGTTCTATGATATAGCCACACCATATACTCTTAAGTGCATTATAATCCTCGTGGTTAATGCTAATTTTGGTTTGGCTTTATCAAAACATGTCGTGTAAGGTGTCAAACACTTTGGAATACTACCCCCACCACTTCTGGCGGCGGGGGTAGCATTCCACCCTTCTAGAGGGAGAAGACATGTAGTTACTGGTAAACCCGGCTAAAGTTAAACAGAGCCCCAGCATCACAAAATGGATGCTGCTGCCACAAACACGAGTTTGCCCTCCTGATGCTGGATGACATTCCAGCAGGGGAGGCCTGGGCAATAGGTATCTTGTCCAGGGAGGGGCTGGCACCTCCACAGACAGGCTTTAGTGTATTGGGGCAGGGTGGGTTGCATTCAGTGAATGCTTTTCAGACACTGCCTGGGGCACACAAGGTGCTCCATGCATTTCCCAGTTCAAACCGGTTTCTGGAGCACTCAGCCCCAGCTCTGGCGCGAAACTGGACAAAGGGGAAGGGGTGTAACCACCCCCTCCCCAGGTCCACACATAGGAAGGACTTTAGAGTTAGTCCAACCCCTAAACTTACTATAAGTATAGAACCCCAGTCCCTAGGACTTTAGATTACCCTGGATGAAACTCTGCAACATATATCTTGGACCTTCGACATTCCATATAGACTGGAAGATGGAATGGCACCAACTGCATCTTTACCAGTCTGCATTTTTGAGGCTCCTGCCAGATCCCGAAGAATCTGCAACACAGGATATAGACTTTCAGACATCTCTGATGTTGACCTGTGCTCCCAGCAAAGCTGAGACCTGTAGCGCACACAAGAGATGTGGAACCGGAACTCCTGGACATCGTGTATCTTTGCAACTGCACCAACTTCCCAAGGTATCCTGAAATTGTGCATTGGGATATTTGAAGCCCCTGCCCCAACCACATTTTGCACTGAATCTCAGAGGCCTACACTCCACAAGTATCCCGTGGGCCCGCTTTGTGCATTTCCGCTCAAGGCCCCTTTGCAGTTCCTAGTCCGTTGGCTAGCAAGCCCCCACGAATGGTCATCTTTGCTTTCTTGAACTTTCCAGGTTGCTCCAGACTTGCTCCCACTCCTCTCCAAAGGAGGAGTCCCTCAGACCTTGCTGGTCTGCACTGAAGCCAATCTTGACATCTTGTGTGGGTTGCCATTGCCAAGGCTTGTTGGGTCCAATCCAGATTCCGACACTGTAGTCAACTAGATCCTTCATGGGACAGCCCGGATCCTGCTCCTGGTCATCGTTGACACCTCCTGGTCCTTGTGGCTGAAGAGACAAGCTTCACCTCTTTCACCTGAAACCACCTGACATCGGTTGGCAGCTTCTTCCTGCCATCCTGGTCACTGGCTAGTGACCCAGACTCTGTCTCCTCTGCTTTCAGGTTCTTCACATCTCCGAGCCTCCCTTGGATCCACCCGGACAGTTTTCCTCTGATCGCCTACAGCATTTCTTCGCAGCTCTCCATAGGAATCGATGACGAAATCCGACACCAAAAGACACCTATGCACCCGGCTTCCCTGGATGAGGTAACACGAGTACTCCAGTGCTCCCGTGGGTCTTGATTCTCGAAGTGTCCTAGCCTAAAAGGGTTCCATCGTAGTTCACCTAGAAGTTCCCTTAATCTTTAAAATTGTAACTTGTTTGTTCTCCATGGAAAGTCAATGGTGATCCGTGGCTGTGTTTAGACACTGCATGCGTCCCCCTTGGGCCTCCTGCATCCTAACCTTTAGTGATTCTAGGTAGCCCCAGCGGTTCTACAGGCCCTAGACCTGCTTTCTAACTCTCAGGTGGTACTTATACCACTATTTTAGTATATGGTTTGTGAGGCCCCTGGGGCATAACGTGTACTGTGCAACTTATCGTGTGCTAATTAAGGGGTATATTACCAACAACTAGCGATAGTTTTTGTCTCTAACTTGTTTAGAGACAAAAATTATCGCCGCAAACCGGCGATTTTTATCGCAGATAAACCTTGCTATTAGCAAGGTTTATCGCAAATGCGATAAAAAACGGCCGCAATGCATGAATATCGCTGAAAAGTCAGCGATATTCATGCATTATCGAGCAAATGCTCTTAGCCATGTTATCCACCTCCCATTGGATAACATGGCTAAGAACTGCTCAGGGCAGGTGTTAGCTTTTGGAGATATTCGCGCTTAGCGCGAATATCTCCAAAAGTTGGTAATAGGAGATAGCGATGTTAGCGACTGTTTCCAGTCGCTAACATCTTGGCACGCCCACTTTGCATGTCATTAGTGATAAATATCACTGACATGCAAAGTGGGGCCCATGATGGTCGCTATCTCCTATTAGCTGTCGCTAACTGGTGTTAGCGACAGCTTGGTAATAGGGAGATAATTTTATCTCCGCTTTCTTGGCTTTTAAAGCCAAAAAAGCGGAGATAAAACCCCTTGATAATATACCCCTAAGTTCCTTGTATTGTACTTTTACCTCTGACCTCATAAAGAGTCCAGAGGGGTTGTGTTTAGAATAAATACAAATATATTTGATATATACCTTGTGTGGTGTGCTTTCATTTGATCATTCAAGAGATTATAATTGGTAAAACAACTAGCTTAACTCGCCTCTAAGTCTTAGCCTGAAGGCTGCTCTCCACAGCTACCACTAGGATAGCTTTCTATAAGGTTGACTTTTCAACCTACCATCAATAAGGGTCAATTGGACTGGTGCAAGGTGCCCACTAGTATAGTAGACATCATATACCAGGCCAACTTCTCACAACAATCATTAAAGAAAATTGCATTTTGCAACTTCTATGTATGCCGCATTAAGCTGCACACATAGAAGTTACAAAATGGCATTTCAGATTGTTTATGTGCAGGAAGGGGCACCTTCCTGCACATAAACAATCTTTGGTATAGCCTTTAACGGTCATTAATTCATAACTGTATTTTTGTTTGCTGTGCTTTGTTGTGTTGTTGTACCAAACTTTCCACCCATATCCCTTTGCGGGTTAGTTTTTCCCAGAAGGCCATAGTGCAGAAACAAAGTAAAGGGATACATTTATTGGAATACCGGGTACACCCCGGTGCCTCCCCCACCCAGATCAAGTGGGCTGACAGATCATTCACAGTTCGCATTAATACATTGTATTCTCTACTGTGCCCAGTGCAGACCTACATTGGACGTTCCTTTCCAGCCTTTTCTCCAATTTGTTCTTCGTCTTTTGCTCCATACTCTACTGTCACCTCCTATCCCGCTCCCTAATCCCTATGGAATTCCATTATTTGTCTCACACTTTCCGCAACTAGGGCTCCAATTTCCCACCACTTCCACTTGCCGTAACTCATCATGCTGTAAATACCTCCTTACAAGCATTTCAATGACAGCACTGTAATTGAAAGGATAGCCTTATTTTCAAGCAGTACCAAGCAGCATTCTAGTCTTTAGCCGAGCCTACAGAGTGATGCCACGCGGTCAGACTTAAAAAAAATAATAAAGCAAGTAGCCAAGAGAGAATGGCCTCATTTCACAAACTTTTTCTTCCTGTGAATAATTTAGAGGCAGTTACTGTGTCTTACACAACTTAAATCAGTGTTAAGTCACACCTAAAAGTGCAATAAGGCATACTTACTAACAGAAAAAGCTTTGCTAATTCGAAACATTTGACTATTTTAACAGCCCGCAGGCCTCGCTCAAACTACATTTTTCAATGCAAGAGGTTGTGCTCAATTTCATTTACTGAGCTTTTAGTTGCCTGTTTGTTGCAAATTATATGGTAATGTGTATGTTTATAGACAACAAATCATACTTACACTTTTCTGTATAGTATTCAAGAGTTCCCATTCATGCTCTTGATGCAGGAAACTTCTGTTCCCATAATGTGTAATAACATCATCAAATTTTTCATTTAGTATTTTGAGAATCTGTTGACACAAGCATCCCTATATTAGCATCCATCAGAACAGACATTGTTGCTTGATTTCGAATGTTATAAAACTGTAACATTTGCAATACTTTTCTCTGGTGAGAAGTGGTACTTTCCTTTCATTAAGAAAAGAACGAACAACGTGCTATGTTTCCTAGCCATGGATTTTAATTATTGGGAACTTCTGCTTTTCGAATAATAGAGTCCCAAATGTGGCAGAGAAGAGTAACTTTATTTGAAGTGGCTTACAATACTCATTCATATGCAGGCCCTTTGTCAAGCTGCAATTAATAGCTAGGACTCAAAAGCAACTACAGCTAATCATATAAAAAAAAAGCTCGTAAACAAGATTAGTTCTAAAGATAAATGCAATCAGATCTTGTGCTTGAGTACAGTACACATAATTTCCTGGCAATTAAAAACCGCCAGTAACAGCCCAAGACAGTGAACATCATGATGTTTAGCAAAATCCTACTGCCGTGACATGTCTGTTTTGAATAGGTTACGTATACGATCACGTCTTTAATTCACATTACAGGAAATAAGGCAAGTGTTTGTCTGTTTCACAGAGAGAAAGGGAACAGGGAGGAATACGATAGAGTGGAAAACATTAAAAAGTAATCACTTTCCTTCTGCACAACTGAAAGCCAACTTTTTGACCACAAAGGTGTTGACTCATGGGGTCGTTATCAGAATCAATAAAAATGAGGGGGGAAGCATTAGAGTTTAATCTGAGCGGGTGGTTGCTGATGGGCGTCACCTGCACTCTTTTTAGGGGGCTGTCACTTATTCTTCCGCAAAGTCAAGAGAGAGAGAGAGAGAGACAAACACACAAAGCAGATGAAGGAAGACAAAGACTTAAAAAAAAGTCACAAAGGGAGAATGCAGGAACCTGCAAGAGTGAGATAAAGGGGAATGAAGTGTCTGGCAGTGAATTAAAGAGACATGAGGTGAATTCGGCATCTTGGGATTCAGAGCACTGACATTTAATAGTGATGGCCGGGCTGTTGAGCAGCATTTTGGGCACGCCACTCATTATTTTATAAATGCACCAATGTGTAGCACCCCTGTTAATGAGAGATGGAAGTTGGTGGGACCCCAGTAGTGCCATTAAAGCCGCATTGGTGTGTTTAGAAACCACAAAAATGTAGTCTATTTGCGTTTGCTGGTAAGCAGGCAAAGTATTACATTAAGATAGTTAGGAAATTGGAACCAACCAGTAGAATTGGAGTATTACCCCTTACAATACAGATGATACTCAAGTGTTGTATAGCTCTACAGAGAGTATATCAGTCCATCTTTAAGATGGAAGATGATTTAACCAAATAGGATAGGAGCAGAGTTGAGATGGGCTGCTGCTGAGTAGGACAGAGCCACCTTGCAGTGGGACAAGAACACTGTGGCCATGATAATACTACTCGTAGAGACTTCTGCTGAGGCTGTCCTAACCCTGGTCATAGGGCTTCCATGTGTGGTTCCCAGCTCACTGGCCTCTCGTTTTCCCCATTGTTGCCATAGGTCAGACATCTAACGATGTCATGTTTAGTGTTCTGCGAGATGACACATTTTCCTGCGTCACAAAGAAGTGGAGGCCATTATGGACACGTTTCACTATTTAAATTGTGCCTCCGAGTTCATGACCCAGAATGACCTCAATATTCAGGCTGTACTTTAGCACTGGTGTTTTTTACAGCTCCACTTCACTACTGGCATTTCTTCTTTGTAGTGACAGCATGTTGAAGATTCTGGACCTTATAAACTAAAATGAACTGGCACAGCTACTTAAATGGAGGCCGGTGGAGACGGGACAATGTTGCATGACAGTGGCCAGCTGGGTATACTCACCCATATTCTTTGCGCATGTCCGAAAATACAGGAATTTGGGAGGTGGTACTCCGGGACATAGACACAATTTACCACACGGAGTTGCCTAAACTCCCCACGTTCACGCTATTAGGGCTGCCCAATGCTTTGATGTATCCCCTCAAATCCGAGCGAGGCAGAGCGATAGCTCTAGCACTGAGCGCGGCCAAACAGGTCTTGTTGGCTCTATGGGGTACGGAGGAGATACCCTCCACCCTATCTGGCTCTATAAAGTATGGGACTACTAGGCATGGAAAAGATTACAGCAGGCCTTACACACTCTCTTCCTAAATTTGATAAAACCTGGGGGTCTACTATAGAATTTCTGTCAAATTAATTCAAGGAACTCACCTGCCCAAGGTATTTCAGGGTGCTCTACCTCACTGGCTCCCCTCGCCCGCAGGAATAGTCCCTACACGACCCCCCACATAGTTTACATACAGGTTGTATGCCTGGCCCCCTCACACACACACTGGGAATAGGCCTTAGTACCCCCCTCTTCTTCTTTCCTACCTTCTACTCTCTATACTTTTACTTGCAGGTTAAATAAACGATCCCCACCAGCCATTGGATGTAGGTGGTGGTGGCTATTATATTGCTTGACCTGCTTTATCAAATAACAATAAAAGATTTAAACCATAAACAAAAATGAAAAATGTATGAAGAATATTGGCTCAACACATAGGTACTGTGTAATGCGCATAGAGTAGCACTACCGCTCATATCTGCAGCTTGCTGTTTATGCTCCAAACTACCTATTCTACTTCGAGTCTTCACTCAACAAATACACACACCTTTGAGGTATGCTTCACACTGTAGGCGTATCATCAAGTACTGTATATGCACTACGGTATCTGCAGAATAGGTATATGCACACCTTTTGGAAATACTGTGCATTGTAAGCATGTCATCCCACATTTTCAATATCTATGGTGTTACACCAATCTGCCCTGAATCTACTTCACTTAGTAGAATTGTAGCTGTTGTCATATGTTAATGGGATTCTGTGCACCTTATCAAATGCTCTGTTTCTCTAAATGTACTTTCTCAATACATGCTTGTGAAACAGTTGATCAATATTAGGGTACATGTGATAATTCTATTGTGTTTATATTCTTATTCAATCAAATAATACATGTCCCCTAACGTTTCTGATATAATAGCAGCTGCTGGCATATTCCAACCTCCTTTATTCTTAAATGGAAGGGGGGACCAATGCTTTCTTGGTGGTTTGCTCCTTCCCCCTTCTCCTGTCCTGGGCAGAAGTGGTGGTTATTCAGGTAATGGCAGCTGAGCGGACTCCTGAGGAGACCGTGGAGATACCAACTTCTCTGCCATTGTCAATGGCGAACCAAGCTCATCATACTTTACCGTGATCAGTTTATTTCCTCTTTACAACACTCTAACAGCACCTCTCTAAAATCTTAGCCCTGACTAATTCCATGTACGAATTCCCACATCTACTCTCACTGGGAATTCATTGGATTATTTTGAGTGGGATTATTAGTAGTCCCACATTTAAACTATTTAGGCAAGCTGCAATTTGTTTGCTCCTAACATTCAGGAATGTTTTTATGTCGACTTTTTTAGTAAAATGTATTATAATAAGTATATTACGTGGAATTAAACTAGCGGACAGGCAGGATAAAAAGAAATTAGACAGAATTTATTTTTTACTTAGTGTTTCACCCACTCTTCCCATTCGTTGCGAAATTAAAATAGTAGAAATACTTTCTTCAGCACAATAGAATATTACATTTCAGTCATGTCTGTCTGTCATGTCAAAAATAAAATATGTTCAATAATCACGAGGGAACTGGCAGGACCAGATGTTCATTTTTTTTATAAATAAAACATACATTGCTAATTATCAAATGTATTCAATTTAATGTATGGAACTTGTAATATTATTTAAACATTCCACAGCTTTGCACTAGCGACAGAGTTATTCTTAACGGTACTGGGTGAATTAATCTGCAGAAGGTAAAACATTGTCTAGAGTAGACCAATATCCCGGACATATCAGTTGACCATACTTCATTAAATCGTTTTTTAAGGAAATTTGTTTTTTTAATTTTATAACAGTAGGATCTTCAGGAAGAACTTCTTCGAAACTGAGCATCAGTGCTGGAATCACTTTCAAAGAAAGTATATTAATATTTAATGATTGAACACAGTAAAATTTAAACCAGCAATAACTGGTCTCAATTTCTCTGAGGATGGAGATTTTGCAGCACATCCGACAACCTTCGATCAACCGACACATAACTTGGGTTGTGTGATGAAAATACGATGCATGTAACAAAAACACATTGCAGAACAAAATTAGGATTTTTCTTTTTTTTTGGCAGTTGGTCATTTAAAATGTTATTTATGTGCATACATGATCTGCATAATACTTTGACATTATATGAAATGTACACATACCTCTTCTTGTTGAGTAAATAGTACCAACTGGACAGCTATTTGAGCCACACAAATTAGAATTAGCAAGGACATATACTACAAGGGAAAGAGAGACAATTTGTCGAATTAAATTGGTTACATCACTAGATATTGCAATAGCAAACACAAGCACTTAGAAGATACTGATAATATTGTCACATCAATAGAACTGAAAACTTTTAGTATGCATACAAATGTTTATGGTTTTGTGCTCTGAATAACTTTAGTCTGTTTAGGGCCAACATTTACGAATGATTTTCACCATCACTAGTGCCTTGCAAAGTGGCAGTAGTTATTCACCATACAGTGTCAAAGGTGTTTTGTTTTACGCTGGAAATGTGCACTTTCCAAAGGTCAACCTACGCTTTGTACCACTTAGAGCCATTTGGCCGCCAGAGGGTCTTACTGGAGTGGATCAGCGAAACACCCATAGGTTTTGACTGAAACCCCTGACTTCTATGGTAGCCAGACCAACATTTGTTTAAAAAAAATAATATCTACTTTAACAGGCTGCAGGCATAAACAAGGGCAGAGGTATGCAATTCTCAAAAAAGCAGACGCATCGCGTGTGTGCTGTAGTGCACAGCACACTTCCATTGAATGCATGGGAGTCTTATGAGTTTATCTTCTCTTGGGAATTTATAATGGAAGAGTATACCTCATGTAAACCTACACACACTTGCCTCTGCACCATGGGGCGAGACTTTGCATCACACAAGGCAGCCTTGCATCAGCACAAGAGCAGGGGGTGTCAACAGCAGAAGGCAGATCTAAGTAGAAAGGTGCCTGTGCTGGTCTTCCCCATCTTGTAAAGCAGTGCAGCAGGTGTGAATGCCTTGCTACGTTGTGTGAAATATTAGTAAATCTTGTCCTTTGATTCCAATAGCAGCTATGACTGTGATGAGGACACAAATGATGGTGAGAGAAAGCTGTGCTTTGTCAACACTGCTGATCTATAAACGGTCTGTGGGTGATGTTACAAAAACATTCATCACGAATGGTGTTGTAGAAAAATATGAAGAACCTGTTTATTGATGTGGAATAATATTGATTCTAGAGTATCAAATGCTACTGAATTGTTCGGGTAAGAATATATAGGAATGTATAGATCCACTATCCCTAATTCAGATCTACTTATTTTAAAGGTGCATTATATATGGAGATATAGATGTATTATTCCTGTTAATGATAATTAATGATTTTTGAATGGTTTGACTGAATGAGGTTTACTATGGGAGACATTCAGTTCAAATTGATACCAGAGCTATGAGAAATTCGATGACAACATATTCATTAAGTTTGCTAAAAAACAAAGTCCCATTTCCATGTTCAATAAGTGCAGCATGCACAGAAAAGACAAGAAAGAGGAGAAATAGAGACATTATTTCTTTTTTTACACCTCCCCTGGGAAGGGCTAGTCTTTTATGCATACCCAGGTCTACCACTCCTGGTAAATCTGGGAATGCGCCAAAATCCATGGTCGAATTCATGGGTACACCCCCGCTCCACCCATTGAATAGTTCCTTAGAACAGAGTAACGCAAGTAAACAAGCCATGTATGGCCACGCAAGGTGGCCTTGCTTGGCTTGGTAAATCTCATTCTAGGTTTTGTGTCGCTCCACGTCCCCTTGCATGGCCTAAGGGCAATGCAAAACCTTCGATAAATAAGTCACTCAGGGTGCATTAGTATGTTTTTCATAAAAGTATCAGGCAGCCGCGGCCCGTGGAGGGAGTTGCGGTGGGGCAGGCAGGCGGGGCGGGGGAGGGGTAGGGTGGGGGGTGATAAACACCGGAATATGGATGATTACAGGTATACATTTTTACATAAGAAAACGGAAATCACAAACGTTTTTCAGGCATTCTGGCAGGTTCCTAGATGTAGCCTTGAAAGCATCTGCAATCGGCATCCAGGCAAGGTCAGAAACCTGTGGATGCGGATTACAACTTTTTTTGGGAGTCAAGCCCCCAATAATAGCTCATAGTACAAGCAGCTGTCCTCTGACTTCCGGTTTTAGTCACACCCCACCAAATTCACAGTTCCCCTGCTCTATGTAGAGTCAGAGAAGCGCTCAGTTGACACCGGCGTAATACTTTGAATTGACAGCCTGATGGCTACTGGGACATCAGGTCACAGTGCCACTCACCCTGACCTTCTCAGCATGGGCTGATGCCACTTGACCTACTAGGAACCACCATGCACGAAATGGCAGTCTAGTGTATGGAAATCATACATTAGACCCCTAGAGCTGTGGGAAGTACCCCGCATGCTGGGTCCAAAGCTATTTTGTTCTAAAAGAACTTTGTGAGTTTGTTCTTGCTGAACAAAGTATTTTGCCAAGTTAGCACATTAAACATTTACCAAATCGTGAAAGGCTTTGGCCTTAAGTGGGGCCGCAGCAGCGACAGCTCCACTGAAGACACAAAGATCTCTGCCTGCTTGGGGCACAGAGATCTCTGCCTGCTTGGGGCACAGAGATCTCTGCCTGCTTGGGCCACAGAGATCTCCGCCTGCTTGGGGCACAGAGATCTCTGCCTGCTTGGCAGGGATCTCTAAATTTGGAGGGCTGTCCACCGCCTCAGGAGCAGAGACATAGGTGACAGCTGACTTGATGGGCTGGCGAGACACTGACCAGGATCTAAATCACCTTTTACGTTCCTAGTATTGATAACTGCAGGGAGAAGAGTAACTGGCCAATTTTAAAGAGCACTGGCAATGAGGACCTAAGGGCCAGATGTACGACCCTACCAATTTGCGAGTCACAAATTGTATAGTTTTGAAAAACGCAATTAGGAATGTACAACAGTGTCTCAGACACTGTTTGCGATTTCTAATGGCGTCGCAAATTTCATGCCTCTTTAATGTTCATGAGGCAGGTGCAATTTGCGATCCCATTAGAAATGGATAGCACTCCCACGGGGAGCAGACCACCATGTCTGTGGCTCCTTTTTAAATAAAGCATTTTTTTTTATAATGCCGCCGGTTTTCCTTAAAGCATGGGTACTCATAGTACGGCCCGGCAAGCCTTTCTTGGCGGCCCACAGACCTTGCAGACATTGTACCTGTGTTTTATTTTTTTTATTTTTTCAAGAGTGTCAGCATACACCACCGCAGCAGCACAGAGACTCTGCTCTATGGGGGCCGGGCGATTCCAGCGATAGTCAGAGTGAAGATGCAGGGGCGCTAAGAGGTGATATACAACAAAGCCTTGTTATCAACCTAATAGTCTTTTAAAGACCTGTGAATTACTGGGGTAATGCTGTGTGTGTGCCCGGGATGCTGTCTCAGCCCAGGCTGCCACAAGGGGGATGGGAGGGTGGTAACAGAGGGTAGCAGACAGAGGGAGACAGAGGGAAAGAGACAGAGAGAGGGAGACAGAGGGAGGGGGGGAGAGGGAGGGAGGGAGACCGAGGGAGGGAGACAGAGAGAGACAGAGGGAGACAGAGAGAGAGAGGGAAACAGAGAGGGAGGGAAACAGAGGGAGGGAGACAGAGGGATGGAGACAGAGGCATGGAGACAGGGAGACAGAGAGGGAGACAGAGGGAGGAAGAGCGAAATAGAGGGAAAGGGAGGGAGAGAGAGGGACACAGAGAGAGGGAGACAGAAGGAGACACACAGAGGGAGGGAGACAGACAGAGGGAGACAGACAGAGGGAGACAGATAGACGGAGACAGAGGGAGACACACAGAGGGAGGGAGACAGACAGAGGGAAACAGAGGGAGACAGAGAGAGAGAGAGAGAGAGAGGGAGGGAGGGAGAACGAGAGAGATAGAGAGAGGGATGGAGACAGAGAGAGAGAGGGAGAGAGACAGAGCGAGGGAGGGAGAGACAGATTGAGGGAGGGTGACAGAAAGAGAGAGAGACAGAGAGAGAGAGAGAGAGAGAGAGAGAGAGACAGAGAGAGGGAGAGAGAGAGAGAGAGAGAGAGAGAGAGACAGACAGACAGAGAGAGAGACAGAGAGAGAGAAAGAAAGATGTGTGTATGCCGGGTCTGGTGGCTCAGTGAACGAGGGCGTCCGCTGCATGGGCCTGTGTTAAACCTCATTGTCACAGTTTTTTTTTTCTCGCCCCACCCCCCTCCCCCACTGACCCCGCCCCCACCGGTGCGGCCCTCGGTCACAAACATCACTGTATATTTGGCCCCCGAGAGAAAGATTGTGAGTACCCATGCTTTACAGGATGCATTTAAGAAAGAAAAATGAAACGTGTCTGTTTCATTTTTTAAGAGTAGGGCCTGTTCCTAAAAGATATTTTCACATCCATTCACAAAGGAGAAGGTGCCACCTGGGGACCCCTTCATGTTTGTGAGCAGTTTACCACCTACCTGAAGTAGGTGGTAAACTGCAAATGTTTTGCGCAAAACAATCATACATTGAAGTACGAGTCGCTATTAGGAAGGGACACCCTTGGCACACCCCTTCCTAATATCAAATCGCAAACCCTATTTTCCGAGTTGGTAATAGGTTACTGACTCGCAGAATAGGGTTTGTACATGGGGCAGATCAATTTTGCGGTCGCAAACGGTCCGATTTCTCGTTTGTGACAGCAAAAAAATGGTCGGACATCTGGCCCTAAATCTTTAGACAATAGGGGACAAACCTATTGTATTTATCTAAAAATCTACGTAATTAAACAAAAACATACACAATAATTTGCAAGAACAGAACTCAAGTTAGTGAATCTAAATGTAATGAAAGACATGGTAACATGTGAAGACAGAGCAGGTTATACATATTTTAACTGAAGTATTGATGTTATAAGTTGGATTACACAATAAATACATCTTTGAAACTAACAGCCAAAGTCAGAATCTAGTGAATTTGACAATATCCTGATTTCCATTTGTAAGAGTGAATAACATGCTTAGGGTGTTGCTTTATTAACCAGGGGAGCATATAGATCAGAAATGGAGAATGTTGTTTTTTTCAAATATGTAGTTTTTAACATTTCTAACCAATATAACTTAGTTGCTAGCTCTCTCTGAATGCTTTTTTGGTAAATGGCCAGTAAATGAAACATGTGCCTTTTAATTTCAGAAAGCTCTCTTGTCTCTCAATTTGCATCTTTGTCAATGCACCCTTTCAAACTTTTTGAATGACAGAGTAACTCCACTATATGTGCAACATCGTACCTGTCTGGTCACAACCTCTCTGGCATGAGGAGGAAACACCGGAAATAGTATACAAGATGGGGATCCCTCTATTAGCATGCGTATGTGGGACCAGGGTTCCTACAAAGTATTTTTTTGCAAGGTCATATTTGTAAGCCTTAAACAATGGGACTAAATGGTGCATTATATTTTCCAAGCAATGTATTTAGATATGACACAGCATAATTTTTAACATCTTTCAATTGGCTTCATAGAGCTATCTTCCCCAGACATAATTTGGGATTTGATAACCTGTCACATATCTGTGGGAAATGAAAACAATCTATTATACAATCCAAAAGCATCCATGTGCTACTTACTAACTCTCTCTTAAATAAGCGATACATGCAAGGAACCCCTCCTTAGTCCAAAGAGCACTGCATTGGAAATGGCTCCCAGCAAAGACTAGAAATGTCGAAGACCACAACAAATTTAAAAATGCTGTAGAACATGTTTTTCCCCAACAGATTACTATAGTTCCTATCCTTGGAAGAAGCCGAACCAATTTCAAAACAAGGATGGTGATCACAAGAATATACAAAGTCAGCTCTAATTCTTTATTGACCCGTTACACAAGGAAGGTACATGATAGCTGCAAGAAAATAAAAGTAGTACTCGATGTATCACGCATAACACTAGGTACTTATGGTCTAAAAATACAGGTCACGGTGTTCTAGCAGACTACTGTTTGAAAGTGTTCCAAATCAAATGACAGGCCCTTGTTGGAGAGGAAAATCATGTAGACCATTAATGACAAGGAAAACTGACCATAACACTTTTTTAGAGAACTATTAATAAACGTGCATTAAATGCAAATTGTAGAAAAGATTATAAAAATAAATAATTGTTGTTACTGCATTGTAAAAACATGCAGAAAAGAGTAGTATAGATGATATAAATCGTATAAGTTACATAGGTTGTGATTCACTAAAGTATAAGAACTATACTTTATTAACGTGTTAAAAACTTGCAAATGATGAACTCTCACGTTATAAAGTTTACCGTTAATCATTTGGGAACATCATTTGTATGAGAGAATAACTAATGAGATCTATCAAATGGTAAGATACTGACTATGATAGTACATTTTACTTAAATCTACTTCTTTTTGTGTAACCGTGTGCACAGAAAATGACAAAAGAATACGGCGCCAGATCACGTAACCAGGCCCGATATCCCTTTAGAAAACAATCTATTGGCAGAAACTGGGGCTGCAATTGCTGAGACTTCTGCTAATTCTGAAGCTGGAAATAATCTTGTTGAAACCCCCACTGAAATTACGCTAACTATCATCTACAATACTATGATGGCGCATCGGGCAGAAAGTAAATCTGAAAATCTTCGCACTCAAGCCACCTGTACCAAAATGAAAAATGCTATTCGTCGAGCAATTAAAATTTGTGCTGAGACTACTGATAGAGTAACTGAAGCTGAGGCACGCATTTTGGCTCTGGAGGAAGAGTCTATGTCCCAGAAGCAAGAACTTGAGAATGTTAAAGCCCATAGGGATGACCTTTCCTACAAGTTAACGAGCCTAGAAAATCAGGCCCGCAGAAATAACTTACGATTTCTTGGAATACCTGAAAAGAAGGAAGGGACTGATGTTAGACAATTTGTTGGTGGACTTTTAAATGAGGCTTTTCCTGACTTAAAATAATGGGACTGGGCAAAAGAAGTCCAAAGAGCGCATCGTTTCCCCTTTTCTATTAAGAAACCTCGTCAGGGTGAGATAGATTATCCCCGGGCAATCCTTGTTAGCTTTAATAACTTCCTCGCTAGAGAGGAAGTTTCAGCCTTAGCCAGACCTGAGAAAAAAGCAATTGCAAAAGGATGCACATTTTTTGTGCGGCCGGATTTTTGTCAGGCAACAGTGGCCCAGCGGTGGCATCTTAGACAATTAATACCTGATTTCCAGAAAAAAGGGGCCACCGTCTACCTTCAGAACCCAGCCAAACTAAAAATCTTGTCGAAAGGACAAACAAAATTCTTCTTATCAGAGATTAAGGCTAAGGAGTTTCTAGATACATTATAAAAATGACATCGTTATTAGGCAGGATATTATGTTTCTATTTAGTTTGCAATATTACCATACTAAACTTAATTCTTAAGTCATTAGGGTGTTAATAGAGTTAAAAAAAAATTTGTCTGCTTCTCCTTTTTTTTTTCTCTTGTGGTGTGCGGAGCTGGAGGGACGCGGCACTCCATACATTACAGGAACTGAGAGTTCCTGAGCCTCATGTGTGGGGGAGGGGGATGGGTGACTAGTCTTGGACCAGGGGGTGGTGGTGGTGGTGGGTGGTGGGGTGTAATGCAGCAACAATAGGTAATCCGGGCATTATAAAACAGATTAGTTGGATTTTTATAAACCATAAGAGTAGTAAGAATCAATTAAAAAAGATTATTGTTCATTGTGTTTTTCAAAACTCTAAAATGGGGAGAAAAATTAAAATTTGTTCGTTAAATATCAATGGTCTGAATGATTTTAAAAAGTTAGGGATTTTGCGACATTTGATTCAATCTTTGCAATTTGATATTCTGTGCCTACAAGAGACACATATTCTATGGTCTAAGAGAAGTTTGTTGAAAAATTTGGGTCTTGAGCTTCTGATCTGCTCTAAGCAAAAGGGTGTCACAAGAGGAGTTGCTGTTCTCATATAACGAAGGACTGGGAAATGTGTTAGAACCTTAGGCGATAAATGGGGGAGATGGGGACTAGCGGAAATTGTTATTGAAGGGACTAAATTTACTGTTGGTTCTATATATGGTCCAAACCAAGACGATAAGGAAGTATTTAACCTAATTAATTCTGAATAAGCAGAGTGGAATCAACCTTTAATTCTATGTGGAGATTTTAATATCAATATTGATGCTAATTGTAATATCAGGAATACTTGGAATTACAAAGGTTGTAAGATCCAAACCTTTAGAGCCCTTAGGGAACTAATCTTGGGGAACGGATTGATAGATGTGTGCAATAAGCTAAGACCCACGGAGCCAGGCTTTACTTATTTTTCAGCTCCACACCAAAAATTTGTTCGTTTAGACTATTTTTTTTATCTCTGTAAAGCTTACTGAAAATATAAGTATAGATGTTTTACCACAAATCGTCTCCGATCATAACCCTATCGTACTAGAATTATTACTTTCTCCTCAGGATTATTTTTGAAAAAGGCAATGGTCATTTCAAAGAAATCTATTGTTAGATCAGGACTATTTAGCTCATAAGGATATGACTATAAAGGAATTCTTTTTGAACAATAATAATACGGCTTCAATTCAGACAGTTTGGGACACTTTTAAATCGATTATAAGAGGTGAGACCCCGAGTTATTCGAATTACCGTTTAAAAAAAAAACAAGCTGAATTTAACGCCGCCTTGGACAAAGTAACTCAGGCGGAATTAAAGCTAGCCTCTAGTATCAGATTCGGTTCTGGTGTACAGGAAGCTCAAAAAGCTCTGTCCTCTGAGCGTCAGCCGTCTATTCATTCTTGGCTGAGCAGGTAGCAGTGAAGTACAAATTATTTAAAACAGAATGCTATGAACTAAGTGAGCAGACGGACAGAATACTAGCGCAAAGACTAAGGCAGAAAACAGCTATCACCGAAATAATTAAAATTACTGATCAAGATGGTGTAAGTCAAGAGTCTAGGTCTGGTATACTGAAGGCATTCCGGGATTTTTATCAATCTCTGTATAATAAATCGAATGATGGTACTAGTGTAAGGAGCGATGCGTCCAGCTATTTATCAAATTTGGACTGTTCCTCTTCTCTCACTGAAGATCAAAGAGCAGTACTATCCGCCTCAATCACTTGGGAAGAGTTAGAAGGGGCTAATCTTGGACTAGCTTCTGGTAAAGCGATGGGTCCGGACAATATCCCCATGGAATTTTATCGTACGTTCCGTAATGTTCTGAAACCAGAGTTGCTAAAAAAAATTCAAGAATCATTTTATGCCCGATCTCCTCCCTCATGGTCATTAGCAACAATAGTTGTATTAAAACAAAAAGGAAAAGATTCTATAGATCTTGGGTCATATAGACCAATTTCCTTAATAACCTCTGACAGCAAGATCTTTTCTAAAATTTTAGCAAATAGGCTAAATGATCTGATGCCTAATTTAGTAGCTACATTTCAACACGACTTTATAAAAAAGAGAGACACAGCGGATCACATAAGAAGAATTATCGCCCTCTTGGATTGGGCGCAGGCCTCGGGATCCCCAGTCGGAGTGGCCCTACTGGACGCCGAGAAGGCGTTTGATAGGGTCGACTGGGGGTTCCTTTGGCATGTTCTGGCTTGGAAGTGTTTCCCCGTGGAATTTATAACGGCCTTGAATGCTTTATATAACGAACCTAAAGCTGTGATCCGAATAGCTACCGATACTTCTACCACACTATCAATAACAAGGGGGACCAGGCAAGGGTGCCCTTGCTCCCCCTTGTTATTTGCGCTTTATATAGAACCATACTTGCAAAAACTCACAAATGAGGATAGTATCCCCCCGGTTATAATCCATCAAATAGGATATAAAATCTTAGCCTACGCTGACGATGTTGCGATCGTCACATCGAGTATCAGTTTGGCATTTCATAAGATCATAGAACTAGCTTGTGAATTTGGCCTATACTCCGGTTACAAATTAAACATTGCAAAAACACAGATAATCCACTCTGCGGCCGGCTCACCAGCTGGTTTGACACTATCAACTACGGCTCTTTACCTAGGTGTGAAATTGTCCGCTAAGGTAGAAGATATTCTAGGGCTTAATCTTGATCCATTACTGGCTTCCACTAATAGGTCTCTTGAAAGGTTAAACAATCTACATATCTCTCTTTATGGCCGTACTAATGCTGTCAAGATGCTTTTTTTTCCTAAATTTCTTTATTTTTTTCGGACTATACCTTTATTGTTCCCCTCTAGCTTCTTTATAAAACTAGATAGAATAATCTCAAGATTTTTATGGGGATACAAAAGAGCTAGGAGGTCTTTTTTTTTTTTGGGGGGGAAAACCTTTATTTACGTAAAAGTGTACACCGCTATTCAGCCGAACATCCCGGGGGCACGGCAGCACGTTAAAGACATAATATCATGGCACACACCGATCATATCTCCGGATAGGTGAGGTTTAATTTTACTTGTATATCAGGATGAAATCAAGAACGTAAAAAGCTCCAATATAAAGTAAATAAATATGGGGATAAGGTGCCGAACCGTAAAATATAGTTATACAATGGGCGGGCCAAACAAGAAAATCCTACATAATTAAGACGATCACAATTAAGACATTGGCACCGCGTCAAATGAGTCAGGATACACATGCATACAATTACTATGAGCACCAATTAGGCGCCCGCCCATTGATACCAATAATGCAACAGCAATTGAGGCACAGATTACGACAGATCAATGAAAACTCGGGGATTAACCCATTAAACTGATCCCAGACCCAGAGAGAGGAGAAAGTGAAAGGAAAGCCAAAAGAGCGAAGAGAAAAAGACCATAGAAACAAAAAAAGGGAAAAACAATAAAACCCCTCCCCCAACCCCCCACCCTGCACCCCTGCAGATGGCTACGGCCTACCCCCCCTAGCAGCGTGCCTGTCGCCCAGTATCTGAAACCCGAAATATAGAAGAGAGAAGAAATATAAAAGAGAAAGAAACATTGAGGGGTCCCCAGTGCAGGCCCCCGGCCCCCCCCCACCGCCGCGTAGCATTTCAAATACCCCAACGTTGTTACCAAAATGTCAAAGGCACCAACCTAAACAGGATAGCACTCCAGCTCCACAAGTCACATAGCTAAGATGAAAGTCCCCCCGTGCAGCAACCAAAAGAAACTGATTACCATTACTCAACCCAAACCCACCCGGCCACAATATAGACATATCCCAGTCCGTTTGGTGCAAGGTCAGACAATCAAAGTACCAACAGTGATGCAAGCAGGTAAGCCCGGAGGAAGGCAGGGAATCTTGCAGTACACCAGGACACGACACACTCGAAAGCCGCCCACAGCCCACTTGGCCAGTTCCGGATTAGGAGAACAAAGTCCGGTTCAAAAAGATTAATCATTTTGCTGCGTCTGGAGTGCATGACGATATCAGCCACCGGAGAGAAAGAGCATGAGACGAGACTCCACGAACCGCACATCCGATGGATACTCCGATACTCCATGTACCCATGGAACCAGGTGTCAGTGTGACGATCCGTTTTGGAACGAACAGGGAGACCCCCAAGTACAAACTCTCGCTTCTCAGCCACAATTAAAGTCACATCAACACTCCACAGCAGTGTCTCTCCAGAAACTGTAGAGGGGATCACACAAGCTAAGTCTCCCAGAGATAATACCGGCATCGGGCTTTCTTTCCATTCCACATGTACCAGGGTTTGAGCACCATAGCAATCCAATCCGGATTTTGTCCTCCCAGCACACAGGGGGGCATCCGATCCTCACCCTCCGATCTTCAGCGCGCGCCACCATCGCCACGGACAGGTACGGCTCAGTGAAGGCGACAGTACAAACCGGGACTCCCAGCATGAGTGCCGCATGGGCGCACACCAGAGCAGCCAGCCCGTGATACAGAAAAGAGCATAATACCAACGCCGCCATGTTGCACACAGTGTGGGTGTCATCTCCATTTCCCCACAGAAGGCCACATTCTTGCCCCCTGGATCTCAAAAGCGCCATCAAAAACATTGTGTATCAACCGGCTCCGATCACCTGGAGTGCGGGATACAATCAGCTGCACGCGGGTCACACAAAGCTCTGTTAGGGAGACAAAGAGCGGCGGCGTGTATTCCCGTTCCACAAATCAGCAATCGGGGGGGGGGGGGCATGACCGGCATAGAGGGATGGCATATTTCAGATTCACCAGGCTCAACAGATCGAGTGCTGGGTGCATATTCAGAGGTGGGCGGACCTCCATAGCGGTTGACCGGCACCTTCCGGGTCAGTGTGGCCGTTGTTCCATTCGCGGCCAGCAGCCGCATCACGCAGGGTCCCGGCTCCGGGACTCGTGCAGGCCACAATGCACGGGAGGACATATCTTCGTCTTCAGGGCTCGGAGATCAGTCAGAGTCACACACGGAGGGGCAGTTCCCTCTCCGACATTCGGGAGCCTAATAGCAGGGCAGAATAGACAGCGGGATCCGGCAGTAGGGGAAGAAGGTCGACGGAGCCGGGAGCCCGGGCGACCATCTTGGTCGCCGGTCTGGCTCCGCCCCCTAGGAGGTCTCTTAATTGGTGTACCCTACCTATGCTTAGAGGAGGTTGGGGAATGCCGAATTTCCGCCTATACTATCTGATGGTATCGCTTAGGCTCATGAGTGGTCTAATCTTTCAAAGGATAACTATAGATGACCTCACATATCCATCAATTTATGTAATGATCCTTGGCACTCAAGCAAGACAATGTTTAGTACGTTTTACCGAACCAAGTTGTTACAAAAAAACAAGATTTAAAGTCATAATAACGGCTTTTCAGATATGAAAACAATTTAAGAAAAGATTTTGTTTGAATAGCAATTTTACCTACTACACACCACTATTTGATAATCCGATGTTGCCAACAATATTCACAGAACATATTGTGCAGCGCTGGCAAAGTTCTAACATATCCCGGTTAGGGGATCTCTATCAGGAAGAACAATTCGTAACATTCATGTACTTACAGCAACAGTATATTCTTCCCAAAACCGATTTTTTTTTAATATTTGCAAGTACGCAGTTTTCTAAACACAAAAAATGTATTGAACACTAATAAAATTAAGAAAATTGATGTATTGGAATGCTGCCGGAAACAAAATAGAATCGGGGTGATCTATCAGACAATGATAAACCGAGTAGAAGATAATCTTGAACTATTTAACACGAAATGGCAAAGGGATTTGGGTATAGAGAGTATTAATGTATCTGATGCTTTGGCATTGTCCGATCAAGTTTTTTGTAATGGATCTTTAAAAAGCCAATTCTTTATGAGCATATTTGGCCTGTACTATACCCCTGCTAAATTATTGAAGTGGAAAGCCAATAGAGGTGATAAATGTAGCCGATGCGGATTTCTTGGCGCAGATTCTATTCACATGTTTTTTCTTTGCCCTAATCTAACGCATTTTATTTCTGAAATTCAAACGGTTTTAAATAACATTATGAACCCACCAGTAATACTTTCTGCCGAACTCGTAATACTTGGTATCCATACAAATCCCGATAGGCTGCAGACAAGAGCTGAAGAAGGTTTTTTATTTATATCTATGTCTATTTTTAGATATTGTAAAACCTCCCATTGGCTTGATGTTGATCCTCCTTCTTTCTCTCAGTGGCAATCTAAATTGCTAAACATTTATCAATTAGAGAAAGCTATGTACTGTTTAAAGGGGAAGAAAAAGAAAGCTTTTGGTTTAAAAATTGGGGCCCCTATTTATAATTGGATTCAATGTTAAAAGTCTAATCTGTTTACTCATGTCAACCCTGTTAAAGTGATGCTCAGTTTTGTTTATTCTTTATCTTTATTATTTGTCTGATCTGTAATGCTCGGCTAACTATTTATTTGCTGCTATAAAAGTTAATAAAAATATATTAAAAACAATTTTTTTTAAAAAGACAAAAGAAAAGTAGGTGCTACACAACTCTATTTAATAATGCTTCAATGAAACTTATAGAGAATGTACTTCACCTATATAACAATATATTTTGTCCAAAACAATATTAAAATTATATTAAAATGATTGAAATGTATTTACATGTTGGTAAATACAAAAAGTTAAAAGTACCCTATATTGACACATATTATTTGTAATCCTAATAAACGTTCCCAGTTGCATCAGGAGTTTTAGTAAAAACAAGGCATCTTCATATTCCTTTATGAATGAATTATATTAGCCTAACTTAATAGGGGCCTGGATACATTCACCGAGTTTTCTGCCTTGCTAAGCTCACTGTCTATGAGAAATTTCTCCAATATAACAAATTATGTGCAACAGTGTTTTCCCTTATTGAGTTTACTTGTATTGAACGAAAGATGTTGCTACAATTATGTTACGATCTCTCTAATACGGCCTACCCTAAAATGAATATCATTGCGCACGCTGAAATGCCCAATGTGTTTTCAGCGCGCGCAATGAAAATAATTGTATTTATTTATTTATTTACATTACTCCGATCCGCCGTGAGCCGGACTTTACTATCCCCCACCGTGCTCCTCCCCGCCCCGCACAAGGCAGCACACATGGAAAAAGCAAAAATGAGGAGACATAATGCATGTCTCCTCATTTCGTCAACTTAAGACCAGGATTTTCCTGGTCTTAATGTTGGCGCCGCCTCCTATGTACGCCAACCTTGTACATAGGGGACAGCATCAAATACAATGGGTGTTGCGGTGGAACGCCCACCAAAACACCCACTGCACGCTCCTTTCATGCTAACCACAGCATGAAAGGGTGCCTTATGTACAAGGCAGCTTTAAGCCACGTTTAGTGGCTTAACGCTGCTTTGTACATATGGCACAGCCCCTATCGCCACCAAAACATCTGTAAAAGTGACGCTGTGGTGGCAATAGGGGCTTGTACATATGCCCCTCATTTTTTAGGGTGAAATTCAGATGGTGTGTGTCATCCAGGACTATATGACAGTCTGAAGAAATTATTGGAAAATAAAATTTCAATTTAAGTTGGGTGTCCTCAGCATACTGATGAAAAGAAATGCTAGGTTTTTTTATGTTATCTCCAAAAGGACCTTGCCGCAGAACTAAATAGGTTGAAACTCAATAAAGGCACACATCTCACATTCACACACACTACCATCTCTTTATTAGACATGCTCCACCCATTCACCTTTGGACCTTTTGAGCACAACATGCAATTCACTGACAAGGGTTCATGCCCCTGACACCCAAGTGATCTGCCTGACTAAACCACCTACTATTAATTGACAAGTAAATTAGTAAATGGTGAAAATGCGAGAATTATTTTATAGTACCGAAAGTAAAGGAAACCATTCAAATGACTTATACTATGTAATTTAAATTCAATTAATTATTTTTAAAATGATTTCCAATGCAGACTTTTACTTCAAAAAACAGAAACATGCACACAAAACTCCAGAAACGTGAGAAGACCAATGGAAATGTAAGTATCAAATTATGTCTATAAAAAATAAAAAGTAAGCATAATATATAGAGTATCTTTAGAAAAATATTTGATTTGATTTTTTTACATTTATATATGTTAGAACCTGGGTCTCTAGTTGGCAGTGGTCTACACCCTGTCCAAATAGGGACCCTTGCTCTCAGGGCCAGCTCTAGGGCGGTGCGATCGGTGCCACCGCACTGGGCATTGACTTGGGATGGGGTGTCATTTTTGAAAATGTATTTTCTCATTTTAAAAGCACCTGCTGCTGCGTTCCTGGCTTCCAGCAATTTTCAAGCATCAATTAAAATGTCAGGATCACTCCCATGATTAATCGTCTTTCTGGAAAGAGACCGGAGGTTTTTCAAGGGGAAGCTTTGTCTCATTCTAAGGTAGTGCAGAGGGTTAAAATGCTGCTGCTAAGAATGTGTACCATGCAGATAAGGAACTGCACATAATGTAAATAGGTCAGTGGGTTACTGCTTCTGTAAGACTGCTCCTTTTGTTACTTTTCGTTTATAAGTCAAAATTATAATATAGAACATTGAGCTATTAACAGTCATCAAAGAGCTGCATGCAAACTGCAAGGTATATGTTAGAGCTATAGGTTTCTTTTGCCCAGTCTTACATCATCTTAATCTTGTGAAAAGGGTGCATGTGGGTAGAAACAAGTCTTGTTATTAAAGAGTACCCCTAACAATGATGTTACGTTTTAAATTCTAAATGTGTGCTTTTCCAGAATAAGGACTCCTAAACTATATTGCCTACCAGTATCGATGACATGTCACTCCTACATTACACCTTGTAGTCCTATCTAATGTAAAATGTCATAATCACTGATTTACACACATATGATTGTCTCTGTGCAATGAGTGTGTGATGTAAAGTGCTCTGACACCTTACACTGGTGTGAGTGGTGCTACAAAACTAAATGAATCTGAGAGACAGTGGTTATAGAGACTTGAGAGGCACTGTTAAAGGGCGGGGGTGAAGGAATCCATGGCAGAGGTGGTCATTGGGGGGGCGCCAACAGACATTGTCACACAGGGCGCCACCAGCGCTCAAGCCAGCCCTGCCTGCTCTAGTCAGGATAAGTAAGTTACACACTTGCTCACCCCCTTGGTAGCTTGACAAGAGCAGTCAAGCTTATCCCCAGAGGCAATGTGCAAAGTATTTGTACATGCGCACAAAGTTACACAATGAAGACACCACAAAAGTACTCCACACCAGTTTAGAAAAATAGCCAATATCTATCTGAGTAACACAAGAGCAAAATGTCAAAAATCCAAATAACGTTACGTAGTCTTCAGTATTTAGCAAAGTTTCAGTTCTTAAGAAACAATAGCTCTGACTGGGGCTACAGGTCATGCTTGACCAGGACAAATACTCAAGTTCAGTACAAACGCAAGGGAACCGGGCCAGATACAGGAGTCAGCCAGACCCTAGCACAGTACCTTGAATATGTCAAAAATGAACGATGGGGCATTGCGAAAGCAGGTTATGCGTTTGTTTCTTACTGTTGTGCAGGGTCGTTGCTACTCAGGGACAGTGCATTTTGCACATGAAGTGAGATGTTACTGTAGCAAGTGAGGCATTGGTTCCTGGAGGCAGTGCTGGGTTGTTGCTAACACCCAGGGGCGATGTGAGGCACAGGAGAGGTGATGCGTTGGTTGAAGCTGTGATACCTCGCTTCCTTACTGCTGTGCATTATTGATGATGAAGTCAGCAGTGAAGCTGTGAGTCCTCGGTTTTGGGCATCAAGGTTGAGCCACTAGGCCACAGGTGCAGCGTCGGAGTCTGAGCAGTGCATCACAGACATCAGTGCCACAGTGCGCGAGACTCCCACAGTTGCAGGTCTTTGGAGTTGCTGCATTGTCATCTGAGCTTGCTTTGTAAGTCACAGTCGTTGCATCAAGCAGAGACCATGGTTTTGGTGCAGGTGATGGCATGTCATCAGACTTGCAAACAGGCATTGTTCCAAAGTTGCTCAGCATTGGTTTCTTCTTGCAGCATGGAAGCTCACTTCCAACGGCCCAGAAACTGGAATTACCACCTCTTGGAAAGTGTGGCTCTCAGCAGATGAGCCAGGTACTACAGGTGAGGGCCCTGAGACTTCCAACAGGAGGTAAGCGCAACGCCAACCCTTGAAGAAACTTTGAAAATCAGGATGTAGAGAGCATAAGTCCAGTCATCTCTCTCAGAGGACAGAAGCAGCATGCCAACATAGCAAGGCAAACAGAAAAGTGGCAGTCCATCCTGTTAACCAAACAGCTTGTCTGCCTGGTAGAATATCTTTAGTCCAGATGTGTTCCAAGTATATGGTGTCAGAGGTCCAGTACTTATACCCATTATAATGTTTGAAGTAGGGAAACTTGAAAGAAAGGTCTTTGTAGTGCACATGACCCCCCCCCTGGCCCCCCTTCCCGACCCTGGCTCCAGTCACACTACAGGGGATGGAGACTTCTTTGTGTTGTGACAGGCGCGGCCCTATTTAGGTGCAAGTGCAACTCCACCCACCAATTCATCAGCCTGGTGATGAGCCATCAGGATACGCAGGGCACACCTCAGATTCCTTTGTGTGTTACTGTCTAGAGTGAATTCAGAAAGACCTACTGTCATCTATCCCAGACGTGCATTCTAGGGACAGGCATAGGCACAGAATGGTTAAGTATGAAAATGCAGGCTTTTCTAAATGTGATATTTTCAGACCTGCAATCTAAAAAAATACCTTCTCTAAAGGATGTGTTTTTAAATTGTGATTCCAGAGACACCAAACTCTAATTTTCTATCTTCTCCCAATTGGAAGATACTCTGGTATGATATTACCAGGCAGCCTCAATGCTAGCCTTTGGGAGAGATAGACCTGGCTTGTCTTGCAGATCTACTGGTTTTGGCTGGCTTCATGAGGACAACTGTTGGAGTATTTGGTGATCCAGGAACAGAAAATGTGGATTGCCTGTTCCAGGGTTGATGCAGCATCAGGCTGGATGGTGTTGAGGGCCTCCATAAATTGGGTCTCAGTCACTTTGCTCCAGCTGTGGTGGGAGGAGCTCGGGGTCTTGATGGTGGTGCCAGAGAAGTGGATTTTGGTGTGATTGGTTCAGGTGAGTTTTGTGACATGGCTCTTATTGAATCTGTTGCTAGATATGAAGATCAGCAGTGTGTGTTTTGTGCTGTGTGTTGGGGTCGGTGACCAGTTGGGTGAGGCCAATGTTGTTCATGAGATTTGTGGAATTTGTGTCATTTGGGTCATTGAGGTGGAAGTTGATGTCACCAATTATGATGTAATCCTTGGAGCTGTTAGCTAGAGGGGGGAAGAATTCGGAAATGGCATTACAAAATACAGGTCATAGTCCTGAGGTCTGTAGGTGAGGGTGCCTCTGATGATCATCCTGGCATCGGTTTGGAGTTGGAAGTTGAGCTGTCCCATGATAGATGTGGTGTCGTCTATGGTGTGTATGCATCGGAGAGTCTGCTTATGGATGATGGCGATTTCTCTGTGTTTGTACATGTGTTCTCTGTGTATCGTGTTAGACCCAACAGACATTGTAGTGGCAATGTAGGGGGAGAGGAGGAGTTGATCCAGGTCTTGGAGATGAAAATCATACCAGAGTGAAGGTTGTGATGATATCCTAGATTTCTGTGGTGTTTTCACTGATGACATCATCCAGTGACTGTGTGTTTCTTTAAAGTTTAAATATGTTTAATATATACAGGGAAAGGCGTATTGAAGAATGAGTGGGTGTATAAGTGTCTTAATGGATGATTTAGTAGGTGCGTGACAGACTCTATAAGTGAGTGATTAAGCATATCTTACTGAATGCATGGGTTAGTGAGTAAACTGTGCGAATGTCTGTATCCATCTGTCTGTTGGTGTGTTAGCGGCTGCATGGGTTTGAGAAAAGCTAAATGAGTGTCTATATGGGTTATTGATTTGTGGTCTGAGTATCTGTATGGGTGCCTGAGTGTTTGTGTGGGTGAGGTGTGTTTGACTCTGTGCATAGATGTGTGAGTAGGGGATTCACTGGGTGCATGGTTTCAAGAGTGCATCTGTGATAGACTGTATGGGTGGGTGAGTGTGTGTATATGTGTGTTAGTGAGTGAATGTATATCTCAGTGGTACATGTGTGAGTAGCTACATATGTGAAAAGCAGCAAATATGTGTGTTGGTGTACATAAAGGTCTATAAGTGAGAGTGTGTGATTGTGAGAGTGGCTGTATGGATGAGTGTATGCTTGTATCATTGATTGTATAAGAGCGTAAGAAAGTGCTAGTATTTGTATGAGTAATTGAGCTGGTGTATGTATAGCTTTATAGGTGAGTAAATGTCAGTGTGATTATTTATTTGCATGACTGACAAAGTGTGTGAGTACCTCTATGGATGAGTGGCGGTGTGTGAGTGTGTATGAGTGCATATGATAGCCCTGTACTGTCCATAAGTATGAGTGACTGTACGGGTGAGTGGATGTGTGTGTAGACGTACGAATCAGTGAGTGTCTATGGTTTTGAGAATGGCAGTCTGTAATTTAGAGTGGGTGTATCAAAAGTTATGTTAGTCTGCGACAAGATTCATGAAATTATCACATGGATGATGTCATCAGTGATGTCATCAGTGATGTCACTGACCATGTCATGAGTGTTGTAATATGTGAAGTCAACAGCAGTGCATTGCGGGGGCACGAGGTATAGTTAGCTGAACTAACTATAACGGGGATTTTCTGTGGTTTTGTCCAACTAGCTATAACGCCCCTGAAACCTAAGGTTTTTTAAATGCTAATTTCTAACTATAACGTGCCTGAAACCTTTGGTTTTTTCTGTGAATTTCAAAGGTTTTCTAATTTCTAACTATAAAGTGCCTGAAACCTATGGTTTTTTTAAGTGAATATATATATATATATATATATATATGTGTGACCGTGAGCTCTGTCAACTTTGTTGCAATAAACATCCTTGCCTGAAACTTGGGATTTGTGTGGTCTCTGTTCGCCAAGCCGGCAGCTTGTGCAGGGGTCATTGAACTTGGACTTAATATATGTATATATATATATATATATATATATATATATATATATATATATATATATATATATATATATATATATATATATATATAGATATATATATATATATATATATAGAGAGAGAGAGAGAGAGAGAGAGAGAGAGAGAGAGAGAGATAGATACACACACACAACTCTGTCACACACTTGTATATATATGAATGTATTATTATTTTGAAAATATTTTCGGTATTAAATGCCACATTTGCTGAGTGCCAGGACTGCAGTTCCATGGCTGAAGCATGTATATTCCCCGGGGCATATTTACTCCCTTCCTTCCGGGGATCCTCATCGCTGTATTAACAGCCGAGAGTCCCCGGTGTTTCAACTTTATTTTCACCGAATCATCAGCCTGATTCATCAAGGGGCCGTTTTGCGAGCCCCTAATAGCGAATCATAGCGATTCGCTATTGAGGACTCGCAAAACGGTATTCATGTTGGAATTGCTAAATAAATAGCGATTCCTACACATTCCTTATTTGCGAGTAGCAAATTGCTACTCGCAAATAAGGAATAACTCCCCATTCATTCCTATGGGCCAAAAGGCCCATAGGAATGAATGGGGAGTATCCCTTATTTGCGAGTAGCAATTTGCTACTCGCAAATAAGATAGCGATTTTAAGGGTTCCAGGGGTGTCCAAAGGACACCCTGTAGCACCCCTTAAATGCACATTTGAACAGGTGTTGCGCACACACATGTCCAAAGGACATGTGTGTGTGTAACATGCAAAAGAAAAACATGCACTAAAGTGCTTTTTACACTATTTTCGCAATTTACCACCAAGTCAGACTTGGTGGTAAATTGAGACCAAATATTGCGATTTCGCTATTTCTAATTGGTTGATGAATTGCATTTAAGGAATCTCTATTAGAGATTCCTTAAATCCAATTCCTCGCAAATATGCGAATTCTTAAATAGCGATTTTTGCATTTGGGATGATGAATCCCAAATGCAAAAATTGCACTCGCAAAAGGCAAGATTCTGAGAATCTTGCCCTTTGCGAGTGCAATTTAGCTTGATGAATCAGGAAGTTTCTTCTCTCTGCGCCTCGCAGGGTGCATCAGTGCTGTTGATTGCACAGCGCTCAACAACTGCAGGTGGACAACAAGGGGTTACGTGACATAGGTTTCGAAAATAATCCGGGTCTAGATTGCAAACTGCGTGCCTTTTTAGTTTTGAGCTTGTTAGGGGCCGAATTGTAGTGAAGAAAGTAGTGAATCTGTGACCGGAGAGGTTGGTAGTGGGGGTGTTGGGGAGAAGAAACTGCTGGGAGAATGCATTCATTTCCGAAGAGTGTGTGAAGTTCACGTCAAAAGATAAAATCAAAAAGGGTGTGCGAAAACTTCAAAATAAAAAGTTTCAAAAGAGTGACCACGACTGTAGAAACAGTGAATCTTCAATGATCCGGCACTGAAAGCACTTTGGCCCACATGCATCAAGCATTTTTGCAGTCGCAGACGGTGCGATTCCTTAAAATCGGCCGTTTGCGAATGCAAAAGTGCTTGTTGGGATGCATCATGCCATTTTAGAAGTCGCATCTTTTTTACGATTTCTAAAATTGCATTAGCATTTAAGAAATCGCAATTGTGCGATTTCTTAAATGCTATGCATCATTGTAGAAAAATATTCTTTTTTTAAAATTGGAAGTGCAAATTACCACGAAGTTCAACTTCGTGGTAAATTGCGAAATTGATTAAATATGCACAAAAATGCATTTTTTAAACTGTAAAGTTACACACACACATGTCCTTAGGACATGTGTGTATGTAACTTATGCTGAAAAGTACATTTCAGGGGTGCATGGGGGGGTCCTTTGGACCCCCCCCTGCACCCATGAAATTTTCTAAGTGCCACTCGCAATTTCCATTGACTCCTATGGGCCTTTTGGCCCATAGGAATCAATGGAAATTGCGAAAATTAAGTTAAGAAATCGGTATTTCTTTGGGATTCGGTAAAAAATGCGATTTTTACCGAATCCCACAAGAATACCGAAAATATTGATGCATATCATTTTGCATTTCTTAATTTGCGATTCCTTATTTTTCGCAAATTAAGAAATGCAAAAAGACACAATGATGCATGTGGGCCTTTATGATTCAGCTGTAACATTGTGTTAAAGCGCACCATTTGGACCCATTCTGCACAGATAAACATGCCCGGCTCCAGCTGGGTAGATAAAGATGAGCCCAGATACAGCAGACGTGGCAAGAGAGGGAATCGTGGCTAGTTCGGCGCTAAATTTACTGTGGTTAGCCAGGTGGTAAACACGGTAGTGCGTGAAAAGCGGCACAGTAGTAAAAGTGGTATTTACAGCTCAGTGGTAAAAGCATCACAGGCCGCTGATTGGTAAACGCCTGAACATTCCTTGGTGGAAATGCTGTTTTAAAAATATAGACAGTGAAGACAGGTTAAGGTACCTTAGAAGTAAAGACAGTGAAGGAAGTTCTGTAGTAAAGTCGGCGAAGACAGATTTAAGGTAAAGACAGCTCAAAGTGCAGCTCGTGGGTCACTGCACAATGACACGCTTCTGGTGCTGTGTCCTTCCCACCCCTCCGCCCCTGTCACCCCGTGAGATAAATTGCCGGTGCTACAGAAAGTCCCTGCATACTCATTTAGGCTGGATTACCGGAATCGACAGATCGCTGGTCAGATGGTACAGGACCATCTCCTGATTTTTCCCTGTAAAATGAAAAATATGAGACAGAAATTGAGACCTCTTGGCAGTGTGTAATGGGTCTGCCCCAGAGAGCTGTATGGGTCTTTCAGTAGTGTTACCTGCACTGGTGAGAGGTGTTTTGGGGGCGTCCACGCAGCCTGTGTCACCGTCGCAGGGACGCAGTGTGGGGTTCCGTTGTTACTTGCCTGGGGAGTGGTGTAAGGACTTCATGACCTTTTCTGGAATCTGTGCACTAAGTAACCACCTCCGAGAGAGTTATATGGCTCTGGGTAATATGGAGGTAGCATGGGACTATTATGGATCCGGCTCGGGCATAGGGGTGGTATCTAAGCACTATTATCAGCCAGATTCATCAAGCCGAAATCGGCTCGCAAAGGGCCAGATTCTGAGAATCTGGCCCTTTGCAAGCGCTATTTTTGCATTTGGGATTCATCATCCCAAATGCAAAAATCGGTAATAGCGATTTAGCTATTTAGCGAGGAATTACATTTAAGGAATCTCTATTTGAGATTCCTTAAATGCAATTCATCATCCATTTAAAAATTGCGAATTCGCAATTTCGGCCCGCTATTTACCGCGAGGTCAAACCTCATGGTAAATAGCGAAAACTTAGAAAAATGCTTTTAAAAGCATTTTTATAAGTTGCATGTTGCACACACACATGTCCTTTGGACATGTGTGTGCGCAACACCTGTTTCAATTTGCATTTAAGGGGTGCTACAGGGTGTCCTTTGGACACCCCTGGCACCCTTTAAATCGCTATCTTATTTGCGATTAGCTAATTGCTAATCGCAAATAAGGAATACTCCCCATTCAAAGGCCCATAGGAATGAATGGGGAGTTATTCCTTATTTGCGATTAGCAATTTGCTAATCGCAAATAAGGAATGTGTAGGAATCGCATTTCTTTATGCAATTTCTACATGAATCCCGTTTTGCAAGTCCTTAATAGCGATTCCTTATGAATCGCTATTAGGGGCTCGCCAAACGGGAGAATGATGAATCAGGCTGTATGTGTCAGTCCGTCAATATTTTTAGAAAGACGAGTTACCAAATTAGCCAGCCTGTCTGCTCGTTTGAGCATCTCCCTGTTTGTCATCATACAGGCTTCCCGCCTGTTTTGCTTGATCGATTCTGGCTTTCTATGCCTGCGTGCCTCTTGTTCTTGACTGCTATCTGCGTGGCCATTTCTTTTTCCTGCCTTTTTGCTTGCTTTGCCTGCACGTCTTTCTCAACACCTTTGCTTCTGATTGCCTCCCTGTTTGGCTTGCCTGCCTGAGAGGCAGGCAGGCAAGTCAAACAGGGAGGTGCCTGTTGACCACTAAACTCTCTTTTCGCATGCTTATCTGTCAGCCTGTCTTGTCTCCGTTTCCCGCGTGTCTGTGATTGTGCGCTCACCTTGAGAGTACGTTGTTCTACTACACTTTGGTTAACTGAACAGTTGGCGCTTTTGTGATTGATCCCCTGCCTGCCTCGTGCTGCCTCCGAATCCCTGTTAAGTGTTTCCCACAATAACTCACAGTGAAAGTATAAGTGCGCCCATGAAGTGATTACACACGCACATCGAGGGCCCCTTTACCCCACCAATTTAGCCCCTCTTGCAGGTCGTGGGCAGCACAGCAATGACCATAGATTCTAAACTAAGCTTCCATGACACGAACACACTGACTGCCAAAGGCAATACTGACCACTCCCTCTGCCTCTTCTGTAGGTGCATGTGTGGCCAGAGCCAGTTTTGATCTTCTGACCAATCCGGGCCAACATTGTCCACTGACTCTCTGCATCTTCCCCAGAGTGCCATCTGACCATTGAAAACCAATGGAAACCAACAATCCTGGACAGTGTTCAGTTATAAACACTTCCCCCTTGTGTGCCAAGGTGCAAGTAAGCGTTCATAACAAACATCATGCGCGTTTTCTTTGGGTTAGTCGCAGGTGAGGTTGCTGTTTGTGTATTTACGGTTGTTGTGACTGTAAAGGCCTTTTACTGTCTGCATGTTTGCGTGCCCGTCTATGTTTAAGTATGGCGCCGTCATTTTTTTTTATTTGTACCGGGTTTGTTTTCTTGCACACGTTTCTGTCAGCACGCGAGTTACTGGTTCTGTGCAAGCTTGTCTGTGTTATTGCTGTGTGAACCGGTGAAATGGTGGTGGCCTTTTGACCAATGATACGAGTTTCCATAATATACAACAGTAATCGCTGTGAAAAGGCAGAACAACTGGCCGTTATGTGTAACACACATGGGTTGTTTAAAAATAAAAAGAATATACCTATTAGCATTATGATTCTGGGCTTACACCACCTTAAACCTGTGTTGCAGACGCGGCAGAGCACTTTATCAATATTTCACGATAGCCGGCAGAGAAGGATGCACCCAGCGTGCTGTGGCCTCCTCTGATGGCAGAGATTGTGGGAGCAGGAGTGTCGCTGCAGCCGCCACACAACCCCACGACAACTTGTATACTGGACACTTCCCACTCTGATGCATGCTTCTACTATCCGGTCTCTGACAAGGACTATGGCTTCAAGTCGGACACAACCCCGTTACCCTCAGCCGATCCACAGTCTGCACTGGGCCGGCACCGAACCTCTGAGCCGGCACGTCACTGCCACGTGCAGCTACCATTCGCCCATGTGGGGACCGAGATGGCGTCCCACCCCAAGAGTTGAAGAACCGGGTTTTAGAACCCAGAGGCGCCAGGGGCACGTCCAAAGTCTTCGGGTTCACCTGTCTTAGAATACAGAGACACGGGATACTTCTGAGTGGCGTCAAAGATCAAATTTATTGGCTGTAGCCAGTAACAGAAGTCCTAGAAATCATCACGATATGAGTTCTCAGGAGACTGCTCAACTTTAAAAAGCAAGTCATCCCTTTTTATGCCAAACATTATGCTTCAGGCAAACATTCCTTGTTTACAGTTTAACCAATCACATGTTTCCACAACGAAAGTATTGCATGACGACAAACCCATTTTACAGTTGTCCGGCCCATAATCAATCATTGAACAGACCCAACATTCTTCTTTAGACAAGCTGGACAAACCCATAATAACAAGCATTTGCAATGCAATAGGTCTCGCATTTACGCGAGTTGGAAGCTATTGGCATTGTAAATGACAATGCGTTTTATTTATGTTTTTAAAACCAAAACATAAATAAAAGGCATTGTTATTTACAATGCCAGAAGCTCAAACTTGTGTAAATGCGAGACCTTTTGCATTGCAACTTACAAATGCTTGTTACTATCTGTTCTCAGGATATTGCACTGCTGCAATAAGTGTATTAACCACATCAGTGACTAAACGGATATTCTAAACTGAGGTTTGTAGATTTTGAACATAAGCACAGATCAGAGATCTCAGTTGATAGTGTTACGAACCCAGATACGAAAACATACGTATTTTCTCAGTGTTAAAACAGTTCAGTTTGAACGCCATTCACAGACTGAGACACGTTACATCCCATTCTTTTCTGCCATTTAAGCTCTAATGATTCTCCAGTTCAAGCTGAGAAGGGGGTGCCTAGGCGTAACAAGGACGAGATGGCTCACGTCACGCATGCGCATGAAAACCCACTCATCACTTGTAAGAATCAAAGGGATCGAAATAAATTGTTAACAGAGGATCACTAGAGAATTCGATTCTCCTTTGAATGTGAGGGTGAGTTTGTCTTGCCCCTCGTGTCTGTCCACATCTGCGAGGGTCACCCTCAAGGCTAATAACGAGTTATCTACGATATTCTTTAAGAAAAGAGAGTCCACTACAGCAAAAGTTGTCCTGTTAACATAACCTTATTAATATGCTAATTTACATGCAGCAGTGTAGCCAATCCGTGTCCCGGTTTGTAGTTTCTTCCCTTAAAATGACCGCCCACAATAGGTTCTATTTAGTTACAACATAAAGAAAGGACTACATTTTATCCTCCGCAGATCTCATCAAATGGCAACATTAATGTACAAAAAAAAAACGTGGGTTGCAGGGGAGGAAGCTGCGTTCATGGAACATATTACGAAGATAAATGAACACTTGAAAGTTTAATGTAAACTGACACTGATTCAGAGTCATCTTTAACTATGAGTGTGCTATGCCGATCGCAAATAATTCCAATTACACAACTTTAAAACTGTTATACCTTAGAATATTAAATTGTCGCTAAACAGTTGTCCTAAAAGAGAGTCTTTGGTGCTTACTGTGGATATACAATAGACTTGGTAAAAAAGTGCAGCATCATATCACCATATTAAATCCGGTGCTCTTAGTTTATAACAGGAATGCATTCTGGAGGTGGTACTTAAAATTTCCGATTGACCATAGTTTGTATTGTTAAATGAAAACCAATGGCTGGATATGTGCAAATGCCTGCTGCGTGTAATCTAACATTGCACATGGAAAAGCTGGGGTGGAGGGAAATGCTGCGTTTGTGCTCAGAGGGTGGGGGGCGGGCTCAACGTGAATCGGGAGGGTGAAAGTAATATTTAATGAAAGCAAGCAACTTTGTAGCTCCCAGGTGGCATAGTAAAAATTAAAAAAACAAGCTAGCAACAAAACAAAACAAGCAAACAAATGCCCCCGGCCCTCACTTACCTACCTCCGGCCACAGAAACGCTGGAACACGCTGTGACGCACACCGCAAGTCGGCCTGGAGCGCGCCTCGGCAGAGACGCGGGAGGACAGGAGCGTGACGCGCGTGAACGTGCACGTTGGCGTTCCCGCGCTTTCCCGGACCTGAGTCGGCTCGTGCACAGGTCTGGAGCTGCTCGCTCACTGCTCTGACTCCCTTGGCAGGGAGCAAGGCGGCTATAAGTCTCTTTGGCGGCAGGGCTTCGCCCTGCAACGCCAGCGAGACCTAAAAAGGACCACAACCGATATCGTAAATAGACCATAAAAGAAGAAACAGAAACAGATAGAAGTAGGATAAGGCATGTTTGTGTGCAGTAAAACTTTATGATGTCCTGTGCTCTGATCCTTAATCTTGATCAGCTAAAGGGCAGGAACTGGTTTAACAAGGTCAGCTTCAGGCAACAGGGTCAGTTCACTCAGGTCAAACAGGAGTCAGCACGAACTCGAGCTAAGGTGTACATGTCCTTAAAAGACTAGTTCAGCTACAATCATCGGCCTATGTGAGGGCAACCACAAAATGGCTGCCATACACAAATTGGAACCCACGGGTTCAGAATTCACAGAACCGTGGACCCTCCTTTTGCCCTTACATAGGCAATCACTCAGTCTGTATCTGAATCGAAGTCAATATTCATCAGATCATTTAGGGGCTGCTGGAGCATCATTCTATCTCTCTGTACTTCTCTCGAGACAGGCGGTCTCCTTACACACGTAGTAGCACAAAGGCCACATATGGCAGGACCACACTGTACACAAAGACAACACAGAAAAAGAATCGCTAAAGCCGTACCAATGATCATCAGAATCTTCCATCCCCAAGCGGATAACAGTCCCCAAAACCATCCAGTCAACGATCTCCTTTGTCCACATGTATAGACTCAGAGATCTTATGCAGTCTGGAGATGGCCTGGTATACTGTAGGAGCATTATCTGGAATGAAAACGCAGCAACTCAATTGGATCACTTTACATACTCCACCTCGATCTGCAAGTATGACATCTAAAACCATACGGTTCTGTAACGTCATGAGACGATCAGCTTGAAGCTCAGCAGTCAAATTACTAAGTGCACCGGCAGTTTCATTTACGGTGGACT
Organism: Lissotriton helveticus; assembly: GCF_964261635.1. Classification (NCBI taxonomy): domain Eukaryota; kingdom Metazoa; phylum Chordata; class Amphibia; order Caudata; family Salamandridae; genus Lissotriton; species Lissotriton helveticus. The sequence goes on along the minus strand of NC_136057.1, from coordinate 685,566,700 downwards.
CAACCACTCTTGTCAATTGGCGTATGTTCCTACTGTTAACCATAGGTCCCCAAAACGGCAGGAAACCCTTAAAGAAGTCTCCCACTTCTTGTCCAGCGGTATCTTCCTGATCGAAGACACCTCTAACAACTCTCGTTCTGTGGTAATCTGCAGCAGCAGTGTACGTAGGGGGCAACAAATACGCCACATAACATGTGCCCGAAAAATCAGGGGGCAACCATGTATATGCTCTGATGAAGCAGACAAAATACGTGCCCTTAGCTGCTAAAAATGGTGGGGAAGATTGAGACGCAAAAACGTACGTCTGAGTACATACACTCTTCCCTAACTGAGCTCTCGGATTCTTGCCATTACCTTGCAAACAAAAATGACCTCGGTGGGGTACGATCCAAATCGGAGGTGACCTCTTCCATCCCTGCTTCTCATCCAGACTAATACTATATCCGGTTGCATTCCAACCAACATATGCTAGTAACTCATCCTTGGGAATAGTCCTATACGTTTCGATATCTCTACTCATATTCGTAATTCCCTTCACCAAGGCTTTATTACTTGAGTTATCTCTCATGGAACGCAGGGGATAGACTTCGATGGCATAAATAAACATCATTTGGAAAGCCCGTAGAGACCCATTCTGACTAAACGGTAGAACCAAATAGGGAATACCTCTATCCGTAGTATGCGGCATAAGACCACACACCCAACAATTAGTGGTGTTCACTACCAACTGGTGTTGATGCAGAAGCTGTACAAAAGAATTATTCACAAATTCCGACCTTCTAATCTGCTCGTGTTCAGGTAAGATATGAAAAGAATGCAAAGAAGTAGTAGTAGGAAAAGACATAGGTTGGGAGGTGGGTGCAGAAGTCAATTGGGTAGTGAAAACAATCCAACCCACCAATGCTAACGTCATGCTTAAAAACATCAGAACACATGTTATCAGAAAACATTTGCTATGCATTAATTTACACAGTTTCATTTTAAAGTTAATTTCCTCGGCAGCTCTCTCCATCACAAAAAACTCCATCCTCTAACCGTGCTGTTCACGGCAGTTGGTTTTCTTCCACTAAGGAATGCGTCTGTCAGTCAGGGGAACGCCCTAGGACCAACCAGAACCGTCGACCTTGTGTCTACACGGCTGCAATCCCAAGTCTTTATACCGCGACCCTACAGCTGAGCTCGGATGGCAGCTCGAAAAAGAAAAATAGGCCAAAACAGTTTCTTGGATGAGAGAGTGCAGTTCTCCAAAAAAAAAACGAAAAATTATGTTTTTATTTGTCCATTGTTTCTCGGTCGTAAATTATAACGGCCTTTACCAGGCACTGTCTGATCTTTAAACAGAAGTTCAGGCTCAGTGGTGTCCAATCTCAGATGCGGAGGTACAGCTGCTTGCAAAATGTCGTCATCCTCTCGTTCAGACTTTGTCCATACTAGATGTGCATCGCTAAATGGCATGAACTTCGGCACCTGTTCTGTCTCTGAGTCACCAATACCTTCACGGATCCACTGGTCGTACGGCAGAGGTAAAGGCACCCTCTTACAATGTACGCCGTGGACCCAATTCTGCTTCCCGAATACCTTCACCGAGGTTCTTGTCCACAGGAGCACATGGTGGGGGCCGGTCCAGCGGGGCTGCTCGTTTTTGGTCCGCTGAAAGTTTTTCACGAGGACCCAGTCACCGGGATTGATGGTGTGACCTGGGTCCACAGATGCTGGTGGAAAGTTATCGTGAACCTGTTGATGCAAGACACGCAATTTAGCCGTCAGGTCATACAAATAGTCCACCAACACAGGATACTCGATGTCACTAAACTTCACTGGCCTCGGCAGTCCCCACACATTCGCCGGGCGACCAAAAATAATTTCATATGGACTAAGCCCAATTCGGGAATGCACTGTAGTTCTAGTTGACAAAAGTGCCAACGGCAAAGCATCGGGCCATTGGAGACCAGAACTCGCCTGAATTTTAGCTAACTTCAGCTTCAGAGTGCCATTGTAGCATTCAACCAAACCAGCTGATTGGGGATGATTTGCAGCATGACATTTTTGTCTTATGCCCAAACCCTCACACACTCTCTTCATGATCTTCCCCACAAACTCACTTCCATTATCATTCCACACCATCCTTGGCTATCCGAACCTAGGGAAATATTCTTTGAGCAAGACTTTAGCTGTGGACGAGGCAGTAATATCTTTTAGGGGATATGCCTCTGCCCATCTAGAAAAGGCACAAACAACTACAAGGACGTATTTCAAATTATTGCATCTTTCCATGTGGATAAAATCCAATTGCAGAACCTCGAACGGATACGTCGGAGGCGCAAAGTGACCAGCTGGAGTTGGAGTTCCCTTACCGGGATTATACATCAGACACACCATACAATTCTTGACCACATTCTCCGCACATTTGGGAATTCCACCATTCTCCCACACTGGAGCCAACAACTTACAAATCCCTTTCGCACTAATGTGAGACAACCCATGTGCCATCGTAACCACCGCAAGCACATACGCATCCGGCAACATCCATCTTTGGTGTTCTGATAACTCAACCCAACAACCAGTCGAATCCAATCTACCCGTAGTTTCTCTCCACACACTCTTTTCATTTTCAGTAGCTTCAGCCTGGATTGATTTCACACTCTCAATCGTATCTTCACACATTCCAACTGCACCAATCCATCTCCCAAGGCCTGCAACATACATTCGACTCATCACATTTTTCACTGTTTCTTTCGCAACTTCATCCGCAAACGCATTACCACGACCAACATCATCCGTAACCTTCCGGTGAGCACTACACTTCACATTCGTAACTTGCTTCGGCAAAGTAAGTGACTCAAGAAGCTCATTCACCAACTGCCCATGTTGAATCTTACTCCCATGGGATGTGAGAAATCCCCTTTCTTTCCACAAACGTCCAAAACTGTGTGCTACACCAAACGCGTACTGGCTATCAGTATACACATTCACTCTCTTTCCCTCAGATAAAATACACGCTCTCGTTAATGCAATCAACTCTCCTGCTTGCGCCGAATTATAGCTCACTCGTGCAGTTTCAACGATCGTACATAATGTCGTCACGGCGTATGCCGAGGTCGTATCACCATTTGGGAGCTTGTAGCATGACCCATCGACCCATAGCGTACCATCAGGATCCGAATGAGGAGTATCTTTTAAATCGACTCTCCCCTTCGTTTCCTCCTTCGTCCTAAGAAAACAATCATACTGTTCCTGACCATCTGTGTCCACAGAAATCGGCAACAATGTCGCTGGATTCAATACATTACACGGCTTGATGTGTATATGACTAGCCAAAAGCATCAACTCATAGCCCAACAATCTCGCACTAGTAAGGTGCTGAGTCTTGGTTCGATTTAATAAAGTATCCACTGCATGTGGAACCATCACAACCAACGTATTATCCATCACCAATCCAGCAGACTGTCGGATAGAAACAGCCGCTGCCGCTGTAGCTCTTAAGCAACTTGGCAATGCTCTAGCTACCGGATCTAAAGTCGACGAGAAATACGCACATGGACACTGCTTATCACCAAACTGTTGAGTCAAAACTGACAATGCACAACCCTCTCTCTCGTGAACATAGAGTGTAAAAGGCTTACTGTAGTCAGGAGTACCCAACACTGGAGCAGAACACAACGCATCACGCAATTCAGAAAAACTTTTCTGACAATCGTCAGACCACGGAAGAGGATTCGGTGTATCTTTACAAGTCAAAGCCAACAGGGGTTTCGCCAATAGAGAGAAATTTGGAATCCACTGTCTACAATACGACGTGATACCCAAGAAAGCACGCACTTCTCTCTGTGTGCTTGGTACAGTCATTTGCGCAATCGCTTGAATTCGTTTTGGGGTCAACCTTCTTCCCTCCTTTGACAAGAGATGACCTAAGTAGGTCACTTCTTGGCGACAATACTGCAACTTAGAAGGTGACACTTTATGGTGCAAGTCCGACAAATGTCGCAATAAAGAAAGAGTAGCTTCTTTACAAGTTTTCTCATCATCAGCGGCCACTAACAGATCATCCACAAACTGAATAAGAGCAGCACCAGCAGGCAACACAAGAGTATCACGTTGAGTTTTCAAAGCCTGACTATAGATAGAAGGACTTTCACAATAGCCTTGAGGAGCGCGCTTGAACCGGAAGCTTCGTCCTCCTAAAGAGAAGCCAAAAAATGTCTCTACTCTCCTCGGCAATTGGAATGCTGAAGAAAGCATTCTTCAAGTCAATAACTGAAAACCAAGCGGCTGAAGCAGGAATCAGAGTCAGTAAAGCAGTAATGTCCGGAACAACAGGAAACTGTGGCACAACAATCTTATTGACCTCTCGAAGGTCGATCACAAACCTATACACAGGCGGCTGGGAGTCAGTACGCTTCAAGACAGGCAGAACAGGACTGGTACACACATTACCTCTCGTTTCTTCAATCACACCTTTCTCAATCAAATCATAGATAATCGCTAAAAGAGCTCTTTCACCATCACTCGAAATCCAATATTGGGGAATACGTGGCAATTTAACATTCGATTTGAGCGTAACAACATAGGGTGGAATCTCCAAAAGACCCACATCATTAGAACCAGTAGCCCAAAGAGTATCAGGGAGAGAACGCAATTCCAGTGGAAGTCGATCTTTAGATAAATACATTGGAGAGATCACTTTCTTACCCAATGTAAGATGTACTCCCGAAGGAGAACAATACAATGTCGAATGCAATCTTTTTAACAAATCCAAACCCAACAAATTCTCACCACAACCTGTCATTAGAATAAGGGGTGCTTCCAATTCACAAGGCCCAATGGAAAGAGACAAAGGACTAGAAACTGGATTACGTACCGGGGCGCCAGACAATCCTACCGAAACATTCGTTAAGCCAGACAAAGGTGCGCCAGGGAGTTTAGAGTGCATGATAGAACTCTTTGCTGCACCAGTATCCAAAAGAAAAGGCTCTACTATACCTGATGTAACTACTGCAACATAAGGTCCACTCTGGTCTACTGGAACTGACACTACTCCCTCTCTTTGTCCATGGCTGTCCTAGCAATCATTATAACTAGTACCCTCATTTTCAACATAACAATCGTCAGTGTAGTATTGCGTAGATCTGCCAGTCTGTACATTCTGCTGATCATAATAATTCATTGAACTCTGAGGAGGAAAAGAACGTTCGTTCTGAGGAAACGCACCACGTCCTCTACCTCTAGATACTTGCTGGAAACCACCACGACCTCTCAGACCCGACATACCACTTGTACGTTGTCATAAAACAGGACACTCATTCTTGTAATGACCTTCCTCCCTACAATACGCACACTGATTCAGACCAAAAGGTGGTCTTGGAGCAAAATACTCAGGCTTCTGTAATATTCTCAGAAACTGTGGAGGTTGCTGAAACTGTGGACGTTGCTGTGACTCTTGCTGATTCAAGCGAGGCGGATACGCCTGCTGCAAAAGAACTTTTGTCTTCAAGTCTTTAGTCTTCTTCTCTACTCAATCTTTCTCATCCTTATCCCTATTCTCGTAGTACTGTGCAGTCGCCAATGTCTGAGCCGACGAAGAAACAGCCCATCAACTCTCAGAGTCCTTCAACTTGTTACAAAGCTCTGGAAGTAAATTAAAGACAAACTTATCTACGAACAATCTTTGGCCACCTTCCGTACTTATGTCCTGACCACTATGATCTATGAATGTTTCTTCAAACCTAGTGAAGAAATCTGACACACTTTCATCTTTCTTCTGTTTGCATGCTGCTAACCTGTCCCAATTCACTCGTAAAGCCGGCATCATTGTCTTCATAAGGTTGATAATTCTGCCAGATAAATCTGCAACTAGAGGCTCAGGCTTAGCTCCACCAACCTGTCTACCATCCGCAGCAGTAATATTAACCCATGTATCACCTAACTCTGGCGCATGATCCTCATGACAAATCTTTGCCCACAAAGGTTGAGGAACTACGTTACCCAACAGCCTGTCTATGTCGGCTAAATTCATGATGCATGTGTCAACTGTCTGGGACAATTCTTTGTAATAGCCAGCTGGATTCTTACAGGGATCAGGTAAAGACTGTTTAAGGGCCAAAACTTCTACTCTCTTCCATGGAACATGTACCCATACTCTCTGAAAATGAGGCAGAACAGGTGGATTAGCGTTTGCGTCCCCTTCTCTCCAAACTGGGGGAACCTCTCTCATTGGATATTGTCGCACCTTTCTCCTAACTGCGGAATCAGGCTCAAATAGTCGCTGAGAAGGGAAATCACTTCTACATGCAAGTACCATCGCAACTGCTTTCTCAATTCCGGGACCTACTATCGTCCCTTTCGCAAACTCGGACTGTATATTTAGCAACTCCACTGGGACTGAACCCAAATCATTATCTTCCCATTCCTCACGAAGGAAAGTACACATAACTTCAAAAACATACCTTTGCTTGGGTGCTTCCCACTGCTGGAAAACATCCATAACTGACTTTAAGTTATACCTCGAAACATTCGAAACCCATCTGCGAGCCAAGAGATCTAACACTGCCCGTTCTTCGGGACCAGGTAGCTGACTACGCATTTGTTTACGTGCAGAAACAGGGGTCATACTCAATGACCCAAAGAAAGGAGACAAAAGACCAGTCACAGTATCAGTCATTTGTTGTCGAGCAGAAGGAGAAGCTGTCATAAGGACAGGAGACAAAGTATTTTGAGGTGATAGAAGCGTAGGGTTAGTAGCAAGAGAAGTTGAAGGTACAGGAGAATAAGGCAAAGTAGTTCCAGACAAAACCGATAGCAAAGTCGGCGGCCCCAGAGGAGGCTGCGCCGTAGGAGGAAGAACCAGCTGAGGAGGAGCCGGTGGCTGAACAGTAACAAGAGGTTGCGGAGGTGCCGTAGCACTCTGTGCATAAGGGGGTGGTAATCTCAACAAATGTGACATCAAAGGATCCTTCTCAGGGTCCTTCGTTGCATTCTCAAGAAGAGATGGCAAAGCTGGATAACATTTATCAATAGCCATATTATGTTGCCTATCTGACACCTCAATTGCTTGATCTTCTTCGTCTTCTTTAAACTGCCTAGCAGCTTGCATTATTGATACATCCTTTTCTCTTTTATCTCTTTTAGCTTGTTTAATTTCTCGTTGTCTGGCTTCTTTACGCCAAAGGCGAAAGGAGTCAAACATTGCCGGCCGGGCTTTCTTCCTAAATAATTTAGTTTCCACATTGTCTAAAATCTCTGTATCAAAGCTACCATGTTGGGGCCATTGTAAGACATCATCTTTTCTAGTATAGCGGACCCATACTTCATTAAACGTAATGGGGCCCACGCCGTGTTTAGAATAGAGCTCCTAAGTCGGAGTTCCAACTGGAGGTATCGGACATGAATCCTCCAATCTGGAATCCCTGTTACAACCACAACAGAATATCCTCCTAATTTTGCTAAGACTAGGCATCTTCGCTCACTAATCTAGCTTCAAACTTCAAGGGATTATCTACAACGATAGTCTTGCAAATATACGAGTCCCTCGGCTTTGGAAATTGCAATTTTCAAATCAAAACTAAGGACCAAACAAACTAAGAACCAAAGAACCAAAAACTAAGGACTGGGAGCGACCCACTTATACTTAACTGAGGTATCAGTCACGCCACCAGAAGACCCGTCTATCGCCTCGCCGTACAAAGCATCACAAATGGGTCCAAGACAGGGCGACAGTCAGGGCAACAGTCCTTCGTAGCCGTCAGGAAAGCGGGAAGCCTCGCAGCAAAGACCTTCAGTCCACGTTCGACATGCCGGGGTCGATGAAGTGGTGGCCGTCCTCCAGAATTTCCTCACGAAGCTCCTCACGATCTTCAGGCTGGGACCGGTACCGCTGAAGTCGCCCCACGTTGGAAGCGCCAACTGAAGAACCGGGTTTTAGAACCCAGCGGCGCCAGGGGCACGCCCAAAGTCTTCGGGTTCACCTGTCTTAGAATACAGAGACACGGGATACTTCTGAGTGGCGTCAAAGATCAAATTTATTGGCTGCAGCCAGTAACAGAAGTCCTAGAAATCATCAACTCTACAAAGCAAGTCATCCCTTTTTATGCCAAACATTATGCTTCAGGCAAACATTCCTTGTTTACAGTTTAACGAATCACATGTTTCCACAACGAAAGTATTGCATGACGACAAACCCATTTTACAGTTGTCCGGCCCATAATCAATCATTGAACAAACCCAACATTCTTCTTTAGACAAGCCGGACAAACCCATAATAAAAAGGACCACAACCCATATCGTAAATAGGCCATAAAAGAAGAAACAGAAACAGATAGAAGTAGAACAAGGCATGTTTGTGTGCAGTAAAACTTTATGATGTCCTGTGCTCTGATCCTTAATCTTGATCAGCTAAAGGGCAGGAACTGGTTTAACAAGGTCAGCTTCAGGCAACAGGGTCAGTTCACTCAGGTCAAACAGGAGTCAGCACGAACTCGAGCTAAGGTGTACATTTCCTTAAAAGACTAGTTCAGCCACAATCATCGGCCTATGTGAGGGCAACCACAAAATGGCTGCCATACACAAAATGGAACCCACGGGTTCAGAATTCACAGAACCTCAGAGTGAAAGTTGATGCTTTTATTAAACGAGAGGCACTCAAGGGATACGTGGGGATGGTCTTGAGCGAATGGTCCCAGGGGGGCTGCGTGTCCCCCGCAAGTCATAAAATCAAGTCCCGGGGAGGTGGCGGTCCCCGGGGCAGCTTGGGGGGTATTGGCCCCCCCACACATTCTTTTCACTGCCCCCGGGACCTGGCCCACCGGGGTGCTTCAATACAACGAAGCAATGGTTACGTGCCTGGCGCGTTTCGAGGTGTAGACCTCTTCTTCAAAGGCTTATGTAAATGTAAATGTAGTATACTTGTAAAGCGCACAGCTGCCCCAGCAACGGGGCGTCCCGGCGCTGTATAACTCTGGGGAACCCGTCCTGGCTTTCCCTGTGGGATGGTCCCTTGCTGGGAGTCCCCAAGGTGGAGCCAGGAATCCCCGGAATTTTCGGGGCCGTTGTGGAGATTAGGCAAGCTAATGCCCAGAGTTGCCGAGTGGAACCCCTGATTAGAGTAAGCACCGAAGCGAGAATTATCGAGTCCGCTGACCAAGGTCCATGACCCTGCCGCGTTGGGAATTGAACCCTGGTCCCAGGCTGACTTCTGCTCTCAGGCCTGCCGCCTCTAACCAGTGAGCCACACTACTCCACACTCAAACTGACTCAAACTGATGGCGTTGCAATAGCTCTTTTTATTTCCAGTGCTTCAGTTAATTAATGGCCCTCCCTTGGGCGTCGCTTCGTATGGTACAAGCGCTGCTGCAATCTGAGACATTTAGTTCCTCGAGCGTTTACATATTCCCTAAGTGGGTTTACAATCACCAACATTCATATTTCAGAGTTAGTTCAGTTCCTATAGTAGGATTGGTGCAAGTAGATTAATGTGGCTCGTCGTGCTGACGGGTTGCAGAACAGTTCCAAACCCCAGCCTCTCCTTCTTTAGAAGATGGTGCTCCCCCCACGGCAGGGCGGCCATGCGCATATTATGTCTAACAAAGTGCCCAATGCATTTAGAGGAACACTCGAAGACTCGCCTACCATCCGGTACTTGTAATCCACTTGCCACGATATTATGGTTACTTGCCTGACACGTTTCGAGGTGTAGACCTCTTCTTCAAAGGCTTATGACTCAAACTGATAGCGTTGCAAAAGGTCCTTTTTTCTGGTGCTTAAGCAGTCAGTAAAGAAGTTAATTGACAAACTCAATGTGAATGAGTTGAATCTGATCTTTTCCGAGAACATCAGTAGTAAAAAGATCGACTTTTTAGAAGTATCAGTTGAGATCAATAACAGTATCATACAAACCAAACTTTTCTGCAAAAAAATAGCAGGGAACAGTATTTTGATTGCCAGTAGTGCACATCCATGCAATCTTGTGTATAGCATCCCCTATGGGGAATTGCTACTGGCCAAAAGAAATTGTAGCACCGATGATGCCTATAAGACCGAGCAGGCCATCATGTGCAAAAGATTTAAAGAACGGGGATATAGTGACAAAATCCTCTCCGAGGCCCAAAGCAGAGTAGAAGGTACCACCAGAATGGATCTCCTATATCCTAAAAAGAAAGAGGAGACTAGTGACACCATCAGATTTATTACAACTTACTCTGGACAGGCCAGATAAGTTCACAAGATTTTCAATAGACACTGGCATGTTTTACTGACAGATGAGCATCTCAACAAAGATCTAGCAAGCAATCCTCAAATAACATTTAAAAAAAGCAGATCCCTCAGAGATGAGTTGAGCCATAATCATGTGACTCAACAAGAAAGAGAAAGAGCACTGGTGAAATCTGGCTTAAAATGTTGCAGGAACTGTAAGGCCTGCAAAAGCAGCAGTGATTGTGACAGTCTGATTGCACCCAATTCAGGCAGAGAATTTCTTATTAAGAAAAGTCTCACCTGCAATACAACCTATTGTGTATACATATTGATGTGTCCGTGTAACAAATGGTATGTGGGCAGCACTAAAGACCAAGCAAAAAAGCGAGTGCTGGAACACATACGGGCGGTGAGAAACAATAACAAGCAATGCCCAGTAGCCCGTCACTTTAACTGCAACCATTTTCAGGATTTTATTAATTATTTATTATAACGTTTTGTATAGCGCGAACAAGACCCGTGGGTATCAGAGCGCTTCACATAAAGAGCAGGTTACAGATTAACAGTATAGTCACACTAATAACAACACACAGATATGAGGTAGATAATTATAGGCTTTGGGTGCATATAGATATATATCCTTTCCGAATGTGCATTATGCATTAAGAGGTAGGTTAAGGCTTAACTTATATCATATTCCATTTGCGCAAACATGTAAGAGGTAGAGGATTATATGGCTTTAGGAAGTGAGATAAATATATAAGTTCACATTTACATGAGGTAGCATTTTGTATACAGCTTAGTCTCAGTAGAGTCGCCGGTCTCATATCGTCGAATGTCCTACAGTTTATTCCTGTCAGGGGTTCCCCTTCTGCCGACGCAAATGTTCAGTAGTAGGGCTGCACTTGCTCGTAATTGTGATCAAATGAGCCTATGTAGGGAATTTACTCATCATGAAGCTCTTCACTTCCCGCTTAAATGTTGCAATATTCTGAATCTTCCTAATGCTTGGAGGGAGTGAGTTCCAGATTCTGGGGGCAGCTCCTGAGAACGCTCTGTCATAGGTTTTTTTCTTTCGGAAAAAGGCTGGTCTCAGCAGCAACTCTTTGGCACTCCTAGCTGGTCTGTTACCTCCTGATAGCTCAATTTTCTTGGCTAGGTATCTTGGCGTGTTGTAGTGGAGCGCTTTATGGGTGATACATGCTATCTTTAGTTGAATTCTGGCTTCAAAGGGTAGCCAGTTTAATGCTTTCAGGTGAGGGGATATATGGTCGAATTTTCTCGATCCCATGATGAGTCTTGCCGCTGCGTTGAGGCAAGCTCTTAGTGGTGCTGTGGACGTTTTAGGTAAGCCGGCTAAGGTGGTGCACCCATATTCAATCCGAGAGATAACTAGGGATTGGATTGCCAGTTTAAGATCCGCCTCTGAGATGAATGGTTTCAATTTTCTTAGGTAATTCAGGTGGAAGCGGGCACTTTTAGCCATTGAATTAATGTGGGCTTTCATGTCAAGATTTTCATCTAAAGTGATTCCTAGCGAGTTGACTAGGGTTGGGGTGCCGTCACCAACTTGGTCCATGCCTTTATTTCTGTCTGGCTCCTTGTTGGGGAGATTAGTAGGAACTCTGTTTTGTGGGCATTTAGCTTCAGATGATTGGTAGTTAACCATTCCAATGCCATTTTTAAAGTCTCATTCATTAGCTCAATGTCTTCAAGGGAGGCGATCTTTATGTATATCTGCGTGTCATCCGCATACATGTGGTAGGATATCTGTGAGTTTTGGAGAATTTCTGTAAGAGGTTCGACATACAAGTTAAACAGGTCAGGTGATAATGTCGATCCTTGTGGAACTCCAATTGAGTTAGGGCATGTAGGTGAAATTGATTGGTTGACCAGGAATCGTTGTGTTCTGTTTCATAAGAAAGACTCAAACCATTTCAGAACATTTCCCGCCAGCCCCATCCTGTCCTGCAGCCTGGTCAGTAATGCTTCGTGATTTACTGTGTCAAATGCCGATGACAGGTCCAGGAGAATTAGTAGGCATGCTTGATTTTGGTCTAGTGCCTATAACGCATCATCAACAATATGGAGGATCGCTGTTTCCGTACTATGCCCTGATCTGAATCCTGATTGGCATTCATCTAGTGGGGAGAACTTGGTGATATGTTGGCTCAGTTGGCACTGCACGCATTTCTCAATTAGTTTGGCCAGTAAAGGGATGTTGGTCACTGGGCGAAAGTTATTCGGATCTGTTGCATCCGCTGTAAGTTTTTTGATTATGGGAACAACTTGCCCTGTTTTCAGACAGTCAGGGAGGATCCCTTGTGATAATGATGCATTTATTATTTTGGTCCAGATTGGGACCACAATATGGTTGATTTCTCTTATGCACTTTGCAGGTAGGGGGTCGTGATAGTGGTTGTTAGGCTTGATTTCCGAGAGCGTTTTGGCGACCTTCTCCTGGTCATAAAATTAGAATGTGTCCCAGTATGCTTTGTATTTTGTCTTGCTACGCTCTGTTGTCGAGTTGGAATCGTTCGTAGTCAATGGTTGGATGGGAAGGTTAGCCGCTGCGCTTGTGAGCTCCAATTCCAGCGTTTTGGCCTTCTCCGTGAAAAATGTCGAGAATTCCTTGCAGCTTAGAGGTGTTTTTGCGTTCTCATGAGCGGTTTTAGCTAATTTATTTGATTGTTGCTTTAGGATCTCAAAGAGTTTCCGTGGTCTGTTTATGGCATTGTCTAGTTCGGATCTTATATATTCCCTTTTGGAATTGATGATCTTTTTGTTATATTGGTTTCTGATTTTTCTGAGGGCTTTCAGCTCCGGGGATGATGGGTGTTGTCTCCATTTTCTTTCGGCCATTCTCAATTTGTGCCTGTCTTCATTCAGTGATCCATTAAACCATGGATTTTTTACCTTCTCCGTGAATCTTTTCAGTTTTAGTGGCATGGCGTCATTGATGTTCCCGACTGAAGTTATGTAGTGATCTGTCATCTCATTTACATTCTGCAGGTTGCTAGGTGGCTTTAGGTCTCTCTCCCACTTTCCACGAGTAGCTCAATATTAGCCTCCTTTGTGTCTCGAATCCATTTTTTGAGCTTGAAGGGTTGAACGGTCTTGCCCTTTTTCACTACGGGTATCAAGAATGTTATGGCATGATGATCTGACCAATCACACGGGGCTATTGAGAGGATTGATGTGTCTTTGACTCTCGAAATAATCCAGTCTAACGTTGCTCCTTTCGAGTGAGTAGGTTGCGTGCATGCTTGATTGAGGTTTAGCTCGGCGAGGAAATCTTTAAGCGTGTTAACTAGTTTGTCATTATAGTCCTCCCAATGTAGGTTGAAGTCGCCTAGGAATATATTATTGGCATCAGTGTTAGAATTGACTGTTATGATCTCCATTAACTGCTCTGTGAACTTTGCGTTCTCTCCAGGTGGGTGGTAAAACAGATGCAAGTTGCATCTTTGATTGGTTGCTGATCTCATATTAAGACCTAAGTATTCACAAGATTAGAGTGGGTCGGATTGTATTTGGTTGACCTCTAAATCCGATCGGTGAATGCAGGCTATCCCTCCTCCAGTCTTTTTTAGTCTATCTAGTCTCAAAATGTTATATTGAGGAGGTACTAATAAATCCAGGGTTGGCGAAGATGATTCTGTAAGCCATGTTTCTGTGAGGATTGCCAGATCAATTCCCTTGTTGATGATGAGGTCTGCTATGTCTGATGCATGTTTGGTTGCCGATCAACAATTGAGTAGGAGGCAGATCAGTGGATTCCCAGTGCTGCTAAGGTTCATCTTATTGGTTTCGGTTATTAGCTGGATTTGATGTAAATTGTTAAGGTCGGGTTTTCTATCATTCTTTCAGGATGTTCTATTAGAATCGACTGGTACTACTTTGATTCTTTCCTCTCTCTCATGGCTCGCGGGTTCATACGTTCGGAGTAAGGCCAGGGTTTCCTCCTTCGACAAGGACTTTGTTCTATTTGGTCTGTTGTGCCTATTTGCTAATGGCATGGCCATCTCGTTGCTCTTTCTTTGTGAAGAGTGTACAAGGTTTTGTATATGCGTGACCTTGGAGTGAGTGCTTACCGTCATTTCCAGTATTTTTTCAATCGCTAGTAGAGAACTAACTGTGTCTTGTGCCATGTTGCCAACTAGTTTCTGAAGCTCTTTAATATCTTTCTGGTTTTGGACTTCTTAGAAATGATTAACCTGTCTATCCGTGTTCTGTGTTTTTCTCTTCTCTGTTTTTGGTCTGTTCTTAATGTCGCAGTATTTTTCTTTATATCCACAGTTTGAATGTCTGTTCCGTTTCTATTTGAGATGATGTGTGTATTATCTGGGTTTAGAGATGCTAGGAGTGTTTTTGTGGGTGATGTTGATGTTCTAACTGACTCAATTATGGTATCAGAGAGAGGTAAAGGGAGGTTGATACCTTCGATCTTATTTATTTCCCGATTCTCATTAAGTGATTCATTCGAAATCAATGTGTGTTCAGTGCAGGAAGTCCCAACATTTGAGAGTGGCGTCGACTCCTCCATTTGGAGTTGGTCCTGTTTGTTGTTCTCGAGACTAGAAGACCTCCCTGTCCATTCAGCCTCATTATTCGATATTGTCAGACCTGTTTCATTTCTATATCTCGGGTTAATGGCCTGATCCTGGTGACCTCCAGTTCGATTGGCGTCTCTGGTAGTAATAATGTTGTTTACAGGAGTGACTTCTGGTGTGTTCCGATCTAGTTGGTATCTTGTTCCCTCTAGCAGTTCTTTTACGGATGGGAATATCTTGTCGAACTTATCTAGTTCGCTGTTCGCTGCTTGTATCAGCACTATTCCAGTTTTATATATGGTAATGCATAGTTCGGCTCCACATCTTATTGAAGGCGAGGTCGTTATTTTTGTGCCATGTGGGATGTTTTTCATAGCTTTTATGTTAAGCGTACTTGTGAAGGCATTGCGCCATTTAGCCGTTTTATTTGAGAAGAATATTAAGTCGTTCACTATAGTGCCTTTATCTATATTGAAGTATGGGTCAGAGAACAGTGTGTCTGGGTGTTTCCTCAGGGTATTATGTTTAAACTTTTTTGCTGCATTTTTGGATAATTTAGCTGGATATTTTATGCTCTGACCATTCGAGCCAACAGCCCCAAGGTATCTTTCGTCCATGTTTGCTCCGTGTTGTAGGATAAATGTTGACTCTTCACTGTTTGGATCATAAATTATTCCAATACTGATGTTGTATAGTAATAAATATAAATCTCTCTTTCGAGTAATTTTCTTATGAAGTCTCTTAGTGGTTGCCGTTCCTAATAGCCCTCATTGTGCTCTTATGGTGTAAAACTAGACATTTCAAGAAGTCCGCTGTTATGGTTGATCTTCTGTGGACGGAGGACTTCCTCCCTTTCCACTATTTTTGCTTAGTCCACTTTCCCCTTCCAGAGTCAGATTAGTGTGTTAGCTCCTTTCTCTCTGTCCAGTGCTTCGTTATTCCCCATTTTGTTTCCTCGTCTTTGAATTATTGTCTCTCTGCTGGCAGTTAAGATGATAGTCTTGTAGATAGATGAAAGATAGATGATAGATGATAGGATGATAGTCTTGTCCGCATGGTTGTCATTGACACCGTGGACTTAGGAGTGAGGGGGGGCAAGAATTATGCTTGAGAAAATTAGAATCTCGCGACATAATTGACTTTGAAAGTGTTGTATCATATGGATTAAATACCAGTGAGGTACTGGCAATCCATCTGCTTGAAACATGAATTTTCTTGTAGTATTATTAGTTCCGCAGCTGCTCTGTAGTAATTTTAACTTTTATATTCCTTTTAGGGTATACCTCTACTATCAACATGGTTTTAAGGTGTGAACGCATGGATTTGTTGTCGACTGCATACCAAAGAAAGTTGACAGCATTACTTCAAAATTGAATTTTACATGTATACATATGTACGCTTGGTTGTATTTGGAAGACAGTTACAATGTGCTCGGTCTGCCCACTGGGGTGATAGGTCTGATTTACTATTGTACTTTAACGGGACGTTTTAGGCCACTCACGTGCAGGCTTAATGTAGGAATATCAGCCAGATCGTTATGACTTAGCCCACTTGGGATTTATTATTTAGGTCATGCCAATATGTATTCGTTATATTATGTAAATGTGAAAATCAAGGAACCCCTGAACAGTAAATATTTTTCAATTCCTAGGACAGCGAAATTAGATTCAAGTGAGAAATAACTCCTAGGCAATTTTAATCAATCATGTAAACATATATGTAGGGGAGAATTAAAGAAACAAAAATTATGTAAAAAACATTCACTTTTAATAATTTTGTTAAAAACTTTTGTTAAAAATTATGTTAACACAGTATGAAATACATTTCAAAATATTACAATCATATTAAATCAGAAAATAGACATTAATTTAAAATAGTGGCAAAATGTATAATCTTTATCAACTTTGTTATATTATGCGTCATAAGAATCTACTGGACATTGTGTATATATGTACATATATCGATCATTTGAGATTTGATTCTTCCCCCTAGTACATGTAAGTTTCTAACAGGCCCTTGCATCACGTGAATGAGACTATTACCGTGTTTCAATTCTTATTTAGTGGCAGAATTTGGCGTAGTCAAGCACACTCGGGCACAACCGTGAAATGCAGACTACGTTAGTGTTTTCCATCAAGCTTTACCAACTTCATTACAATGATTTTGCGATGTATTGCAACATATTATTTGTATAGATATATGTATACATTTCTTTGTGGGTAGCGTATTAATTGCTTCCAGAGAGTAACAACCATTACTCGCTTGTACATTTGTATAGAACAACCATTACTCGCTTGTATATTTGTATATATGTAGATTTTGTATATAGTATGCACGACTCAGTTCATTTTGGCTGTTATGAAATGGCCGAATTATTTTCTCACACAAAGGGTACACTTGAAACCGAAGTCCTGTTTCTACTACCATGGATGCAGAGGTTTAAATAATGTGGCGACTATGAGTCTTCTAAAGCGTGACAAAGGTTTAATTGCTGAAACGCGTTGCTTTTCTTGCCATTAAAGATATTAATCTTCTGCACACAAAGGCGTTCGAGTTGTTTGTTTACTACAAACACGACTGGTGGAATGGATGTATATATATATGTATATATATATATATATCAGAAAATGCTTCAATAATTCACGCTCTCAGGTTCCGTTTGAAAGGAAAGATTTAATGCTCAAGGTAACGTGTTTTTAGGTACATTGGTGGTGGTTAGTGAGGTGCGCACAGACAGTGTGAGTCGATACGGTGTTCTAATTTTGACTGCACATGTACCTGGCGGTTGCACATGTGCCACGCTGATTATCACTACATGCCCAACGTAGTGCCTGATTCACCCCACTTGGCGGTGCATGCTTTCTTTGACCTTTGGTTCACTAGACGCACTCGCATTTGGCGACCACATTGTGGGCGTCAACTACGTCTGGGAACACGGGCGGATTTCCTCTTACATGGGATATAAACTTTACATGGTCTACCAAAAGTTGTTGAACATCAGTAGGGCTTATCAGGCTCTGTCCACACACTTCTACACGGTGGAGAATATGCATCCTTTGGAACACATTGATGTATATTTTTTTACATTTTTGGATGTAGCATTTTGCTTTTCATTATTACATACAGATATACTGTGAACATTTGCAACATTACTCTTTCGTTTTCGACTATACATGTATATACTATGATTTCTTGTATTGATATGCTACTACATGATGGCCGCCACATCCACTATGCTTTGTACCATGTGTTTGAAACCATAGTCCACTTTTCATGGCAATGTCCAGAGTCTCATGTCTATGTATAGCACTGTTTTTATGAAGCTCATTGTGTGATCAAGAAAGTTTTCTTTCGAAATGCGTTACCTTCAACATTAAATCTTTCCTTTCAAACCGAACCTGAGAGCGCAAATTATTGAAGCTTTTTCTGGTATTGTGATGCTGGTGTAGCTCTACAGACACTTTATGTCACTGAACCACAGGCGGATCTCCCTGGGATCCACAAGCATGTAATTGAGATACGAAATGTGCTAGGGGAAGACTATTTCAATGTTCTATTTGTCACCGAAACATGGCTTACTGATAGTTCTGGGCCAGATATTCATCTTGCCCTCCCACTAGGCTTTCAAATCCACAGACTAGACCTGATAGGAAAAACGGGGGGCAGAATTGCCATTATATTTAGAGATGCTTTTAAATGCTCAACGACCCCACGCTCTCTATCAGGAATACAAAAGTGTTCAATTTTATATCTCCCTCTCCCCTTCCTGTACCTACTCAGGTGTTCTGGTATACAGACAGCCAGGCCCTGCTCCAAATTTTTAGAAGCATTCCCAGACACCCTAGCTAGCCTATCAGTATGGAAACCTCACCTAACTATACTGGGTGATTTCAACATTCATTTTGATGCTCTGGATGCCCCCACCACCAAAATGCTGCAGAGGGAGTGTGCAGGTACCAAGCAGGTGCCAAGCAGTGCAGGTGGTGTGCCATTGTTGCTACCACCCCCCTCCCGAGACCTATGGTGTAATTAGCGATTACACCCCATAATAAACTCGGTTCCTCTCAACACGAGGGTCGCCAGACTAATACTGTTTTTAATAATTTTTCACATTTATAACCTCTGGTTAGGGTGGGCCTTAGCTCACCCATACCGCCGAGGTTTACACCCTTTTCTTGGTCCTGACGAATGCCTTATTAATCATTACACATAGGCAGAAACATGTTGACCACATTTTAGTGGATATTGCTGAACAATTTATTCAGTATTAATGTCCTACACCTTGTTTTTATACACGTCTAATTGGCTCCTAATGAAATTTCTTTTTTAACACAATCGAGACATTTTTAAATCTCTTTCACTAATAACTGAACACACATAACCAGCTCTGCAGTAATTCTGGCATTGAAGCACACCAGGGTGGCATTTGGCCTCTCCTGGTGGGACCCAATGATAAAGCATGTCACCAACTAGGTTGGTGAGTGAGGGCTTTATTAAGAACTTTATTAAGAACTTTATTAAGAGCCTAGTTGGATTCTTCTGTTGTGCTCTACTTCCAAAAAGGCACACTCTTTCGTTGTTATGATTATATTTACCTGAGGGACTGAGAGTGCTCCTCATACAATTTCCCTCCCTCTCTTGTTGTTTTCATCCGATTTGAAGGCCCTGCAACAAATTCAACTGGTAACTGATACCAACTCACGACAAAGAACATATTTTATACCTCATATTTTCTAATAACCCCAGGTCATGTTACATGATGTAATCCCAGTGCCCTGGTCAGACCATCACCCCATTCTTTTCAGACCACCCAGACTGGAAAGAGACTGGAGAAAGGAGCTCAATCCAGACCTTAAAGTGAAATACAAAACCTCCAGTAGATCTCATCACAGTGAACTAAAAAAGGTACAGGCTCAATTTTATGAAGAAAAAATTGTTCAGGCTCTTAAGTCGCCGAAGGAACTTTTTAGAGTAGTCAAAACTCTGACCACCCCTCCTTAAAATAGTGGTTCTACTCAGGCCTCCAAAAAAAGATGCAACAAAATAGCATCCTTCTTTCATAAGAAAGTAACAGACATTTATGGCCTTTTTCAGAACATCGCTGAACATACACATGAGGTCTTAGATAAGGTCAGTGAGTTATCTACAGTCCCAAGCCTATCACAATGTCCCAAACTTAAGGAAGATGCAATCCTCAGTTTGTTAAAGTCCACTGATTTAGGATCTCCGTTAGACTCAACACCCCCTCAGGCCCTTCTCAAGGTGCCAGAGGCCATACTTATTCCACTAATGGTGCTAATTAATAAGTCATTGGAGTCCGGCATGGTTCCACAACATTGGAAGCATTCTGTAATCAGTCCTACTCTGAAAAAACCCCACCTGGATCCGGACACGCTAAGTAATTTGCAACCTATTGCCCTACTCTCTCTCCTCTTGAAACTCTTGGAGAAGCATGTCCATTATTTAAGGGAGAATAATCTTCTACATCCAATGCAGATGAGCTTCTGTGCCCAGCACAGCACAGAAGCTGCTCTCCAAGCAGTAACCGAGGAACTCAAAGCTCTATTAGATAATGGAGCGTCTGCCGCCATTATTTTGCTCGATTTCAGTGCAGCCTTTGACACTGTCAATCATGCCATTCTAAAAAATAGATTAAGGGAAATAGGAATCCAGTATATGGCGATGGACTGGCTTACCTCTTTCTTGGAAGACAGATTCTACCAAGGAATAGAAAAGGACTTTTTCTCGGACCCCCTGCCAACTAGATGCGGGGTACCACAGGGTTCGTTCAGCTTGCCACTATCGTACATGAGTTTGGAATTTCAGTGGTATCTTATGCAGATGACAACCAGTTGATTGTCTCTTTGTCCAATGGCCCCAGTCACTGAAACCAACAACTGGCTCCCTGCCTGAACAAGTTGTCTCACTGGATGTCGAACTGTTGCCTAAAATTGAACTGAGAGAAGACTGAACTAATGATATTAGGCAACATGGCCATACCCAGGCCACCATATAGTTGGCCTTCTTGCATGGGTAATCCGCCTGACCCCAAACCAGTTATAAAAAATCTAGGTATAGGGATGGATAGTACCCTTGCAATGAAATTGCAAAACAAATTGTCTGGAATCTGCCTCGGCTCTTAAGAATGCTTAGAAAGGTATTGGCCCTCATCCCAGAGCAGCTAAGAAAAACAGTCTTGCAGTCACTCCTAGTCTCGCGTCTGGACTATGGCAACTCCCTTTACCTACGCTCATCCAAATATGTGATAAATAGACTCCAGCTTGTGCAGAATGCGGCAGCGAGGGTCCTGCTCAAGCTCCCCAGTTACGTCCCTGTTAGAGAACCCCTTAAACAACTCCATTGGCTGCCAGTTGCCATGAGTACAAGTTCGGTATGCATCACTCACAGAGCAATAAATAACAAAGGACCTGAAAAACTTAGAAACTTGATATCAACCTACGCTCCAACGAAACTACTAAGATCCCCCCATCTACATCGCCTCCGCACAACCAAAATCAAAAGATCAAGATGGGGGGGAACATCCTTCGCACACCTGATTCCAAGACTGTGGAACGAGCTCCCACCCGACCTAAGAGCATTGCAAAACAAACTTGTATTTAGAAAAAAACTCAAAACCTGGCTGTTTTCTTTATGGGCCTGTCCTTAACACAGTACTCTCATCTAGCGCTGGGAAGCCCCCGGGCAGCCATGCGCTCTACAAATCCTAAACTAAACTCAGGGCAAGCGAATCATCTTATTTGCCATATAGGTAACATTTTCCTCCCAACACTGCTTATATGCCTTTACTTAAGTAAGGGGCTAACACAGTTTCCGTAACATAAAAAACAATAAAGGAAGACATAGAGAGGACCAAAGCCTGGACCTTGCTTACTACCACATTAGGTATTCTCCATGATTCGAGTCTGGAGCGTTACTGGGTTTTGAACAATGAAATGATTACAGATAAATTATCGGGCATCATTTTTAAGCAATCTTTTACATAACTCAACTTCCTTTTCCATTCGGCAATAAAGCAGGATATCCAATGTTGCTAATATTGTTGCATGCTCCATTCATATTTTATATATGTTATTACTGTGAGCTTGGAAGTAAGGAAGGCAGCAATATAAGGCTGATAAAGTCAGCTTGTAAATATAACAGCACTGATCAAGAACATGAGCGACTTTAACATCTCTACTTACCAGGATTAGTAAACATCTAACTTCTCTCAGTGATCCCAGAAAGCCCAAAAGAGAAATGATAGAAACAGCAGCTCCAACACCGAGCAGAGCATAGGCGACACCAATTGTCAACGAATCTTCTGCATCTAAGGATACTGCAGCAAAAAAAATGACAATAAAGTGACTGGTTAGTTAGTTGAATAAGGATCTGATTGTTTTTGCGTTGGCTCATATACTACCACACGATTATGTTTAACATTCTCATCTGCTTTTTCTTTTCTGAGAAAAAATATTTATTTCCTGCCACAACACTGTTACACTGTTGTATCTATTAAACCATTTGATATCTACGTTTTCAACGTTGCCTTTTTCACTATTACATTTTTCTTTATTAACGTCATTGTTATAGTTCTGCTTTATTTATCTATACTACTATAATAAAGGAAGAACTTTCAGCCTTTGAGGCGGGTAAACTCGGGAACCACAGCACCAATCCACACACCCGATACACCGTTGGAATCGTCAGGATGTGTAGATGGTTATAGGCTAAATAAATTAAAAAAAATGTTATTTATAAAATGTACAGTAAAAAAAAAGTAGTCCCTCCGAAGTAACGCCGGCCGCGACGTGCGTGCTCACGTCGGGAGCGCGGGGAGGAGCGGCGTCCAGGAGCGCGCCGGACATGGCGCGGGGGAGGAGCGGTGACGTGAGGAGCAGCGGACAGGCCAGCGGCGGTGCGAGCAGCGGACACAGCGGACAGGCCAGCGGCAGTGCGAGCAGCGGACAGGCGGGAAGAGCGGCGGCTCAGGTAAGGGGATCCCTGTCGGGGCAGGTGGGGGTCAGGGCAGGCAGGGGTCGGGGCAGGTGGGGGACGGGCCGGGCGGGGGCCCGGGCTGCTGCACAATGTCGGGGCAGGCGGGGTCGGGGAAGCCTGTTGCACCCAGACAAGGTCGGGACGGGCTGCTAGTATAGAATATAATATGCATAGTATTTATTTTGTATATTAAAAATAGCTGTTCAAATAACCCTTTGCGTGTTTCTGTCGGCCGTTGGCCGACAGGAGCACTACCTCGCTAGTGCTGCTGTCGGCCAACGGCCATTTTGCGGAAGTGCCGCACTGTCGCAAAATCGCAGCCGCAGGAAAGGGGTTAAAATGCATCTATACAGTACTTGGTTCAATATAATTCTCCATAGTGAATACATGGTTGAGAGCAACTGAGTGCTATAAGTTAAGATGGCTGCTGTGTTCTTGGTAGGGTGGGTGATGCAGTGCAAGTAATGATCACAGTGAGACTAGTTACCAATTTAGTCTCCTTAAAATAAGTGACTGGCACATGTGGCAGAGTCTATTATTTAACAACATTAACAGATCATAGGGAAAAACTACAAATGGGCCACCGTAAGACTGTCCCGCCTTCCATTGGGCTGCACATGCACAACACTATTAGAAATTGCGTTAGCATTTGAATGTGGGAGTAACACCTACCAATTTAATAAACACAATCTGGTAAAGTCATAATCTCTCAACACCTTGCAGCTATGAGACAAGCAGAAGGTAATCCCTAGAGAAGTGGGTGTTAAAGTAAAGAAAACAATAGAATAACATTTCCAAATCAACTTATAAAGATGGAAGCATATTTAAAGAGCAAAACTATTATTAAAACAAGTTAAGAGGAAATGGAGATATTTATTTTTGAGGTTTTAAGTCAAAAAGTATCTGTAAAATGTGATGCAGCATGATTTATAAAAATCATAAAGAATGGCACATTCACAAATTAAGGAAATGAAAATCTGAAAGTACACTGCTCACACGTTATACACAGTGAACATGAAAAAGAGTTAAGCGTAGTAGAAGCACCATAAAAGCTTGCTTTAAAATGTGAAATGAAGAAAACGTACAACTCAGGATGGGTCTTTCAGGTGCTCTGTTAAAATGGTTCACCCACTCCTACAAAATAGATCTAAAAGAGTCCTGATCAACCACGCCCTATCTGACCAGACACCAGTCATGACTGGCATACCCCAAGGTTCATCACTTTCCCCCACCCTATTCAATCTGTATATGGAGCCCCTGGCTGAAATCCTCAATCTCGCGAACATCCCCTACCACATGTATGCTGATGATACGCAACTTTATATGAAAATTGCCACTCCCAAAGACATCAGCACCCACAATAACACATTAATGAAGGTACACAATGGCTGACTCATAACCACCTCACACTCATTACACTCAAAACCGAATTAATCTTAATCTCTCCACCCAATCCCACCACAGTCATCAAAGACTAGCTCCCACAGCTTATAGCCTTGAACTATGCCCCACATTTCATCGATTCATCAAAATCGCTCAGAATTATATTCAACAACAAACTTTCCATGCAGAACCACATCATCCTGCCACCAGAGGGGCCAATCACCATCTCCAAGTATTAACCCGTTCCGTGCGTCGGACGGTCAGGAGCCGTCTGACGTCACCGTGGGCGTGTGCGTCAGACGGCTCCCAGCCGTCCTAGCACCCACCTATGGGGGAAGTGATGGTGCTCCCCCTGTGGGCCACCCTTTAAGGTGCCCCCACCTGGGAAGCCTTCCCCTACCCCTCCTCCACGTCAACTAATAATGTCAGCGTGTGAGGCGCGCTGACGTCATTAGAGGATTCCCGACAGGGTGGAAGCCATTTGCTTCCAGCGCGTTGGGAAGAGAGGAGGTGAGTTTCTCCTTGGGGAAGGGGGTATTTAAACAAAATAGGCATTGGGAGACAGGAAAGGGTTTTCCTTTCCCCTGATGGCTTGCTTGAGCATTCCTGCTGCACGATTGTGCGATCGTGCAGCAGAAATGCCCACTAGACACCAGGGAATTTTTATTTTTTTTGTTTGAAATTGAATTACTGTTTGGGGGGAGCGGCCCCTTAGGCAAGGGTCATTCCCCTGATGGGGGCAATGTTTTTTGGCTTTGTCTGTCCCCCCCGGGCAGATTTTGCCATTCTTTTTAAAGTGGCCCACTGGACCACTGGGGAATAATTTGTGGGGAGTGGCCCCTCAGGTAAGGGTCGCTCACCTTTGGGGGGCATGTTTTTGGCTGTCTGCCCCCATGAGAGGCCAGATCTCGCCATGTTTTTATAAAATTGGTCCCCCTAGAATACCGGAGATTTGCTTGTGGGGAGTGGCCCCTTGGGCAAGGGTTGGGGAGCATTAATTTGGTTGTTTCTGTTCCCCTTGGGGGCAGATCGGCTGATTTTCTCTTTGTATGGCCACTAGGCCACCAGGGATTTATTTGTGGGGAGTAGCCCCTTGGGCAAGAGTCACCCCCCTTTGGCGGCAATCTTTTTGTCTGTGTCTGCCCCCCTGAGGGGCAGATTGGCTGATTTCTTTTTTTATATAGCACTAGGCCACCAGGGTTTTTAAATTTATTTTGGGGAGCGGCCCCTTGGACAAGTGTCGCTCCCCTTTATGGTTGTGGCCATTTCTACCCTCTATGGGTGGCAGTTTAGCAGTATGTTTGGAGGCTCATCTACCCCAAGGGGAGCAGAAGCCACTAGACAACAGAGGTTTTTAAATGTTTGTGTTGGGGAGTGGCCTCAAGGGCAAGGGTTGCTCCCCTTTTATGGGGGTGTATATGTTATTTATACTCTTAGGCCCGCCTACCCCTTAGCTTGGCTGGTGGATTGTGTGTGGACTGGTGCATTATTTGCATATTTGATTGTAATGTTTTTTTCTCCTTTTTATTCTAGTGTAAAGCTTTTGATTCCTGTTTGCAGTTTCAGCAGTGGTTGTTCTGCAGTTTTGCGTAGTTGCATTTTTTTGGTAAGAAATATTTTTTTGTTGTATTTACTCCTCCCCCTGACCTCTGCAATTTCCTGCCCTAAGCCTGCCATCTGGCTGGGGACAAAGGATGTGGGGGTAGGTACTACTAGCATTCCTTACAGATATGCTCTCTCTTTGAGGTCAGTTTGATTTACCCAGTCCCCTCCGTATGACTAATGCTCCCTGTTTTTCGTTTTTACGGATGTTTACAGATAAATACAGACAAATGTGGATAAAAAATACAGAACATTGTGCTTCTTTTAAGTGACTCTCCTTGCTGTCTTTCATGAATTGTAGCCCAACAGCTGAGCAGATGGACAGCATGGGAAATTAAAAAACAGGATAAAATGCCTTTACATAATGGCATATGTCAAGATATGTGGATGTATTGTTACGTAATATTCGGCAGCTAAATCCCTACAGACTTCAAAGTATGAGTGTGTGTCTATTAGTTAAATAAATATGGAAATGCACAGTTTTACAACTTCATTTATACACAAAACACTTAATAAATATGGATAAAAACGATAACATTTCCAAAAAATAAATATGGATAAATACAGGTGGAAATGTTTAAAAAAAATACCATAACACCGGGAGCCCTATTTATAACTTAACCTCTGCAGCTTCAGAGGTTTTCTCTGTCAGATAACCCTTGCTATATGCGGGCACTTATCACCTCATCAAGGCAGCCTGGCTAAGCTTGCTAAGGCTGACCAATCAGCAGAGATAACTTATTTTCTGTACCAGTTATGACAAATCAATAGTGACAAGTTGTTGGATTTATCAATACCAATGTTTTAAGTCTTTGAAGGACATTTTCCTCCTTTCCCAGTAATATGTTACTTAAATAAAATATTGCAATGAAAGCCTATGGAGCTAAGTATCTACAATGGGGAAAAATAAAATGGGCAGTTTTCTCGCACCAGAGCATATAAAACATTTTTATAAGGTTCCTGCCTGTAGTTACATGGCCCTCAGCCCCTGGCTGGGATGTTTAGGGGAGACCTTGGGGGTGCCTGATATGTAAAAATAAGGTAGATGTTCAATTTCAAAGTGCAAATTTGCATATAATTTATTTTTAAAGAGTCTGTAAAGCAAGGCTACCTTTCAAATGACAGCAGGCACTCAGCAGTGCACACATGCATGTAAGTGAATGAAACCTGCTGGGCCTCTAATTTTCCATGTCCTGTTATATTATAGGTAGTTTGAACCCCCTAGCCCTATTATATCCTAGGGACTTATAGGGTCTGTCAAAAATAATTGTGAGAATTTACTTTTAAAGACAGGCTGCCAGGCAGGGATGTCTTTAGAAGGACAGCGATCACACAGCAGTGCATACATGCAATTATAGAAACTCTGTTGGGCCTCTAAATCTCCATGACCTATTATGTACTAGGGACGTATAGGTAGATTGCACCCCCTGCCACTACTATCTACTAGGGACTTATAGGATCTGTCATTGGCAATTTTAAGTGTACCCTATTACATGTACCTTTTTAAACATAGCACTTGCCCTGGGCCTGGCCATCAAAGCCCACAGTACAGTCAGAGTCAGTTACCACCAGTATCATTCAGGGGGTGGACAAGGCAAAAGGACCACTTTTATTTCTGTCAGCCACTTATTCACTATCAGTGGCAAAGGGCATTCAGTCAAGCCACTGGAACTAGTTAAGAAACTTACAAACAACATACAAATAGTGGTCACAAAGCCACCCATACTGAGAAAGAGACAAATACAGTACCCACTAAATGAATAATGAGATGCTGGCCTTTGACAATTTTTATTTATCATGAATATCCATTGTAACAAGGGTTCTTTGGTGATTAACGCATCTGCCATTATTAAAAATATTTTTTTTATTCCTCTTGGTTCATTATTATTGTTTTGACGTACCTGTTCTTGCTGCCTTTGTTGTGAAGTTTAACTATCTTTTAGTACTTGACATGATAGAGTTTGGCACTCTCCCAAGTAGCTGCCTTCCAATCTCCTCAACTCTTTTAGATTGTCAGGTCGTTCTTTTCATTATTTGACGGTTGTCTTCTTATCAGCTAGCCATATGTTTGTTGCTATTCACTGCACTTTCTGCTTCTCTTGTATTTTTGTTTCTTATTTTATTGAGTCAAATTGGCTTTTCTAAGAGTGGGGCGGTAGGGGGTTGGATATATTAGCAAATTTACTGCACATCATTTACTACAATCTCATCTGTAGTCATATAGTTTCACTTTTACGTGATTTTTTTTCTTTGCTGGGGGATCAAATGCTACCTTAGTTTTAAGGGGTTCATTGATTAGGAGGTGGCTATTTCTCACTGATGTCTGTCATTAACATAATTACACTTAATGTACAGGTGCCTAATTGTCCATGAACAGAGAAAGGTCTGGGTGAGCTTCTGGGATCCCACTGCTGTCTGCCTTGGTACCGACTCAGAGTTGAATTCAAGAAGGACGATAAGCTCCAGAAGTATTTATGGTCACATTTTGGTTGAAAGTTGTTGTAAACGCCACCACCCAAAGTCAAGGAAGCCCTTGCACTGGTTTATTCAATTTCCTAAACGGAAAGGTAGCAAGTTACATGGTGGAAGGTGGTACCAGCCTTTATTAGAGCATAATCTTGCAGCATTTGTTCTGATCAGTATTTACCAGGCATTAAATTTTTAATATGCTGTACTCATTAAGGAATACTGATACAACGGAGACATACAGGATATAATAAGTCCTGACATTTCTTAAATAGGCAGGATGGGAGCCAAAATGAGGCGGACCCCTCCCAGAGTCTATCATTTTCATGAAATCAACACACTCTGACCCTAGTAGCAGATTTGTAAGGGCCAGGGCACCACAGGAAATTCAATACTGTGCAGGGCAACCTTTCATAAATAACAAGCGTCACAGCAACAACAACTAAGTCACCCGCACCCAAAGTGGGAACTCATACATGCATGAGCCAAACAACCACCACTACATCTTGGGGTCTCACCAATCCAACTCCCATTGATGCAGACAATGGAGAAAGTGCACTTACCTCAGCAGATGGTAATCCATCATTGTGGCTACTTTTTATCATTGAGAGATTGCAAATTGCTCACTAGTCAACCTAAACCAGGTCAACTGATGAAGGTACAGATTCAGAGCAACCAACCATGCCACTAGAATCCCTGCTTCTTCCACCACCTTCAATATCATGCTCCTCTGATGTCAGTGCAAATAGAGAAAAATATGTGACTCTTGACAGTTATATGAAGCCTAACCTTCTCCAGTGAACAAAGTGAAAAGAAGAGCCTTCACAGGTTTCTTTGTAGGTTTCATGTAGTTTATTGATTGAACAGCATCCCAGCAGAGAGCAGCTCCTCCAACATCAATAGCTCTCTTCAACTGATCCACAGAGAATCCTCCTACACTTCCATTCTACATGTAGCTAAGTAACCAAGCTATGACATAAGCAAGTAGACATCTCTACATATCTCCCTTTCATACAATACAACAAATAATATATATATATATATATATATATTTATATATATATAATAAAATAAAGTAAGAAGGAACAAAAAAACAAAAAACTAATAACTAGTTTGTTTACTAAAATATAAAAAGAAACATTAAGAATCTATATCTAATATTCACAGATATTTTCTAAGTAAAGTTCTATGGCCTACACACTTTACAAACATTTCCTAAACTCCAAATTGTATCATCTTGCAAAACCACAACATTGGATTTTACATTTTTAACCTGAAAAGGTCCTATATATTTAATTTCACCTTTACGAATCCATTCATTTTTCTGTACTACGACCCAATAACCCACTTGAATAAACACTTGTTGTACTCCTTTTCTAGAATTGTACACACTCTTCATCTTTTCTTGACCTTCTTCAACTTTTTTCAAAAATTGTTCGTGATCAATCCATACTTTTTCTTTCTTACGCAACCAAACAGGACATTCTTTTTTTCTGGTTCTCTTCCCTTGAGAGACACAAAAGTAGCAATACCAGTACTAGAATGAGGAGTAATTCTATGCATCCACATAATTTTCCTTAGCTCTTGTTTCCAAGACAATCCATTTGCAAGAGACAACTGTATATTTTCCATTATAATTCGATTAACTCTTTCTACCAAACCATTTGCTTGAGGTCTAAAAAGAGCCACTTTCTCATGAGCAATACCCATCCTTCTGAGGTAATTCACCATCTCACTTGAAACAAACTGTACTTCATTGTCAGTCACTATTCTAGCTGGTATTCCCTCCTCAAGAAAAGTTTTTTCAAGAAATGTTATGACGTTATTTGTATTGATTTCTCCCATGGTTTCCACCACAAACCACTTAAAATTATAATCAACTAATAGACAAGAATACATCTATCTCTCATTCCTAACTTATTAACTGGTCCAATAAAATCCATAGATAATTTTTCCCACGGTCTTGATGCAAATTTCGTGCATTCCAAAGGAGGTTGACGTACAACTTTGGACTTATCACTGTTCAAGCAAAATTGACAGTCTTTCACCAGAGCCTCAACTTCACTATCAACTCCAGGCCACCAGAATGATTCTCTAACTCTTCGCTTCGACATTCCCTGACCTGGGTGACCCTCATGAATTATCTCAAGAATATGTTTCCTTAGCTGGTCCAACATCAATAGCTCTCTTCAACTGATCCACATAGAATCCTCCTACACTTCCATTCTACATGTAGCTAAGTAACCAAGCTATGACATAAGCAAGTAGACATCTCTACATAAAGCTTTCAAGTAAGATATGAATGATGCCTTCTCAGATAAGAACAAGATAAAGAAAAGAGGTAAAACAATCATATATGACACTTCTTTAGAAATACTGGAAACAGGGCTAAATGGAAAGCAGGCTCAAGTATTAAAGATGGTTGACTGTACATCTTTCACAGCCAATAATCAATGCAGCATACCTGCAAAAGAGAGAAAGCAAAAAAAGGCAGGCAAGGTATATAACACCTTCTCTCCCACCACTAAAACTATCTAATTAATTGACTAAGAAGCCTTCCTTCTCAACAATCTCTAGTCATAAAGAAGAGTGTAGCTCAACTTCTGCCACCATTTTTACTCCAAACATCCCAAACAATACTTACCTTGTGTACTGAAGATTGTGAAGACCAAAGTATTCAATCATCGATCTCTAGATCTACAAAATCTATGTTCCAAACAATCTTGAAAGAAATCTGTATGATTAGGAATAATTAGACTGAACAGTCAACCAGATTTGAAATGTAGGCACAGAAACTATACTCTGCTGTTGAACAATTAACATTCTCCAATATAAACTAGCTAGGAAATGGAAATTAAAGTCATCCAGCTGAAAAAACACCATGAAAGAACATCAGCCAAGCACCAGTCTTCAAATTAAATCTTTGGCTAGCAAATGGGAGGACTTTGAAAAGTGTTCCTCGTGATCCAATCCATGAAGTGTTCACTTTCCTGGTGGTACAGAAGGCACAAATATTAACATTATTTATTTATTTTATTTATTTATTTATTTAATTTGTAGAGCGCACTAAAACCTAACAGGCATCCTGGCGCTTAGCAAACTCTGAGTGAGGCAGAAAAAATGTTACAACAGCAGATGGCAACTAAGCTTTGGGGAACAACCAGGTTTTTAACCTTTATCTTGTGGGCCACATCGCTGGACGCATTCTAGATGTGATTTTTATTTACCAATGCAGAACTAGTCACATTCCAAAGGATTATTCCAGTCACACTGTCAGACCACCAACTGGTAGCTTTCCAGCACAAGACATCACAACTCTCTACACCTAAGGCGTACTTACCAGCAAGCACATAATGACCTTGGCTCAAACTGAGTTTTGAGGACCTAGAAACTCAACTAACATCCAACAAAGATCTAGATACAATACATTCAGTTAAAAACTCTATGAAACTGGACGCTTTTTACATCCTAATTCCATAGAAGCCAAAAGAAAATGAATGGATGAATGAAGAACTAAAAAAGTTGCAACGCACCTGGCTCAAAACAAACAACACTCAAGAAAAACATCACCTACAAAACCACAGCAGAATATACAAGTCATCTATCAAAAAAGCTAAAAAAGCTAATATTCAAAAAGAATTCAGAATGCAAAATATACAAACAAAGAATTTTATCAAATTTCCACCAAATTCCATAAACCTAAATGCACCAAAGGGAACCATCCTATTTCACAAGAATGTACTGGCAAACTGGCAAATCATTACACAAAGAAGGCAGATTCCTATTAAAACCAACTGTATTGTACTTTCTTATCCTGCTTATTAAGGTTCTCCAAGAGCTTCTCAATCCCTGCTTGGTTGTTTTATCTCTTAAAAATGCAATATAAAAGTTGAGAAAAAAAAGGTTCTCCAAGGGCTTGTGTGTGCTTGCTTCCTGTTGGAAGTCTCAGGGCCATCAATGACTTCATCTGCAGCTCCTCTGAACTCCTCTGCTGGGAGTTCTGACCTGCCAAGTGGTGTAAATTCCAGTTCTGGGCCCTGTGGTAAATAAATAAATAATACCCTATTTTTGACTAGACATATATCATAACAGATAGCTCAATAAATAAGAGTCAAGATTCGAGGTAGTAGGAGTTTTGCAGGTTTAATACAGCATAAGGACAGGAGCAGGACAACCTGCATAGGAACAGGGGCCCAGCAGCTGCTGGGGCTGGGTCTGGGATGAGCGCGCTAACTTTTAATAACAATACACGAGCATATATACATAGCGCAAACACATAGCATTACATTGCGGTAGGCGTAGCAGTGGGTGTGACGCGTAGCAGTCGCGAAAGATAAGAGTAAAAAGAGGTGTAACTGGGCGTATACATAGACATGTGGTGCAGACGTAACAGAATATGTCATGAATGGGGCGGAAACATTGGAGGGGGTTACCTAAGGAGCCGGGACCTCTAACCTGGTGGTGCGCGCAAACTGGCAATGACGTGTTACGAGGAGAAGCTGGGGGCTATGAACTCTGTGCTAGGAGCAGAGACTAAAGTCTGGAGGGTCGGAGCGACATGTACCTAAACCCTATCTAGTATCTGATGTTTAGGGAACATGTTGATATAAACTAGAAGTCAAGAGGGGAAA
This sequence comes from Lissotriton helveticus, assembly GCF_964261635.1. NCBI lineage: Eukaryota > Metazoa > Chordata > Amphibia > Caudata > Salamandridae > Lissotriton > Lissotriton helveticus. The sequence continues at coordinate 685,533,885 of NC_136057.1, read as the reverse complement.
GGCTAACTTGATTCTAAGACTGGACCATGCATTATTCTACATGTAGTGCGTGATGAAGAATATTAAATGACCATTAAATGCAGTATTTCTCTAAAGTGGAGACGAGAAGGCTAGACAATGACGGAAACTATTGATGCAGTTCAGTAGCTTAGGAATGCAGAGAAGGAGGACTGAACTGATAACTGGAACTATAACATACTTTTGGCAGACTCAGAGGCAGAGCCAAGCTGCACCGGGCACTGCGAGGCAGGAAGTAAGTGAAAGGTCGAGGATACAGGTGGGGGCTGTATCGCTCCTCAGCGAGACTTCAGGAGACAGGAGCTGAATCTGATGTCCAGGCCCTTTTGAGGCCTAGAAACGGGGACTTTATAATGGAATAACGTGCACACTGAGAAACGTGGCAACATTATTTTACATAGGCCTGATATTCGTAGTATTCACGAGAACTGGAAACTGGCATACTAGAGGTGGACACAACTATAATTGCGTCATTAATCGGACATGGGGAATAACATATGCATATTGGTCATGCACACATAACATATGATGGATGACACGTAGGGACACAGAACATGGCAAAATTTACTTTTCCACATTCCCTCCTTGTCACTACGTTTCCATCAGGAAACATCAATATTCATGATACCATCTATCATTTCATATAGTATCATTTGCTCGTCTCGAATTATCCTGGAACGGGTTTTAGAACGGGGCTTGGGACTAGGAATACAAGAGGTAGCACACATACCGCAAATCGCAGGGCCACATTGTATACAGAGGCAGCAGCTGAATATGATCGCTACTGCAATACCTAGAAAGGACAGGACTTTCCATCCCCAAGCGGAAATTATATTCCAGAACCAACCGGACCATGTCCAGGTGCCTGGATCTTGGTGTAACAGATGGGCAATTTTATGAAGTCTGGTTATAGCTGAATAAACAGACGGCGCGTTATTTGGAATGAAAATGCAGCAACTAGATCCGAGGACTCTACAGGCCCCGCCCCTATCGGCCAGTATGACGTCAAGGACGAGACGATTCTGTAAAACGACAATTCTCATAAAGGATTGCTCTTCGGTTAAGTTACCTAGAGCGGAGGCAGTCTCATCTACTACAGCTTCAAGGGTTCTTGTTAACCTACGGATTAGCTTACTGTTTACAACTGTACCTAAATAAGGGAACACACCTTTATCAATATCAATGAATTGTTCTGCAGCAGTTTCAGTATAATCGACAATCGGGAGGTTTCTCTTGTGTCTAGTATGTACTAGGAAGGAATTCCTATGGTAGTCAGGTGGGGCTAGAAAAACAGGTGGCAGTAGGAAGGCAATGTAACAGGTTCCCTCCCAATCGAGGGGCAGACGAACATATGCGGTTTGACCACAAACAAAATAAGAATGACGTGAAGCTTTAAAAATAGATTTCCCACTGTCACTATACTTGATAATAGTAGTACAATCACTATGTCCTACATGTACAGAACCATAATTACGGACACATAATTCGCCTTTGACTGGTAGTACTGAAATAGCAGGTGAGTCTGGAGTAGTATCAGACTGAACATTCAGGACCATAAAATTCGACGAATAGTTACCTAAATTATACACTTCATTTTCTAGATCTAAACCTGTTCTGTGGGGGAGACCTTGCTTGTCTGGGAAACATGTGCTGTTAAGAAAAGACATATCTGTTGAGGATGACGTTAACGTGGACCATGCTCCACATGAACCATTATGTGAAAACGGATAAGGAAAAAGTGGCAGAACTCCCTTCGGTGTCTGGAAAGGGGGAAGTCGACCACACACCCAACAACTAGTGGCATTGCTGGTCTGGTGTGAGTAATGTAACATGCGGATAAATGAGTTATTACGCATAGCGAGGCGATATGAATATTCGTGAGGAGGCAGATCACTAAACGTGTGCTCTGCTATAGCATTAGCAGACTTATTTACATGAAGAACTGGGAAATATAGGAAAAAGGCATAACTGGTGCAGGAAATCATAATGCTGATGAATAATATGAAACTTAGAAAAACGATACATCGGTTTGAGTTTTTACTAACTCTCTCACTATGGGGGTCTATTTTATACATGTCAGAAACAGTCTAACCGTTTCACCTAGGGGAGGACTTAGACAATCAAACTGACTGACTTATTTTACTAGACCGGAGTTTTTGCTTATACTCCTGCTGCGGAGTTTTCTCTACCAAGGGAGGGGTTGTATCAATGTCTTTTGCGGGACAGTCCTTAAAATCCTGGGAAATGTTCTTAAAGACGGGTTTCAGTCCTTTTAAAAGTTTAACGTGAGAAAGGTGTATCCATCCTTTTCGGCCTTCCAACTTCACGGCTGTACGGGTGGTGAGGAGGACCTGACGGGGCTCTTTCCATCGAGGCTCCAGCGGACTTGATCTGTCAAAGTTACGGACCATCACCATGGAACCTGGAACGATTTCATGCGGTGCCACCTCGGTATTGTCTGGAAATGCGGCAGCAACCTGTGAACGACATGAGTTGAGGGCAGACATCAAGGAAGCTAGGTAATCTGTCAGCATATTACATGAAACATCAGTAATACTTCGGGGTCTAGGAGTACCCCACATGTTAGGGGGGCGGCCGAATACGACCTCATACGGGGACAGACCTGATCTGGAATGTGCGACCATGCGCATATAAAACAAAGCGACTGGCAGAGCTACTAGCCAGTCCACACCCTTATCTTTACATACTTTGGCGATTCGGATTTTCAGAGTCTGATTATGTCTCTCGACTAGACCGGCTGCTTCAGGATGGCGTACACAATGAAACTTCCACTGGTACCCTAACAACAGGGAAACGTGCTTCATGAGTTCAGATGAGAATGGCTGACCGTTATCAGAATATACGACTCTAGGGAGTCCATATCGAGGGAAGAATTCACGAACCAACTGCTTGGCAGTGGTCGCGGCTGTATAATCTGGGACTGGATATGCTTCTGTCCATCTGGACAAAGCGCATACAACTACAAGGACATACTTGAAACCTCGACATCGCTCCATCTGAATATAATCCATCTGGAGGACCTCAAAAGGGTGGTCAGGAGGCTGGAAACCACCTTGTTCCACCGGGACACTTTTACCTGGATTAAACTGACAACATATCATACAGGTACGGACTTTCTGCTTGGCTGCAGCTCGTAAATGCTTGTTGAACCAAATGTTCTGGATACTGTCTAACATAGCTTTTTCTCCTAAATGTGCTGGACTATGTGCGGTATTAATGATGACTTGAACCATAGAGTCGGGGAGAAACCATGTGGCTCTACCCTTCGTTAACCATCCTTGATCTGTCTGGACCCCTCCTTGTTCAGACCATTTCTTGATTTCATCGGGAGTAGCATGTAACTGGATATCTATGACATCTTGAGTGGGGTCCTTAACTGTCATACATGTAATCGGATCTGGAGTGTGTGTCAGGTTAACTGGAATGTCTAGAGTCTGTGCTGTAAGCTTGGCTGTGCGATCTGCTAGATCATTACCTTGGGAAATAATGTCAGTGACTTTCGTATGTGCTTTGCATTTCATGATAGCAATGGATGTCGGTAAATGTATGGCATCTAACAGAGCTTGAATGAGGAATCCATGCTGAATCTTGGTTCCATGAGAAGTCATGAAACCTCTCTCCTGCCAGAGCACTCCGAAGTCGTGTACAACTCCAAATGCGTAACGTGAATCGGTGTAAACATTAACTTTCAGGTTCTTGGCGTGTATGCAGGCTTGTGTCAGAGCAACTAGCTCTGCTGCTTGAGCGGACAGGGTATCAATACGGTGTGTTTCAATAACATCGGTGTCAGTAGTCACTGCGTACGCGGCGACTAGTTCTCCTGTACTAGTTCTCATACATGAACCATCCACATAAAGTGTCAGGTCAGGATCTGGTAACGGAATGTCTGTCAGGTCTTGTCTTGGCTTTGTCGTAATATTGACTACTTCCACACAGTCATGTGGGTCAGGATTTGAATTAACTGGTGGTAACAGTGTAGCAGGATTCAGGACGTTGCAGCGTCTAATTTCTATGTGTGGCTGGAACAGTGTCAATTCATAACCTGTTAAACGTGCAATTGTCAAGTGCTGAGTTTGTGTTCGGTTTAGAAGAACTTCCACGGAATGTGGAACTTGTACTGTCAAGGTATGTCCTAAGACTATGGAATCACTTTGTCTAATAGCTAGTGCTGTGGCTGCAACTGACTTGAGGCACGCAGGCAACGCCTGGGCGACCGGATCTAATGTGCTCGAAAAATAAGCACAGGGCTTGTATTGTCCTGCTTGATCTTGTGTGAGAACAGATAATGCTGTACCTTCACGTTCAGTAACGAAAAGTGTAAAAGGCTTACTGTAGTTCGGTGTAGCTAGAACTGGAGCTTGGCATAGGGCTTTCTTTAACTCGTTGAAACTAAGTGTATGTTCAGATGTCCAAGGGAGAACAGTCCATACGGCTGCCTCCTGTGTCGTTAACTGTATCAGTGGCTTGGCTAGAAATGCATACTGTGGAATCCATTGTCTACAATAAGAAGTAAGGCCGATAAAGGCACGTACCTCCTTCTGGGTCCTGGGCTGGGGAAGACTCGCTATTAACTGGATACGGTCTGGTGTCAACTGCCTACCCCTCTTGGACAGCAAGTGTCCTAAGTAGACCACTTGCTGGACACAGAATTGAAGCTTCGAAGGGGACACCTTGTGCCCCATCTCGGCTAGGAAATACAAAACCCTCAGTGACGCACGCTCGCAATCACGTTCAGAACGGGCTGTGATCAGTAGATCATCGACATACTGGAGCAGGGCAGTGTCAGTTGGCATGTGAATGTTGTCTAGTTGCCTCTTAAGTGCTTGACTGTAAATACTAGGGCTTTCTGTGAAACCTTGAGGAGCGCGTGTGAACATATAGCTCCTTCCATTTAAACAGAATCCGAAAAGAAACTGGCTGTCTGGATGAATTGGAACACTAAAAAATGCGTTCTTGAGGTCTATTACTGTAAAGAACGTAGCTTCAGAATCAATGGCTGTTAACAGGGAGGAGATGTCTGGGACAACTGGGTACTGCGGAATAATACATTTGTTAAGTTCTCGTAAGTCAATCACTAATCGATATACTGGGGGTGCATTTGGGTCAGTACGTTTCATGACTGGAATGATCGGAGAGTTACATACATTGGAGTCAGTTTCTACAACTACTCCTTGAGCCATGAGCTCGTCTATAATTTTGGATAAGGCTGCTACAGCCTCAGGTGGCAATCTGTACTGCCTGATTCGTGGTAACACTACACCTGGTTTCAGGGTCACACGATGGGGTGTGATTTGCATGTAACCTACATCAGTTGGACCTTGCGCCCATAAATGCTGCGGAACATTAGACAGTCTGGAATCAAAATCTCGTAATACATAGTGACCCTTAAAGTCACGTAGGAACAGACGTATTCCCTCTGGGGAACAACAAATAACCGCACCTAATTCTTTCAGTGTTTTAATGCCTAATAGGTTTTCTGGACATGACTTAGTAAGTAACAGGTCAGTAGTGCGGGACAATGGACCTACTTCTAGAGTAACTGGCTTTGAAATCTCATTAACGATAGGCTTTCCTGAAAATCCAAGGGAAACATTTCTTGAGCCTGAGAGCGGAGCCCCTGGAACTTCGGCATGACTAATTGTGGTCCTACTTGCCCCTGTATCAATCAAAAACTTTCTGTCTTTCCCTAATACTTGACTGTGAACATAGGGGCCTTCTTGATCTACAGGTATCTCGATGAGAGGCAAGCCTACCTCCCTCTCTAGGCTGTTTCATGAATATGGCTGGTACTCTGGATACTCAGACTGTGCATACTGATACATCTGCGATGTAACATGCTGTGTTGCAGCAATAGGCTGCGGTGCTGTAACTGTCTGTGGTGCATTCTGTGGCTGAGGAATCTGTGAAACTTGTTCCTGTCTAGGCGGACGTGGTCTTTCTTTAGTCTTACCAGTAGCTATGTTGTGTTTCAGAACTGCACACTCATTTATAAAATGACCTGGCTGTTTACAATAATTGCAGTTCCCTTTAACGGGAGCTGCAGGATGACTGGCTTGATTCGGACCCCTCTTCTGACTGTCTTGAGGAACAGATTGTGCAACTAGCACTTTCATTTTCGTGTCTTTCATACGTTTTCTCTCGTGTTCTTGCTCTTCCCTGATTCTATTCTGGTGGTACTGGAGCATTTGCAACATCTGGGACGGAGTATTAGCTTGCCAGGTACTTTCGACTTTCAGAACTCGGTTTTTAATTGGTGGGCTTGAATTCTCGACTAATTTAGTAACAAAAAGGTGAGGGTATGACTCACTACTCGTCTTGAGGCCACTGTTGATGCTAAAACATTTTTCAAATCTAGAATAAAAATCACTAATATCTTCGTCTTGTTTCTGTTTACAGGCTGAGATTGCATCCCAGTCTTCTTTTCTAGTTGTTAATAATCTGGGTAGAACTTGAATTAATAATTCTGGTAATTCTTTACATTTCTCTCCTAGACCAGTACCTGGTACGCGTATCTTATCTTCTGCTTCTAGGACTGCCCAATCTATCTTTTTCTCTCCCACCTCCCATTCTTTTTCCTTTAGCTTTTCATACACCCCTGCGGGTAGCAGAACTTTTAACATTTTAATGATATCTGGGTAAGTGTATTCTCCCATACGGAGCATGTCTTTTAATTCTCGATGGAACCCTGCTGGATCTTTGTCATGACAGGGAATTAATTTCTTCATCTCGAGGAGTTCCATCTTTGTGATCGGAGTGTATACAAACACTCGCTGCATTTCGCCACCCGTTCCTCTGACTGGGTGGACTTCTCGTAACGGATTCTGTCTGTCTATGTAGAATGATTTACTTTCTGGGGGTGAGACATGAACAAAATGCGGGTTCAAGAATGTTCTATATTTGTGACGCTGTTCTAGAATGACACTAATTAAATCGGTACCTAGACCTCTCCATCTATACTGGAGTAACTCGTTCAGGATATCATGTAACGGACCTGGATCAGAGTGCTGACCCTCATACAGAGTAATGAGGTACTGAATCATATACATACCCACCAGTCGCTGCTCGGCTGGGGGCAATTTCAGAAACATTTGTGCCACTATTTCGTCTGGAAAAGTGATAGAATCAGTAATCCATCGGACTGCTGATCGCACTAATTCCTGTTCATGCATAGTACTTAACTCACTATAACCGATTCGTGATTTCAGAATGTGATCGGTAGCTTGAAATACTTGTTCTAGGGAACCTTGTTCTGGTGCTGAATGATGGAAAATAGACTTGGGTTCTAGACGTAAATGGCGATCTGGAAATCTAGATTTTCCTACATACGCTATTCTGGCAGTATTCTCGTCGTCTTCCTCTTCAGGATCAGAGGTACTTTCTTTCTCGCTTACTTGTGCTGCTTTACGCTGTTCGTGTATCTTTATTATCTCTCTACGGATTTTCTTGTACATACTTTCCATGGCACTAATGGTATTGTGCTTTCCTTCGGCTATATTATCACTCCACTTTGTCAGGATTTTCATTTCGGCTGGATCTTTAGACGGGTAATCTTGTTCTCTTATTAGACAATTAATTAAGAACTTTAATATCATGCGCTGAATCTCGGCTTTCCTTTGAGACATGGCATCACTAATACTTTCTGGATCATCCCCTGTACGGATGAAACGATATATTCTGTCTAGATCTTCTTTCATATTCGGCAAGGTGACTAGATACTCGGTCACCCTCCTTATGCGTACGGAATATAAAACCATATTAAATTCGCCTGGAACTGGGTCATAGACACATTCGCCAAGGGTTTGCCTGATTTCTGCAACAGACTTATTACTCTTGGGAGTACGCTGTGATGCTTGAGCATGTAATTCGAGTGCTGATAAACGCTTGTATGGCGGCGGGGTTTGAGGAAGACCTCCTCCTGCGGCCCCTAAACTAGAATCATCAACTGATGCTTTTCGTCCTGGCAGGGTCGGTAATTGTAACGTGGGCTGGACTTGTATGGCGGGCTGACCCGGGGGGACTGTTAAGGGCACCCCGGTGTCTGGAGGAGCAGGAATTACCTGATTTACAGGGACTGGCGGAGCGTGAACAGGATTTGCATATTCGGGGACTGTGTCGTCCAAATAGGACGAAATAAAAATATCAGCTGCGGTCGGTTTGTGACGTAACTTGGTCGGAACTAATGGTGGCGGAAAATTACTGGATGCCTCTGGGGTCGCTTTTGGCAAGCCCTCGGCAAGAAGAGGATACATACCCTTAATGAGGGCATTCCTCTGCCTGTCTGATTGTTCGGCTTTGACTCGTTCACCTATCTCGATTAATTCTCTTTCTTGGGCTCGTTCTTGGGATTCTCTACTTAGTTCTGTCTTTCTGATTTCTTTTTCGGTTCTTTTATGAGCTTCTTTCCGCCATAACTCGATGGCATCTTTCTGTGACTGTCTGGCTTTCTTTTTCCATAATGCTTCTTCTACTCGCATGATGCATTCGGCATCCCATGTACCCGATACGGGCCATCTATACTTTTCTTCTAACTGTTTGGTATAATCTACCCATAAATCTAGATACAATATGGCGCTTATGCCATGTTTCTGATACATAAAATGACCTGGACTGTCCCTGGGCGGGACAGGAACTGCTTCTTCTAACAAACCCTTTCTAGTTTTTAACTGACGTAGTCTCGAAAAGAGAGACATTGTAAACTTGAATCGGAACACAATACAATAGACGAGGAACAATAACAATTGGGAAAACAATTCAGGCATACCACGACATTGGAAATACATTGAACAACATCATAACATTACAGTTCGGACAGAATAATACCTGGAATACTAAGAACAGAAACACAAGAATTTCTCGAGAACGGAACAGACTAGAGTTACTGGATGCACTGCTGAAACAGTACGGAACATACCGGTCCCATAAAGGGACGCATCAAGACCCGTATCCACCTAGGTGAACACTTCGTTAGTGGGCCTGGGTACCACCAACCCACGGACCAGAGTCAATTTAGATTGACCCTGTCTAGATACTACCCCAGCAATGGTACTCACCGGGCAGCAAGAACGGAAAGGCCTTGGACTGGACTGGACTGCTACGACGACGGACGACGAACTTCGGACTTCAGTTACGGGTGGGCCTCCGGATACCTCGGACCTTGGACTTTTGGCTTGGGCTCTGGTCGGAACTCGCCGCGTTCCTCCACCGTCTCGTTTGGATGCTGGACCGCCTCCTCCGTCTCCTCCGTGGGCCTGAGGGATACTTGAGCAGAAATATCTGCCACTGCGCAGAAGAGTTCCGTCACGACTGCAGAGGGTCAGGGGGTCGGCGTGGCTTCACCGACGCGTGGGGAAAGGGCAAGTCCCTGTTCGGGCGCCATTATGTGGTAAATAAATAAATAATACCCTATTTTTGACTAGACATATATCATAACAGATAGCTCAATAAATAAGAGTCAAGATTCGAGGTAGTAGGAGTTTTGCAGGTTTAATACAGCATAAGGACAGGAGCAGGACAACCTGCATAGGAACAGGGGCCCAGCAGCTGCTGGGGCTGGGTCTGGGATGAGCGCGCTAACTTTTAATAACAATACACGAGCATATATACATAGCGCAAACACATAGCATTACATTGCGGTAGGCGTAGCAGTGGGTGTGACGCGTAGCAGTCGCGAAAGATAAGAGTAAAAAGAGGTGTAACTGGGCGTATACATAGACATGTGGTGCAGACGTAACAGAATATGTCATGAATGGGGCGGAAACATTGGAGGGGGTTACCTAAGGAGCCGGGACCTCTAACCTGGTGGTGCGCGCAAACTGGCAATGACGTGTTACGAGGAGAAGCTGGGGGCTATGAACTCTGTGCTAGGAGCAGAGACTAAAGTCTGGAGGGTCGGAGCGACATGTACCTAAACCCTATCTAGTATCTGATGTTTAGGGAACATGTTGATATAAACTAGAAGTCAAGAGGGGAAAGGCTAACTTGATTCTAAGACTGGACCATGCATTATTCTACATGTAGTGCGTGATGAAGAATATTAAATGACCATTAAATGCAGTATTTCTCTAAAGTGGAGACGAGAAGGCTAGACAATGACGGAAACTATTGATGCAGTTCAGTAGCTTAGGAATGCAGAGAAGGAGGACTGAACTGATAACTGGAACTATAACATACTTTTGGCAGACTCAGAGGCAGAGCCAAGCTGCACCGGGCACTGCGAGGCAGGAAGTAAGTGAAAGGTCGAGGATACAGGTGGGGGCTGTATCGCTCCTCAGCGAGACTTCAGGAGACAGGAGCTGAATCTGATGTCCAGGCCCTTTTGAGGCCTAGAAACGGGGACTTTATAATGGAATAACGTGCACACTGAGAAACGTGGCAACATTATTTTACATAGGCCTGATATTCGTAGTATTCACGAGAACTGGAAACTGGCATACTAGAGGTGGACACAACTATAATTGCGTCATTAATCGGACATGGGGAATAACATATGCATATTGGTCATGCACACATAACATATGATGGATGACACGTAGGGACACAGAACATGGCAAAATTTACTTTTCCACAGCCCTTGGAGGTGTTTCTGCTGCTTCAAGGACTGAAATTCCATGCATCGATGTTCAGCACCTGTGTTTTCCACTGCAAGCTTCCTGTGTGGTTGAAAAACCAATGCATCGCTGCAACCGATAAATCGATGCATTGCCCATTTCCACGGCTCCAATATCGCTGCAGCCCATGTCCCAAAGCATTGGGTCTCTGACATCCGAGACTTCCACTCTGACTTCAATGCAGGCCCTGCTGTGCAGCTGCAGTAATCAGTGCAACACCTGTCCACAACTGTGAAAATCGACGCAGCGCCTGTTTCGCCACCACATCGACCTAGCACGCCTTAATTTTCCACATATCGCACCTGTACGCCAAGTCTCCAGTGATGCCGTAAGGAGCCGAAGCTGCGTGTTCCGAATTCATCACATCATTTCAATACTTCTCCTGTGTGCAGCAGAAATGATGCCTCCATTCCCTTGGGACTCCAGAATCGCGGTATCGCTTGTGTTTTTACGATGCTTCCCTCTTCTGCAGCTGTTTTTTGTCTTGGATTTTGCCGCATCAAAGGTACTTTGTGCTAAAATCAATGCACGAATGGAGTTCTATGGACAAACTTGCTTAAACTTTCAAAAAAGTGATAGCTTTGCTTACATTTGTTGGATTGTTGCCATTTTGGTATTTTTTGGTTAAGATAAAGATTGGTTCTTTTTCTAAACTGATGTGGCGTCCATTTGCAGTGGTTTCACTGTGTTACTGTGTGTTTTATATATAAATGCTTTACACTTATCTCTCAGATAAGCATGACTGCTTGTGCCAAGCTACCAAGGGAGTGAGCAGGGGTTATCTTGGGTGTGTAACTCCCTTACCCTGTCTAGAAGGAAGGGTCCCTTCTTGGACTGGGTGCATCCCATTGCCAACTAGAAGCCCTCATTTCTAACAGGAAGACATTAATTTATAGGCTATTTTGTGATTTCAGCATGTTAATGGAAAGGAATACACATTTTGTTCCAGTGTCCATAAATTATATATAAGAACTAATTTCTTGTAAGCATACACGCATCTATCCCCATAAGTCCTGGACATCAAGATTAGTACTAACATTTTGTTTGACCACTTGTAATGCTGTCACTAAAAGCCCTATACACATTCGAAGTCCAACGATACACTGGGATATTGATGATCTTTTATTTCATGACTCCGTTCTAATGGCTTCAATGAGAGAAAACTTCTTCAAAGAAAATGATGATAACAAGTGCCCTGGAATATCACCTGGGGCACAGCCAAGACTATAACTGATGTGAATTGATATCCAACATGTCACAATTAATCAAAACCATGATCTCAGTAGTGACATCAACTATCATTTCGTGAAGGGCATCAAAGTTCCCCAATGTGCTGGCAACACAATTCCTACAAACTCCTGATACAATGGTACTTAATATCCATTAGACTCAGGAATATGCAGAATATCTACCACATCTACCACATCTGTTGATTAGGAGTGTACTGACTATATGTTAAATTGTGAAATTACACTATAATGTGGTTTAATTGGTGTACTAAGTTATTTGACCTTGCTTGGATTGTTTAATTTACTTTTGACTGGTTTTTCCAAGCTTGTACACCAGATATTTAAAAAAGAGTCTCAGGGAAAGAAAAACTGTGGATAAAACAATAAAATAGAATGACAACATTGACGCAAAAATGTGTTTTTAAAAAACGTGTCAATTTATTCGCTAAGTAAAATCCAGAGATTGGTAAGGTATTGACTTAACAATGGAATCTGCTAGCTAAAGATCCAACAATCAGGACATTTCTCAGTAAGAAAACAAATAGAATTTTCAGATAAGAACTTACAAATAGGAATGTGATGTTTCCTACTTACAAAATGTTTAACAGAGAACAAACAATGATTTCATAAATGTAGTCACTGAAGTATGTGAATATTTGCAATTGACAAGTGCAAAAAATTCAAGTTCCCCACTACAAGGGAATTTTATAACAGGGACTACGTTACTGTTTTTTAAGTTATTAACATATGTTTTACTTTGTGGCTGGTAGCTCATTAATGTGGGAAGTACAATCAGTCCCCTAAGTTAAAGGACTGAAATGCGGACACCTGATGGACCCTAGCCAAGCATTGTGCACAATATCACCATGAGGACACAGCCATCACGGTAAGACTGCACACCCTACTAAATGTGAAGCAAGACCCAACTGGAAGCAATAGAAAACTTACATTTCGCTGAATAGAGTGTGTGTGGAATCAGGTAGGTCCAGGATGAGGACATGGGTCATCCCACTGACTGAATTTCTTTTATTGAAGTTTTATATAGTGCAAACCTGGCCCAAGGGCATTCAAGTACTTTACAAAGAAACCCAGACTATTTTAAATATTTGCTTTACTTTTTTATGCAAAGGACGATACATTACTCGCCCAGAATCACAGAATGTTTAACCAAGGCCAGGATTCAAACCTAACCCTCCCTGTTCCAAAGCTAGTTGTTCTAGACAGGTCACATCTCCTCTCCCGAGTTTCAACATATATATTAGCAGACTAAAAGAAAAAGCACTACAAAAACGTTGTGATTTGCATGCAAATTAAGAAACTATGCCACCATCATGAGCTCATGAACTTGCCAGCATGTTCACTGAATGGATACCCCACATTATGCACTTACCTTACTAGTAGGCAACAAATAACGTTTTCTACCATACAGATAAAAACATGTTACAGCATGTCTCAATTTTTATAGTTTTTAATCAAAATGCAAAATATCTTTAAGAATTGTTACAAATAAGTTCTTCATAAGGAGATACTGCCCACTACTCATGTCAAATTGGAAACTACTGTGACTATGAATACACAGTAACACAACATCAAGTTCCAGGTTTACATGCTATAGTAAAATGGCATTTGCCACTTAGTTTAAACTGACTATGCCTTTGAGGCACTGGAACTAGAATGATGCAACGGTACCATCCTACAGTGGTAAAGAACAGGCATGCCATCTTGGAGCTTACATTATAGGTTTAGTTAATAGTTTAGGATTAACTTCACTAGTTACAACGCAGCTTTCAGGCACTGCTTGCCTTTTGTTGTTGGGTTTCTCCTGTAAAAATATCTATACATACTAGTAATGTAAACTTGGGAAGAGCTTGGTTTCAACACTTTGAATTTGTACTCCATTCTCTGGTATTCTTAACGCACTATTATTTATGATTGAGGATACACCTTAAATATACATTATAACAATTAATTTAAAGAAGTTTACATTTATAGATATTATTACTTGTATCACCTGCCTAACCTGGCACTTAACATCTTTTGTCATTTATTGGACAACATCAATTACTTGCACATCCTTGCGCACACATTTAAGCTTCTAATATTTAATACGGTACCCCTATTTCTACCTTGCAGCTTAACGTTTTGCTATATGGACTTCATAACAGTCTACATCACTTAAACAAGGACAGGCTTTATTTTTATCTAGAGCATAAGATGCACCATTGTACTGATATACGAGGTTCTACATAAGCTAAAAAAGCCTATTATGCAACGTATTATTATAAAGGAAAGCCAATTGTAATCTCAAATAGTTTTTCTTATTGGCACTTCTCTAAGTGACCAACGCATAAATAATTTACTTCTACCTTTTCTTACCCCTCTTTATAGCAAACTACTGTTCAGACAATGTGAATCAGTAGAAATATTTTTACTAAAATGTAGAACCATATAGACCATCTCTCTCTATTACCATCATTAACACTATCCAGGCAATCCCCCGTTTAACTTATATTAACTAACCCATATATCATGTGATATTTGTTCTCTTTACAACATATTGCAAACGTCATGCAATTTATTATGTATATATTTGGTGCCTAATAAAATATTTGAGGACTCTACCTGACAAAGATATTTCTATTTAGCTTTTACCGAAAGTACTATGATGTATTACTTTTTATTTTCTATTTTTTAATTAACACTCTCTATGAATCCAGTAGGGGAGGTTGATCACTATTTTTTTGGGGTACGCAGAATAAACACATTTTGTTTTTTTTAGCTGATTACACAATTGACTGTGCTTTCGCTATATACCTCGTGGAACTTTTCAATGGTTCCTGCATGTTTCTAAGGTATTCTACTAACTACTATGCAATCACCCGAAAATGTCTGTATGATCTCTTATGATGTCACTCAGCTTTGGATACGAACTTCAACGCCCACTCACATTGGTCATAATCATTAGGCTGAATGTATCCAGACATTACTAAAATATGATGTGAATATGGTTTGTCTTCATGTTTCTGACTGTACTATTACTTACAGACACATATCACCTGCTAAAGCTGTGATCCGCGATAAGGAAACGAAAAGAACCAAGTATTGGCTAATGTCTATGTACAAATTCACTGCACTTCAATTGAATTTTTACCTAACAAGGAAAACGCTAACGTATAAAAACAGATGAATATTCTCATTATTTGAGTATTTACATACTCCAGTATTTCTTGTCCATTAAAGTGTACTTTTGATAAGACTCCGGAGGGTATATTTTCAACTCGCATTGAAGGAATATTCTGCCACAGATGTACGGATGTGCTCCACATGTGCGTATGTGCAATGTCCACAGGTAAGAAGAGAGGCAAGCAGTTCAATGCTTTTTACGAAATGTTTATAAAGAGTGTCTGAGAAATAAACAGGGAGCTTCAATGCGATAACAGGGTTCCCATCTTTATAATCGAAACACCATGCAGGTGCTCTTCACTCCAGAGGAGTGTCACATTTTGCTCAAGTGGTATCTGTTCTCTTTCGAGGTGGTGTAGCACAGTACCATTTTACTTTTACCAATCTCTAGATTTTCTTCCATTTCTGATTATTAATCCACAGTGAGTGCCTCTTTGTATTACCTCCATTTTTAATCCAATATTTAAAATAAACATGTGAGGTCACTCATATACTTACCCAAAGCTGTGAAAAAGTTATTCTGGTCATATAAAATCCACAGGCCACATCCAAGAAGTATGAGACCCAGAAGCTACAAGAAGTAAACAAGGGCAATATCATTACTTTAACTCTTTTAAAGCTTTGATTCAAGTACAGGTTGTGGAATTGCTTACCAGAAATACTCCGTTTAAGAGATTAAACAGATATCTCAGGATTGTTATTTTATCTTGTATTTTCATGGTTCTATGTTGCTGTTTTTGGTATACTTTGAAAATATCTGCAATGGAAAAAAAATAGAAAAGCTAAAAATAACAGTCAGCTATCTGATTTAAGCTGCCAATATATAATTAAAACTGACAGTGTAATAAGAAAAGGATGCAGCACAAGGTGCTAGGTAATGTTCATTGTTGTTCATTCAAACATCAGCTGGAATAAATAGTACCTGTCCATATGAGGGCATTGTATTAAGCCTTAAGGTTGCCTTAAGGTAGGGCTTACCTCGTTTGGGGAACGAAAGTGCTGGCTGGTCTGCTAAAGCACAATATTGCAAGTAAGATGGGCAAGAATAGAGAAAGTTATAATTTTTTATTTTCCCCATTATATACTGCTTAACAAAAACACTGGTTTGACCCTATATTTAGGAATTAAGGTGCTAGAACGTTTATGAAGGCTGATTTATTACTATGCTGCACATTGATGAGTTTGTCCAGTATGACTTTGTTCGCGTTTGTTTTGGACGGCCTAGGTTTTATGAAAGTAACACTAGGAATAGCTCAGTCACCGACTTCCACTGATTAGTCTGCATTGGGGTTCAGAAATGAATCCAAGTTTTGAATTAGAAATAAATCCAATCCAAATAATTAGATGGCCATTGCCCTACTTAGGGGCTCATTATGATGTTTGGCGGAATCACTTCTGCCCAGCACCGACTTGGTCACAGCGGACACCCGGTCGGCGGTCCGGACCACCTCATTACGATGCAGCCAAACACTGTTTGGTCGCATTCCCATATTTCACTATGGGACCATGCATTACGGGCGTTACACGGCCGTAATGCATGCTTCCATAGTGAAATGGGAGATGCAGTTTATCCCTGCCCTCAAGGTGCCTGCCACAATGTGCTGGAATCACCAAGGGGGCACCTATGGCCTCTAACCGGAGGCAGTGCACCAAAGGGGGACCCCAAACACGCTTTCTGACATTGTTTCTATGTCGGACAGACCAGCATGGAAACCATGTCGGAAAGCGTGATTGTAATCTCAAAGGCGGAAAGAGCCGCCCTTGAGATTACAGGCCGGATTCCGTCCAGGTTCTCAGAGCCCATCGGAAGCCAGACGGAATGACCGGCTGGTTTCCTTTCCGACTGCCTCCATCATAATGAGGCAGTCAGAAAGGAAACCAACCGGCCTGTTACGCTGCGGCCCTAAAGGATCCAACCTCAGGTCGGAGCCTTTACGGGGCGTATCATAATCAGCCCCTTAGTGTTACCTTCCAAACATTTGATGAAGCGATTATTAACCATCTTATACTAAACAGAAACTGCAAAGATTGTAACTCCTACAGAGCTATGTTTTTAAATGCTGTTGCTGCCCATGGGCCATGTTACAGCAAGTGAGCGTTAGGAGGGTTTAGTTAAGATCCAGTCTTCGCCACAGTATTGGGCTGACTAGTGTCATAAGAGTTTTAAGAAAAGTAAGTGATTGCTTGCCACACCAACTTTCAAAGCATGTGTTGCTTTTGGTTGGAAATATATAGCGGCATTTGTTGATGTAGCTTAAGTAAACATCTGAACAGAGCACAACAACATTCAAAAAACAACCAAACGATACAATTAAAACGTAACATGGCACATCACAAAAGCAGTCAAAACAGAACAGAAGACAACAACCACAGTATAACTTGACAAAACACATTGCAAAATTGCAGCATATAAACAGAACAGCCCAAAAAAACAACAGAACATGTCACCACCACAACATTATTGTCACACCTTACCACCTCCATAATCCTCTTATCTAATAAAGTGATAAAAGGTTTTTGAAGCAAACATTACCTTAACTTACCACTGAGGACATGAAATAGCACCAGTCAAAATGTTTTGTGATCAGTCCCCAACAGTGCTTTAAGCTGCAGCTAATTCATTTAAAAAACAGTTTTCATTCTAGAGGTAAGATGGCGGCCGCTTAGGACGGCCGGGAAGCAGTGAGACCGGGGAGATGTCGGTTCTGATACAGCACGGTAATCAGGCTTAGACACCACACCACCCACGGATCGTCATCAGCGAGGACGGAGGACAGAGTAAAGGACACTAAATCGTATTAATCCTCAAGGGGGAAAAAAACGCTGTATGCTCCTTACCTGCCGCTGGCCGCTTAAGCGGCTTCTATGGGAGTTAGCGCAAGCCGCAAGGAGGCTCACATCGGGAGGCGTGTCAGGAGCCGGATTGCTTGCGGAGTTTGTCGAGCAAGTGGAACGGAGTTCTCGTAGCGGGCGGAGCTCGCTGTTGAGGAAGCGGCGGAGGCTTTGGAAGTCCCAGCGGGCGAGCGTGCACCAAAAGATGGAGGAAAGAACACGGAGCATCCTGGAGGCGGCAGCGGGGATAGAAGAAAGAAAGTGGGGCAGTATATCGTGTGGTAAGGAGCAGTTTGGGGTCAAGGAAAGGAGGAGGGAGATTATGGCTCCCAAAACGAGTGCTAGTGCCAAAGCAGCTGCAAGAAGGAAGGCTGCAGCTGAGCAGGCAGAGTTAATGGTAGAGAGGGAGGCAGATGGCAATAAGAAAAAAAGCAAACATCCCCCGCTAAGAAAACGGTGCAGCAACAAGGGGCAGCTAAGGGCAATCATGGCACTACTCCGATTTCTGACATTTTTCAAAAACTTATTAAAGACAAAGACTCTAATAATGAGGCCATCGAGGAGTTGTCGGAGGAAGGTGGTAGTCCTAAAGGAACTGGTGTGGCTGTAGAGAATGTGTTGGACATACCTCCGCAGCCTGATGATTCTACAAACAAAGAGGAGTACATTAAAGGGAAAGCTGGTTTAGTGGAAGAAACTGAAAATAACACCACTGTGTCTCCGAACCCAGAAGCTGATATAGCCCCTCTGGTGCTGGAAGAGGAGCTGGAAGAAGAGGCCAGCGAAGGTACAGGTGATAAGAAGGAAGCCCCCAGTGAGGCTTTCTTTTCAGTCTCAGAGGGGGGGGAATGGTGGGACGAAGACGATGATAGTCTGGAGCAAGAGATCAGTGGTTCAGCCACCGACAGTGAGCCAGAGAAGGAAGATTTAAGCCCTCCGACAACTGCGGTAAAATTCAATACAGGTGCAAAAATACATGGACAGAAACGTGATCATCCAACGACTAATTCTGCGTTGGAGAGCCCGGGAGGTGAAGCAGCACAGATGTCACTTCTGGAGGTGATACACCAAGAAATAATCGCACACAGGGAAGAGGCTCGACAGGAAAGTCGCAAATCATAGGCTGCGGTCAGGAAAATACAAGGAGCAGTAAGGAAGTTGGCTAAGGTGTGTGTGAATCTGGGAGAGCGGGTTACTAACTTGGAAGAAAGAGTGGTGTCGACGGAAGCAGAGACAGCGGCTGCCTCCAGCAAGGTAGATCTACAAGGTGAACAGTTGGTAGATGTGCAATGGAAGCTGGAGGCGTTGGAAAATAGATCTCGGCAGAATAACCTGCGTGTACTGGGGATACCAGAGGGATCAGAAGATACGGACATGAGAGCCTTTGTGGTTAAGTTGTTCGAACACGCTTTCACGGAGCTGAAGGGATGGGATTGGGCAAAGGAGATTCAGAGGGCGCATCGCATTCCCTTTAAAATCCACAAAAATGCCAAGGAGGGAGATAAGCCCAGAGCAATTTTAATATTTCTTGGTAACTATAATTTGAGGCAGGCAATTTCAGAAAGGGCAAGACCGGACCTGAAAAAGAATGTTGATGGCTTCTCCTTTTTCGTTCGCCCGGATTTCTGCCACGTCACGGTGGAGAGACGCTGGAGATTAAGGCAGATGATAAAACTATTTCAGGACAAGGGTATGCAGGCATACTTAATCAATCCGGCACAGCTGAAAATAATTAACGGTGGGAGAACCTTGTATTTCTCCTCCGAAGTGAAAGCTAAGGAATATTTGGACACACAAGGGGTTTAGTATACTCTGCAGATGTGAACAGGAATAACTCTATGGTAGATATGATTAATCTCAAAATCGGTTGAAATAGAAATCAGTAATAATGTGTGGGGTGTGGTGTGGTGTGTTGTGCTGGGTAGGGTGGTGTGGACAATGGTGTTACAGGTACTAGGGTGGGATATTTAGAAATCTCCTCGGTCATTACTGCGAACCATCACGTGCACAGACCAGTAGGTCTGAGCGCCTCTGAAAAGAGGGGGTGGCAGGGGGGGCTGGAGGGGTTGAAGGGGGGAAAGGGAGGGAAAGTGAGGAGGAGGGGGGGGAGGCGGGGGGAAGAGAGGGAGTAGTGGGGGGGAAAAAATAGAGAAAAACTTTGAGATGGAAATGGGTCTGATGTTGGCATATAGTAGATTCATGGATAACAGACAGGTCAGAAGTAGAAACTTTGTTAATAATGTCAAACATTAAGATATGCACCATCAATGTAGGGGGGCTAAATGAATGGAAGAAACGACAGAGATTAAGCCACTTTGCTAAATTTAATAATATTGACATACTGTGTATACAAGAAACCCATCTGCCCTGGGCTAAAAGGAAGTTACTGAATATACACGGATATATTATGCTAGGATGCTCGTCACAATCATCTACAATAAGGGGGGGTGGCCATTATGGGGAAATGTAATGTGGGGGGAGTGAGACGTACCAAAACGGATGGGTCCGGTAGATGGGTTCTGGTGGAATTGAATATAGGCATTACATTGTATGTGATCTATGGATCAAATGAAGATGAGCCAGCAGTATTTGACGAGCTAGAAGAGGAGGTAGCTAATTGGGGTACCCCTATGGTATTGTGCGGAGACATGAATATATCGGCTGATTGGAGGCAGGGAGGTAAATATACAGGACGCAAACATAAGGTATATAGGGCTTTAGGCTCCCTATTACAGTCTCATGGTCTGACCGATGTATGGGGGGAAAAACTGCCTGGGGATCCAGGTTTTACTTATTTCTCATATCCAGCCCAGAAATACTCTAAGTTGGACTATTTCTTTGTCTCAACGGGGGAACTATGCAATGTTAGAATTGCCAAGCTCCCAAGAATAGTCTCGGATCACAACCCTCTGATATTAACATACAAAGTGCATAATATTCCTAGGAGAACAACTAAGTGGACTTTCGAAAGGAAACTACTAAACGATGATAGGTTTGTTAAGCACCTCAAACAGTGGGCGAAAGAGTTTTTTGACATAAACAGATATAGCTCATCCCGGAACGGAGTAATGGGAAGCCTTCAAGGCATCCTTAAAGGGGGAGACGATCAGCTGCTCCGCCAGGGTAAGGAAGGAAGATAGAAGCAAAGTGGAGAAGCTCATTTCAGAGTTAGCAGTTTCAGAGAATCGGCATATAGAGGAAATAGGATCAGGCAAGGATGGTAGTGAAACTAGCGTTGCGTATAAGACAAGAAACCAATCGAAATAATATCCGCAAGATTGAAGATAATGGAATAGAATATACGGACCCGAAAGAGATAATGGGTGTGTTCCGTAAATTTTAGCAAAAACTATATGATCAGGAGGCGGGCTGGGTACCATCTAGGCAAGGGCCCGGATATGTATGTCCGGTTCTAGAGGATAAAGACAGGGAGCAGTTGGAAAATGATATAACCCTAGAGGAGATAAGGACTGCATTACAGGATTTAGCAGCAGGTAAAGCTGCAGGTCCAGACGGGATACCTATGGAAGTTTATAAGATCTTAGGGGAGGAAATTCTTCCATTGCTCGTAGATCTTTTCAACTGAATAATTTGTTCGGGGAAGATCCCTGACTCTTGGAAACAGACCAATATTGTAGTGTTCCATAAAAAGGGTAAACCTGAGGAAAACCCGGGCTCTTATCGGCCAATATCGCTGATGAACGCGGACACCAAACTGTATTCTAAGGTGTGGGCAAAGAGGCTAGGGGGGATCATTGGCCAGCTTGTCTCTCCGTGGCAGCACGGGTTCGTTCCAGGGAGAGGTACTACAGATCACACTTCGCGTGCGATCTCGCTATTTGATGCTATCGCTGTCACGGGGGGAGAAATGGCCATGATCCTCCTAGACGCCGAAAAAGCCTTCGACCGTGTGGTCTGGGAATTCATGTGGGAAGTTTTGGTCAGTAGAGGTTTCGGAGAGAAGTGTAGGAAAGCAATAAAGGCTATGTATTTGGATCCAGTAGCTAGAATTACAACTATGGGCCTGCAGTCGGATGAGGTGGTAATTAGAAGAGGAACTCGTCAGGGATGCCCTTGCTCTCCATTACTCTTCTCACTTTATATAGATCCCCTAATCAGGGAAATTCTAGCTTCAGATAAAATCTCCCCTGTTATATTAAATGGGCATACCACCAAATTATTGGCTTATGCGGACGATTTGGCAATTGTCACTACCAACCCGCAGGCGGCCATAGTAGAACTAAGTCAACTGGCTAACGCCTTTGGAACCCGCTCTGGGTATAAGCTGAATGAAGAAAAAACTATAATAATCAGCACTAATAATATCTATAAAGTCGACCAGAGGTATGTGGAGTCTGCAGTTTATCTGGGGGTGAGGATTAATGCAAATGTGGAGAAAATTATACAAGAAAATTATGTACCCTTAATTGTCGCAATAGACAAAGAACTAAGAAGAATAGATGTTTTACACTTATCTCTGATTGGCAGAGTGAATGTTTTGAAGATGTCAATATTCCCGAGAATATTGTACTTATTTCGTGCCATACCTCTGCTAGTAGAAGAGGGGCTGTTGAAGAAAATGGAAGCTGTTTTCTCCCAATTTGTGTGGCAATATGGGAAAATTCGCCGATCTTTCGCTCGATTATCGGCACCACTGGAGGGAGGGGGACTGTCTGCACCAAATTTGAGGCTGTATCACTGGGTGTGTCTAATGATGCAAATGAATGTTCTATTTAAATATGTTGATATAGCTGTGCCGATTGGTCTGGACAGAACCCCCACAATATATGAATTGTTAGTAGGAGGGAAAGCATTGGGGCTCCTAACACGAGAAATAAACCTTAGGTATTTTAAAAGGAGTAAAAGTAGGGTGATGCTTAGTGCTTGGGGCACCTGGAAGTCAATAATGAGATTCCTGAAAATTCCGAAGATTAATAGTATATTAGACCTGTGGCGGTCAAATCCATTTGTGCATCTTGGACAGAATAGTAATAGTAGGTTATGGAAGGAGCTGGGTATTAGTTGTTTGGGGGATGTCATGGTTGAGGATGAACTACTGGGATTTGATACACTTCAGCAAAAGTTTGGTATACCTGCTAGTCAATGGCTCTTATATAGACAACTGGAGCAAACAGTTAAGTCAATCAGACCTAGGATTTCAATCCAGGAGCCTAATTCGTTTGTGAACTATGTAAGGAATGGTGGCAAGAAGATTAAAATCGGGTATAGTTATCTCTTGCAGGGTTTGGGGGATGACATCGGACAAATTGAATCTGATTGGGCGGAAAGAATTGGAGATCCTGATATAGATATAGACTTTGCCTTAGCATTGAATAAGAAAATATTAAGAGCTTCAAATTTAAAGGCACAGCACTACAAGACTATTTTTAACTTATATTACACGCCTGCCAAGCTGTTCAAGTGGGGTAAGAGAGAAAACGATAGGTGTCCCAGGTGTGACCAAAGCCCTGCAGATTTATCCCACATGTTTTGTAAATGTCAGAATCTTACTCCAGTTTTTAAAGAAATTGAAAGGTTTTTAACGGGGCTGCTAGAGCAACAGATCACTCTATCCCCTACTATTGTTTTGATTGGTAGAGACGAAAACCTAAAACTAGAGTACGAGGCCGAAGCACTTATTTTTCTATGTATGGCTGTTTTTAGGATTTTAATCTCGGCTGGTTGGAAAGACTCTGTAGCTCCCACTTTCCAGATGTGGTTAACTAGGCTTTTGGGAACTCATAATATAGAGGAATGTTTGTACGATTTTAAAGGAAAGAGGGTGAAAGAATTTGGTAAGAAGATATGGGCTCCTCTTAGAAATTGGAGAGAAATTAGATGAATAAGAGTTCACAGATCTATAGGTGACGCTGATTGTCTTCCCTTATGTACTACTGTCCGGAACAAACATGGTTGTATATCTCCTACGATTGTATTTATAAGATGTATACTGTATTTTCAATGTCTGATTTTATCCTGTTGATTAATGTAATAATGTATTTTTTTGTGATACCCGGAACCATCTCAATAAAAAAAAAAAAAAAAAAATTGTTTTCAAGGAAGGTCCATTTTTATTTTTAGATTTTTTACTATCTGAATTCATTGTCTAAGTAGATCCAGAGAAGCTATTCAATGCAAAATTCAACACTGGGTTCTTAGGTCTAGTTATTATGTCGTACATCTGGGGCTTAAAGAATCTTATTTTTTTAATGCTTTTGGATTCAATGGTAACCTAAATGCTTAATATGAGCTGGTGCTTGTCGGTGCAGGCCACTGGCACTCGTTTTCAAGGACCAGCACTTATTTTTTCGCATGAGACATTTACTGAGAGTCAGAGAGGGGAAAACAAACAAAGCAGATTGCCGGAGGAAGAGACAGACAGAAAACCGTCAAGAATGGAGAAAGCAGAAGCCTGCAACAGCGAGATGGGCAGGAAGTGCCTGGTACTGAATTAAAAAGGTCTGAGGTGAATTCAAGACTATGCAGCTGTACCAGCTGTGGGTTTCTGAGCAGAGCTGCAGGCACCTGTATTCAGTCTTTTACAAATCAAGCACTGATCTGACTAAAAAATCCCAGTATCCAAGCGTGTCGGCTACGGCTATGCCATTGCCACAATTTTATCAAATTATTTATAAGCGGTTTAAATGATCACCTGAAAAGTACATCATCAAGGGGCTTGATTAAGATGACAGAATGGTGTTGTGTGCTCTCCGCCAGGCCACATTAGCAATCCTAAGGCATCCTGATGCCCAGTGCAGCCAGCGCGGTAGCCTGATTCAGGAACAAGGCGGGATGCCCTCTCCTTGTTGGGAAAACACTGACAGCAGGCATAGAACTTGCAGAGACAACCTCTGACTCAAGGTGGCAAGTGAATTATAGCAAGTTGGCCCCTGCTGGTTGAAAAAGGGGCAGACCGCCGGCCCAAAAGTGAGACTATGGTGGTGGAGAGAGACAACTAGTAGCAGTGCGAAGAATCCCAGTCAATGAAAGAAGGTAAGGTGCTCTCCATAGGGAGCACGCCAGGAAGCAACCAGACAAGATTAGTACTCACTAAGGGAGAGCTGTCGGCAAACAGGGTACTGGGAGGAGAAAAGGCCCTGAGGCCCATAGGAAATTGACTACCCCACAGCATGAACAAATCGCCTCTATCAGGGGTTGTATGTCAATACAACGCGGTGTTTACACCGCACTACCATTACAACGCTGGTTTACCACGACTTGCGCAGTAGGGTGCTGGACTTAGGAATAGTAAGATTTAATATTCCAAAACCAGCCTACGTACCGTAGGGAAGGTGTTGGAATAGTAAATCTACTATTTCTTAGCCTAGAGCGCCCTCCAGCGCAAGTCGTGGTAACGACTTGCATTGTAAAACCATTGTTGTAATGGTAGTGCGGTGTAAACACCTCGTCGTAATGGATTTTCCCCCTATCAGGGGAGCCTGGATCCTCTAGCAGATGTGACAGGCCATGCGATGCCAACGAGATAAGCAAACACAAGGAGATGATGGACGGAGCGCTGAAACTTTTCAGACACTCACGAGTCACAGATCTGGGTTGAATCCATCATCATTCTTTAGCTCACTTCGCCACCTCAGTTCAGACCCAGCTATATGCAAATCAGTCTTGACCTTGTGCCTCATGGGAACAGTCCAGCCCAAACTGCCAAGCCAGGACTTCCCTGAATCGGAAACAAGCATCCTGGGACCGGTTTCTGGGTAACACCCTTCATCAGCTAGGCTAGCTTGAATCCAGTGGCAAGGGACCCACGTCTGTGCATACTCTGCCAACTAAGGACGAACAAAGCAAACCCAAGGAGATGATGGATGGAGCGCTGAAACTTTTCAGACACTCATCCCCAGTCACAGATCTGGGTTGAATCCATCATCATTCTTTAGCTCACTTCGCCACCTCAGTTCAGAGCCAGCTATATGCAAATCAGTCTTGACCCTGTTCCTCATGGGAACAGTCCAGCCCGAACTGCCAAGCCAAGTCTTCCCTGAACAGGAAACAAGCATCCTGGGACCGGTTTCTGGGTAGCCAGGCTAGCTTGAATCCAATGGCAACAAGATAATCGGTCTGTAGCACCAAGAGGCTACCTGCCGGGGTCCCAGTCAGCAGATGTTGAGACTCTGGGAGGTGAGCTGAGGTTCTAGGGGTGAAGGCGAGGCTTGATGTTAGGATGGGAAAGACCCACCCCATTATTTTATTTAAAATATATATTACTGCCATACAGTGGACTTTCTACCCCTCTCCTCCCCGGAGGCAGATCTGGGGTAATTTCCCCATCTGCCCACTGGGGGGGCAGAAAGACTGTTGCCCCATTTACTTGGGTGGGCATGGCCATGCCCATGCAGGGCAGCCTCACACCTATATTTTTTTAGTAACACTCCCTGGCATCTAGTGGGCGTTCTGCCCCCCAGGGGGACAGATAGGGTAATTACTACAATGTGCCCCCAGTGAGTCAGAGACACTGATGTCCCATTTATTTGGGGTGGGGTTATGGCAATGCCCATGCTGGCAGCAACCAACCCTATATATTTTTTTTTAATTCCCCCTAGAGGGCAGATTAGGGGAATTACCTCAAACTGCCCACCAGGGGGTCAGAAAGACTGCTGGTTCATTCAGTTGGGGGAGGGGGGTGTTGGACCCGGGGTCTCCGCACTTAGGGTAGCTTGGCACAAGGTGGTACGGCCTCTCTCCAAGGCAAATTGTCGCACTTGCGTCACACTCAATTCAGTAACACAGCGTACCTCCACTTAAAAATGACACCACACCATCTTTAGAAAAAGTAGAAAAGCTTTATCTTTCCTTTAAAAACTGGTTTTCAGTTTCATCAGCAATATTGTTTTATCACATTAGATTTCCTGGTTACTGGATTACAGGTTATCACAACAATTCAAAACATGCCAGAGAACCCCCAGAGAACCCTTCTCATTTGTCTCACTATTAGTAGGTTATAGAATACTTCATTACATGCCAAACCTTATTTCAGCTCCAGGGGCTATTAATCAGGCCTAGAGGCAAATTAACAGGACACCTCGCAACCTATCTCACACAGGTAGCTGAATTGTTCTTCAACTGAGCAATATTTAAAATTTGGACAAGGTAGGAATTTTCATCAAGCTATTCAGGCATAAGGTTATTAACACAAGACCTTCGTTTTATACAGAGTTAACTTCCATTAGCTTCCACAGAGCAGGATTCTTTAAGTCTTTACATGGCAAAAACCCTGGAGTCTTAAACAGTAAACTGCCACCTATAGCGTACCAGACCTTGCCCTGCTTCACATGAGAAAAGTACGTTCTTACTGTAGATCAGCAGTTATCGTTTGAGTCATGCGTTTCCTTTCCTTCCCCCCTTTTCTTTATACCCTGCTTATTTCTGTAGGGAAAGATGTGGACGCTGTTCTTAGTATGGAGGTAGGGAGGAGTTAGGGATTCCTCTCTTCTTCTCGATCTTTTCTCCCAATGTCCCAGGGCAGGCCCCCGGTAAGAGATTCCCCCCTCCCCTTTCTCCAGAGCAATGCGCGTCTCCCCTAGGATTCCTCCTTCTCTTCGCGTTACCCCCTGGCTTCACCCTCGCAGTGACGGGAGTTAACGCGCCTCCTTGATAACTCCTCTTCCTCAGGGCGGGCGCACCTCTTCCAGGCCCGCCCCGCTCCCTTTTCTGCAGCAATGGGAGGACTCGCCGGAGAGCAAGCGCGCCCCCTCAGCAACTCCTCCTTCCAGACGGGCGTGCCTCCTCTAGGCCCGCCCCACTCCCTCCTCCGCAATATTGATAGGACGGGTCTCAGAACGGCGTCCGCTAACAGCTGGCGGCCTGGTCCGATGCCGCTCACACCCCGTCAGCCCGAGCCTCTCTCTCCTGACAGACCTTGCGAGCCTATCGACCAGTGCTCCGTCGGCCTCCAATCCACCGGGACCCCGGTCCCCTCCACAAAAGTTCCACTTGGGCCACGGCAGTGTCACCAATCAAGCGCGAACCGCTCAGGTCAGTCTAGGGCATTAATTAACAGGCTCTAGCGTTTTACATCAGGCAGCTAGAGTACGGGCTAGTCCAGGCGCTGGGTGATATCGTGACAGGGAAAGGGCTAATACGCCAAGTCTCAGGCTATCACGGAGGGGGGCCCACTCACCCTCACCGGACCAGTCAAGTTTTCTTTTCCACAACCTGGCCTCCTTCCAGTTGTTACGCCGCTTTGAATGGAAATGTCCACACGGGGTCAGGTCAATGGACCAGTGGTAGCTTCAGATGAGAGAATAGCAGCCACTGAAGGCAGTCAATCCTTCCACAATGTGCCAGCCTCCTTACTCCACAGCCTGGACTCTCAGTTGAACCTTCTCCATTCACCTCCTCACATCACACTAAAATGGCCGCCCAACATTCTATCTTGTATATCCTGGGCCCAGAGTGTCTAGAGTGGACCAGAAGGTTCTGGAACCCCTCCTAACATCCCTATGGTCCCCAGCTGTGTGGTAAATTCTGACAGTTAGCAGGCCACCATTTTGTGATGGAGCACCTACTCTTCCTCCATTTTAGAGGAGCACCTGCACTTCAGTGCTAATTAGTAGCAATGAAGCGCCCAGAGACGTAGGGTCAACACCAAAAAAAAAAAAAGAATGTAGTGAACATACAAAAAAATAGAAGGCAAAAAGGGGGTAAAAATTATGAGGGACCACCCAAAGGGCTGACAGGTCTAACAGGGGGCATGGCCATCACCCCTAAATTAAAATTAAAAAACCTTTCCATGCGGTCTAGTGGGCTTTCTGCCACCACGGGGGCAGGTCAGGGGTAATTTCCCCCATCTGCCCTACAGGGGGACAAAAAGACTATTGTCCCATTTACTTGAGTTGGGGGCATAGCCATACCCATGCTGGGCAGCCTCCACCCCTACATTTAAAAAATAAATCCTTGGCTTCTAGCGGCTTTCTGCCCCCTGGGAAATGGAGCAGTAAGACTGTTGCCCTATTTAGTTGGGGAGAGGGCATGGCCAGGTCCATGTGGGCAGCTCCAACCCCATATATATTTTTTTTAATTCCCTGCCATCTAGTGGGTTTTCTGCACTACCCCGGGGGGGCAGATTGGGGATAATTACCTCATCAGCTCCCCCAGGGGGCCAGAAAGACTGTTTCCAAATGTATTTGGGGTGGGGGCATGGTCATTCCTATGCTGGGTAGCCTCCACCCCCACAAACCTATAGTATCAATAATACCTGGTGTCTAATGGTCTTTCTGACCCCCCGCCGCCCACCAGGGAGCAGATCGGGGTTTTTGCCCCATCTGCCCCCAGGGGGCAAACATACTGTTTCATATTTTTGGGGGGCTGGGGCATAGCCATGCCCATTTTGGGCATCTCCCACCCCTAAAGCCCTATTAAATTAAGTATTATCTGGTATCTGGTTTGCTTTCTGCCCCCCCCCCACACATGGCAGCAGATCAGGTGTCATTGCCCCCATCTACCTCCCAGGGGAGGCAAAAAGGCTTAAATAAAAAAGTAATTAAGAGTGAGCACAAGCCCTTGCCCAAAGGCCGCTCCCCCATCCCTGGTGTGTACTGGGTGGATTCGTGCTTGGGGATCGCTCTCCTGTGGTGATCTCCAAGCAAGGATCCAATTGGGCAGAGGTAGCATTGGAAAGGGGAGATTCTCCCCTTTTCAATGATACCTCTCCAGTTAGAATCAGTGCTTGGGGTTGGGATATCACTCCGAGTACTGATTCAGTAAAAGTAAAACAAGCCTACTGGGTCATTTTACTTTCACTTTCACTACGAATAAGTCAGCGTGCCCTGTGAGCAGATCGACATTGCAGTAAAAAAAAAATCAGACTGCTCAGGAAGCTCTTTCTGAGCAGCCTACTGTTGGAAAAAATAAAGGACACCATCTGGTGCCACCAGAGGGGCCTTTATTTATATTTCCAGTGCCAGCCAATGGCCGACACATGCACTGGGGAGGTAGTGCGAGTAGCTTAGGGTGAATTGTACTCATCTGAGTCTATTCTTTTGCAGACTTTGCAGTGCCAGAATCAGTAAAGACCAGGGATGCTGGTATGCTGTCGGCTGGAATGACTGGACAATCAAGATTGAAGTCGTTCCAGGAAGCTGGACAGGATGTGCAGGTAAGTCTGACAACTGAACAGGTGCTTTCTTCCACTGGTGCTGAGTTACCACTTGACAGGCAGGGTGTGGCAGGCAGGCATGCCTTATATAGGCTTTCATAGGGTCTGGATTAAAAATGGCCACCTAGAAAATTCAAGAATGTTTCGGATTCAAAATGGCCGCCAAAAAGGTTCCAGAAGGTTCTTAAGATAGGTAACCTAGTGGAAGTGAGCCAAAACCGAGTGGTGGTGAAGTATGTGGGCAGACGATCCAACTGGCTGTGAAACTACTCCATTGTGTTGTGTATGACTACAGTGTTTCATGGGGCCCCTGGTGATGTTGCAGGGATAGCAACAACTCAGGGCATGCCATATTAAAGGTCATGACAGATAGATAGAAAATACAGGCAACTGTATGGTTGATATTGCCTATTAAAATGATGCAAAATTTCCACTTACAAAGTAGGAATGTGCGATGCAATATGTTTGGCACTTTTTTAATGTTGGCTCTGACTTAAGTTATGGCTGCTGAGATATTTATAATAATTATCATTATTCTGAAACATTTACATTGCAAATGATCATGCATAATAAATACCCACTCATTGTGTGAGCTATCTCTCACCTGGAACCAGGATGGGGTTTGACCTTTAAACCCCTTGCAGAGGAGAAATCCTCTGACAGGTTTTGTCTGACTCCTAACACTCCCTATCTAATAGAGCATAACTCATTGGAGAGAACAGTGTAAGCCATCGGAAAGTTATCATTTTCCCAGAAGAGGGTACCATATATATTGTTTACTTTTTGGCCTAGGGAAATCTACCCAATGGGTCACAGTTTGCAGGGAACATAACAAAACCGAATCAGGGTCGTATTCAAAAACCTTATGAATGTGAATTGACTTTAGAGAGAATGAGTCTTTTGGTGCTCACATATTTAGAGCACATTATGTTTGTCTTTAGATGACCTTATTGGGATACTGCCCATGCAGTTCTCTTACAATTGCTTTGAACAAAATTCAGCCAGGAAGTGTTATACTTGGCATACTATGTTGTCAAGTGTTTCCGGCATGGCCCATTGTAGGTTTCCCTATGTTAGCCTAAATGTGCACATTATAGTCCTCATTTTATTTGCACACTTTACCATATAGAAGCGCTGGATTTCACACGGAACCTGCATATGTTTTTGTGCTCAGTTCTTTTTCTGGGATTAAGTCTGAACACCACAGACAAGGTCAAACAACAATGTCCCTTGTTATTCTTTCTGGCCGGGTACTGGCACCAAGACATAACACAAAAATGAAGCTGTTTATGTGCACACATGAATTCAACAAAAGGAGGGAGGGAGAGGAAGAAGTGGATTCAATTTCCCCTAACAATTCGTTAAAAACAAAATAGAATCCACTCAGAAGGTGGTAGTGATCCCTAAAGTGATGGGGAGCACACAGTGTTGTTTGAATACCCCTCACACACCAACAGGCCCCTTGGTGTCATGCTTCATCATCGGGGCCTTCGCATCCCTCTACGGGATGCGGCGTGCTGCGACTCACGGATACGTAGGAGCACTGATAGTGAACTATGTGTTTGTGTGTGTGAGAGGGAGAGTGAGTAGTGAGGTGAGAAAAGTGGAGGATAAAAAATACCTGGCTCGTAGGAAAAAATATTTATTATGTCCTCGGCTGGTATTGTTAAAAGGGGTGCAAGACGAGGTTGTCAGTTATACATATTAGGGTATATCAACCTCAAAAAGTGCGTCGACATGTTTCGGAGTATAGCGACTCCTTCTTCAGGACGAGGATATGCACGACTATCCTCACCTTACTCACATGGGATTTTTTTTTTTTGTCAAAGTGTATTCTACAAAAAACACTAGGTGAAATGTACCTATAAGTGTTATGGTATGGACAAGCTCTGTTGCGCCCAATTGGCGTTGAAGATATAGAACCTGTAGGATAAATCAAAAGCATAATAAACATCACAGTCGGACGTCCAGGACCAGGAAAAATAATTCCACACATGTATGCAATGTGTATGCGTCTAAGAACCAAATGGGAGACGCTGGTTATTCGCGCATGTGTATTACGCACTGGGGAGCACTAGGAGGTTTTGACACATGAATGCAATGCACATGCCTCTACAAGCCAAATTGCGAGACGCTGGTAGTTCGCGCATGCGTGTTACGCACTGGGGAGCTGTTATGATGTGGCCGAAATATAAATGATGGGAAGTAAAGTGCACATATCGGGCTTGACAATATTTGACATGGAATTGCTCAACAGGTTAGAGCAATGGCCACAACACAAGGGGGGGTTGGTATTATATAAACGTGGTCTCCACATTCAGACCTGCTCTTTTAGGACATTGAATCGTTGGCTGACAGTCAGTACAGTTTATACATCAGTTATTCACAGTATTATAGTTCAATTTTTTTTACAGGTCAATTTTTTATAGGAGGTTTTTTGTCTGATTATTTTCCCAAGAGCACGTAAAAGTGGTATGCATAATTAAGGGGTGTCCATTAGGTCAAGATGGATCATCGCAATTGGCTCCAAGGAATGGAGTCGTTCAATCCACTGGTGTCTGTCCCTAGACAGAACACCCACCTTTGCTCTTTTTCGAATAGACCAACCTCCGTTGGTAATTGTTCAATCACTGTCCACTGTATTTCGTTCACACAGTGTTGGTGTTCCAGGAAATGTGCTGCCATTTTTGTGGTTGATTTTTTACATCTTATGTTGCTTTTATGTTCATTAATCCTGATTTTGACCGCCCTTGTAGTCATGCCCACATATTCTTTGTTGCAAGGGCATGT
Organism: Lissotriton helveticus; assembly: GCF_964261635.1. Taxonomy (NCBI): domain Eukaryota; kingdom Metazoa; phylum Chordata; class Amphibia; order Caudata; family Salamandridae; genus Lissotriton; species Lissotriton helveticus. The sequence goes on along the minus strand of NC_136057.1, from coordinate 685,501,093 downwards.
GATTAGATACACAACGTTCTTACTATTACAATTAGTGAACGTGCGTTGTTCCCATCTAGTGCCATTCATGAAGGTAAGGGTCTGACTCTTTTTAGTTAGATGACAGCTGTTGCAGTTTCCACAGGGATGGTGGCCATGTAGCCCCTGCAACCTTGTTTGTTGTTTTTTCGTGGTTGGTGGTCTCGTGTGTACAAGAATGTCTTTTAGATTCTTGCCCCGCCTGTGGGCAAACAGAGGTTTCTCCAGATTGAGCGAACCGCTTGTCAAAATGCGCCAGTGTTTATTAACCAGTTTTGAAACTTGGTTTGAAACTGAACTGTACGTTGTGACACAGACTGTTCTACTGGATGTGTTTTCTATGGCAGGTTTGTCTTCAAGGAGGGCTTCACGGTTGTTATTTCTCGCCCTTTTCATTGCTTTTTGAATGACCTTGTCTGGGTACTTTCTTTGTTTCAGTTTTTCACCCAGATCTCGGGCTTGGGTTTTGTATTTGGCTATGTCGCTGCAGTTCCGGCGTAGGCGTAGGAACTGTCCGTATGGTAAATTCTCCCTCAGGTGACGTGGGTGGAAGCTGTCCAACCTGAGGAGACAGTTCCTCGCCGTTGGTTTGAAATGAGTCTCAGTTTTTAACAGACCTACCTTGTGATAGATGTTCAAATCTAGGAAAACCATTGAGTCGTTGGACATTTGATGGGTGAATTTCAGAAAAGGATTTTGGTTATTTAGCCAATGCATGAACTCAGTGATTGATTGGCCATCCCCTTCCCAAATCACCAGAATGTCATGTATATAGCGTCGCCAAGTGCGGATTCTTTCCCTGAAGGGGTTGTCTGGGTGGAGAATCCTGGAGGATTCTAGATGGTGAACATACAATCCCGCCAGGCTCGGCGCAAATGTACTCCCCATACTAGTTCCATGACTTTGCCAATATAGAGTGCCCTCGTATTCAAAAACGTTTTTAGTTAATGCTATCGAGATACACTCCATGACCACTCATCTGGGGGTTTGATATTTCCATCGGTCAGAATGTAGTACTTCTTCAATGATCAGTAGTGTCTCATCATGTGGGAGGCTCGTGTAGAGACTCTCTACATCAAGGTTCAACAGCATCTGTGAGTCTGGGTCAAATGGATGGTTCTGTAATAACTGCAGAACCGCTTTAGTATCCCTTAGGTACGTGTCCGTCGCTTGCACCAGAGGCCTCAAAAAAGCATGGCAAATTTTGACAGTGGTTCCAAAATAGATGAAATGCCGGACACAATCGGGCGGCCTGGTGGGCTCTCTAGGTTTTTGTGGACCTTTGGTATTGTGTAGAAGTAGGGCGTGCGGGGATTTTTTTGAATCAGGAACTCTGATTCTTTTTTGGTGAGCCAATTATGCGCCAAAGCCTCCTCAATCATTGCCTCTATCTGCACACGTAGAGACTCAGTGGAGTCTCCTACCAGAACCTGATAGTTCCTCCTATCAGAGAGTAATCTTCTGCATTCCTCATCATATGCAGTTGTGGTTTGAATCACCACTGCCCCACCCTTGTCTGCGGGTTTTATGGTGAGTAGTTTGTTCTGCGTGAGTTCTTTTATCGCCTCATTCTCAAGTTTACTCATATTCTGGAAAACATTTTGCTTGATGTTTAATTTACTGAGTTCAAGCATGATGGCATTCTCGAATGCCAGTACCTCAACGGGAAGTTGATTGTCCAGGGGTGTAAAAGTAGACTTAGGTTTTAGACCCGTATCCGAAGTCTCTGGGGATGGTTCTTTGTCTTTAAAGAAAGCCCTCAGTTTTATAGTTCTAATGAAGTCCTGGATCTCCTTATGCAGAAGGAATGAGTCAGGTTTGTTAGTAGGGACGTATCCTAAGCCCTTATTGAGTACCTCGTTCTGTAGGTTAGTTAAGGGCCAGGGGGTTATGTTGATGACTAAGTCCCTCTCTTGTTTGTTGAGGCTTGGTTCGCAGTCATGCTCCTGGTATGGACCCTGGGGTCTGCTTCTTCTGCGGGCTGCCAGTTGACATTGTTCCCCTTCCTGTTCCTCCCTTCGGGATTAATGAACATAAAAGCAACATAAGATGTAAAAAATCAACCACAAAAATGGCAGCACATTTCCTGGAACACCAACACTGTGTGAACGAAATACAGTGGACAGTGATTGAACAATTACCAACGAACGTTGGTCTATTCGAAAAAGAGCAAAGGTGGGTGTTCCGTCTATGGACAGACACCACTGGATTGAACAACTCCATTCCTTGGAGCCAATTGCGATGATCCATCTTGACCTAATGGACACCCCTTAATTATGCATACCACTTTTACGTGCTCTTGGGAAAATAATCAGACAAAAAACCTCCTATAAAAAATTGAGCTGTAAAAAAAATTTAACTATAATACTGTGAATAACTGATGTATAAACTGTACTGACTGTCAGCCAACGATTCAATGTCCTAGAAGAGCAGGTCTGAATGTGGAGACACGTTTATATAATACCAACCCCCCCTTGTGTTGTGGCCATTGCTCTAACCTGTTGAGCAATTCCATGTTAAATATTGTCAAGCCCGATATGTGCACTTTATTTCCGATCATTCATATTTCGGCCACATCATAACAGCTCCCCAGTGCGTAAGACGCATGCGCGAACTACCAGCGTCTCGCAATTTGGCTTGTAGAGGCATGCGCATTGCGTTCATGTGTCAAAACCTCCTAGTGCTCCCCAGTGCGTAATACACATGCGCGAATAACCAGTGTCTCCCATTTGGTTCTTAGACGCATACGCATTGCATACATGTGCCGAACCTCCTAGCCAGCACCGCGATCGGCCATACACATGTGCGGAGTTCGAAATACTTACTTCTAGCGCATGCGCCTTTTTGCCGCAAAACACGCCCATGACCAGCGCGCAATACCGGACCTGGTGGAGGGATTCTATCCTTCTTTGGGCATAATTCCGCTTCCAATTACCACCTAATTGAAGCGGTTTAGGCGGTATAAAAGAGACAGATTAACACGACTCGACATATCGTCGGAGCCGCGTTGAGGGGATGGCAGCCTACTAGGTCGTGCAGTAACCGTGAGTTCTGTTGTTCAAACAGGGGCTACTGGGATATCCAGTACTACTATGTATTCATGACCCTAAAACCAATTGGGCGCAACAGAGCTTGTCCATACCATAACACTTATAGGTACATTTCACCTAGTGTTTTTTGTAGAATACACTTTGACATAAAAATCCCATGTGAGTAAGGTGAGGATAGTCGTGCATATCCTCGTCCTGAAGAAGGAGTCGCTGTACTCCGAAACATGTCGACGCACTTTTTGAGGTTGATATACCCTAATATGTATAACTGACAACCTCGTCTTGCACCCCTTTTAACAATACCAGCCGAGGACATAATAAATATTTTTTTCCTACGAGCCAGGTATTTTTTAACCTCCACTTTTCTCACCTCACTACTCACTCTCCCTCTCACACACACAAACACATAGTTCACTATCAGTGCTCCTACGTATCCGTGAGTCGCAGCACGCCGCATCCCGTAGAGGGATGCGAAGGCCCCGATGATGAAGCATGACACCAAGGGGCCTCTTGGTGTGTGAGGGGTATTCAAACAACACTGTGTGCTCCCCCTCACTTTAGGGATCACTACCACCTTCTGAGTGGATTATATTTTGTTTAAACGAATTGCTAGGGGAGATTGAATCCACTTCTTTCTCTCCCTCCCTCCTTTTGTTGAATTTATGTTCTAGACAGCGCACAGCTGTGGGAGCCCCTCCCTATATTGAACACACTTAGACATTCGCCATACATTACATTCAACGCCTAGCCTTCCCATTTACCAAACCAGAATGGAGGATGAACACGGCCTAACCTTCAGTGAGGACGACATCGACAAGATTCTTGCAGATGTCAATCCTTTTGAAGGGTTAAGCAACAGTGACCCGAGCCCAGCCGTAGCAGATTGGGATGAATTGATGAACTTAAGAAAAGTCCGAGTAAGGGCAGCCTTACATGGTCTGCGAATGAGAGAATATTTGAGGAACAAAATAGCCCCGCAGGGATTATTGGTAAGAAATGAACCTTTCATCTTTCAGGATGACCTCGTCTTTAAGAAAGCCTGGTCTCTTATCTCCTGGCATTGCACCAGAGACTGGTTGGTGCGAATAGTTCAAACAGCCACAAGAAAGTCATTGGAATTGAAAGTAGAGATTCAGAAACTCGAAATACAGCTGAAAGCTTTCGTTTCACCAGCAGACTTAAAGAAAGGGCTGGAGGAACTTAATCAGCAAATGAAAGATTTCGAGATCACTTTAAAACAAAGCAAGTTTAACAAACTGAAAAAAGATAAGGACAGTTTCACCCCGGAGTGGGCATACCCTTACACGAAAGCAGATTATGTAACAAAAGGAAACATGAGTGATACAGACAGTGTGAGTTCAGATGGCAGTTCCACCAGTACCAACTCAGGTGGTTTTCAACAAAGGAAACAACAAAGGGGTGGTTTCCGCCAACAGAGATCTCAATTCCCCCGCCAGAGAGGCTGGAGAGGTTTCCAGGGACCACCTCAATATAATCCTTACCAAAACCAATTCCAGTTCCCTCAATACCAATTCGGCCCACCACTAATGGGACAAATGTACCCCGAATGGGGACCAGACCAAACTACCGCACCCCAGAATGCTCAGCCTTTTTTATCATGGGGCCAAGGACCCTGCGGAGGGAGGAACAGGAAGGGGAACAATGTCAACTGGCAGCCCGCAGAAGAAGCAGACCCCAGGGTCCATACCAGGAGCATGACTGTGAACCAAGCCTCAACAAACAAGAGAGGGACTTAGTCATCAACATAACCCCCTGGCCCTTAACTAACCTACAGAACGAGGTACTCAATAAGGGCTTAGGATACGTCCCTACTAACAAACCTGACTCATTCCTTCTGCATAAGGAGATCCAGGACTTCATTAGAACTATAAAACTGAGGGCTTTCTTTAAAGACAAAGAACCATCCCCAGAGACTTCGGATACGGGTCTAAAACCTAAGTCTACTTTTACACCCCTGGACAATCAACTTCCCGTTGAATTAAACAACAAGCAAAATGTTTTCCAGAATATGAGTAAACTTGAGAATGAGGCGATAAAAGAACTCACGCAGAACAAACTACTCACCATAAAACCCGCGGACAAGGGCGGGCAGTGGTGATTCAAACCACAACTGCATATGATGAGGAATGCAGAAGATTACTCTCTGATAGGAGGAACTATCAGGTTCTGGTAGGAGACCCCACTGAGTCTCTACGTGTGCAGATAGAGGCAATGATTGAGGAGGCTTTGGCGCATAATTGGCTCACCAAAAAAGAATCAGAGTTCCTGGTTCAAAAAAATCCCTGCACGCCCTACTTCTACACAATACCAAAGGTCCACAAAAACCTAGAGAGCCCACCAGGCCGCCCGATTGTGTCCGGCATTTCATCTATTTTGGAACCACTGTCAAAATTTGCCGATGCTTTTTTGAGGCCTCTGGTGCAAGCGACGGACACGTACCTAAGGGATACTAAAGCGGTTCTGCAGTTATTACAGAACCATCCATTTGACCCAGACTCACAGATGCTGTTGAGCCTTGATGTAGAGAGTCTCTACACGAGCCTCCCACATGATGAGACACTACTGATCACTGAAGAAGTACTACATTCTGACCGATGGAAATATCAAACCCCCCGAGGAGTGGTCATGGAGTGTATCTCGATAGCATTAACTAAAAACTTTTTTGAATACGAGGGCACTCTATATTGGCAAAGTCATGGAACTAGTATGGGGAGTACATTTGCGCCGAGCCTGGCGGGATTGTACGTTCACCATGTAGAATCCTCCAGCATTCTCCACCCAGACAACCCCTTCAGGGAAAGAATCCGCACTTGGCGACGCTATATAGATGACATTCTGGTGATTTGGGAAGGGGATGGCCAATCAATCACTGAGTTCATGCATTGGCTAAATAACCAAAATCCTTTTCTGAAATTCACCCATCAAATGTCCAACGACTCAATGGTTTTCCTAGATTTGAACATCTATCACGAGGCAGGTCTGTTAAAAACTGAGACTCATTTCAAACCAACGGCGAGGAACTGTCTCCTCAGGTTCGACAGCTTCCACCCACGTCACCTGAGGGAGAATTTACCATACGGACAGTTCCTACGCCTACGCCGGAACTGCAGCGGCATAGCCAAATACAAAACCCAAGCCCGAGATCTGGGTGAAAAACTGAAACAAAGAAAGTACCCAGACAAGGTCATTCAAAAAGCAATGAAAAGGGCGAGAAATAACAACCGTTAAGCTCTCCTTGAAGACAAACCTGCCATAGAAAACACATCCAGTAGAACAGTCTGTGTCACAACGTACAGTTCAGTTTCAAACCAAGTTTCAAAACTGGTTAATAAACACTGGCGCATTTTGACAAGCGGTTCGCTCAATCTGGAGAAACCTCTGTTTGCCCACAGGCGGGGCAAGAATCTAAAAGACATTCTTGTACACACGAGACCACCAACCACGAAAAAACAACAAACAAGGTTGCAGGGGCTACATGGCCACCATCCCTGTGGAAACTGCAACAGCTGTCATCTAACTAAAAAGAGTCAGACCCTTACCTTCATGAATGGCACTAGATGGGAACAAAGCACGTTCACTAATTGTAATAGTAAGAACGTCGTGTATCTAGTCACATGCCCTTGCAACAAAGAATATGTGGGCATGACTACAAGGGCGGTCAAAATCAGGATTAATGAACATAAAAGCAACATAAGATGTAGAAAATCAACCACAAAAATGGCAGCACATTTCCTGGAACACCAACACTGTGTGAACGAAATACAGTGGACAGTGATTGAACAATTACCAACGGATGTTGGTCTATTCGAAAAAGAGCAAAGGTGGGTGTTCCGTCTAGGGACAGACACCACTGGATTGAAAGACTCCATTCCTTGGAGCCAATTGCGATGATCCATCTTGACCTAATGGACACCCCTTAATTATGCATACCACTTTTACGTGCTCTTGGGCAAATATTCAGACAAAAAACCTCCTATAAAAAATTGACCTGTAAAAAAAATAAAAAATAAAAAAAATTGAACTATAATACTGTGAATAACTAATGTATAAACTGTACTGACTGTCAGCCAACGATTCAATGTCCTAAAAGAGCAGGTCTGAATGTGGAGACCACGTTTATATAATACCAACCCCCCCTTGTGTTGTGGCCATTGCTCTAACCTGTTGAGCAATTCCATGTCAAATATTGTCAAGCCCGATATGTGCACTTTATTTCCGATCATTCATATTTCGGCCACATCATAACAGCTCCCCAGTGCGTAACACGCATGCGCGAACTACCAGCGTCTCGCAATTTGGCTTGTAGAGGCATGCGCATTGCGCTCATGTGTCAAAACCTCCTAGTGCTCCCCAGTGTGTAATACACATGCGCGAATAACCAGCGTCTCACATTTGGTTCTTAGACGCATACGCATTGCATATATGTGCCGAACTTCCTAGCCAGCACCGCGATCGGCCATACACATGTGCGGAGTTCGAAATACTTACTTCTAGCGCATGCGCCTTTTTACCGCAAAACACGCCCATGACCAGCGCGCAATACCGGACCTGGTGGAAGGATTCTATCCTTCTTTGGGCATAATTCCGCTTCCAATTACCACCTAATTGAAGCGGTTTTGGCGGTATAAAAGAGACAGATCAACACGACTCGACATATCATCGGAGCCGCGTTGAGGGGATGGCAGCCTACTAAGTCGTGCAGTAACCGTGAGTTCTGTTGTTCAAACAGGGGCTACTGGGATATCCAGTACTACTATGTATTCATGAACCTAAAACCTACCTTTAACATCTTATAGGTTGCTATATTGAGCAGCGAGGAAGGAACCCCCAATACCACGCTAAGGCTCAGGAGGTCAGATAACCTTGGTCCATAAGTAAGCCACACTTATAAGATCCTTTTCCTTCCTCTACTGTTAATGTCTGGGAAGATATTTGGCGTATCTTCAATTAGTGTATGTCTGTGTCTATTGTGTGTCTTTTTCTTGTTTTTTCCACAGGGTACTTGAATCTTATTTTCGGTTCAATTTTACCCTCCCATACATGGAATTATTTTTCCTGGTCCTGGACGTCCGACTGTGATGTTTATTATGCTTTTGATTTATCCTACAGGTTCTATATCTTCAACGCCAATTGGGCGCAACAGAGCTTGTCCATACCATAACACTTATAGGTACATTTCACCTAGTGTTTTTTGTAGAATACACTTTGACATAAAAATCCCATGTGAGTAAGGTGAGGATAGTCGTGCATATCCTCGTCCTGAAGAAGGAGTCGCTGTACTCCGAAACATGTCGACACACTTTTTGAGGTTGATATACCCTAATATGTATAACTGACAGCCTCGTCTTGCACCCCTTTTAACAATACCAGCCGAGGACATAATAAATATTTTTTTCCTACGAGCCAGGTATTTTTTAACCTCCACTTTTCTCACCTCACTACTCACTCTCCCTCTCACACACACAAACACATAGTTCACTATCAGTGCTCCTACGTATCCGTGAGTTGCAGCACGCCGCATCCCGTAGAGGGATGCGAAGGCCCCGATGATGAAGCATGACACCAAGGGGCCTGTTGGTGTGTGAGGGGTATTCAAACAACACTGTGTGCTCCCCATCACTTTAGGGAATACTACCACCTTCTATGTGCACACATGTCCTGCCATATAGATGACCATAGGAGCCAAAAACAAACACATGGAATGAGAGGTCTGAGACAGGATCACTGCGTCTGCTGAGATGTAGAGCGTCCATCTATGTATGCTAAGGTATGGGGTCCACCACTAATCCCAGAGATATTTGGTATCTAATAATTTAGCTTCCATAGCAGGGGAGGGGGTTTAGGTTACTTTGTCCTATATAATGACAGGGCTTTTCATGGTATACGGTTTATTAACCATGACAACAGTGTTTTTAGTATGCATTTGTTTTCTATTTCTGGCATGACTACCACATTTCAGTTTCACAATAGTTTCAATTAATATTCTAAACTTCCTTTGTGTCTCCTGTTTATCCTATTGTGGACAAGTACAAGTGAGAGAGCGAAAGGGTGTGTCCTGTTACCACGATCCTTGAGTGGGTCAAGAGTGTTGTGCTCTGGGGTGCCAATTCAACTGTTTTTCTGGTAAGGTTAAGAGGGCAAGTGAGGCACTATAGCTAGTCGTACTCTGGCATATGGATTGTGGAAAAGTAAATTTTGCCATGTTCTGTGTCCCTACGTGTCATCCATCATATGTTATCTGTGCATGATTAATATGCATATGTTATTCCCCATGTTCGATTAATGACGCAATTACAGTTGTGTCCACCTTTAGTATGTCAGTTTCCAGTTCTCGTGAATACTACGAATATCAGGCCTATGTAAAGCTACGTTGCCACGTTTCTCAGTGTGCACGTTATTCCATTGTAAAGTCCCCGTTTCTAGGCCTCAGAAGGGCCTGGACACCAGATTCAGTTCAGCTCCTGTCTCCTGTCTCCTGAAGCCTCGCTGAGGAGCGATACAGCCCCCACCTGTATCCTCGACCCTTCACTTACTTCCTGCCTCGCAGTGCCCGGCTCAGCTTGGCTCTGCCTCTGCCTTGGCTCTGCCTCTGAGTCTGCCAAGAGTATGTTATGATTCTAGCTATCAGTCCAGCCCTCCTTCTCTGCATTCCTAAAGCTACTGAATCGCATCAATAGTTTCCGTCATTGTCTAGCCTTCACGTCTCCACGTTAGAGAAATACTGCATTTAATGGTCATTTCATATTCTTCATCACGCACTACATATAGAATAATGCATGCTCCAGTCTTAGAGTCCGTTAGCCTCTCCCCTCCTGACTCTTAGTTCATATCAACATGTTCTCTAAACATGAGATACTAGATACTGCTTAGGTACATGTCGCCCTGACTCTCCAGACTTCAGTCTCTGCTCCTAGCACAGAGTTCATAGCCCCCAGCTTCTCCTAGTAACACGTCATTGCCAAGTTTGCGCGCACCATCAGGTCAGAGGTCCCGGCTCCTTAGGTAGCCCCCTCCATGTTTCCGCCCCATTTATGACATATTCTGTTACGTTTGCATCACATGTCTATGTATACGCCCTGTTACACCTCTTTTCACCCTTATCTTTCGCGACTGCTACGCGTCACGCCTATTGCTCCTCCCACTGCTACGCCTATTGCGATGTAATGCTATGTGTTTGCGTTATGTATATATGCTCATGTACTGTTATTAAAAAGTTATCCTTCCTAGCGCGCTCATCCCAGATCCAGCCCCAGCAGCTGCTGGGCCCTGCCATCCTATTCCTATGCAGGTTGTCCCGCTCCTGTCCTTTATGCTGTAATAAACCTGCAAAACTCCTACTACCTCGAATCTTGACTCTTATTTATTGAGCTACCTGTTATTCATTTATTCATTAAAAAATAGATCCGGTATTATTTATTTATTTACCACATAATGGCGCCCGAATAGGGACTTGCCCTTTCCCCACGCGTCGGTGAAGCCACGCCGACCCCCTGACCCTCTGCAGTCGTGACGGAACTCTTCTGCGCACCGGCAGATATTTCTGCTTCAAGTATCCCTCAGGCCCACGGAGGAGACGGAGGAGGCGGTCCAGCATCCAGACGAGGCGGTGGAGGAACGCGGCGAGTCCCGACCAGAGCCCAAGCCGAGAGTCCAAGGTCCGAGGTATCCGGAGGTCCACCCGTAACAGAAGTCCGAAGTTCGTCCGTCCGGCGTCCAGTCCAGTCCGAGGCCTTCCGTTCTTACTGCCCGGTGAGTACCATTACTGGGGTAGTATCTAGACAGGGTCAATTTAATTGACTCTGGTCCGTGGGTTGGTGGTACACAGACCCACAAACGAAGTGTCCACTTCGGTGGATGCGGGTCCTGACGTGTCTCTTTATGAGACCGGTAAGTTTCGTACTGTTTCAGCAGTGCATCTAGTTTCTGTTCCAGTCAGTTCTGTTCTCGAGAAAATTCATGTATTCTGTGTTCCGTATTCCAGGTAGTATTCTGTTCGAACTGTTCTTTTAAATGTTTTTCATGTATTTTAATGTCGTGGTATGAATGGGGAATAAGTATCGTGTTCATTGTGTATTGTATTGTGTCTAGATTACAGTCCAGTCATGCCCTTGTTTTCTAAGTTACGTCAGTTAAAAACTAGAAAGGGTTTGTTAGAAGAAGCAGTTCCAGTACCGCCTAGGGACAGTCCAGGTCATTTTATGTATCAGAAGCATGGCATAAGTGCCATATTATATCTAGATTTATGGGTAGATTATACCAAACAGTTAGAAGAAAAGTATAGATGGCCCGTATCGGGTACATGGGATGCCGAGTGCATCATGAGAGTAGAAGAAGCATTATGGAAAAAGATAGCCAGACAGTCACAGAAAGATGCCATCGAGTTATGGCGCAAAGAAGCTCATAAAAGAATGCATCCTCAGAACGAGCACAAGAAAAAGAACTAATCGAGATAGGTGAACAAGTTAGAACTGAACAAATCGAGAGACAGAGGAATGCCCTTATTAAGGGTATGTATCCTCTCCTTGCCGAGGGCTTGCCAAAAGCGACCCCAGAGGCATCCAGTAATTTCCCGCCACCATTAGTTCCGACCAAGCTACGTCACAAACAGACCACAGCTGATATTTTTATTTCATCCTATTTGGACGACACAGTCCCAGAATATGCAAATCCTGTTTGCGCTCCGCCAGTCCCTGTAAATCAGGCACTTCCTGCTCCTCCAGACACCGGGGTACCCCTTGCAGTACCTGCTACGGTCCCCCCGGTCCAGCCCGCCATACCAGTTCAGCCCGCATTTCAATTTCCTGCCACACTAGTACGAAGAGGATCAGTCGACGATTCTAGTTTAGGGGCCGCAGGAGGAGGTCCTCCTCAAACCCCGCCGCCACATAAGCGTTTAACGACAGCCGAATTACATGCACAAGCGTCACAGCGTACGCCCAGACATCAGTCTGTAGCAGAAATAAGAAAAGCCCTTAATGAATGCGGCTATGATCCAGTCCCAGGCGAGGATAATATGGTTTTATATTCATTACGTGTAAGAAAGGTGACCGAGTATCTAGTCACCTTACCGAATATGAAAGAAGACCTAGACAGAATATATCGTTTCATCCGTACAGGGGATGATCCAGAAAGCATTGGCGAGGCCATGTCTCAAAGGAAAGCTGAGACCCAGCTCATGATATTAAAGTTTCTGATCAATTGTCTAATAAGAGAACAAGATTACCCGTCTAAAGATCCGGCTGAAATGAAAACCCTGACAAGGTGGAGTGATAATATAGCCGAGGGTAAGCACAAGACCGTCGGTGCTATGGAGAGTATGTACAAGAAAATCCGTAAAGAAATAATAAAGTTACACGAACAGCGTAAAGCAGCACAAGTAAGCGAGAAAGAAAGTAACTCTGATCCTGAAGAGGTTGAGGACGAGAATCCCGACAGAATAGCGTATGTAGGAAAATCTAGATTTCCAGATCGCCATTTACGCCTAGAACACAAGTCTATTTTCCATCATCCAGCACCAGAACAAGGTTCTCTAGAACAAATATTTCAAGCTACCGATCACATTCTGAAATCACGAATCGGTTATAGCGAGTTAAGTACTATGCATGAACAAGAACTAGCCCGATCAGCAGTCCGATGGACTACTGATTCTACCACTTTTCCAGACGAAATAGTGGCACAAATGTTTCTGAAAATGCCCCCAGCCGAGCAACGACTGGCGGGTATGTATATGATTCAGCACCTCATTACATTGTATGAGGGTCAACACTCTGATCCAGGCCCGTTACACGATGTCCTGAATGAGTTACTCCAGTATAAATGGAAAGGTTTAGGTACCGATTTAATTAGTGTCATTCTAGAACAGCGTCGCAAATATAGAACGTTTCTGAACCCGCATTTTGTTCATGTCTCACCCCCAGAAAGTAAACCATTTTACATGGACAGACAGAATCCGTTACGAGAAGTCCACCCAGTTAGAGGAACGGGTGGCGAACTAGAACGAGTGTTTGTTTACACCCCGATCACAAAGATGGAACTCTTAGAGATGAAGAAATTAATCCCCTGTCATGATAAAGATCCAGCAGGGTTCCATCGAGAATTAAAAGACATGCTCCGTATGGGAGAATACACGTATCCAGATATAATTAAAATATTAAAGGTCCTGTTGCCCGCAGGGGTGTATGAAAAGCTCAAGGAAAAAGAATGGGAGGTGGGAGAGAAAAAGATCGATTGGGCAGTTCTAGAAGCTGAAGACAAGGCACGAGTACCAGGTACCGGTCTTGGAGATAAATGTAAAGAATTACCTGAATTATTGATTCAAGTTTTACCCAGATTATTGACAACTAGAAAAGAAGACTGGGATGCAATCTCAGCTTGTAAACAGAAACAAGATGAAGACATTAGTGATTTTTATTCTAGATTTGAGAAATGTTTTAGCATCAACAGTGGCCTCAAGACAAGTAGTGAGTCATACCCTCACCTTTTTGTTACTAAATTAGTCGAGAATTCAAGTCCACAAATTAAGAATCGAGTTTTGAAAGTCGAAAGTACCTGGCAAGCTAATACCCCGTCCCAGATGTTGCAGATGCTCCAATACCACCAGAATAGGATCAGGGAAGAACAAGAACACGAGAGAAAACGTATGAAAGACACGAAAATGAAAGTACTAGTTGCACAATCTGTTCCTCAAGACAGTCAGAAGAGGGGTCCGAATCAAGTCAGTCATCCTGCAGCTCCCGTTAAAGGGAACTGCAATTATTGTAAACAGCCAGGTCATTTTATAAACGAGTGTGCAGTTCTGAAACACAATATAGCCACTGGTAAGACTAAAGAAAGACCACGTCCGCCTAGACACGAACAAGTTTCACAGACCCCTCAGTCACAGAATGCACCACAGACAGTTACAGCACCGCAGCCCATCGCTGCAACACAGCATGTTACACAGCAGATGTATCAGTATGCACAGTCCGAATATCCAGAGTACCAGCAGTATTCATGAAACAGCCTAGAGAGGGAGGTAGGCTTGCCTCTCATCGAGATACCTGTAGATCAAGAAGGTCCCTATGTTCACAGTCAAGTACTAGGGAAAGATAGAAAGTTTTTGATTGATACAGGGGCAAGTAGGACCACTATAAGTCACGCCGAAGTTCCAGGGGCTCCGCTCTCAGGCTCAAGAAATGTTTCCCTTGGATTTTCAGGAAAACCCATTGTAAATGAAATATCAAAGCCAGTTACTCTAGAAGTAGGTCCATTGTCCCGTACTACTGATTTGTTACTTACTAAGTCATGTCCAGAAAACCTATTAGGCATTAAAACACTGAAAGAGTTAGGTGCAGTTATATGCTGTTCCCCAGAGGGAATACGTCTGTTCCTACGTGACTTTAAGGGTCACTATGTATTACGAGATTTTGATCCCAGATTGTCCAATGTTCCGCAGCATCTATGGGCGCAAGGTCCAACTGATGTTGGTTATATGCAAATCACACCCCATCGTGTGACTCTCAAGCCAGGTGTGGTATTACCACGAATCAGACAGTACAGATTGCCACCTGAGGCTGTAGCAGCCTTATCCAAAATTATTGACGAGCTCATCGCTCAAGGAGTAGTTGTAGAAACTGACTCCAATGTATGCAATTCTCCGATCATTCCCGTCATGAAACGTACTGATCCAAATGCACCCCCAGTATATCGGTTAGTGATTGACCTACGGGAACTTAATAAATGTATTATTCCTCAGTACCCAGTCGTTCCAGATATCTCTTCCCTATTGACAGCCATTGATTCCGAAGCCACGTTCTTTACTGTAATCGACCTCAAGAACGCGTTTTTCAGTGTCCCTATTCATCCAGACAGCCAGTTCCTTTTCGGATTCTGTTTAAATGGAAGGAGCTATATGTTCACACGAGCTCCTCAAGGTTTCACAGAAAGCCCTAGCATTTACAGTCAAGCACTTAAGAGACAACTAGACAACATTCACATGCCAACTGACACTGCCCTGCTCCAGTATGTCGATGATCTACTGGTCACAGCCCGTTCTGAACGTGCTTGCGAGCGAGCATCCCTTACAGTCTTGTATTTCCTAGCCGAGATGGGGCACAAGGTGTCCCCTTCGAAGCTTCAATTCTGTGTCCAGCAAGTGGTCTACTTAGGACACTTACTGTCCAAGAGGGGTAGGCAGTTGACACCTGACCGTATCCAGTTAATAGCGAGTCTTCCTCAGCCCAAGACCCAGAAGGAGGTACGTGCCTTTATCGGCCTCACTTCTTACTGCCGACAATGGATTCCTCAGTATGCATTTCTAGCCAAGCCACTGATACAGTTAACGACACAGGAGGCAGCCGTATCGACTGTCCTCCCTTGGTCATCTGAACATACACTTAGTTTCAATGAGTTAAAGAAAGCCCTATGTCAAGCTCCAGTTCTAGCTACACCGAACTACAGTAAGCCTTTTACACTTTTCGTCACAGAACGTGAAGGTACAGCATTATCTGTTCTCACACAAGATCAAGCAGGACAGTACAAGCCTTGTGCTTATTTTTCGAGCACATTAGATCCTGTAGCCCAGGCTCTGCCTGCGTGCCTCAAGTCAGTTGCAGCCACAGCCCTAGCTATCAGACAAAGTGATTCCATAGTCTTAGGACACTCCCTGACAGTACAAGTTCCACACTCCGTGGAAGTTCTTTTAAACCGAACACAGACTCAGCACTTGACAATTGCACGTTTAACAGGTTATGAATTGACACTGTTTCAGCCACACATAGAAATCAGACGCTGCAACGTTTTAAATCCTGCTACATTGTTACCATCAGTTACTTCGAATTCTGCCACACATGACTGCGTGGAAGTAGTTAACATTACGACAAAGCCAAGACAAGATCTGACAGATATTCCGTTACCAGACCCCGACCTGACACTTTATGTGGATGGTTCATGTATGAGAACTAATACAGGAGAACTAGTCGCCGCGTATGCAGTGACTACCGACACCGAAGTTATTGAAACACACCGTATTGACACCCTGTCCGCTCAAGCAGCAGAGCTAGTTGCTCTGACACAAGCCTGTATACACGCCAAGAACTTGAAAGTTAATGTTTACACAGATTCACGTTACGCATTTGGAGTCGTACACGACTTCGGAGTGCTCTGGCAAGAGAGAGGTTTCATGACTTCTCATGGAACCAAGATTCAGCATGGTCTCCTTATTCAAGCTCTGTTAGATGCCATACATTTACCGACATCTATCGCTATCATGAAGTGCAAAGCACATACGAAAGTTACTGACATTATTTCCCAGGGTAACGATCTAGCAGATCGCACAGCCAAGCTTACAGCACAGACTCCAGACATTCCAGTTAACATGACACACACTCCAGATCCGACTACATGCATGACAGTTAAGGACCCTACTCAAGATGTCATAGATATCCAGTTACATGCTACTCCCGAAGAAATCAAGAAATGGTCCGAACAAGGAGGGGTCCAGACAGATCAGGGATGGGTAACGAAAGGAAAAACCACTTGGTTTCTCCCCGACTCTATGGTTCAAGTCATTATTAATACCGCACATAGTCCAGCACATTTAGGAGAAAAAGCTATGTTAGACAGTATCCAGAACCTTTGGTTCAACAAGCATTTACGAGCTGCAGCCAAGCAGAAAGTCCGTACCTGTATGATATGTTGCCAGTTCAATCCAGGTAAAAGTGTCCCGGTGGAACAAGGTGGATTCCAACCTCCTGACCACCCTTTTGAAGTCCTCCAGATGGATTATATTCAGATGGAGCGATGTCGAGGTTTCAAGTATGTCCTTGTAGTTGTATGCGCTTTGTCCAGGTGGACAGAAGCATATCCAGTCCCAGATTACACCGCCGCGACCACTGCCAAGCAGCTGGTTCGTAAGTTCTTCCCCCGTTATGGACTCCCTAGAGTCGTATATTCTGACAACGGCCAGCCATTCTCATCTGAGTTGATGAAGCACGTTTCCCTATTGTTAGGATACCAGTGGAAGTTCCATTGTGTACGCCATCCTGAAGCAGCCGGTCTCGTAGAGAGACATAACCAGACTCTGAAAATCCGTATTGCAAAAGTATGTAAAGAGAAAGGTGTGGACTGGCTAGTAGCTCTGCCAGTCGCTTTGTTCTATATGCGCATGGTCGCACATTCCAGATCAGGTCTGTCCTCGTATGAGGTCGTATTCGGCCGCCCCCCTAACATGTGGGGTACTCCTAGACCCCGAAGTATTACCGATGTTTCAAGTAATATGCTGACAGATTACCTAGCTTCCTTGATGTCTGCCCTCAACTCTTGTCGTTCACAGGTTGCCGCCGCATTTCCAGACAATACCGAGGTGGCACCGCATGAAATCGTTCCAGGATCCATGGTTCTTGTCCGCAATTTTGACCGCTCAAGTCCGCTGGAGCCACGCTGGAAGGAGCCCCGACAGGTCCTCCTCGCCACCCGTACAGCCGTGAAGTTGGAGGGTCGCAAAGGCTGGGTGCACCTTTCGCACGTAAAGAAGTTTTATGGACTGAAACCCGTCTCAAAGAACATTTCCCAGGATTTGAAGGATTGCCAAAATATTGTTCTCAAGGACTGTCCCGCAAAAGACATTGCTACAAACCCTCCCCTGTTAGAGAAAACTCCGCAACAGGAGTACAAGTTGAAACTCCGGTCTAGTAAAATAAGTCAGCCAGTTTGATTGTCTAAGTCCTCCCCTAGGTGAAACGGTTAGACTGTTTCTGACATGTATAAAATAGACCCCCATAGTGAGAGAGTTAGTCAAAACTCAATTCGATGTATCGTTTTTCTATGTTTCATATTATTTCTCAGCATTATGATTTCCTGCACCAGTTATGCATTTTACCTGTATTTCCCAGTTCTTCATGTAAATAAGTCTGCTAATGCTACAGTAGAACATACGTTTAGTGATCTGCCTCCTCATGAACTCTCTTACCGCCTCGCTATGCGAAATAATTCTTTCATCCGCATGTTACATTATTCACACCAGACCAGCAATGCCACTAATTGTTGGGTGTGTGGTCGACTCCCCCCTTTCCAGACGCCGAAGGGAGTTCTGCCACTCTTTCCTTATCCGTTTTCACATAATGGTTCGTGTGGAGCATGGTCCACGTTAACGTCATCCTCAACAGATATGTCTTTTCTTAACAGTACATGTTTTCCAGACAAGCAAGGTCTCCCCCACAGAACCGGGTTAGATCTAGAAAATGAAGTGTATAATTTAGGTAACTATTCTTCGAATTTCATGGTCCTGAATGTTCAGTCTGATTCCACTCCAGACTTACCTGCTATTTCAGTACTACCAGTTAAAGGCGAATTATGTGTCCGAAATAATGGTTCCGTACATGTAGGACATAGTGATTGTACTACTATTGTCAAGTATAGTGACAGTGGGAAGTCTATTTTCAAAGCTTCACGTCACTCTTATTTTATATGTGGTCAAACTGCATATGTTCGTCTGCCCCTCGATTGGGAGGGAACCTGTTACATTGCCTTCCTACTGCCACCAGTTTTCCTAGCCCCATCTGATTATCATAGAAACACACATCTAGTACACATTAGACATAGAAGGGAGATCGAGTCCCCAATTGTCGATTATACTGAAACTGCTCTAGAACAGTATACAGATTTCAACAGAGGTTTCTTTTTCTTTATAGGACCTATCCAGAATAGTAAGCTGATCCGTAGGTTAACCAGAACCCTTGAAGCAGTAGTCAATGACACTGCCTCTGCTCTAGGTAACTTAACCGAAGAGCAATCTGCTATGAGATTTGTCGTTTTACAGAATCGTCTCGTCCTTGACGTCATATTGGCCGATAGGGGCAGGGCCTGTAGAGTCATCGGATCTAGTTGCTGCATTTTCATTCCAAATAACGCGCCGTCTGTTTATTCAGCTATAACCAGACTCCATAAAATTGCCCATCTGTTACACCAAGATCCAGGCACCTGGACATGGTCCGGTTGGTTCTGGAATATAATTTCCGCTTGGGGATGGAAAGTCTTGTCCTTTCTAGGTATTGCAGTAGCGATCATATTTAGCTGCTGCCTCTGTATACAATGTGGCCCTGCGATTTGCGGCATTTGTGCTACCTCCTGTATTCCTAGTCCCAAGCCCCGTTCTAGATCCCGTTCCAGGATAATTCGAGACGAACAAATGATACTGTATGAAATGATAGATGGTATCATGAATATTGATGTTTCCTGATGGAAACGTAGTGACAAGGAGGGAATGTGGAAAAGTAAATTTTGCCATGTTCTGTGTCCCTACGTGTCATCCATCATATGTTATCTGTGCATGATTAATATGCATATGTTATTCCCCATGTTCGATTAATGACGCAATTACAGTTGTGTCCACCTTTAGTATGTCAGTTTCCAGTTCTCGTGAATACTACGAATATCAGGCCTATGTAAAGCTACGTTGCCACGTTTCTCAGTGTGCACGTTATTCCATTGTAAAGTCCCCGTTTCTAGGCCTCAGAAGGGCCTGGACACCAGATTCAGTTCAGCTCCTGTCTCCTGTCTCCTGAAGCCTCGCTGAGGAGCGATACAGCCCCCACCTGTATCCTCGACCCTTCACTTACTTCCTGCCTCGCAGTGCCCGGCTCAGCTTGGCTCTGCCTCTGCCTTGGCTCTGCCTCTGAGTCTGCCAAGAGTATGTTATGATTCTAGCTATCAGTCCAGCCCTCCTTCTCTGCATTCCTAAAGCTACTGAATCGCATCAATAGTTTCCGTCATTGTCTAGCCTTCACGTCTCCACGTTAGAGAAATACTGCATTTAATGGTCATTTCATATTCTTCATCACGCACTACATATAGAATAATGCATGCTCCAGTCTTAGAGTCCGTTAGCCTCTCCCCTCCTGACTCTTAGTTCATATCAACATGTTCTCTAAACATGAGATACTAGATACTGCTTAGGTACATGTCGCCCTGACTCTCCAGACTTCAGTCTCTGCTCCTAGCACAGAGTTCATAGCCCCCAGCTTCTCCTAGTAACACGTCATTGCCAAGTTTGCGCGCACCATCAGGTCAGAGGTCCCGGCTCCTTAGGTAGCCCCCTCCATGTTTCCGCCCCATTTATGACATATTCTGTTACGTTTGCATCACATGTCTATGTATACGCCCTGTTACACCTCTTTTCACCCTTATCTTTCGCGACTGCTACGCGTCACGCCTATTGCTCCTCCCACTGCTACGCCTATTGCGATGTAATGCTATGTGTTTGCGTTATGTATATATGCTCATGTACTGTTATTAAAAAGTTATCCTTCCTAGCGCGCTCATCCCAGATCCAGCCCCAGCAGCTGCTGGGCCCTGCCATCCTATTCCTATGCAGGTTGTCCCGCTCCTGTCCTTTATGCTGTAATAAACCTGCAAAACTCCTACTACCTCGAATCTTGACTCTTATTTATTGAGCTACCTGTTATTCATTTATTCATTAAAAAATAGATCCGGTATTATTTATTTATATACCACAGGATACTGAGGTTATATGGTGGCTCAGTTCCCACATACTGATGTTCTATGGTCCCAAGCATAGTTCTGTTCTTCAGCAGAATTCCTGCAACAATGTGAGCAGGTGAAACAGATCTTTATCAGATAAATGTTAGTGTGAATGCTCAGAGTAAACTGAAATTCAGTTTTCATTCATTTATTCCTGGCAATATTCTACATTTAACAATTTTAGTATATGTGAGTGAAAACGTCAGTGAAGATTTCTAAAATGAATTAATTCAGGTACAAATTGCAGTACAAAAAAATATTTTTAATGACTGAAAACTTCTGGAATCATTACATAGGTGGGATGGATTTACCAGGAATAACTTCTAATATATTTTGTTTAACCTAAACTTTGTAGATATTTGACCAATTTAATTTTTCAAAATGATTGCTGTGGTCTTTTCAATCCAAAACAACTTGAATTTGAATCATTTAATGAGTGATTAGCATTTTTAAAAAAATGTTTGATACAACAATTCAAGCAATGTTTAAGATTCCACTGTTACAATTTATGTACACCAATTTCAAAGTCACAACCTATCTGAAAGCAGAAAAAGGATTTTGGCAAATTACAACTATATGGTAAGAATAAAGGTTCAGTAAGAAGAAATCGGAAAACAAAATTGCGTGCCAATAAAGAATTTCTTATTATTAACTTGGTGTGGGTTTGGAAAACTAATGGGAACACTGTTAGCAATAGTTACGACATACAACATGGGATCAAATCTCATAACCCAAATAGGCACGGAGAAGGTAACACATATATTTTGGTTATGACAATGTCCTGCACATGTACTAATTATGTATTTAGTATGTATTATGACAGAGAGCAAGGTGCAAGAATACAACTTTCTAAGGACTAATGGGCCCATTTCAAGTGTGGTGGACAGCCTGCCAGCTGGGGAGGTCAGGGGAACCTCTAGCCTATGCGCCATGGATGAAGTTTTGAATACCCTATTTATAGATACCTGTCTGCCTTGCAGCGATTGAGTTGCCTTCAGTGCTTCTGCCAGTGCGGTTAATGTACTGAAGGCAGAGATGAATGCTGAGCAGGAGCCATGTTTGTTTCACATGCACTGCATTCATTTCTTATTTTATCGCAAGTAATCCCCAAAGCAACAGTACTGTGGCCTTGACATTCAATGAGTCTTATTGCTGTATGCCAGGGCTATTGTTTGTTTTTCTAGACCAGCTCTGCCATGTTTTTGGTGTTACCCTGAAACCGGTCCCAGGATGCTTGTTTCCAGTCCACGGAGGACCCATAGGGTGCAGGGTCAAGACGGATTTGCATATGGCTGGGTTCAAACTGGAATGGCATGGGGAGCAAAGAAACAATGTATTTAGGCACAGATCTCTGTACTGGGGTGAATGTATGACATTGTTCTGCATTCTGTCCAATTGTTCTTTTTACATGTGTCACTCCGAGTGGGATGGGTATGCCCAGACGTAGGTCTTGTGCTCTCCATGTCACTGGGGTCAAGCTATCCTGGCTGATGAGGGATACAACCCAGAAACCAGTCCTAGGATGCTTGTTTCCAGTCCAGGAGGGACCTGGCCTGACAGTTCAAGGCTGGACAGTTCCCGTAGTTCCGTAGGGATCAGGGTCAAGACTGATTTGCATATGGCTGGGTTGAAACTGGAATGGCATGGGGAGCAAAAAACGATAGATTTAGGCTCAGGTTTCTGTACTAGGGTGAATGTACGAAACTGTTCTGCATTCTGTCCATCAATTGTTCTTTTTGCGGTACTGTTAGGTCAGCAGTAATACTGTATGGCGTCCTCTCGGGTGACAGAAGAACCCTCCCCTGGAGGCATAGTTCGGCACATCAATCCTGCATGAGTCCTCCCAGGATCAACACAAGCTCTATCCATAAAGTCACTGATAAGCCACCAGTAATAAAATATGGAGTTCACCCGGAGCGACAGAATCTCGTTATGCAACATGCCTGACCAATGTCTGAAACAGAGGAAGAGCTGTGGGGTCAGCAGCCCGGGATGACACATGCATTGAATCCAAGCATTAGGACAGGCCCAAATTAAGGTACTTCAAAAAAGACTTGGAAATTTAACTGGATCGTCTCCAATTGAACTTCATTTTACCTGGAGTAGAGATTAGAGAAAATGTTCTAAAGAGTGTGGCTGTGGTGCGAATCGTCATTTGGTTAGACTTCGAGGCATAAATGCAGACGAATTATAAAGTAGACAATGTACATTCACTTGTTGGGAATTAGCATATTTTCTCCATGAATGAGGTGAAACACTTTCTGGTCGAGTTTTCTAAAGCGTTGGGGGATCTCAGATTAGCGTCTGCTGCTGCCAAGGGTCTTTACAGTGGGAAGATTATGCATCGGCGAGTTTTACAAGCAGGATATTTTATAAGATGTCCTCCTGTGGTTGCATAATATCCCAACACCATGCCCATTAACATAGGGACTTTATATACAATTATCTTTAATTATAAGATGAATACAAGTACTATTGACGATGCAAATGTAAATGCAAAAAAAGCCACACTTCATAAACGGTTCCTGCGTTTGGTGAACAGACACAGCTCATATCCTGGCGTGTGTCCTGCAGAAGGACAGCAGAGCTATCTTCTAAAGTATCACAGTAAAATGCTAGGGCTCCGCAGCACGAGCAAACCCCTGGAGACTGATTCGTCCTAGGAGACTACTGAATACAAAAGCAATATAAAAATCCAATCTCTTGATTTAAGGCAGGAAAAACTGTAACGCGAAATAAAACGGATGACTCCTCACAGAAGTTGTTGATCTTTATAAATCAGCCTCTTGGTGTGCTATGATGTCTATCTAAAGTCTCAGAAAGAAATACGCCGAAATATATCTTAAATCTGGTTCTTGCTATGTATGGAAATGCCCATAATACGGATGTTTACATTCTGCGCTATGTCTAAATCTCCTACACACGTTCACTTTATACTGGCCTCCATTGGCAACGCGCGTCATAGATATCAATCAGCCTTTGCAATTCTTACCGGCATTGGCAGCTCTCTCCGAGTTACAGATGTTGGATCCTTCTTTTATGAAAACCAGTGAATAGTTTTTTTTCCCCAGAGACCCATTTCTTAATTGAATTGTAGCCGTTTAAGAAGCGCGGTGTGTTGTCATGTAAACACAGCAGCTACCTGCCTGCAGTGGTTCTAAAGTACAAAGATCAACAAACACGTCTTCCTTGGGTAGAACAGTTAGGTCTGAACACGTCTCGAGGGTGTGTACTGTTGATATCAGCAGCCAAGAATCTGTACGTTTTGGCACATGGTGCATTCTTAGGATCCGGATTAACATCGGCAAAAGCACGACAAAGACAGTAGGCTAGACTTCTTTATTGTGAAAAGCATGTGTAAAAGCCAAGAGCCTTTAGGGGAGGGCTATCAGTACACTGTGTAATTCTTTACAGGAACCCCAAACCAAGCTATATAAAACACACCAAGTAATATAAGAAACCGAACCAATGCATGAATATATATGCTAACAATGATGAAGATTCCCTCAAAATCTACAGATGTTGCTAGTAAGATGGGAACACACTTCCACTGTAGGGTCAATATCTGCAGTCAACATCTACTATAAGCAATCTCACCATCTGGTCCTCATCTTAGAGGGGACAGTTGTAAAGGTTTAGCTCATAGTGGATGCCACGCAGGAGTGACCAGGACAAGCATGGTGGCGGTCACTTAACACCGAGCACCAGGACAACTGGGCCCTGCCAATGTATCCATCCTGAGTTACAACAATAGGAGAGAGAGGGAGAGTACGGGACACTCTCAGTCCCCCGGGTAAATCTTTGTCAAACAACAAAAGAGTGTGTAAGGGTACTAAATGTGTAAGCACAAGTACAGAGAAAAGAAAAACCTTAGTAATTCAAGTTGAGAGTCACTAGGGATTATTAGGAAGCCCTCACTCACCACCCTGGGTGGTGACATGCTTCATCATCAGGCCCACCAGGAGAAGCTGAATGCCTCCCTGGTGTGCTGCAACGCCAGAATACTGCGGAGCTGGGTTTTTTGTGACAGTAATGTGAAAAAATGTGAGTTAAAAATGTCAAGGCAGTGTACCACGTAAAAGAAATTTTATTCAGTGGTCAGCCTGACATGATTAAAAATATATGTGTTGGGAAATTTACCAAATAATGTATTGGGTATTTCCACTTAAAGTGGGGTCGACATGTTTCTGCCCGTTATGTGTGATTTACTGGGCTTTCTTCAGGACCATGAGGAGTGTACCTCGGCGGTATGGGCGTGCTATGGCCCACCCTGACCAGAGGACGTGACAGTTAAAATTCAGTGTCAAAATGAAAGGTGCAAAAAAAAAAAACAACAAGATCCTGAGGATCGGTGGCCAATCTGTTGTAAAGATTAAGAAGCGGGTAGTGAAACCGACACTGGACTATGGCCACAGGTGGAACCAAGGAGACACAGTGAGAAGATATGGATTTCATTTCACCCAGGGATCAATAGACAGCACCAGAGCGTTATGCCAGCATCAATGATGAGTAGGTACTGGCGAACAGAATGGAGCTGACGGAGTAGTTGGCTAAAGATACAGGGAGGTGAGGTCTACTAGCCAGAAACACGGGGTGCCCCTCCACTGTGACCCCATAGGACCGCTGACAAGCGTTGGACTCACTGATCAACATACAGGGCTACCAGGACCAAAACCGAACTCCAGCAGGTATGCCTTGCTCCCTCCCATTTCCCCACTCCTACTACAAGCATTTGTCCTGCAGGCGAATTGCCTCTGTGACAAGGAGACACATTTGAGATCAGCACTAATGGAGCCCTGACCTGCTCAGATAAATTGGATGCCATTTTAGCTGTCAAAACATCCACCGGGACTCTTTGGAATCCAAGTCACAATAGCATTGGACTTAAACTTCCTGCGTAAAGACCGGAAGAAAATGACAGCGCAAGTTAGGAACAAGAAAACCTCTAGTTCAACAATACAGCCATTAGAAACAATGCAGTCTGAAGAATCAGGTACAGTAACTGGAAAAGAGATGGAAGCACTTGGAACACAGAGCAGAATATTTGGAAGGAAGGACAAGGCATAACAACATAAGGAGTGGTAGGCATGTGATAGAAAGTTGAGGTCACCTACATGGACACCTAGATTAAACAAGCAGCAGGCCCTGAGGGATTGTCACCTTTTTTTGTGTTAGAAAGGTTGCATCACATTTCTGCTACACCCCGGTCACCTGGAGTTCAGGCGAGACCAGTGGTTGTGCAGTTGCTCCATCATCACAATAAAGACCACATTTTGCAGCAAGCATGACTACTAGTACAATTAGAGATCGAGAATAGAAAAGGTCATGATATTCCTAGATATACTGCAAATGTGGGCATTAAGTATTAAAGCTGGGTATGCTCAGACGTGAGTCCCAGGCTCTCCACACCACTGGAGTCAAGCTATCCAGGCTGATGAAGGCTGATAGCCAGAAACCGGTCCTTGGATGCTTGATTCCGGTCTGGGAAAGACATGGCTTGGTAGTTCGGACTGGACTGTTCCCATGAGGCACAGGGTCAGAGCTGATTTGCATATAACCAGTGTCTAACCCAGGGTGGTGTGGAGTGCAGAAAAATGATGGATTTAGGCCCAGATCCTTGTACTGGGGTGAATGTATGACATTGTTCTACATTCTGTCCATCAACTGTGTTTTTTGCAATTTTCACCCCGAGTGGGCTGGGTATGCTCAGACGTGAGTCCCAGGCTCTCCACACCACTGGAGTCAAGCTATCCAGGCTGATGAAGGCTGATAGCCAGAAACCGGTCCTTGGATGCTTGATTCCGGTCTGGGAAAGACATGGCTTGGTAGTTCGGACTGGACTGTTCCCATGAGGCACAGGGTCAGAGCTGATTTGCATATAGCCAGTGTCTAACCCAGGGTGGTGTGGAGTGCAAAAAAATGATGGATTTAGGCCCAGATCCTTGTACTGGGGTGAATGTATGACATTGTTCTACATTCTGTCCATCAACTGTGTTTTTTGCAATTTTCACCCCGAGTGGGCTGGGTATGCTCAGACGTGAGTCCCAGGCTCTCCACACCACTGGAGTCAAGCTATCCAGGCTGATGAAGGCTGATAGCCAGAAACCGGTCCTTGGATGCTTGATTCCGGTCTGGGAAAGACATGGCTTGGTAGTTCGGACTGGACTGTTCCCATGAGGCACAGGGTCAGAGCTGATTTGCATATAGCCAGTGTCTAACCCAGGGTGGTGTGGAGTGCAAAAAATGATGGATTTAGGCCCAGATCCTTGTACTGGGGTGAATGTATGACATTGTTCTACATTCTGTCCATCAACTGTGTTTTTTGCAAATGTGCACAGCAGCATGCCATGTTCATCATAGCTAAGTGATGGCTTTAGGGAGAGGGGAGTTAATTACCAAACTGAAAATCATGATGGACACTGGGACACATTTATTTGCAGATCCTCAAGAGGTCTGGTACTGGATAGAACTCCACACCGGGCAGGAAAATAAACAATGGAAACCTGCTCACTCCAGCATAGAGACCTGGAAATGGTGACGAGGGGAAAGAAGTTGATTATGGAAAACGCAATCCAAACGGAAAAAGGTACAGTCAGTCGTGACTGCAGCAATGCCAAGGAGACCACAGGAAGGGAAGACCGAGTAAGGACAAGAAATGCATCAACTGCAAGTTCCTGCAACAGAAGTATCAGAGAACTCAGAAGAGGATATCCTCTGGCAAGTACACATCACTGGCCCTAATGACGAACTGATATGAATGTGGGGAGGCAGAGGAGGTTCCTTGAATAAACAAAGAGGGTCTTGTCATGTGATTGGCATACATATAAAACCTGTTTGGGATAGACTTGAGTCATTGTACTCTATAATGTCCATCACTTGATCGGTTTTTAGTATACCTAGGGTCCTCACAAATAAAGGTGATAAATGAGGAACCTTGAAGGTATTTTTAATTCAACTGGATCCCGGTGTTGTCCAGTAGTTTTATATAAGAACTACCACCAAGTCTTCGTGAAGGTTGAGTCTGCCCGGTAGCGCCATCTTACCAGGGGTGGGGAGAGGATGCCGATGATGAAGCATGACACTATTACGTGTGTGAGGCATCCTCTTCCATTAATGATGGCCTCCCTGGTGATAGAGCGCGCAGGACCACTAGCTCAATTTTATCATACTCACCTGGGCTCATATACATTAACACTTTGAACTAGTAGTCCTGCCTTTTTACTACTGACAGCCTATCAGTTATTTGAGTCCTTTTAAGACTTATATTTGTAAACCATGACACACCAATCCTTGTCACTTTATGGTATAAGTCCTAGGGATCGAAAAAGGGAGTTAGAATAATGAAGTAGTTAGTAGAACAATTTACCTTTCCTGAAATAACCACAGACTCGGGAGAAGTTTTAAACACTTTATCTATGCAAGGTTTTCTGAGTCAAGGCCACAATACAGTGACCATAAATTTCACAAGCAAGAAAATGGTTAATAGAATATAAAGTTTGCAAAAAATCACAGTAACACCTTTAAATATTGGTACCTGGGAAGGGTGAAAAGGGGAAATAGCACAAGGACATTCCACAAGGATTATATTTACCTACAATGGTGCAAGGACCAATCCTGGCCACGGGCTGTGGCAAAGACAGGGCTCCTGACTAATCAGGTACCCACGTGACAGGACAGGTGCAGATCAGGACGGGTGACCTCAGCTAAGTGCAACGCAAGCGTCACACCCCTCTCTTTTTTAGGCCAATTCAAATACCACGATTGGGTAATCGATAACTCTCCTTCAGCAAATCTCGATTCTTCTGACAGAGTCCGCCGCCAGCACCTCTGCTCTCGATCTCCTATAGCATGCGTTGGGTCAGTAACAGGTCAGCTATTTGGACAAGTCGGACAATTTCTCTATCTAAGCCTACCTTAGTTATACCATTCTCAGGGCAATGTACCACCCCTAAATGTTGAAAATCTATGTGTTCCCCTTCAGTGATTTGTCAAAAAGATGAGGAGAGGTCATCACACCATACTAAGATGAGGTAATTCTTCATTGACTTGTATTGATCAATTTCCCGCCCATAATTTATTTTCTCACGGTTTTATTCCACCCAACAATATTGGTTTCATTTTAAATACATTGTATTTGATACAGTGCATTTCTTTCCTCTTCTGAGGTCAAAAGGCTAGTTTCCCAGGAACACCGTGGGTAAGATCGGTGCTGGCAGCCATTCAATGACAATGGCTTCAGGATTTTCAGGGTTTCTCTGCGCAGGCGCAGCTTTTTCAATATGGAGTTTGTGTCACTATTCAGACCCAAAAAAGAACAGATAATAAAGTCAAAGAGAGACAAATTAGAATACAAAAATAAATGAATGCACTGTATACCACTTATCTCTACTCTATCCCCATTACTTTATTTATACTACAGCATTAATAGTTAAGCACAACAAACAATGTTTAGTACAAGCAGCAGCATATGCGTTAGTATGAGTAAGCATGAAGCGGCCATCTTGGCACTAATGCGCAGAAGCAAGAAGTTCCCACTGAAAGCACAGATACGTCACACCACGTAGATGTGGCTGATACATGCGCAGAAGAGTTTCTGCGTTTTCGGCGGCCATCTTAGGACACTCGGGTTACTGTTAGTAAAAGCACATAGGTAAGCTTCCCCTAGATACTAAATATGTAGTGTAATGCAAATATTAATAGACAAAACATGTTGATTAATTAATGATAGGTTATTTCGAGAGGACGTTATCACTCTCCCAGTTCAATTTCTTCAATTACTTTGGGAGTTCTTTTTTCACTTTTATCCTGGAAAACTTTCATTCTTTTATATATATCCCCCTTTAACTCTTCCATTTGAATTTCATCTATCTTTAGTTTCTTCTTTTTCTCATTCACTGTATATCTTTTTTTGTTTCTGCAGCATTTGCACCAAATCATTATCACCAATATTATTAGTGATATTCCCATTATTGGCATCAGTACTTCACCTACAATGCTTCTATCAACATTAGAAAGCCAACTACCTACTGAGAGAAACCATCAGTTAGTCTCTTCCATACACTATCAACCTCCCGTGGTTTCAATTCATCTTCCAAATGAGTAATGTTTCTTACATACCTTCCAATTTCAACACTTTTATCAGGTATGTTAGTGCAACAATGTTGCGCCTTCAACATTTTACAGACTCTGCCCTCTTTTGCCAATAATATATCAAGAGCAAGTCGATTTTGTAAAACCATTGATGTGATCGCAACCAATTCGGTATTGATCAATAAGAATCTTCCAGCAGTGTCAGTCGATAAGCGATCCACCACTGTAGACAATTTACAAATTCTTTGCGCGTTCAGAACTACTCCCACTGAAGGTATCAATGCACTAAATATATCACCTACAATTTCTGCAAAACTAGCTCTTTTATATTGTGTTAGTTCATTCTCGTGTTCATTGCTTCCAGAGATTCTTTTTACATGGTATACCTTTAGGAATACTATTCCAAAATAGCAACTCCCATACCAATGATAAGGCAACTTAAAGTAAGCTTTGTTCCCACAAATATAATAGACTCCAGGAAATACTGGATCAGTTTCCCCTTTAGTCCCCAACCCCCAATTATGAGGATATTGTGTTCGCATTCACTGGAACTGATGAATACATTGTTATATTCTGTTTTCAACCTATGGAGACAGATTTTTCCCTTCTTTTCAAAATCCAGAGACATAGCAGCATGAGGCTTGCCAGTTGCCATAAATTCCTCCCTTTCAGCCTATTTGGGTATCTGGGGTTTCGGTTCAGTGGCCTTTCTATTAAAATCCTGTCTCCTTTTCTCCACTAAATTCAAAAATATCTTTTCCTCTTCGTGTAATTTACATGTTAAATTATCTTTGTGTGCATCAGCTATATCTATTGTCTTCATCGTTAAAAAGTATTCACCCATGAATTGTAAGTCTCTACTACTAAGGACGGGATTCATTTTTCTACGTATAGGAATTTCATAAAAAATGACATGTAAGTCAGAGTACAAATATCGTAACCTTCAAGTTCTATAAAACAAACTAGTTAATATACATCAGGAAATACCATATGTCAACGGTAAATGGTGGTAAGTAACTCCTTCAGCTACTGATGTCGGTAATTTCATACAGAGATAGCAATCACTTACTTGCATTGTCTCTACATAATGTACTAATAGGTTAGCAAATACATTCAAATCTGTTTTGTTTCTATCTCATCTGGTGCTTCTAAGTCTACTCTATCTTGTTTGTGGTGCGCTACCTTTCCGTGTATACTAGTGTCAATCTGTTTAGCAGCCATCATGTAAGGTATCGCTATTGTCAATCCTAGCCATACTATAAGCACTATTAATACACTATATATGCATATCCTACAGCATGTCTTTATACAATTTCTTTTCGAGTTTCCAGTAACTCTTGCATCAGCCATTTTGGCTAAGGAGACTTATCCCTTCTTTGCAAACTTTACACGGAATATAAGCATGAATTTTCTCAAGTTGGTCTCACATCTTTGAAAGACAGATCAACAATCAAGTCTTGATCACTTTCATCACTGATTTCCAGATTCTCAAAATCTTCAAGGATGACATAAGTCCATTCAGGAACTTTGTATTTATTGTTCATTCTTTTTATCCGTGGACTTCTTCTTCTTTGAGTGCTTGTTGACGGTTCAGTTGGACTTGTCACTTCATCTACTTGTTCAGGTTCTTCATTTATTGTGACCAGGCGATATTTCAGTCTTTTAATGAAACCAGGCCATTTATCACCTTTTCCTGAGTCTTTTAGCTGGTACTGTGCTTTCTGTTTCTTCAGATGCTCTTTTATTCTCTTTGAGTTGTGGCACAATTTGATTTTCATCAACTTCAGGTATCCTCTCTATCTGACCTTGTCTAGGGCTTCTTATCGTTGACGTTTCTGCTAGACTAATTCTTCTAGACTAATCTGACCTAGTTCAGGATATTGCTTTGCTGGGCCTGGAATTTGTTCTTCTCCCTGAACCCATTTTGCTAATCCTGTCTGGTCCTGCACAGGTCTTGCAGTTTCTTGATTGTCTTCTGCATCTGCATTTTTTCGAGTACCTATCTGTCCTTCCTTAGACAGCGGTGTTCTGGTTGGTGTTTCGTTGGTCTGAGTATATTGCTCTTTCCTTAACTGTTCCTCCTCATGATTACCATTGGCTTGGATTTCTGTAATCTGAGTACGTTCTTCTATTCCTGTCTCGTCCTCACTATCAGTCTGACTATCTAAATATGTTTGGCTTCATGTTCCTATTCTTATTTTAGGTATGTCGACTTCTGGAATCCATTCATCCTGACTGGTGCTCGGTTGTTCTTCGTCAACTACTTCAGGATCAACTCCTTGAGACCCTTCAGCTGCAAAACCTTCAGCCTCAACTTCGGCAGGTTCTGTTACCCTTTTGGTATGGCTGGCGTGGATCCAGTTTGGAATTCCCTTGCACTTTACAGCTGTGGTGGTAACCAGTGTCACTTGATGTGACTCTCCCCATCTTGGTGCTAGGCAAGATTCCCGGGTGTGATTTTTATCACTACCCAATCTCCAGGGCTCAAATCATGTGCTGGAGTTGAATGTCTTGCTTCAGCATCTTCCCCAACCTGGTCAGAGATAGAACCCACTTGGTCAGCCAACTCTTTGCAGCACTCCAACACTAAATCATCAGATATAGTTAACACCTGGTGTCCTGGTACCCACGCTTGCCTCATTGCCCTTCCCAGGAGTATTCATGGGGACTCAAGCCTGTTTTCTTGTCTGGAATGCTTCTGAGTCCCATCAGGACAAGAGGTAAAGCATCAGGCCATTCCAGTTGGGTAGATTCACACATCCTTCCCAATCTTGCTTTTATTGTGCCATTCAATTGTTCTACCACTCCAGAAGCCTGTGGGCGGTATGCACAGTGCAGCTTTTGCTCAATTTTGAATGCTTCACAAATTAGTCCAATTATTTCATTATTAAAATGTATTCCTCGGTCTGTTTCAATCATCACTGGAAACCCGAACCGAGGAATGAGCTCTCTTAAAAAGAGCTTGGCCACAGTTAAGCTGTCATTCCTCCTGGTAGGGTATGCTTCTACCAATTTGGAAAATAAACAAACAATGACTAAAACATATTTTAGTCCTCGACATGTAGGTAATTGAATTAAATCAATTTGTAGTCTGATAAATGGGCCTTCTGCCTTCCCAATTTTCCCGGGACAAACCACAGTTTTCTTACCAGGGTTCATTCGCTGACAGGTTAAGCATCTCTGGCAAAGACTCTCTGCGATGCTCCTCAACTTCGCATTAAACCAATCCTACCTAAACAATCTAATCATGGCATCTCTAACTATGAATGTGTCCCCATGGTACATTCTGGCCATTGGTGCAAGCATACAGTCAGGTAACACTGGCCTCCTATTTAGGTAAACTATGACCCCATCTTCAGGTCTCCTCTGACACCCTCATTTTTGCCAGTCTTCCTTTACTTTTGGCTCTGCTTCATTTTGCAAATCTTTCACTTCCTCCCATGTATTCACTCCTCTCAACAGCATACATTGGCAGCTGATTTTGCATGCTTCGATTTTCTTGTTTGCTGCATTTTATATCTGGCACAATTTTTGGCCACTTGGTCAGCATATCGATTACCAGCTGTCACTTTGTCATTTCCAGATTGGTGAGCAGCACACTTGACCACGGCCAATTCTTTTGGCAATTGAATTGCTTCAAGTAATTCTTTTAGAAATTGTCCATTTTTAATAGGGGTTCCTGAAGAAGTTATGAACTCCCTTTGCATCCATAGCCGGCCAAAGTTATGCACAACCCTGTAACCATACTGACTATCAGTGTAAATGGTTACTCTAAACTTTTTCCCAATTTTGCACGCTTTTATTAAAGCAATCAATTTGGCTACTTGTGCAGACTTGACTCCTGGTAAATAGGATGCTTTTACTATACCAGATAATGTGCACACAGCATAAGCAGCACTTAGTTTACCTTCCTCATGGTGCATACATGAGCCATCTACAAATAGCTCATGTTCTGGGTCTTTTAAAGGTTCTTCTTTTATGTCTGCTCGGTTTAGTACTGAATTCAGTTAGGTCTATACAATCATGTTCACTTCTTCTCTTACTTCTTCAAAGTGGGTATTTGGTAACAGAGTTGCTGGATTTAAAATAGTACACCTGACTATTGTCATGTTTTCTGAACCAATAATAATTCTTTCATATTTAGTCATCCTACTGGGAGTTAAATACTGAGTACGTGTTCTGGTTAACAGAATCACGACTGAGTGTGGGACATGCACTGGTACAGGGTGTCCCATAACAATGGATTCACTTTGCTCAAGACTCATGCAGGTTGCAGCTACTGCTTTCAGACAACCTGGCAGTGCTGATGCCACTGGGTCCAATGTGGCAGAAAAATATGCCACAGGACGTCGCATTAACCCATGGGTCTGGGTTAGAACTGAGAGAGCACAATTGTCTCTTGTGTCACAGACTAGTGCAAACTCTTTTGAGTATTCAGGCATTCCCAATGCAGGAGCTTCACACAGACTGTTACGTAGTTTTAAGACAGCAGTTGTGCTTTCATGATCCCACTCAACTGGATCTTTTGCTGGTTTCTTTGTCAACTGAATCAGTGGTTTAGCTAGCACTGCAAATCCCACAATCCACTGCCAGCAGTAACCTACAACTCCAAGAAATATTCTGATTTCTTTTTGAGTTTGGGGTACTTTCATGATTTGAATTATTTTGATTCTTTCGATGTCACTCTTCTGACCCCTCTTTCTATCTGGTGTCCCAGATACTTGACTGAGGTTGTACAGTATTGCAATTTTTCTGGGGACACCTTATGTCCACCCTTTGCTAAATGGTTCAATAATGCAATGGAATCAATCATGCAGTCATTTCTGGTTCTGAATGCAATCAATAGAGCACCGATATACTGCACCAGGACAGATTGTCCGGGCAGCACCAGTGATTAAAGACATCTTTTCAAAATCTGATTAAAGATGGATGGGCTTTCCGTGTACCCTTGTGGAACTCTATTCCAAACATAAACATGCTCGTCAAATTTGAACGAAAATAAAAACTAGCTGTCTGGATGTAATGGAATGGAAAAGAAGGCATGGCATAAATAAATTACAGTGAACCATCCTGCCCCCCATGGTATTTGATACAGAATCACTGCTGGATTCGGTACTACTGGGCAACATGGGACAACAATTTTATTAATCTTTCGGAAGTCTTGAACCACCCTGTACTCTCCGTTTGCTTTCTTTATGCCAATTATGGGTAAATTGGAAGGACTGTTAATTATTTCTTCAAGAATGCCTTGTTCAATTAAATGCTCTATTTCTTTTGCAACACCTGCCTTTATTCAGGACTCATTTTGTATTGTTGAATATTTGGGTAAACTGCACCTTCTTTTACTGTTACTTTTATGGGGTCAATGATTGTTTGGATAGATGCACTGCTTATTAGTTGATGGGAGGTTAATCTTTATTTGCAATTTGGTGGTGCTCAACAAGGAGGCGTCGAGTGTCCTACGACGTCAAAACTATAACAAAAGATGCGAGGCTAGAGGAACTCTAGTCCCATCCCTTAGTTGGCACTCACATTCACGATGTTTCTTTCATGAAAGAAAACTACTTCCATTCACTGTTCATTTAACTTCTTTGAGTTTATTTAATGTTTGTTTTGTGAATTATATTCCATTTTTTTCTTCAAGATCAGAAAAATCAAATTAAAGATCGGGCATGATTATTTTCCACATATCCAATGCATTTCGAGCATTGTTGGCATGCTCTTCATCAGGGAAATAGACACTAGGAGCAATGATATATACAGATATTAGTATTGATGGTAATCGAATTATAACCTAACTGTTGCAAAACATCCAGCTATTGTACAGTATACATTTCTAAATGCGTGGTCAAAGTTCAGGGACATGTTTAACTGTTAGCCGATAACGTGTAAGGTGATACATAACATACGTGATCTATGTAAGCATAAGTAAACACAAAATAGATTGAAATGCAAAATAGATTGAAATGCAATAGTTTGCTTACATGCCCTTCGTTGTATGTTATCTTGGGAATCTGTAAAAAACGGGTAAAACAGAAAAGGATTTGTCAATGCCTGTGGGCAAAGCGGTAATCCGTGGTTTTTTTTTGGGTTTGAGCGCTGGTGAACACTAACCTGTGTGGTAACGGGTAGAAAGAAGCTATCCGGGAATCTTCTCCGAGAAACGCCGGCGATGCAATGGCTTCCCGCGTTTCATAAGTTCCAAACATTGGGTGTCACGTGGTAAGTCCCGTGTATGGAGATGGTAAACAGACTATGTGAATCACTATTGCGGTGTGTGTTAGGGTCCAAAGCTTAAATAAACGTATCTTCGTGTGGTTTGAAAGCTGGGTATTACAAGCTAGGTATTAAAAAAGGGTGAATACTAAAAAAGTTAAAAACTGAACTTTTATGGGGTCGACATCTGCCATCAGACCTACTTTTTTCCAGAAAAATCCCACACATCAGGATTTACAAAGGTTTTAAGTTCTCCTGGTAAATCTTCTAGGCACATCTTTTTAACTTCTGGTTCTTATCTGGCTAGCATCATTTTATACACTCTTCCACTGGAGTCTGAATTTCAACACCATTAGGTGTGCAAAAGATTGTGCAATTCATTTTGCACAGTAGATCCCTTCCTAGCAAGTTTACAGGGCTAGAATCGCACACTACGAATTTGTGCATCTCGCTAAAATTACCAATACAGACTTCCATTGGTTCCATTGGTTCTGTGACAGGGGTACTAATTTGTTTATTAGAAATGCCCACTACTTGGATCGCTTCTTCAGAGAGGGGTAGGTTTGGGATGTCTGCTGTTCTCACAGTAGAACAGGTAGCACCAGTGTCCAACAAAAAGGTAACATCATTTCCCTCTACTTTTCCCTCAATGTAATGACCTGACTGATCTACTGGTAAGGATGCCCCAAGTACATATTCCTCTTCCCCCCTCTCAGGCACCGTCAGTAATCCTCTGATTAAAAAATGTGTCCTGCAAAAAAAACTGTGGTCTTACCGAATTTTTCTTACCACTTCCCTCCCGAAATCCGGTGTCCACACTGTATTTGGGTTGACTCACAAAATCTGGCATAGGGGCTTGAGGTAACTGAATCTGTATAACCTGTTGCGGCTGTCTCATTGACACCTCATTCTGCGTCTGTGGATTTAAATTTTGATTTTGAACATAATTATTCTGTACTAATTTACATTCGTTTCTCCAATGCCCCAATTTTCCGCACCCATCACAGGGAAACTTTTTCTTGGCCTCTTCTTTACTCATTTTCCCTCTGGGTTTACCGTCACTTCCTTCACCTTGGCCTTCCCCTCTTTTCTGATTATTGGCTTAATGACTTAACTGAAGTTCCTGTTGTTCTGCCATTTTTACTTGAGCCCACATTACCTTTTCTTCTAATTTTTTTCGCTTATTATCAATTTCATCCTCACAGTATTTTGCATACTTGAGAATTTCATCGACAGGCTTCGCTTGCCAACATAATGTATGTTCTTTAATCGTTTGGGAGATTTCTGGTTTTAATACAGACACAAAACGATATATAAAATGTGTCATGTCCTTATTATCAATGTTTTCTAAACCACTGTACTGTTTTAATACTTGCAATAGTCGTTCATAATTTGCATGTACAGATTCATCCTTATTTTGAGTAGTTCTGTCTATTTTAGTCCAGTCTGTTTCTTTTGGGGAAATCTTTCCCTTCAAATAGGTCATTACTTGATTATACTTTTTCATTATGTCTTCTGATGGGGCTCCTGCCTTTGGATCTCTAGCGTATTCATCATTTGGCCAATCTACTGCAATTTTACACTCGGTCCACAAATCAGCTGGAACAACAATGTCAAATAAACCATCTAAATCTTTTAACAGTACCTTTGACACTTTCACAAACCTTTCAACTTGCCGGTACCATTCACAGGTTTTCTCTAAACTTTGGAAAGTCATTAGTAAATGATAAAATATCTAGTCGGGACCATGGGACATGTACACAACCTCCTCCTGGCACTTCTCTCATTGGACACAGCCGTTCGACTTTCTCTGTTTCTTTTAGTAAATACTCAGATGTAGTTTTATTTGCCTGTGCCGCTTCCTTTTTCTTTGTCCATCTAGCTTTCCATTTGTCTCGATCTCCCCACTTTTGCAACAAATTCTTTATCTTTATCTGCAATTTACGTCCTGACACATTCTTGTTTTCCAAATCTTTGTCAGAAAATTCAGCTCTATACGGTTTTTGTAATACCTTTGATTTGCCAATGTCATTTCCCATTTCAGAAGCCGGATTCATTAATTTCTCATGGTATATTTTTGTATTTCGAGTAATACTTCTGCATATAAACAACAATTCATCTTCATTGAAAGAGCTTAGCCTTTCCAATCCTACATTTCCTGCTACCATTTCCTCCAATTCTACTCTTAATTTAAATATGTCCAATAATTTTGGCTGTGATTTTGGCTTTTCTATATCTCAGGTCCATATTTCTAATTCATCTGGGCTTACTACAGTTGCACTTCTTGTTCCTGAGGATGTTTCGATCTATACTTCCTTTGAGCATCGGGGAGTATTTTTCCTGATTGAGTCACTCACTGGTTCTCGTATAGGTAAATCCATTAAGGATATCACTGACTCACATTCACTTGCTTGATCATCAACTATTAAAGTTTCTTTCCTAGAATGCACTATGGGCGTAGGTAGAACAGGAGTTTTAGGACTGCATTGCTTATCTCCATATAAAGGAACTACGGGACCTATAGTTACTGGTATTGTCAGAGCTTCAAGACTCGTATTTAATTGAGTGATTTTCTGAATTAACTCACTACGCTGTCTGTTTAATGCTTCTTTCTCTCTTTCCTGTAATACTTTTTCCAATGAGGTTTCATGTATAATCTGCGGAACAAAAGGTGGTTGTAGAAACGGAGCACTAGGGATAGCTCTATTGGTTTCTTCTTGATAAGGTGGCGGATTTTTCATTAACAAATCATCTAAATAATCATCATCCGAATCACCACCACTAGTCATTAAACATTTTGTTTTCTCAGTACTTTTACTTCGTCGGTTCTTGTGTGGTAAAAACAGGTATAATCCTTCCACTAGCATAGACTGTCTCCATTGTTTAATTTGTTTATCTCGAGTATCCTTTGGAAATCTGGGATAAAATCAGCTAAAACTTCTATCACCTCTCGCTCAAAGGTCTCTGTCTCCCACTCATCTAGGGCTTAATATTGCGTTAACCTTGGTCTGGGGTCTATTTCATTAATGCGAGTTCACAAATTGTTCAATATTCTACCATTAAATGTACCACGTTCTGGAAATGCTAATATGCCATTGTCTTTGTGTATTCTATCCAATTCTCTAACCACATACAAGTGTGATAGCCTCTTTCTACCATCACGTATGATGCAGGCGTTTTTGGTGGTGAATAATAATTCCTTCTCTCGTTTTCACTGGTTTATCTTTCTTAAAGTAATTCTTGATTTTCTGCATGAACGACATTTTTCTTTTTTTCTCCGTACATATTGCATGGTCTTCCTTTAATACTTTGTTTCCGGGCAAAACCTAAATATAGTCTATCTGGATAATTTCCTACAATTGCTGGATCTAGATACCACATATACCGTTGTTTAATTTTCTACGAAATCCAAATTAATTCAATATAGTTTGTTTACTTTGCAGAAATATTTCTCAAATACCAGCGCGTCTCCTATTTTCAATGACCAATGAGGTTTTGACTTACCAGCAGCATTAACCAATGATTGCGTGGCTATTTCTGTGACGTGA